>NC_056000.1:87860877-89130101 GCF_018446385.1 Zingiber officinale
AAAAAAAAGGTTTTTCGAAAAGTTTTTGTTTACGAATCTTTGCACGGATCTACGGCTTTGGGTGACTCGGGGTTTCCGCGACGCGAAAAAGCGGTTTTCGCGGCCCGACGAACCCTACAGTTCTGCCTCCACCCATTTAGAAAAATAATCCACTGCTACCAATAAGAATTTTCTCTGTGCAGCTGCCATAGGAAACGGTCCTACTATGTCCATGCCCCACTGATCAAAGGGACATGCAACTATAGAGGTTCTCAATAACTGTGTAGGATGATGTAAGACATTCTGATGCTTTTGACAAGAAACACAAGTTCTCACCAGCTTGTTAGCATCTTCATGTAGAGTGGGCCAAAAATATCCCACTAATAGAATTTTACGGGCCAAAGATCTTCCCCCTATATGACTACCACACGAACCTTGATGAACTTCTCGTAAAATAAACTGTATATCTTCTGTGCCAATACATTTAAGCAAAAGTCTGGAAAAATCCCTTTTATTTAACTGTTCTCCCACCATAGTGTATTGAGCGGCCCTTTTCTTAAATACTCTCACCTGTTCTACATCACTAGGAAGAATACCTTGCTGCAAGTATAAGATAATCTGAGCCCTCCAATCACTTTGAATCTCTGCTTCAGCATGTCTTTCAATACAAGATACTAACAGAGTTTGTTCCACGGGTCTGTCTAAACTCCATGGTACTATAGCAGAAGCCAATTTAGCCAATTCATCTACTACTTGATTTTCAGATCTGGGAACCTTTTGTATATTTACTTCTTGAAACTGAGACTTCAACTTATCAAACGCTTCAGCATATAACTTAAGCCTATCATTATTGATTTCAAAATTACCTGATAGTTGTTGAGCTGCTAATTGAGAATCGGAATAAATAAGGACTCGAGCTGCCCCTATATGCCGAGCAGCTTGCAAACCGGCTATTAAGGCTTCATATTCTGCTTCGTTGTTGGTAGCTCTATAGTTCAACCTGATAGAGAGTTGCAATCTGTCTTCCCTTGGTGATATAAGAAGAACACCAATTCCGCTACCTTGCCTAGTTGAAGAACCATCTACATAAACCTTCCAGGTGTTTTCTTCCTCGGGGCCTTGAACTTCTATGATGAAGTCTGCCAGAGCTTGTGCCTTGATGGCCGAGCGAGGTTGATACTGGATATCATACTCCCTAAGTTCAGTTGTCCACTTAATCAGCCGTCCCGATGCCTCTGGGTTGAGTAATACTCGCCCAAGAGTGCTATTAGTTAATACAATAATCTCATGTGATAAGAAATATGGGCGCAACCTCCGAGCAGTCAGTGCTAGGGCATAAGCCAATTTTTCTAATGTGGTATATCTATACTCAGCTCCTTTTAATAAATGGCTAGAAAAATATACAGGTTGTTGCTCCTTTCCCTCTTGTCTAACTTGTAACACCCACTAAGCTTTTAAGATAAATAAGAGAATGATGAATTTTGCCTTAGAAAAATAATAAGAAGTGAGTTGAAGCAAAAAAGAAATAAAATGAAATAAAAAGAAGAGGAGGTCAAGGATTGAACCTTGAACCTCTTATACTATAATTTATAGAATTAATTAGTAGAAACCAATTGGGATAGAGAGAAGATATTGATAGCAAGGAAAGGGAATGCATGATAAAGATAGGAGTAAAGATCTAAGAAGAGAAAGCAAGAAAAGAGCAAGAGAAAGGCAACTTGCCTTCCTCCCTTCCTCTCTCTTTTCCCTCTCTTGCCGTGACCTTAAATGGAGAATTAAGGGGATTCATTCCCCCTTGTTTCATCATGAATGATGAGAATAAATTAGAAAATAAAATAAATAAAAGAAAATAGAAAAAAAAGGCTAAGGGAGAAGGAAAGCAAAAACCGATTTTGCTACCTCTTCCCCCTTAACATAAAAGAGAATATGTAAAGGGAAAATTCTATTTTCTCTCATTTTTCTCATTCTCTCCTCTCCCTCACCGAACCCTCAGTCCCCTCTCCTCCATCTTCGGCCCCAAGCCAAGGTTTTCTCCTAAGAAAGCCTAAGATACAAGGAGGACTTAGCAAGGGAATCAAGGAAAGGGAACTAGAAGAAGAGGCTACTTCTTCCATCACCACACCTTAGATCCACAAGCGAAAAGGATGTAAGCTTCCCCTCACCTGTGGTACAAGGCGTTTTATGTGCTTTTTTGGATTTTATGAGGATTATAAAACCTAGAATAGAATTTAAGAAAATTTGGCCAAAGAAGAGTTTTCAAATCTAGGAAGGTTTAAACAAGTCCTCATTTCATGATATTTTTCTATGATATGTAGGAAGGTTTTTCCTTCATGTTTTTATACCGATATGATGCTTGGTCAGAGGAGTACCTAACCCTAGAATTTCGCCCAAAAATATTTTAAAGAGGTTAGGGAAATCATTGTTTAACCAAACTAGTACAAGTTTCCCTCCATGAATCACTAAGGGTCTTTTATTGGTTTTTCTTGCTTGAAAGATTACTTGGAACCAAAAGAAATCCACTCATATGTTTTGGCCAAGAAAAGAGCTTAGGGTTAGGAAGACCTTTAAATTTAAGTAACCATGTTTATATGATAGAATATAGAGTTCTCTTAAAGAATTACATGTTAAATATTGCTAGAAATTCATGAACTCTTCATTAAGATTTTCGGCCATGATAAGATGGATAGCTTAGAAAAGCTTAAACAAAATTTTAACATGCTCAAGACCTCTGGGATATTAAGATATGAAAGTTGTTTAATGCTCTCATGCTTAATTAGGGTATAGAGAATTTAGTTACATGATATATGACATGTAAGATCACAAGGGTCCTAGCTTGTTTATGAACCAAATTTGTATATGATGTTCTTAGTAATTTTTTCCATGAAACTTACTTAGGTTTTCCATGCTTTAGGCCACTTAAAACCTAGTTTAGAGATTGGTAGGTTTCATCCATGAGGAAAAATATAAGAAAAAGGAAAGAAACCTAGGAAGCCTAAGACACAATTCACATGTATGTTTATTATGCTTGTCTTTATACATGCTATGAAACTTGTATGACTTCCTATGCTTTTAGGCTCTTTGAAGCAAATTTAACCACTAATGAGTCTCGGCCAAGTAGGGTTTAAATGACCTAGAGGCCTTAGAATTGAAACCAATTGTGTTAAAAATGCTTCTTATGGAAATATGCTAATATGTTGATTGAGTCACATGCTTGTATAATTTTTCCATGACCTAAATGGACCATTGTATGTTTCAGCCATGAAGGGATAGATGCCCTAGAAACCCTAGAACAAAAATTAAATATGCTCATGTCACTCTACATGAAATATGATAAGTAGAAAGCCAAAGTTCTCATGCTATATGTTGTTTAATGACCTAAAATGAGGCTAGGGTAAGTTTCGGCCATACCCATTGTATGATGCCTTATTATGAATTTATACATGATGTTAGTTCAAGTTCACATGCTTGTATGCTTGCTTTTAGCCCTAATGAATACTTGTTAAATTTCGGCCATGACATATGTTAAGGGCTTGAAGAACTTAGGAACTAGCTCAAATAGGCTTACTATGTTACTTGGAAAAAAATGCTATAAATATGGTTTAAGGTTTCCATGCTTTCATGACATTTGGGACCTTGTTTCACACCTGATAGGGTTCGGCCACATGAAGTTTAGGGACTTGGAGAACTTAGAAACCAAGTTAATCATGCTTATAATGCTTCCTATGAAATTGATGTGATGATAATTTAGGTTCCACATGCTTGGAGGTTGTTTTTACCTAAATTGAGATCTAAGGGGGGTTTGGCCATGATAAGAACCCAACGGATTAGGAAGCTTAGAACCCAAACTAACTATGTTACCATGTTTCTTATGATAGTATAATCACATGATACACCCTTATGCTTAAACATGTATGCCTGTGATTTATACTTTCCATGATATGATATGTGGATAGAAATATGCATGCTTTGATGATATGCTATGTGCTTAAAATAAGCATGCTTTCATGATATGCTATGTGGATACAAAATATGCAAGCTTTGATGATATGCTATGTGCTTAAAATATGCATGCTTTCATGATATGCTATGTGGATAGAAATATGCATACTTTGATGATATGCTATGTGCTTAAAATATGCATGCTTTCATGATATGCTATGTGGATAGAAATATGCATGCTTTGATGATATGCTATGTGCTAAAAATATGCATGTTTTCATGATATGCTATGTGGATAGAAATATGCATGCTTTGATGATATGCTATGTGCCTAAAATATGCATGCTCTCATGATATGCTATGTGGTGAAAATATGCATGCTTTTATGACATGATGTATGCCTAAGTGATGCATACTTTTTATGACATGATGTATGCCTAAGTGATGCATACTTTTTATGACATGATGTATGCCTAAGTGATGCATATTTTTTATGACATGATGTATGCCTAAGTGATGCATACTTTTTATGACATGATGTATGCCTAAGTGATGCATACTATTTATGATATGATGTATGGCTAAGTGATGCATACTTTTATGACATAATGTATGCCTAAGTGATGCATACTTCTATGATATGCTAAGTGATTAAATGTTGCATTTTTATACATGCTACTTTACTTTGTAAGGCTTGTACCAAGGGTGGGCTCCTAATCAGCCCCTAGGCCTTTGGCTATGTGATCCAGGCTAGTAAAAATAAAGGGATGGGCTCCTTAGTACGCCCCTAAGTCTATGGCTGTGTGATCCTGACCTAGTTCCTAGTATGATTCAAGACTTGCTACCTTGGATATACTTAGGAAGCGCGCTTATCTACGTGATTTATCTATGTGTGGTACAAGCCGGGGCCCTGATTATGTTGATATTATGTTCAAGTATATATATGTAAGAAGAAATGGTTTTAAAGATCATGAGACATACACATGTTTTTCGGATACATGTTTTAAAAATCATATTGCATATACCTTATGATCATGTTGTGATGATGCTATGATTTATGATATGCCATGATTAGATACGATTATGTTATGTTTCATGCTATGCTTTAAGAGCTTGATATGCCATGCCACCTTATGATGATACTATGATATGCCATGATTAGATATGATCATGTTATGTTTCATGCTATGCTTTAAGAGATGATATGCCATGACTAGTTATGATTTTGTTATGTTGCATGATATGCTTAAAGAGTATGATGTGTTATGCCATGACTAGTTGAGATCTTGTTATGTTGAGACATTCTTTGATTATGTGATGATTTTCGGTTTTAGTGAGTAGGAAAGGAACTTACTGAGCCATGAGTGCTCATAGCTTACTTTCCTTGTACTACAGATAAAAGAAAAAGCTGGATGAGCTAAAGGAGCAGCAAGAGAGGCAAGGAGATGTGTGTGGCAGTGGCTAGGCAACCAAATAAGAACCTGCTTTAAAAACTTTTAAAGAACTATGCTTTGGTATCATGAATTGTAGTACCGTATGTGTGACTTGATGTTATGTTTCTACTGATTTTGATATCATGTTATTGATGCCATGATAGTGTAGTTCAGATTTGATGAAAAGAAAAACAAAAGAAAAGTTTTTATTAAACTAACAAAATTATTTTAAGTCTTCCGCTGTTTTAAAAAGAAAAATTTGTACATGGAGTATCGTAGCCCCGTCCCTTAGGGTTAGCAGGGAGGGCGGGCGTTACATAACTAGTACAGAACCTACGGCGTTCTCATTAGCCGACAGGTATACCCACAGAGTTTCTCCTACTATAGGTTTAGCCAACACAGGGAGAGTAGCTAAATAATCTTTCAATTCTTGGAAAGCCTTATCACACTCCTCATTCCATTGAAACTTATTAGCCTTTCTGAGTATTTTAAAGAAGTGAAAACTACGATCAGCCGATCTAGAAATAAATCTAGACAAAGCTGTGATTCGGCCTGTCAATCTTTGAGCTTCCCTCATGTTGCGTGGTGGCTCCATGTTCTGCAGTGCCTTGACCTTGCTTGAGTTGGCCTCTATCCCCTGTTCGGACACCATATATCCCAGGAATTTTCCTCCCTTCGTGCCAAATAAACATTTGCTGGGATTCAACTTGAGCCCATATTGTCTTAGAGTCTTGCAAGTTTCCTCTACATCCCTGCATAGATCAGCAGCTTGAAGAGATTTAATTAAGATGTCATCAACATATACTTCAATATTTCTACCAATCTGCTTCTGGAAAACCTTATTCATAAGCCTTTGATAAGTTGCTCCTGCATTTTTTAGTCCAAAGGGCATAACATTATAGTAATAAGTACCTTCAGATGTTATAAAACTGACCTTTTCTTGATCCTCTTTGGCCAAAGGAACTTGATGATAACCTTGATAAGCATCCAACATAGAGATATATTCGCATCCGGCGGTGGAGTCAACAAGCTGATCAATCCTGGGTAACGGATAATAATCCTTTGGGTAAGCTTTGTTGAGATCCCAGAAGTCTATGCAGACTCGCCATTTATTTCCTGGTTTAGAGACTAACACCACATTAGCCAACCAGCTTGGGAACTGTACTTCTCTAATGTATCCTGCCTCCATAAGTTTGGTAATCTCTTCTCTGATGATTTGATTTTGTTCTACACTAAAACTTCTTTTTCTTTGCATGACCGGGCGGGCATCTGGGAAGACATGCAAGGAATGTTCCATGACGGCAGGAGAAATGCCCGAGACTTCTTTGGGAGTCCATGCAAAGACATCATTATTCTCTTTCAAACATTGTACTAATGCAGCCTTTAGAGTAGGCTCAAGATCGGCCGCGATATATGTAGTAGCTTCAGGTCTACTGGCCTGGATCTGAATTTCCTCCTTCTCTTCATAAACCAGGGCGGGCTGCTTTTCCCTAATGGCGTTAACTTCCATTCTTTGTATCTTTTGGGCGGTGTTAGCTTCAGCTCGAATTATCTCTACATAACACTTTCGGGCTGTCTTCTGATCACCCCGTACTTCTCCAACTTGATCATCCACAGGAAATTTGATCTTTTGATAAAAAGTAGAAACGACTGCCCTAAACTCGTTTAGGGCAGGTCAACCCAATATCACATTGTAAGAAGATGGAGCGTCTACCACCATAAAATAAGATCTTCTGGTTCTCATCAGAGGTTCTTCTCCCAGTGAAATGACCAACTTTATTTGACCTAAAGGTTGTACCTCATTGCCTGTGAATCCATACAGAGGAGTAACAATTTGTTGAAGTTCACTTGGATCAATTTGTAACTGATCAAAAGCCTTCTTGAATATAATATTGACGGAGCTACCCGTGTCTATGAAGGTACGAGCAATGGCGTAATTGGCTATCACAGCTTTGATGATCAGAGCATCATCATGAGGTATTTCTACCCCCTCAAGATCTCTGGGCCCGAAACTTATTTCAGGGCTAGCTGCTCGTTCCATGCTGCATCCTACTGCATGAATCTCCAATCTTCGGGCATGCGCTTTTCTGGCTCTATTAGAATCCCCATCAGTGGGTCCGCCCGCAATCATATTAATATTGCCTCGAGCAGCGTTATTTCTGTTTTCTTCCTGTCGAGTCATCACAATTTCAGAAGGTGCTTTTTCTGATACTTGGCTAGTGCCGGCCGGAACTGGTATTGCCTCCTGCCGAGTCTCGACCGGACGATATTCCAATTTGGGTGGACTTTGCTGCCTGGGGTATTGTTGTCGATAGTAGTTCTGCCTCTGATATCGCTCTCTATTGACCCGTCTATTTCTTAAAACAAAACAGTCTTCAGCATGATGACTGCTAGTTTTATGATAAGTGCACCACCTCCTGGGTGCTTCTGGCTGTATCTCCACATGTTGTACTGCTTGTGGACGATACTCGGGTTGTCGATGGGGTGGATGAGTTATTCTAGGACCTCTTGGTGGAGGCACAGGAGCTGGAGCTTTCTCTTTAACTCGGGTAGGAGAAGAGGTGACACTCTCCTTTCTACGAGCAGCTTGAGCTTCTTCTACATTAATAAACTCAGTAGCCCGCTCAATCAAGGAATCAAAATTAACAGGGGGATTTCTTACTAAATCTTTAAAGAAATCATTATCGTTTAGACCTTGAGAGAAAGCACTTACTAATATCTCAGTAGTAGCATTAGACACATCAATAGCTACCTGATTGAACCTTTTGATGTATGCTTGGATAGACTCTTTAGATGACTGTTTGATTGAAAACAAGCTCCAAGGAGTCTTATGATATCTCTTGTTGCTAGAGAAATGGTGTAGAAAGACTTTCTTGAAGTCCTTGAAGTTCCGAATAGATTTTTCTGGTAATCTCTTGAACCAACGCCGTGCTGCTCCTCCGAGGGTAGTAAGAAACATCCGACACTTCACTCCATCAGAGAATTGTTGTAATAATGCTACGTTTTCAAATTTCAACAGATGATCTTCTGGATCTGTTGTTCCAGTATATTCCCTGATTTGCAGGTTTTGATACCGCTTAGAAAGCGGATCATCCAATACACTTTGGGAAAATGGGGAGATGACCTTCTCAGGTGAGCTATCACTAGTTATCATTTTGATCTTACGCTTTTCTTTATCAGGTGCTTCACCAGAGGATTCTTGGAACACAGGTCTTCTACCCCCCTACTCCATAGGAGTACGAAGGAAGGCTCGAGGATGCCTCGTCGGAGAAACAGCAATTGGAGGAAAATAGGCATGTTCCTCTTCTTCTAGATCCTTTCCTTTCCGCTGCTCAGTAGTCGATATTGCCGGATTATGAGTTGTCGACAGAGTAGCTCTAGTATGAGCTTGAACTTGTTGTTGTTGTTGCTGCAAGGCTTTTTGGACATGGGAGTTGATAAGAGAATCTAAATCCTCCCGACTAATAGTAAGTAGGTTTGATTTCCCGGCCTCTTCCATCACGTAGTCTCAGACTCAGGTGAGATTCCCACAGACGGCGCCAAATTTGATCCTGTCTGAGAAGCTGGACACGACGAAGATCCGGAAAAAAGAAACCCACCGTGCTGATGAAGAATAATGTCTACCGAATACCAATCCGAGAAACCCAAAGCGGATCGGGAAAAAGTAGAGTCACCGGAAACTTTACTTGTATGAAGACCTGATGACGAAGAAAGAAACCGGATCTGAAAGAGAAGAAACCCCAATCCGAAGCTTCCCAGACTTCCTGCGCACACCAGATCAACCAACACTATCGTCAGTGACCTAAGACCGGGGTGGGAATCCCTGGCTAGGCCCTCCGACGCTCAAGTCAGTCCTCTCTATAGGTGTGGATGAAGGAAAAAGAAGATGAACAGTAGTTGAAAAACTAGGGTTATGAATGTGTATCATGATGTCCACTTGTGAACTTGTGAACCTGTGAACTTACCTAGCCAACGGAGAGGATTCCCCTTTTTATACCACCTCATATAACCTCCGTAGTCATGAAGAGGACCCCGGTTTGTTAGAGTTCATTATGAGATGACATCAGCGGCGTACTTGCGGTGAATCACTTTTAAGGAATCTTTTTTGTACCCCAGATGTACCTTCTTTGTCGTTTAGCACCTGCAAAATACTATGAAAACACATTTCCCGCCAAAATATATATTTTCTGTCATATAGTTACATACTATAAATATCTCCATCAATCATCATTTCACCCCTCCTGCTGTAATTAATTCCATCTACCAATATTCCTTATATCGATCGAAGTCACTATATTCTATCAAGTGTCTTTCCCAATCATGGGTCATTCGACCGGTCTTGACTCCTCCTAGAAGGCATGTCCCGACCGATATTAGCCTAACTTCCTCTGGGACGTATGTCCTGGCCGATATTAACCTACCTCCTTTGAGGTATATATATTCTTCCTGGGAGACGTATTTCGGTCGATATAGGCTTACATCCTATCGGGGTATGTCCCGACCGATATCAACCTATCTTCATCCTGAAGTTATGTCCCGGTCGATATAGACCTAATTATGCCTGGGAGGTATGTCTCGGTCGATATTAGCCTACCTCCTTTGAGGTATATGTCAGTTAATGCAAGTCTTACTCTTGAGAAGTATATTTCTGTCGATATTAGCCTACTCCCTTTAAAGTATATATATCTTCTTCCTAGGAGACGTATTTTGGTCGATATAGGCTTACCTCCTATCGGGGTATGTCCCGACCAATATCAGCCTATCTTCATCCTGAAGTTATGTCCCGGCCGATATTAACCTACCCCCTTAAAGTATATATATTCCTCCTGGGAGACGTATTTCGGTCGATATAGGCTTACCTCCTATCGGGGTATATCCCGACCGATATCAGCCTATCTTCATCTTGAAGTTATGTCTCGGCCGATATTAACCTACTCCCTTAAAAGTATATATATTCCTCCTGGGAGACGTATTTCGGTCGATATAGGCCTAACTCCGCCTGGGAGGTATGTGTCGGTCGATATTATCCTAACTCAGCCTGGGAGGTATGTCCCGGTCGATATAGACCTAACTATGCTTGGGAGGTATGTCTCGGCCGATATTGATCTAACTATGCTTGGGAGTATGTCTCGATCGATATTAGCCTACCTCCGCCTTAGAGATATGTCCTGGCCGGTATATACTTAACTATTTTGCTTTTCCTTCCTCCTTTTCTTTCCTCATCGGGAGACCCACAAAACCTGACCCATATCAGCTACAAAAGTGGTGGCTGTTGCAGTGGGAGATGTTTATTTTGTTGGTTGCTACTCGGAAAACCTAATGGTTCCACTGTACAAAAATTTTGTACAAAGGTCTGAACCTTTTCCTAGCTACCATGTGTTCTTTTAAATTAAACTTGGATCGCCTGCGGAACTTAACACGTTTGATCCAAAGTTTAATCTATTTGTTCTTTTAGGTTTAGACTCGGATCTCCTGCGGAACTTAACATGTTCGATCCAAATTACCTAGGTTATTAATTTCATTAAATATTAACTTCCAAAATTGACTTCCAGTACTGACGTGGCGAGGCACATGACCTTCTTGGATATGGGAACAACCACCACCGACTAGACAAATCCTTTTAAGGAAAGTTAATATTTAATTTCCTTAAATAACTTTAGGTCAACCGAAAAGAACAATCAAATCACAAGGAAAAAAAAAATAAAAGAACACAACATCGAAAACAAATTTGAAATACTAAAATCGCATGCCTCTTGTATTTGGTATTATTTCCAAAAATAACTAGTATGATGCGGAAAGGAAAAATACTAGTTATACCTTTTAGAAAGACCTCTTGATCTTCTACCGTATTCCTCTTCTAACCTCGGACGTTGTGTGGGCAACGATTTTCCGAGATGAGAAACCACCAAAGCACCTTCTTCTCCTTTCTTCAAGTTTCGGCCAAGCAGAATGCTTCCAAAAGATGAAGATCTTTTTCCACCAACCAAGCTCCAAGGGATGCATGAAACAAGACTCCTGTCTCTCCTTTTCTCCAAGCTAGATCCCGCCACTTCTATGTCTCCAAGAGATGATGAAGTCTCGGCCACAAGAAGGAGAAGAGAGAAGGATAAGGGGAACCTCTAGGGGCCGGCCACACCAAGGAAGAAAAGAGAGGAAGAAAAAGAATAGAGTCGTTCTCTATGAAGCCTCCTCTACCCCCTCTTTTATAATCCTTGGTTTTGGCAAATAAGGAAATTTAAATAAAAACTTCCTTAATTCTTTTTCCATGAAAAATAAAATTGATTTAATTAAATATAATTTTCTCTTCTCCAATTTATTTGGCCGACCTCCTCTTTCCCCAAAACAATGAGAGTTTTAATTAAACCAAAAATTAAAACTTCCTAATTTTTTCTAGAAATTTATAAAAATTTCTCCAATAATTTTAATCCCTTCATGTTTGGTTAATAAAAAGAAATTTTATAAATTAAAAATTTTCTTTTAAACATGTGGATAATTTCCAAAAAGGAAAGTTATCTCTAAAAATTAAAATCTCCTTTCAATCTACAAATAAGGAAAGATATTAAATCTTTTCTTAATCTTTTGTAGAAACTAATAAAAGAGAATTTTTAATTTTTAAACTTTCTTTTAAATCATGAACATAATTAAAAGGAAAGTTTTTACCAAAATTAAATTCAACCTTTTAATCTACAAATAAGGAAAGAGATTTAGCTCTTCTCTTAATCTTTTGTAGAATCTTATAAAAAGAAAAATTTAAATTTTTAAACTCTCTTTTAAATTATGTTATCCACATAAGAAAAATTTTAAAAAAATAAAAATCCTTTTATTTTAATTTGGGCCGGCCACACCAAGCTTGAAACCAATCTAGGGCCGGCCACCTTGAAGCACCCGTGAACCAAACTTTGGCCGTCCCTAGCTTGGTCTCCAAGCTATATTGGATGGCCCCTATGAGATGGGTAAGAAGGTGGGTATAGGTGGGTATAGTACTCTATAATTAAGAGGCTACGATAGGGAACGAGAGGAGGAATTGGTTTTGGTCTCCTGATAAAATTAAGCATCCCGTGTTCACCCCGAACACACAACTTAATTTTATCAATAATAATTCATTCCACTAGAGAACTATTATTGAACTACCGCACCAATCCCAAATTACATTTTGGGTTCCTTCTTATTATGAGTGTGTTAGTTCCCTGTGTTTAAGATGTCGAATGCCCACTAATTAAGTAAGTTACTGACAACTCATTTAATTAATATCTAGCTCCAAGAGTAGTACCACTCAACTTCATCGTCATGTCGGACTAAGTCCACCTATAGGGTTTAACATGACAATCTTTATGAGCTCCTCTTCGGGACATTCTCAACCTAGATCACTAGGACACAGTTTCCTTCTATAATCAACAACACACACTATAAGTGATATCATTTCCCAACTTATCGGGCTTATTGATTTATCGAACTAAATCTCACCCATTGATAAATTAAAGAAATAAATATCAAATATATGTGCTTGTTATTATATTGGGATTAAGAGCACACACTTCCATAATAACTGAGGTCTTTGTTCCTTTATAAAGTCAGTATAAAAGAAACGACCTCAAATAGTCCTACTCAATACACTCTAAGTGTACTAGTGTAATTATATAGTTAAGATAAACTAATACCTAATTACACTACGACCTTCCAATGGTTTGTTTCTTTCCATCTTGGTCGTGAGCTACTGTTTATAATTTATAAGGAACCGATAACATGATCTTCTGTGTGTGACACCACACACCATGTTATCTACAATATAAATTAATTGAACAATTACATTTATCATAAATGTAGACATTTGACTAATGTGATTCTTATTTCTAGATAAATGTTTATACCAAAAGCTAGGATTTTAGTATACATCCTAACAATCTCCCACTTATACTAAAAGACTAAGCTGCTATATCTGCTGCCATACATCTGATTCCCAACTCTTCAACATGCTCATCAAAAGCTCTTGCCTTAAAGGCCTTAGTGAAAAGATCTATAGGTCATCATCTAATGTAATCTAGGCAGCAACAACTTCTCCTCGTTTATACGATTTCTCGTATTGGGTGGTACTTGCGCTCTATTGTGTTTACCTGCCTTATAGACTTATGGTTTCTTCGAGTTTGTTATTGCACCAATATCATTACAATGAATTGTAATAATCTTTGGACAAACCAGAAATCATATCTAAGTCCATCTTGAGGTTAATGAGTCATTTAGCTTTTATGGCTACCTCAGAGGCTTGCCATATACTCAGCTTCTATGGAGGAGTCCAGAAAAACACCTATGTTTATCACTCTTCCATAGTTATGACTTTTCCTCCTAAAGTAAACTCAAAACCCCGAGGTTGACTTATTATTGTCCCTATCTGATTGGAAGTCAAAATTCGTGCAACCGACAGGGACCAAATTAACTGCCTTGTAAGCTAGCATATAATCTCTAGTGCCTCTAAGGTACTTTAATATATGCTTTACTGCAGTCCAATGTCCTTGTCTAGGGTTAATTTGATATCTGTTAACTATGCCCTTGGCAAAACAGATTTCTGATCTCGTGTATAGCATACATTAGGCTGTCTAACTTTCGAAGCATAAAGAACTGCCTACATGTCCTCAATCTCCTTTGATGTCATCGGAGACATCTCTTTAGATAAAGACACTCCATGCTTAAAAGGTAGAAAACCTTTCTTGGAGTTTTGCATGCTAAAACGAGCTTGTTATATAAAGCTTGAGATAAGCACAACATTCTTTTCTTGCGAACCTTGTTCCCAAGAATATGTGCTTATTTTCCTAAGTCCTTTATAATGAATTGCTTGGACAACCATACCCTTACTTCCGATAACACCTTGATATTGTTTCCAACTATCAAAAATGTAATCTACGTATAGTACAAGAAATATCACCACGTTTCCATCACACCTTTTGTATACACAAGACTTATCCGGTTACTAAATAAATCCATAGGTCTGGATAACTTTGATAAACCGGATTTTCCAAGACCTTTGAAGCTTTTTCTCAGTCCATAGACTGATTGAGCTTGCACACAAGATGCTCTTAGCCCTTTGCAATGAACCCTTCTGGTTGCTTTATATGGATGCTTTCTTCAAGACTTCCATTAAGGAATGCTGTCTTGACATCCACTTGCCAAATAGATAAAAGAATCCAGATAGACTTAAGCATGGCTACCAATGAAAAAGTTTCCTTTTTCATCAAGCCTTGCTTTGAAAGTTTCTACCTTCCTGTCTATCCCTCTTTTCCTATTATAGACCTTTTTATACCCAAAGACTTTTACACCATTTGGTGGTTCTACAAGCTTCTAGATTTTATTAGAATACATATATTCTAATTCTGTTATTCATTACTCTTTGCCAAGATGCTGCATCTTTATCTTGGAGTGCTTCGTCATATGTCTGAAGATCAGGTTCATGTCCTCAGGGATCGAGTCCAAAAACTCTCTCAAAACATGAATCTTTTTAGATTGCCTAACAACACTCCCACTACGACGAGGCACTTTCTGCAATTGTGTATCATTTGTGATACGTGTTGCAGTTTCTTGTGATATTTCATCTTGTACAGTTGGTACTAGGTTAGACATGTCCTTTATTATTTCCTTAAGAACAAATTTACTTATGGGCACGTGATTTATTACATAGTCCTTTTCTAAAAATCGGTCATTGATGCTAACAATGATCTTCTGATTTTTAAGACTATAATCCTACTTTCATTTCTCTAGGATAACCCACAAACAAGTGAATTCCTATCCAACTTATCATTATCTCTCTTCAGCATATGTGCTGGACTACCCGAATCCGAATATGCTTCAAAATAGGCTTACGCTTATTCAGCAATTCTATATGAGTAGAGAGTTCTGACTTTGGAAGGTACTATATTCACTTCCGTTTTCAGAGTATATCCTTAAAATGAATTTGGTAATAACTCATCATCAATCTACTTATTTCCATAAGAGTCTTATACCTTCCTTTTTCTACACCATTCTTTTAGGGTGTACCAGGTGCAGTTAGTTGGGATTGAATCCCTACTTCTGATAAGTGACTCCTAAATTCTCCCAAGAGGTACTTGCCACTACGATCTCACCGTAGTATCTTGATACTTTTACTTTGACGTTTCTCCGCATCAGCCTTGTACTCTTTGAACTAATCAAAGCACTTAGTCTTGCGGCACATTAAGTAAATGTATTTGTATCTTGAATAGTTGTCTATAAAATAGATGAAATATTCGATACTACCTCTTGTCTGGATAGTCATAGGATCACACAAATCAGAATGAAACAATTCCAACATATCTTTGGCTCCATACCCCTTAGACTTAAAAGCTTCTTGGTTATTTTTCCTTCCAAGTAAGACTCGTAGGTTGGAAAGATTTCCACTACTAATGAACCTAAAAGTTCATCAGCTACTAATGAATCTTTCTCAAGTTAATATAACCTAGCCTTAGATGCCAAAGATATAATTGGTTCATTTCCGAAGGTTACTTTCTCTTAAAGTTAGAAGATGTGTTATAATTTTCATTTATTGCATCGTGGGAGTTATTGGATTATAAATTGTCAACCAACATACCAGAATAGATAACTTCTCTATTTTTCTTGATAACAGCTTTGTTATCAAAATAGACACAATATCTATTCTATAATAGTTTAGAAACTGTAATCAGGTTCTTTCTAAACTTAGTACGTAAAGACAATTTCTAATAATCCATATTTTATTCCTATTTAAAGGATAAACATCTCCCACTGCAACAGCTGCCACTTTTACAGCAGTGCCCATGTGGACGGTGTTTTTATTTTCATTTAGTTGTCGGGTTTCCTAGAACCCTGCAATGAATTGCGAACATGATTAATGACATCTGTATCTACACTCCAGGTTCTGGTAGATAACACCACTAAACATGTTTCAACTAATGAATTAAATACACCTATATTGTTCTTTAGTTCTAAAAAGACAGACTACCTTAATGTCCAAGTCCTATTTCCAATTTTTACAACCGGGACTACTAAGTCTTTTCTATAGTATAACAGCTAGGGAATTGACAAACATTTTAAATCCTAAGAATCACAAAAATATTTGGTCAAGATCAATTCCTTAAAATCCCCATGAATTTTGTATGCCACGATAGTGTGGACGTATACAAAATCAAAGAAGAGATTTTATCCATTAATTTTATTATCTCGTCAACTTTACTTTATGATGAATAAAATTAATAGTTGATCTTTCTTTGATCAAATATTTGGTCAAAATTTTTGAATTTAAAATAACATTGATTCCTCAAATAATATTATTTAAATTCTCCAACACCTCAAACACCGTGAATTTTGCATGCCACGATAGTGTGGACGTATACAAAATTAAACATTTGTAAGAGGAGGGGTTTACCCATTAATTATCTTGTCAATAAATCTTTATGCCAAATAAAATTACCTCAAACACCGTGAATTTTGTATGCCACAATAGTGTGGACGTATACAAAATCAAACATTTGTAAGAGGGGTTATTAATTTTATTATCTTGTCAACTTATTTATTTGACAAATCAATAGTTGGTTTTCTTCGGTCACACAAATAATAGCAGTGACTCCGATGGGGAGGATACTATTAGACGTGCCTAAGTGTATACCATTACTTGACACTAAGTCTGTTAATAAGATTGTGTCCTTTCCGATGGGGAAGATCACACGCTCTTAATTAACTTCCTATAGTCATCCAAAATGGAAGTTTAAGCTAGTGATCCGCAAACAAGCTCATCCGATATGGAGGAAGGCACTCAGAGCCAACGCGCAAGCTTGTTGCATCACTTATAAACCAGTAATGGAGACCGTGGAATTTATTTAAAAATAAATCCCTCTCCCACTTAGTTATTTAAAGTGAGGAATTTTGACTATGCTAGCCTACTTAGCATGCATACTAACAAGCACACACAACACAGCATAAAAAGCAATAAATAGAAAAACTAATTTTCAACTATTATGGCTTTTATCTATTGCTGTCCTCCGTGTGTCGCCAACCCTAGCTGCTGCCATCTTTGGCCACCGCCACCGGGTCTAGTTGTCGCATCCATCTTGCTCCTTGTTCCGCTGCGCCTCTGATCCTCAAAAGGTTCCACGCCTTGCAAGATTCAATCCGCGACATAAATAAAATTTTACATTTTTCGATCCTATATTCCTCGAAGGAATGTACATGTAAACTAGATCGAACATAAAATAAAATTTACATCCATCGATCCTATATTCCATAAAAGGAATGTACATGTATCTAGATCAAAAATAAAATCCTAATAAAACTAAATACAGCTCCTGTTGTATTTTATAATACAATCATGCACATACAATAAAATGCCCTTGACATGTCCAAGGGTCCAATCACACACATAATAACTATAAGCCATAATAGTTGGATCCTGCATCCACAAAGTTAGCACATCCTACTATTAACCTGCCTAAATTATGTATGACATGTGCATAATTAAACTAATACCAAATACACAGAGGCAAAACCCTAGCTCTGATACCAATTGTTGGTTGCTACTCGGAAAACCTAATGGTTCCACTGTACAAAAATTTTGTACAAAGGATTGAACCTTTTCCTAGCTACCATGTGTTCTTTTAAATTAACCTTGGATCTCCTGCGGAACTTAACACGTTTGATCCAAAGTTTAATCTATTTGTTCTTTTAGGTTTAGACTCGGCTCTCCTGCGGAACTTAACACGTTCGATCCAAATCACCTAGGTTATTAATTTCATTAAATATTAATTTCCAAAATTGGCTTCCAGTACTGACGTGGCGAGGCACATGGCCTTCTTGGATATGAGAACAACCACCACCGACTAAACAAAGCCTTTTAAGGAAAGTTAATATTTAATTTCCTTAAATAACTTTAGGTCAACCGAAAAGAACAATCAAATCACAAGAAAAAAAACAAAAGAACACAACATCGAAAACAAATTCAAAATACTAGAATCGCATGCCTCTTGTATTTGGTATTATTTCCAAAAATAACTAGTATGATGCGGAAAGGAAAAATACTAGTTATACCTTTTAGAAAGACCTCTTGATCTTCTACCGTATTCCTCTTCTAACCTCGGACGTTGTGTGGGCAACGATCTTCCGAGATGAGAAACCACCAAAGCACCTTCTTCTCCTTTCTTCAAGTTTCGGCCAAGCAGAATGCTTCCAAAAGATGAAGATCTTTTTCCACCAACCAAGCTCCAAGGGATGCATGAAACAAGACTCCTTTCTCTCTTTTTCTCCAAGCTAGATCCGGCCACTTCTATGCCTCCAAGAGATGATGAAGTCTCGGCCACAAGAAGGAGAAGAGAGAAGGAGAAGGGGAACCTCTAGGGGCCAGCCACACCAAGGAAGAAAAGAGAGGAAGAAAAAGAATAGAGTCGTTCACTATGAAGCCTCCTCTACCCCCTCTTTTATAATCCTTGGTCTTGGCAAATAAGGAAATTTAAATAAAAACTTCCTTAATTCTTTTGCCTTGAAAAAGAAAATTTATTTAATTAAAAATAATTTTCTCTTCTCCAATTTATTTGGCCGGCCACCTCTTTCCCCAAAACAAGGAGAGTTTTAATTAAAACAAAAATTAAAACTTCCTAATTTGTTTCTAGAAATTTATAAAAATTTCCCCAATAATTTTAATCCCTTCATGATTGGTTAATAAAAAGAAATTTTATAAATTAAAAATTTTCTTTTAAACATGTGGATAATTTCCAAAAAGGAAAGTTATCTCTAAAAATTAAAATCTACTTTCAATCTACAAATAAGGAAAGATATTAAATCTTTTCTTAATCTTTTGTAGAAACTAATAAAAGAGAATTTTTAATTTTTAAACTTTCTTTTAAATCATGAACATAATTAAAAGGAAAGTTTTTTATCAAAATTAAAATCAACCTTTTAATCTACAAATAAGGAAAGAGATTTAGCTCTTCTCTTAATCTTTTATAGAATCTAATAAAAGGAAAAAATTTAAATTTTTAAACTCTCTTTTAAATTATGTTATCCACATAAGAAAAATTTAAAAAAAATAAAAATTCTTTTATTTTAATTTGGGCCGGCCACACCAAGCTTGAACCCAAGCTAGGGCCGGCCACCTTGAAGCACCCATGAACCAAACTTTGGCCGGCCCTAGCTTGGTCTCCAAGCTAGCTTGGTCGGCCCCTATGGGATGGGTAAGAAGGTGGGTATAGTACTCTATAATTAAGAGGCTACGATAGGGACCTAGAGGAGGAATTGGTTTTGGTCTCCCGATAAAATTAAGCATCCCGTGTTCGCCCCGAATACACAACTTAATTTTATCAATAATAATTCATTCCACTAGAGAACTATTATTGAACTACCGCACCAATCCCAAATTACATTTTGGGCTCCTTCTTATTATGAGTGTGTTAGTCTCCCTGTGTTTAAGATGTCGAATGCCCACTAATTATGTAAGTTACTGACAACTCACTTAATTAATATCTAGCTCCAAGAGTAGTACCACTCAACCTTATCATCATGTCGGACTAAGTCCACCTGTAGGGTTTAACATGACAATCCTTATGAGCTCCTCTTAGGGACATTCTCAACCTAGATCACTAGGACACAGTTTCCTTCTATAATCAACAACACACACTATAAGTGATATCATTTCCCAACTTATCGGGCTTATTGATTTATCGAACTAAATCTCACCCATTGATAAATTAAAGAAATAAATATCAAATATATGTGCTTGTTATTATATTGGGATTAAGAGCACACACTTCCATAATAACTGAGGTCTTTGTTCCTTTATAAAGTCAGTATAAAAGAAACGACCTCAAATGGTCCTACTCAATACACTCTAAGTGTACTAGTATAATTATATAGTTAAGATAAACTAATACCTAATTACACTACCACCTTCCAATGGTTTGTTCCTTTCCATCTTGGTTGTGAGCTACTGTTTATAATTTATAAGGAACCGATAACATGATCTTCTGTGTGTGACACCACACACCATGTTATCTACAATATAAATTAATTGAACAATTACATTTATCATAAATGTAGACATTTGACCAATGTGATTCTTATTTCTAGATAAATGTTTATACCAAAAGCTAGGCTTTTAGTATACATCCTAACATATTTATCTTTTGATAGGAATAAAACATTGATTTTGAGAAATTATCTTTACATACCATGTTTTAGAAAGAACTTGATTTCAGTTTCTAAACTATTTATGGATGGATATTCTGTTTCTTTTGATGACAAAGTAGTTTTCAAGAAAAATAGGGTAGTTATCTGTTCTGGTACGTTGGTTTGCAATTTGTATACTCTAAATCTAATAACTCTCACGATATAATAAATGGAAATTAATAATATATCTTCTAATTCTAATAAGAGAAAGTAACCTTTGGAAATAAACCAAACATATCTTTGGCATCTAAGGCTTGGTCATATTAACTTGAGTAGGATTCAAATGCTAATAGCCTATGGACCTTTGGGTTCATTAGTTGTGGAAAATTTTCCAACCTGCAAATCTTGCTTGGAAAGAAAAATGACCAAGAGACCTTTTAAGGCCAAGGGGTATAGAGACAAAGATGTGTTGGAATTGGTTCATTCTGATTTGTGTGGACCTATGACTATCCAAGAAAGAGGTGGTTTCGAATATTTTGTCTCTTTTATAGATGACTATTCGAGATATGGGTACATTTACTTGATGCGCCGCAAGTCTGAGTGCTTTGATAAGTTCAAAGAATACAAGGCTGATGTGAAGAAACATCATGGTAAAGGTATCAAGACACTACGGTCTGATCGTGGTGGCGAGTACCTCTTAGGAGAGTTTAGGAGTTACTTTTCAGAGGTCGGGATTCAATCCCAACTGTGTGCACCTGGTACACCCCAACAGAATGGTGTGGCAAAACGAAGGAATATGGCTCTTATAGAAATGGTAAGATTAATGATGAGTTATTCAGAATTACTAAATTCGTTTTGGGGATATGCTCTGGAAATGACAATGTACATTCTAAACTTGGTACCTTCTAAGTTAGTAACCTCTACTCCCACAGAATTGTGGAATGGGCGTAAGTCTAGTCTGAAATATATTCGGATTTGGGGTAGTCCAACACATGTGCTGAAGGGGGACGCTGATAAGTTGAAATCACGCACAGAAGTTCGCTTGTTTGTGGGTTATCCTAAAGGAATGAAAAGTGGTTTATTTTATAGTCCTAAAGATCAGAAGGTCATTGTTAGCACCAATGCCCGATTTTTAGAAGAGGACTATATAATGAACCACAAGCCCTTGAGTAAAATTGTTCTTGAGGAAATAAGAGAAGACACATCTACTTTAGTACCAACGGTACAAGATGAGATACCATAAGAAACTGTAACACGTGTCACAAATGATACACAATTACAAGTAGTGCCTCGTCGTAGTGGGAGGGTTGTTAGGCAACCTGATAGATTCATGTTTTTGGATGAATCTTCGGACTTGATCCCTGGTGAACATGAACCTGATCCCTGGATATATGATGAAGCACTCCAAGATAAAGATGCAGCATCTTGGCAAAGTACAATGAACTCTGAAATAGAATCTATGTACTCTAATCAGGTGTGGGAGCTTGTAGAACCACCAAATGGTGTAAAAGCCATTGGATGTAAATGGATCTACAAAAGAAAAAGAGGGACAGACGGGAAGGTGGAAACCTTCAAAGTAAGGCTTGTTGCAAAAGAGTATACTCGGAAAGAGGGAATTGATTATGAGGAAACCTTTTCGTCGGTAGCCATGCTTAAGTCTATCCGGATTCTTTTATCTATTGCCGCTCATATAGATTATGAGATTTGGAAAATGGATGTCAAGACAACTTTCCTTAATGGAAGTCTTAAAAAATTATCCATATGAAGCAACCAGAGGGATTCATTGCGAAGGGAAAAGAGCATATTGTATGTAAGCTCAATCGGTCTATCTATGGACTGAAGCAAGCTTCGAGATCTTGGAACATTCAGTTTAATGAAGTGATCCAGTCTTATGGATTTATTCAGTGTCCAGATGAGTCGTGTGTATGCAAGAAGAGTGACGGAAATGTGGTGGTATTTCTTGTACTATACGTAGATGATATTTTACTCATTGGCGACAATGTCAAAGTGTTGTCAGACGTAAAAGTATGATAGGAATAAAACATTGATTTTGAGAAATTATCTTTACATACCATGTTTTAGAAAGAACTTGATTTCAGTTTCTAAACTATTTATGGATGGATATTCTGTTTCTTTTGATGACAAAGTAGTTTTCAAGAAAAATAGGGTAGTTATCTGTTCTGGTACGTTGGTTGGCAATTTGTATACTCTAAATCTAATAACTCTCACGATATAATAAATGTAAATTAATAATATATCTTCTAATTCTAATAAGAGAAAGTAACCTTTGGAAATAAACCAAACATATCTTTGGCATCTAAGGCTTGGTCATATTAACTTGAGTAGGATTCAAATGCTAATAGCCTATGGACCTTTGGGTTCATTAGTTGTGGAAAATTTTCCAACCTGCAAATCTTGCTTGGAAAGAAAAATGACCAAGAGACCTTTTAAGGCCAAGGGGTATAGAGACAAAGATGTGTTGGAATTGGTTCATTCTGATTTGTGTGGACCTATGACTATCCAAGAAAGAGGTGGTTTCGAATATTTTGTCTCTTTTATAGATGACTATTCGAGATATGGGTACATTTACTTGATGCGCCGCAAGTTTGAGTGCTTTGATAAGTTCAAAGAATACAAGGCTGATGTGAAGAAACATCATGGTAAAGGTATCAAGACACTACGGTCTGATCGTGGTGGCGAGTACCTCTTAGGAGAGTTTAGGAGTTACTTTTCAGAGGTCGGGATTCAATCCCAACTGTGTGCACCTGGTACACCCCAACAGAATGGTGTGGCAGAACGAAGGAATATGGCTCTTATAGAAATGGTAAGATTAATGATGAGTTATTCAGAATTACTAAATTCGTTTTGGGGATATGCTCTGGAAATGACAATGTACATTCTAAACTTGGTACCTTCTAAGTTAGTAACCTCTACTCCCACAGAATTGTGGAATGGGCGTAAGTCTAGTCTGAAATATATTCGGATTTGGGGTAGTCCAACACATGTGCTGAAGGGGGACGCTGATAAGTTGGAATCACGCACAGAAGTTCGCTTGTTTGTGGGTTATCCTAAAGGAATGAAAAGTGGTTTATTTTATAGTCCTAAAGATCAGAAGGTCATTGTTAGCACCAATGCCCGATTTTTAGAAGAGGACTATATAATGAACCACAAGCCCTTGAGTAAAATTGTTCTTGAGGAAATAAGAGAAGACACATCTACTTTAGTACCAACGGTACAAGATGAGATACCATAAGAAACTGCAACACGTGTCACAAATGATACACAATTACAAGTAGTGCCTCGTCGTAGTGGGAGGGTTGTTAGGCAACCTGATAGATTCATGTTTTTGGATGAATCTTCGGACTTGATCCCTGGTGAACATGAACCTGATCCCTGGATATATGATGAAGCACTCCAAGATAAAGATGCAGCATCTTGGCAAAGTACAATGAACTCTGAAATAGAATCTATGTACTCTAATCAGGTCTGGGAGCTTGTAGAACCACCAAATGGTGTAAAAGCCATTGGATGTAAATGGATCTACAAAAGAAAAAGAGGGACAGACGGGAAGGTGGAAACCTTCAAAGTAAGGCTTGTTGCAAAAGAGTATACTCGAAAAGAGGGAATTGATTATGAGGAAACCTTTTCGCCGGTAGCCATGCTTAAGTCTATCTGGATTCTTTTATCTATTGCCGCTCATATAGATTATGAGATTTGGAAAATGGATGTCAAGACAACTTTCCTTAATGGAAGTCTTAAAAAATTATCCATATGAAGCAACCAGAGGGATTCATTGCGAAGGGAAAAGAGCATATTGTATGTAAGCTCAATCGGTCTATCTATGGACTGAAGCAAGCTTCGAGATCTTGGAACATTCAGTTTAATGAAGTGATCCAGTCTTATGGATTTATTCAGTGTCCAGATGAGTCGTGTGTATGCAAGAAGAGTGACGGAAATGTGGTGGTATTTCTTGTACTATACGTAGATGATATTTTACTCATTGGCGACAATGTCAAAGTGTTGTCAGACGTAAAAGTATGGTTGTCCAAGTAGTTTGATATGAAGGATTTGGGAGAATGTGGACATATTCTTTGGATCAAAGTAATAAGGGATCGCAAGAAAAGAATGTTGTGCTTATCCCAAGCTTCATACATTGATACTATTCTAGCTCGTTTTAGCATGCAAAACTCCAAGAAAGGTTTTCTACCTTTTCGGCATGGAGTACCTTTATCTAAAGAGATGTCTTCTAAAACATTAAAGGAAATAGAGGGCATGAAGGCAGTTCCTTATGCTTCGGCTGTAGGAAGCCTAATGTATGCGATGCTATGTACGAGACCGGATATCTGTTTTGCCATGGGCATGATTAGCAGATATCAAAGTAACCCAGGACAAGGACATTGAACTACCGTAAAACATATATTGAAGTACCTGAAAAGTACTAGAGATTATATGCTAGTTTACCAGGCAGATGATTTGCTCCTTGTGGGTTACACGAATTCAGACATCCAATCAGATAGGGACAATAGTAAGTCGACTTCAGGGTATGTGTTTTCTTTGGGAGGTGGAGCCATAGCATGGAGGAGTGTTAAGTAGAAATATGTTTTAGACTCCACTATGGAAGCTGAGTATGTGACAGCCTCTGAGGCAGCCAAAGAAGCTGTATGGCTCTAAAATTTCTTGATGGACTTAGATATGATTTCTGGTTTGTACAAAATTATCACAATTTATTGTGATAATAGTGGTGCAGTAGCAAACTCGAAGGAACAATGAGCCCATAAGGCAAGTAAACACATTGAGCGCAAGTACCACCTGATACGAGACATCGTAAAGCGAGGAGAAGTTGTTGTCGCCAACATTGCATCAGAAGATAAGCTGACAGATCCTTTCACTAAGACCCTTCCGGTCAGAGCTTTTGATGGGCATGTTGAGGGGGTGGGGATCAAATGTATGGCAGCATATATGGCAGCATAGTCTTTTAGTATAAGTGGAAGATTGTCAGAATGTATACTAAAAGCCTAGCCTTTTGTATAAACATGTATTTTGAAATGAGAATCACATTGGTCAAATGTCTACTTTTAGTTAAATGCAGTTGTCTATTTAATTTATATTGTAGATAACATAGTGTGTGATGTTACATAGAAGATCATATTATCAGTTCCTTATAAATTATAAATAGAAGCTCACAACCAAGATGGATTGGGACAAACCATTGGAATGGTTGTAGTGTAATTTGGTATTAGTTTATCTTAACTATAAAATTATACTAGTACGTTATGTGTATATTGAGCAAGACCATTTGGGGTTGTTGCTTTTTATACTGACTACATAAAAGAATAGTACCTCTATTATTATGGATATGCGTACTCTTAATCCCAATATAATAACAAACACAAGTACTTAGTATTTATTTCTTTAATTTATCAAAGGGTGAGATTTATTCGTTAAATCAATAGACCCGATAAGTTGAGAAATAATATTATTTATATGGTGTGTTGTTGATTATAGAAGGAAACTGTGTCCTATTTATTAGGATGATGATGTCCGCTTGAGGAGCTCATAAGGATTGTCATGTAAACCCTGCAGGTGGACTTAGTTCCGACACGACAATGAAGTTGAGTGGTACTACTCTTGGAGCTAGATGTTAATTAAGTGATTTGTTAGTAACTCATTTAATTAATGGACATTCGATATCTTAAACACAGGGAGATTAACGCACTCATGATAAGAAGGAGCACATAATGTAATATGTGATTGGTGCAGTAGTTCAATAATAACTCTTTAGTTGTATGAGTTATTATTGATGAACTTGAGTTGGGTGTTTGGGTCGAACACAGGAAGCTCAAGCTCATCAGGAGGTCAAAACCAATTCCTCTTCTAGGTCCCTATTGTAGCCTCTATGTATAATGCCTCACATCCACCCAAGTCATCCTTATGGCCGACCACATCCTTGCTTAGTGCCCAAGCAAGTGGCCGGCCACCCCTTGCTTGGTTCCCAACAAAGGGCCGACCAAGATGGGTTTAAAGTGAGTTTTTAATTTTTTAAATCTTTCTTTTTGTAGCCATCTACAATGTTTTAAAAGATAAATTTTAAATTTTAAAAACTTTCCTTTTTTGAAGTCATCCACATGGTTTTAAAAGAGAGTTTTAAATTTAAAAAAATCTTTCCTTTTTTAGCCATCTACAATGGTTTAAAAGAGAGATTTTATTTTTGTTAAAACTTTCCTTTTTTGTAACCATGATTTAAAAGAGAGATTTTAATTTTAAAAAATCTTTCCTTTTTTTAGCCATCTACAATGTTTAAAGAGGGATTTTTAATTTTAAAACTTTCCTTTTGTAGTTGATCCTGTCTGAGAGCTTGCGAGATGAAGCGCTGGGCGACGATGAGCAGTGATGAATAATGACTATGATGATGACGAACAAGGAAGGATCTTAGAAAACCACAGCAGACCTCACAAGTGCCTGGATGAAGAACAATATACCCGAGAAAGCCAAAGCGAATCTTTAAACAGTACCTCCCACAAATAAACTCCGATGAGATGCCTCCGTGGATCGACGAGGGCTCCGAAATCCAACGAATGATCCCCTTCTCCTGCACACAAGGAGACCAACCAACAAAGTGTTAGTGATCTAAAACCGGGGTGGGAATCCCTGGCTAGATCCTCCGACGCTCAAGTCAGTCTCTCAGAAGAAGAAGAAATAGTGTGGAAGAAGATGAAAAAAATTAGGGTTTGATTCTGATGCAATGCGTATGTTTGCGTTAGTTTGCGTACCTTGCCAGCGGAGAGGATTTCCCTTTTTATTCCACCTCATATAACCTCCACAGTCATGACGTGGACCCCGGTTCGTTAGAGTTGTTTCTGAGATGATGTAAACCTGAACTGCAATAATAGTTTAAGGAATCTTTTTCTTACCCCAGATGTACCTTCTTTGTCGTTTAGCATACTTGCGGAGACTTCTAGAAGCTATTTGCCGCCAAATTGATTAAGCTGTCATATGATTACATATTGTTATGGTTCACCTGTTACATATACTTGGTTAGTCACATAAGCTTATTTTGCATGTATGAGGAATATCTCCTGTCTGTACTAGTCTCGATCGGTATTTTATACTCGATCGATTGTTTATACCCGACTAGGACTTCATTATGCGAGAAACCATGTAAGGTTGAAGACCTTTATGTTCGATCTACTTCTCATACTCGACCGGTCTATTGATCCGGATGATCACATATTGCCGACCGAGATTAACTGGTCGGGTGTATAAAAAACTCTATTACCCTTTACCTCTCCCTTAGGTCAATCGTAGGCTGCTACATGTCTCTGTGCTTTGACCGATTTGTTAAGCCTGATCGGTGATACTATGTCGACCGAGACTAGCGGGTCAAGCGTATATAGGTCTTCAAGACAGCTTAATACTAAGTGCTTCTACTTTCGATCGGTCTCTTATGCTCGACCAATTTTTACCTACCGAACTCGTATGCTCGGCCGGTCTATTGAGCGCGGCCGACTCTACCTTATTGACCAAGAGCAACCAGTCAGGTTTATAGAGACACTATTACTCGATATCCCTTCCTTCAATCGATCGTATGTTAAGTATCGTGTGGGACTAAAATTGTTAGCAATTTCGAGCCGTAAAAACCATTTTTTGCGTTGCGGAAACCTCGAAGTTAGCCACGGATCCGTGCGAAGATAAATAAAAATATTCATGTACATGTTTGTCTACACTAGATCTACCTTAGATCTAAATTAAAAAGAAGGATTACCCTTGTAGCGATGCCCTTCGCTTATCCCGCTCATCCAAATGGTTGTCGGATCCCGTAGAGTGTCAAGTGTACACTCCTCTACACGTATCCACACAGACAAAAGGTGGAGAAAACCACTTAGAGTGTGCTAGCACTCTTGAAAGGCTTCGACAATGGAGGAGAAGGAGAAAACAAAAAAGAGAGGTAGAAGAAGATGCCTTGATTCTCCTTGATGATATGTGGCCGGCCACTTAATAGAGGGTTTAATACCTCCATGTAATACCAAGAGTCATGGCTCTTCTCATGAGGTACCATACAATGATGTAGCCTTGATGATGTGGAACATCATCATTGGCCGACCCATGCCAAGTCACAATGAAGTGGCATTTGGTCAAGTCAAACTTGACCCTTCATCATCCCTCTCAAGTCAAGTCAAACTTGACCTCTTATCTCCCATGGTTGATCAAATCTACCCTTTGATTCAAATCAATTTAACTTAATGAATGTCTATTCATTGGTTTAAATTAACTCAATGAATCATAGTCTAAATTAAACTCATTCGACACATGAATCAAATTGAGTCCAACTCAATTAGTCTAATTTGGATTACTTTTAATCCAATTTGGTTCATCACATGAATCTAATCCTCTTGGTCCATCATATGAACCTAATCTCCATCTAACTGCCCTTTGTGTGTGACCCTATAGGTTCTTGTAACATTGGCAATGCTCCTAAACCCATTTAGAAACATAAGCAATGAGCGGTATCTAGCAACACATCATTACTACCCAAGTTACAAGAATGTTGAGATCCAACATCACCATTGTGACTACTAATTGTGACTCTCACAATATGTGACAATGCCCTTCTATCCTTGACATCTAAATTGATCAATTGAGGCATAGACCATGTCATCCTCTGATCAATCTATGTCTTGAACTCCAAGTAGACTCACTCTAATCAAATGAGCTCAATATCTCATATTGACTTATTTGGGCATGGACATACACTTAGTGGTCTCACTCTATCAAGAATCATGATGTTACTCCCATCATATAGGAGGGATAGATCTCATCTACATCACTCACATCCCTCCGCATAATTTGTTACATACCCAGTAGTCGCCTTTATAGTCCACCCATTTACGGGCGACGTTTGACGAAGCCAAAGTATGCAACTCCTTATGTAGGGAACCATGGTGACTTCAGGTCCAAGGACTGATATAGTCACATGAGAAAGTATATGACACTCATATAACGATCCATGATACTTTCTCATGGCGGGTCATTCAGTATACATTCTCCAATGCATACCCATGTGTCAACTTGATATCTAATATCCATGACTTGTGAGATCAAGTCATCAAGTTGACCTACATGCTAGTCTCATCGCATTAACATTGACCCTGAATGTTAATACTTGACTAGAAATCATTAAGAGTAGTGTTCTCTATATCATCTCATTATCAATTCAACCAATCGATTGATATAGATAAGAACCTTATACTCAAGGACGCTATTATACTTAGTTATTTGACACCAATACAAGTAAGTATAATAACCATAAAGAAATGCCTATATTGGTATAAGATACATCAAGTCCATACAACAATTATCACATGATCGGCACTAGGGCTCTCACTAACAATCTTCCACTAGCACTAGTGCCAATCAGGGTAGTCTCTAACACCCAATGACCTAGTGTGGCCATCATGCTTTCTCTGTGCCAAGGTCTTGGTCAAGGGATCAGCGACGTTAGCCTCTGTGGGTACTCTGTAAATCTTCACATATCCTCTATCGATGATCTCTCGAATGAGATGGAAGCACCGTAGTATGTGTTTGGTCCGCTGGTGTGAGCGAGGTTGCTTAGCCTGCGCAATTACCCCATTGTTGTCACAATAGAGCTCTATAGGATCGGCTATGCTAGGAACCACCCCAAGCTTAATAATGAACTTGCGGATCCAAACTGCCTCCTTTGCTGCTTCTGATGCAGCAATATACTCGGCCTCTGTTGTAGAATCAACAACTATGTCTTGCTTCGGACTCTTCCAGCTCACAGCACCACCATTCAAGTAGAACACGAACCCAGACTGCGATCTATAATCATCCTGGCCAGTTTGGAAGCTGGCATCACTGTAACCCTTTACAGCTATCTCACCATCGCCTCCAAATATCAAGAAATATTCTTTAGTCCTTCTCAAGTACTTAAGAATATTCTTGATCGCTATCCAGTGACGCTCACCTAGATCTGACTGGTATCTTCTCTTCATGCTTAAAGCATATGAAACATCAGGACGAGTACATAGCATTGTGTACATGATAGATCCTATGGCTGAAGCATAAGGGATCTTATCCATGCAGTCTCTCTCCTATCTAGAAGAGGGACTTTGAGTCTTCGAAAGACTCACACCATGTGACATCGGTAGAAATCCTTTCTTGGAATTCTGCATGGAAAACCGTAGTAATACCGTGTCAATATATGTACTTTGACTTAGGCTAAATAATCTCTTAGATCTATCTTTATAGATCTTTATGCCTAGAATACAGGCTGCTTCACAACAACCTTCTTGTAGACACATGGTTCATCTTCATTCTTGATAAAACCAAACTGTTTGATCGCATCATCAAATCAAAGATTCCAGCTCTGAGAAGCTTGCTTTAGTCCATAAATGGACTTATGCAGCTTGCATACTCTGCCAGTATACAGTGGATCTACAAAACCCTCAGGTTATGTCATGTATACATCCTAGAGCAGGTTTCTATTCAGAAACGCGATTTTGACATCCATCTGCCAGATCTCATAATCATGGTATACTGCATTAGCAAGCATGATCCGAATGGACTTAAACATCGTAACTGGAGAAAAAGTTTCATCATAGTCAATACCATGAATTTGCTTGAAATCTTTAGCTACCAAACGACCCTTATAGGTAATAAGTCCATCCATGTTAGTCTTTCTCTTAAAGACCCACTTACACCCAATGGGTTTGACGCCTTCAGGTGGATCAACCAAAGTCCATACTTAGTTGGTGTACATGGATTCCATCTCGGATCTCATGGCCTCTAGCCATTCCTTAGAATCTGGTCTCATCACAGCTTCCTGATAGGAGGTAGGCTCATTCTCAACGAGCATAACGTCGTCATGGTCAAACAAGAGAAAAGAGTATCTCTCAGGCTGACGACGTATCTTGTCAGACCTGCGAAGAGGTAGGTCTACTTGAACTGGTTGTTGTTCCTCAACTCCTTGTGCAACAATCTTATCATCCACAACATTTTGCGGTTCTAGTTCAACTTCCATCAAGACTTCAGTGCTATGGTCCATATCTTGAACTTCTTCAAGATCGAACGTACTCCCACTAGTTTTTCTAGAAACAAAGTCCTTTTCTAGAAATACCCCAGTCTTAGCCATAAACATTTATGGTGACTGGAATGTAGAAGTAATATCCCTTCGTTTTCTTAGGATATCCTATAAAATAACACTTATCGGATTTGGGTTATAGTTTGTCTGAGACTTGATGTCGAACATAAGCCTCACAACCCCAAATCCTCATAAAAGATATCTGGGCATCTCTCCCAGTCCATATCCTATATGATGTCTTTATCACAACTTTGGATGGAACACGGTTAAGTGTGAAGGATGCTGTGTCTAGAGCATATCCCCAAAAAGATATAGGAAGATCTATGCGACTCATCATAGATCGTACCATATCTAATAGGGTACGATTCCTCCTTTCGGATACACCATTCCACTGAGGTGTTCCAGGAGGAGTGAGTTGGGATAGAATCCCACACTCAGCTAGATAGTCACAAAACTCATGGCTAAGGTATTCACCACCTCGATCTGATCGAAGTATTTTAATACTCTTGCCTAGCTGGTTTTGTACTTCATTCTTGAATTCTTTGAACTTTTCAAAGGATTGTGACTTATGTGTCATCAGATACACATAACCATATCTACTGAAGTCATCAGTAAATGTAATGAAGTACCTATAACCACCTCTGACAGTGACATTGAAAGGGCCACATACATCACTATGTATAAGTCTTAACAAGTCAATTGCTCTTTCGCTGTGTCCACTAAAGGGAGTCTTGGTTATCTTGCCCAGTAGGCATGACTCACATGTCTCATATGATTCAAAATCAAATGAGTCCAGCGAACCATCTTTATGGAGCTGGGATAAGTGATTCTCATTTATATGACCTAAGCGACAATGTCAGAGATAGGTTCGGTTCATTTCATTTGAATTGAATCTTTTGGTACTTATGTTATAGATGGGGTTCTCTAAGTCTAGAATGTAGAGTCCGTTCATCAGAGGTGCACTATAATAGAACATATCTTTCAAATAAATGGAACAACATTTGTTTTCTATTATAAATGAAAAGCCTTTCTTGTCTAAACAAGAAACTGAAATGATGTTCTTTGTGAGAGCAGACACATAACAACATTCATCTAATTCTAGTACAAGCCCAGAGGGCAGAGATAGAAAGTAAGTTCCTACAACAACAACAGCAACCCGTGCTCCATTGCCTACTCGTAGGTCCACCTCGCCCTTCGTCAATGCCCTGCTATTTCTCAGCGCCTGCACATTAGTACAAATGTAAGAAGCACATCCGGTATCTAATATCCACGATGAAGAAATAAAAAGATTGACTTCTATAACATATATACTTGAAGTAGAAATCTCATTTCTCTTCTTCTTAAGATCTTCCAGGTATACTTTGCAGTTCCACTTCCAATGCTCGGTTGTTGGTTGCTACTCGGAAAACCTAGAGGTTCCACTGTACAAAAATTGTGTACAAAGGTCTGAACCTTTTCCTAGCTACCATGTGTTCTTTTAAATTAAATTTTGGATCGCCTGCGGAACTTAACACGTTTGATCCAAAACTTAATCTATTTGTTCTTTTAGGTTTTGACTTGGATCTCCTGCGGAACTTAACACGTTTGACCCAAATCACCTTAAGTTATTAATTCCATTAAATATTAATTTCCATAATCGGTTCCCAGTACTGACGTGGCGAGGCACATGACCTTCTTGGATATGGGAGCAACCACCACCGACTAGACAAAACCTTTTATAGAAAGCTAATATTTAATTTCCTAAAATAACTTTAGGTTAACCGAAAAAAATAATCAAATAACAAGGGAAAAAAAAACAAAAGAACACAACATCGAAAAACATATTCGAAATTCTAGAATCGTAAGCCTCTTGTATTTGGTATTATTTCCAAAAATAACTAGTATGATGCGGAAAGAAAAATTACTAGTTATACCTTTTAGAAAGACCTCTTGATCTTCTACCGTATTCCTCTTCTAACCTCGGACGTTGTGTGGGCAACGATCTTCCGAGATGAGAAACCACCAACCACCTTCTTCTCCTCCTAGCTAGGTTCGGCCACAAAAAGCTTAACCAAGGATGAAGAACAAAATACCAACCAAGCTCCAAGAGATGCTAGCTTTCTCTCCTTCTTCTTCTTCTTCTTCTCCAAGTAGTATCCGGCCGCCACAAGAGCTCCAAGCCTTTGAGAGTTTCGGCCACCACAAAGAGGGAGAGAGGAAGAGGATGGCCGGCCACTCCAAGGAATAAAAGAGGGAGAGAAATAATAGAGGTTGTGTCTTGTGAAGGCACCCTCACCCCTTCTTTTATATTCCTTGGCCTAGGCAAATTAGGAAATTTAATTACAATAAAATTTCCTTAATTTCCTTGACATGATTTAATTGAGAAAAATAAAATAAAATTTCCCAATTTAATCTCTAATGGCCGGCCACATTAAAAGAGTTAAATTAGACAAGTTTTAATCAACAATTAAAACTTCCTAATTTGTTTTCGGAAATTTTTAAAATTAAAATTTCTCTTTAAAAATCTCTTCATGGTTGATAAAAGGAAATTTCAATAATTTTAATTTTACAACATGTGAATAATTTTTAAAGAGAAAATAAAATATCTCACCAATCTACAAATAAGGAAAGAGATCTAATCTCTTTCTTTAATCTTTTGTAGATCTTTTACAAGAGAGATATTTTAATTTTAATTCTCTTTAATAAATTATATCTCCCACATAATAAAAATTAAAATTAAAATCCCTTTTTAAATTAATATGGCCGGCCCCTCTAGCTTGGGTTCAAGCTAGGGCCGGCCACCCCAATTTATACCTAGGCCGGCCCTAGCTTGGTTCCCAAGCTAGCTTGGTCGTCCCCCTATTGGTGGGTATAGAAGGTGGGTATAGTACTCTATAAATAAGAGGCTACGATAGGGACCGAGAGGAGGAATTGGTTTTGGTCTCCCGATAAAATTAAGCATCCCGTGTTCTCCCCGAACACACAACTTAATTTTATCAATAATAATTCATTCCACTAGAGAACTATTATTGAACTACCGCACCAATACCAAATTACATTTTTGGGCTCCTTCTTATTATGAGTGTGTTAGTCTCCCTGTGTTTAAGATATCTAATGCCCACTAATTAAGTGAGTTACTGACAACTCATTTAATTAATATCTTAGTCCAAGAGTAGTACCACTCAACCTTATCATCGTGTCGGACTAAGTCCACCTGCAGGGTTTAACATGACAATCCTTATGAGCTCCTCTTGAGGACATTATCAACCTAGTATCTCTAGGACACAGTTTCCTTCTATAATCAACAACACACACTATAAGTGATACCATTTCCCAACTTATCAGGATTATTGATTCATCGAACTAAATCTCACCCATTGATAAATTAAAGAAATAAATATCAAATATATGTGCTTGTTATTATATTAGGATTAAGAGCACACACTTCCATAATAACCGAGGTCTTTGTTTCTTTATAAAGTCAGTATAAAAGAAACGACCTCAAATGGTCCTACTCAATACACTATAAGTGTACTAGTGTAATTATATAGTCAAGATAAACTAATTCCTAATTACACTACGACCTTCCAATGGTTTGTTCCTTTCCATTTTGGTCGTGAGCTACTGTTTATAATTTATAAGATACTGATAACATCATCTTCTATATGTGACACCACATACTATGTTATCTACAATATAAATTAATTGAACAACTACAAACAAATGTAGATTAATTGACCAAATGTGATTCTTTATTTCACATAAATGTTTACAAAAGCTTAGGCTTTCAGTATACACTCCAACAATCTCCCACTTATACTAATGACTAAGCTGCCATATCTTCTACCATACATCTGATTCTCATTCCCTCCACATGCCAATCAAAAGCTTTCGCCGGAAGGGCCTTAGTGAAAGGATCTGCCAGGTTATCCGCTGATGCAATCTTGGCGATGACAACTTCTCCTCGCTTCACGATATCTCGTATCAGGTGGTACTTGCGCTCTATATGTTTACTTGCCTTATGAGCTCGTGGTTCCTTCGAGTTTGCAACTGCACCGCTTTTATCACAATAAATTGTGATAATTTTGGGCAAACCAGGAATCACATCTAAGTCCATTAGAAAGTTCCTGAGCCATACTACTTCTTTAGCTGCCTCAGAGGCTGCTACATACTCAGCTTCCATGGTTGAGTCCGATACGCATTTCTGCTTAACACTCCTCCATGAAATGGCTCCACCTCCTAAAGTAAACACATAGCCTGATGTAGACTTACTATTGTCCCTATCTGATTGGAAATCTGAATCCGTGTAACCCACAGGGAGCAAATCGTTTGCTTGGTAAATTAGCATATAATCTCTAGTCCTTCTCAGGTAATTTAATATATGTTTTACCGCAGTCCAATGTCCTTGTCCAGGGTTACTCTGATATCTGCTGACCATGCCCACGACAAAACAAATATCAGGTCTCGTACATAGCATTGCATACATAAGGCTTCCTACAGCCGAAGCATAAGGAAATACTTTCATGTCTTCTATCTCCTTTGATGTCTTCGGAGACATCTCTTTAGATAGAGCTATTCCATGCCTAAAAGGTAAGAAACCTTTCTTGGAATCCTGTATACTAAAACGAGCAAGGATTGTATCTATATATGAAGCTTGGGACAGAGACAACATTCTTTTCTTGCGATCCCTTATCACTTTGATCCCAAGAATGTGTGCACACTCTCCTAAGTCCTTCATATCAAATTGTTTGGACAACCATACCCTTACGTCTGATAATACTTTGACATTGTTGCCAATTAACAAAATATCATCTACGTATAGTACAAGAAATATCACCACGTTTCCGTTACACTTCTTATATACACAAGACTCATTCGGACTTTGAATAAATCTATATAACTAGATTACTTCATTAAACTGGATGTTCCAAGATCTTAAAGCTTGCTTCAGTCCATAAATGGACCGATTGAGCTTACACACTAGATGCTCTTTTTCCTTTTCAATGAACCCTTCTGGTTGCTTCATATGGATGTTCTCTTCAAGACTTCCATTAAGGAAAGCTGTCTTGACATCCATTTGCCAAATCTCATAATCCATATGAGCAGCAATGGATAAGAGTATCCGGATAGACTTAAGCATGACTACCGGTGAAAAGGTTTCCTCATAATCGATTCCCTCTTTTTGAGTGTACCCTTTCGCAACAAGCCTAGCTTTGAAGGTTTCTACCTTCCCGTCTGTCCCTCTTTTCCTTTTGTAGATCCACTTACATCCAACGGCTTTTACACCATCAGGTGGTTCTACATGCTCCCAGACCTTATTAGAGTACATAGACTCTATTTCAGAATTCATCGCCTTTTGCCAAGATGCTGCATCTATATCTTGGAGTGCTTCGTCATATGTCCGGGGATCAGGTTCATGTTTACCCGGGATCAAGTCCGAAGACTCTCCCAAAAACATGAATCTCTTGGGCTGCCTCACAACCCTCGCACTACGGCGAGACACTGTCTGTGGTTGTGTATCATGTGTGACACGTGATGCAGTCTCTTGTGGTACTTCATCTTGTACTGTTGGTACTAAAGTAGACGTGTCCTCTCTTAGTTCTTCTAAAACAACTTTACTACTGGTCTTGTGATCCATTATATAGTCTTCTTCTAAAAACTGGGCATTGGTGCTAACAATGACCTTCTGGTCTTTAGGACTATAAAATAAACCCCCTTTCGTTCCTTTGGGATATCCTACAAACACGCGAACTTCTGTACGAGATTCTAACTTATCAGCATATGGTTTCAGCACATGTGCTGGACTACCCCAAATCCGAATATGTCTTAGATTGGGTTTTCGCCCATTCCACAATTCTATGGGAGTAGAAGAAACTGATTTAGAAGGTACTAAGTTCAGAACATACACTGTTGTTTCCAGAGCATATCCCCAAAACGAATTTGGTAATTCTGAATAACTCATCATCGATCTAACCATCTCCATAAGAGTCCTATTCCTTCGTTCTGCTACACCATTCTGTTGGGGTGTTCCAGATGCAGACAATTGGGATTGAATCCCAGCCTCTGATAAGTAATTTCTAAACTCTCCTAAGAGGTATTCGCCACCACGATCAGATCGTAGTGTCTTGATACTTTTACCTAATTGTTTCTCCACATCAGCAGCTCTATACCCCTTGGCCTTGAATGACCTCTTGGTCATTTTACCTTCCAAGCAAGATTCACAAGTTGAAAAATTTTCCAACTCTAATGAACCCAAAAGTCCATCGGCTATTAGCCTCTGAATCCTACTTAAGTTAATATGACCAAGCCTTAGATGCCAAAGATATGCTTGGTTCATTTCCAAAGGTTCTTTTCTTTTATTTGAGTTAGAAGATGAGTTATAAATTTCCATGTTTTGCTTTGTGGAAGAAATTGGATTTAAAGTATACAAATTGCCAACTAATGTACCAGAACAGATAATCACTTTATTTCTCTTAATAACAACATCGTTACTGAAAGAAACTGAATATCCATCTAAAAACAGTTTAGAAACTGAAATTAAATTCTTTCTAAAATTGGGTACATAAAGACAATTTCTTAAAACCAAATTCCTATTTCTACTAAAAGATAAGTAGACGTCTCCCACTGCAACAGATGCCACCTTAGTAGCATTGCTCATGTATACGGTAATTTCTCCTTCAGATAGTCGTCGGGTTTCCTGGAATCCCTGCAAGGAATTGCAGACATGATCTGTGGCTCCCGTATCTACACACCAGGTCCTGGTAGATAACACCGCTAAACATGTTTCAACAACTAGAGCATGAGATATACCTTTGTTTTGGTTCCTACGAGGACAGTCTGCCTTCCAATGTCCTGCCTGCTTGCAGATGAAGCACTTGCCCTTTGGCTTCTTCACTCCAGCTTTAAATCCCGTACTCTGAGACTTATTCACTTTCTTTGCTGAACCGACTTGTTTCTTCTTCTTCTTTCCTCTCGGCTTAGAAGTAGAACCATTTTTAGCATAGTGAATTTGAGCATTGTGACGAAATAATCCTTCTGCTGCCTGAAGTTCTGTCAGTAGTTCCGCCAATGAATATACCCTTTTATTCATATTGTAATTCAGGCGGAATTGCTCAAAACTTCTAGGTAGTGTTTGGAGGATCATATCGATCTGGGTTTCCCCATCAATTTCTCCTCCAAGGATCTGTATCTCGTTCAGATAAGCCATCATCTTTAGGATATGATCCCTCACAGGAGTAACCTCTTACATGGTGGCTGTCATTATCTTTCTCATGGCTTCTTGTCTAGAAGCCCTATCCTGATGACCAAAGAGTTCCTTGAGATTGTTCATAATATCATAAGCTGTTGGTAAGTCTTGATGCTGATGTTGCAATACATTTGACATTGAAGCCAAAATGTAACACCGCGCCATCTCATCTGCTTTTACCCATTTCCTATGATATTCAATCTCCTCTTGGGTAGATTCACCAGTAGGTGCTTCAGGGCAAGGCTCAGTCAGTACAAATTTATAGCTTTCAGCAGTAAGAATAATGTCCAGGTTCCTTTTCCAATCTATGTAATTAGGTCCAGTAAGTCTATTCTGTTGAAGTATGATGGACAGTGGATTGAAAGTCATCCTAAGAATCACAAATAACTTTTGGTCAGAACTCTAAATTTAGAATAATATTGATTCCTCAAACAATACTTTAAATTAACCAACACCTCAAAACACCGTGAATTTTGTATGCCACGTTAGTGTGGACGTATACAAATTCAACATTTGTAAAAGGAGGGTTTTATCCCATTAATTTTATTATCTTGTCAACCTAACTTTTTGACAAATAAAATTAATAGTTGGTGTCTTTTGGTCACACAAATAATAGCAGTGACTCCGATGGGGAGGATACTATTAGATGTGTCTAAGTGTATACCATTACTTGACACTAAGTTCATTAATAAGATTATGCCCCTTCCGTTGGGGAAGATCACACGCTCTTAATTAACTTCCTATAGTCATCCAAAAATGGAAGTCTGTTCTAGTGATCCACAAACAAGCTCATCCGTTATGGAGGAAGGCACTCAGAGCCAACGCGCAAGCTTGTTTGCATCACTTACAAACCAGTAATGGAGACCATGGGATTTATTTAAAAATCCCTCTCCCACTTAGTTATTTATAAATGAGAAATTTTAACTATGCTAGCCTACTAAACATGTAAACTAACATATACACACAACACAATATAAAAGCAATAAATAGAAAATCTAATTTTCAACTATTATGGCTTTTATCTCTAGTTGTCCTCCGTGTGTTGTCATCCCAAGCTGCTTCCATATTTGGCCACCGCCACCGGGTCTAGCTGTCGCATCCATCTTGCTCCTAGTTCCGCTGCGCCTCTGGTCCTTAGAAGGTTCCACGCTTTGCAAGATTCGATCCACGACATAAATAGAATTTTACATTTTTGATCCTATATTCCATAAAAGGAATGTACATGTATCTAGATCAAAAATAAAATCCTAATAAAACTAAATACAGCTCCTGCTGTATTTTAATACAATCATGCACACACATATAAATGCCCTTGACATGTCCAAGGGTGCAATCACACACATAATAACTAAAAGTCATAATAGTTGGATTCTGCATCCACAAAGTTAGCACATCCTACTATTAACCTGCCTAAATTATGTATGACATGTGCATAATTAAACTAATACCAAATACACAGAGGCAAAACCCTAGCTCTGATACCAATTGTTGGTTGCTACTCGGAAAACCTAGAGGTTCCACTGTACAAAAATTTTGTACAAAGGTCTGAACCTTTTCCTAGCTACCATGTGTTCTTTTAAATTAAATTTTGGATCGCCTGCGGAACTTAACACGTTTGATCCAAAACTTAATCTATTTGTTCTTTTAGGTTTTGACTTGGATCTCCTGTGGAACTTAACACATTTGACCCAAATCACCTTAAGTTATTAATTCCATTAAATATTAATTTCCATAATCGGTTCCCAGTACTGACGTGGCGAGGCACATGGCCTTCTTGGATATGGGAGCAACCACCACCGACTTGACAAAACCTTTTATAGAAAGCTAATATTTAATTTCCTAAAATAACTTTAGGTTAACCGAAAAGAACAATCAAATCACAAGGGAAAAAAACAAAACAAAAGAACACAACATCGAAAAACATATTCGAAATTCTAGAATCGTAAGCCTCTTGTATTTGGTATTATTTCCAAAAATAACTAGTATGATGCGGAAAGAAAAATTACTAGTTATACCTTTTAGAAAGACTTCTTGATCTTCTACCGTATTCCTCTTCTAACCTCAGACGTTGTGTGGGCAACGATCTTCCGAGATGATAAACCACCAACCACCTTCTTCTCCTCCTAGCTAGGTTCGGCCACAAAAAGCTTAACCAAGGATGAAGAACAAAATAACAACCAAGCTCCAAGAGATGCTAGCTTTCTCTCCTTCTTCTTCTTCTTCTTCTTCTCCAAGTAGTATCCGGCCGCCACAAGAGCTCCAAGCCTTTGAGAGCTTCGGCCACCACAAAGAGGGAGAGAGGAAGAGGATGGCCGACCACTCCAAGGAATAAAAGAGGGAGAGAAATAATAGAGGGTTGTGTCTTGTGAAGGCACCCTCACCCCTTCTTTTATATTCCTTGGCCTAGGCAAATTAGGAAATTTAATTACAATAAAATTTCCTTAATTTCCTTGTCATGATTTAATTGAGAAAAATAAAATAAATTTTCCCAATTTAATCTCTAATGGCCGGCCACATTAAAAGAGATAAATTAGACAAGTTTTAATCAACAATTAAAACTTCCTAATTTGTTTCTGGAAATTTTTAAAATTAAAATTTCTCTTTAAAAATCTCTTCATGGTTGATAAAAGGAAATTTCTATAATTTTAATTTTACAACATGTGAATAATTTTTAAAGAGAAAATAAAATATCTCGCCAATCTACAAATAAGGAAAGAGATCTAATCTCTTTCTTTAATCTTTTGTAGATCTTTTACAATAGAGATATTTTAATTTTAATTCTCTTTAATAAATTATATCTCCCACATAATAAAAATTAAAATTAAAATCCCTTTTTAAATTAATATGGCCGACCCCTCTAGCTTGGGTTCAAGCTAGGGCCGGCCACCCCAATTTATACCTAGGCCGGCTCTAGCTTGGTTCCCAAGCTAGCTTGGCCGACCCCCTATTGGTGGGTATAGAAGGTGGGTATAGGTTGGTATAGTACTCTATAAATAAGAGGCTACGATAGGGACCGAGAGGAGGAATTGGTTTTGGTCTCCCGATAAAATTAAGCATTCCGTGTTCGCCCCGAACACACAACTTAATTTTATCAATAATAATTCATTCCACTAGAGAACTATTATTGAACTACCGCACCAATCCCAAATTACATTTTTGGGCTCCTTCTTATTATGAGTGTGTTAGTCTCCCTGTGTTTAAGATATCGAATGTCCACTAATTAAGTGAGTTACTGACAACTCATTTAATTAATATCTTAGTCCAAGAGTAGTACCACTCAACCTTATCATCATGTCGGACTAAGTCCACCTGCAGGGTTTAACATGACAATCCTTATGAGCTCCTCTTGAGGACATTATCAACCTAGTATCTCTAGTACACAGTTTCCTTCTATAATCAACAACACACACTATAAGTGATACCATTTCCCAACTTATCAGGCTTATTGATTCATCGAACTAAATCTCACCCATTGATAAATTAAAGAAATAAATATCAAATATATGTGCTTGTTATTATATTAGGATTAAGAGCACACACTTCCATAATAACCGAGGTCTTTGTTTCTTTATAAAGTCAGTATAAAAAAACGACCTCAAATGGTCCTACTCAATACACTCTAAGTGTACTAGTGTAATTATATAGTCAAGATAAACTAATTCCTAATTACACTACGACCTTCCAATGGTTTGTTCCTTTCCATTTTGGTCGTGAGCTATTGTTTATTATTTATAAGGTACTGATAACATCATCTTCTATATGTGACACCACATACTATGTTATCTACAATATAAATTAATTGAATAACTACAAACAAATGTAGATTAATTGACCAAATGTGATTCTTTAGTTCACATAAATGTTTACAAATTCTTAGGCTTTCAGTATACACTCCAACACCGGTCTGACCGCAGTGGAAGCAGGTAGCATCCTTGGCAACCCCTCCTTTAGGTTTCATTATCTTGCCTTTGCCCTTGGCTTGAGACTTTCCCTTACCTTTAGACTTTCCCTTGCCTTTATGCTTTTGCACCATCAAAATGGAGTTAGGCTTTACCTTCTTAAGGTTGAGCTTAGCAGTTTGCAACATGCTTAGCAGCTCAGGCAGTGACTTATAAATTTCGTTCATGTTGTAATTTATGACAAATTGACTGTAACTTTCTGGCAAGGATTGCAAGATCAAGTCAGTGGCCAGTTCTTGGCCAAGTGGGAATCCCAACCTCTGTAGGTTCTCTATGTACCCAATCATCTTGAGTACATATGGACCTACGGGAGTCCCATTTTGCATCTTGCACTAAAATAGTGCCTTAGAAATCTCGAATCTCTCATGCCTTGCTTGTCCTTGATATAATTGATGAAGATGTTCAACCATATCATAAGCAGTCATCAACTCGTGTTGCTTCTGAAGCTCAGATTTCATGGTTACGAGCATGAGGCATGACACATCTAATGCATCATCTTGATGCTTCTTATAAGCATCTCGGTCGGCTCGCGAAGCAGTGGTAGGAGGTGCCTCCGTAATGGGCTGCTCCAGGACGTACAATTTTCTTTCTTGTGTGAGAACGATTCTCAGATTCCTATACTAGTCCAGAAAATTAGCTCCATTGAGCTTATCCTTGTCAAGGACAGAACGCAGGGAGAAAATGTTCATGTTCGTCGACATGGCAATCTACAACATAAATAAAGTAGAAAGTAAATATCATATTCCACTTATCATTTAATTAGGCCTTTAACTAAATGATGCTCCCACTGAATTCTCGCGGGACAAGATCCACATCATACTACGCCTTGAGTTAGCTTTGGCTAAATCACCCAAGACTTAGTATGATCGGTAGATAACTAATTATCAATTACATCTTTATGCAACTCTTATTTATAGGATCAAGATAAATGTAATCTTTATCCTATCTTCCCAACCGTTGGAAAATGCCTATGGTTTAACCCGATCTAATTGAATTAACTAGCTATACTCAATCTAATTGAGTTTGTTCTCACCCAAGCTTTGATAGGCGGGACTAAGATTGTCCCTCCGCACCCTATTAGATAATATACGTTGCTCTGCTTTGGCAGATTCAACAACAACAAATGATCGAGGTAGTGATGGGTATCAAAACTTGGTAGACATTTCGAGTTGATTTGATTAAGATCTAATCTAATCATGAATGTGTATCATATACGCATTAAGGCACTAATTACTCTACTTTAGCATGCATCACATACACATAAGTAATGATAGATACATATATATATATACATATATATTGATTAATTAATTTGTGATGAGGTCATGGCCCTACTACGATCTTCTCAAGCCAATGAAAAGATCGGACGGTCAATCTAGGGTCAACAACTTCTTCAAGCGCCTCCTTTTGACCGCCATGTGTTGACAGCACCCTCCTCATAACTCCTTCTTGAGTGGACCTTCCACCGCTTCATTTTGTACATTACAAATATGAAACTCGAGTTACATTCGAGTCTAAAATCTATTTACAACAGGAACATAATAAGGGAGGCACGACGCGCAGGTCGCTTATCATATACAACACACTCAATACAAAAATGGCGCGCAGGCTATATTATGAATTACAACACAATTTTAACCAGTCTCATTGGGATTTTTGGGCCATGATCATCATAAAATCATACACAATTCTAAATTATGTATTTTACATAAATTTTTATAATTTTACTACTGTTTTTATTAATTTTATGAGTCACAACTCCTCGGCGGTCCCGTTTAGCGATTTTCGGGCGCAATCACGAGACAATGCCCCTTACGGAGTTAGGGGCAGCACCCCTTCTCACGAAATGAATATCGCGAGTGCCCCAAACTGATCTAATAGCGCCTTAATTTGCTGTCCTAAAAAAAATAATTTTGTTCGGGTGAGACCTTGCCGTTTCGGAAGGTTTTTCTCGGTATTTGAAGCCTACAAGTGTCCAAGCACTTGTTGCTTCGCCTCTAAAAGAAAAATACTCACAAAATCCATAAAACTAGTAAAATTACAGAAACTTACAGATCTGAAACCTTTTCATAGTAACAAATACAAACATGTACAAGCTTCGAACGTGGCTCTGATACAACTGTTAGCAATTTCGAGCCGCAAAAACCGCTTTTTACGTTGCGGAAACCTCGAAGTTAGCCACGGATCCGTGCGAAGATAAATAAAAATATTCATGTACATGTTTGTCTACACTAGATTTACCTTAGATCTACACGAAAAAGAAGGATTTCCTTTGTAGCAATGCCTTTCGCTTATCCCGCTCATCCAAATGGTTGTCGGATCCCGTAGAGTGTCAAGTGTATACTCCTCTACACGTATCCACACGGACAAAAGGTGGAGAAAACCACTTAGAGTGTGCTAGCACTCTTGAAAAGCTTTGACAATGGAGGAGAAGGAGAAAACAAAAAAGAGAGGAAGAAGAAGATGCCTTGATTCTCCTTGATGATATGTGGCCGGCCACTTAATAGAGGGTTTAATACCTCCATGTAATACCAAGAGTCATGGCTCTTGGTCTTCCTCATGAGGTGGCATACAATGATGTAGCCTTGATGATGTGGAACATCATCATTGGCCGACCCATGCCAAGTCACAATGAAGTGGCATTTGGTCAAGTCAAACTTGACCCTTCATCATCCCTCTCAAGTCAAGTCAAACTTGACCTCTTATCTCCCATGGTTGATCAAATCTACCCTTTGATTCAAATCAATTTAACTTAATGAATCTCTATTCATTGGTTTAAATTGACTCAATGAATCATAGTCTAAATTAAACTCATTCGACACATGAATCAAATTGAGTCCAACTCAATTAGTCTAATTTGGATTACTCTTAATCCAATTTGGTTCATCACATGAATCTAATCCTCTTGGTCCATCATATGAACCTAATCTCCATCTAACTGCCCTTTGTGTGTGACCTTATAGGTTCTTGTAACATTGGCAATGCTCCTAAACCCATTTAGAAACATAAGCAATGAGCGGTATCTAGCAACACATCATTACTACCCAAGTTACAAGAATGTTGAGATCCAACATCACCATTGTGACTACTAATTGTGACTCTCACAATATGTGACAATGCCCTTCTATCCTTGACATCTAAATTGTGTTAGTTAGAGCCCTAGAGCCAATCATTTGATGATTGTATGGACTCATGTATATCATATTCTTGTATATTAATAAAGGCATTTGTTTGGTTATTATACTTATTTGTATTAGTGCCAAATAGACTAAGTATAATAGCGTCCTTGAGTAGAAGGTTCATACCTATATCAATCGATTAGTTGAATCGATAGTGAGATGATATAGGGAACACTACTCTAAATCATTCCGAGTCGAGTATTAACATTCAGGGACAATGTTAATACAATAAGACTAGCATGTAGGTCAGCTCGATGACTTGATCTCACAAGTCATGGATATAGAGATATCAAGCTGACACATGGGTATACATTGGAGAATGTATACTGAATGACCCGCCATGAGAAAGTATCATGGATCGTTATATGAGTGTCATATACTTTCTCATGTGACTATTAGTATGACTATTAGTCCTTAGACCTGAAGTCACCATGGATCCCTACATAAGGAGTTATGTACTTTGGTTTCGTCAAACGTCACCCGTAACTAGGTGGACTATAAAGGCGATTACTGGGTATATAACGAATTATATAGAGGGATGTGAGTGATGTAGATGGGATCTATCCCTCCCATATGACGGGAGCGACATCGGTATTCTTGATAGAGTGAGACCACTAAGTGCATGGCCATGCCCAAATGAGTCAACATTAGATGTTGAGCTCATTTGATCGAGTGAGTCTACTTGGAGTTCAAGATTTAGATTGATTAGAGGATGACACGGTCTATGCCTCATATTGATCAATCTAGATGTCTAGGATAGAAGGACACTTGTCATTATTTTGTGAGTAGTCACAATTGGTAGTCACAAGGTGATGTCGGATCTTGACATTCTTGTAACTTGGGTAGTAATGATGTGTTGCTAGATACCGCTCATTACTTATGCTCCTAAATGGGTTTAGGGCATTGCCAACGTTACAAGAACCTATAGGGTCACACACTTAGGACAATTAGATGGAGATTAGGTTCATATGATGAACCAAGAGGATTAGATTCATTTGATGAATCAAATTGGATTAAGAGTAATCCTAATTGGGCTAACTTGAGTTCGACTCAAGTTGATTCATGTATTTAATGAGTCTAATTTAGATTATGACTTATTAAATCAATTTAATTTAATGAATTAGATTCATTATATTAAGTTGGCTCGAATCAAATGGTTGGATTAGATCAACCATGGTAGAGATTGGGTCAAGTTTGACTTGACTAGAGATGGAAGACCAAAGGTCAATTTTGACTTGACCTTTTGCCACCTCATTGGTGAGTTGGCATTAGGTGGACCAATGATGATATTCCACATCATCATGGATGCCACCTCATGGAAGTTACAAAGCCATTTTCTTATTAACTTCACATTAATTGCATTTAATGGGGAGTTACTCTAGATGAAAGTGGCCGGCCACTTTGTGAATGTGTGTGAATTCATTTTCATTCAAGTGTGGTGATTCTTCCTCCTTCTTCCTTTCAAGCTCTCCCTCTCCCTCTCCTCCTTGCTTGGCCGAATCTCACCAAGGTGCTAGCACACCTTTGTGTGAGGTTTTCTCCACCTACGTGTCCGTGTGGATACTTCTAGAGGACCGGCGCTTGACGGTCTAGAGATCCGTCAACTCCTTGGACGAGCGGGATAAGCGAAAGGCACGCTTCGAAGGTATAACCCTTATCTAGTGTAGATCTAAGGTCATACAAACTCGTACAAGAAAAGGTTTTTCGAAAAGTTTTGTTTTCGAATCTTTGCACGGATCTACGGCTTTGGGTGACTCGGGGTTTCCGCAACGCGAAAAAGCGGTTTTCGCGGCCCGAAGAACCCACGTGCAAAGACTTGTACGAGTTCGTTTGTATTTTTATGAAAAATATACCTTCTGTGATTTTCTGTAAAAATTGAGTTTTAAAGTTTTTATGAGTAATTTTTCCGTAGAAGCGAAGCACAAGTGTCTCGGCACTTGTAGGCTTCGGCTACCAGAAAGTTTTCTTGTAAACGGCTTCGTTTTGCCCCAAATTCGTTTGGGACAGCGGGGTCGGGTGCCATTAGATCGCAAAGGAGCAACTCACGATGGTTAGATCGTGGGTAAGGGTACTGCCCCTAACCCCGCAAGGGAATTTGCTCCGCGATTGCACCCGAAATCGCTAAAAACGAACCCGCCGGGAAGATTTTTCCGAAACGACAATGTCTCGGCCCAAATCGTTTTGGGACAGCGGGTTTAGGCGCTGTTGGATCGCAAAGGAACCCTCGCGATGGTTAGATCGCGGGTAGGGGCGCTGCCCCTGGGCCCCGCAAGGGGATCCGTTCCGCGATTGCGCCCGAAACCGCTAAACGGGACCGCCGGGAAATTTTACTCGTAAAAATTTTAAAAATTAATTTTAAAATTATAGAAAATTATGAAAATATATAATTTTGGATTATATATTAAATTTGTGATAGTCATGGCCCAAAGACCCAATTTGATTGGACAATGTGTTGTAATTCATAATACGGCCTGCGTGCCGTTATGTGATGTGCGTGCTTGTAATTTTATTTTATTTTCGCGACCTGCGAGTCGTGCCTCTCTCTTATATTCTGGTTGTAAATTAGATTTAGACTCGAATGTAACTCGAGTTTCAAATTGTAATGTACAAATTGGAGCGGTGGAGGGTCCACACGAGACGGAGTTCCGAGGCGGGCACGAGCAACACAAGGTGGTCAAAGGGAGGAGCTTGGAGAAGCTGTTGACCCTAGGTTGACCATTCGATCTTCTCATTGGCTTGAGAAGATCGTAGTAGGGCCATGACTAAATCACAAATAGATTAATTAATTAATTGTTATGTATTTGATGCATGTTTAATAATTAATTAATTAATTAGTGCCTTAACGATTAGATTAGATCTAAGTCGTGCACATGATGCACCCTTGCGATTAGATTAGATCAAAGTCATGCACAAGATGCATTGTTCTCGATTAGATTAGATCTAGATCGAACCAACTCTAAAATGCCTAACCGTGTCGTGATACCTATCACTACCTCTATCACATGTATTGTTGAATCTGCCAAAGCAGAGCAATACATATTATCTTGGTAGGGTACGGAGGGACAATCTTGGTCCCGCCTATCAACGCATGGGTGAATACAAACTCAATTAGATTGAGTATTCATAGTTACTCGGTTGGATCGAGTCAACTATAGGCATTCTTCCAATAGTTGGAAAGATAGGTCAAAATCACATCTATATTAACTCTCGGGCGTATTAGCCAAAGCTAACTCGAGTTTTAATATAAATGAGGATTTTATTCTATAAACAAGAGTTGCATAGAGATGTAATTGGTAATCGTTACCTACCGATCATACTAAGCCTTGGGCGTATTAGCCAAAGCTAACTCAAGGGTTAGTATGATGTGGATCTTGTCCCACAAGAATTATAGTATTCAGTGGGAGCATCATTTAATTAAAGGCCTAATTAAATGTTTTAAAGAATATGATATTTATTTCTGCAAATTTTCTATTGTAGATAACCATGACGTCGAACACGAATTCCTTCTCACTGCGATCTGTCCTTGAGAAGGACAAGCTCAACGGAGCGAATTTCCTGGACTGGTACAGGAACTTGAGAATAGTTCTCACCCAGGAGCGTAAGCTGTACATTCTGGAGCAGCCCATTCCGGAGGCTCCTCCTGCCAATGCCCCGCGAGCCGACAAAGATGCTTACAAGAAGCATCAAGATGACGCATTAGATGTGTCCTGTCTAATGCTCGCGACCATGAACTCAGAGCTTCAGAAGCAACATGAGTTGATGGGCGCTTTTGATATGGTTGAGCATCTTCGCCAACTATATCAGGGACAAGCGAGGCATGAGAGATTTGAGATCTCGAAGGCACTGTTTCAGTGCAAGATGTCAGACGGGGCTCCTGTAGGTCCTTATGTACTCAAGATGATTGGGTACATAGAGAACCTACAAAGACTGGGGTTCCCACTTGGCCAAGAGCTGGCCACTGACTTGATCTTGCAGTCCTTGCCGGATAGCTATAGTCAATTCGTTCTCAACTATAACATGAACGAGATTGACAAGCCACTGCCCGAGCTACTTATGTTACGAACTGCTGAGATTAACCTTAAGAAGGTTAAGCCCATTCTGATGGTCCAGAAGCACAAGGGCAAGGGCAAGCCCAAAGGTAAGGGAAAGTCCCAAACCAAGGGCAAAGGCAAGGCACTGAAGCCTAAAGGAGGGGTCGCCAAGGATGCTACCTGCTTCCACTGCGGTCAGACCGGGCACTGGAAGAGGAACTGCAAGGTGTACCTGGAAGATCTTAAGAAGAAGCGAAGTGAGACTTCCACTTCAGGTATATATGTTATAGAAGTCAATCTATTTATTTCTTCATCATGGGTATTAGATACCGGATGTGCTTCTCACATTTGTACTAATGTGCAGGCGCTGAGAAATAGCAGGGCATTGACAAAGGGCGAGATGGACCTACGCGTAGGCAATGGAGCACGGGTTGCTGCTATTACTGTAGGGACTTATTTTCTATCTCTACCCTCTGGGCTTGTACTAGAGTTGGATGATTGTTGTTATGTGTCTTCTTTAACTAAGAACATAGTTTCAGTTTCTTGTTTGGACAAGAAAGGTTTCTCTTTTATAATAAAGGACAAATGTTGTTCAGTTTATTTAAAAGATATGTTCTATTGTAGTGCACCTTTGATGAACGGACTCTATATTCTAGACTTAGAGAACCCTATCTATAACATTAATACCAAGAGGTTCAAGTCAAATGACATGAACCAAACTTATCTCTGGCACTGTCGCTTAGGTCATATAAATGACAAGCGCTTATCCCGACTCCATAAGGATGGTTTGTTGGACTCATTTGATTTTGAATCATATGAGATATGCGAGTCATGCCTACGAGGCAAGATGACCAAGACTCCCTTTAGTGGGCACTGCAAGAAGCGGCTGATTTGTTAGGACTCATACATAGTGATGTATGTGGCCCTTTCAATGTCATTGAGAGGCGGTTATAGATACTTCATCACATTTACTGATGACTTGAGATATGGATATGTGTACTTGATGACACATAAGTCCGAATCCTTTGAAAAGTTCAAAGAATTCAAGAATGAAGTACAGAACCAGCTTGGCAAGAGTATTAAAATACTTCGATCAGATCGAGGTGGTGAATACTTAAGCCATGAGTTTCGTGACTACTTAGCTGAGTGTGGGATTTTATCTCAACTCACTCCTCCTGGAACACCACAGTGGAATGGTGTATCCGAAAGGAGGAATCGTACCTTATTAGATATGGTACGATCTATGATGAGTCACACAGATCTTCCGATATATCTATGGGGATATGCTCTAGACACGGCAGCTTTCATACTCAACCGAGTTCCATCAAAGATCGTGATAAAGACACCATATAGGATATGGACTGGGAGAGATGCCCAGGTGTCTTTCATGAGGATTTGGGGTTGTGAGGCTTACATACGACGTCAAGTCTCAGACAAATTAGGACCCAAATCCGACAAGTGCTATTTCATTGGATATCCCAAGGAAACTAAGGGATATTACTTCTACATTCCCAGTCAGCACAAAAGACTGGGGTCTTTCTAGAAAGGGACTTTGTTTCTAGAAAGACTAGTGGGAGCGCGTTCGATCTTGAAGAAGTCCAAGATGCGAACAATAGCACTGATGCCTCGATGGAAATTGAACTGGAACCACAAAGTGTTGTGGATGATATTCCACAAGGAGTTGAGGAACAACAACCGGTTCAAGTAGACATACCTCTTCGCAGGTCTGATAGGGTACGTCGTCAGCCTGAGAGATATTCATTTCTCTTGTCTGACCATGATGACGTAATGCTCATAGAGGATGAGCCTACCACCTATCAGGAAGCTGTGATGAGACCAGATTCCGATAAATGGCTAGAGGCCATGAGATCCGAAATGGAGTCCATGTACACCAACCAAGTATGGACTTTGGTTGATCCACCTGAAGGGGTAAAACCCATTGGGTGTAAGTGGGTTTTTAAGAGAAAGACTGACATGGATGGACTTATTTATAAGGGTCGCTTGGTAGCTAAAGGTTTTAAGCAGATTCATGGTATTGACTATGATGAAACCTTTTCTCCAGTAGCGATGTTTAAGTCTATTCGGATCATGCTTGCTATTGCAGCCTACCATGACTATGAGATATGGCAGATGGATGTCAAAACTGTGTTTCTGAATGGAAACATACTCGAGGATGTGTACATGACACAACCTGAGGGTTTTGTAGATCCACAGCATACTAGTAGAGTATGCAAGCTGCATAGGTCCATTTATGGACTAAAGCAAGCTTCTCGGAGCTGGAATCTTCGTTTTGATGATGCAATCAAACAGTTTGGTTTCATCTAGAACGAAGATAAACCTTGTGTCTACAAGAAGGTTGTAGGGGATATAGTTGTCTTCCTCATATTGTATGTGGATGACATACTACTCATTGGGAAGGACATCCCTATGCTTCAGTCTGTCAAGACCTGGCTAGGGAGTTGCTTCTCAATGAAGGACTTAGGTGAGGCATCCCGCATTCTAGGGATACAGATCTATAGAGATAGATCTAAGAGATTGCTTGGCCTAAGTCAGAGTACATATATTGACAAGGTACTCCTTCGGTTTGCCATGCAGAACTCCAAGAAGGTATTTCTGCCGATGTCACATGGCGTGAGTCTTTCGAAGACTCAAAGTCCCTCTTCTAGAGAGGAGAGAGATTGCATGGATCAGATCCCTTATGCTTCAACCATAGGATCTATCATGTACGTCATGCTATGTACTCATCCTGATGTCTCGTATGCTTTGAGCATGACGAGCAGATACCAGTCAGATCCAGGTGAAAGTCACTGGATAGCGGTCAAGAATGTTCTTAAGTACTTACGAAGGACTAAAGAATATTTCTTGATATATGGAGGCAAAGATGAGCTAACTGTAAAGGGTTACAGTGATGCCAGCTTCCAGACCGATGATTACCGATCGCAATCGTGGTTCGTATTTTGCTTTAATGGTGGTCTTGTTGGAAGAGTTGAGCGGGATCGATGGTGATTCTACAGAAGAGTATATTCTGCATTAGAGGCAAAGGAAGGCGATTTGGATCCAAGTTCATTACTGAACTTGGGGTGGTTCCTAGCATCGCTGACCCAGTTGAGCTCTATTGTGACAACAATGGAGCTATAGCACAGGCGAAGGAGCCTCGCTCACACCAGCGGACCAAGCACATACTACGGCGCTTCCATCTCATTCGAGAGATTATCGATAGAGGAGATGTGAAGATTTGCAGAGTACCTACAGAGGCTAACATCGCAGATCCCTTGACCAAGGCTTTGGCACAGAGGAAGCATGATGGTCACACTAGGTCTTTAGGCCTTAGAGCCTATACTGATTGACACTAGTGCTAGTGGGAGATTGTTAGTTAGAGCCCTAGAGCCAATCATTTGATAATTGTATGGACTCATGTATATCATATTCTTGTATATTAATAAAGGCATTTGTTTGGTTATTATACTTATTTGTATTAGTACCAAATAGACTAAGTATAATAGCGTCTTTGAGTAGAAGGTTCATACCTATATCAATCGATTAGTTGAATCGATAGTGAGATGATATAGGGAACAATACTCTAAATCATTCCTAATCGAGTATTAACATTCAGGGACAATGTTAATACAATAAGACTAGCATGTAGGTCAGCTCGATGACTTGATCTCACAAGTCATGGATATAGAGATATCAAGCTGACACATGGGTATACATTGGAGAATGTATACTGAATGACCCTCCATGAGAAAGTATCATGGATCGTTATATGAGTGTCATATACTTTCTCATGTGACTATTAGTATGACTATTAGTCCTTAGACCTGAAGTCACGATGGATCCCTACATAAGGAGTTATGTACTTTGGTTTCGTCAAACGTCACCCGTAACAGGGTGGACTATAAAGGCGATTACTGGGTATATAACGAATTATGTAGAGGGATGTGAGTGATGTAGATGGGATCTATCCCTCCCATATGACGGGAGCGACATCGGTATTCTTGATAGAGTGAGACCACTAAGTGCATGGCCATGCCCAAATGAGTCAACATTAGATGTTGAGCTCATTTGATCGAGTGAGTCTACTTGGAGTTCAAGATTTAGATTGATTAGAGGATGACACGGTCTATGCCTCATATTGATCAATCTAGATGTCTAGGATAGAAGGACACTTGTCATTATTTTGTGAGTAGTCACAATTGGTAGTCACAAGGTGATGTCGGATCTCGACATTCTTGTAACTTGGGTAGTAATGATGTGTTGCTAGATACCGCTCATTACTTATGCTCCTAAATGGGTTTAGGGCATTGCCAACGTTACAAGAACCTATAGGGTCACACACTTAGGATAATTAGATGGAGATTAGGTTCATATGATGAACCAAGAGGATTAGATTCATTTGATGAATCAAATTGGATTAAGAGTAATCCTAATTGGGCTAACTTGAGTTCGACTCAAGTTGATTCATGTATTTAATGAGTCTAATTTAGATTATGACTTATTAAATCAATTTAATTTAATGAATTAGATTCATTATATTAAGTTGGCTCGAATCAAATGGTTGGATTAGATCAACCATGGTAGAGATTGGGTCAAGTTTGACTTGACTAGAGATGGAAGACCAAAGGTCAATTTTGACTTGACCTTTTGCCACCTCATTGGTGAGTTGGCATTAGGTGGACCAATGATGATATTCCACATCATCATGGATGCCACCTCATGGAAGTTACAAAGCCATTTTCTTATTAACTTCACATTAATTGCATTTAATGGGGAGTTACTCTAGATGAAAGTGGCCGGCCACTTTGTGAATGTGTGTGAATTCATTTTCATTCAAGTGTTGTGATTCTTCCTCCTTCTTCCTTTCAAGCTCTCCCTCTCCCTCTCCTCCTTGCTTGGCCGAATCTCACCAAGGTGATAGCACACCTTTGTGTGAGGTTTTCTCCACCTACGTGTCCGTGTGGATACTTCTAGAGGACCGGCGCTTGACGGTCTAGAGATCCGGCAACTCCTTGGACGAGCGGGATATGCAAAAGGCACACTTCGAAGGTATAACCCTTATCTAGTGTAGATCTAAGGTCATACAAACTCGTACAAGAAAAGGTTTTTCGAAAAGTTTTGTTTTCGAATCTTTGCACGGATCTACGGCTTTGGGTGACTCGGGGTTTCCGCGACGCGAAAAAGCGATTTTCGCGGCCCGAAGAACCCAACAAATTAATCAATTGAGGCATAGACCGTGTCATCCTCTGATCAATCTATGTCTTGAACTCCAAGTAGACTCACTCTAATCAAATGAGCCCAATATCTCTTATTGACTTATTTGGGCATGGCCATACACTTAGTGGTCTCACTCTATCAAGAATCATGATGTCACTCCCATCATATAGGAGGGATAGATCCCATCTACATCACTCACATCCCTCCGCATAATTTGTTACATACCCAGTAGTCGCCTTTATAGTCCACCCATTTACGGGCGACGTTTGACGAAGCAAAAGTATGCAACTCCTTATGTAGGGAACCATGGTGACTTCAGGTCCAAGGACTGATATAGTCACATGAGAAAGTATATGACACTCATATAATGATCCATGATAATTTCTCATGGCGGGTCATTCAGTATACATTCTCCAATGCATACCCATGTGTCAACTTGATATCTAATATCCATGACTTGTGAGATCAAGTCATCGAGTTGACCTACATGCTAGTCTCATCGCATTAACATTGCCCCTGAATGTTAATACTTGACTAGGAATCATTAAGAGTAGTGTTCTCTATATCATCTCATTATCAATTCAACCAATCGATTGATATAGATAAGAACCTTCTACTTAAGGATGCTATTATACTTAGTTATTTGGCACCAATACAAGTAAGTATAATAACCATAAAGAAATGCCTATATAGGAATATGATACATCGAGTCCATACAACAATTATCACATGATCGGCACTAGGGCTCTCACTAACAATTATCACTTGCGTATATAGGTCTTCAAGACAGCTTAATACTAAGTGCTTCTACTTTCGATCGGTCTCTTATGCTCAACCGATTTTTACCTACCGAACTCGTATCCTCGGCCGATCTATTGAGCACGACCGACTCTACCTTATTGACCAAGAGAAACCAGTCGGGTTTATAGAGACACTATTACTCGAAATCCCTTCCTTCAATCAATCGTATGTTAAGTATCGTGTGGGACTAAAATGTCTCTGTATTTGGCCAGTTTACAGAATCCGGTCAGCCTTTGCCTGCCGAATCTATAAACTTGATTGACCTATTAAATTCACCTGATTTCTATCTCTCGTGCGCAAGGTTAAGAGCTTCCACACCCAGCCGACCTTCTACGCTCGGTCGGTTATGTATGCCCGATCGAGTACCTGTGCTCGGTCGGTCTTTGCTTACCAAACTCATATGTTCCAGTGGCCTGGCCATGTTCTAGACCGCCTAAGGTTAAATTTTCTTTACACCGGATCGATCCTTTATATCCAACCGACCATATATACTCAGTCGATTATTTATATTTGGTCGGATTCTTCCTGTCGGTCTTATATGTTCGGTATACTTGGTCGGTCTATGGAGATCTGGCGATCATGCCTTATCGGTCGAGGTTAATTGGTTTGGAGTATGGAAGCCTTCTTGCCCGGTTGATCCTCCCTAGGCCGGCCTTTGCCTGTCGGTCCTATATGCCCGACCAGTTTATTACATTCGGTTGATCTTTGTCTGCCATATGCAGCGACCCCATTATCAGGTCAAACTCTCTTCGGGCGGCCTCTCATCTCGCCCCTTTCGGCCTTCCTCGTCCTTGTTATCTCCTTTCCTTTTCCTAGAAAGGGTCCACTTATCATAACCCATATCACTAGCCTTCGCTTCAAGTCTAGTCGAAGGAGGTGTAGCCGACTGACTAGACTTGAGTTTATTTCTGACTTCTGGCTACTTTCTGTGGCAACCCTACGATAGCTCTTACAATGATCTTGTGACATCTCTTACAATGCTCCCGTGACTCCTTTTTACAGTGATCCTGTGACCTCTCCTATAGTGATTTCGTGACTCCCTTTTTAGCACGTTAAATAGAGCTGTGCTCCTACTTTCTTCCACACCCATCTTCATCCCTCTTTGTTCCATTTTACTCTATATAAGTTTATAGAGCCTCATGGCATCAGATCCTTCCTTTTAGGATCAATTATTGCGAGAGAGAGGGAAAACTTTGGCTAAGGCGACGCAGACTCTAGACCGGTATTGTTCCTCGCATATGGAACCAGAGGTGATACTGTTGACAACCCCATCCCAAGTTTGTTCCGAAGCTTTTTCGAGGGACAAAGCTTATCAGGATCTACAACACAAGACTAAAGAGTTAAATGATTTGAAGTGTCATCATGCTTCAGAGATAGCTGCGCTAACCAGGAAGGTCTATACAGACAATCTTCTAATATCGCAGCAACAACAAGAGTTAGATCAGCTGCAAGCTAAGGTGGATATTCGGCAAGCCGAGTTGGATCAAATTAGATTGGGGGTGGACCCTTTAGTCACATATTTGAGGGGGTAAGTTGCCCTATCGCCTGGAGAATAGGGAAACTTTCTCCTATGTGCTCAAGCTGTCATTCTACTTCCCATCATCCCACAATTTGACGTCTATAGATCGGAAGTATCGGGCAAAATATTTCCCCTTTCCTTACTTGATTAGGAACAGTTTGAGTGGGGTTGATATACTTATGGTAACCCCACAACTATGTTTGTAAAATTATTGATAATAATGTTATGGTTTGATGTGTTAGAAAGATGTGTAATGTAAGGTGTCCGATCATACCTTGAGTGAAAAAATGGGCGATCCCTTTTATATGGTTAAGTGAGTTTCTGATGTTCGTCCTGTCTACAAGATCGGGCGAAATTATGAACTACTCAAATATCTTAACTCTTTTCCACAGTGTAACTTAATGTTGAACCTCTCTATTTATTACACCTAGGAAACCAGACACCTTTTTAACATCTTCTGCTCGCTGATTGGCCCTTCAAAGGTAAGAGAACATTAGTATTATGTGACACTGCGACGCTGACATGAGCATGATTTGCCCTGTTATGTCTACTATAAATGTCTCGTTACGGGTTCCTAACACATATTTACTGATTTCTCTTTCCTGACGTAATAATTCGCACATTTTTATGAGGTCGTCCTGTTGCGTCTTTTCTTTGCGAAATCCACGACTCTCCTCATGGATGTCCTTTACATCCAACATTGTTTCTTATTACTTGCTATTTTTGAAAAAACCCTAAACCCTTTATCTCTTCGTCTTCTTCCCTACGCTCTTCGCCAAACTGTCTGGGGTTTTCACATTCTCCACTGACCTCCTTTTCTTTTCTGCCTCTTCGTGTTGTTCCTTCTCCTTCGAACCTTAGTAAGTTGTTTTTCTTGCATTCTTGCATTGTTCTATGGCTGAGGAATCCTTTTCATCTTGGTATGTTCAAATCCGCTCTACTTTTCGTAAATTCGATAGGTCTGCTCTTCGTGTTTTATATGGTATACCCAAGACCTATCATATTACCATTCCGGATTCTGATGCTCACCCTCACCTTCCTCCTAAGAACTATGTCACCTTCTTCAAAGATCAACTAGTGGCGGGCTTGCGTTTTCCTATTTCCCCCTTTTTAGTGGAAATTAGCCAACATTTTGACATTCCCCTACAGCAGTTCGCCCCCAATGCCTTTCGCTATCTTTGTGGTTTGTACATGCTCTTCCGCATTCACAACATCCCTCCAACCCCCTAAAATTTCTTCATGTTTTCATATCCAAAGAAGTCAGATCTTGATGTCTTCCTTTTTCAATCGAGACCTAAAATGACCTTCTTTGAGGAGATTCCTACTTTTATTAAGGGATGAAAATTCCGCTTCTTTTTTTGTGGAACTTCCAGAGCCCATCCCTTGGTCTTCTTCCTGGAAATCTTCTCTACCCGTTCTTCCTAACATAAAGGAATTGCATAAACACCCTTCTTTTGTTACTTACTCCAAGAAGCTAACGGGTTTTCACTTGTTCATTCATAAGTGGATTCGTGATGACCTCCTCTATCTCTTCGGGTTAAGTGCTGTCAAGATAGAGCTTCACGGTTCCCTTGGTAAGCCCTTGTTCATCTATCTCAATCCTTTTTTACTAACTAAGATATTTTTTATTTTGTGTAGTGGGCTCTCTGTATGCGGCTACGATTGATGATCATTTATGTTTGTCGGAGGAATTAGTTGCTGCTAAGGAGCGGGAGCTTCTTGCTACATTGGGTCAACCCTCTTCGTCAGCAGCCCCTGCTGACATAGAGGGTGTTTCTGGCTCTCAACTTGTATCACTGGAAGGAGCTTCTTTCAATCCTCCTTCCGTCGATGAGTCTATCTCTTTACCGGCTTGGGAGCAATCCCCCGAGCAGCCCCTGCCAAGAAAAAATGCAAGCTGACTCTTGCTCCATCCCCGAAGCAAAAATTGATTTCTCCTTTTGGAGACCTTCCTCCTTCAGAAGCTACTCCTTCTTCTCCTGATCTTCCTCTCTCTGCTCTTTATCCTTCCCTTGTTCCTTCTTCATTTGCCACCCCAACTATCCCTAGTGGTAGCTCTTCCCCTCCCTTTTTTATGAACTTTCATGAACAGATGACTTTACCACCTCATAACGTACCCTACATTATTTATTGTCCCCCTTCGCTTCAAACTTCTTTATCTTCTACTTCTTCCCTTACTGCTACCCAGCCTATACTCTTGGGAGGGTCCTTCACCACAGCCAGGGAGGAGGTATGCCGAATAATCGAAAGCATTGACTATTCTGAGATGGCTGATAAATTTTCTCTGGAGGAGACGAAGGTACCTTTATTTTCCTCCACAGTCCTATTTCATTACATATCCTCTTAATGCTCTTTATTTTACAGCGCTGGATATATAACATGAGTATAGCTCATTTACTACATAATCTCATCTAAGAGAATGAATATTCTGAGATGGCTGATAAATTTTCTCTGGAGGTGACGAAGGTACCTTTATTTTCCTCCACAATCCTATTTCATTACATATCCTCTTAATGCTCTTTATTTTACAGCGCCAGATATATAACATGAGTATAGCTCATTTGCTACATAATCTCATCCAAGAGAATGAATCCCTGAAGAAACAGGTTTCTGAGTTATCTCCTGATCAGGTGGACCAAAAACTAAAGGGTTTGTCCACCCAATTGGAGAGAACCATCCAGCTGCTCAAGACGGAGATTGAGCAATCACAACAATACAAAACTAACATAGAAAGTCTCCAATCCCAACTACGATCAGCCAATGCTTGGGGAACTGATTTATCCTCCAAATTAGAAGAACAAACATCTAAAGTTGCTCGTCTATCCTCCCAGTTGCAGTCAGTAAAATAGGCACATGTTACGGAACTAGCCAATCAATTATCTACTTTGAACCTCAAAGAGGCCGCTCTTAAGGCTGCTCAGGAGGAATTAGCAAACTACAAGGCCAACCAAGACACTCATTTTGAGGACCGCAGAAAGGCCTATCTCAAATCCTCCGATTTCGTCGTTCTAATCTCCAACTTCTTTATAAACTCCATCAAGTTTGTGACCAAGGAAGTGGTGGAGCAGCTAAAAGAATTAAAGTTATTGGTGGCAGATCCTCCCTCTAACTTTCCCGACACAAGGAGGATAGTGAAGAATCGTCCTCCCGACTTTTTTCCCCAACTTCTATAACTATTGTCATGTTGTAATCCCAATGCTTTACAAACTTCCTCTCGAATGATGAATTCTTGTTGCTGGTTTTTTGAATTTGGCATAGCTTAACCAATCATAACTTCTAAATGCCTTTTCATCTCTTTGCCTCCATGTGGACTAATCGAATGGTTGTATGCTCTCACCTATGTAAATTAACATCCCGATCAACCTATCTCGATAGCTTAACCCCCTCTTGTATGCCTATATGACTTAGCCCATATGTATGTGTATGCGTTTTTCTCCTTTATGGGCATTTTATAAGGAACAAAGTATAGTCTTTATATGTTTGTCTAACCTTTAAGAACCTCCTACGTTTGTCCCTATTCTTCCTCTTAACAATAGTTACTTTTTTCTATGTACGAAGGGTGAGCAGAGTTTCCTGTGTCAGTTCATTCTCGCCCGATGTATAATGACAAGGTGAGCTTATTGGCTCGGACGACCCAGTCGGATGAGTCAGATGTTTACCTTTTCTGTTCTGCCTAAGATGACCGAGCGAACATATTCAATCGATCTGCCTTTTATGTCATACATCCTATGACCATAATCTTGCCTGGATTTTAAAAGATTAATCATAACTGACCTCGGGATCTCGTGACTTTTTTCAGTTTGAACTTCGTACTTGGAGAATGTATTTATCACAGTTATCCAGGTGAGTACATCCTTTCTTGAATACCCAATATTCTACTTGGTCGCTTATTGGCTTGCTGTCAGTTTACCCAATGTATTTATCATACCCTTTTCTCGCTCTAAGTATATCCTCTTCGGTAATAGCGTCGAGGGTTTTTAGAGACAAACCAAAGGGGTTCATCCCATCGTCTTCTTCCTTCGCTGCATTCGTTCCTTCTCTATTCCATTAAGATTCTCCTTCCTCCCCTGATCCTTGTTCACAATGGCCTCTTCTTCTTCTTCTTTCCCGGTTGAGTGGTTTGCTAATTGCTCTTTCAGTGCCAGTGAATCGGAGGTTTATGCGATGGGTTTAAATTTTGGGTTCCCTTCTTATTTAGTCCTCCCTACTCCAGAGGACCGCCCTCATCTCCCTCCTCCAGGGAGAGTTGCTGCCTTTTGGGAACAAGCGGTCTCTGACTTTCGTCTTCCTCTCCATCCTTTCTTTGTTGCTGTAAGTCAATATTTCAGCGTGCCCTTGAATCAGTTTATCCCTCAATCTTTCTCCATATTGTTTAGCTTTATCGCTGTTTCTTAGTTGCTTGACTTTCCTCCTTCTCCTCGTTTATTCCACCAATTTTTTATTCTTCGTTAAGTAGAAGATAGTCTGTTTAAGTTTTAGAGTCGTTCCAAAGCTATCTTGTTCAACAAAATCCCAGCATAGGCATAATAGAGATAGAAGTTCTTCTTTTTGCGTTTGTCTTCTCCTCCTCCATACCCTATCACTTGGCAAATGACTCTTCTCGTTCTTCTAAATCCCCAAAATGATACTGCCGACTTGACATTTTATGAGTCCATGTCGAAATTAAAAGGGGCTAAATTTTATTTGCCTACATTGATCATCGAAAACTTACTTTTTATCTTCGGGATAAGCCCTACAGATATAGAATTGGAGGCTTCTTTTGGTGAATTGCCTACTTCTACCCATACTCATTAATCTCCTATTATCTTTACCTATGTTTTTATCTTTTTCAGTTGATGTCGTTTCCCCAACTCTGATGCATAAGAACTCAGGATTAACAAAGCCAATTTTGGCTAGGCTAGGGGAAAAGTTGTTAGAGAATCGTCGTCTCAACCCGACCCCTTCATCTCTCAGTTTGCTTCCCCCTCAAGAGGTCCCTGCCGAAGCGCCTGAATCTTCCGAGGAAGAGAGCCCCTTCATTGCTCGACGGGAGAGTGATGTACGTAGATTGTATACACTTGTTCAGCATGTTTTGACGCACATTCACATATTTTACGCATGCTTTATTTGTGCATTTTCGTACTTCCAGCTTTGCTTTTAGCATATTTACTCTTTCTGGTTCGGAGATATGCTTTTGTGCATTTTCTGTATGCAGGAGTCATATTTGGAGAAGAATTGATGTTCGAGGCACAATCTACAATTGAGTGAAGGAGGAAGGTGCCATCCTTGAGTGCCACACGACATTGTCATGGGGAGTTGCCCAGGCCGTGTGGTGATCCTCACCCCTGTAACATTGGAAGAAATGGAGTTGCCCAAGACGTGTGGTGGTGCTCACCCGTGCAACCTCAACAGGAAGGAAGAAGGGCACAACTGTGTGTGTCACACGACCATGCAACATCTCCAGAAGTCAAGAATGCCCTGGTCGTGTCCCAAACACGGCCGTGTAGGAGCTTCAGAGCCAGAGGGTAGACATGCCGTGTAGATCTACATGGCCGTGCAAGGGGGCAGTGGCAGAGCATGCCACGACTGTGTGAGCATCACATGACCGTGTCACCTGGGCAGTGAAGGGAATGGACCAGGCCGTGTCTCACACACGGCCAGGTTTCGGGGCCGTGTGGCGCCTGAATTACCCTCTCTATATAAGAGTTTCTTCCTCATTTGAAAGGGAATTCTCTCCCTTTTGGGGGGAAATAAGATTTGGTCAATTTCTCACCTTCTTGGGGGGATTTTCTGGCGATCTAAGGGCAGACCTTCACCGAATCGACTTCGAGAACGAGGATTGGATCCGAAGACCGTTCTTCATCGTAGATAAGCTTTTCTTCCCTATCTCTTCTTGGATTTTGGGGATCAAGATGCTTGGATTCTTCTTGTTTTTTGGTGTCTTTCCTTGTTTTATGGATTAGATATCTTTGTTCTAGGATGGAGGAAGTATTTGTAATGTGAATTTGATGTAAACTCTTGTAGATTTGCTAATTTCCTATTTCTATGATTTTGCCTTATTTTGTATCTATTTGATCTTGTGTGGATTGTTGTGATTGGGCTTTATTACCATACATGATTGAATGTTTGGGTATCTTATGGATCTTGTAGAGGTAATTCCTCACTCAATTATCTGAGGGACGTTCGTAACAGACAAGCCCGTGTAAGGATGATTGAGGGATGATCTTGAGGGTGAAATCAAGTCATTCAAGGGGGTAGGATAGCTCGGATGCATTAATCTTTCATATCTTTAAGAGGTTGAGAAGTAATATATTTCTATGTTGCTTTTTTGAGGGACGCATGTAACAGGCAAGCCCGTGTAAGGACAACATAAGAATCATCCCTAATTGATCACATTTAGGTATATATTTTAGTCCTAGGCCGGTTGTCTATTGCATGAGAGAACCGACAACCCTCGACAAATGATGGACAATTGAGGAATAAGATTTGGTAGATCATTTACATTGAATAACATTACAAATAAACCAAAACTCCTAGAACATACTTAATCATAGCCCTTATCCCTGTTTTTATGCTTTACTTCTAGGTTCTATTTTCTTTAGTTGCACTAGTTTTCATAAATCAATTGATTAGTTGTTTAGCTAATTCGTGTTGAGATATCTTTAGTGCTTATACCAGTCCCTGTGGATACGATATCTTTCTTTATTACTGACAACGTATCCATACACTTGCGGATCCCCCAGACTTAAACTTTTGCTTGTCCTCAAGCAAAAATGCCGCAATCTAGATTCATATATTCAATAACACATCATAATCTTTAATGCACCTTCTTAACTCTATCAAAAAGTTTTATTGATGAGCATGATCATGGAAACAACTCAAGTATGACTTAAGTATAAGTATCTTGTGCATAGTGCAAAATAACCCAAACTCTTCAAGTTTTCAATCTATGCCCTAATCAAGTCGTAATCCAATTGAGTTTCTAATGTTTCCAGTGATAGACACTTACCTGCCACACACTTGGTTCATATTTCTCAATCGACCCAAGGTCTCAAAGGCGTGCTCGATATCAGGAGAAACTTAGGAGTCATTTCCCTAGTAACCTAACTTGGTCTCAAAGGGGTGACAAGCTAGTTTCCACTCACGACAACTGTTTTTTATATCCCTTATTTTTTTCATTCCACTTTTTTTTTTCCATGCACTTTTTTCTTTCATACATTAAGTGATTGCATTGTGCAACACTTAAACTCATAATTACATAGACAACTAATTTGGGATATTTTGATTTTTCCAAATGAGTTTTTTAAGATTCGAGCCTCATCCAGTAACCAAAATGAAGTTTGAGAAATCACCATGGAAACCAAGTACTAAACAAATATGATGAATCATGACTATTTCAATGATATCAACTATTCAAGTTCAAGCAAAGTGAAGTGAAGGTAAGACCCTTAATATTAAGCCAAGACTCAAACTTATTACCATATGATACTTAGCTCATGTCATGCTACTCAAGATAAAGAAAAGTGGTACATTAAACATACTAGCTGTAACGCCCCACCCCTCCTGCTAAGGCGGTGGGGGTTACTTTACTCATACATACTTACTTAGTAAAGCGGAAGTCTTACTTATAGGTTTTAAAACTTTTCTTTTCTTTAAAATCACCATGACTAATCAACTGGACGTATAAAACCACATAGCATACTTAATATGATTTTTAAGTCATAATACCCAAACACAAAATTTAATGTCAAAGAGTCATAATGCAGTAACATAAACTAGGCATAGTTCTTATTAAACAAAAGCAGGTCTTTCTCCTTTAGCCAAGCCACTACCACACATATCCTTCTAGCCCCTCCTGCTGCTCCCCTAGTTCATCCATTCCTTGCCTTTATCTGTGGTACAAGAAAGTAAGCTGTGAGCACTCATGGCTCAGTGAGTTCCTTTCCTACTCACAAAAATCATATAGCATATCAAAATCACAAGACATAACACATGGAGACAATTTCATCATAGCATGTAGCATATCATGGCATATCGTAACATAATCGTAAGGTATCATGGCATAACATAACATAACATAATCATCAAATGCACCCTGACATATCATAACATCATCATAAATATCATGGCATAATCATAAGGCATCATGACATAACATAACATAACATAATCATCAAATGTACCCTGACATATCATAACATCATCATAAATATCATGGCATAATCATAAGGTATATGCAAGGTGAATTTCTAAACATGTATCATGAAAACATATGCAACATGTCTTTTGAAAACTTTATTTAAACATAATCTCAACATAAGGGGGGGCCCCAGTTTGTACCACATACATAAATGCGCACGTCCTATGTAGGTCTAAGGTAGCAAGTCTTGAACCCTACAAGGCATACATACTAGGCCCGTTTCTTAGTCCATCGACCTAGGGGCACTTAGGAGCCCATCCCTAACGAGGCCCGTTTCTTAGTCCATCGACCCCGAGGCGCTTATGGAGCCCACCCTTGGTACAAGCCTTAAAAGTAAAGTAGCATGTCATACATATCTTTAATTCTTAACCTATCATTCATGTCGTAATCATATCATGAAGAGTGCTCCTAGTCCCAATTGATAGGGAAGCAACTCTTAAGCATAACATAAAGCATGTATAATTGGCACACAACTCATCATGAATTTTTGGGCACACAGCACATCATGATCACATGCATAATTGGGCACACAGCACATTATGAACTTGGGCACATAGCATATCATAGATTTGGGCACATAGCATATCATAAATTTAAGCACATAGCATATCATAAATTTAAGCACATAGCATATCATAAATTTAGGCACATAGCACATCATAAACTTGGGCACATAGCACATCATCATACATAGTTCATAAGCATACATAAGTATAGCAGCATATCATATTCCTATCATATCATAAGCATTGCATATGAAGCATATGGGAAAAAAAAAACATAAGTAGGTCTCTAACCCAAAGGTCATGTGGTGGCCGAAGCATGTAGTTGTAGCCTAGGTTAGCAAGCAACATAAGAGCATGTGAACCCTAAACCTTTATCATATCTTATATCATAAGGAACACCTTAAGCATATTTGGTTTGGGTTCCAAGCTTCCTAGGTCTGTACTTATATCATGGCTGAAACCCATCAAGCCTCAAATTAGGTTATAAGCAACATATAAACATGTAAACCCTAACTAATGTCATATCATATGTCATAAGAAACAACTTGAGCATGTTTAGTTGGGTTCTAAGTTCTCTAAGCTTTTAACCTTAACATGGCCGAACCCTAGCAAGTATGATTCTAGGTTACAAGTAGCATGAAAATGTTGAACCTTAAATCCATATCATAATACATATCATAAGGAACATCATAAGCACATTTAGTTCAAGTTCCAAACTTCCTAAGCCCTTTAATCTAAGGTGGCCGAAACTTATCAAGCATGGGAATTAGGTTTTTAGTGGCATAAGAGTATGAAAACCATAAATAATTTCATAGCATTTATTACAGAAACATCATGAGCATATCTAAGTTGGGTTCTAAGTTTCCTTAGGTCTTTAACCTAATGGTGGCTGAAACATGTAAGGCATAGACTAGTTTTCATGTGCCATAAAAGCATGTAAACCCTACATAAATTTCATGGCATTTATTACAAGGAATAACATGAGCAAACTTAGTTTAAGTTCTAAACATCCTAGGTCTTAAAACCTTGTGTGGCCGAAAGTTGTAGAGCATGCAACTAAATTTCTATGCAACAAACAAGCATAAGGACATCAAGTTATTTTCATATCTTTTCATCAAGAAGGTCATGAGCATCTTAAACTTGTTTTAAACTTTCCCTAGGCCTCATATCTCAACATAGCTGAATCTTCATAAACATGAAATAGAGTTCAAATCAACATAACTCATGGGCATATCATATTAGCTTCATATTTTTATCTTAGGGAAAAATCATGGCATGCTTAGTTTTAGGTTTAAAGCTCTTCTAAGCCCTTAGTTCTACCATGGCCGAATGTTCATAAGCTTGAAGATGAAGTTCAAATCAACATACAAGTGGGAGAAAATGTTAACAACACTACTATCATAGGGCACATATCATAAGAACAAGGGAGCATGCTTAGTTTGAGTCCTACGCTTACTTAGTTCTTTTGTTCATGCTTGGCCGAGAATCTAAGATCATAAATCTAAGTTCTAGCTAAACATTCTACCATAAAAACATTAGATTAACCTCCTACCATAAAATACATATCATAAGAAATATATTGAGCACATCTAGTTGAATTTTAAAGTTCCTTAGATTCTTCTTTTTATCTTGGCCGAAATTTCCATGAAGCAACCCTAGGTTTTTAAGCAATCTATCTTCATGAAAACCATATGAACTATTGTACCACAGGTGAGGGGAAGCTTACCTCCTTTCGCTTGTGGTTTTTCTTAAGAAGAAAAGTATCCTAGGTGCCAAGGAAGAAGAGAGCTTCTTCTTCTTGTACCTCCTTTTGTTCCTCTTGCTTGGAAGGGATAGATCTTGAAGGTCTCCTCTCTAAAATTAGTTTTTCTTGAAGAGAAGCTTAGCTTAGCTCTCGGACAAAGGAGAGGGAGGGAGTTCTTGGTTCGGTGAGGAATGAAGAAGAAAGAGGAAGGAGGAAGAAATGATTTAATCCCTTATTTTTCTTCTCCCAATCTATTTATTCCCTTGCCCATGAAACATGTCCTCATTCACTCCCTCAACTCCTCTTTTCCCCCAATCCATTAATTCCCACGAAAATAGAGAGAGGGAGGGAGGTAGCAAATCCTTCTTTTGCTTGCTCCTTTTCTTAACCAAGAGGGAAAAGAAGGTAAGCAACTTGGTTTTCTCTTGTTCTTTTTGCTTAGTTTTCTTTTCTCCTTTAACTAAATTTTTCATTCCTTTCTATCCAATTATTTCTCCTTTTCCTAATGGTTATCATTCATCAATTTATCTCCATAAATTGTGGGAGGTTCAAGGTTCAATCCTTGACCTCACCTCTTCTTATTCTAATTTTCTTTTGTTTTTGTTTTCCTTTTTTTCTTTTATTCTTATCATTTCTTTATGCTCTAATGAAAATAATATTCATATACCTATTTTATAATTTCGTGGGTGTTACACTAGCATCATTTACAATATAATGAATCAAGATAATAAACGTGCTAACATTTTTACAAGAAAGGCAAGAAAGCATAAAAGTGAAGTTTGATGTTCTCAAGATGTATGCCACAAGGTTTTTCAAAAGATAGTCAAGTGACTATCAAAACAATCAAAGCAAAACAAGAACAAATGAAAAACAAAATAAACTGTAGAGCAAAACAAAAAATGAAAAAAAAAAATTATGTTTTCAAACCACCCCCCAGACTTAAACTTTTCATCGTCCCGATGAAATAAATATGGTGGAGGAGATGGTAAATCAGGGAATTTAGGAAGTGGAAAAGGAAAGGCATTAATAAACCATCTTACTTCATCTCTAAAAAACTTATGATATTCAAACAATTTGTCTATATCGTCCTTCAAATATTTCATAAAGCCTCTAAAATCTTCATTAAATTCCATTTGAGCTTTATAAGAATTCATTATTCTAGAAATATTTTCACACAATTCTCTCTCACTTTTAAAACATTCTTGCAATTTTTTAAATTGTTCCTCTTCCATGTGTTCTTTACTTGAAAGAAAATTTCTAGTCGAGTCTAGGTCGTTATGAATATTGTCCAAAACATCATGAATATTGTCCAATTGCTAGAATCCAATTTTCCCAATTTTACCAAATGCTTAAGAAAGAAATAACCATTATTAATCGCAACATTTTCAACCATTGCCCACAAACAATACAAGTCCATAAGTCTTACTAACGCCTCTTTATCCTCTCTCCCAAATATAGTATTTTTCATGACTAAATAAACATATCTAAAAATGGGATTAATAATATTATGAGCTCTAGAATTGTGAGGGTTGAAATGTGATTGTTCAGAAACTTGTTGCCAAAAACATGAATTTACAAATTTAGGTAAAATCATACACACACCATCCTTTGGCAATTCATAACAAGTATTAAAATCACTTAACACCCATTCATAATCTTCATTAAGTAGTAGAAATTTTAGTTTTCCCCCCACCTTGAACATTATCAATTGTTATAGAGCTTAAAATTTCAAAAACAATTCTAGGATAAGTAGGATATTTCATATTTATTAACCCACTCCAACCTATTCTTCCAAATAACCAATCTACATCATCTTTAAACCCCCAATGTATCCAAAGTTGTGTCATCCACAAATTTAGTACTCAAAAGAGGGTGTTTACATAAAGATGAATATCTAATTTGTTGTTCGTTGCTAGAAAAAATGATACCAAAGTTGTTAGAGATACCTTTGAAGCAAGAGTTTCTATCTTTTGTTGCAACCATCTTCTCCTTCCCTTTTCTTGTGGGTGACATCTCCTTGATCACATTTGCCGTGGTAGAAGAGATCGAGCCTTTAAGGGAAAAATGAGAGGAATAGATTAGAAGAGTTAGTTTGAAACCCTAAAGATAAAGAAATGGGAAAGGAAGAGAAAGAAGAAAGGGGTGTGCGGCGGACACGGTCGTGTGTTGGCCACACCCCCGTTCCCTAACCCCTTTTAGGGCATGGACTGGGCTGTGTTTTATCACACGGCCTAGTTTATATCCTAATTTACACGGTTGTGCCAATTGGCACGGCCACAGCCATCTCCTCCTCGCATCAGCTTGCATGGCCGTGTCTGGGACACGACCTCATCCTTCCTCTTCTCGGGAAGCCTTGCACGACCATGCTGGATGGCATGGCCATTGCATTTTTTGCTCCTGAATCTTCACACGGCTGTGTCTGGTACACGACCGAGAACCTTCCCTCCTCTGGAATTGTCACACGACCGTGTCTGGGGCATGACCGAGCCCGACTTCTTCTCGGGATGCCTTACACGGCCGTTGTTGGGTTTTTCGGGCCGCGAAAACCGCGTTTTCGCGTCGCGGAAACCCCGAAATCCCCAAAGCCAATGGATCCGTGCAAAGAAAAATTTCTAAAACTATGAATATGAGTTTCACACTCCAGATCTACAGTAGATAAGAGTTATACCTTCGATGCGTGCCCTCGCAAATCCCACTCGTCCAACGGTATGCCGGATCTCGAAGTTGTCAATGTAGACAACTCTCTAGTGATATCCACACGAACACGAAGTGTTCTCTAACACTCAAGGATGGAGAAGAGAGCACCACAAGTGTGCTAGCACTTCTTGGGCTCTCGGGTAGGATTTGAAAGGAAGAAAAAGAGAGGATGCAAAAAGAATCTCATACACTCAAGAAGTAGTATCCTCCTTTGTGACCTTCACTCTTCCTTATTCTCTTGGAACTCACTCAACCACCTTCACCCTTGCTTAGAACTCACGGCAACAGCAGTAAGGAGGAAGAAAGACCAAGGAAGAAGATGATAGAATGAATGCACACATCAATACACAAAACCAAAACCTCCACACTACATTAGTGTGGCCGACCACACCTTGTAACCTCCCCATTTAATGTGGCCGACCACATTAAATGGAATGGAATGTGTAACCTCCATGAGGTGGCACACCATGATGAGGTGGAGATGATGTGACAAGGTTAGTCATGCCATGTAGGATGAGTCAACCTTCATGATGTGGCAATATCAAGTCAAACTTGATGTTTTAACTTCCATTTGGTCAAGTCGAAATTGACCAATTTTCTTCCATGTTGAGTTAAATCCAACCTTTGATTCAAGTCAATTTTAATTTAATGAATCTCAATTCATTAATATAAATTGACTCAATGAATCAAATTTAAATTAGACACATTCAACAATTGAATCTAATTGAGTCTAACTCAATAAGTCTAATTTGAATTAATCCGAATCCAATCTTTGGTGCATCATATGAACCTAATCCAATTGGTTCATCATATGCACCTAATTTCCATCCACTTGTTCTTTGTGTGTGACCCAATAGGTTCTTGTAACGTTGGCAATGTTTCTAAACTCCTTTAGAAACATAAGCAATGAGCGGCATCTAGCAATACATCATTGCTACCCAAGTTACAAGAATGTTGAGATCCAACATCACCTTGTGACTACTAATTGTGACTCCTCACAATATGTGACATTGTCCTTCTATCCTAGACATCTAGATTGATCAATGTGAGGCATAGACCGTGTCATCCTCTAATCAATCTAAATCTTGAACTCCAAGTAGACTCACTCGATCAAATGAGTTCAACATCTCATGTTGACTCATTTGGGCATGGCCATGCACTTCGTGGTCTAACTCAATCAAGAATACCGATGTCGCTCCCGTCATATGGGAGGGATAGATCCCATCTACATCACTCACATCCCTCTGCATAATTCGTTATATACTCAGTAATCGCCTTTATAGTCCACCCAGTTACGGGTGACGTTTGACGAAACCAAAGTACATAACACCTTATGTAGGGAACCATTGTGACTTCAGGTCTAAGAACCAATAGTCATACTAATAGTCACATGAGAAAGTATATGACACTCATATAACGATCCATGATACTTTCTAATGGCGGGTCATTCAGTATACATTCTCCAATGCATACCCATGTGTCAACTTGATATCTCCATATCCATGGCTTGTGAGATCAAGTTATCGAGTTGACCTACATGCTAGTCTTATTGTATTAATATTGTCCCTGAATGTTAATACTCGAATAGGAATGATTTAGAGTAGTGTTCCCTATATCATCTCACTATCGATTCAACCAATCGATTGATATAGGTAAGAACCTTCTACTCAAGAACGTTATTATACTTAGTTTATTTGGCACCAATACAAGTAAGTATAATAACCAAACAAATACCTTTATTAATATAAGAATATGATACAATAAGTCCATAACACAATCATCAAATGATTGGCTCTAGGGCTCTAGCTAACAATCTTCCACTAGCACTAGTGTCAATCAGTGTAGGCTCTAAGCCCCAATGACCTAGTGTGACCATCATGCTTCCTCCGTGCCAAAGCCTTGGTTAAGGGATCTGCGATGTTAGCCTCTGTAGGTACTCTGCAAATCTTCACATCTCCTCTCTCGATGATCTCTCGAATGAGATGGAAGCGCCATAGTATGTGTTTGGTCCGCTGGTGTGAGCGAGGTTCCTTCGCCTATGCTATAGCTCCATTGTTGTCACAATAGAGCTCAATAGGGTCAGCAATGCTAGGAACCACCCCAAGTTCAGTGATGAACTTGCGAATCCAAACTGCCTCCTTTGCTGCCTCTGATGCAGCAATATACTAATGCAAACTGTGTCCAAACTGTGTCCTGCTTCGAACTCTTCTAGCTCACAGCACCACCATTAATGCAAAAAATGAACCCCGACTGCGATCTATAGTCATCCTGGTCGGTCTGGAAGCTAGCATCACTGTAACCCTTTACAACTAGCTCATCATTGCCTCCATATATCAAGAAATATTCTTTAGTCCTTCTTAAGTACTTAAGAATATTCTTGATCGCTATCCAGTGACTTTCACCTGGATCTGACTGGTATCTGCTCGTCATGCTCAAAGCATACGAGACATCAGGTCAAGTACATATCATGGCATACATGATTGATCCTATGTCTGAGGCATAAGGGATATGATCCATGCGGTCTCTCTCCTCTCTAGAAGAGGGACCTTGAGTCTTTGAAAGACTCATGCCATGTGACATCGGCAGAAATCCCTTCTTGGAGTTCTGCATGGCAAACCGAAGGAGTACCTTGTCAATATATGTACTCTGACTTAGGCCAAGCAATCTCTTAGATCTATCTCTATATGTCTGTATCCCTAGAATACGGGATGCCTCACCTAAGTCCTTCATTGAGAAGCAACTCCCTAGCCATGTCTTCACAGACTGAAGCATAGGGATGTCCTTCCCAAGAGCAGTATGTTATCCACATACAATATGAGGAAGACAACTATGTCCCCTACAACCTTCTTGTAGACACAAGGTTCATCTTCGTTCTTGATGAAACCAAACTGTTTGATTGAATCATCGAATCGAAGATTCCAGCTCCGAGAAGCTTGCTTTAGTCCATAAATGGACCTATGCAGCTTGCATACTCTGCTAGTATGCTGTAGATCTACAAAACCCTCAGGTTGTGTCATGTACACATCCTCGAGTAGGTTTCCATTCAGAAACGCGGTTTTGACATCCATCTGCCATATCTCATAGTCATGGTAGGCTGCAATAGCAAGCATGATCCGAATGGACTTAAACATCACTATTGGAGAAAAGGTTTCATCATAGTCAATACCATGAATCTGCTTGAAACCTTTAGCTACCAAGCGACCCTTATAGATAAGTCCATCCATGTCAGTCTTTCTCTTAAAGACCCACTTACACCCAATGGGTTTTACCCCTTCAGGTGGATTAACCAAAGTCCATACTTGGTTGGTGTACATGGATTCCATTTCGGATCTCATGGCCTCTAGCCATTTCTCGGAATCTGGTCTCATCACAGCTTCCTGATAGGTGGTAGGCTCATCCTCTATGAGCATAATGTCAGCATGGTCAGACAAGAGAAATGAGTATCTCTTAGGCTGACGACGTACCCTATCAGACCTGCGAAGAGGTATGCCTACTTGAACTGGTTGTTGTTCCTCAACTCTTTATGGAACATCATCATTCACAACACTTTGTGGTTCCAGTTCAATTTCCATCGAGGCATCAGTGCTATTGTTCGCATCTTGAACTTCTTCAAGATCGAACGCGCTCCCACTAGTCTTTCTAGAAACAAAGTCCCTTTCTAGAAAGACCCTAATCTTTACCACAACTACCTTGTGCTGACTGGGAATGTAAAAGTAATATCCCTTAGTTTCCTTGGGATGTCCAATATAGTAGCACTTGTCAGATTTGGGTCCTAATTTGTCTGAGACTTGACGTCTAACGTAAGTCTCACAACCCCAAATCCTCATGAAAGACACCAGGGCATCTCTCCCAGTCAATATCCTATATGGTGTCTTTATCACGGCCTTTGATGGAACTCGGTTGAGTATAAAAGCTGTCGTGTCTAGAGCATAGCCCCAAAGGAATATCGGAAGATCTGTGTGACTCATCATAGATCGTACCATATCTAATAAGGTACGATTCCTCGTTTCGGATACACCATTCCACTGTGGTGTTCCAGGAGGAGTGAGTTGGGATAAAATCCCACACTCAGCTAGGTAGTCACGACACATTGCGATCTAACAGCTCCTTAGCCCGCTGTCCCAAAAAGTTTTGAGGCGAAACTTGGCCGTTTTGGAAAAATCTTCCCGGTAGCGGAAGCCTACAAGCGCCGAAACACTTGTGCTTCGCTTCTACGAGAAAATTACCCATAAAAACTATAAAAAACCTAAATTTACAGAATATTACAGAACTGAAAATTTTTCATAAAACACAAAATAAACTCGTATTCGTCTTTGCACGTGGGTCTGATACCACTGTTGGGTTTTTCGGGCCGCGAAAACTGTGTTTTTGCATCGCGGAAACCCCGAAATCCCCAAAGCCAACGGATCCGTGCAAAGAAAAATTTCTAAAACTACGAATACGAGTTTCACACTCCAGATCTACAGTAGATAAGAGTTATACCTTCGATGCGTGCCCTCGCAAATCCCGCTCGTCCAACGGTACGCCGGATCTCGATGTTGTCAACGTAGACAACTCTCTAGTGATATCCACACGAACACGAAGTGTTCTCTAACACTCAAGGATGGAGAAGAGAGCACCACAAGTGTGCTAGCACTTCTTGGGCTCTCGGGTAGGATTTGAAAGGAAGAAAAAGAGAGGATGCAAAAAGAATCTCTTACACTCAAGAAGTAGTATCCTCCTTTGTGACCTTCACTCTTCCTTATTCTCTTGGAACTCACTCAACCACCTTCACCCTTGCTTAGAACTCACGGCAACAGCAGCAAGGAGGAAGAAAGACCAAGGAAGAAGATGATAGAATGAATGCACACATCAATACACAAAACCAAAACCTCCACACTACATTAGTGTGGCCGGCCACACCTTGTAACCTCCCCATTTAATGTGGCCGACCACATTAAATGGAATGGAATGTGTAACCTCCATGAGGTGGCACACCATGATGAGGAGGAGATGATGTGGCAAGGTTAGTCATGCCATGTAGGATGAGTCAACCTTCATGATGTGGCAATATCAAGTCAAACTTGATGTTTCAACTTCCATTTGGTCAAGTCAAAATTAACCAATTTTCTTCCATGTTGAGTTAAATCCAACCTTTGATTCAACTCAATTTTAATTTAATGAATCTCAATTCATTAATATAAATTGACTCAATGAATCAAATTTAAATTAGACTTATTCAACAATTGAATCTAATTGAGTCTAACTCAATAAGTCTAATTTGAATTAATCTGAATCCAATCTTTGGTGCATCATATGAACCTAATCCAATTGGTTCATCATATGCATATAATCTCCATCCACTTGTTCTTTGTGTGTGACCCAATAGGTTCTTGTAATGTTGGCAATGTTTCTAAACTCCTTTAGAAACATAAGCAATGAGTGGCATCTAGCAATACATCATTGCTACCCAAGTTACAAGAATGTTGAGATCCAACATCACCTTGTGACTACTAATTGTGACTCCTCACAATATGTGACATTGTCCTTCTATCCTAGACATCTAGATTGATCAATGTGAGGCATAGACCGTGTCATCCTCTAATCAATCTAAATCTTGAACTCCAAGTAGACTCACTCGATCAAATGAGTTCAATATCTCATGTTGACTCATTTGGGCATGACCATGCAATTCGTGGTTTAACTCTATCAAGAATACCGATGTCGCTCCCGTCATATGGGAGGGATAGATCTCATCTACATCACTCACATCCCTTTGCATAATTCGTTATATATCCAGTAATCGCCTTTATAGTCCACCCAGTTACGGGTGACGTTTGACGAAACCAAAGTACATACCTCCTTATGTAGGGAAGCATGGTGACTTCAGGTCTAAGCACTACAACAAAATCCCTTATACACATCAGTGGAACAACAATGGTTTTAGGCTAAAACCAATGTCTTTGAGTATTTTACACCGGTTTTTCTAAAAACCGGTGTCTATGAGCACAGATTTTAGCTCATTGACATCGGTTTTTTAGGCGATGTCTATGAGCGCCCTTTTTTTCGTTAATTGACACCGATTTTAACTTCAGTTTTTAAAATCCGATGTTAATGAACCAAAATAAAATATTTTAATTTCCCCACAAGCCAAAATCTGCACACTGTGAAGTTCCCTCCAAACCTAAATCTTTATCCCGCCCCTTCCTCCGCGCGACCATCTCTCTCGCGTAAACCTAAACCGAGACATCTCTCTCAGCCTAAACCTAAACCTCTGACCATCCGACCATCTCTCTCAGCCTAAACCTAAACCTCCGACCATCTCTCTCAACCTCATCTCCCTCTTCCCCCTTCCTAGATCCTCTCCCGATCAGGATCAAGACACAACGAACTTGCTTCTCCGTCCAACCACACCGCATCTCCTCCAACTCCTCCATTTGGTTGAGAAGAGGAGGCCTTCTTCGCATTCCAGTAGTTTTTGCTTCATCCATCTCCGATCTAGCATTCACTGCCACCGCTCGAGTCCTTCTTCACATTCCGGTAATTTTTCCTTTATACATCATCGCTACTGAATGTCTTCCTCATCTTCGACAGTTTCATCTTCTTGATCTCTTGTTTGTAAGTATTAATTGATTGATGCATGCAATGTGTTTGATGAATTTCCTCAAACACTACCTTGAGTTGATTTTATCATTTTTGTTTGATAGATTGAGGAGTTGTTAGTTCCTGTTGCTAAGTTGGTTTTATGTAATCCTTGAACTATCAAGTTTCTTTTATGTCTAGGCTAATTGTTTTCACTGAAATGTCATGGTTTCTGGTTTAGAAATTTATTGGTATAATGATGAAGTAGTTGGTTTCTGGTTTAAAATTTATTGGTATAATGATGAAGTAGTTGGTTTCTAGTTTATGAAATTTATTCGAATCCTTTTCTTGGTAAGCGTAGTTGGTTTCTTGGAGGACCCACATAGTTAATTTATTTATATAATGATGGATTAAGAATTTTGGCTCATTGTTGTAATTGTCTTGATATTTTTGATTGATTTTAGATTCATTAGTACAACAAAATGGACAAGGCATGGATGGCAAAGGATAGATTATCACATGAGTTTGAACTTGGACTAGAATCTTTCTTGCAATTTGCGCCGCAACATGCTACTAATCCTACTAGTATACCTTGTCCTTGTACGAAATGTGGCAATCTATGGAACACTAATATTAACAGCATAAGGGCACATGTGTACTGTAATGGTATAGACTTAACATACAAAAAATGGATATGGCATGGGGAAGAATCTGTATTAGGAGATTTAAAGAAAGAGAATGATGCAGCTGGAGAAAGTGAAAACTATTTTGCTAATAAACCTATAGATATGGTACACACTGCATATGAAAGTTCAGAGAATCTAGATCAATTTATAAAATTACATGAGGATGCTGAGAAACCCCTGTATGTTGGGTGTACTAAATTTACAAAGTTATCTACAATTGTGCAATTATATAACTTGAAAGCGAAATACAGCTGGAGTGATAATAGTTTTACTGAACTACTTGTCTTGTTTGGAGAAATGCTTCCCGTTGACAATGAATTGCCTTTATCTTTATATGATGCAAAGAAAAGCTTATGTGCAATGGGGATGACTTATAAGAAAATACATGCTTGCCCTAATGATTGTGTCTTATACTGGAAGGAGTATGAGGATTTTACCGATTGTCCTACTTGTGGGTTGTCAAGGTGGAAGTTGGCCAAGAATTCTAGGATAATTGAAGGAGTCCCTGCAAAAATTTTATGGTACTTTCCTCCTATTCCTAGATTTCAAAGAATGTTTCGGAGCAAGGAAATATCTAAGGAGTTAATTTGGCATGCTAATAAAAGAGTATGTGATGCCTATATGCGACATCCAGCTGATGCACCTTGTTGGAGACTTGTGGATCATAATTGGCCAAATTTTGCTTCTGAGACAAGAAATCTAAGGTTGGCCATAGCAGCTAATGGGATCAATCCTCATAGTTTGATGAGTTCTACATATAGTTGTTGGCCAGTTATAATGATCACCTATAACCTTCCTCCATGGTTGTGTTTGAAGAGAAAATATATGATGCTCACGTTGTTGATTTCTGGTCCTAAACAGCCGGGAAATGACATTGATGTGTACTTGGCGCCTTTGATTGATGATTTAAAAGAATTATGGGAAGTTGGTGTTGAAGCATATGATGCACACCGAGAAGAAAGATTCTTGCTTAGAGCTGTCCTATTGTGGACAATTAATGATTTTCCGACATATGGAAACCTGGCAGGATGCACTGTAAAAGGATATCAAGCATGCCCTATCTGTGGTGAGGAAACTTGTGCAAAAAGGTTGAAGCATAGTAAAAAAATGTCATTTACAGGTCATAGACGGTTTCTTCGTAGAGATCATCCTTATCGAAGGCAGAAGAAGGCATTTGATGGGACGCAAGACTTTACTATGGCTCCAAAACCACTAAGCGGTGATGAAGTTTTAAAAAAAGTAGAAGGAATTACATGCCAATGGGGAAAAATTAGAGCAAATTTTCAATCAAAGGAAAATGATGGTAAGTCCTGCTGGAAAAAAAATCGATATTCTTTGAACTTGAGTATTGGAAAGATCTGCATGTTCGACATGTTCTTGATGTGATGCACATAGAGAAAAACATTTGCGAAAGTTTGATTGGTACATTACTTGATATGCCAGGAAAGACAAAAGATGGAATTGCAGCTAGAAACGACCTAGTGGATATGAAAATTAGGGGAGAATTAGCACCACAAAAAGGGGAGAAAAGGACATTTTTGCCCCCAACATGTTATACATTAAGCAAGGATGAGAAAAGAAGACTTTGTAATTCATTGTTCGGAATTAAGGTTCCCACGGGTTACTCCTCCAACATCAAAAACTTTGTCTCAATGAAGGACCTAAAACTGGTTGGTCTTAAATCACATGACTGCCACACCTTAATGCAACATTTGCTTCCAATTGCCATCCGTGGTGTTCTACCCAAGCATGTCAGAAATGCTATCACAAGGTTTTGTTTCTTATTCAATGTGTTATGTAACAAAGTAATAGATGCCTCAAAGTTGGATAAAGTACAAATAGAAATTGTGACGACGTTGTGTCTGTTTGAAAAGTATTTTCCACCTTCATTTTTTGATATAATGGTTCACTTAACAGTTCATCTCGTGTGTGAGGTCAAGTTGTGTGGACTAGTTTGGTATAGATGGATGTTTCCATTTGAAAGATATATGAAAACATTGAAAGGTTATGTGCGGAATAGAAATCGACCAGAAGGATGCATGGCTGAATGTTATATTGCTGAAGAAGCTGTAGAGTTTTGCTCAGAATTTCTATCTAATATGAACACGATAGGGATTCCATCAAAACATCGTGAAACAATACTCACTAAGTCCTTGTCAGGTGCCAAGGTGCACTTCTGTTATCACGATGAGTGGGAACAAGCACATCGGTATGTATTGGAAAATGAAGCTGAGGTTGATCCTTACATTGTGTAAGCCCTCTAATTCAGTAATAATCTCCTGAAATTGTTTAAAAAAATATCTGATTAATCTCTTCAAAATTTTTTGATTAGGGAACATATGACACACTTGAAGCAAAAATTTCCTATTAAAGGTGCAAAGTGGTTACAAGATAAACACCACAGAAGTTTTATTTCTTGGTTCCATGAACATCTAAGTACCATAAATATTAGTATGTTTATTATTGAACACAAGAACTTTAAACTTTTAATAATTAAAACCCCTTATGATGAATTGTAGGTTACAAATACAACATCATCTTCCTCCAATCAATTATCAGAAAAAGTGAAGCTGTTGGCAAATGGACCTAGCAAGCAAGTGCTAAAATACTCTAGTTATATGATCGATGGGGTCACTTATTACACGAAAGAACGTGATAATGTTACAGTTGTTCAAAACTCGAGTGTAAGCTTGTTCGCACAAACAATGCAAGTTGCAAGTTCAAAGGATAAGAATCCAATTATAACAGACATGATGTATTATGGTGTGATACAAGAAATATGGGAGCTCAATTACCATGATTTTCAAGTTCCAATGTTTAAGTGTGATTGGGTAGAGAATAACACTGGTATTAGAGTAGATGATAATTGTTTCACCTTGGTAAATCTTAAGAGAATGAGATTTAAATCCGACCCATTTATCTTGGCCACTCAAGCGAAGCAAGTATTTTATGTAGAAGACCCTCAAGATCCCACATGGTCTATTGTACTTTCAACTACAAATAGAGAGTATTTTGAATACATCACTGATGATAAGTTGGGAGATCCTTCAATCCACTACCAATGCTTCACAAAAGGGATGCCATCAATGGATATTGACGAAACTGATGACAATGAACCATCCTGTATTCGTGGAGATTGTGATGGGATTTGGGTTGACAATGAGAATCTTTAGTTTGGTAACTTTATTTATGGTTTTTATATGTGACTATTCACTTTATTTTGGTAACTTTGGTTAATTGTTTGGTAGTAGTTTTTTTTTTAAATATACGAATGTTTACTTTGTTGTGATTTTGAATGATATACTCTGCTCTATTTCAAATTCTCACTGTTATGATTAGGTTTTCGACACAATGAACACTAGAAAAAAGGCCAATTTAGCACATGATGATAAGTATTCACACACAAATGCAAAAGACAAAGAACAAGATAAAAAAGAGGGTGCTGAGGATAGCCAGGACATAGGATCAGATGGGACGGCCCAAACAACAAGATCAAAAAGAGGTCGTACACAAATGAATAAGCTTGTTGTTCAAAGGATTCAGGGAGTCAAACAAAGTGTCAAATTTAATGAGTATGGACAGCCAATTGGCCAAAAGGCTTCTGAATTGCAAAGTTTTATTGGTGTGCTTGCTCGGGAAAAAGTTAATATTAATTACAACTCTTGGAAGCAAGTGCCGAATGAAGTTAAGAACATGATCTGGGAATCCGTCAATGTAAGTAACATGAAACTTTCTTATGTGAAGCATTTTTTTCTGGTATTTTATTTATATACTTAAGATATTTGTTTGTGTAGTTGACATACCAACTGGACCCAAAATGGAGGAATGGGTGTTTGATCTCTGCAAACACCAAGTGGCGTCAGTATAAAACTCACCTCACCAGGACATTCATCCAGCCAAATAGAAATAATCCGAAGCTTCTCAATAAGGTACCTCAAGGGCATTGCATTTCACATGAAGATTGGAGTAGTTTTGTGATTAATCGGATGTCTGAAGACTTTATAGTAAGTTGTTTAAGGTGGTCTTTTTAAATTCTAGTTGATATATGTGGTTATAATTCATCTATCACTATGTAGAGGAAAAGTGAACTACAAAGTCAAAGAAGCAAGGCAAACTTATACCCTCATCGTCTTTCTCGAAAAGGATATGCGGGTTTGTCTTAAGAAATAGTAAGTATTTAGTTAACATTAATAAATTCCTACTTATGGTTGTCATAGTTGGTGTTGAGTACGTTGACTTCATGTGGTTTTTGGTATCAGTCCAGTGTTTTATGTGATGACGAAGAGATAAACAGAGCCATCCTCTGGAAGAAAGGGCGGCTCAACAAAGATGGGGAATTTGTTGGCGATGAGTTGAAGCAAACAGTGAATAAGATTGTAAGCAAAAGTATACATAAATTGCTTATTTTGTACATATATGATATATGTATATATTTAAAGTTATTGTATTTGGATGCATGACAGGATGATTATATTGTCCAAAAGAAGGATGGTAAGATGCCCTTTACCAAACCATTTGAGGATATTCTCACAAAGGCCTTGAATTCTAACGAACATGGTGGACATGTGAGAGGCATAGGAGCAATTGTCACTCCATCATCCTTCTTCAAGCTTGCTAGAGGGAAGGTGCAAATTGATAAGGCTGCCTATGAAAGGCAACAGAAAGATTTTAAGGAGGCAAAAGCTATGCTTTCTGATCAAGGTGACAGAATAGAAAAATTGGAAGCAATGGTGTTGAAACTTTCTGGTTGAGAATTTGAGAGTGAGGAGAAGGGTAGCTGCTCAGTTAAACCACAATGCCTCCTCGATATAAAACCTGAAGTTGAACATCATAGGCGCCTCTCAAATGAAGGCCTAGAAGAACATGATAATGATGATGTGAAAGTTATTGAGAAGGATTCGACTTTACAGGTTAAATATATATTTCACGTTGATATTATTATCCCATCATTAGTATCTAATGAATCTTGTAAAGCACTATCTGTTGAAGATTCATAAATTGTTTGTCTTATAGGGAAAAGCAGTGATGTTGTTATTGCAGCCTAACGACATGACTGTTGCATATGGGACAATTGTCTCTGTTAATGGACCTGGCAACTTTATTGATGATGTTCCATTACCCGTGAATTGCATGAGGATTGCCATTGATAAAGCAATTGATCAATCAGCACCACTGCCTGTTGCAATCCCGTCTGCATGCCAGAGTATTGGGGATGCTGTAGGTGGCCATGTGGCTTGGCCTGTGCACTTAATCAGCATGCGGGATGAGGTAAATGTGATAAAGTGTTGTCTAAATTTTGTGTACATTTAAAGTATGCCACATATCTAATATATATATGGTTGCATCTATATATGTAGAAGACCAGGAAGAAACAAGTTGACAACAGACAAGAGAAGAAGTTACAATCGTCCAATGTGCCAAGACCCTTACACATCTTATATAGTTATTTTCAACGTCTTGATGAAACAGAGAATGTGATTTTGGAATTAATTCCTGATGTATTTGGCATGGAGCGCATAGTCCATGTTAATTGCGATGACATATTTCCCTTTTGTGAATTGAAGCCAATCACAGACACTTGCATAGTTGTGTATATGTGGTAAGCTTTCAATTGAATTGGACTTTATTTATGTGTTTCATTAATTTAGATTTCATCATTTTTTTTGGGATATTTTCCAATTGTAGGCATCTATATTGAAAGATGCAGGAAAAGATGTTGCTGCAGGATTTCAGATTGGTGGATCCAGTGCTTGTGGAATATGTACCATCAAGAAATCAGAATAGAGATTTCATCCAAGAACAGTTGAATAAAAGGGCTTGTTACTTAAGCAGTAGGCTAATTGGTACCTGATCTGGTCAATTGGTTGTTGTGCCATGCAACGTTGGGTGAGTAAGAATAACATTATATATCACTCTCACTTGCATATTTTGAGAACTTGCAAGATGCATATATACACTAATTATATTTCTTTGTGTAGTTTTCACTGGATTTTGACTATCATCAATGTTTAGAAGGAGATTATTTTTTTGTTGGATCCTCTTAGTCACCGCATTCGTGATCAAGATTGGAAATATGTTGTCAACATGTAAGTTTTTTGGCTTCTTTTCTTACCTTTGTTGAAACATGTAAGTATTTTGATGTGGGAATACAATTCCCACGGGTTATATGCATGTAGGGCCTTGAAAATGTATAATGCGGAGGCTGAAAGGAATGGGAAAAAAAACAACCAACATGGGTAATTGTCAAGGTATGTCCTTTTGATTAGCAACTGTTTCACTATCCTTGAAGGAGTTATTCCAATATTTCTTTTCTAACATAGGCTCCTCAACAACCAAATGTGGAGCAATGTGGTTTTTATATCATGCGATATATGAAAGATATAATTGAAAATTTTGGTGTTGACCACAAGGATTCACTTCCAGCAATGGTAATAATACAATATTTACCCCTGGTGATTTTGATAATTTCTATGCTTTTCCCCTGGTGCTTGCTATGATTTTTTTGATACAAACCGGATGCTATGCTTTTGTTACAATGATTGTTTTTATACAAACCGGATGCTATGCTTTTGTTACAAACCAGATACTAGTTGGAGACTAAATGATTGCCTAAGAAGAAATGAATTAGAGATTAGGAGTTGCAGTGAGTAGAGTGGCTGGATAAGCTATCTTAAATGGTAACCTTAGGATTAAAGGATTGATTACATTTTTTGAACCTGCTCAACTTCCTCTAAATTTCTAACACATTGATACTCGAATTTAACCTAACCTATTAAGATAAATGGGTAATCAATACTAATCTTAATTTGATTGTTTAAATGTTGGGCTCCTGTTTCATAGCAAAAGGTTCATTTTGTGACTCGAAACTAAGTTTTTTTTTATTGTTTAAGTGTATTTTATGAATTTTGAGAACCAATTTTTTTTTGTGCATCTACCATCAAGTATGACCCTACTTTATTAGATGCTATCATGTTTCTTTTTTTGTTTCAATTGACAATCTGGTGGTTCGTAGAATCTGGAGTGTGGACAATCTGTTAAGCTTGTCTTTAATCAGATTTCGATTGTGCTACTAGAGATTCATAAATGAATATTTGTCAATCTAATCAGCTGGTTTGGCTTAAGAATAAGATCAGTAATAGCCAACCAAAGTCTAGTAAAAATACCCTTAAAAGTAACTAGAGTGGCCGAAAAGAGGGAATTATAATTGGAGAAAGAGATGGAGATTATTAAAGATATCAATGTATATATTAGTCTCTTTCTCTCTTTCCTAACAACTTAGCTTTTAGGATAAATAGTCAGCCAATCAAATTTGAGAGAAAAAGAGAGGAGAACCTTCACTAGTGCAATTGGCGACCATGCACCACTCTTGTTGTCCGCTGTGCTGTAAGGCAGAGTTGACGGATGTAAGTGAGATATGTTAGGATCTTTATATTCTTGAATTTGGGATCGTTTCCAAGGTTTTTTTGAAGTAAAATTGCTGCTTAGGATCTCAGCGTCCTATCATAATCGATGTTTCTGAGTTTTGTGACCTAGTGCCCTATGATTACAGTAATTGGCTAGTTTGCATCAAGAAAATTCCCTGCTCTTGATAAGAAAGAAGACCATTAAATAGCTTCCTGATTGTGAATACTTCATTACTTGTAAATTAACCAGATATACACTTTTCAATTGATCTATTACAGTAAAAGCCAGTAATAGAAACTACTTAACCATCCAAATCTCCTGTACAGAGATTTAGACCCCCATCTTCATGCACATGGCTAACTGTACTGATGATGCAACATAGAAATAGGTAATTTGCTGCAGTTCCACTTAATTAACACTTTCACTGCATATCAACCCACCTTGTGTTTGCCTGCTTCATTGATTGCGTGGTGATGGTGAATTTTATAGCTTTTGCTCCTTATTGTATTATGTCTATTTGCCATGTGTATACAAAGGGCACAATTGCATTCTTGCTTATGAGATTTGGAAGATGGCATCAGAGGTAGTACAATAAATAGTATATCTCTTCATTTGCTTGTTAACTATGAACATTTTCTTTGTTCTTCTATGCTTACTTCATTGTTATATTCGTTATCTTCCACAACAGCCTTTAAAAACTCAGTATTCTATTTTATTTGATACATATACACATTTGTTTTAGTTATTTGACATATGGTGGATTTATGTGTTTTTACAGTTTACAAATCTCAAGCACTCCAGAGTTGAAATTGATGAAGTGCAGTTCGAGTGGGCTGAATGCATGCTAGATTACATTTGAGACAGTTGTACCTTGATGTGTTAAAAGAATGTTCTACCTTGATTTTGATATCTATTAGCTAGCTTTTGATGTAAAAAGAATGTTTGGGTATTTTATGGATATTGTTGTAAGAAGATTATTTATATAATTTGTGAATATTTGTATATTTTATGGATATTATTGAATGAAGAATATTTGTATAATTTGTGAATATTTGTGTATTTTTTTTGTTATTGTCGGTTTTTCATTGTTTCGGAAATCAAATTTGTGTTGTTAAAAAATATACATATTACATCGGTTTTCCACCGCTGCAAAACCGGTGTTATTAACTAATATTACATCGGTCATTTACCGCTGCCAAAACTGGTGTTATTAACATACACTATTACATCGGTTTTACACCATTGATGAAACGGTGTCGTTAAGTGATACTACACCGGTTAATAACCGATTCGAAGAGCGGTGTCGTTAAGTGATACTACACCGGTTTTAACCCGATGTCTAAAATGGCAGACTTTTAACATCGGCTTCATAGACATCGGTCGAAAATGAAATAGACACCGGTGGAAAACCGATGTCTATGAAGGTTTTTGTTGTAGTGAAGGACCAATAGTCATACTAATAGTCACATGAGAAAGTATATGACACTCATATAACGATCCATGATACTTTCTAATGGCGGGTCATTCAGTATACATTCTCCAATGCATACCCATGTGTCAACTTGATATCTCCATATCCATGACTTGTGAGATCAAGTCATCGAGTTGACCTACATGCTAGTCTTATTGCATTAATATTATCCCGAATGTTAATACTCGACTAAGAATGATTTAGAGTAGTGTTCCCTATATCATCTCACTATCGATTCAACCAATCGATTGATATAGGTAAGAACCTTCTACTCAAGGACGTTATTATACTTAGTTTATTTGGCACCAATACAAGTAAGTATAATAACCAAACAAATGCCTTTATTAATATAAGAATATGATACAATAAGTCCATAATACAATCATCAAATGATTGGCTCTAGGGCTCTAGCTAACAGCCGTGTCATGTAGACACGGCCCTAACATCCCCCTTCTCTGCAAGATGTACCCGACCGTGTGTGAGACACGACCAAGCTCTGTTTTGCTCCAAAGGAAATTTCCACTCCTTCCTTGCTTCTCCAATACTTCCATGCCCATGAAAAAGACATGGCCAGCTCATGGAAGCAAAACACAACATGAAAACAAAACAAAAAAAAAAATTAAAAGAACTAACTAATGGAAAACAAAAACATAAAATGGAGCTAACTAAATAATCAATCCGGAGGGCGAGGTTCAGAAAAATATAACCTTTGTTTTTCCTCTAAATGCATACCATGCACATATTCCTTCAACCGTTGGCCATTTACCTTAATCATCCCAAGCTCTTTATTCCAAATATCTACAGCTCCGAAAGGATAAACCTTTTTAACTTCGAATGGACTCGTCCACCTTGATTTAAGCTTCCCTGGAAAAAGTTTTAGTTTTGAATTGAACAATAAAACTAGATCCCCTTCATTGAAATTTTTACGGAGAATGTGTTGATCATGCCACTTCTTTGTCCTCTCCTTATAAGATCTAGCATGCTCATAGGCATCCAATCTTAATTTATCAAGCTCATTTAACTGGAGCTTCCTTTTCTCTCCCGCTTCCTTGAGGTTCATATTTAGATTTGTAATTGCCCAATAAGCCTTATGTTCTAATTCTACTAGAAGATGGCAAGACTTTTCATAAACCAGCCGAAATGGAGTCATTCCAATAGGAGTCTTGTAGGCAGTATGATATGCCCATAAAGCATCATCTAGCTTTAATGACCAATCCATTCGTGAAGTAGATACTGTTTTCTCTAGTATGACTTTAATTTCACGGTTAGAGATTTCAGCTTTCCCATTAGTTTGTGGATCATATGGTGTTTCTACTTTGTGGCTCACTCCATACTTTTTGAGTAAATTTTCAAAATGTCTTTCTATAAAATGTGATCCACCATCACTAATAACTGCTTTAGGCATACCAAATCTGGGAAAAATTATATTTCTAAACAACTTGATAACTGTTTTCACATCACTTGTAGGTGAAGCTATAGCTTCTACCCATTTGGATACATAATCCACCGCCATAAGAATAATTTATTCTCATATGACAGAGGGAATGACCCCATGACATCTATTCCCCATACATCAAATAGTTCAACTTCAATTATGTAATTCAGTGGTGTTTCATTCCTCTTGGTGATGTTTCTAGTCCTCTGACATTGATCACAAGATTGTACAAATTTCTTAGTGTCTTTAAATAAAGTTGGCCAATAAAAATCTGCTTAAAGAATTTTCGCAATTATCTTAGAACTCCCCAAATGTCCTCCATAAGATGAAGAATGACAATGGAATAAGATATCTCTAACTTATTCTTCAGGCACACATCTTTGATAAATCACATAATTACATTTATTATAAAGGACAGGTTCATCCCAAATATAATTCTTGACATCTGAAAAAAAAATTTCTTTTGTTGGTTAGAGAAGTTTGGGGGTAACACTCCACTTGCCAGAAAATTGACAAAATTTGCATACCAAGGTACTTTTACGCTTGACAAAGCCAGAAGGTGCTCATCCGGAAAAACATCATCAATAGGTAAATCAAAATATGCATCCTTTCCTTTATTTTACCATACCTTAGATAGATGATCTGCCACTACATTTTCTGCCCCCTTCTTATCTCTAATCTCAAGGTTGAACTCCTGTAGCAATAAAATCCATCTGATAAGCCAAGGTTTAGCATCCTTCATTCCTAGTAAATATTGGATGGTTGCATGATCAGTATAAACTATTACCTTTGAACCCACTAGATAAGATCTAAACTTATCAAATGCAAACACTACTGCTAAAAGTTCTTTCTCTGTAGTGGAATAATTCACTTGAGCTGCATATAGTGTTTTGCTTGTATAATGGACTGCATGGAGAATCTTATTCTTCCTTTGCCCCAAAACTGCTCATACTGCAAAGTCACTAGCATCACACATTATCTCAAATGGAAGATTCCAATCTGGGGCTTGTATTACTGGAGCTGAGGTAAGAGCACTTTTGATTTTATTAAAATCCTCCATGGAATCATTATCAAAGAAAAATTCAACATCTTTAATCAATAAATTTATTAATGGCTTAGAAATCTTCGAAAAGTCTTTGATAAAATGCATATAAAATCCAGCATGCCCCAAAAAACTCCTTACTCCTTTTACATTAATCGGTGGGGGTAACTTCTCTATTACTTCCACTTTTGCTTGATCCACTTCAATCTCACGTTTTGATATTTTATGTCCCAAAATAATTCCTTCTTTAACCATGAAATGATATTTCTCCCAGTTTAATACTAAATTCACATATTCACATCTTTGAAGAACTATGGAAATATTTAACAAACAGGTATCAAAATCATTACCATAAACTAAAAAATCATCCATAAACACCTCCATGATTTTCTCTATTAAATCTGAAAAAATGACCATCATACATCTTTGAAAAGTAGCTGGAGTATTGCAAAGCCCAAACGACATACGACGATAAGAAAAGGTACCGTAAGGGCATGTGAAAGTAGTCTTCTCTTGATCTTGAGGTTGAATTGGAATTTGAAAAAATCCTGAATACCCATCTAGATAGCAGAAGTATGAGTGCTTAGCCAATCTCTCAAGCATTTCATCAATAAAGGGTAAGGGAAAATGATCCTTTCTAGTTTCTTTATTCAACTTTTGATAGTCAATACATATTCGCCACCTCGTTACAGTTCATGTTGGAATTAGTTTATTATCCTTATTTTTTATAACAGTCATTTCCCCTTTTTTCAGAACCACATGTACCAGACTCACCCATTCGCTATCTGAAATTGGATAAATGATCCCGACATCAAAAAGTTTAAGCACCTCTTTTTTCACCACCTCTTTTAGATTTGGGTTTAACCTCCTTTGATGTTCAATTGAATTTTTATAATCCTCTTCAAGTAAGATTCTATGCATGCAGAGAGAAGGACTAATTCCTTTAATATCATCAATTGTGTATCTAATTACTTTTCTATGCAACTTCAACTCTTCAATCAGTCTCTGTGTTTCACACTTAGTTAAATTAGCATTGATTATAACTAGGAAAGTAGAATTTGGCCCAAGGAATACATATTTTAAGTTTGGTGGCAATGGCTTAAGCTCAGGTTGAGGTGGCACTATTTCTGGCATAGTTGGCTCTTACCCTATCGACTTAACTTCTTCTTATATTTTTTTTCTAAAGCCTCTTCATCTTCTAGAAACATATCATCTTTTTTATAATCATTTATAGATTTCTCCTTTTTTATTGGAAATACTTTTTCATCAAATATCCTTGAGAGGGACTCACAACACCAAGGAAATAATTTTTGAAGAGCATTTTGATCCAAAGTAATTCCTTTCTCATCCTTCTCCTTTTCTTCAAATGCATTAACTATTAGGGTTGAATTATTCTGCCCTGACCAATCATTAAAATTTGATGTAACCCTGCAAATTATCTCATAGGCTTCCTCTAATCTCTTCTTCATAAAAGATCCTCCAGATGCTACATCCAACTGATTTTTGTTTGAGAAAGATAGCCCAACATAGAATAAATGCATTGTTAACCATCTCTCGATACCATGATGCGGACATAACTGTAAAAGAGATGAATATCTTTCCCAAGCTTGATGCAGTTATTCCCCAATAAGTTGCTTAAAATTAAGAATTCGATTTCTCAAGTAAATAGTCTTCTGTGGAGGAAAATATTTGCCTAGGAACCTCTGCTCTAACTCATCCCAGGTTTTGATACTTTGAGATAGCAGAGAATTAAACCATCTCTTTGCAGCGTCTTTTAAACTAAAAGGAAAAACCAATAGTTATATAATGTCAGATGAAACTTCCTCATGTTTCTGAGTATGACAATATCTATAGAATTCCATGAGATGTGAATAAGGGGTCTCAATTTCCAGACCTCCAAACTGAGCTCGCTGAATCATTGAGATAAAAGATGGTTTAATCATAAAATCTCTTGCTTGAATTTCAGTGTATACAATTGGCCCTAATTCTTTTGAAGACTTTGGAGCTCCATAATCTCCTAATGATCTGAATACCATGTTTAACTTGCAAAAGAAGAAAATAAGGAGATACAAATGCAATTACAAAGATCGAAAAGAATTACTAAAAATTAGTAAGGCATACAAAATGAAAATAGAATTCTAAAGATTAGTTACGATTATGCTAACGAAAAGAAAAGAAAAGTTATGTTTAGTCTAACTCAATTGATAATCTCTAATGTTATAGCGCAGCCCTCGGCAACGACGCCAAAAACTTGTTAATGATCCGCAAGTGTACGGATACGTCGTCAGTAATAAAGAAAGATATTGTATCCACAGGGACTGGTATAAGAACTAAAGATATCTCAACACGAATTAGCTAAATAACTAATCAATTAATTTATGAAAACTAGTGCAACTATAGAAAATAGAACCTAGAAGTAAAGCATAAAAACAAGGATAAGGGCTATGATTAAGTATGTTCTAGGAGTTTTGATTTCTGTGTAATGTTATTCAATGTAAATGATCTACTAAATCTTATTCCTTAATTGTCCATCATTTGTAGAGGGTTACCAATTCTCTCTTGCAATAGACAACCGACCTAGGACTGAAATCTATACCTAAATGCGATCAATTAGGAACGATTCCTATGTTGTCCTTACACGGGCTTGCCTGTCACGTGTGTCCCTCAAAAAATCAACATAGAAATACATTACTTCTCAACCTCATCAAGATATGAAAGATTAATGCATCCGATCTATCCTACCCCCTTGAATGACCTTATTTCACCCTCAAGATCATCCCTCAATCGTCCTTACATGAGCTTGTCTGTCACGAACGCCCCTCGGATAATCGAGTGAGGAATTACCTCTACAAGATCCACAAAATATCCAAACATTCAATCATGTATGGTAATAAAGCCCAATCACAACAATCCACACAAGATCAAATAGATACAAAACAAGGCAAAATCATAGAAATAGGAAATTGGCAAATCCGTAAAAGTTTACATCAAATTCACATTACAAATACTTCCTCCATCCTAGAACAAAGAGATCTAATCCATAAAACAAGGAAAGAAACCCAAAGACAAGAAGAATCCAAGCATCTTGAACCCCAAAATCCAAGAAGAGATAGGGAAGAAAAGCTTATCTACGATGAAGGACGATCTTCGGATCCAATCCTCGTTCCCGTAGTCGATTCGGTGGAGATCTGCCCTTAGATCGCCGGAAAATCCCCCCAAGAAGGTGAGAAATCACCCAAATCTTGTCCCCCCCCCCCCCCCAAAGGGAGAGAATTCCCTTTCAAATAAGGAAGAAACCCTTATATAGAGAGGGTAATTCGGGCGCCACACGACCCCGAAACCTGGTCGTGTGTGAGACACAGCCTGGTCCATTCCCTTCACTGCCCAGCTGACACGACCGTGTGATGCTCACACGGCCGTGGCATGCTCTGCCACTGCCCCCTTGCATGGTCGTGTAGATCTACACGGCCTGTCCTGCCTCTGGCTCTGAAACTCCTACACGACCCTGTCTGGGACACGACCAGGGCATTCTTGACTTCTAGAGATGTTGCACGACCGTGTGACACACACGACCGTGCCCTTCCTCCTTCCTATTGAGGTTGTACGGGTGAGCCCCACCACATGGCTTGGGCAACTCCCATTTCTGCCAGTGCTGTAGGGGCAAGGATCACCACACGGCTTGGGCAACTCCCCATGACAGGGTTGTGTGGCACTCAAGGATGGCACCTTCCTCCTTCATTCAATTGTAGATTTTGCCTCGAACATCAATTCTTCTCCAAATACAACTCCTGCGTACAGAAAATGCACAAAAGCATATCTCTAAACGAGAAAGAGTAAATATGCTAAAAGCAAAGATGGAAGTATAAAAATACATAGATAAAACATGCGTAAAATATGTGAATGTGCGTCAAAACATGCTAAACAAGTGTATACAATCTACGCACATGAGAGAGTGTGTTTGTTCTAAAGAAAGTGTGGCCCCGATCGTCATTTAGGAATCGGAGAAAATTCCCATCGTTACTGTTGAGATGTCTCGTGAGAGGGGTAAGGAATTTATGCCTTATACTCGTATCCGTCCCAACATTGCTCTTAACATGATGCGACCAGGTTTATTGATTCCTCCCATTCTTCCAGTTGCTCCCGCTCTCGAGATAAATACGGGTGTGCCGCTATCTCCTTCGCCTTCCTAGACTTCCTCTCCTTCTCTCCCGATAATGCACACTAGAAGGACTTCTTGTAAAAGGTACTCCAGTTTTATCTCTCAAGATGTTGCTATTAGACCAACCGCTAGTTTTGCACCTTCAGTTTTGCCTCCCACCGTTTCTACTACTATACCAAGTCCTCCTCTTACTTCCAGCATTGACCCCTCTTCTTCTCATCCCAGTTTATCACTTTCTTCTTTCCCTTCGGGGTCCTTACCTTCTCCTTCTATAGGACCTTTAGCTCCGGTCCCTCGTCGAGTGATTTTCAAGTTGGCCCAAGGCCTTCCTTCTTTGCTGAGGAACGATCCTATTCCTTCTTCTCTTGGCATCCTTCAGCTGAAGGACTCCATGGCTGACTCTTGGGTACAAGACCAAAAATCTTTGAGAGGCAAAAACATTTTTGATCAGGCTGATACCTACAATCGATAAGCCTCTGCTGAAGTTAATTTATGTCTACGGATTCTAATTATTAGATCCATCTAGTTTTTCGCCTCAACCTTCTATAAGGGCAATTTGGTTGTTGACTTGGAAAGGGAGAATATAGAGTTGAAAAACCAATTAAGGGCCCTAAAGAAAGCTCCCCCTACTCCAAGCAATGAGGTCACTCAACTCCAAGAGAAGGTAAGTTCTTAAGTCCATCTGATGACCCTTTTGGAGAAGGATTTACAACATCATCGCCAAATGCTATGGGTTAAAGAAGAAGAGAAAAAGGCTTTAGAGTTGCAAATACAGAGCCTCTTCTCTCAGTTGAGTATTGAAGTAGCCCAGAAAAATAAGGCTATTTCAGATGCTATTCTTAGATCCTCTATCCTAGAACAGTTTCAAACTTCCGTTCCTAGATCTCCAGATTCAGCTTAAGAGTTGGCCTCCCAGAATTTTGAGTTATTACAGTTATAGGAGAGGTTGAAATCTCAAGATTCAAAAACAGACTTTCTCACCAAGGAGTCATAGCGTTTCAAAACTAAGAAGGCCAGTCTCCAAGAGAAAATGGAATGCCTTGAGTTAGAATTACAGACATATAAGGTGGGTGAAGAGGAAAGATGGGAAAGCCATTGTCGAGAGTACCTGACCTCTCCTGAGTTCACAATTGAGTTTGCCAGTCACATGGTGGGGGGCTTTAACTCATTCAGTTGAAGGGGTTTTGACACAACTGTAAGAAGGAGGGTTCTTACCTCAAGAACCTCCTCCCTGATTCATAGACCGTCGGCGACTTAACAAGGAGCTACCTAAGGACCTTGTTAGTAGTTTCAAGTAGAATTTTGGTGGGAAGGTAAAACTATTTGTGTTGAATTCCTTTGAGGCCATATTTGTGAAGCTTACTTACTACTCCAAGCATGCTTGTAAATGAATTTTCAAAATGAACATATGTCACTTAAACCATAAAAAGGGGAATTCGTAAAATAGTTGGGTGCATGCAGCATGTTCCTAAACTATGAATAACTAACTGAGAGTTATGACATACCAGCTTGCCTTCAAAACTGCCCTCGTTTCACTTCAGAACTTGGGGCTATTTTAATTGTAAATGTATTCTCGAACGAATGTAAGAAAACCATCGCCTCGACATTTTTCAACCAGGAATATACTCCCGAATAAAGTTACATTAATATATGAAGGCCAGAAAATCGATATGTTTCGATCAGGCATATACTTCTGAGTGAATATAGGATAATACTTGGAATTCACTATATTGATATGTTTTGGTCGGGGTTGTACTTCAAATCCAATTTGAATTAATATGAAAAGGTCAACATGCCATCATATTTTAGTTGGGAACATAATCTCGAGTGGATTTAAATTGGTATGGACAGACCAAAATATTGGCATATCTCGGTTAGTATGTACTCTCGAGCGGATATAGGTTAATATGAGACGACCAGGGTATTATCATATCTCGATCGAGCATACACTCCCGAGCGAATTTACATTGATGTAAGAAGACCAAAATATTGGTATATCTCGGTCAGGCATGTAATCCCGAGCGAGTTTGTATTGATGTAAGAAGACCAAAATATTGGTATATCTCGGTTGGGCATGTAATTCCTGTTGGTCCGCTTTGGAGGCCGACAAGAGGGGAGGGGTGAATTACCCTGAAAAATAAATCAAACCTTTCTCAGATTTTCAACTAAATACAGAACACTTGTAATTAAAAAGATAAAGACTAATAAAGAAAAATGAACGTAGAGAAGTTACTTGTTTTGCAATCAGAAGATTGTTAATCCAAGGAGAATAAGGCGCACTATCTGAAGATCTCCTTCGGGCGGAGTAGCCTCTTACAACGTTAATAGCACAGAAGAAAAGTAAAGCATAGAGAAATGGATTTCAAGTGAGTTATATTAACTGTGAAAATTAGTGCTATATTTATAACACTGTTCGGGGTGCCCTGAAAGGTTCCAGGTGCCCTGGGGGGATAAAACTTTATCCCCGACGCTTCGGTCACCGTCCACATCATCGAGGATAAACTTTGGGTTCCGGGCGCCCAGACCACATAAGTCAACTTTGTTGACTTTTTGTAGTCCAGTTCCTCTGCTCCGGTTCAGCTCGTCTCGGTCCGGGTCTTCCGCTCCGGCTCTGCTAGCTTGGGTGATCTCGGCCATCCGGAATAGGGCTCACCCAAACCCAACTTCCGGCCTTCTTCTCGAGCAGCCTTCCTTCCCGGTTTCTCGTCCCTCGAACGTCACGTACGTTCTTCTCATCCACCGGTGTACTCTTCCGCGGTCACCTCGTCCCTCAGACGCACCAAACCCGTCGACTCTCTCCCCGTGCCGTCCTCGCTAGTCGTGTATTCCGCTCGACTTCCTGTGCTCCTAAACTCCTGCACAATTAGACACAAGAGTTAAACCAAACAGGACCTAACTTAACTTGTTTGATCACATCGAAACACCTTGGGGTTCCAACAATCTCCCCTTTTTTGATGTGAGCAACATAGGTTAAACTAGGGTAAAATAGACATAATATAAAAACAAATAATGTTGCAAATAAGTGTAAGTAAGATTTTTCAATGAAAGAAATTTTAAATACACCTCCCCCTAGACTTAACATTCTTCTCCCCCTTTGATCACATAAAAAATGGGGTTCTTTTAACAAGTCTAAGGTAAATTTTTTAAAAAAATTTAAAGAAAAAAAACCTAAGTAGGAAAACTTTTGATTTTCTAAGTTTAAAAATTTTGTGCAATGGAATAAAAAAATTTTCATAAGTGTTGAAGCAAAAATTTCTAAGTAGAAAAAAAATTTCTAAGGCAAAAAAATTTCTAAGTTTTCGTAAACATGAATATTTTTTGAAAATATTTTCTAAAACAAATTGATTAATCCTTTAAAGCATTAAGTAATTTTAATTTTAATGCTTTTTTAGTTAGTCAATTAAACTGTTTATTTCAATACTTGGCTTCCAGGCAGTGACGAGGCACTAGGCCTTCTTGGTTATTGGAGCAACAACCACTTTCTTAGACAAAGCCTTATAAAGAAATTCACTGTTTAATTTTCTCGCTGAAAGCGCTAAATTTAATTAACAGTTCAAGGTAAACACGACTTTGGAACCCAATAGAGGTTCCTTCCTATAGGGGTAATTAAATATTTTCTAGGTATATAGGTTTTTGATATTTTTCTGATTTGACTTTGGTGAAACCTATAGTACCAGTTTAATCCTTTATAATTTCTAAAAGCAGAAATATTTGAACGACCAAAATTTTTCAAGTTTTCTATTTATTCTTTTAATTTAACATTTTTCAAGTTTAATTTTATCAAAAACCTCTATCAAACAAGATTTTGCTAAAGTTCTTTTTATTTCCAAGTTTTCATTTTTTAATTTAGTATTTTTTACTTTTTAATTTATACATAGACTTTGCCATAGTCTTAATACCGAAATAAAGATGATCAGGAGGTAAGAGACATACCTCACTTACCATATCTGACTTGAAGCCTGACTCTCCCCCTGTTTCGCTGCATTCTTCTGAGGTCGCTCCCCCTTCATCGATGTTGGGTTCTGATGTACTTTGCCCTTCATAGCTTGCCATCAGTGCTAGCCCGACATATTCTTGTATCTCGGACTCAGATGATGAACTATCGTCCCAAGTAGCTTTTAGATTCTTGTGCTTCTTGGGTATCTTGACTTTGTCCTTCTTGAGTTCTGGGCAATCCTCTTTAAAGTGTCCTTCTTTTTGACACTGGTAGTAACGAACCCTTCTTCTATTTCTTGGATTCTTCTTATTCTACATTTCTTTAAATTTATTAGATCAAAAGAATTTTTTAAAATTCCTTACCATATACGCTTCTTGATCTTCTTCTGAGTCTGACTCGGGATCATCCTTCTTAGTTGCGTTTAGCACCATAATCGGTCTTGATTCTTTTGTTGTCCCTGTACATCTGGTTTTATGTAATTCAAGAGTAGAAAATAACTCCTCTAGGGTACTTACCTCCAGGTCCTTTGAAATGTAGTAGGCGTCGATGATTGACGTCTATTCTGGAGTTCTGGGAAAGGCGTTGAGTGCGTAGCATATGGTGTCCTGGTTGGTTACCATTTCACCGAGATTCTCGAGTCCAGTAATTAACTCTTTTACCTTTGCATGTAGATCAGCTACTTTCTGAGCTCTTTCCAGACGGATGTTCGTCAGTTTGTTCCAAAGTATATCTCTCCTTGCAAGTTTGGCTTCGGATGCCCCTTCGTGGAGTTCCAAGAATTGTTCCCAGAGTTCTTTGGACGACGAGTAGCTTCCAATGCGGTTGATTTCTTGAGGCGGCAGCACGCTCAGCAAGTGATATTCTGCCCGATTGTTTGCAACGGAATCATTTTGTTCCTTCTTTGTTCAACGACTCTCTTCTTTTCCTCTCCATTCTGATTCATAGGAGCTACAAAACCATATTTTATAATTAGATGAATTTTGAAATCAGTTTTCAGAAATACCTCCATACGACGCTTCCAGTGTGCGAAGTCCCCCTCGAATTTTGGTGGAACGATGATTGGTCCAGCCATTGGTTGCTTGCTTCGGTCGAGGATTAGTCCTTCTAAAGCATCCTTGCTCTGATACTACTTGTTGGTCCGCTTTAGAGGTCGGCGAGAGGGGAGGGGTGAATTGCCCTAAAAAATAAATCAAACATTTCTCGGATTTTCAACTAAATACATAACACTTGTAATTAAAAAGATAGAGACTAATAAAGAAAAATGAACGTAGAGAAGTTACTTGGTTTGCAATCTGAATATTGCTAATCCAAGGAGAATAAGGTGCACTATATGAAGATCTCCTTCGGGCGGAGTAGTCTCTTATAATGTTAACAACACAGAAGAAAAGTAAAGCACAGAGAAATGGATTACAAGTGAGTTATATTAACTGTGAAAATCAGTGCTATATTTATATCACTGTTTGGGGTGCCCCGAAGGGTTTCGGGTGTCCTGGGGGGGGGGGGGGGGTTAAAATTTTATCCCTGACGCTTCGGTCAACGTCCACATCATCGAGAATAAACTTTGGGTTCCAGGCGCCCGTACCACATAAGTCAACGTTGTTGACTTTTTGAGGTCCGATTCCTCTGCTCCGGTTCAGCTCGTCTCGGTCCGGGTCTTCCGCTCCGGCTTCACTAGCTTGGGTGATCTCGGCCATCCGGAATAGGGCTCACCCGAACCCAACTTCCGACCTTCTCCTTGAGCAGCCTTCCTTCCCGATTTCTCGTCCCTCAAACGTTGCGTACGCTGTTCTCGTCCACCGGTGTACTCTTCCGCGGTCACCTCATCCCTCGGACGCACCGAGCTCGTCGGCTCTCTCCCCGTGTCGTCCTTCTCGATAGTCAAGTCTTCCGCTTGACTTCCTGTACTCCTAAGCTCCTGCACACTTAGACACAAGGTTTGAACCAAACAGGACCTAACTTAACTTGTTTGATCACATCAAAACAACTTAGGGTTCCAACAATCCCGAGCGAATTTGCATTGATGTAAGAAGACCAAAATATTGGTGTATCTCGGTCGGGTATGTAATCCAGAGCGAATTTCTATTGATGTAAGAAGACCAAAATATTGGTATATCTCGGTCGGGCATGTAATCCCGAGCGAATTTGCATTGATGTAAGAAGACCAAAATATTAGTATATCTCGGTCAGGTATGTAATCCCGAGTGAATTTGTATTGATGTAAGAAGACCAAAATATTGGTATATCTCGGTCGGGTATATAATCCCGAGTGAATTTATATTGATGTAAGAAGACCAAAATATTGGTATATCTCGATCGGGCATATAATCCCAAGCGAGTTATCCGGTGATGATGATATATTGAGGAAGCTAAAATATGATATGTACTAGTTCCAGGCTTAGGGTTTCCACCTATCATCTAAGAGACGCTGTCGGATTGTCCTTAAAATTTCTTGATTAACTGGTACCGAGCTAAGGACGCCTTCTCGAACTTTGAGGGTTTAAAGTCTCCGATTATCCTTAAGGAAATCGGACTAGTTCCTCTTTAAAGTTCCTGATCGACTACTGTTGAGCAGAGGAAGCACGCTCGGATAGATTTGAGCGGAGGAAACACACTTGGATTGTCACACCCCAGGGGAGTCACTGTCAGAAGAAATTTCGGCAACATCTCCCCTGTACGGCGGATAATCTGAAACTTTCTACATCACCATATACCTCAGCCACATGCGGTTGGAATAATAACAATAATAAATAGACAACAATACAGACAACCACGCAGTTTATATAAATTTCAGCCTTTGGCTGACACAACCACGCAGTTTAATAATAATCAAACTGAACAGTAGTACGATGACTCGAAAACAACCCTACTCAACTACACCCATAAATCTCAAAACATATTCCTACTCCACTACACTCGTAAAGCTCAAATCCGACGATAAAACCAACTTACCTCTTCTGCCATCTAGACAGGCATGTAGTAAAAGCAAATCCAAAACCAAATCCATCGACATCACAAAATCCATACAATGTCCATACCATCAAACAGAACAAGTTTAGCATAATCTAAATAAGAAAACCAAAAGACCAACAATATCCTCGTGGTCTGCAGGGGACTAGCGACTGGAACTCTCTCCTGACAGCATCAACCTGAAATAGCAATGGAGGAGGGTGTGAGTCCAACACTCAACAGGTACAACTGATATGCAAAATAAGGAATATAACAACTAGCATTAATCATGTGTACAGTCTCCTGATACAAGAAAGATAAAATACAACTGAGGAATGCAGGAGAAATGCTGTACTAACCCGGACCAAGGTATAAGGGTAACAGGGTCGTCAGACTGAGGGTGTCATAATCCTGTATGCATGTCAATCATATTCATCCATATAAATGCAGCAAGTAAATGTAGTAAACACAAGCAATAAATGCATCATGCATATGATGCCAATGACATGGTCACCCATGACGCCAGTCAGCCATCTCACACACAATGGTGAGTCCGAGTGGGTAGGGTTGTGACAACCGTGCACTCTGACATCACTGCCCCTGATGAGTGACCGAGTGGACGGGATGCTGTCGGAGTACACACATACTCCTACCCCAAATCATAAATGGGGGAGCGCAATGCTCTCACCTCCCGGTACACGATGACGGGGAGGAATCTCTGCCGGCTACCACGCTGCGTCACACTACCCATGAGCAGACCAACGAAGCCAAACAAAGTCCAACTGCCTGCCGGCTACCACGTTGCTACACTAAACCAACAGAGCCAAACATAGCAGAACTGTCTGCCGGCTACCACGCTGAGTCACAAGACCAACGGAGCCAAACAGCAGAACTGCCACACACCTGTCTGATATACCACTAAACCATGAGTGGTGGTGTGTACAGATACATGTAACTGACGATGTGCTCGACAATAATGGAGCAGACAATTGCACAGCATGCAATCATGCAAGATGATGCATGACACTAAACATGGCAATATCATGAACAGCAAAACAATAACCATATAAATAAATACAAAGTGTGTACCACAGGACAATGTATCAAATGGAAGGTACACCGATCAGATAGGGTATCAAATAAACCCTAGGTCCTGAACATAATGTATAATATGGTTGTGTCACTACCTCTAAAGCATGTATGATCAGGTAAATAATAACATGCAGTGCATAATAAGTAAACAAGCATCATGTAACAGATCATGTAGTGACCAATCAAAACAAATGGAAAACATAATCATTGCTATATGTTAAACACATTATTATGTATATCAAAAGACATAAGTCAAAGTACCTGCCTCCAATCGAAAAGGTCCAAACTGGTAGTCAAGATACGCGTCTCGCGTCAAAGTCCTGTGTCACCAATACACATATTTTTTATTTAGCTATAATTCTTCTAAATAGCTAATTAAAATATCTAATAATAAATTAGGGCAACACCCTAATCATATTACCATCATCCTTCCTATAAGAATTAATCTCTTCATGATCATCTAACTACAATACGTATTCGAATTCCTAATCACATTAAGAAATCCCAAATTATTACACCTTACCTCAAAATCACATTCGTGATCACTGATCCACTGCCAAAAGGAGTGGCTGCTGGACCAAAGAGCAGCCCACAACACCCAAATTTCCAGATCCACCAAAACAACACAACCTACTGAAATCATCGGATCAAAAAGGAATCAAAAGGTCAACACCACAAACAAACCAGATATCCAAAGCAAAGGTTAGGGTCGAATACCTACCTCAAAGACCACTGCTAGGACGCAGAGGAAAGGCTCGGATATGGCTATAGTGACTCTGTGCCGGTGATGAAGAGCCTCGGCACCGGCTTGATCGTGGCCGAGAGGAGGCGCCGAAAAAGAAGGGGCGCCGGCGGCCGTGGACCCAGTATAGGGCACGGTGAAGTTGTCTGGTGGGAGGGACTCGGCGTGGAGAAGATCGACGCAGTCCTGTGTGATTGCGGCACTAGGGCACAGGCTACAATCTGTGGTAAGTCAAACCTAGTGGCCGGCGATAAGAGGTGAAGAGATGGGTCGGCGGCGGTGCTAGGGCACGGCGACGGCGGCCGACGCTAGGATCGGTGAGATGCAAGGGCACAGAGGCGATTGGCGGTGGGTCGACACTGCTTCGTGCGGTGTCTGCTGTGGTGGCGGCTTGGGAAGGAAATGGAGGAGAGGCGAGGGGAAACCGCTCGGCAGTTAGGGCTCGGAGGAGAAGGCGTCGGGCTAGGAAGGGTGTGGCTCAGGTGCGCGAGGGAGAGGAAAAGAAACGACGAGGAAAAGGAAGAATAAAAATAAAATAAAATATAAAAATAAACATTTCCTCGCTTAAAACGGGTAGCCTAAACAGGCTTTTCTAGGCTCCGTTTTTATCCCCGTAAACTCGTCCATAGGCGCTCCGAAAAATTCCCGAAAAATTTCCAAAAATTCTGAAAAATTCCCTTATTATTATCCGTCATTTTTCGGTATTTTACACAGATAGATTTGAACAGAGGAAATACGCTCGGATAGATTTGAGCAGAGGAATCACGCTCAATGGTAAGAGGTTTAAAGTCTCCGGTTCCCCTCAAGGAAGCCATCCCGGTCACTCCTTAAGGTCCACGATCGACCGTCGACGAGCGGAGGAAGCACGCTTGAATAGCAATGAGCAGAGGAGGCACACTCTTCTATCAAGAGTTTAAAGTCTTCGGTTCCCCTCAAGGAAGCCATACCGGTCACTCCTTAAGGTCCCCGATCGACCGTCGATGAGTGGAGGAAGCACGCTCGAATAGCAATGAGCGGAGGAAGCATGCTCTTCTATCAAGAGTTTAAAGTCTCTGGTTCCCCTCAAGGAAGCCATCCCAGTCACTCCTTAAGGTCCCCGATTGACCGTCTACGGGCGGAGGAAGCACGCTCGAATAACAATGAGCGGAGGAGGCACACTCTTCTATCAAGAGTTTAAAATCTCCGGTTCCCCTCAAGGAAGCCATCTCGGTCACTCCTTAAGGCCCACGATCGACCGTCGACGAGCGGAGGAAGCACGCTCGAATAGCAATGAGCGGAGGAGGCACGCTCTTCTATCAAGAGTTTAAAGTCTCCGGTTCCCCTCAAGGAAGCTATCCCGATCACTCCTTAAGGTCCTCGATCGACCATCGACGAGTGGAGGAAGCACGCTTGAATAGCAATGAGTGGATGAGGCACGCTCTTCTATCAAGAGTTTAAAGTCTCCGGTTCCCCTCAAGGAAGCCATCCCAGTCACTCCTTAAGGTCGTTGATCGACCGTCGACGAGCGGAGGAAGCATGCTCGAATAGCAATGAGCGGAGGAGTCATGCTCTTCTATCAAGAGTTTAAAGTCTCCGGTTCCCCTCAAAGAAGTCATCCCGACCACTCCTTAAGATCCCCGATTGATTGTCGACGAGCTGAGGAAGCACGCTCGAATAAAGAAGCATTTGGTTCATTCTAATAGATATATGTATTGAGTAAAGAGTGAATGCCTACATTTTTTCATTATATCCAAAAATTAAATGGAGTATATGGATAAATTACAGGCGTACTTGTTAGGCTCTGTATGGTTGTAAGTGATTCGCGCTCCAAGGCCTCTCAAGATTTCTCCTCTCTGAGTCTTGGAGATAATAAGAGCCGGAAGCAAGTTTCTGTATAACTTTGTATGGTCCTCCCCATTGGGGTGTCAATTTAGTAACGTCTCCCACAGGTTTGACACGCTTTTACACTAAATCCCCTACTTGAAAGAATCGAGGGATAACTCTTTTGTTGTAGTTCTATCTCATTCACTGTCAGTAAGATGTAAGATGAGTTGTTGCCTTGTCCCGAGTTTTTTCGATAAGATCGAGTTCCATAAGACGCCGACCATCATTATCTTCATCATAAAGTCGTCTTTGATCGGATTCCACCCAACCTCAATGGGTACTACTACTTCTCCCCCGTATACTAGTTGAAATGGAGTTATCCCTGTAGCTTCTCGAGGGGTGGTACGGTAACCCCATTGCACATTGGATAACTCATCTACCCAACTACCACTAACATGGTCTAGCTTAGTCTTAAGTCTTCTGATGATTTCTCTATTGGTCACTTTTGCTTGCCCGTTACTCTGTGGATAAGCTACAGAGGTGAATGCCTATACAATGCCATATCCTGCACACCATTCTCTAATTCTCTGTCCCTAGAATTGTCTTCCATTATCAGAGACTAATTTATGGGGAATACCGAATCTGCAAATAATGTGTTGCCATAAGAATTTGATGACTGCATTTTCAGTAATTCTTGCTAACGGTTCAGCTTTCACCCACTTTGAGAAATAATCTACTGCTACCAATAGAAACCTTCTTTGAGCAATGGCTAGGGGGAATGGGCCTACTATATCCATACTCCATTGATCAAAAGGGCAAGAAACGATGAAAGTTTTCAACAGTTGGGTAGGATGATGTGGGATATTCTGATGCTTCTGACAAGACATATATGTTCTTACGAGTTGAGCCTCATCTTCTGTAGAGTAGGCCAAAAGTACCCGACCAATAAAATCTTACATGCTAAATATCTACCCCTAATATGACTACTATATGAACCTTGATGATCCTCTTGCAAAATGTATTGCATATCCTCTGGTCCAATGCATTTGAGCAAGGGACTAAAAAAGGCCCTTTTGTAAAGTTGACCCCCTATCAAAGTATATCGGGTGGCTTTCTTCTTAAAGACTCTCGCTTGTTCAACATCAGCTGGTAAGACACCTTGTTGCAAAAATGATATGATCGACGCTATCTAATCACCCTGTATTTCGATGTTAGCTTGTCTCTCGATACAAGACACCAATACTATTTGTTCCATTGGTTGGGCTAGGCTCCAAGGCACTATAGCCGACGCAAGCTTTGCTAATCTATACCCCGGCAGCTCCCACATGCCGAGCTGCTTGTAAACCAACTATTAATGCTTCGTATTCTGCTTCATTATTGGTGCTCTATAACTTAGCAAGACAGAAAGTTGAACCCGATCCTCCCTAGGATATATAAGAAGAAAACCAATGCCACTACCTTGTCTGGTAGAAGACCCGTCTACATAAATTTTCCAAGTCCCTTCTTCTTCGGGACCCTGCACCTCTATTATAAAATATGCGAGAGTTTGTCCTTTAATTGTCGAACGAGGCTGATACTGTATGTCATATTCACTGAGCTCAGTTGTCCACTTGATTAATCGCTCGGATGCTTCTGGATTAAGGAGAACTCGGCCTATAGTGCGATTAGTTAATACTATGATTGCGTGCAATAAGAAGTAAGGACATAATCTTCTAGATGTCAAGACCAAAGCATAGGCTAACTTCTCGAGTGTAGTATATCTACATTCAGCTCCTTTCAATAGATGACTTGAAAGATACACGGGTTGTTGTTCCTTACCCTCCTGCCTCACCAGTACTGACCCTATAGCATGCTTATTTGCTGAAAGATAACCCCATAAGATTTCACTTACTACAGGTTTAGCCAACACAGGCAGGGTTGACAAGTAATCTTTTAATTCTTGAAATGTGTTATCACACTCTTCATCCCATTGGAATTTTTGGCCTTTTGAAGTATCTTGAAGAAATGAAAACTTCGGTCGGCTGATCGAGAGATGAAGCGGTATATTGCAATGATTCGCTCGTTTAGTCTTTAAGCTTCTTTCATATTGCGTGGGGGCTCTATATCCTGGATTGCTCGAACTTTGTTGGGATTTGTTTCTATCCCTCGCTCGGTCACCATATAGCCCAGGAATTTGCCACTTCTAGCTCCAAACAAGCACTTGCCAGGATTGAGCTTGAGTCTATATTGTCTTAAGGTTCGATATGTTTCTTCTACATCTCTGCACAAATCAACAGCTTGAGGTGATTTAATCAAGATATCATCCACATATACCTCCATATTTCTCCCTATCTATTTCCGAAAGACTTTGTTCATGAGCCTCTAATAGGTCGCCCCTACATTCTTTAGTCTAAAAGGCATAACCCTATAACAATAGGTACCTTCTGCTGTAATAAAACTAACCTTTTCCTAGTCATCCTTGGCAAGAGGTACTTGATGATATCCTTGGTAGGCATCCAACATACAAATGTACTCGCATTCAGCTGTAGAGTCCACCACTTGGTCAATGTGCGATAAGGATGGTTAAATTTTAAAACTTCTTTTCCTTTTTTTTCTTAAACCATAAGGATGGTTAAAAAAGGAAAGTTTTAAAATCTTTTAAACTCTCTATTTAAACATGTGGCCTAATTCAAATAAGGAAAGTTTTTTTAAAAATTAAAATCTCTCTTTTAAAACTTATAGTTTTCTACAAAGAAAAGATTTAAAAAATTCAAAACAACCCTCCCGTTTTGAATTATTATGGCCGGCCCCTACAAGCTTGGTCACCAAGCTATAGGGCTGGCCCGTTCAAGAGGATGTGGCCGGCCATTGCTTGGTCACCAAGCAATGGTCCGGCCACCTTCTTGGACACCAAGAAGAGTCTTATATTTGGATGGACTTGAGGCTATAATGAGGCTACGACAGGGACCTAGAGGAGAAATTGGTTTTGGCCTTCCGATGAACTTGAGTATCCCGTGTTCACCCCGAACACACAACTCAAGTTCATCGATAATAACTCATTCCACTAGAGAGGTATTACCACACTACCGCACCAATCCCAAATTACATTATGGACTCCTTCTTATCATGAGTGTGTTAGTCTCCCTGTGTTTAAGATTATGAATGTCCACTAATTAAGTAAGTTACTGACAACTCACTTAATTAATATCTAGCTCCAAGAGTAGTACCACTCAACTTTATTGTCATGTTGGACTAGGTCCACCTGCAGGGTTTAACATGGCAATCTTTATGAGCTCCTCTTGGGGACATTATCAACCTAGATAACTAGGACACAGATTCCTTCTATAATCAACAACACACACTATAAGTAATATCATTTCCCAACTTATCGGGCATATTGATTTATCGAGCTAAACCTCACCCTTTGATAAGTCAAAGAAATAAATATTAAATATATGTGTTTGTTATTATATTAGGATTAAGAGTACACACTTCCATAATAACTAAGATTTAGTTCTTTTACTAAGTCAGTACAAAAAAACATACCTAAATGATCTTACTAAATACACTTAAAGTGTATTAGTGTAATTTATTAGTCAAGATAAACTAATACTTAATTACACTACGACTATACTGATAGTTTGTTCCTTTCTATCTTAGTCGCGAGCCACTGTTTATAATTTATAGAGAACCGACAACATGATCTTCTGAGTGTGACACCACACTCCATGTTGTCTACTATATAAATTAATTGAACAATTATATTTAATAAATAAATGCAGATATTGACCAATGTGATTCTTTTATTTTAACAAATAAATGTTTACAAAAGCTAGGCTTTTAGTATACACTCTAACAATCTCCCACTTATACTAAAAGACTAAGCTGCCATATCTGTTGCCTTACAGCTGATTCCCATCCCCTCCACATGCCGTTAAAAATCTTTCACCGGAAGGGCCTTTGTGAAAGGATCTGCTAGGTTATCTTCTGATGCAATCTTGGCGACGACAACTTCTCCTCGCTTGACAATGTCTCGTATCAGGTGGTACTTACGCTCTATATGTTTACTTGCTTTATGGGCTCGTGGTTCCTTCGAGTTTGCAACTGCACCGCTATTATCACAATAAATTGTGATAATCTTGGGCAAACCAAGAATCACATCTAAGTCCATTAGAAAGTTCCTGAGCCATACAGCTTCTTTTGCTACCTCAGAGGCTGCAACATACTCAGCTTCCATGGTTGAGTTCGAGACGCATTTCTGCTTAACACTCCTCCATGCAATCGCTCCACCTCCTAGAGTAAACACATAGCCTGATGTTGACTTACTATTGTCCCTATCTGATTGGAAGTCCGAATCCGTGTAACCCACAGGGAGCAACTCGTCTGTTTGGTAAACTACCATATAATCTCTAGTCCTTCTCTGATACTTCAATATATGCTTTACCGCAGTCCAATGTCCTTGTCTAGGCTTACTCTGATATCTGCTGACCATGCCCACGGTAAAACAGATATCAGGTCTCGTACACAGCATTGTATACATAAGACTTCCTACAGCTGAAGCATAAGGAACTGTCTTCATGTCCTCAATCTCCTTTGATGTCTTCGGAGACATCTCTTTAGATAAGGCTACTCCATGCCTAAAAGGTAAGAAACCTTTCTTGGAGTTCTGCATGCTAAAACGAGCAAGGACTGTATCTATATATGAAGATTGGGATAGACACAACATTCTTTTCTTGTGATCCCTTATAACTTTGATCCCAGGAATGTATGCACATTCTCCTAAGTCCTTCATATCAAATTGTTTGGATAACCATACCCTTACGTCCGATAATACCTTGACATTGTTGTCAATTAACAAAATATCATCTACGTATAGTACAAGAAATACCACCACGTTGCCGTTACACTTCTTGTATACACAAGACTCATCCGGACACTGAATAAATCCATATGACTGGATTACTTCGTTAAACCGCATGTTCCAAGATCTTGAAGCTTGCTTCAATCCGTAAATGGACTGATTAAGCTTGCACACTAGATGCTCTTTGCCTTTTTCAATGAACCCTTCTGGTTGCTTCATATGGATGTTTTCTTCAAGACTTCCGTTAAGAAATGCTGTCTTGACATCCATTTGCCAAATCTCATAATCCATATGAGCAGCAATAGACAAGAGTATCCGGATAGACTTAAGCATGGCTACCAGCGAAAAAGTCTCCTCATAGTCGATTCCCTCTTTCTGAGTATACCCTTTTGCAACAAGCCTTGCTTTGAAGGTTTCTACCTTCCCATATGTCCCTCTTTTCCTTTTGTAGATCCACTTGCATCCAACGGCTTTTACATCATCAGGTGGTTCTACAAGCTCCCAGACCTTATTAGAGTACATAGACTCTATTTCAGAATTCATTGCCTTTTGCCAAGATACTGCATCTATATCTTGGAGTGCTTCATCATATGTCCGGGGATCAGGTTCATGTTTACCCGGGATCAAGTCCGAAGACTCTCCCAAAAACATGAATCTCTCAGGTTGCCTTACAACCCTCCCACTACGACGAGACACTGTCTGTGGTTGTGTATCATGTGCAACACGTGTTGCAGTCTCTTGTGGTACTTCATCTTATACTATTGGTACTTAAGTAGACGTGCCCTCTCTAATTTCTTCTAGAACTATTTCACTCATGGGCTTATGGTTCATTACATAATCTTCTACTAAAAATCGAGCATTGGTGCTAACAATGATCTTCTGATTTTTAGGATTATAAAACAAACCACCTTTCGTTCCCTTAGGATATCCAACAAACAGACAAACTTCTGTACGTGATTCCAACTTGTCAGTATCTCCCTTCAGCACATGTGTTGGACTACCCCATATCCGGATATGATTCAGACTAGGCTTACGCCCATTCCATAATTCCATGGGAGTAGAAGGAACTGTTTTAGAAGGTACCATATTCAGAATGTACACTGCTGTTTCTAAAGCATATCCCCAAAACGAATTCGGTAATTCCGAATAACTCATCATTGATCTAGCCATTTCCATAAGAGTCCTATTCCTTCGTTCTGCCACACCATTCTGCTGGGGTGTACCAGGTGCAGTCAATTGGGATTGAATCCCGACTTCTGATAAGTAATTCCTAAACTCTCCAAAGAGGTATTCGCCACCACGGTCAGACCATAGTGTCTTGATACTTTTAACAAGACGTTTCTCCACAGCATCCCTATATTCTTTGAACTTGTCAAAACATTCAGACTTGCGGCACATCAGGTAAATGTATCCGTATCTTGAATAATCGTCTATAAAGGAGACGAAATATTCATAACCACCTCTTGCCTGGATAGACATAGGACCACATAAATCAGAATGGACCAATTCTAACGCATCTTTGGCTCTATACCCCTTGGCCTTGAAAAGTCTCTTGGTCATTTTACCTTCCAAGCAGGATTCACATGTTGGAAAATTTTCCAACTATAATGAACCCAATAGTCCATCGGCTACAAGCCTTTGAATCCTACTTAAGTTAATATGTACAAGCCTTAGATTCCAAAGATATGTTTGGTTTATTTCCGAAGGTTCTTTTCTCTTATTAGAGTTAGAAGATGTGTTATTAATTTCCATATTTTGCTTTGTGGGAGAAATTAGATTTAAAGTGTATAAATTGCCAACCAATGCACCAGAACAGATAATCACCTTATTTCTCTTTATAACGATATTGTTACTAAAGGAAACTGAATATCCATCTATATACAGTTTAGAAACTGAAATTAAATTCTTTCTAAAACTGGGTACATAAAGACAATTTCATAAAATCAAATTTATATTTCTATCAAAAGATAAGTAGACGTCTCTCACTGCAACAACCGCCACCTTAGTAGCATTGCCCATGTAGACAGTTATCTCTCCATCAAATAGTCGCCGGGTTTCCTGGAACCCCCCCCTGCAAAGAATTGCAGACATGATCAATGGCTCCCATATCTACACACCAGGTGCTGGTAGATAACACCGCTAAACATGTTTCAACTACTAGAGTATGAGATATACCTTTATTGTTCTGGTTCCTACGAGAACAGTCCGCTTTCTAATGTCCAGACTGCTTGCAGATGAAGCACTTGCCCTTCGGCTTCTTCATTCCAGCTTTCTGTCCTGTACTCTGAGGTTTATTCACCTTCTTTGCTGAAAAGACTTGTTTCTTCTTCTTTTTGCCTTTCGACTTAGAAGTAGAACCATTTTCAGCATAGTGAATCTGAGAACTGTGACAAAATATTCCTTCTGCTGCCTGTAGTTCTTTCAGAAGTTCCGCCAATGTATACTCTCTTTTGTTCATGTTATAGTTCAGGCGGAACTGCTCAAAACTTCTGGGTACCGTTTGGAGAATTATATCGACCTGGGTTTCCCCATCGATTTCTCCTCCAAGGACTTGTATTTCATTCAGATAAGCCATCATTTTGAGGATATGATCCCTTACGAGTGTCCCCTCAGACATGGTGGCTGTCATTAACTTCCTCATTGCCTCTTGCCTAGTAGTTCGACTCCGGTGCCCAAAGAGTTCTTTGAGATTGTTCATTATATCATAAGCTGTTGGTAAATCTTGATGCTGATGTTGCAATGCATTTGACATTGATGCCAAAATGTAACACCGCGCCATCTCATCAGCTTTTACCCATTTCTTATGATACTCAATCTCCTCTGGGGTAGAGTCATCGTCAGGTGCATCAGGGCAAGCCTCAGACAGTACAAACTTATAGCTTTCAGCAGTAAGAACTATGTCCAGGTTTCTTTTCCAATCAATATAGTTGGGACCAATAAGTTTGTTCTCTTTTAGTATAATGGCTAGTGGGTTGAAAGTCATCCTAAGAATCACAAAAGTAAACTTTGGTCAAGACTCTAAATTTAGAATAATATTGATTCCTCAAACAATACTATTTTAAATTAACCAACACCTCAAATCACCGTGAATATTGCATGCCACGTTAGTGTGGACGTATACAAATTCATCATTTGTAAGAGGAGGATGTGACCCATTAATTTTATTATCTTGTCATCCTAACTTTATGACAAATAAAATTAATAATTGGTTTCACTTTGGTCACACAAGACAATAGTAGTGACTCCGTTGGGGAGGATACTATTGAATGCGTCTAAGTGTATACCATTACTTAATACTAAGTTCATTAAATAGGATTGTGCCCCTTCAGTTGGAGAAGATCACACGCTCCTAAATAATTTCCTTTAACCATCCATAAAAGGAAGTTTGATCTAGTGATCCGCAACAAACCCATCCGTTGTGGAGGGAGGCACTCAGAGCCAACACGTAAGCTTGTTACATCACTTACAAACCAGTAATGGAGACCATGGGATTTATTAAAATCCCTCTCCCACTTAGTTATTTAGAAATGAGGATTTTAACCTATGCTAGCATTTATCACATGCATATAAACATCATAGTAAATAAAAGTAATAAATTTAGAAATTAATTTTCCAACTATTATGACTTTTTCCATCACTGTCTTCAGTATGCACCAACCCTAGCTGTTGCCATCTTTAGCCACCGCTATCGGGTCGAGTTGTCGCATCCTTCTTGCTTCTTATTCCGCTGCGCCTCTGGTTCTCCAAAAATACCTCGCCTCGCAAGAATCCGTTCCGTGACAAAAATAGAATTTTACATATATCGATCCTATATTCCACGAGGGAATGTACATGTATTCTAGATCGAACAAAAATAAAATTCTAAAAATAATACAGGTCCTACTGTATTTTATACATACAATCATGCACACAAATAATGCCCTTGACATGTCCAAGGGTCCAATCACACACAATATCAATAAGCCATAATAGTTGGAGCCTGCAACCAAAGAGTTAGCACATCCTACTATTTTCCTGCCTAAATTAAGCATGATATGTGCATAACCTATTTGAATTCTAAAAATACATAGAGGCAAACCCTAGCTCTGATACCAATTGTTGGTTAAACCTAGGAAAACGTACCAGTTCTACTGTACAAAAACTTTTGTACAAGTGTCGAACCTTTCCTTAAATAACCTATTGTGTTCTTTAGAAGTTAAATAAGGAATCGCAAACGGAACTTAACATCATTGATTCCAAATTTAACTTATCTGTTCTTAATGGTTTAGATTTGAATCGCAAGCGGAACTTAATACTATTGATTCAAATCTACCTAGGTTATTAATTCCATAAATATTAATTTCCAAATTTGGCTTCTAGGACTGCATGGCGAGGCACATGGCCTTCTTGGATATTGGAGCAACCACCACCGCCTAGGCAAAGCCTCTTAAAGAAAGCTAATATTTATTTCCTTAAATAACTTTAGGTTAACCAAAAAGAACAATCGAATCACAAATTCAAAAAAGAAAAAAACACAAAATCGAAAAATAAATTCGATAAACTAGATCTAATTGCCTCTTGTATTTAGAATTCATACAAAGAAAAATAACTAGTATGATACGGAAGAAAAATACTAGTTATACCTTCTCTTTGTAAGCTAATGACCTCGAGATCTTCTACCGTATTCCTCGCCTCGCCTTGGACGTCGTGTGGGCGACAATCCTCCAAGATGAACACCACCCAAAAGCTTCCTCCTTCTTCTTCTAAAATCTGGCCACCACCACCACCAAGGAGAAGAGAGCAAAGGGAGAGGGACGGCCACCAAGAGATCACCCAAGCAAAAGAATAAGAGTTGTGTCTCATGAAGCCCCCTCATCCCTTCTTTTATATTACTTGCCCAAGGCAAATAAGGAAAAACCTTTTACAAAAAATAAAATCATCCAAGAGTTTTTCCTTTTCCCTTTTTATTTTTCCTTTTCTTTCCTCTTGATTGAATCAATCACCAATCAATGATTATGATCAATCCTATTTGGTTTAGGATTGAATTTGGTTTAATCCTATTGGTCGGCCCTTGCTTGGGCACCAAGCAAGATGGCCGGCCACAATTAAAAGGAAAGGAAAAATAATTTTTTTAAAATTTTACAAGAAGAAAATCCTCTTATAAAATTTACAATATCTCTTTCCTAAAGTATGAGTTAAAAAAGGAAAGTTTCTAAAAATCAAAACCATGTTTTAAAATTTAAAACTCTCTTATAAAATTTCCTTTTTTAACATGGTGATAGAAAATTTAAATTTTAAAAATTCTTTTCCTTTTTTTTCTTAAACCATAAGGATGGTTAAAAAAGGAAAGTTTTAAAATCTTTTAAACTCTCTATTTAAACATGTGGCCTAATTCAAATAAGGAAAGTTTTTTTAAAAATTAAAATCTCTCTTTTAAAACTTATAGTTTTCTACAAAGAGAAGATTTTAAAAATTCAAAACAACCCTCCCGTTTTGAATTATTATGGCCGGCCCCTACAAGCTTGGTTACCAAGCTATAGGGCCGACCCCTTCAAGAGGATGTGGCCGGCCATTGCTTGGTCACCAAGCAATGGTCCGGCCCCCTTCTTGGACACCAAGAAGAGTCTTACATTTGGATGGACTTGAGACTATAATGAGGCTACGACAGGGACCTAGAGGAGAAATTGGTTTTGACCTTCCGATGAGCTTGAGTATCCCGTGTTCACCCCGAACACACAACTCAAGTTCATCGATAATAACTCATTCCACTAGAGAGTTATTACCGCACTACCGCACCAATCCCAAATTATATTATGGACTCCTTCTTATCATGAGTGTGTTAGTCTCCCTGTGTTTAAGATTATGAATGTCCACTAATTAAGTAAGTTACTGACAACTCACTTAATTAATATCTAGCTCCAAGAGTAGTACCACTCAACTTTATTGTCATGTTGGACTAGGTCCATCTGTAGGGTTTAACATGGAAATCTTTATGAGCTCCTCTTGGGGGCATTCTCAACCTAGATAATTAGGACATAGATTCCTTCTATAATCAACAACACACACTATAAGTAATATCATTTCCCAACATATCGGGCATATTGATTTATCGAGCTAAACCTTACCATTTGATATGTCAAAGAAATAAATATTAAATATATGTGTTTGTTATTATATTAGGATTAAGAGTACACACTTCCATAATAACTAAGGTTTAGTTCTTTTACTAAGTCAGTACAAAAAAACATACCTAAATGATCCTACTCAATACACTTAAAGTGTGTTAGTGTAATTATTAGTCAAGATAAACTAATACTTAATTACACTACGACTATACTGATAGTTTGTTCCTTTCTATCTTAGTCGCAAGCCACTTTTTATAATTTATAGAGAACCGACAACATGATCTTCTGAGTGTGACACCACACTCCATGTTGTCTACTATATAAATTAATTGAACAATTACATTTAATAAATAAGTGCAGATATTGACCAATTTGATTCTTTTATTTTAACAAATAAATGTTTACAAAAGCTAGGCTTTTCGTATACACTCTAACACAAGGTAGCAAGTCTTGAACCCTACAAGGCATACATACTAGGCCCGTTTCTTAGTCCATCGACCTAGGGGCACTTAGGAGCTCATCCCTAACGAGGCCCGTTTCTTAGTCCATCGACCCCGGGGCGCTTATGGAGCCCACCCTTGGTACAAGCCATATAAAGTAAAGTAGCATGTCATACATATCATGGATCTTATTATTTCATGCATATCATATTTCTTAACATATCATAAACATGCATAATCTGGGCACACAACTCCTCATAATAGCATGCATAAGTTTGGGCACACAGCACTTCATAAAAACATGCATAACTTGGACACACAGCTCATCATAATAGCATGCATAATTTGGGCACACAGCACATCATATAAACATGCATAATTTTGGGCACACAGCACATCATAAGGGTTATTAACATGCATAGGTCATGAGCATACATAAACATAGAAGCATAGCAAGTTCTTATCATAACATGGAGCATTGCATGTGAGACACATATGAATCATAATTAGGTCTCTAACCCTAATATCATATAGTGGCCGAACATATAATGGTAGCTTAGGTTAACCATCAACATACAAGCATGTGAACCCTAAATCAATATCATATCATACATCATAAGGAACATCATATGCATGTTTAGTTTAGGTTCTAGGTTTCCTAAGCTTATAAACTTATCATGGCCGAATCTTATCAAGCATTTCATTTGGTTAAAATCAACATACAAGCATGTGAACTCTAAACCAATATCATATCATATATCATGAGGAACATGATAAGCATGTATAGTTTAGGTTCTAAGTTTCCTAATCTTATAAGCTTGTCATGGCCGAAACTTGTGAACCATGTAACTAGGTTTCATGTGGCATAAAAGCATGGAAACCCTAACCTATTTTCATAGTATTTATTACCAAGACATCATGAGCATGTATAGTTCAAATTCTAGGTTTTCCTAGGCTTATAAACTTGTTGTGGCCGAAAGTTCATGGAGCATGAAATAAGGTTCTAACTAACTTACAAGCATGAGTATATCATATTAATTTCATATCTTGTCTTAGGGAGAATCATGGCATGCTTAGTTTAGGTTTAAAGATTTCCTAGGCCCTTAGTCCGACCATGGCCGAATGTTATAAGCATGAAATAAAGTTCATTTCAACATACAAGCATGAGAATATCATGGTAACTTCATATCTTATCTTAAGAAAGATCATGGCATGCTTAGATTAGGTTTAAAGATTTCCTAAGCCCTTAATCCTACCATGGCCGAATTTTATAAGCATGAAATAAAGTTCATTTCAACATACAAGCATGAGCATATCATGGTAACTTCATATCTTATCTTAAGAAAGATCATGTCATGCTTAGATTAGGTTTACAGATTTCCTAAGCCCTTAATCTTATCATGGCCGAAAGTTGAAAGGGAGACATCTTATTTCCAAGCAACATACAAGTATGAGAAATGTTAACAACTCTCTTATCATAAGGTATATATATATCGTAAAAAAAAACCAAGGAAGCATGTTTAGTTTAAGTCTTAAGCTTACCTAGCTCTTTTATCCATGCTTGGCCGAGAGTCTAGGGACATGAATCTAAATTCTAACCCAACATTCTAGCATAGAAACATTTGATTAATGCCTTACCATAAGATACATGTTACAAGAAATATATTGAGCATACTTAGTTGGGTCTTAACGTTTCCTAGGTCCTTCTTTTTCTTATTTTTCTTTTTCTTTGTCTTGGCCGAAACTCCCATGAAGAGATCCTAGGTTTTAAAGCAACCTAATCTCATAGAAAAGCACATAAACTATTGTACCACAGGTGAGGGGAAACTTACCTCCTTTTGCTTGTGGTTTTTCTTAAGGAAAAAGGTACCCTAGGTGCAAAGGAAGGAGAGAGCTTCTTCTTCTCGCACTCCTTTTGATTTCTTTTGCTTGTAAGAGGTAGTCCTTGAAGGCTCCTTCTTCTAATATAGTTTTCTTGGGGGGGGGACCTTAGCTTAGCTTTTGGAATGAGGAGAGGGGGAGCTCTTGGTTTCAGTGGAGAATGAAGAAGGAGAAGGAAGGAGGAAGAAGAAGAATTAAATCCCTTGCTTTTCTTCTCCCAATCCTATTTATTCCTATGTAAATGAAGCATGTCTTCATTCATTCGCTCAACTCCTCTTTTCCCTCATTCCTTTAATCCCACAAAAATAGAGAGAGGGAGGGAAGTAGGCAATTTATCTTTTGCTTGCTTCTTCTCTTAACCAAGAGAAAGAGAAGGTAAGCAACTTGGTTTTCTCTTGCTCTTTTACTTAACCATCTTCTCTCCTTTAACTACCATTTCCATTCTCTTTTATTCACTTATCATTCATTACTCTAGTGGTTACAATCCACTAATTTAACTCTATTACTTGTGGGAGGTCCAAGGTTCAATCCTTGACCTCACCTCTTCTTATTCTATTTTGGTTTCTATTTTTCCTTTTCTCTTATTCTTTTTATTTTTATGCTCTAAGAAAATAACACCCATATACTTATCTTATAATTTCGTGGGTGTTACAGTACCCCATACCTCATAGAAAGTTTGTCCTCGAACTTAGAATAGCGATGTCAGGTGGTACCGGACTTCCGGCTGAGTGCATAGGCCACCTTGTTCGCTTTTCCGGGATGATAAAAGATTTCACAATCGTAATCCTTGACTAGCTCGAGCCATCTGCGTTGTCTCATATTTAGGTTTTTCTGCGTGAAGAAATATTTCAGACTCTGGTGGTCTGTATAAAACCTGCACTAGGCTCCATATAAGTAATGCCTCCATGTTTTCAGTGTGAAGACCACAGCTGCTAATTCTAAATCATGAATGGGGTAATTTCTCTCATGCTCTTTGAGTTGTCTAGAGGCATAGGCGATGACTTTATCATCTTGCACGAGTACAGCTCCAAGTCCTAGTAAGGAAGCATCGCTATACATATCAAAACCTTTGTTACTTTCCGGAAGAGTAAGGATCGGAGCACTGGTCAGTCTCCGTTTCAGTTCCGTAAAACTCTTCTCGCAGTCGTCCGTCCATTCATACTTTTTGTTTTTCTTGGTGAGAACCGTCATAGGGGCTGCAATTTTGGAGAAATCCTCTATGAACTTCCTGTAGTAGCCCACTAGTCCGAGAAAACTTCTGATTTCACTAGCACTCTTTGGCCTGTTCCAGTTACTTACAGCTTCAATCTTGCTTGGATCTACCATGACTCCATCCTTGGAGATAACATGAACCAAGAATATTACTTGGTCTAACCAGAACTCGCATTTGGAGAACTTCGCATATAGTTATTTTTCTCGGAGGATCTGCAGTACAATATTCAGATGTTCGACATGTTCTTCCTGGGTTCTTGAATAAATGAGGATATCGTCAATGAAGACGATCATAAATTTATCGAGATATGCCACAAATACCCGATTCATCAAATCCATGAACACAGCAGGGGCATTTGTCACTCCGAAGGGCATTACTACGAACTCATAGTGTCTATATCTTGTTCGAAAGGCTGCCTTTGGTATATCATCTTGTTTCACTTTCACTTGATGATAGTCGGACCTTAGGTCAATCTTAGAGAAGACGGTTGCTCCCTTCAATTGGTAGAACAGGTCGTCGATCCATGGAAGGGGATATCTGTTCTTTATTGTCGCGTTGTTCAGCGCTCGATAGTCTATACACATTCGCATAGACCCATCCTTCTTTTTCACAAACAGTACCGGAGCTCCCCATGGAGAGTGATAGGGCGAATAAGTCCCTTGTCGAGTAACTCCCGTAGCTGTTCTTGAAGTTCCTTCAACTCAGTCAGCACCATCTGGTAAGGTGCTTTAGAGATCGGTTTAGTACCAGGAACTAATTCGATCGTAAATTCTATTTCTCTATCAGGACCTAATCCCAGTAGTTCATCGGGAAATACTTCTGGATAGTTGCATACCACCCTGACCTCTTCTAGCTTCTGGCCCCCGGTTTGCCTTGTATCAACCACGTGCGCTAGAAATCCAATACAATCCTTTTCTAACATCCTCTGTGCCTCTATAGCTGATAAGAATCTTTCAGTTTCTTTCCCAGGATCCCCAATGAATTCAAACACCGGTTCAGCTTCAGGTCGGAAGACTACTTTTCTCTTACGACACTCGATTAAAGCACCGTACTTGCTCATGAAATCCATGCCCAGTATAATGTCATAATCTCGCATGTCGAGTACTATCAGATTGCAGTAGAGTTCCCTGTCTGCGATTCAGATAGGTACGGCCCGCAGTATATGATCTGATGACATAACTTCCCCAGATGGTAGGGTTGTTAAGAACGTGTCATTTAGTGTTTGGGGTGGCATATCTAATTTCTTCATAAATGGTGCTGAGACGAACGAGTGTGTCACCCCAGTATCAAATAATACTATAGCATACTGATTGAAAATAGGCAGCTGACCTGTAACGACAGTAGAGGCGCTCGCCACATCTTCTTTAGTAAGCGAGAAAACCCTGGCGTTCGTCGTAGTTGGCGGGGCTTCCAATCTCCCTTGGCTAATCGGTGTTCCTTCAATACCAGCTTGCATCTGATGTAGTTGTGAGGGGGCACTCTTGTTCTGGTTATTCTACTGGGGTGGTGCCTGAAACCGGTTAGTGCAGTCTCTGGCCAGATGTCCTTCCCCTCCGCAATTATAACACATTCTTGTACCCTTGTGGCATACTCCGGAATGTAGTTTCCCACAAATAGTGCACTGAGGGTATTTCGGTTGCTTATTCACTGGGCCACTTTTTGCATTGTCCCATTGTTTCCTTTTTCCTGTAGGGGTCCCTTTCCAGCTTGTTTTGGTACCTGAAGGTCTCTGTCCTTCTGTTCGGGACTGATTCTTATTCTCATTCATCGCTTTTTGATAATGTTCCGTAATCAGGGCACTGTTGACCAATTCTTCTGTAGTCTGCGGTCTATTAATTCCGCCGGCCACGTTCAGTGCTATCTCGGGTCGAAGCATCTTCAGCATCAGTCTGACCCTTTCTCTTTCTGTGCGAACCAACTCTGGACATAGGCGTGCCAGACGGTTGAAGCGCTTTACTGCTTCGTTCACTGATAGGTCACCTTGCGAAAACTCGGTGAACTCGTCGTAATGTCGGTTCGTCACTTGCATATGGAAGAACTCTTCGAAGAACTCTGTTTCGAAGTCCGTCCAGTTCATCATATTAATCTGTCTCTTTGCCTTCACTCTTTCCCACCACATTCTTGCGTCTCTGGAAAAGCAGAATGATACGCATTTGATCTTTTCTGATACGGGCCAGTCTAGTAATTCCACTATGCTTTCCACTGTCTTGAACCAGGCCTGGGCGTCCCATGGCTCGCAAGTACCTGAGAAGTTCTCCGGCTTCAACCTTAGCCACTGTATCAAGTAGGTCTCCTGTCGGACCACTAGGACAGGGGCCATCGGTGGTACTGGTGCAACTACTGGGATAACGGGCACTGCATTCTGATTCACTGGTGGGGTGGCAGGATTTTCTTGTTGACCCATCAAAGTCGTGATCAGCTGTTGTTGCTCCGTGATCTGATACTGGAGGTCAGTAACTACCTGGGTCAGATCTGGTGGAGTCGTTGTCTCGTCTACTCGGGTTGTACGTCTCCTAGCCATGCTTATCTTCATTAAATGACAATAAATCATCGTTATTTCTATCCAGGCTAACATAAGGTCATTATCATTCTTGTCCTACCATCATGCATACCTAAACTAGAACTGTGACTTATCATCATCAAAATAATAAGTAAACATGCATAATATTAAAGCATCATAAAAGAATTATATTAAGCGTATAGATTCTTACTTGGAGCGGCAGGATGGAGGCTTGACATGTGTGTAGTGAAAAGGCTAAACCTGGCTCTGATACCAAACTGTAACGCCCCGACCCTCCTGCTCAAGGGACGGGGGTTACTTTACTTACTTACTTATTATTAATCTTTTCTACATAAAACAACGAAAGTCTTATTTATAGTATATATTTTTTTTTCTTTTTAAAACTTTTCTTTTACTTTTCAAATCATCATCACTAACTACCTATCGTATAAAGTCACATAGCATGCTTAACATAAATTTAAGCCATAATACTAATAAGCATGATGAAATGTCATGGAGTCATGGAAGAACGACATAAGCATAATTCTTATTAGATAAAAGCAGGTCTTTCTCTTTTAGCCGAGCCACTACTACACACGTCCTTCTTGCCCCTCCTGCTGCTCCCCTAGTACATCCATTCCTTGCCTTTATTTGTGGTACAAGGAAAGTAAGCTATGAGCACACAAGGCTCAGTACGATCCTTCCTACTCATAAAAACCGTAAAGCATAGCATATTCATAAGGCATAAAGCATAAAGACAACTCATCATATCATGTATAAAAGCATCATATCGTAACATAATCGTAAGGTATCATGGCATAACATAAAGTGCATCTTACCATAACATAACATAATCGTAGTATCATGGCATATCATAACATAATCATAAAGTGCATCCTAGCATAACATAACATAATCGTAGTATCATGGCATATCATAACATAATCATAAAGTGCATCCTGGCATATCATAACATAGTCATAGGTATTATGCAAGATGACTTTCAAAAACATGTATCATGGAAAATATATGCAACATGTCTTTCGAAAACTTATTACATACATACTTAAACATAATCTCAACATGATTAGGTCCCGGCTTGTACCACATACATAAATGCACGCATCCTATGTAGATCTAAGGTAGCAAGTCTTGAACCCTACAAGGCATACATACTAGGCCTGTTTCTTAGTCCATCGATCTAGGGGCACTTAGGAGCCCATCCCTAACGAGGCCCGTTTCTTAGTCCATCGACCCCGGGGCGCTTATTGAGCCCACCCTTGGTACAAGCCATATAAAGTAAAGTAGCATGTCATACATATCATGGTTCTTAATATTTAATGCATATCATATTTCTTAACATATCATAAACATGCATAATCTGGGCACACAACTCCTCATAATAGCATGCATAAGTTTGGGCACACAACACTTCATAAAAACATGCATAACTTGGGCACACAGCTCATCATAATAGCATGCATAATTTGGGCACACAACACATCATATAAACATGCATATTTTGGGCACACAGCACATCATAAGGGTTATTAACATGCATAGGTCATGAGCATACATAAACATAGAAGCATAGCAGGTTCTTATCATAACATGGAGCATTGCATGTGAGACACATAGGAATCATAATTAGGTCTCTAACCCTAATATCATATAGTGGCCGAACATATAATGGTAGCTTAGGTTAACCATCAACATACAAGCATGTGAACCCTAAATCAATATCATATCATACATCATAAGGAACATCATAAGCATGTTTAGTTTAGGTTCTAGGTTTCCTAAGCTTATAAACTTATCATGGCCGAATCTTATCAAGCATTTCATTTGGTTAAAATCAACATACAAGCATATGAACTCTAAACCAATATCATATCATATATCATGACGAACATCATAAGCATGTATAGTTTAGGTTCTAGGTTTCCTAATCTTATAAGCTTGTCATGGCCAAAACTTGTGAACCATGTAACTAGGTTTCATGTGGCATAAAAGCATGGAAACCCTAACCTATTTTCATAGTATTTATTACCAAGAACATCATGAGCATGTATAGTTCAAATTCTAGGTTTTCCTAGGCTTATAAACTTGTTGTGGCCAAAAGTTCATGGAGCATGAAATAAGGTTCTAACTAACTTACAAGCATGAGTATATCATATTAATTTCATATCTTGTCTTAGGGAGAATCATGGCATGCTTAGTTTAGGTTTAAAGATTTCCTAGGCCCTTAGTCCTACCATGGCCGAATGTTATAAGCATGAAATAAAGTTCATTTCAACATACAAGCATGAGCATATCATGGTAACTTCATATCTTATCTTAAGAAAGATCATGGCATGCTTAGATTAGGTTTAAAGATTTCCTAAGCCCTTAATCCTACCATGGCCGAATTTTATAAGCATGAAATAAAGTTCATTTCAACATACAAGCATGAGCATATCATGGTAACTTCATATCTTATCTTAAGAAAGATCATGGCATGCTTAGATTAGGTTTAAAGATTTCCTAAGCCCTTAATCTTATCATGGCCGAAAGTTTAAAGGGAGACATCTTATTTCCAAGCAACATACAAGTATGAGAAATGTTAACAACTCTCTTATCATAAGGTATATATATATCGTAAAAAAAAACCAAGGAAGCATGTTTAGTTTAAGTCTTAAGCTTACCTAGCTCTTTTATCCATGCTTGGCCGAGAGTCTAGGGACATGAATCTAAATTCTAACCCAACATTCTAGCATAGAAACATTTGATTAATGCCTTTCCATAAGATACATGTTACAAGAAATATATTGAGCATACTTAGTTGGGTCTTAACGTTTCCTAGGTCCTTCTTTTTCTTATTTTTCTTTTTCTTTGTCTTGGCCGAAAATCCCATGAAGAGATCCTAGGTTTTTAAGCAACCTAATCTCATAGAAAAGCACATAAACTATTGTACCACAGGTGAGGGGAAACTTACCTCCTTTTGCTTGTGGTTTTTCTTAAGGAAAAAGGTACCCTAGATGCAAAGGAAGGAGAGAGCTTCTTCTTCTAGCACTCCTTTTGATTTCTTTTGCTTGTAAGAGGTAGTCCTTGAAGGCTCCTTCTTCTAGTATAGTTTTCTTGGGGAGGGACCTTAGCTTATCTTTTGGAATGAGCAGAGGGAGTGCTCTTGGTTTCGGTGGAGAATGAAGAAGGAGAAGGAAGGAGGAAGAAGAAGAATTAAATCCCTTGCTTTTCTTCTCCCAATCCTATTTATTCCTATGTAAATGAAGCATGTCTTCATTCATTCCCTCAACTCCTCTTTTCCCTCATTCCTTTAATCCCACGAAAATAGAGAGTGGGAGAGATGTAGGCAATTTATCTTTTGCTTGCTTCTTCTCTTAACCAAGAGAAAGAGAAGGTAAGCAACTTGGTTTTCTCTTGCTCTTTTACTTAACCATCTTCTCTCCTTTAACTACCATTTCCATTCTCTTTTATTCACTTATCATTCATTACTCTAGTGGTTACAATCCACTAATTTAACTCTATTACTTGTGGGGGGTTCAAGGTTCAATCCTTGACCTCACCTCTTCTTATTCTATTTTGGTTTCTATTTTTCCTTTTCTCTTATTCTTTTTATTTTTATGCTCTAAGAAAATAACACCCATATACTTATCTTATAATTTCGTGGGTGTTACATCTAGATCAGCCACCACATAAGTTGTAGCTTCTGATCGTCCGACCCGTATTGGTACCTCCTTTTCTTTGCATATCAAACTGGGCGATTTCTCTTGGATAGCATTAACTTCCATCCTCTGAGTTTTGCGAGCAACATTGGCCTTCATTCGAATGATCTCCACATAACACTTCTATGCGAGCAATTGATCTCCACGGACTTCTCCTACTTGGTCGTCAATGGGGAACTTCACCTTCTGGCAGAAAGTAGAAATGACCGCTCGAAACTAGTTCAAGGTTGGCTGACCTAGTATAACATTATATGCAGAAGGTGCATCCACCACCATGAAATAAGATCTCCTGGTTCTCATTAGGGGCTCCTCCCCAGAGAGATGGCCAATTTTATTTGACCGAGCGGTTGAACTTCATTACCAGTGAAACCATAAAGAGGAGTCACCATGGGTTGGAGCTCGCTCGGGTCTATCTGCAGCTGGTCAAAAGATTTTTTGAAAATAATGTTGACAGAGCTACCAGTATCAATAAAAGTATGGGAAATATTATAGTTAGCTATGACTGCTTTTATTATGAGAGCGTCATCATGGGGTACTTCCATTCCCTCCAGATCTTTAGGACCAAAACAGATCTCCGGTCTCGCTGCCTTTTCTGTGCTACATCCAACTGCATGGATCTACAGTCTCCGAGCATGTGCCTTTCTCGCCCGATTAGAGTCACCATCAGTAGGCCTGCCCGTTATCATATTGATATTTCCTCGGGTGGCATTGCTCTGATTCTCTTCCTGTCGAGCAATTGCTATCTCGAGTTGTGCTAGTTCGTGCGTCCGGGATGGCCCGCCCGGCAGTTGTAATGCCCCTGTTGTGTCTCAGTCGCCTGATACTCCCACTTAGGCGTACTGTTTTTTCTTTAGTAGGGTTGTCGGTTGGGAGATCGCCGGTGATAACGATTGTTATTTGTCCTCTGGTTCATCAAGCCAAAGAAATTTTTAGTGTAATGAGTACCCGACATATGATAGGTACACCATCTTCGGGGGACTTCTTATGACATCTCAACATGCTGGACTTCTTGGGGTCTTCGCTCAGGCTGACGGTGTGGAGGGGGAGCGCCGCTAGGCCCCCTTGGCAAATGAGCAGGAGCCATAGCCCCCTCGTGAGCTGTGGTTGAGACGGGCACCACATTTTCCTTCTTGCGAGCTGCTTGAGCTTCTTCAACATTAATGAATTCAGCAGCTTGCTCAATCAGTAAATCAAAATTGGTCGGGGGATTACACACTAAATCCTTGAAAAAATCATTATCGTTGAGTCCTTGAGAGAAAGTACTCACCAAGATCTCTGTAGTAGCATTAGGAACATCAATAGCTACCTGATTAAATCTCTTTATATATGCTCTGATGCTTTCCTTAGGCCCTTGTTTGATAGAAAAATGGTTCCATGGGATCTTATGGTATCTTCGGTTGCTAAAGAAATGATGCAGAAATACTTTACGAAAATCCTTGAAACGTCGAATAGAACCTTCTGGTAAGTGTTTAAACCATCTTTGGGTTGCCCCACCAAGGGTGGTAAAGAACATTCGACATTTGACCCCATCAAAAAATTATTGTAACAGAGAGGCGTTCTCAAATTTAGCAAGATGATCCTCTAGGTCTATAGTTCCAGAGTATTCTCCAACATTCAAATTCTGATAGCGCTTTGGCAATGGGTTATCAAGAACTCTCTGAGAGAATGGAGTAATAATTCTTTCAGGAGAGCTATCACTGGTCACCATTTTTCCCTTGCGCTTTTCCTTTACTGTTGCTTCATCAAAGGATTCTTGCAGCACTGGCTTTCATCCTCCTTATTCTATGGGAGTGCGAAAAAATGTCCGAGGATGTCTAGTGGGGGAAATAGGGGCAGGGGTTATATAAGCCACATCATCTTCTTCCATACCTCTGTTTTTGTGACGATCTGTAGTCGAGATCGCCAGATTTATTGTTACCGGCAATGTACCTCCAGTGTTAGCCTGCTGCTACTGTTGTTGTTGTAATGCTTTCTGAACCCTGGAGTTGATGAGCAACTCCAGGTCTTCTTAGGTCAGCGTAATAGTGTTGGGCTTTCCAGCGTCCTCCATTATGTAGTCTCAGATTCAGGTGAGAGTTCCCACAGACAGCGCCAAATTTGATCCTGTCTGAGAGCTTGCGAGATGAAGTGTTGGGCAATGATGGGGCGATGATGAGCGGTGATGAATAATGACTATTATGATGATGAACAAGGGAGGATCCGAGAAAATCACAACGGACCTCATAAGTGTCTGGATGAAGAACAATAGACCCAAGAAAACCAAAGTGGAACTCTGAACAGTACCTTACATAAATAAACTCCGGTGAGATGCCTCCGTGGATTGACGAGGGCTCCGAAAACCAACGAATGATCCCCTTCTCCTGTAAACAAGGAGACCAACCAACAAAGCGTTAGTGACCTAAAAATGGGGTGGGAATCGCTGGCTTGGCCCTCCGACGCTCAAGTCAGTCTTTCAGAAGAAGGAGAAACAGTGTGGAAGAAGATGAAAAAAAATTAGGGTTTGATTCTGATGCAATGCGTATGTTTGTGTTAGTTTGCATACCTTGCCAGTGGAGAAGATTCCCCTTTTTATTCCACCTTATATAACCTCCACAGTCATGAGGTGGACCCCGGTTCATTAGAGTTTGTTTTGAGATGATGTAAACCAAAACTGCAATAATAGTTTAAGGAATTTTTTTTCTTACCCCAGATGTACCTTCTTTATCGTTTAGCATACCTGGGGAGACTTCAAGAAGCTATTTGCCGCCAAATTGATTAAGCTATCATATGATTACATATTGTTATGGTTCACCTGTTACATATACTTGGTTAGTCACATAGCTTATTTGGCATGTACGAGGAATATCTCCTGTCTGTACGAGTCTCGATCGGTATTTTATACTTGATCGGTTGTTTATACCCGACTAGGACTTCATTATACCAGAAAACATGTAAGGTTGAAGACCTTTATGTTCGATCTACTTCTCATACTTGATTGGTCTATTGATCCGGACAATCACATATTGCCGTTCGAGATTAACTGGTTGGGTGTATAAAAAACTCTATTGCCCTTTACCTCTCCCTTCGGTCAATCGTAGGCTGCTACATGTCTCTATGCTTTGACCAGTTTGTTAAGCCCGACCGGTTATACTATGTCAACTGAGACTAGCCGGTCGAGCGTATATAGGTCTTCAGGATAGCTTAATACTAAGTGCTTCTACTTTCGATCGGTCTCTTATGCTTGACCAATTTTTACCTACCGAACTCGTATGCTCGGTCAGTCTATTGAGCACGACCGACTCTACCTTATTGACCAAGAGCAACTAGTCGGGTTTATAGAGACACTATTACTCGATATCCCTTCCTTCAATCGATCGTATGTTAAGTATCATGTGGGACTAAAATGTCTCTGTGTTTGGCCGGTTTACAGAATCTGGTTAGCCTTTGCCTGCCGAATCTAAAACTTGATCGGCCTATTACATTCACCTGATTTCTGTCTCCCGTGCGCAAGGTTAAGAGCATCCACACCCGGTCAGCCTTCTACGCTCGATCGGTTATGTATGCCCGATCGAGTACCTATGCTCGGTCAGTCTTTGCTTATCAAACTCATATGTTCCAGTGGCCTGGCCGTGCTCCGGACTGCCTAAGGTTAAACTTTCTTTACACCAGATCGATCCTTTATATCCGACCGACCATATATACTCAGTCGGTTATTTATATTTGGTCAAATTCTTCCTGCAGGTCTTATATGTTCTATAGATCCACTGTACTCGGCCGGTCTATGGAGATCTGGTCCTATGTGCCCGGCCGGTTTATTACGTTCGACCGATCTTTATCTTCCATATGCAGCGACCCCATTATCGGGTCAAACTCTCTCTGGGCGGCCTCTCATCTCGCTCCTTTCGGCCTTCCTCGTCCTTATTATCCCCTTTCCTTCTCCTACAAAGGGTCCACTTATCATAACCCGTATCATTAGCCATCCACAATAGGAAATTTAAAAGAGAGATTTTAATTATTGTTAAAATCTTTCCTTTTTAGCCATTACCAAGGATTATAAAAAAGAATAGATGGTGCCTTAGAGGAATTAATCATCTACACAATTTCTATTCCTCTTCTATTCTCCTTGTGGCTGGCCCCCTCATATTCTTATTCTCCCCTTACTTTCTCACCTAAGGCTAGCGGCATCAAGAGGCTTCAACCATCTTGTGGTCAGCGGATTGCAAGGAAGAAAGAAGAACAAGAGGTGGTGTTCCTAGCTTTGATCCCTTGGTGGCCAAAAGTCTTGGAAGAAAGAAGGACTTGGGTGGTTTTTGCATCTTGGTGGATCGTCTCCCACACGACGTCCAAGAGGAGGAGAGGAATACAGTAGAAGATCAAGAGGTTTTTAAGCTACAAAGAAAAGTATAACTAGTTAATTGTTTCCACTGTATACTAGTTTATTTTTCCTTTGTATGGATCCTGAAATACCAACGCAGGAGGCTAGCGATCTTGTGCTTTGATTGAGGTCTCTGTAGTTTAACCTAGGGTTTATTGTAAGGAGTTTAAATATTCAATTTTTTGAAAGGCTTTGACTAGGAAGTGGTGGATGAGATCCCATACCCAAGAAGGCCGAGTGTCTCACCAACGACCTGGAAGTCAATCCTTGAAATAGATATTTAATCAACTTCTGTAATATGGTGTAGCTTCTGATGAACATATGGGTTGAACTTGGATTAATAATGTTAAGTTTCATTTGCAATCTATGTTTAACTTCTGAAAAGCACATGAGTTGTTAGGAAAAGTTCTGTGCTTGTACAAATTTTTGTACAGGGAAAACAGAACAGAATTCTGAGTAGCGCCAACAAGGAGGTCTTGCCCCGAAGCAAAATATAACAAGGACATCTGCTCTACTGCGCTATGCCCCTGCGATGCTGCAAAGCTTCTCCGACAACATGCTCTTTTTCCTTATCTCTATTGTTGTCAGTATTTCTTATCTAAAGTTCTTGTACTCAAATTTGTAAATCTTTTACGAACTATTAGTGATTGCCCAATAAAAGCACTCGACGAGTGCGGGCCTTGGAGTAGGAGTTGACTAAGGTTTCGAACCAAGTAAATTAGTTCTTATTAGCGTTGTTCTTTTACTTTTCCGCTGCGTACTCTGTACAAACATTTTCGATCAATATTCACCCCTCTCTATCGATTTTCATGATAAAACAATTTTGATAGGCAATTCACCCCCTCTTGTCGGTCTCACTGCGCCAACAAGTGATATCAGAGCCTAACAACCTCAAAGGACTAACCGCCGATTGAAGCACCGAAACGATAGTTAGACCGACAATCTTCCCACTAAAGTTCGAGGGAGAATTTGTATCTTGGAAGAAATGCATAGAGGTATTCTTCAAAATTGATTTTGAAATACTATTAATAATTAAATATGATTTTGTAGCTTCCAAAGACTCCCAAAGAAATGAAAAGGAAGAACATCAATGGACCAAGAAGGAGCAAGCAGACTTCATAGCAAACAGACGAGCTGAGTTCCACCTACTTAGCGTACTTCCACCCCAGGAAGTGAATAGGGTCGGTGAGTATGAATTAACAAAGAAACTTTGGGAGAAGTTCCTGGAGCAGCACAAAGGAACTTTCGAAACAAAGCTTGCGAGATGGGACTTGCTTCTGAACCAACTGACAAACCTCTGGATGGATGAAGGAGAGTCAGTAGCACATCTACATGGAAGAATCAAGAATCTTATCACTAGATTAACAAACCTCAAAGAATCGATAACTAATTGGAACGCACAAAGGTATGCATTAAATGTGTTCCCAAGAATACCGGAATGGACATCCATAGTAAACTCGTACTATATATCCAAAGATCTCGAGGTGAGTACTTTAGAAAATCTCTTTTCCATTTTCGAATTACACAAATCTCAGTGTGCAGGACAAAGAAAGGGACCAAGTCAGGACATTTCCCTAAAGGCAAGAATGAAAGATTAAGACTTCGAAGCATTAATCGATGAAGCTGAAGCAGCCTTAATGGTAAGAAAATTTAATAAGTTTATTCGATCTAATAGGTTTAAATCACAGATGAAAAAGGATTATCAAAATAAAAGCAAGGTTCGATGCTACAACTGCCAAGGAGAAGAGCACATCAAAGACGATTGCTTAGAACTAAAGAAAAATGAGAAGGTTAATAGCACACGACCAACAAGATCTAAACACAAAAAGCTGAAGGCCACATGGGATGAATGATCATCCTCTAAGTCCGAGATTGAGGTCTTCTCTCTACTATCCCTAATGGCAAACCATCAAAGAGAAGATGAAAGTAGCTCAGAGATGAGCATCGATGAAGGGGGAGGATCATCAGAAGAAAGCTGCGATGAAGGGGGAGCATCAGAACATAAGGTAAATGAGGTACACGCTCTTTCACCCGAACAATCATTTTAGTTCATTAAAATACTTTCTAAGAATTTAGTAAAACTAGAAAAAGAAAACAATGATTTGGAAAGACAATTAGCAAAAACATGCCCATTAGACCTGTTTGATAAGTTAAAATTAGAAAATGATAAGTTAAAAATTCAAATCAAAAGTTTGAATAATGACCATGTAGTTTGAATTTAAATAATTATCAAAAATCAAAATTTAGAATGTATGATAAGCTAAACAGATATATTAGACGTCACAAGGGATAAATTTGGAATATTCCTAAAAATTATGTACCTCAAAAATTTCAGATTAATCCAGTAGGAAGGAACCTATATTGGGTTCCAAAGTCATGCTTAGACTAAAATTTTTAAAATAGGGTTAAAATATCATAAAGAAAATTAAATATTAATTTCTTTAAAAGGCTTTGTCTAAGAAAGTGGTTGTTGTTTCAATATCCAAAAAGACCTAGTGTCTCGCCACAGTCTGGAAGCCAATTATTGTATTTAATGTTTAATTGACTAACTATTAGATGATTTACTGTTATAATCATTTAACAAGTTTTAATTTTTTTTTAAGGATTAGTCGAGTTTGTAGAATTGACAAAATATTTTCTTTAAAAACTCTCTCTTGTCGAATACAATGTATGACTTTATTGAAATTTTTTTAAGTCCCCTAAAATTTATTTCAAACTTTCTAACTTTTTATGTTATTTTCCTATTTATTTTTATGTGATCAAAGTAGGAGGAATAGGTATAAGTTTAGGGGAGATTTTAGGAGGAGATTTTAATTTTGAATTTTGCAAATTTTAAATTTTGTAACATTATAAAATTTTAAATTTTACAACATTATACTTAATGTTTCTAAAATGTTATCATTGCAATTTTTTACAATACTTTTATTGCATTGTTTTTACCCTAACTTGAACTTGGATTGATGCACATCAAAAAGGGGAAGATTGTTGGAACCCCGTGGTAGTTTTGATATGATCAATCAGGTTAAGTTAGGTCTTGTTATGTTTGATCCTTGTGTCTAAGTGTGCAGGAGCTTAGGAACACAAGAAGTTGTGCATAAGATGACATGGGAAGGGAGCCAACAGGCTCGGTGCATCCGAGGGACGAGGTGCTGCGGAAGAGTCCACCAGTGGACGAGAAGGACATGTGCGATGTTCCGAGGGATGAGAAGCCGAAGCCGAAACCTGCTCGAGGAGAAGACCGAGAAATAGGTTCGGGTGAGCCCTATCCTAGATGGCCTCAATTACCCAAGCGATCGGAGCAGTAGAAGATAAAAAAGAAGGCTAGAAATACTGCTGGAGGCGCCTTCAAAGGGAGTTGAAGGATGCGGTGAAGGCGCCTCCGCATCTTTACTGTGGAAGGCGCCTTCCATGGCTGGAAGGCGCCTTCGATGAACAGTATAAAGGCACCTTCTATCCCTCTGGAAGGCACCTTCGACCAAAAAAATATTGTTGTTGTCAAAGGATAAAGCTTTATCCTTTGGCGCCGTGCTGGAGGCACCTTTCAGCTTGTTGGAGGTGGCTTCAACCCACGGATAGGATTTTTCAGGAGCTATAAAAAGTCCCCTGGAGTTAGGAAATAGAAAAAGACTTCTGAATCAACTCTTGTTTTAATTTCCTAGCAACTTTCTAAGCTTTCAATGAGTGTAAGAGGCTTCTTGGCCTTCAACGAAGGAGATTTTCTTTTAGTGCTTTCATTGGTTTTGGAATAACAACCATCTAGGTTGTAACCAAGTAAACCTTGTGCCTCATCTTTTAAGTTGTTATTTTTATTTATTATTATAGTTGCTTTTAATTAGAGTTGAAATAATGGAAAAGGTGTTTGTTTTATTTTAACAGGCAATTCACCCCCTCTTGTCGGCTCCGCTGCGCCAACAACATGTGTGATTGGTGGAGCAAGCTGTGGCGGATGACCACCACCTTCAAGAGATTCATGATGATGGCAACAATAGAAAGGGAGTGGTTTTCAAGGTCACATTCGCCTGTAGCTCGCCCTTGTGATGGCTGGCAATGTTAGGATCCCTTGATACTTCACTGATCTACTACAAGAAAATCCAAATTTTTTAGAAGAAAGGCTTGGCGGTTAGCATCATCACCATGCTGATTAGGAAAGGCAATGAATGCCAGTTCAAGGTTTGGATAGAGGCTTTCGTGCAGACGGTGGTGAAGAAGCCCAAGACTAGCGCCGTCAAGCTCTCCTTCGGGCTCTGCGAATGCTAAGAGGAGATATCAAGGGCCATTGAGGAGGAGGCCCAGTTTGACAAGGAGAATAGATAGGCAAGCATAATAGCTTCCCTGCCCACTCTAGATGTTGTTGGTTGTCATCTCCATCGATAAGTGGCAGAGCATCCGGTCGAGCGGTGATGAGCTAGGCAGCCAACCTATCTTTGACCTCGCTTTTATTTTTAATTTTCTTTTCATTATTTTTTCACAGGCTTTCTGTGGCATTCTTTTTCCTACTGTTGGATTTTTTTTCTTTTCTCTTCCTCCATTCAAATGATTAATTTTCCATAGGTATTCCTTTCCCTCCTCAATCCCTGCCTCAAGGGAAACAGAGCATAAACAACCTTTAGGAAAGCTTGTGTCCTTTCAAAATGTACACCTATTCATCAATATGTACATTTAACCATTGCACTTGTTCAAAAGTGGAGTTTTCCCTCCACTTAGCCACCAATCAAATACAATTTATTTGATACCCATCTTTTAATAAACCTATCAAACTTCTCCTTCCTCTTCCATGGGGGACTAAACACATATCACTAATTATATTCAACAATCCCCTAGTTAGTTAGTGATATTTGCAATCAAATACAAAATTTTATGTATGTAGCAGGTGTCTTTCATCTTAAACATGTTATTAGTATAAATATTTCAAAATCTCATCGAAATCTATAGTAGTTATTAAGTTAAACCATAATTTCTATATAACAAGATTTAAAATATCATACACATAAAACTTTTCATTATTCTAATATGTTCACCATGAGCTTTAGCACCATATTAGGACCTTATGCTACTTGGATTCACAAACACTTACAAAAATTTTATTCTCAAACTTTTGATATAAGCGACACTACTTCTTGTGTTCACATAGGTGAAGGACCTTTAAAATCTCATTTGAGATTTCTTGTTCATAACCGAACATAAATCTTCATTAAGAATAATTTATATTCAACCTTTTTTCTATAAGTACTGTATTGATCCTAATACTTGTTACATGCCACTAATAATTTATTGTTACCAATTATACTTTTAAAATTGATGTTCAATAAGAAAGGTAATGTTCTTATTATTAATTACAAATCATAATGATTTTAGACCCATTGCACTTGTAGTGCTTTTTATCATATCCAACGAGAGTCCTTTTATTAATGGGTCGGCTAGGTTCTTACTAGACTAACATAGAGCAACTGTTATTATATCGTCAGAAATTAGTTGACTAATATATTCATGTCTCAGGCAATATGTCTTGATTTACCATTGTAAATCTTGTGAAAACTTGAGAATAAGAGATTAATAGAGAGACAGAGAGAGAGAGAGAGAGATCCATTGAAAGCAAATAATCGTGAGAAAGAAATTGATTTGGGAAAATAATTCTAGGATTTCAATTTCATCATGATGCTAGTTGATATTCTATGAATTATTCATCTCCTTATCTTTAGGTTTATGATCTTATAGGGATTCTAACCAAATTAATAGTATAAATATGTGAATGTTATACTGTAGCGTTTACTCTGTCAAGTTTCAATATTATTAAGTAAAGAGGTAACATAGAAAGTTTGGTTAAAGAGATATCCTCTATCATATGAGCGCCCCTTGGCTATACAGTCTAGATTATACAAGTTAATTCCTAATATTAAATTAGAGAAAACTCATTAAACTCTAATTATCTAATGTCATGTAGAGAATTGGCCCATATTTCAAGGTAATGCTCTAGAAAACCTGATTAAAGAGATACCCTTTGTCACTAAGGGCCAGTTGGTCATACGATCTACTCCCCTTCATGGTGACTAATCCTTCATATCCATTCAATCAGATAACACATACAATTAATCATTCATCACACATATATTTAATCAAATAAGAACAAGACACAAACATGTTATAGAATAAACAAATGGTAAATTCATAGTTTATACATCAATATCACATCATAATTACTTCCAACATCGCAGAATCTAGAGATCTACTCCATAGCAATGGAAATACAATTCAAAGACATGAAATAAAGCATTCATTCTACAACTCAAATCTGGAAGAATGGAGAAGAGAAATCTTAATAAGATATTGTCGATGCTTGCAGTTGAAATCCTTGCTTTAATGATGGATGGAACGGTGAAATCTAGCTCATATGGCAGATTGATTGTCGAAATCTGTCTCGGATGTGGACCTTGTGGGTTCCCTTGAATGGAAAAACCCTCTCTCCCCTTGAAAAGAGGATCTTGTTCCCCTTTTATAAGGCCTCCACACGGGCATGTTTGAATGCCACACGTTTGTGTCTACAAAACATGGTCATGGTGTGAAAGTCACTGAGAATAAAGCACGGTCGTGCCTCAAGGGCACAACCAAATCGTGCAAGTCTACTCTTGGAAGAGGCACGACCATGTCTTTCAACATGACCCCACCATGAAATTCACTATGGACAAGGCATGTCCATGTCTTTCGACATGGCCTCACTGTGGGCCTAGCAGGGAGCAAGCCACGACCGTACCTCATGGGTATGGCCAAACCATGGCACAAGATGGACTCCTCTGAGAGACACGATCGTGCTTTTGAGGCACGACCATGTCTTGTTAGACACGACTGTGCCTTTAAAGCATGGTCATGTCTTGTCTTCTTTCTCTCCAAGCTTGCTCCAATGTCCAATAAGCTCCATTTTTCTCCAAAAAGTGTGATGTCAATCAAAATATGAAAAGAATAGATCATCAAACTAAAAGAGTAAAAGTTCTGATGTTATAATGAAATAGGCATGCTTATGAAATGCAAGTAAATATGTGACAAACAATGCCTAGAAACATGCATTGTCTAACTGCAAGTACACGATTATGTCGTCAAGTTATAAAAATATTGATTCTCAAAGACTAATGATTAACCACTAGTCAAGTTCGCAAAGCAAGTTATCTAAACGATCATAATTATGTGAAATTTCAAGAATAAGAGATTAAAAGAGAGAGATCCACTGAGAGTAAATGATTGGTGAGAGAGATAATGCTTTGGCGAAATAATTCTAGGATTTTGGATTCATTATGATACTAGTTGATATTCTATGAATTGGTCATCTCCTTACTTTCATGTTTATACTCTTGCAGGGATTCTAATCAAATTACTGGTACAAACCCATGAAGGTTACATCAGAGTATTTACCCTATTGAATTTCAATGTTATTAAGTAAAGAGGTAACATAGAAAGATCGATTAAAGGGATACCCCCTGTCACATGAGGGCCCTTGGTCATACAGTCTAGATTACACAAGTTATTTCCTAACATTTAATTTAAAAAACCCCCTCAAACTCTAATTAGCTAATCCCTTGTAGAGAATTGGCTCTTATTTCAAGATGATACTTTAGAAATTCTAATTAAAGGGATTCACTATGTCACTAAGGGTCCCCCGGTCATACAATCTAAAGCATCTCCACTTCATGGTGACCAATCATTCACATCCATTCAATTAAATAAAACATGCATTTAATTGTTTATCACATACACATTTAATCAAACAAGAACAAGACATAAAAATGTCATAGAACAAGGAAATGGACAAATTCATAGTTTATATATTAACATCACATCATAACTATTTTGTTTGAGAGGTGTCCTAAGGCAATCACCTTATAGTTTGTATTATTTATTTCGATAAATAAAGATTCACTATTTGAATGTACATTATTTATGTGTTTGAATGGTCTTAAACTCACTTACTGAATGCCCGCAATATGATTCATAGCATGAGATAACTTGTGATTGTATCACAACTAGTGAGTGTCTCTACATGTATAATTATGAAAGTATTGAAATATTCCCTAGTCAATGAATTGATATATTCAGGTATCATTAATTTTGTGAGACTAGCACGGATTATAGTCCTTGGTCGAATCAAGCAACTATTATTCACTAGTTGGAGATATTGAGATATTGAGAGTTAAATATAGATGCTAGTTATGACAACTAGTTCATTAGAGTGACCTGTTGTAAGACTTCATATGATTCTCTACATATATGGATATATCTGTGAAGTTTTCTTATTACATTTCAAGTACACATTTCTTTTAACTTGAGGTATTCAAGTCACTATGGTTATGAAGGCTTATGCTTTGACATCTTATGTAAAGCATTTCCTTAGATATGTGAACCTGAGATGATTGGGTATAAGTTGAAGCATCCAAAGATATTTGAATAACCCATAAAAGATTCACCGGTCCTTGTGAGGAGACGTATACCCTATGGTCACTTATCAAGATTATTAGCCAAAGTCTTTGCAAAGCATCACATGTTAAGAGTATGGGAATCTTAGACACGCGTAGGAGTAATTTAAATTCATAGAATGAGTTAATATTGCTTGGGCTAGGTGTGATGTAATTAGCCTAGTGGGGACAGATACATAAACTATGTCTTGAACCAAATGGATATAAAATGAGTGAAAGAAATAAGGCAAGACTCATGGTAGCTGATGAATGGTTAAGAACTAGTTCTAGAATCAACTGTGATTTTTTAGTTAATTAGGAATCACTACAAGAAATTTAGGATTCAACCACACCCAATAGACAACATTTTTTTATAAAACCATTGTCTTTTTTAATTTAACAACGATTTTATTGATAATTGTTGTTGTTGACCATTTATTTTTTTTAAATAACAATTTTTAAAAAATCATTCTCTTATGTATGTCAAACACAATGGGTTTTTAAAATCGTTATCTATGAGTTTATTTTTTTAGGCTTACGATAATAGTTTTAATCAACCGTTATCTATTAGCATTGTTTATATGGTAATAAACAATAATTTTTATTAAACTGTTGTCTATATATATTTTGGTTTAAGATAACATGTTTATTAAACTATTCTCTATGTGCATTTTTTTTTCATCTATGGCTCGCAACCATCGTAAGTGTCTTTTAATCTTATTTAATTGGCTAACAAATTTATTATTATATTATATTTATTTATAAATTTAATAAAAAATTTATGATATATTTTTATGAATATTAATAAATGTTAATTAAATTTAATGTGGTATTTCATTTTTCTTAATTGGTAGCAGAGGTTGGCGAAGAAGGGAAGGGGAAGGTGGTTAGGCGGTGAAGGGATCGCGGAAGGGGAAGAAGGCATGGAAGGCCGACATCACCGCCAACCACATCGACGATTACTTCCACAAGTCCATCAAGGACGCCCTCACCGGCAAGGCCTTCGACACGAAATCCACTGACAACAGTAAGTGCCCTCTACTTCTACCTCCTGCATCTTCTTGACAAAAACCCTAGATGCTCCACCGCCTTCCATCCTAGACGGGCCTCAGGTTCTCGTCTGCCACATCCACCGCTGCCTCAACTAGGCCTCTCCATCATGCACTCTTTGACATGTGGCTCAGTGATTAAACCTAAACCCTAACGAAAATGCCGACTCTACCCTGGGATGGAGGCAGAGATCTCACTCTGTTACTCTTGGACAAACTTCTTCTCTGCATTCTCGCCGCTGTCTTTGACACCCTCCCTCATTTTTGAATCATTTGGAGGTTTGTTCCTTACATTAGTAGCTTCGTATTGAACCATGAATCACTATTTTTTATGCTTGTTTCTAGCCAAATAGAGCCCTTTTGTGACCTATTTTTGCATAATTTTCAGTCACAAAATCTTTAAATTTCTGACCGATTCTGGTCAATTCTTAGGGATTCTGGTCATGAGATGTTGGTGTTCAAGCTTAGTAGAGTTTTGAACCTAATCAACCCTTTTTTAATGATTTTCATCACCAATTTGGATTGTTCTTGTGAGTATAGCCTCCCTCTATTCCAGCTTTCTGTATTTCAAGTTTAAAGATTTTTAAGAGTTTGATTTCAACCTCTAGTATGAAATTCCAGTTGGGTTAACTGAGGATTAGAAAGTCAAATGATTTAACATGCCACTCTATTTCTCTTCTTATGATTTAGCTCATGATCAATGTAAACTTAAAGGATTAATCCAGAGCCTATGGTAACTTTGTGAATTCATTTTATTTAAGGCATTCTTTCCTATCCCTTTAGTTTTCTTTGTATCGGTATATTGTTATGTTACATATTTAATTGTTGTTGGATTACTGAAGTTAGTTACATGATTATCTATCATAATGGCAAATAACACTAAATTTTTATGTGCGGGGTATTTTTGGTTGTCAGCCTTATCTTTGGGGTATTTTCTGTATTATTTTTAGAGTTCAACCATGTGGGAGGGAAATGTATTTGGTAAATATATATACAACAAGATAGTCAAGATGATGTTACTTCTTCTTGTGTTGGATTTATTATTAATTAAGTTGTTTTTTTTCTTTTTTCATGGTGGTAAGTTGGTTTTAGAATTAAATTTTTATAAATAACTATGTCAGCTTTAATGGTGAATTATCAAGTTTCTTTAAATATAAAAGGAATTGAATATTGTGTAAATGCACCAATGTTCAGGCCCAAAACAGAATGCAATGCTTAAAGTTAAATATAGTATATGGTGAGGAAAAGTGCTAGAAGCTACAGATTGGGGATGTATTATTCAGAAATTGAAGCAGAAGTACATACTCTTATCGATGAAAGTCTATTAATGTAGGCAAGCTGTTTCTCTACCTAGCTCTTGTATGAATTCTGACGAGATTGTTCAATATTTTATTTCTTTTCACTTCTATTAGATAACTAGATCAGATGGTTTCATTGTTATGTGGCATTTAAGCAGTAAAATTAGAATTTGATGTATAATTTTGATTTCTAATTTATAATATATATCTTTATTTGAGCAGGTGTCCTCAAGAGTACTAGGAAGAATGTTAGAAAGCCAAAAAAATAGAGACTTTAACGGGTTAAGGAGCACTAGGAGTTGTAGTGCCGCCTCTTCACCGACATCTAAGCAAAAAATCTCATGTGTTGTGTTACTCTACCTTTGTTTTAATAGTGTTGTTAGTTGTCATTTTATTTGTTACTTATGAAATTTCTTCAAAATGTTATAAATATTATTTCTGAATGTTAGAAAATTATATATTAAATTTTATTTTTGGATTTTGAATTTTAAATTATTTATAATACTAGTAAATTTTATATTAAAATTTACTTTTTTTAATTTTATCTAAAAAAAATAACAGTTTTTCACTGTTGTAAAATTGTTATTTTTGCCTTCAAAGATAAGGGTTTTTAACCATTGTCTTTGAGCACTCCTTTTAGCAACACAACCTTTAACAACAGTTATAAAGTAGCTACGACAACGATAAAAAACTGTTGTTGTTAGGCTTTTTCTTGTAGTGGATCATAATATACTATTAGGTCTCACTCATAATCGATTCATAATTAAATAGTCAATTATGGACTACCAAGATAAATCAGAAATCTATTGGGTCACACATATTATAAGTATCTAAAAGAATTAAAATAAGTTTGAGAATTTGATTTTCAAATCAAGAGATAAGATATTTGGTTGGATTAGATGAAAGACAAATATAGAAGATATTTTATCGAAACAGAAGCATGGATGAGACACATCTCTTATGGAAGAGTTAGACCTTATTTGTTAATCATGAACCAAATTGGTTTAGTTTAAACCAAGATGGTTTGGTTGTGAATTAAATCAAGAGGTTAATGGCCAAATTTTGGTTAAGGAATTTGGGTTGGGTTGGGTTTAGGTTTTTTAGTTCAACTCATCAAGATGAACTATATATTGATATAGTAAAGAGAAATTAAAGAAGATAATTCATTATTTATTGGTTTAGGTTTTTGAAACCTAGCTTCTCTCTCCTCTCTCTCTCTCTCTCTCTGTGTTGCCGCCCACCAAGAAGTCGAGGAAGAGATTTTCTTGCTCAAGCTTCTTCGCTTCTTCTTCCTTCTCTTGGATCGCATCCCCTCCACGCTTGGCTAGTACTAATTGGAAGTGAACCTTGTTGCTCATGAGAGTTGTCTTGAAGATCTTGGTGTGGATACGAAAAAAGGAGAGGCTTATGAACGTCGCTAAGTTGATACCCTTTCCCCTTCACATCATCCGTAAGGTATTCTTAGAATAATTGTTATTTTTAAGTTTTTGTTTTACAATTATATCTGCGTGAGTTGTATCTGCATGTGTGTGGTGTATGTCTTGTAATAAAATTAGTTGTATTATCGTATTTATTCCTTCCACTACATATTTTACAAAGCGTGTTAAACACACACCGCATTAGACTCCCTAATAATGGTATCAAAGCCTGATCATACTTCGACATGATCATAAAATATATTTTACGAATTGTAGTAATCATAGTTTTATTGTTTTGAGTATTAGGAAATTACAGAGGTGGAAAATTATTTCCTGATCCAAGATTGGAATCGTCATTGAATTGATCTTAATCGATTCACCAATTGATTGATATGTTTATCAATCGATTAACGTCTAAGTCAATCAATCAGTAGTTCAAATTCATGACAAAAAAATTCTCTCAATCAATTTAAAATTGTTCTTAATTGATTAAGGAGCCAAAAATCATGAAAATAGACCTTTGGATCGATTGGCCGATCGATTCAATTGAACCTAATTGATTGAAAAGCTTGTCAATCAATTAAAAAACCTAAAATTGAGTACAGAAGACCTCATAATCGATTGCTGAATCGATTAAGAATCTTGATCGATTACTTAATCAATTAAGTGCTATGATCTCACATACAGAAAGCTTCATAATCGATTTTGAATCAATTAAGCATCTTAATTGATCAATGAATCGATTAAGAGTTCTGTATTCGCAAACAGAAGGTCCCATAATCGATTGATACAACTTAGATCAATCCCAAAAATTTTAATTTTGAAAATTCTGAAATAATTAAGAAAATTACAATTAGGGAAACTATTTCCTAATTAGATTTACTTAATTAAACATTATTTCCTTAAGATAAATATGTGGTTAGACTTGAAAATTTATTTCCTAATCTAAATTAAGGAATTTTAGTTTAGAGAAATCAAATCCTTAAACATATTTTATATTCAAATAAAATTATGATAACTATAAAAATGTCATGTCATATTGTATGTCATATAAATGTATTAATTAATTATTAAGTTTATGTCATGATTAGATATAATTATGTCATGAGTGTGTGATGCCATGCCATCATATTTCCATTCATGTAATGTCATATAGATAGATTATATACATGATGACAATCAGACATAAATTCCTTATAAAATATTAAAGTCTACACCTTCCATCAATCTGATAAGAACCAGATTTTGATTACTTGTTTGAGTTGTTGTGCCAAAGCCAAACTTAACCTGAAATTAAATATGTTCTAACCATTGAGATACGATCTCATGATTAACGGATTGGTTTTAATTTGAAGCATTGATTTATTATGCTAAAGCCAAGGTTAACGTGGATATAGATGAAATTGAGTGATATGCATTTGATATATACTTATAATGTGTTAGCAACCCAATGTTTATGCAAATATCAATTGGTTGATATCATAATGTGATAGTTGCATATACACGATATGTAATTGGTATATTTGATACCTACCACTACAGCTAAGAATGACTTGTTGTGCCAAAGTCAAGGATGTTCTTAGCTAAAGTGAATATCAACACACTTGGAGAGAATCTATCATCTCCCGAATTCATAAGTAAGGGCTCTTGAATTCAATAAATAAACAAGATTTTTGTTAAATATAAATTATTTACATAGTAAAATTATCTCTATCATATATTCTCATTTTTGTATTTTTAGGTTAATTATTTAATTATGACGTCTTTGAATTTGAATTCATTAATGGACTTGAACAAATTGACTGGGTCAAACTTCTTAGACTAATTTTGAAACATGAAAATTATTCTCAAGGTTGAGAAACTAGCATACGTCCTTGAAAAGGAACTTCCCATAAATATAACAGATGATGCAACATTAGACCAAATATTGGCTTTAATAAAATTATGACTGATTCTGAGCTTCATAGTTGCATCATGCTAGCCTCGATGTCTCCTGAATTGTAAAAATAACATGAGCATATGGATGCTTATATAATTATCTTTCATCTGCATGAGTTATTTGATGAGCAAGCAATATCTAAACGGTTCAAGGTCACTAAGCTACTCTTTTGCTAAAGATATAGGAGAGTTCATCTGTGGTACAATTTTTGTTAAAGATGAATGACTGTAGTGAGTGTTTGGGATCACTTGGATTTGGATTGGATCATGAATTAAGTATTAATTTAATTCTGCATAGTTTACCCAATATCTATTCATAGTTTATGATAAACTATTGGATGAACCACATTGAATCCATAGTTTCAGAGTTGATCAACATGCTCAAAGGTGTGGAACCTTCTATAAAGAAAGAATAAAAGACATTGATGTTAGTAGACTCCTCAAAGAAAGGTTCTAAGAGGAAGCCTAAATATCATGCCACTGGAAGAAGAAAGAGGGCAAGATAGTAGAACTAGCAACAAAAGGCTCATGCCATCATTGTGACAAGATGGGACACTAGCGGAGAAACTATAAAATTTATTTTGAGTCCATGAAGAAGAAGACATCTGATGCCTCATCTGCTTTAGGCATTTTCGTTATTGATTTTCATGCTATTTCCTCTAACACTTGGATATTAGATGCCAAATGTGGCTAATATATATGTAACTAAGGAATAGTAGAAGACTCATCAAGGGAGAAACAAATCTATGAGTTGGCAATGGAATAAAGGTTTCAGTTGTTGCCATCAGAACATATTTATTGAAGCTTTCTAGTAGACTTGTCTTAGAACTAGATAATTGTTATTTTTCTCCTACATTAATAAAGAATATTGTTTCTTTTTCTTGTTTAAATAGAAAGAATTTTTATTTGACTTTTAGTAACAACTATTGTTATATAACTTTAAATGGTGTTCTTTACGGTATTGAAACTTTATGCAATGCCATCTATGTCATAGATATATCCAACGATATAGTCAATATCGAAATGAGCAACAAACGTGCTCGAAAAGATGATAAATTGACCTCCTACTCATGGCATTATTACCTTGGCTATATAAACAAGAAATACATGTCTGAATTCCAAAGACTTTCAATTATGGAATCATTTGTAAATTTATTTGGTACATGTGATTCATGGTTAAATGGAAAAATGATAAGGTTACCTTTTATTGGAAAGGGTGAACAAGTAAAAGAGTTACTTGTGTAACGCCCGCCCCTCCTGCTAGTGGGTGCGGGGTTACTATACTTAACCATTACTATTGCGGAACATACATGCATATTAAAATTTCTTTCGAAAGTAAAATATTAGAAATATCTTGAAGTCATGCGGACAATACATAACACACTTAGTTCATGTCATCATAACAAAAATAACATAAGCAGGTATTTTATTTATCTTAGCCGAGCCACCACCACACACATCTCCTTGCCTCTCCTGCAGCTCCCCTAGGTCATCCATTCTTTGCCTTTATCTATGGTACAAGGAAAGTAAGCTATAAGCACACAGGCTTAGTAAGATCCTTTCCTACTCACAAAATCCATATATCAGGCATAAACACATAAGCATATAATCATGGAAATATGATCATCTAACATCATATGGTGAATACATAGCATCATAACATATTATCTCATAAAGAACATCATGTTATATCATATCATAAATCATCATGTCATATAAATTATAAGAGCATAGCATGTCATATCATAAATCATAAAGAACATCATGCTATATCATATCATAAATCATCATGTCATATAAATCATAAGAGCATAGCATGTCATATCATAATTCATAAAGAACATCATGCTATATCATATCATAAATCATCATGTCATATAAATCATAAGAGCATAGCATGTCATATCATAAATCATAAAGAACATCATGCTATACCATATCATAAATCATCAATCATATCATGCAAGATGTCTTTCAAAACATGTGTCATGTCATATGCAAGATGTCTTAAAATATATCATATAGTATTTGAACATAATATCATCATGAGGGCCCGGCTTGTACCACATACATACATAAATGCGCACAATCCCTTGGACAGGGTAGCTAGCCCCGAACCTACTAGGGATCTAGGTCCGTACTATGACCGTCGACCTAGGGGCGTACTAAGGAGCCCGTCCCTTTACTAGACCCGTTCATAGTCCATCGGCCTAGGGGCGCTTATGGAGCCCACCCTTGGTACAAGCCATACAAAGTAAAATAGCATATCATGGTTCATGTCGTAACATAGCATATCTTATCTTATCATATCATGAAGAGTGCTTTTAATCCCCAAAGGGAAGCAACTCTTAGGCCTTCACTTATCATGTCATAAAGAGTGCTCTTAATCCCAACTAGAAGGGAAGCAACTCTTAGGCCTTTGCTTATCATATCATAAATCATGCATCTTTGGGCACATAGCACATCATAAGAGACATAATCATGCATGGATCATAAGCATACATAAATGAGCATGTTATTTGTCATATCATAAAGCATGCATATTTGGGCACATAGCACATCATAAGAGACATAATCATGCATGGTTCATAGGTATACGTAAATGAACACAACACCTATCATAGAAAAGGCATGATCATGCATGGAATCATTAAATAACATCTCTTAATTCATAACGTAACATGTGAGGCACATCTAGGCTTCTAAACCCATAATGGCCGAAAGTTCAAGAGTATGAACTTGAACTCTAAACAACATACTAGCATAAGAATCTCATGTTAACTTCATATCATATCACAAGGAAGGTCATAAGCATGTTAATCAAATTTCTAAGCTTTCCTAGGTTTTGATCCTTATCATGGCCGAAGGTTCATGAAGAAGGAAAATAAATTCCAATTAACATACAAGCATGAATATCAAGCTAAATTCATAACATATCATAAGGAGATACATGAACATGCTAGGTTAAATTTTAGCTTCCTTGAACCATAAAATCTGTTCATGGCCGAAACATTCAAGAAAAGGAAACCAAGCTCTAAGCAACATGCAAGTATAAATATCTAGCTAAATTCATATCATATCATAAGGAGATACATGAGCATGCTAGGTTAAATTTTTAGCTTCCTTGAACACTAAAATTTGTTCTTGGCCGAAACATTCATGAAGAGGAAACCAAGCTCTAAGCAACATGCAAGCATAAATATCTAGCTAAATTCATATCATATCATAAGGATATACATGAGCATGCTAGGTTAAATTTTTAGCTTCATTGAACCCTAAAATTTGTTCTTGTCCGAAACATTCATGAAGAGGAAACCAAGCTCTAAGCAACATGCAAGTATAAATATCTAGCTAAATTCATATCATTTCATAAGGAGATACATAAGCATTCTAGGTTAAATTTTTAGCTTCCTTGAACCCTAAAATTTGTTCTTGGCTGAAACATTCATGAAGAGGAAACAAAGCTCTAAGCAACATGCAAGCATAAATATCTTGCTAAATTCATATCATATCATAAAGGAAATCATGAGCATGCTAGATTTTGTTTAAAGCTTCCTTTAAACCTAAATTTGGATAGTGGCCGAAAGTTTCATGAAGAGGAAGCTAAACTCTAAACAACATACAAACATGAATATCAAGCTAACTCCATATCATATCATAAAGGAAATCATGAGCATGTTAGATTTAGTTTAAAGATTCCTTAGACACTAAAATTCTCCATGGCCGAACCATAAAGAAGCATGTGTCTAGGTTTCAAGCAACATCAAAACATGATAACCCTAAGTTAGCTTTATATCATATTCTAAGGAGAGTCATGAACATGTTAGACTAAGTTTTAAGCTCTCCTAGGTTTTCCATTCACATCATGACCGAAACCCTATAGTATAATACCACTAGGTTCCAACACATACAAGCATGCAAACACTTAGAATCTTTCATACCATTTCATAGAGAAGATTATGAGCATGATAACCTAAATTCTTTTACTTCCCAAATCCTTTTTATTCATGACTTGGCCGAACACCTTAGGAGCATGAAATTAAGTTTGAAGCAAAATACAAGCATAAGAAAAATCAAACCAATCTCTTATCATAGCATACATATCATAAGGACATAGTGAACATGGTTAGTTTAGGTCTTAAGCTTTCTTAGGTCCTTCATCTACACTTGGCCGAAAGTTCACAATTATAAATCTAGGTTTTAAGTAAACATACAACATGAGAGCATTAACTAGCTTCTTATACTAGGGTACTTATCATAATAACATAATGAACATACTTATTTAGGTCTTGAACTTCCCTAATCCTTTTTATTCATGACTTGGCCGAACCCCTTAGGAGCATGAAATTAAGTTTAAAGCAACATACAAGCATAAGAACACCAACCCAATCTCTTATCATAGCATACATATCATAAGGACATAGTGAACATGGTTAGTTTAGGTCTTAAGCTTTCCTAGTTCTTTTATCTACACTTGGCTTAAAGTTCCACCTTGTGACCCTAGGTTTTAAGCATTCTAATCTTATGGAAAACATAAACAACTTGTACCACAGGTGAGGGGATACTTACATCCTTTCGCTTGTTGATCCTAAAGAAAGTGGTACCCTTGTGAGGAGGAAGAAGGAGCTTCTCTTCCTAGTTCTTTCTTTTGTTTTCTCTTTCTTGTAAGGAGTAAACCTTGAGACTCCTTCTTAGAAATTAGTTTTCTTGGAGAGAAAACCTTAGCTTGGTTTTTTTTAGAAATGAGGGAGAGAGGGCTCTATGTCTCGGTGGAGAAGGAAGAAGGAGAAAGAAGGAGGAGGAAGAAGAAGAAGGAAGGATTAACAACTTTCTTTTCTTCTCTCAATCCTATTTATTTCTCATGTAAATGAAATATGTCTTCATTCATCCCCTTAACCCCTCTATCTCTACCCTCTCTTAATTCCCACGAAATTAGAGGAAAAGAAAGGAAGGAAGGCAACTTGGCTTTTGCTTGCTTCTTTCCTTAACCAAGAGGAAGTGGAGGTAAGCTACTTGGTTTTCTCTTGTTCCTTTACTTAACTATCTTCTTACTCTTAACTACAATTTCCATTCTTTTCTATTCATCTATTATTCATTATCCTAGTGGTTACCATACACCAATTTAACTCTATTATTTGTGGGAGGTTCAAGGTTCAAACCTTAACCTCACTTCCTTTTTTATTTTATTTTGGTTTCTATTTCCATTTCTCCTTTTTCTTTTATTCTAAAGGAAAATACTCATAGGTATAGCTTATCATTTCGTGGGTGTTACAGTACCCCATACCTCATAGAAAGTTCATCCTCGAACTTAAAATAGCTACATCAGGTGGCACAGGTCTTCTTGCTGAGTGCATCGGCCACCTTGTTCGCTTTTCCAAGATGATAAAAGATCTCGCAGTCATAGTCCTTAACTAACTCAAGCCATCTGTGTTGCCTCATATTCAAATCCTTCTGGGTGAAGAAATATTTCAGACTCTGGTGGTCGGTATAAATCTTACACCGGACTCCGTATAAATAATGTCTCCATGTTTTGAGAGCAAAGACCACAGCTGCTAGCTCTAGGTCATGAGTGGGGTAGTTCTTTTCGTGCTCTTTGAGTTGTCTAGAGGCGTATGCAATAACCTTGCCGTCTTGCATGAGTACAGCTCCGAGTCCTAATTTGGAAGCGCCGCTGTACATATCGAAGCCTTTGTTACTTTCCAGAAGAGTAAGGATTGGAGCACTGGTCAGTCTCCTTTTTAATTCCATGAAACTCTTCTCGCATTCATCCGTCCATTCATACTTTTTGTTCTTCTTGGTGAGAATTGTCATAGGGGCTGCAATTTTTGAGAAGTTCTCCACAAACTTCCGGTAGTAGCCTGCTAGCTCGAGAAAACTTCTGATTTCACTGACGTTCTTTGGCCTGTTCCAGTTACTTACAACTTCGATCTTGTTTGGATCTACCATTACTCCGTCCTTGTAGATGACATAACCCAAGAATGATATTCGATCGAGCCAAAACTCGCATTTGGAGAACTTTGCATATAGTTGTTTCTCTCGAAGAATCTGTAATACGGTGTTCAGGTGTTCAGCATGCTCTTCCGGGGTTCTTGATTGTCACATTGTTCAGCGCTCGGTAATCTATACACATTCGCATAGACCCATCCTTCTTTTTCACAAACAGTACTGGAGCTCCCCATGGAGAGTGACTCGGGCGAATAAGTCCCTTGTCAAGTAACTCTAGTAGTTGTCCCTGCAGTTCCTTCAACTCAGCCGACGCCATACGAGAAGGTGCTTTAGAGATCGCTTTAGTACCAGGAATTAGTTCAATCTCAAATTCTATGTCCCTATCGGGGGACAACCCTGGTAGTTCATCGGGAACACTTCTGGATAGTTGCATACCACCCTGACATTTTCTAGTTTCTGGTCCTCAGCATGACTTGTATCGATCACTTGTGTTAGAAACCCAGTACATCCCTTATTTAACAACTTTTGTGCTTTCATGGTTGATAAGAATCTCCCAGTTTCTTTCCTTGGTTCTCCAACAAATTCGAACATCGGCTCATCTTCAGGTCGGAAAATCACTTTTCTTTGTCGACACTCGATTGAAGCGCCGTACTTGCTCAGGAAATTCATGCCCAATATACTGTCATAGTCTTGCATGCCAAGCACTATCAGATCACAGTAGAGTTCTCTGTTTGCAATTCTGATGGGTGCGGCTCGTAGCATATGAGTAGTTGACATTACTTCTCCTGAAGGCAGGGTTGTTAAGAACTTGCCATTTAAGGCTTGTGGAGTATCTCTAGCTTTTTCATGAAAGGTATAGAGATGAACGAGTGCGTCGCCCCAATATCAAATAACACATTAGCATATTGACTGAAAATAGGCAGCTGACCTGTGACCACGGTAGAGGCACTTCCCACATCATCTTTGGTAAGAGAGAAAACCCTGGCGTTCATCGTTGCTGGTGGGGCTTCCAATCTCTCTTGGATAATCAGAGTTCCCTCAATGGCAGCCTGCATCAGGTGTAGCTGTGAAGGCGCACTCCTATTCTGATTATACTGCTGGGATGGTGTCGTCAGTATACATTCTCATGGCGAATCATTCAGTATACATTCTCTAATGTATATCCATGTGTCAACTTGATATCTCTATATCCATGACTTGTGAGATCAAGTCATCGAGTTGACCTACATGCTAGTCTTATTGCATTAACATTGTCCCTGAATGTTAATACTCGACTAGGAATGATTAAGAGTAGTGTTCCCTATATCATCTCACTATCGGTTCAACTAACCAATTGATATAGGTGAGAACCATCTACTCAAGGACATTATTATACTTAGTTTATTTGGCACCAATACAAGTAAGTATAATAACCAAAATCAAAATGCCTTTATTTATATAGAATATGATACAATAAGTCCAAAATACAATCATCAAATGATTGGCTCTAGGGCTCTAGCTAACAGTTCTCCTGTCAGACCACTGGGGCAGGGGCTACCGGTGGTACTGGTGCAGCTATTGGTATGACAGGCACTGCATTCTGATTTGTTGGTGGGGTGACAGGGTTTCCTTAATGATTCATCAGAGCAGTGATTACTTGTTGTTGTTCCGTGATCTGACGCTGGAGATCTGTGACTACCTGGGTCAGATCTTGTGGGGTCACTGTCTCATCAGCCCTGTTACCGCGTCTTCTAGCCATATCTATTTTCATAAATGACAATGAGGCTAGCATAAGTCTAGAGTCATCCCTACTTATATTTGTGCACATTAAATATTGCTTATCATACATGAAGGAAATCAATATCAGTCATACCTAGGTTCATGGATACTAAAACATTTCCAATCATACATAAATACAATAGAGTGAGTACAGAAAGTCTTACTTGGAGCGGCAGGATGGAGGCTTGATGTGTGTGTAGCGGAAGGGCTAAACTTGCCTCTGATACCAACCTGTAAAACCCGCCCCTCCTGCTAGTGGGTGCAGGGTTACTATACTTAACCATTACTATTGGGGAACATACATGCATATTAAAATTTCTTTCGAAAGTAAAACATTAGAAATATCTTGAAGTCATGCGGACAATACATAACACACTTAGTTCATGTCATCATAACAAAAATAATATAAGCAGGTCTTTTATTTATCTTAGCCGAGCCACCACCACACACATCTCCTTGTCTCTCCTGCAGCTCCCCTAGGTCATCCATTCTTTGCCTTTATCTGTGGTACAAGGAAAGTAAGCTATAAGCACACAGGCTTAGTAAGATCCTTTCCTACTCACAAAATCCATATATCAAGCATAAACACATAAGCATATAATCATGGAAATATGATCATCTAACATCATATGGTGAATACATAGCATCATAACATATTATCTCATAAAGAACATCATGCTATATCATATCATAAATCATCATGTCATATAAATCATAAGAGCATAGCATGTCATATCATAAATCATAAAGAACATCATGCTATATCATATCATAAATCATCACGTCATATAAATCATAAGAGCATAGCATGTCATATCATAATTCATAAAGGACATCATGCTATATCATATCATAAATCATCATGTCATATAAATCATAAGAGCATAGCATGTCATATCATAAATCATAAAGAACATCATGCAATACAATATCATAAATCATCAATCATATCATGCAAGATGTCTTTTAAAATATGTGTCATGTCATATGCAAGATGTCTTAAAATATATCATATAGTACTTGAACATAATATCATCATGAGAGCCCGGCTTGTACCACATACATACATAAATGCGCGCAATCCCTAGGATAGGGTAGCTAGCCCCGAACCTACTAGGGATCTAGGTCCGTACTACGACCGATGACCTAGGGGTGTACTAAGGAGCCCATCCCTTTACTAGACCCATTCATAGTACGTCGGCCTAGGGGCGCTTATGGAGCCCACCCTTGGTACAAGCCATACAAAGTAAAATAGCATATCATGGTTCATGTCGTAACATAGCATATCTTATCTTATCATATCATGAAGAGTGCTCTTAATCCCCAAAGGGAAGCAACTCTTAGGCCTTCACTTATCATGTGATAAAGAGTGCTCTTAATCCTAGCCAGAAGGGAAGCAACTCTTAGGCCTTTTCTTATCATATCATAAAGCATGCATCTTTGGGCACATAGCACATCATAAGAGACATAATCATGTATGGATCATAAGCATACATAAATGAGCATGTTATTTGTCATATCATAAAGTATGAATATTTGGGCACATAGCACATCATAAGAGACATAATCATGCATGGTTCATAAGTATACGTAAATGAACACAACACCTATCATAGAAAAGGCATGATCATGCATGGAATCATTAAATAACATCTCTTAATTCATAACGTAACATGTGAGGCACATCTAGGCTTCTAACCCCATAATGGCCGAAAGTTCAAGAGTATGAATTTGAACTCTAAACAACATACTAGCATAAGAATCTCATGTTAACTTCATATCATATCACAAGGAAGGTCATAAGCATGTTAATCAAATTTCTAAGCTTTCCTAGGTTTTGATCCTTATCATGGCCGAAGCTTCATGAAGAAGGAAAATAAATTCCAATTAACATACAAGCATGAATATCAAGCTAAATTCATAACATATCATAAGGAGATACATGAGCATGCTAGGTTAAATTTTAGCTTCCTTGAACCCTAAAATCTGTTCATGGCCGAACCATTCAAGAAAAGGAAACCAAGCTCTAAGCAACATGCAAGTATAAATATCTAGCTAAATTCATATCATATCATTAGGAGATGCATGAGCATGCTAGGTTAAATTTTTAGCTTCCTTGAACCCTAAAATTTGTTCTTGACCGAAACATTCATGAAGAGGAAACCAAGCTCTAAGCAACATGCAAGCATAAATATCTAGCTAAATTCTTATCATATCATAAGGAGATAAATGAGCATGCTAGGTTAAATTTTTAGCTTCCTTGAACCCTAAAATTTGTTCTTGGCCGAAACATTCATGAAGAGGAAACCAAGCTCTAAGCAACATGCAAGCATAAATATCTAGCTAAATTCATATCATATCATAAAGGAAATCATGAGCATGCTAGATTTTGTTTATAGCTTCCTTTAAACCTAAATTTGGATAGTGGCCGAAAGTTTCAGGAAGAGGAAGATAAACTCTAAACTACATACAAGCATGAATATCAAGCTAACTCCATATCATATCATAAAGGAAATCATGAGCATGTTAGATTTAGTTTAAAGCTTCCTTAGACACTAAAATTCTCCATGGCCGAACCATAAAGAAGCATGTGTCTAGGTTTCAAGCAACATCAAAACATGATAACCCTAAGTTAGCTTTATATCATATTCTAAGGAGAGTTATGAACATGTTAGACTAAGTTTTAAGCTCTCCTAGGTTTTCCATTCACATCATGACCGAAACCCTATAATATAATACCACTAGGTTCCAACACATACAAGCATGCAAACACTTAGAATCTTTCATACCATTTCTTAGAGAAGATTATGAGCATGATAACCTAAATTCTTTTACTTCCCTAATCCTTTTTATTCATGACTTGGCCGAACACCTTAGGAGCATGAAATTAAGTTTGAAGCAACATACAAGCATAAGAAAAATCAAACCAATCTCTTATCATAGCATACCTATCATAAGGACATAGTGAACATGGTTAGTTTAGGTCTTAATCTTTCTTAGGTCCTTCATCTACACTTGGCCGAAAGTTCACAATTATAAATCTAGGTTTTAAGTAAACATACAACATGGGAGCATTAACTAGCTTCATAATGAACATACTTATTTAGGTCTTGAACTTCCCTAATCCTTTTTATTCATGACTTGGCCGAACCCCTTAGGAGCATGAAATTAAGTTTAAAGCAACATACAAGCATAAGAACACCAACCCAATCTCTTATCGTAGCATACATATCATAAGGACATAGTGAACATGGTTAGTTTAGGTCTTAAGCTTTCCTAGTTCTTTTATCAACACTTGGCCGAAAGTTCCACCTTGTGACCCTAGGTTTTAAGCATTCTAATCTTATGGAAAACATAAACAACTTGTACCACAGGTGAGGGGATACTTACATCCTTTCGCTTGTTGATCCTAAAGAAAGTGGTACCCTTATGAGGAGGAAGAAGGAGCTTCTCTTCCTAGTTCTTCCTTTTGTTTTCTCTTTCTTGTAAGGAGTAAACCTTGAGACTCCTTCTTAGAAATTAGTTTTCTTGGAGAGAAAACCTTAGCTTGGTTTTTTTTAGAAATGAGGGAGAGAGGGCTCTATGTCTCGGTGGAGAAGGAAGAAGGAGAAAGAAGGAGGAGGAAGAAGAAGAAGGAAGGATTAACAACTTTCTTTTCTTCTCTCAATCCTATTTATTTCTCATGTAAATGAAACATGTCTTCATTCATCCCCTTAACCCCTCTATCTCTACCCTCTCTTAATTCACACGAAATTAGAGGAAAAGAATGGAAGGAAGGCAACTTGGCTTTTGCTTGCTTCTTTCCTTAACCAAGAGGAAGAGAAAGTAAGCTACTTGGTTTTCTCTTGTTCCTTTACTTAACTATCTTCTTACTCTTAACTACAATTTTCATTATTTTCTATTCATCTATTATTCATTATCCTAGTGGTTACCATACACCAATTTAACTCCATTATTTGTGGGAGGTTCAAAGTTCAAATCTTAACCTCACTTCATTTTTATTTTATTTTGGTTTCTATTTCCATTTCTCCTTTTTCTTTTAGTCTAAAGGAAAATACTCATAGGTATAGCTTATCATTTCGTGGGTGTTACAACTTGATCTCATACATACCGATGTATGTGGACCAATATAAACTCATAAACTAGGAGGTTATAGGTACTTCATTACCTTTATCAATGATCACTCATGATTTAGTTATATGTATCTTATGAAACACAAGTATGAAGCCTTTGAAAAGTTCAAAGAATTCAAAAATGAAGTAGAGAAATAACTTGATAAAGTATTAAGATACTTTGATCGATCGAGGTGGTGAATACTTAAGGCAAGAGTTTCATGATTATCCGAGGGACAATGGGATATTATTTCAATAGACTTCACCTTATACGCCATAATATAATGGTGTATCTAAAAGGAAAAATTGAATATTGTTGGACATGGTTAGGTCAATAATGAATCATGCAAATCTTCCCAAATTCTTTTGGGGTTATACACTCGAGACAACTGTTTACTTGCTAAACAGAGTCCCAACTAAGATAATCTTTGCTACTCCATATGAAATATGGGTTAGTAAGAAACCTCATCTATCTCATTTCATGATATGGGGTTGTCCTACTTATGTGAAAAGGACTGTATTAGATAATCTAGATGTTAAGCCTGATAAGTATCTATTTGTTGGTTAACCTAAGGAAGCAAAGGGTTACCAATTCAATAATTCTTTGGAACAAAAAGTGTTTATTTCAAGGCATGCAACATTCGTAGAGAAAGAATCTCTCTTATAAGAAACTAGCAGGAGTATGGTTAAACTTGATGATGTTCAAGATACTTCAATAGACATTGAAGAGATGCCTGGTCAAGAATAATAACCAATTACTCATAATGATGAACCATTAATTAAACATATAGTAACACAACCTCTCGTAGATATCGTAGGACACGCAATATTTCTGAAAGATATGGATCACTCATAAGTGAATTGAATGACATGTTACTTATTAAGGATGAGGAATCTACTGATTTTGAAGAAGTTCTGAAAAAATTAGAAAGGGACAAGTGACTTACAACCATGAAGTTGGAAATGAATTTTATGTCTGAAAACTAAGTTTGGAACTTGGTGGATCCACCTGAAGGCATTAGGCCTATTAGGTTCAAGTAAATTTTCAAGAAGAAAACAGACATGGATGATAATGTAATTACCAACAAAGAAAGATTGGTGGCAAAGGGCTATGCTTAAATCTTCCCACCAATAGCTAAAGGCAAGGAATTCACTATGACGAAACCTTCTCACCAGTAGCTATGCTTAAATCCATTCAAATACTTCTAGTTATATCAACTCATTATGATTATAAGATTTGACAGATAGATATGACAGTTTGATTTCTCACAAAATCCTGACGAACCTTGTGTATACTAAAAGTTTAGTGGGAGTGTAGTTGTATTCCTAATATTATATGTTGATAACATATTACTCATAGGAAATAACATATTAGTTTTATAATCAGTTAAAGTTTGGTTGTCTTAGATGTTCTCCATTAAAGAAAAGAGAGAAGTAACTTACATCCTTGGGATGAAGATATATAGAGATAAATCAAAAAGGTTGCTTGATCTTTCATAATCTACATATATACACAGAGTGCTAAAATAGTTTAGCATGTCTGAATTTAAGAAAGGTTTTATACCCATGAGATATGGAATTCACCTTTCAAAATCTATGTGTCCACATACAGAAGACGAGAGAATTTGCATGAATAATATTCCCTATGCATTTGTGATAGGATCTATCATATATGGTATGTTATGCACAGGACCTGATGTATCACATACTTTGAATGTCATGAGAAAATACCAGTTAAATATAGAAATGGATCATTGGATGGTTGGTAAGACAATCCTTAAGTACTTAAGAAGAATTAAGGATATGTTCTTGGTATATAGATATGGTGATATGGTTATACGTAGGTATACTGATGCCAGCTTCCAAATAGATAAGGATGACTCCAAGTTCTAGTCTGGATACATATTCACATTAAATGGAGGTGTAGTTAGCTGGAAGAGTTCCAAGCAAGACACCATAGCAAATTTTACTTATGTGGTAGAATGCATTGCAGCTTCGGAAGCAGTAAAGGAAGCAGTTTGAATCAAGAAGTACATCACTAAACTAGGAGTGGTTCTAATCATTGTTGAAGCATTACTAGTCTACTATAACAACACTAGAGTCATTGCACAAGAAAAGGAACCCAGGTCTCACTAGCGATCCAAACATGCACTTCGTCACTATCATCTAATCAAGGAGATCATAAGTAGGAAAGAAATACAACTTGAGAAAATTTCTACTAAAAAGAACCTAATGGATTCTTTGACAAAGGCTCTACCACAAAGCAAATTGAAGAGTCACGTCTAGACTTATGGTATAGGATACCATGGCAATTGACATTAAGCCAATGGGAGTATATTATGTTTGAGAGGTGTCCTAAGGCAATCACCTTATAGTTTATACTATTTATTTTGATAAATAAAAAATCATTATTTGAATGCACATTGCTTATGTGTTTGAATGGTCTTAAACTCACTTACTAAATGTCCGTAATACGATTCATAACATGAGATAACTTGTGATTAGATAATAACTAGTGAGTATCTCTATATGTATAATTATAAAGGTATTGAAAAATTTCCTAGTCAATAAATTGATGTATTCAGATATCATTAATTCAATGAGACTAGCACGTGTTATACTCCTTGATCTAATCCAGCAGTTGTTACTCACTAGATGAAGATATTGGGATGTCAAGAGTTAAACATGGATGCTAGTTATGATAACTAGTTCATTGGAGTGACATACTGTAAGAGTTCATATGATTCTTTGCATATATGGATATATTTATGAAGTTTTTACTGTATCTTGAGTGCAAGTTTCCTTCAACTTGAGGTATTCAAGTTACTTTGATCATGGATGCTTATACTTTGACATCTTAAGTAAAGCATCTCCTTGGAGATATGAATCTGAGATGATTGGGTATAAGTCGAAGTATTCAAACATGCTGGATAACTCATAGAGGATCCATCGCTTATTGTAAGGAGACGTATATCCTATGATCACTTATTAGGATTGTTACTCAAAGTATTTATAAAATATCACATGTTAAAAGTATGAGACTCTTAGACACATGTAGGAGTAATTTGAATTCACAGAATAATTTAATATTACTTGGACTTGGTGTGATGTAGACAACCTAGCAAGGACAAAATCATAGATTATGTCCTGAACCAAGTGGGTATAAGATGAGTTAAAGGAATGAGGCATGACTCACTATAGCCACTAAAGAGTTCAAAAATTAGTTCTAAAATTAACTGTGATTTTTTGATTAATTGGGGATCATAATATACTATTAAGTGTCATTCACGATCGATCTATAATTAAATATTTATTTATGGACTACCAAGATAAATCAGGAACCTATTGGGTCACATGCACTATGAATATCTAAAAGACATAAAAAATATGTTTGAGAATTCAATTTTTAGATCAAGAGATAAGATATTTGGTGGGACCAGACGAAGGATAAATATGGAAGATATTTTATCAGAATAGAAATGTGGATGCGCCACATCTCTATGGAAGAGATAGATCCTATTTAGTTTAATCATGAATCAAATTGGTTTAGTTTAAACCAAGATGGTTTGGTTGTGAGTCAAATCAAGAAGTTAATAGGCCAAATTTTGGTTAAGGAATTTGGGTTGTGTTAGTTAGAGCCCTAGAGCCAATCATTTGATGATTGTATGGACTCATTGTATCATATTCTTGTATATTAATAAAGGCATTTGTTTGGTTATTATACTTATTTGTATTAGTGCCAAATAGACTAAGTATAATAGCGTCCTTGAGTAGAAGGTTCATACCTATATCAATCGATTAGTTGAATTGATAGTGAGATGATATAGGGAACACTACTCTAAATCATTCCAAGTCGAGTATTAACATTCAGGGACAATGTTAATGCAATAAGACTAGCATGCAGGTCAGCTCGATGACTTGATCTCACAAGTCATGGATATAGAGATATCAAGCTGACACATGGGTATACATTGGAGAATGTATACTGAATGACCCGCCATGAGAAAGTATCATGGATCATTATATGAGTGTCATATACTTTCTCATGTGGCTATTAGTATGACTATTAGTCCTTAGACCTGAAGTCACCATGGATCCCTACATAAGGAGTTATGTACTTTGGTTTCGTCAAACGTCACTCGTAACTGGGTGGACTATAAAGGCGATTATTGGGTATGTAACAAATTATGCAGAGGGATGTGAGTAATGTAGATGGGATCTATCCCTCCCATATGACGGGAGCGACATCAATATTCTTGATAGAGTTAGACCACGAAGTGCATGGCCATGCCCAAATGAGTCAACATTAGATGTTGAGCTCATTTGATCGAGTGAGTCTACTTGGAGTTCAAGATTTAGATTGATTAGAGGATGACACGGTCTATGCCTCATATTGATCAATCTAGATGTCTAGGATAGAAGGACAATGTCACATATATTGTGAGGAGTCACAATTAGTAGTCACAAGGTGATGTCGGATCTCGACATTCTTGTAACTTGGGTAGTAATGATGTGTTGCTAGATACCGCTCATTACTTATGCTCCTAAATGGGTTTAGGGCATTGCCAACGTTACAAGAACCTATAGGGTCACACACTAAGGACAATTAGATGGAGATTTGGTTCATATGATGAACCAAGAGGATTAGATTCATTTGATGAATCATATTGGATTAAGAGTAATCCAAATTGGGCTAATTGAGTTGGACTCAAGTTGATTCATGTATTTAATGAGTCTAATTTAGATTATGACTCATTAAATCAACTTAATTTAATGAATTAGATTCATTATATTAAGTTGGCTTGAATCATATGGTTGGATTAGATCAACCATGAGAGAGATTTGATCAAGTTTGACTTGATTTGAGAGGAAGAGAAAAAGTCATGTTTGACTTGACTTCTTGCCACATACTAGTGAGTTGGCAAGATGTGGACCAATAGGAATGCTCCACATCATCAATGTGTGCCACCTCATGGAGGTTATTGAATGTGGCTGGCCCACATTAAATGAGGAGGTTACACTTGTTGCCATGTCATTTAGTGAGGTGGCAAGATGTGGACCAATAGTGTTGATCCACATCATCCTAGAGTGCCACCTCATGGGGGTTACAACTCTTAATGGTCTCCACATTAATTGGAATTAATGTGGGGAGTTACACCTCCAAGATGTGGCCGGCCACTTTAGTGGGGAATGAAAAAAAATTCATTTGGCATTCAAGTGTGATTAAGTCATCTTCTTCCTCTAGAGCTCTCTCTTCTCCCTCTCCTCCTCTCTTGGCCGAACAAGACAAGGTGCTAGCACAGCTTTGTTTGGTCTTCTCCATCAAGGATTGTTCGTGTGGATACTTCTAGAGGACCGTACACTTGACGGTCTAGAGATCCGGCACCTTGGACGAGCGGGAACGCGAAGGGCTTTGCTACAAGGGTAATGATCTTAACTTTAGTGTAGATCTAAAGTTTTTACAAATTCGTACAAGAAAAAGGTTTTTCGAAAAGTTTTGTTTACGAATCTTTGCATGAGATCCATGGCTTTGGGTGACTCGGGGTTTCCGCGACGCGAAAAAGCGGTTTTCGCTGCCCGACGAACCCAACAGGTTGGATTTGGGGTTTTTAGTTCAACTCATCAAGAGGAACTATATATTGATATAGTAAAGACAAATTAGAAAAGACAATTCATTATTTTCCAGTTTAGGTTTTTGAAACCTAGCCTCTCTCTCCTCTCCCTCTCTCTCAACCACCGGCCACCAAGAAGCCAGGAAGAGATTTTCTTCCTCAAGCTTCTTCACTTCTTCTCCCTTCTCTTGGATCACATCGCCTCCACACTTGGCTAGCACCAATCAGAGGTGAACTTTGTTGCTCACTAGGGTTGTCTTGAAGATCTCAACATGGATACGAATATAAACTAGGTTCGTGAATGTCACTAAGTTAATGCCCTTTCCCCTTCACATCATCCATAAAGTACGCCTAGAATAATTGTTATTCTTAAGGATTTTTTATGCTTATGTCTATGTGAGTTGTATCCTACATGCGTGTAGTGTGTGTCTAGTAATAAAATTAGTTTTATTATCATATATATTGCTTCAACTAGATGTTTTGAGAAACATGTTAAGCACACTCCGCATTGGACTCCCCAACAATAATTACTTCCAACATCCCAGAATCTGTAAATCTACTCTATAGCAATGGAAATAAAATCCAAAGACATGAACGAAAGCATTCTACAACTCAAATCTAGAAGAAATGAGAAGAGAAATCTTAGCGAGATATTGCTGATGTCTCCGATTGAAATCCTTGATCTGATGATGGACATATCTATGAAATTTACCTTAGATGGTGGGCAGATCATTGAAATCTGTCTCAGGTGTGGATCTTTGGGTTCCCTTGAAGGAAAACCCTCTCTCCTCCATAAAAAGGGGATCTTGTTTCCCTTTTATAGCACCTCCACAAGGGCATGTGTCAACGCTGTTAGTTAGAGCCCTAGAGCCAATCATTTGATGATTGTATGGACTCATGTATATCATATTCTTGTATATTAATAAAGACATTTGTTTGGTTATTATACTTATTTATATTAGTGCCAAATAGACTAAGTATAATAGCGTCCTTGAGTAGAAGGTTCATACCTATATCAATCGATTAGTTGAATCGATAATGAGATGATATAGGGAACACTACTCTAAATCATTCCTAGTCGATTATTAGCATTCAGGGACCATGTTAATACAATAAGACTAGCATGTAGGTCAGCTCGATGACTTGATCTCACAAGTCATGGATATAGAGATATCAAGCTGACACATGGGTATGCATTAGAGAATGTATACTGAATGACCCGCCATGAGAAAGTATCATGGATCATTATATGAGTGTCATATACTTTCTCATGTGGCTATTAGTATGACTATTAGTCCTTAGACCTGAAGTCACCATGGATCCCTACATAAGGAGTTATGTACTTTGGTTTCGTCAAACGTCACCCGTAATTGGGTGGACTATAAAAGCGATTACTGGGTATATAACGAATTATGTAGAGGGATGTGAGTGATGTAGATGGGATCTATCCCTCCCATATGACGGGAGCGACATCGGTATTCTTGATAGAGTGAGACCACTAAGTGCATGGCCATGCCCAAATGAGTCAACATTAGATGTTGAGCTCATTTGATCGAGTGAGTCTACTTGGAGTTCAAGATTTAGATTGATTAGAGGATGACACGGTCTATGCCTCATATTGATCAATCTAGATGTCTAGAATAGAAGGACACTTGTCATTATTTTGTGAGTAGTCACAATTGGTAGTCACAAGGTGATGTCGAATCTCGACATTCTTGTAACTTGGGTAGTAATGATGTGTTGCTAGATACCGCTCATTAATTATGCTCCTAAATGGGTTTAGGGCATTGCCAACGTTACAAGAACCTATAGGGTCACACACTTAGGACAATTAGATGGAGATTTGGTTCATATGATGAACCAAGAGGATTAGATTCATTTGATGAATCAAATTGGATTAAGAGTAATCCTAATTGGGCTAACTTGAGTTCGACTCAAGTTGATTCATGTATTTAATGAGTCTAATTTAGATTATGACTTATTAAATCAATTTAATTTAATGAATTAGATTCATTATATTAAATTGGCTCGAATCAAATGGTTGGATTAGATCAACCATGGTAGAGATTGAGTCAAGTTTGACTTGACTAGAGAAGGAAGACCAAAGGTCAATTTTGACTTGACCTTTTGCCACCTCATTGGTGAGTTGGCATTAGGTGGACCAATGATGATATTCCACATCATCATGGATGCCACCTCATGGAAGTTACAAAGCCATTTTCTTATTAACTTCACATTAATTGCATTTAATGGGGAGTTACACTAGAAGAAAGTGGCCGACCACTTTGTGAATGATTGTGAATTCATTTTTTTCATTCAAGTGTGGTGATTCTTCCTCCTTCCTCTCAAGCTCTCCCTCTCCCTCTCCTCCTTGCTTGGCCGAATCTCACCAAGGTGCTAGCACACCTTTGTGTGAGGTTTTCTCTACCTACGTGTCCGTGTGGATACTTCTAGAGGACCGGCGCTTGACGGTCTAGAGATCCGGCAACTCCTTGGACGTGCGGGATAAGCGAAAGGCACGCTTCGAAGGTATAACCCTTATCTAGTGTAGATCTAAAGGTTTTACAAACTCGTACAAGAAAATGTTTTTTGAAAAGTTTTGTTTACGAATCTTTGCACGGATCTACGGCTTTGGGTGACTCGGGGTTTCCACGACGCGAAAAAGCGGTTTTCGCGGCCCGTGCAAAGACTTGTACGAGTTCGTTTGTATTTTTATGAAAAATATACCTTCTGTGATTTTCTGTAAAATTGAGTTTTTAGAGTTTTTATGATTAATTTTTCCGTAGAAGCGAAGCACAAGTGTCTCGGCTACCGGAAAGTTTTCTTTTAAACGGCTTCGTTTTGCCCCAAATCCTTTTGGGACTGCGGGGTCGGGTGCCATTAGATCGCAAAAGAGCAACTCACGATGGTTAGATCGTGGGTAGGGGTACTGCCCCTAACCCCGCAAGGGGATTTGCTCCGCGATTGCACCCGAAATCGCTAAAAACGAACCCGCCGGGAAGATTTTTCCGAAACGGCAATGTCTCGGCCCAAATCGTTTTGGGACAGCGGGTTTAGGCGCTGTTGGATCGCAAAGGAACCCTCGCGATGGTTAGATCGCGGGTAGGGGCGCTGCCCCTGGGCCCCGTTCCGCGATTGCGCCCGAAACCGCTAAACGGGATCGCCGGGAAATTTTACTCGTAAAAATTTTAAAAATTAATTTTAAAATTATAGAAAATTATGAAAATATATAATTTTGAATTATATATAAATTTTGTGATAGTCATGGCCCAAAATCCAATATGATTGGTTGTGTTGTAATTCATAATACGGCCTGCGTGCCGTTATGTGTTTGCGCGTGTTGTATGTTTTTATTTATTCGCGACCTGCGCATCGTGCCTTCTCTTATGTTCTTGTTGTAAATTAGATTTAGACTCGAATGTAACTCGAGTTTCAAATTGTAATGTAGAAATTGGAGTGGTGGAGGGTCCACACGAGACGGAGTTCTGAGGCGGGCACGAGCAACACAAGGTGGTCAAAGGGAGGAGCTTGGAGAAGCTGTTGACCCTAGATTGACCATTCGATCTTCTCATTGGCTTGAGAAGATCGTAGTAGGGCCATGACTAAATCACAAATAGATTAATTAATTAATTGTTATGTATTTGATGCATGTTTAATAATTAATTAATTAATTAGTGCCTTAACGATTAGATTAGATCTAAGTCGTGCACATGATGCACCCTTGTGATTAGATTAGATCTAAGTCGTGCACAAGATGCATCCTTCTCGATTAGATTAGATCTAGATCGAACCAACTCTAAAATGCCTAACCGTGCTGTGATACCTATCACTAGCTCGATCACATGTATTGTTGAATCTGCCAAAGCAGAGCAATACATATTATCTTGGTAGGGTACGGAGGGACAATCTTGGTCCCGCCTATCAACGCATGGGTGAATACAAACTCAATTAGATTGAGTATTCCTAGTTACTCGGTTGGATCGAGTCAACTATAGGTATTCTTCCAACGGTTGGAAAAGATAGGTCAAAATCACATCTATATTAACTCTCGGGCGTATTAGCCAAAGCTAACTCGAGTTTTAATATAAATGCGGATATTGATTTTATAAACAAGAGTTGCATAGAGATGTAATTGGTAATCGTTACCTACCGATCATACTAAGCCTTGGGCGTATTAGCCAAAGCTAACTCAAGGGTTAGTATGATGTGGATCTTGTCCCACAAGAATTATAGAATTCAGTGGAAGCAACATTTAATTAAAGGCCTAGTTAAATGATTTTAAAAGAATATGATATTTATTTCTGCAAATTTTCTGTTGTAGATAACCATGACGTCAAACACGAATTCCTTCTCCCTGCGATCTGTCCTTGAGAAGGACAAGCTCAACGGAGCAAACTTCCTGGACTGGTACAGGAACCTGAGAATAGTTCTCACCCAGGAACGTAAACTGTACGTTCTGGAGCAGCCCATTCCGGAGGCTCCTCCTGCCAATGCCCCGCGAGCAGACAAAGATGCTTACAAGAAGCATCAAGATGACGCATTAGATGTGTCTTGTCTAATGCTTGCGACCATGAACTCTGAGCTTCAGAAGCAACACGAGTTGATGGGCGCTTACGATATGGTTGAGCATCTTCGCCAACTATATCAGGGACAAGCGAGGCATGAGAGATTTGAGATCTCTAAGGCACTGTTTCAGTGCAAGATGTCAGACGGGGCTCCCGTAGGTCCTTATGTACTCAAGATGATTGGGTACATAGAGAACCTACAAAGACTGGGGTTCCCACTTGGCCAAGAGCTGGCCACTGACTTAATCTTGCAATCCTTGCCGGATAGCTATAGTCAATTCGTTCTGAACTATAACATGAACGAGATTGACAAGCCACTGCCCGAGCTCCTTAGTATGTTACGAACTGCTGAGATTAACCTTAAGAAGGTTAAGCCCATTCTGATGGTCCAGAAGCACAAGGGCAAGGGCAAGCCCAAAGGTAAGGGAAAGTCCCAAACCAAGGGCAAAGGCAAGGCACTGAAGCCTAAAGGAGGGGTCGCCAAGGATGCTACCTGCTTCCACTGCGGTCAGACCTGGAAGAGGAACCGCAAGGTATACTTGGAGGATCTTAAGAAGAAGCGAAGTGAGACTTCCACTTGTATATATGTTATAGAAGTCAATCTATCTATTTCTACATCATGGGTATTAGATATCGGATGTGCTTCTCACATGTGTACTGATGTGCAGAAATAGCAGAGCATTGGCAAAGGGCGAGGTGGACCTACGAGTAGGCAATGGAGCACGGGTTCTGCTGTTGCTGTAGGAACTTATTATCTCTCTCTGCCCTGTACTCGATTTAGATGATTGTTGTTATGTGCCTGCTCTTACTAAGAACATAGTTTCAGTTTCTTGTTTAGACAAGAAAGGATACTCTTTTATAATAAAAGACAAATGTTGTTCTGTATATTTAAAAGATATGTTCTATTGTAGTGCACCTCTAATAAACGGACTCTATATTCTAGACCTTGAGAGCCCTATCTATAACATTAGTACCAAGAGGTTCAAGTCAAATGACATGAACCAAACCTACCTCTGGCACTGTCGCTTAGGTCATATAAATGACAAGCGCTTATCCCAGCTCCATAAGGATGGTTTGCTGGACTCATTTGATTTAGAATCATATGAGATATGCGAGTCATGCCTACGAGGCAAAATGACCAAAACCCCCTTTAGTGGGCATAGCGAGAGAGCAACTGATTTGTTAGGACTCATACATAGTGATGTATGTGGCCCTTTCAATGTTGCTGCTAGAGGCGGTTATAGATACTTCATCACATTTACTGATGACTTCAGTAGATATGGGTATGTGTAGTTGATGACACATAAGTCTGAATCCTTTGAAAAGTTCAAAGAATTCAAGAATGAAGTACAGAACCAGCTTGGCAAGAGTATTAAGATACTTCGATCAGATCGAGGTGGAGAATACCTTAGCCATGAGTTTCGTGACTACCTAGCTGAGTGTGGGATTCTATCCCAACTCACTCCTCCTGGAACACCACAGTGGAATGGTGTATCCGAAAGGAGGAATCGTACCCTATTAGATATGGTACGATCTATGATGAGTCACACAGATCTTCCGACACATCTATGGGGATATGCTCTAGACACAGCAGCTTTCATACTCAACCGAGTTCCATCAAAGGCCGTGATAAAGACACCATATAGGATATGAACTGGGAGAGATGCCCAGGTGTCATTCATGAGGATTTGGGGCTGTGAGGCTTACGTACAACGTCAAGTCTCAGAAAAATTAGGACCCAAATCCGACAAGTGCTATTTCATCGGATATCCCAAGGAAACTAAGGGATATTATTTCTACATTTCCAGTCAGCACAAGGTAGTTGTGGCAAAGACTGGGGTCTTTCTAGAAAGGGACTTTGTTTCTATAATGACTAGTGGGAGCGCGTTCGATCTTGAAGAAGTTCAAGATGCGAACAATAGCACTAATGCCTCGATGGAAATTGAACTGGAACCACAAAGTGTTGTGGATGATGTTGTTCCACAAGGAGTTGAGGAACAACAACCGGTTCAAGTAGACATACCTCTTCGTAGGTCTGATAGGGTACGTCGTCAGCCTGAGAGATACTCATTTCTCTTGTCTGACCATGACGACATTGTGCTCATAGAGGATGAGCCTACCACCTATCAAGAAGCTGTGATGAGACCAGATTCCGAGAAATGGCTAGAAGCCATGAGATCCGAGATGGAATCCATGTACACCAACCAAGTATGGACTTTGGTTGATCCACCTGAAGGGGTAAAACCCATTGGGTGCAAGTGGGTCTTTAAGAGAAAAACTGACATGGATAGACCTATCTATAAGGGTCGCTTGGTAGCTAAAGGTTTCAAGCAGATTCATGGTATTGACTATGATGAAACCTTTTCTCCAGTAGCGATGTTTAAGTCCATTCGGATCATGCTTGCTATTGCAGCCTACCATGACTATGAGATATGGCAGATGGATGTCAAAATCGCGTTTTTGAATGGAAACCTACTCGAGGATGTGTACATGACACAACCTGAGGGTTTTGTAGATCCACAGCATACTAGTAGAGTATGCAAGCTACATAGGTCCATTTATGGACTAAAGCAAGCTTCTCGGAGCTGGAATCTTCGTTTTGATGATGAAATCAAACAGTTTGGTTTCATCAAGAACGAAGATGAGCCTTGTGTCTACAAGAAGGTTGTAGGGGATATAGTTGTCTTCCTCATATTGTATGTGGATGACATACTACTCATTGGGAAGGACATCCCTATGCTTCAGTCTGTCAAGACCTAGCTAGGGAGTTGCTTCTCAATGAAGGACTTAGGTGAGGCATCCCGCATTCTTGGGATACAGATCTTTAGAGATAGATCTAAGAGATTGCTTGGCCTAAGTCAGAGTACATATATTGACAAGGTACTCCTTCGGTTTGCCATGCAGAACTCCAAGAAGGGATTTCTGCCGATGTCACATGGCGTGAGTCTTTCGAAGACTCAAGGTCCCTCTTCTAGAGAGGAGAGAGACCACATGGATCAGATCCCTTATGCCTCAGCCATAGGATCGATCATGTACGCCATGTTGTGTACTCGACCTGATGTCTCGTATGCTTTGAGCATGACGAGCAGATACCAGTCAGATCCAGGTGAAAGTCACTGGATAGCGGTCAAGAATATTCTTAAGTACTTACGAAGGACTAAAGAATATTTCTTGATATATGGAGGCAATGATGAGCTAACTGTAAAGGGTTACAGTGATGCCAGCTTTCAGACCGATCAGGATGATTACCGATCGCAATCAGGGTTCGTATTTTGCATTAATGGTGGTGCTGTGAGCTGGAAGAGTTCGAAGCAGGACACAGTAGCTGATTCTACAACAGAAGCCGAGTACATTGCTGCATCAGAGGCAGCAAAGGAGGCAGTTTGGATCCGCAAGTTCATCACTGAACTTGGGGTGGTTCCTAGCATCGCTGACCCAGTTGAGCTCTATTGTGACAACAATGGAGCTATAGCACAGGCGAAGGAACCTCGCTCACACCAGCGGACCAAGCACATACTACGGCGCTTCCATCTCATTCGAGAGATTATCGATAGAGGAGATGTGAAGATTTACAGAGTATCTACAAAGGCTAACATCGCAGATCCCTTGACCAAGGCTTTGGCACAGAGGAAGCATGATGGTCACACTAGGTCTTTATGCCTTAGAGCCTATACTGATTGGCACTAGTGCTTGTGGGAGATTGTTAGTTAGAGCCCTAGAGCCAATCATTTGATGATTGTATGGACTCATGTATATCATATTCTTGTATATTAATAAAGGCATTTGTTTGGTTATTATACTTATTTATATTAGTGCCAAATAGACTAAGTATAATAGCGTCCTTGAGTAGAAGGTTCATACCTATATCAATCGATTAGTTGAATCGATAGTGAGATGATATATGGAACACTACTCTAAATCATTCCTAGTCGAGTATTAGCATTCAGGGACAATGTTAATACAATAAGGCTAGCATGTAGGTCAGCTCGATGACTTGATCTCACAAGTCATGGATATAGAGATATCAAGCTGACACATGGGTATGCATTAGAGAATGTATACTGAATGACCCGCCATGAGAAAGTATCATGGATCGTTATATGAGTGTCATATACTTTCTCATGTGGCTATTAGTATGACTATTAGTCCTTAGACCTGAAGTCACCATGGATCCCTACATAAGGAGTTGTGTACTTTGGTTTCGTCAAACGTCACCCGTAACTGGGTGGACTATAAAGGCGATTACTGGGTATATAACGAATTATGTAGAGGGATGTGAGTGATGTAGATGGGATCTATCCCTCCCATATGACGGGAGCGACATCGGTATTCTTGATAGAGTGAGACCACTAAGTGCATGGCCATGCCCAAATGAGTCAACATTAGATGTTGAGCTCATTTGATCGAGTGAGTCTACTTGGAGTTCAAGATTTAGATTGATTAGAGGATGACACGGTCTATGGCTCATATTGATCAATCTAGATGTCTAGGATAGAAGGACACTTGTCATTATTTTGTGAGTAGTCACAATTGGTAGTCACAAGGTGATGTCGGATCTCGACATTCTTGTAACTTGGGTAGTAATGATGTGTTGCTAGATACCGCTCATTACTTATGCTCCTAAATGGGTTTAGGGCATTGCGAACGTTACAAGAACCTATAGGGTCACACACTTAGGACAATTAGATGGAGATTAGGTTCATATGATGAACCAAGAGGATTAGATTCATTTGATAAATCAAATTGGATTAAGAGTAATCCTAATTGGGCTAACTTGAGTTCGACTCAAGTTGATTCATGTATTTAATGAGTCTAATTTAGATTATGACTTATTAAATCAATTTAATTTAATGAATTAGATTCATTATATTAAATTGGCTCGAATCAAATGGTTGGATTAGATCAACCATGGTAGAGATTGAGTCAAGTTTGACTTGACTAGAGAAGGAAGACCAAAGGTCAATTTTGACTTGACCTTTTGCCACCTCATTGGTGAGTTGGCATTAGGTGGACCAATGATGATATTCCACATCATCATGGATGCCACCTCATGGAAGTTACAAAGCCATTTTCTTATTAACTTCACATTAATTGCATTTAATTGGGAGTTACACTAGAAGAAAGTGGCCAGCCACTTTGTGAATGAATGTGAATTCATTTTTTTCATTCAAGTGTGGTGATTCTTCCTCCTTCTTCCTCTCAAGCTCTCCCTCTCCCTCTCCTCCTTGCTTGGCCGAATCTCACCAAGGTGCTAGCACACCTTTGTGTGAGGTTTTCTCCACCTACGTGTCCGTGTGGATACTTCTAGAGGACCGGCGCTTGACAGTCTAGACATCCGGCAACTCCTTGGACGAGTGGGATAAGCGAAAGGCACGCTTCGAAGGTATAACCCTTATCTAGTGTAGATCTAAAGGTTTTACAAACTCGTACAAGAAAATATTTTTCGAAAAGTTTTGTTTACGAATCTTTGCACGGATCTATGGCTTTGGGTGACTCGGGGTTTCCGCGACGCGAAAAAGCGGTTTTCGCGGCCCGAAGAACCCAACAAACGCCACACGACCATACCTATAAAGCACATTTATGGTGTAAAAGTCACTGAGAATAAGACACATCCATGCCTCAAGGGAATGGCCAAACCATGGAATTCATTATGGGCAAGGCATGACCATGTCTTTCTACACGACCTCACCGTGGGGCTGGCAGGGAGTGAAGCATGACGGAACGGTGGTGAAGCTGGACTCCTCTGAGAGACACGACTATGTTTGTGAGGCACATTCCATGTCTTGGATTCTTTTTCTCCAAGCTTACTCTTTATTATATCTCTCGAGAGTCCTTTTATTAATGGGTCAACTTGGTTCTTACTAGACCTGACATTGACAAATGTTATAATACCATCAGATATTAGTTATCTAATATATTCATGTCTTAAGGTAATATGTCTAGGTTTACCATTGTAAATCTTACTAAATGCTCTAGACATAGTTGTTTGACTATCACAGTGAAAAGAAATCACTAGCATTGGTTGTGGCCACAACTTTATGTCTATCAGCATATTTTTTAGCCATTCAGCTTCTTTGCCTATGGCTACCAAAGAAATGAATTCAAATTCTATTGTAGAATGAGTAATGTGTTGGATCGAGATGCGCTAGAGGGGGGGGGTGAATAGCGCTCGTGGCTTTCACGCGTTTCGTATTCGGAAATCGTTCGAGGAAATGCAGCGGAAATAAAATAAACAAACACACAGAGGACCAAGGTATTTACTTGGTTCGGAGCCTGTGATGACTCCTACTCCAAGGCCCATGTTCTTTGAATGTTTACTTTGGGCAACACCTATATCTCGTAAAAATATTACAAACTAAGTACAATTAGAAGCAGTAATAATAAAACTTATAACGACAACAAAAGACTAAATCTGAAGCTCTGGGTCGTCGGCATCGAGTTAAAGCTTTATCGGAACGTCTCGTTAGCAGCAGGTTGTAGAAAGATTGCTTGGAAGAAGATTAATTAAGTGCTGCCTCGAGAGCTCCTCTTACACATTGTTGGAGGCGCCTCCAAGCCCGTCCGAGGCGCCTCCAAGCCTCCCGAGTCAGCCGTGTAGATTAGCGAAGAAACCTTCGTCGCTTATCTTGCTTGAGGCGCCTCCATGGCCACTCCAAGGTGCCTCCAAGCTCTGGTCCAAGGCGTCTCCAGCTCCGTTCGAGACGCCTCCAGATCCTCTTCGCAGCCAGCTCACACTCTGTACCCGAAGCACCTCCAAGCTCCATAGAGGCGTCTCGGACACTGTTCATCCGAGGCTTGCCTTGCTCATTTGTCCCTACAAAGCATATTAGTTCACCAAACACACACATACCCTGCAAGACAAAGTTAGCACACATAAAATATAGTAAAAGCAGTAATTGGCAGTCTCCGGACTGTCAAGTTCTGACTTCAGATTTCCGACCGGAAACCCTAGGTCGAACCGACGCCTATTGTTCCCTCTTCCGGGGAACACGTCCTCACCTACTCCACTCATGAGAGTTTTACCTTTTACCAGTTTGGTCCTCTAGACTGACTGGACTTTTTCTCGGCGCTCGATGCTTTCGGTCTTCATGTTGGACGTCCAGTCCACGACCTGTCCAGACTTCTACCCGGTTTGTGTCACCAAGATTTTAACCTAGGGTTACCTCCCCCTAGGATTTTGCCCGAAGCTCCGACCCGTTAAGACTTTCTGCCTAGGGTTACCACCCCCTAGAGTTTTCCACCTACCTAACTGCAGCTAAGACTTTTGCCTAAGTACACTTAGGACTTTTCCTGCAATGCTCATTCAACATATTAGTAATCAAAACACCTTAACTTTAAACCCTTTGACATAATCAAAACATAGGTTCGATCGTCGGATGTTTCCCGCACCAACAATCTCCCCCTTTTTTATTATGGCAACACAGTTCAAAGTTAAGTAAAACATAACAGTAATTAAGAAAATTTCTAACAAGAAATAGGAGCATAAGTAAGCTAAAATTATTTTAAATTACAAACACACAAAGCTCCCCCTAGATCAAAGGTTATATATTTTAAATATGTTTAAATTAACTTTGACTTTTCTCTCTCCCTTTGACATAAATCAAAAAGAACCCAAGTAGAGAGAGGTTTGTTAAAGAAATATTAACTTTGTTTAGTTTTAAGCTCCCCCTGAAGGATAGCTAAGATTTGACCAAAAAATGTTTAAAATTTTAATAACAAATGTTTTGAAAAAACCCTTAGCTATTTTTGAAAGTGCTTTGAAAAGACTTAGTTTTTTCAACAAAAACTTAGCTTCTTTAAATAATTTTAAATAATTTTTCAAATAATTATTAAAGAATTTTTAAATAATTTTCAAAATAATTTTTAAGTAATTTTTGAAATAATTTTTAAATTGATTTTCAAAGGATTTCAAATAATTTTTAAATTGATTTTCACAAGGATTTTTATAATAATTTTTAAATTTATTTTCAAAAGGATTTTCAAAATATTTTTTAAATTGATTTTCAAAAGGATTTTTAAAATAATTTTTAAATTGATTTTCAAAAGGATTTTTTAAATGATTTTTTAAATTGATTTTCAAAGGGATTTTTAAAATAATTTTTAAATTGATTTTAAAAAGGATTTTAAAAATAATTTTTAATTTAATTTTCAAAAGGATTTTTAAAATGATTTTTTAAATTGATTTTCAAAGGGATTTTTTAAATGATTTTTAAATTGATTTTCAAAAGGATTTTTAAAATAATTTTTAAATTGAGTTTTTAAAAGATTTTTAAAAGAGTTTTTAATTAATTAAGTTGATTCATTTGATTAAATTGATTTTATTTAATTAACTTAAATTTATTTGAAGATTAATACTATTGATTCAACCTAGATCCATCTCACCCAATTCTAAGTTATCAATCAAGTAATCTTAAGTAATTTTGTGAGATTGTTATCTTGAATTTATATTATTTCTAAGGATTAATTTACATTTGAGTTAGACTTAAGATTTTTCAACTAGTCAATTAAATACACATTTCTAAGATTGGTTCCCAGGTCATGGCGAGGCACTCGGCCTTCTTGGGTATGGGATCATCCACCACTTCCTAGACAGAGCTGCTCAAAGAAATTATATATTTAATTTTCTTTTTGGAACCCCTAGGTTTAATTGGACAAGTGTAAATTACGCCTACGTCCTTAAACTATCCTGAATCTAAACATGTATAATAAAAAAAATCAAGCATCAAACAATTCTATCTATTGGTAAAGATGGTCTTTCTATTGGCTCCCCCTGGATCATAGCCTCGATATGGTCTATCAAGGTAGTAGATATGATCCTTGGGGACCCAATATAGTCCAAGTCCAACTTGATTAACCAAGTTCGACTTGGGGACCCATGCTTGGACTATGTTTCTATTTTTTCTATTAACTAAGGATAGATATGCTTTGTATTTTCTTTTGGTTTTAAATCCAAGTCCGGATTTGTTGAAACCAACTCGCTGTTTTCCAAGAATCAGATCAAGATTCTTGGAACCCAGGGTGAACCGTTCCAACATGTCCTTGAGTTCTTTAATTTGAGTTTTCAAATTAGAATTTTCTTCCTCAAGTTGTTGGACTTGAGTTGAACTTTCAATTTGAACTGGCTCAGTTAAAGAACTCGAGTCAGTCGCTTCCTTAAGGGTTGTTACCTCCTTTTGGAGTGACTTGACCCAGAAGTTGGATTTAGTTAAATTTTTTAACAAGTAAGGAACTAAATTCTTCAAATCATCTAACTGAGTTTCGGCAAGTAGAGAACTTACAGTGGGGTTCGGTCCTTTGGAAACGGATGCGGATCCGTGGCTTCGCTCGGACTCAGTTTCTGACTCCCTCTCAGTTTCAAACTCGAGCTCGGACTCGGTTTCGATAATGTTAGCTTGCACTGGTAACACGAGGAAGCTTGTCGGTTCTTCTTCGTCAGTCTCAAATTCATCTGATGACTCGGACCAAGTTGCCTTCAATGCCTTCTTTCTTCGTTGCTTTTTGTTTAGACAATCCAGTTTGTAGTGCCCCTTCTGGTTACAACCATAGCAGATGACTCCGGACTTGTCCCTCGTGTTCATTTGAGTCGCCTTTTTATTTCTACAGATTTTTTGTACAAGCTTTAATAGCTCGGAAACAATCTCGTCTTCATCCTACGATTCATATTTGGACTCGGTTTTCGTTTTGCGCTTTGTTTTAGATTCTCGGGCTCTGCTTGTACTTGCAACCAAAGCAACACCTTTCTCGACCGGGCGTGCATTAGTCTGTTCATGGAGTTCAAACTCTGCAAATAACTCATCTAATTTAATAAAGGAAAGGTCCTTAGAAACCTTGTACGCATCTACTATGAATGCCCACAAGGTATTCCTTGGAAAGGCATTTAAGGAGTACCTGATTATGTCCCTGTTGTCTACCTTTTGTCCGATCGCATGAAGCCCATTGAGTAGATCTTGTATCCAACACTATGTGAAAAATGACTTTTTACTTCGCCACAATTTACTTCATCAATTTAAATATACGAAGTAAAAGTGTATAAGAAACTTCGCTGAAAAAACCGACGAAGTATATACAAATATAGACTTCGCAGATTTAAAAACACGGGCTTCGCTTTAAACTGAAATAAGATATTACTTCGGAAAGTTGTTAAATACCGAAGTAGTAACGCCGTGAATACAATTTTTAGTGTTTACTCCGAAGTAATAGTACAAGAGTTAACTTTTAGTTTGAGACCACTTTTATTTCCCCACACTTTTTCGTTTTCTTGGGTTAGGGCTTCCCTCTACCGAAATTGAGTTGTTACGTTGGACCTCCTCTTACTTCCCCTTCATTTCAGTCCTCTCCGTTCCCCCTCGTTAGGGCTTCTGAGTTGGAGTCTTAGGCAACAGAGACGAAGTTTTCCTCGTTAGGGCTTTTGAAATAAGGTTTGGCAACTTGAGCTTTCTTACGCAGGGTTTAGGTTGCAAGTGTTTGAGATATACCGTATGTTTTCAATTTGACAGAGCTGGCGGAAGGCTGAGGTCTAGGTTTCTTTCCTTCGATTTCTTTTTCTTATTCTTCTTCTTTTTCTCCTCCTTTATTTTGCAAAATCATGTTTTAGACGGTCTCCAATTTGTTGTAGGTTTGGTGCTATTCTTCCAACAAAGTCAAGTGTTTGGAATTTTTTTTTGCTTTTTTTTTTCAGTCTCTATGTTTACGAGGTCATTACCTAAAGGGCTGATTCATGATGCTTTCTTGGAGTAGATACTTCTGTTTTCGGTTGTTCTTTATTTGGTTTGTTGTTGTGGATCGTGTATTGTGGGATTGATTTCTGTTGTGAAAGTTTATACCAATTAAAATTGTTGGTTTTTGATGTAGAAGAATGCATTTCAGCTGCACAAATATAGATTTTTATTGAGCACTGACAATACTTCATGAGATTTATGAGTCATCCCATGCTTTCGTTCTTTATATATCCACATATTGTACAAAATACGCATTATTTTTCTTCATGATGAGTAGAAAATATTGATAGCTGTTGGAATGAGTATAAAATACGGAACTGTGCTCGATATGAATTTGACTACCTTTTTGCAGTCTTACTCTAACGTTTGCTTAACATATATGTAGTATCTTCAGGTTTTGATCGAAGAACACATTGAGCTAGCGGTAAATAATTTTAGCACGATAATTCTGAAGAAGTTTCTTGGGATTCTGTTGTACTATAATGGATAAATCCTAGATTTACTTAGATAGGAGGTCCAAAGAGTATGAGGAGGGTATGGAACAATTCATTAGAAGTTGTTTGCAGAATCCACATATCGACCCCAATTTAATTCATTGTCCTTGTTGCAAATGTATGAATCTTAAAAAGGGAGTGGTTATGTGGATTCGGGAGCATCTTTACTTCAATGGTTTTAGTAAAAATTATTTGAATTGGATTTGGCATGGCGAGGCTGCGGAGAAGGATAGATTAAATTCGAGTGTCAACCAAGAGCCAACTGATAATTGTCATGATGATTTTGAAACTATTAATTTGTGTGAGGCAGCGTATGATAACCATACAGAAAATTCAAAAGCATTTATGAAGTTTTTGGAGGAAGCAGAGAAGCCACTGTATAAGGGATGCAAACGTTACACAAAGTTGAGTGCACTTGTAAAACTATACAATACCAAAGCAAGGCATGGGATGAGTGATGCTCTATTTTCAGATCTACTAGCAGATTTTGGGGACATGCTGCCAGATAACCACAATCTGCCATCGTCAATTTATGAAGCAAAGAAGACGTTGAGTTGTTTGGCTATGAGTCATGAAAAGATTCATGCTTGTTCCAATGATTGTATCCTTTATAGGAAACAATATAAAGACTGCGTAAGCTGCCCGAAATGTGGCTTATCAAGATGGAAGCTAACCAAGAAAAATGTTGAGAAGAAAGGTGTTCCTGCCAAAGTGGTTTGGTATTTCCCACCCATACCAAGATTTAAGCGCATGTTTAAATCTTTAGAAACTTCCAGAAATTTAACATGGCATGCAGATAGCACAAGAGTTGTTGGTCAGTTACGCCATCCAGTTGATTCACCGTCATGGAAATTGGTGGATCATATGTGGCCCGACTTTGGAAGTGAGGCAAGAAATATTCGCCTGGCACTTGCAGCCGATGGAATTAATCCTCACAGCAATCTTAGTAGTCGCTACAGTTGCTGGCCAATCATGCTGGCCACATATAATTTGCCTCCAGACATGTGCATGAAAAGGAAATTCGTCATGCTAACGATGCTCATTTCAGGGCTGAAACAGCCTGGAAACGATATCGACGTCTACCTTGAGGTTCTGGTTGATGATTTGCAGTTGTTGTGGGAAGGAGTTGATGGAGTTTATGATGCTTATCGAAGGGAGGTTTTCACTCTTAAAGCAGTTCTTTTATGGACCATCAACGACTTTCCTGCATATGGTAACCTTAGTGGATGTACTACACATGGTTATTACGCATGCCCAATATGTTGTGGGATACTTATGCAAAGCACTTACAAAATGGGAAGAAAATATCATTTGCTGGGCATAGACAATTCCTACCACGATTTCATCAATATCAGAGGCAAATAAAGGAGTTTAATGGTATGGAGGAACTTGGTGAAGCAGGTAGGCCACTATCTGGAATTAAGTTGTTTGACAAGCTTTCAGACATAACATGTGAGTTTGGAAAGAAAATAAGTGTGAAGGGGAAAATAAGGAAAAAAGCAAAGGAGAATATTGTGGAAGACATTGAAGAAGAAAAGTATGTTGGAGCTACAAATTTCAGTAAATGTTGGAAGAAGAAGTCAATTTTTTTCAATCTTCCATACTGGAAATACCTACATGTTAGGCATTGTCTCGATGTTATGCACATTGAGAAAAACGTTTTCGAGTCTCTGATTAATACTTTGATGAACATCAAGGGAAAAACCAAGGACAATGTGACAGCTAGGTTGGACATGGTTCAGATGGGAATTGGGCCTCAATTGGCTCCTAAAATTGGTGAGAAAAGAACATATCTACCTCCTGCAGCATGCTCATTCACAAAAAATGAGAGATTACAAGTATGTAGGTCATTAATAGATATAAAAGTTCCGGAAGGTTTCTCATCAAACATGAAGAATCTTGTCTGCATGGATGAGATGAAGCTGAGTAGCTTGAAACCACATGATTCTCATGTTATAATGCAGCACTTCCTGCCAATAGTCATACGTAATTCTCTGCCAAAATATGTTAGATATGCTGTCATAAGATTATGCTTCTTCTTCAAAGATATTTGTTGCAAGATTATCGATGTAGCCAAGTTAGATAAGCAGCAATCTGACTTGATCGTTACACTCTGCTTATTGGAGCAGTATTTCCCCCCTTCTTTCTTCGATATCATGCTCCACTTAACAGTTCATCTTGTTCGTGAAGTCCAATTATGTGGACTAGTCTACTTCAAATGGATGTACCCATTTGAAAGATGCATGAAGGTGTTGAAAAGTTACATAGGCAGTTGAAAATATCTGGAAGGTTGCATTATTCAGAGATATGCAGCAGAAGAAGCAGTTGAATTTTGTTCAGAATATCTCAATGACCTTGATCCTGTTGGGGTCCCTAAATCACTACGTGACCCAAACGCAATCATTCCTGGATTCTCAGCAAGAAATTCATCAATCATCGTCCAACAAATTGATCTCCAACAAGCACACTTGACTGTTCTAGAAAATACAGAAGAAATATCTCCATACATTATGTAAGTGTACTGCATAACTAATAATTATATGTACTTGGCAGTCCATATGTATTCATGAAAATAAAACTTTAGAAGTAAAATTCTTCAGTGAACACAAATCCTTCTTGAAGACAATGTTTCCCAAGAAACAGAAAGATGCAAGGTGGATACAAGATGCTCATAATAAGAGGTTCATTGACTGGTTTCGTGCAAAGGTGATGTAGAAGATGCTAACATACAATATTTGTTAATCATTGTTTTGATCACACTAATTAATAGGAATGCATGTCAGGTGGCTGCTGAAATTGATAGTTGCAATGGTGGAATGACATTGTCATTGAGATGGCTGGCCCATGGACCACGTGTGCAAGTCTTAAAGTGTGATAGCTATGTCATACATGGCAAGTTATACCAAACAAAAGAGCGGGATGATGAGAAAGTTTGTCAAAACAGTGGTGTTTCTCTACTTGCCAACATGATGCTTGTTTGTAGTGCCAAAGATAAGAATCCCGTGTTAGAGAATGTGACTTTTTATGGAGTTATTGAAGAGATATGGGAACTAGACTATCATCAATTTCAAGTTCCTCTTTTCAAGTGCGCATGGGTATCAAATGACAAAGGAATACAATACAATGATGAATGTGGCTTCACCTTAGTTAATCTGAACAAACGAGGCCACCAGAAGGATGAATTTGTGCTTGCAAGTCAAGTTAGACAAGTATTTTATGTTGTTGACCCACTGAACAAAGGGTGGTCAATAGTGCTTTAAGTTCCAAATAGATGTTACGAGGGAGAAGAGGATCTTTGGACCAGAATTCCCGAAGCTCGACCAATTGATAATGTTGATATTCATTGTATTCCTACACATGAAGGATACTTTAGATCTTCTAAAGAGGGTTTCTTTGTAACAAACAAGAAAAAATGATGTTTTCCACTTTTATGTCATCTGCATTAATATTTATTGTTTTTACTAGTATTATTTTTACTTGTTCGTATGTGTTAATGTTATTATTTGTATCACGTCTTCTTTTATTATATTGTCACTGCAGACTTTATATACCGTTATCTCATCATTTATTTTCCTATATGCAGGGAAAAGAAAAATACGTCCTAAAAAATAGCGAAAAATAGCAAAATATAATGAGCCACGTGTAGTTGAGGACACCGAACTACACCAAGATGCTGATGGGTTAGCAGCTGTAGAGATACGAGGAGAGACTGAAATAGAAGAACCTCCTATTCCTGGGCAGAAGAAGACTCGGGGGGCCTACATCAATGTGCAGACTTATTGCTGCTGCAAGATGGGGAAAAAAGTCGACGATTGAATATGATGACATGGGACGACCTGTGTACAATGAAAATGGGAAGACACTACAATCTTTCATAGGCTCTGTTGTTAGATCCATGGTGCCTATTAACATAAAGTCATGGCCCACTGTTCCAGAGAACATGAAACAGAAAGTGTGGGAAGAAATATCAGTGAGTATAATCCAATAATACACTTCCTTATAAGATTGCTTATGTTTTTTTTTCATTGTTATTTTTTCAATATACAAACTGATAGCAATTACTGCTGTGTGTTACAGAATGTCTTTGACTTAGAACCTCAAAGCGAGGCGGCAGTGATGAGTTCAGCAGGCCAGAAATGGAGAGACTTCGAAAATAAACTCAACAGTCGGTTTGTCTATCCATATAGAGATAATCCTGAAAAACTGAGGTCACCACCGGAGCAGTATCAGATCCCATCTGCAATTTGGAAAGCTTTTGTCGATGAGAGGCTACATCCATCTTGGGAGGTACTTGATGATATTATCATGTTATATTTAAATTATTATATGCACCAAGATTTAAAACATTTAGGGCATTTAATTAACAAAATGAAGTTCTGTACAGCAGGAATATATATAATAAGCTCATGTACAGTAGGAATATATATAATAAGTTCATCATACTCCATCCTATTGTTTTTAAATTCTAGCCATTCTTCTAAAAATTTACTTTTTTTTTACGTGACATAGGTCACTCATGAAAAACAAAAGGAACGGGCGAGCAATTGCAAGTATCATCACAAAATGTCTCGCAAGGGATACATTTGATTGGAGACTGAATTGGTAATCCATGGAACATTATATTATCCTTTTCATGTAGTACGTCATGTTTAAATGATCAATTTTTGGAATTGTAGAGGCAGAGAAAAATATTCAAGGAGGATGAGGAAGTTGATAGGTCATTCCTTTGGCGTAAGGCCCGCGAAGACAAATCCGGAAACATCACAAATACAAAGACTGCTGAAGTTACTGAAAAAATTGTAGTATTTTAGTTTTATTTCGAGTTCATTCATAATAATTGAAAAAAGTGTCTTCATTGGATATTTAATGTTACCTCCATATTTTTAGGACGATTTATTGGACAAAAAAAAGAGGGGAGAGTTCATATCTTCTGGAAGCAATGACGTATTAACTACTGCATTAGGGAGCCAAGAACCTTACGGAAGGGTTAGAGGTGTAGGGGGATTTGTGAAGCCCCAAGTCTACTTCAAAACTCCAAGGAAGAAGAGGGAGTTGGTGTCAAAGGCTTTGGCTGAAAACTTCAAAGAGCAAGAGGAGGAAACAAAGAGTTTGAAAGCTGAAGTTGAAAAATTGAAGGCTCTTCTTGCTCGATTTATGCCAGAAACAAGTGATCGAGTTTCTGAACGTGTAGCATCTAATAAGTCATCGCACATGGCAGTTCAAATATTGGAAGATGATGTGGACATTTTTGAATGCGACAATTCATTCAATGAGGTTTTGCATTATATTTGGTACATTAAATTTGTTTCCTAGCTTCAGATATTAAAAGATAATATCTTATTGTTCAGGGGAAAAAATGACATTTGTCTCTGAAGAATAAGGGGAATGTGGTGGCATATGGCACGATAGTATCCGACGGAGGCACAAATGTAATGCTGCACAATGCTCCACTTGGGGAAGGCAACTTAAAGGTGTTTGTTGATGTTGTTTTACAGGAGGAAGCGGAGCTTCCAATTCCACTTAAGTCGGGACCAACAGTAATGGTAGATGCTATTGGAACTGTGGTTGGCTGGCCAAAAGAATTGGTGATATTTCCGACGACAAAGGTATTTTCAGTTCACTTTTCTGTTGCTATAGTTATATATTTTGCTACAATTATTTAAAATTACAGAAAAAGGAGAAACCTGCACCACCATTTGCTATTTTGGAGGTTCCTGATGAGAAAAATAAATACAAGGAAGTTGAAAGTGCTCTACCAATGCCATGCAAGTTTTTGTATTCTTTTGTTGTTAGACTGATGACTGAGGAGGAGACCATTCCTATCGAATTTGATGAAGCCATGTTTGTACGTAATGTGAGTACATCGTTGTTGAGAGAGGATATCATGCGCTGTATGGAAATGAGAGAGATAGGGTCTAGGCAAATTTTGATTTACATGAGGTAAGTTATGTCTTATATACAATTCTTCTCTTTGCTTGAGTTCATGTCTTAAGTAACCATGTTTTTGATTACTTGAATGCAGTTACTTGTACAAGTACTTGAAGGAAACAAACAGGGCTGAGTATGTGTCGTTTGTGGATCCCAACAAAATACCAGCCGCTCAAGATGGCAGTACCTCTTCACAACACATTGCTAATCAGTTGAAAGCATCAAACGGAGACAGCATATGCCTTATCCCATACAACACTGGGTATATTTTTAATCCCTGCTCAATTCCTAATACATAGTAGCTTAGCTATATATTGACAATCGTGCAGGAACCACTGGATCTTGACCGTTATAAACGAGGACAAAGATACAATTTATTTGCTGGACTCAATGGGTAATAGGAACCGAGATAACGCTTGGAAAACTACAGTGTGCAAGTATGTTTTAGATTATGTAGATTGTGAATAGATTGATTAGCAAATATGAAATGAAATAAGTTCTATTTTTACAATGTAGTGGAGTGAGAATGTACCTTTGTATGAGGGGTAATCCAAAATGACCAACTTTCAAACAGTTGACGGTATGTCTTATTGAAAACATGCATTCCTGGTTCTTATATATTTGGTTTTTCACTTTGCATTAACTTTGATTCATTAGGGTAATCTCAAACAACAAGGTTGTGTTGAATGTGGATATTGTGTCATGCGGTACATGAAAGAGATTGTTGAATGTGAGGATCTACAGTTGGAGAGGAAGGTGTGTGAATTTCTTCCATTTTGAACAGGAATGCACATACTGAATCAAATCGTTCACGCCCTGCTACTGCTTTCTTCTCATGCTTTGATATGGCTTCTTTCCTTCTTTTTTTTCCTAGCCCATAGATGACACCCTGTTTATGGTTTTATACAAAACTGTGTTATGCTTAGTTCTATTAGTAGCTGGGGGAAATTAGTAACTGATTTGGGCATGGTTATCTTATAGACCTAATAAACTATTAAATTTCTGCTTGCCGATGATTGAGAATATAGAAGGCTGTCAAGGAACAACTATTTTTATTTCTAGAGCAGTAGTTACCTTCACAGGATGTGTACCCATCTCCTTGATATGGGACATTATTCACTATAGGGCATACACAGAGTCTACCTCTGAAGGTATCCTAAAGAATTCAAATTGACATAATTTATCTAAAATGCAACTTCAAAGCCTATAAACAATGTGATTAATGACAAAGTACATTGTAGGCTGTGATATTTAATTTTGGGTGCTGCCAACAACCACCATTTGATTTAAGGCACTCATTTGTTTCAATATCTGAAAAAAGAATAAAGCAAGCATGAACCACCCACTCGTTTGGCATGCAGTTCAGTAGAAATGAATAGTCATGCAAACCTCCACTCAAGCACACAGGAGGTTCGGTAGACTCCTTGAATCCTGCACATATAGCCTTCAGCACAGCACTCCTCTCTAATTTCCTTTTTGTGGACAGAAAAGTATAGTCTTGCTATTAGCACTAATGTTATAAAATGCTTTTAATTAATACTAGTCATTTGCTAATAACAATGACAAAACCTTTCTAGGCACGTGCTTAGTTTAAATTAAATCCAATAGAACCTTAGGCATCAAAATATAAACTGTATTATGAGTTGAAATTCAGATGTTTTAAGATGAGAGACAAGGGATCATAAGTCATACCTCGATATTGAACATTATTTATGACCAAGGTGGGTAGAATACTGACATCTCCACGAGAACCATGCCCAAGCTACCATAAGAAAATGTTCAGCATATCAGCTAGGTTACTAGAAAGATGCAGTTATCTGTCCACACCGCTAATTCAGTACTTTCGTGTTGTGTGATTATTGAGCAAATCTCATTGTATAATTTTTTGCTTTTTTGTCATAGTGCATGTGAAATTGAGAATGCAATACATTAATTTAACTGAGCATCTAATCACCATGCGATTGGAACTACTAAAACTTAAGGTTCAAAAAATTGTTGGATCATTTTTATTGCACATTTGATGAAATGTTATTGTTACTATAAGAGTGCATAAAACAATACATATTTATTTGTCTTATCATGCTTTTGTTAATTTAATTCATGATTTTTTTGTCAACTTACTGTGTTTTGATTTAAAGTTTTCAGTTACAAAACATAACATGATGGTTCTTTCTAAATTGCAGTTTGCAGGTTGTGTGAAGAACCAGTACTATACGCAGACACAATATGATGAAGTGAGAATTGAATGGAGTGAATTTGTGTACTCGTATTTGAAGTGAATTGCAGGTTGTGTGAATGAACCAGTACATGTTTTTGGTTTTTTATGGCTTATTTTGATCATATTTAGGGAGATTTGTTTTGTATAAACATATGCTGAAATCATGGCTTATTTTGATCAAGGCTTATGAAGTTACCTTTTGTGATGCTCAAAATTACTGAAGTATAAAAATAATGAAGTAAAAAGAGAAAAAATACTTCACTTTATTCATAAAATCCGAAGTAAAATCTACTTATAACTTCGAAGCAATACAATTTGTTGCTGTAAAATAGTATCAACTACTTCGGTTATTACCAAAAATTCTGAAGTAGTTTCTATCTATTACTTCGATCCAGAACGAAGCTAAATGTAATTTAATCGATAATTACTTCAGGAATTAACGATATATGACGAAGTAAAAGTAATCCATTACTTCATTTTTAATCAAAGTTAGAGTAGGTATATTACTTCACAACAAATACTAAACTATGAAGTCGAAAAGGATTAATTACTTCGGTGTTTTTAAAAACCGACGAAGTTATATGCACTTTTTACTTCGTAATATGTCCGAACCCGACACCCAATACGACTTCGTTTTTTCTGGGCCTACGACTTCGAAGTTTATCCGAAGTAAAATGAATCTTTTTACTACACGCGTGTCTACTTCGGTAAAAACAGGTCTTTTACTTTAGGTAATCAACGAAGTAAAATGTCGTTTTTCACATAGTGCAGGTGTGGAGTTGGCTAGCCGTCTCATTTTCCTACATTTTAATATTATACAATTTATTCAAAATTAAGTCGTGCTTACTTACTTTAGCGTCGGAGGTGCCCTGGTGTAGCTCGATTAGCTTTTCCCATAGCTCTTTGGCACTCGAGAAGGGTCCTACTTTGTTGAGTTCTTCTTTTGTCAGTCCACATTGTAGCATGCAAGTTGCTTTGGCATCGACTTCAACCTTCTTCTTTATACTAGCGTCTCAGTTGATGCATGAGACTAGTTCTCCCGTGCCGTCACGTGGAAGTTCGAGACCGGTCTGGATAATAATCCACATCTTGACTTGCATCTTGAGGTGGTATTCCATCCGGTTCTTCCAATAGCCAAAGTCCTCACCGGAAAAGAGTGGCGGGCGGACTGTGCTAAAACCTTCTTGGAGAGTCATTAAAGAGTCTAGCACACAATAAAAAGAAAAACAAATCCCAAGACTTGATCCTGGATTAGCAGTGTGGGATGTACAATAAAAAGAACACGAACTCGAGTGGTGTTGCACCAACTTCGAGCAAAAATCTATTCGAATGGGAAAACAGATCAGAATATAGCAATTATACTAATTCTGATTGACTTCAAAAAATTGAAAAGACCACTAAAATATTGCTTGACTGGTGGTTGCACCAAATTGAAGCGACCCCGCTCTGATACCAATTGTTGGATCGAGATGCGCTAGAGGGGGGTGAATAGCACTCATGGATTTCACGCGTTTCGTATTCGGAAATCGTTCGAGGAAATGCAGCTAAAATAAAATAAACAAACACACAGAGGACCAAGGTATTTACTTGCTTCGGAGCCTGTTGTGACTCCTACTCCAAGGCCCACGTTCTTTGAACATTTACTTTGGGCAACATCTATATCTCGTAAAAATATTACAAACTAAGTACAATTAGAAGCAGTAATAATAAAACTTATAACGACAACAAAAGACTAAATCTGAAGCTCTGGGTCGTCGACATCGAGTTAAAGCTTTATCGGAACGTCTCGTTAGCAGCAGGTTGTAGAAAGATTGCTTGGAAGAAGATTAATTAACTGCTGCCTCGAGAGATCCTCTTACACACTGCTGGAGGCGCCTCCAAGCCCGTCCGAGGCACCTCCAAGCCTCCCGAGTCAGCCGTGTAGATTAGCGAAGAAACCTTTGTCGCATATCCTGCTTGAGGCACCTCCATGGCCACTCCAAGGCGCCTCCAAGCTCTGGTCCAAAGCGCCTCTAGCTCCGTTCAAGGTGCCTCCAGCTCCTCTTCACAGCCAGCTCACACTCTGTACCCGAGGCACCTTCAAGCTCCATGGAGGTAACTCGGACACTGTTCATCCGAGGCTTGCCTTGCTCATTTGTCCCTGCAAAGCATATTAGTTCATGAAACACACACATACCCTGCAAGACAAAGTTAGCACACATAAAATATAGTAAAAACAGTAATTGACAGTCTTTGGACTGTCCGGTTCTGATATCGGATTTCCGACCAGAAACCCTAGGTCGAACCGACGCCTACTGTTCCCTCTTTCAGGGAACACACCCTCACCTACTCCACTCAGGAGAGTTTTACCTTTTGCCAGTTTGGTCCTCCAGACCGATTGGACTTTTGCTCGGTGCTTAATGCTTCCGGTCTTCATGCTGGACATCCGGCCCACGACCCGTCCAAACTTCTACCCAGTTTGTGACACCAGGATTTTAACCTAGGGTTACCTCCCCCTAGGATTTTACCCGAAGCTCCGACCCGCTAAGATTTTCCGCCTAGGGTTATCACCCCCTAGGACCTAGGGTTACCACCCCCTAGGGTTTTTCACCTACCTAACCGCAGCTAGGACTTTTGCCTAAGTACACTTAGGACTTTTCCTGCAATGCTCATTCAGCATATTAGTAAACAAAACACCTTAACTTTGAACCCTTTGACATAATCAAAATATAGGTTCGATCATCGGATGCTTCTCGCACCAACATAATGCACATCTATTTCTTTGAAGCCCATGAAATGGCTCCTCCACCAAAGTTGAATATCCATCCAGACATTGATTTATTGTCAATGATACTAGTTATCCAACTTACATTTGTATAACCTTCTAGCACCGATGGGAACTTATTATAGAACAAGGAAAGAGACTTTGTCTTCTTCAAATATCCTAGAACTCTCCAATCACTCTCCAATGTTCGGTGCTAGGATTATGTGTAAACCTTGCAAGCTTGAAAATAGAAAAAGCAATGTTGGGTCATGTATAATGTATATCATACATCAAACTGTCAATAACACTTGCATAGTATAGTTGACTAATTGATCTATCCAAATTTTCTACCAATTTGTTTGAAACATCAAATAGGGTATTTGCTTCTATTAATCTTAAATGACTAAACTTGGAAAGAACTTTATCTATATAGTGAGATTGACTCAAAGCAAAACTCCCACTATGATTCATCACTTTTATTCCTAAAATAATATCAACTTCTCCTAAATCTTTCATCTTAAACTGAGAAGATCAATAAGATTTAGTTTCATTTACTCCTTGTATATTTGTTCCTAAAATCAACATGTCATCAACGCAGAGAATAATGACGCCAACAACTTTGGTAAACTTAGAGTAGATTCATTTGCCTGCCCCATTATGTCTAAAGCCATGTGATAAGATCACATTGCCAAACTTTTCATGCCACTATTTAGGGGCTTGCTTTAGTCCATACAAGGATTTAACCAATTTACAGATTTTTTTCATAACCAGGTACAAAACCTTCTAGTTGTTTCATGTAATTTTTTTTTTATCAAATTCACCATTTAAAAATATTGTCTTTACATCCATATGATGAATATGTAAATCATAAATTGATGCTAAATCACAAAAAACTCTTATTGAAGTAATTCTTGCTAAAAGAGCATATGTGTCAAAATAATCAACACTTTTTTTCATAAATCCCTTGGCTATAAGCCTTGCCTTGAAGGTCTGTAGAGAACCATTAGTGTTGTATTTTCCCCTAAACACCCATTTACAACCAATAGGTTTTGATTTAGAAGGTGGATCAACTAGCACTCATGTTCCATTTGCTAGAAGAGAATCCATTTCATTGTTTATTGCTTCCTTCTAGAAATTGGAATCTCTTGAAGTCATTGCTTCATTATATGATTTTGGATCATCTTCTAAATGCAAAACATTAGGTATTTTACTCAACACCTCATCTCTACTTCCTTCAACCAAAAACATCAATGATTGTGCATATATAAAATCAGTACCAAAAGTCTTTTCTTTTCTTACTCTTTGACTCTTCCTTGGTTCATTATGAGGTTCTACTGATTTTTGTTTCTTAGTTGAAGAAGAACTAGAATTCATAGTAGTGCTTAGTGTTGCATTTTTAGGGACTTCTTTGTTTGATTATGGATTAACTTTCGAATCTTTCAGAAAGCTTGTTTTTCAAAATTTAACATCCCTAAATTCTATAATTAGTATTAGAATTCGCATCCAACAATCTATATGCTTTTGAATTTTCAGCATATCCTATAAAAACACTTTTAAGAGCTCTAATTCCTAACTTGGTCCTCTTAGGATCCAGAACTCTATAATAAGGTACACACCCCCACACCTTCAAATCACTTAGATTTATGCTTTATTTACTCTAAAGCATGGATGATGAAGGGAAAGGAATCTATGGTGAAAAATTATCCTCGGGGGAAGAGAAGAGAAAGGATGAAGAAATCCCTTCCTTTGTATGCTTGTTTATCTTGATATAGGAAGATAGATACATGTGACATAATTTAGTAGATAAAAGAGGGCACATACATCATTTTTTGGGTATATAGTGTAATTTTATAAATTAAAAAGGGTACACGCAACATTTTTTTTAGTATATGGTATAATTTTGTGAATGAAAAGGGGTATATGCATCATTTTTCCCATCTGCTACTTTCTGTCTAATTTTGAGGTGATCGATTTTAGTTCCAAAACAATCCATTGATGGATTACGTTTCTCTTCCATTTGAAAATTTTAATGAAATAAATGACGAAAATTTTTTCACTGTGAAAACTTTTCCTTAGTTTTACTTCTGCTCTCCCAAGTAAACTGACCATTAGTTTCCTTCTTTTCCATACTTCATATGGAGAAGTTTTAGTTTTCTTTAATGGAATTTGATTGTGTACATGATAGACTATTAGCAATGCCACTCCCCATATATTTGTTGGTAATTTAGCATGCATAAGCATAGCATTGATCATATCTACCAATGTTCTATTTTTTCTTTTGGCCAAACCATTCTATTGTGGGGTGTAGGGTGCACTAGTCTGATGGATTATGCCATTATCTTCATAAATATCTAAAAATTCAATTGAAATATATTTACCATCTTGATTACTTTTTAAGATCTTAATTTTCTTTTCCAATTGATTCTCAACCAATACTTTATAGTTTTTAAACATATCAAATGTTTGATCTTTTGTTGTTATTAAATAAACTTATGTAAATTTGGAATGATCATCTATAAAAGTAATAACATATCTTTTTCCACCTCTAGTTAAGTGACCATTTAATTCACGTATATTAGAATGTATTAGTTCAAGCAATTCAGTTGTCCTTTCATTCATTGGAAAAAGTTTTCTAGTCATTTTCGCTTGTATGCAAATCTCACATTTTTCATAATTTCCATTTGGACATGAAATTAAACCATGTTGTGACATAAATTTAATTGAATTAAAATTAACATGAGATAAACCAGTATGTCATAAGTTAAATGGAGACTCAAGCATGTAAGCAGAAATATTATCTTGATTGATACTTTGTCTGAACATTCTGTCACATGAATAATCTTGTCCTGCAAATACACCATTATTAGAAAGTATAAGTTTATTTGCCTCTATGCAGCCGTAAATCCCTTCTTGTTTAACAAACTTGTATAAATCATATTCTTTCTCACATTGGGAACATGCAGTACATTCATCAAGATCATCATCTTTCCAGAAGTAAATTGTATCTCAATGGTTCCTTTTCTGAACAATATGGTAGTATCATGATTTCCCATTAAGACATTTTCTTCCTTTGTAGTAAGTTCATAATTTTTAATAAACTTTTCTCATTACAAACATGAATAGATGCACCAGAATCATACTACTAATTAGCAGATTTTTCATTTATTGCCATGTTGCATATAATTATCTTGCTTACTTTAAGATCAACAATCATATCAATGAACTTGGTGGGCATTCAAAAATATTCACAATTTTTTGTCCAACATTCCCTCCACCTTTAGTTTCTTGTAAAACCTGCATTATTTCTTTTAATGGTCTTTCTTTCACAAAAGTAACATGTCTTGATTTTCTTTTTGTCAGCAAAATTTTTGGAGGAAGTTTCAAAAAGCTCTCTCTTCTTTCCAGAATACCCTACTTTCTTAGTACTAGACTCAATGTTATTAACCTTAGAACCAAACTCTAAAGAAAATTTATTATCATGAATGTGAGTTTCTTCTTCAATTCAAATATGCTTTATAAGCTGGTTTATAGTGAAATCTTTAGAAGTGTGTAATAATTTATTTCTGTAGCCATTCCAAATGGTTGTCAATTTTACAATTACAATAGCCACTTGCAATGAATCAAACCCTTCTATTTTTATATCCTTGAGTCTAGAAATTAGGACAAGCAATTCATTGACTTGATTCAAGACAGGCTTATTATCCACTTTATGAAACTTAAAAAATTTCATGGTTAGAAATATGTCCATACCTTATTTTCATATGTGTATTTGTTCTTTAAGGCATTCCAGATTTCTTGTGGGGATTTGATCAAATGGAAGAGATCATACAACCTGTCTGATAAGACATTTAGGATGTATCCTATGCCACAAACTTCATCCTCTTCTCATTTCTTCTGAGTTGCTTTGATCTCATCAGTATTCTTCTCATGGTGCAGGCATCATGGATAGATCATGCAGTAGTAGATATGTGACAACCAATTTATTGATTATGAATAACATTTTATCCTTCCATATTTTTATCCCATCTTTATACCATGTTTTATGAGTAAGATAAATTTTTGAGCTCATTATAATTTTTTCCTAATTTTTGACATTATTTTATGATTTTGTAGGGAATTTTTGATGAATCATAGACTAAGGTTTGATTCAAACCAAATGAACCCAATGTCGAGGAGAATCTGTCCAAGAACTAAGGTGTTTATCAAGGAAGAGATATGTTTCATCTTGATCTAGTTTACCATCCAAAGAAGATTCACAACCTAAAAGTGTAACGCCCAAAAAATTCTCAAAATTATATTAGAAATCTTCTATGATTTTTCTGGAATTTTAGGATATTTTTACAGAATTTTTAGAGTAACGGAAGTAGCAATAATAAATAGAAACGTAAAATGGCTTAAGCGGGAATCGAACCCGGGACCTATCGCGTCCAGTAACCTTTAGATACCTTTAGTAACCAAGTGAACCCAGCAGGGCTATGCTGAAAGGAAAGGGGAACAATTATATTTATATTTGAGTTGGGCCGGATTACCCACTTAATATAAATAGGGAATTTAAGTGAGGAATTGTTATTTTTCTTAAACGAGAAAGCTTTTCCCTCAAACCTCACCCGCCGACCCTCTCTCTTTCTCCCTCACCTCTCGGTACCAACCTCAAGGAGACCTAGGGTTCCATCTTGAGGAGCGTAGGAGTACCTCCCGGCGATATCAAGGATACGAGGGCGCTCCTCTCCGTGAGAAGAACGCATAGACGCAAGGAGATCGCCGAAGGGATCTTCTCCACCAGAAAACTAGCGACTAGAATCTTAAGAAATCTAGCGCAGGAGGTAAGAAACCCCTCACCTGCAGTATAAGTAGCTCTTTCGATGTTTTTACGCATTAGTTTAGTCGTATGCAGAATTTTGACATGTAGGGTGTGAACTAGTACACACCATATGTTTGATAAAATGTGTAGCTCACTTAAATGCTACCACGGGCATTTTAATAGCTTAGTTAAATGCAATAGAAGCATTTATTCAATACATGCAGTTTTATTACAGCTTATATGGGACTACGGTCCAATGGGTGGGCTCCCACAGTCGCCTCTAGGTTCAGACAACCTAACTCTAGGTTCAGATAATCTAGAAATAGCAAGATAAGAAAAATTCAGTTATAACCAGTATTTTATTTTCAGCAGTGGCACTGTACTTGACTAGATGTCCATTGGGTTGGGCTCCCATAGTCGTCCCTAGGTTTAGATAACCTAGTAACCCTACTAGATTTGGGATTTGCTACCTCGGGTCTAGTTAGGGATGCGCGCACAGCAAGTACAGTTGCGGGGTCCATCAGCAGCATGATTAGTATTTTGATCTATTATTATAAATAGTTTTTCAAAATTTCACAATCAGTTATGTGAACATGATTTAAATTCAGTATTAGCATAGTTCAGTTAGCTCAGTGTTATATCAGTTTAGTTTCTTTCCATTGATAAATGTGATAGTTTCATGCTTAGCTCTTGATGTTCCAAGACTAGTTTTGATGCCATGTTTTAGTGTACATGACTAATAACTTTAGTATGTATATTCATCATGTCAGCATGTATTTCAAATAGCATGTTTTAAAAGCATGATTCCATCGTATGCATGTTTTGTGAGGTAGATGATTTCTTACTAAGCGAAAGCTTATAGATACTTCTTTTCCTTATACTTCAGATAAGGGTAAAGGAAAGATGGACTAGCAGAGGCTGGAGGGCAATGCAATGAAGAAGTGTGTGGAATAAGGAACTTGGAATAAAGATGCTTGGAAACTAGCGAACTTGAAACTTAGCATTTCTAATTTTAGTTACTTCTCTACCTTTTAGATTGTTTGTGTAGTATGCATTCAGTTTGATATTAGATAGCACTCCAAGAGTAATGTCATGCCTAGTAGTTTTATCTCATGCTTATAGAGTTGATGTATGTGATTTAGGCATGAATCAGTGCTGAAATCAGAGCTCATCTGCGAAATCAGAAACCCCCAATCGATCAGCCGATCGATTGGAGGCTTCCCAATCGATCGGTTGATCGATTGGGTAGCTGTTATACACAAACAGAAGGTCTCAGGATCGATTAGCTGATAGATTGATTCAGTTCAATCGAACAGCCGATCGATCGGGCCTGATTCCAGTGAATAGAACCTTGCTGAATTGATCCTCCGATCGATTGGTAAGTCTGGATTGATCAGCCAATCGATCCAGAATTTCCTTCGTGCACAGTAGCATGCTGAATCGATCACTAGATCAATCAACAAGTCTGGATCGATCAACTGATTGATCCAAACAAAGTTTTCGTATACAGTAGCCACCTGAATCGATCAGTGGATCGATCAGGCTAGTCCAATCGATCCACTGATTGATTGGGAGGCCTGATATCAGCTACAAACCCCTATTTAGATTCCTTGACCATAGGGGATGTAATAGATGACATGTATATCTTAGATTACACCCCTTAGCATATGTTCGATAATAAAATTCTGAATTTAGTAGCAGTTAACAAAAATTTAAATTGGTACAGCTTTCCGCACCTAGACTTAGTGATGGCCATGGATATAGCTTAGCACAGCATAATGTGACGGTCCATCCTCGTAGCCTAGTCAGTAGGAGGCGGGTCGTTACAGAGTGGTATCAGAGCAAAAGTTCCATACTTCCTACACACACATCAGCATTGAACCTGCAGCTTCCAAGTAAGGAAACGTCTCACACTTTATTATGTTCTTTCTTTTATGTTTATAGATACTGTAGCATGTTAATTGATGATAGTACCTAACATGATAGTAGTAGTAGTTATATAAACATTATTGCCTTAGTCATGTATGTCCTCTATCTCTTTAGAAAATGGTACGAGGACGCCCAGTTAGAAAGACACCAGCTACTGAGCTCCAGCATGAGGTAGGCAGCTCAGTGCCTCCCCCAGACCTTACCGCAGTAGTGGCTCAGTTACAGAAGCAGCTAGCTGAACAACAGCAGGAGATAGCCACCTTAAGGGCTAGTCAGCAGAACACTCCCACCGTCACTCCGGAACCTAACCTGGCAACCCCAGCAGTAATAGCGGTTCCACCAGTCCAACTTACAGCCCCAGTAGCCCCAGCAGCAGGGGCAAGGAGGGAAACTTATCTGATCCAGTGGCAAAAAATTAAGCCAGAGAATTTCTCAGGCACCAGTGAACCATGGGATGCTCAAGCCTGGTTCAAAACACTGGAATGTACGATAGAGCTTCTGGACTGGCTAGAGCATGAGAAAGTGAAATGCGCCTCTTTCTACCTGTCAGGGGACGCACGTATGTGGTGGGAGAGGATTAAAGCGAAGCGCCCAGTGAACTAGATGACATGGGCTGACTTCGAGAGAGAATTCTTTGAAGAGTTCTTTCACATGCGGGTTAAAACCGCCACTACGACGAGTTCACTGAATTTCGCCAGGGCAACCTTTCAATGGAGGAAATCGTGAAGAAATTCAACAGATTGGCTCGTCTATGCCCTGTGTTAGTCAGCACTGAAAAAGAACGAGTCCGGTTGATGCTCAAGATGCTAAGACCGGAAATAGCAATGAACGTGACCAACGGCGTCCACAAGCCGCAAACCACTGAAGAACTAGTGAGCAGTGCTTTGACCACCGAGCACTACCAGAACAATATCAGACAGCAGAAGCAAGTCCTCTCAGAGTCCAAAGGTCAGGGAGGCTCAGGTACTCAGAAACACCAGGGTCACAGCTCCCATGGCTCTAACTGGAAAGGGAACTCCAGCAACAAACGCAAACCAGGGAGTTACCCAAAAGGGGGACCGGCTAGTAAACAACCTAGCTATCCCAAGTGTTCCACTTGTGGAAAATTTCACCCAGGAGTTTGTCGCAAGGGCACTCGAGGATGTTTCGAATGTGGTCAGGAAGGGCATATGGCTAAACAATGCCCAAACAAGACCAGTTTTCCGCCACCACAGCCGATTCAGTATGAAGTCAAGCCAGCACAGTTGCACCAGATGCAGGCGACTTTAGATGGTCCACACATTAGCCAGGGCATATTAGAAGCCCCCTCAGCCACGACAAATGCGAGGATCTACTCACTCGCCAAAGAGGACGTAGCGAATGCCTCGACAGTTGTTACAGGTCAGATTAGTATTTTACAGCAAAGTGCAACTGTCTTATTCGATATTGGGGCAACCCATTCTTATGTATCCAGGGCATTCGCCGAAAAGTTAGCAGTACCCCCAGTGGTATTCAGTGGTCAGTTTCTGACAACCCTACCTTCGGGAGAAATTATGGCATCTATGCACTGGCTTAGAGCAGTGCCAGTCATTATAGCAGACAGAGAGTTGTTTGGCGATCTGATAGTGCTAGATGTGGCTGACTACGATGTCATCATGGAAATGGACTTCCTGATCAAGTACGGTGCTTCATAGAGTGCCATAAACAGAAAGTTATATTCCAACCTGAAGCAGGAGTACAATTTGAGTACAGCGGAGAATCAAAGAGAAGAGCTAAGAAATTTGTCTCAGCTCTGAAAGCACAGAAATTGCTAGATTCAGGGTGTACGGGATTTTTAGTGCATGTAGTCAATACCAGACAAGACAAGGACCAAAAGCTATAAGGGGTCCAAGTTGTATGTGACTAGCCAGCAGTCTTCCCTGAAGAGTTACCAGGCTTAGCACCAGACAGGGAGATAGAATTTGAGATAGAACTCATTCACGGTACAAATCCCATCTCCAAAGCACCATATCGCATGGCTCTGGCCGAACTAAAGGAACTTCATGAGCAATTGCAGGAGCTACTTGACAAGGGCTTCATATGTCCGAGTCACTTACCCTGGGGAGCGCCTGTATTGTTCGTGAAGAAGAAGGACGGGAGCATGCGCTTGTGTATAGATTACAGAGCACTAAACCAAGTCACGAATAAGAACAGGTATCCTCTTCCCAGAATAGATGACCTGTTTGATCAGCTAAAGGGAGCAGCAGTGTTCTCTAAGATAGATCTCAGATCGGGATATCACCAGGTTAAAGTCAAAGAAGGTGATATACCCAAGACAGCTTTCAGGACCAGATACGGACACTATGAGTTCGTAGTAATGCCCTTTGGTGTGACAAATGCTCCAGCTACTTTCATGGACCTCATGAACAGGGTATTCAGAGAATACTTAGATAAGTTCGTTATCGTATTCATCGATGACATTCTTATATATTCAAGAACTCAGGAAGAACACGCAGAACACCTGAGAATAGTATTGCAGACCCTTCAGCAGAACCAACTGTACGGCAAGTTCATGAAATGTGAATTTTGGTTAGATCAGGTGTCCTTCCTGGGTCACATCATCTCAAAAGATGGTATCATGGTAGACCCCCGTAAGATAGAAGCTGTGAGTAATTGGAAAAGACCCAAGAACGCCAGTGAAATTAGAAACTTTCTGGGATTAGCAGGTTATTACAGAAAATTTGTAGAGGACTTCTCCAGAATAGCCTCCCCACTGACAGGTCTCACCAGGAAGAACAGAAAATTTCAGTGGACAGAGGACTGTGAGAACAGCTTCAGTGAGTTAAAGAGGAGATTGACCAGTGCTCCCATTTTGACTCTACTAGAAAACACAGACAGCTTTGATATTTATAGTGACGCCTCTAAATTGGGACTAGGAGCAGTACTGATGCAAGATGGTAAGGTGATCACCTATGCCTCCCGACAACTCAAAGACTATGAGAGGAACTATCCTACTCATGATCTTGAGCTTGCAGCAGTTGTGTTCGCCCTCAAAATTTGGAGACATTACTTGTATGGAGCTCAGTGTAGAGTGTATACAGATCATCAGAGTTTGAAGTACTTTTTCACTCAGAATGATCTGAATATGCGATAGCGCAGGTGGCTCGAACTGGTCAAGGACTACGATATAGATATCCTCTACCACCCAGGAAAACCTAATAAGGTAGCAGACGCACTTAGCAGAAAGTCTAGTGCTACCTTACTATCCCTAGTAGCCATGTCACCGCCCCTACAAAAGGAGATCACAGATTTCAGTCTCGAACTTATAGTGGGGGCAGCTCTCTACTATGACATTAGCATCTACCCTGCTTGGTGACATCCAGACAACTCAGGAACAGGATCCTGAAATTCAGAAAATCAAGCAAGGGATAGCAGAACTAGAAAGTGGAGAGTTCAGAATAGCTGATAGTGGGGCAGTATATTTCGGTGACAGACTTTGTGTTCCAGATCAGGAGGAACTACGGAGAAAGATCCTAGATGAGGCACACAGGACTCCTTATGTGATGCATCCTGGTTCTACCAAAATGTATCAAGACTTAAGAAAACGTTTTTGGTGGCCTAGGATGAAAAGAGACATCGCTAGATATGTCAGCACCTGTCTGACCTGCCAGAGGGTCAAGGTAGAACACCAGAGATCAGGAGGAGTTTTGCAGCCTATTCAGATCCCAGAATGGAAGTGGGAGAATATTTCCATGGACTTCATAGTGGGACTACCCAGAACCACGAATGGTTTTGACACCATCTGGGTAATAGTGGATAGATTAACTAAATCAGCCCACTTCTTAGCTATCAGGATATCCTATTCCATGGAGCAGCTAGCTCAGTTGTATCTCAAGGAGATCGTTAGACTACATGGAGTCCCACGAACCATTATTTCAGACAGAGGTAGTAGGTTCACGTCACACTTCTGGGAGTGCGTACAGTCAGCATTGGGCACTAAGTTAAAATTTAGCACAACTTTCCATCCTCAGACAGATGGTCAGACGGAGCGAGTAAATCAGGTACTCGAAGATATGCTCCGAGCTTGTGCCCTAGACTTCAAGGGAAGTTGGTGCAAATATCTGAGTTTAGCAGAATTTGCATACAACAACAGCTATCAGGCCACTATCGGTATGACACCTTATGAGGCTCTCTACGGGCGGAGGTGTAGATCTCCAATCTGCTGGTATGAGAGTGGTGCGCAGAAGGAACTAGAACTTCAGACAGATCTAGTAGCAGATACCACAGCACCTATACAGCAGATCCGCCAGAGGATAGAGATAGCTCAGAGCCACCAGAAAAGCTATGCTGATACACGGCGCAGACCTTTAGAGTTTTTAGTTGGGAATACAGTATTCCTCAGAGTAGCTCCCATGAAGGGAGTAATGCTTTTTGGGAAGAAGGGCAAATTGAGTCCCAGATATGTGGGACCATACCTTATCACCAGAAGAGTTGGCAAGGTAGCATATGAGCTAGAGCTACCCCAAGAGATGTCAGCTATCCATAATGTATTTCATGTCTCTATGCTGAAGAAGCATATCCCAGATGCCACCCAGGTGATTGAGCCCCAGTCGGTACAAGTCCGCAAAGACCTCAGCTATGACAGTCGGCCTATTCAGATAATAGACCGAGCAGTTAAGAAATTGCGGAACAAGGAAGTACCATAAGTAAAAGTTATTTGGCACAGTCACATAGCAGAAGAGGCAACTTGGGAGACAGAAGCCAGTATGAGATAGAAGTACCTAGAGTTTTTCTAAGTTCGAGGACAAACTTTTTATAAGGTATGGGAGATTGTAACGCCAGAAAAATTCTCAAAATTATATTAGAAATCTTCTATGATTTTTCTAGAATTTTAGGATATTTTTATAGAATTTTTAGAGTAGCGGAAGTAGCAAAAATAAATAAAAACATAAAATGGCTTAAGCGGGAATTGAACCCGAGACCTATCGGGTCCGGTAACCTTTAGATAGCTTTAGTAACCAAGTGAACCCAGCAGGGCCGTGCTGAAAAGAAAGGGGAACAATTATATTTATATTTGAGTTGGGCCGTATTACCCACTTAATATAAATAGGGAATTTAAGTGAGGAATTGTTATTTTTCTTAAACGAGAAAGCTTTTCCCTCAAACCTCACCCGCCGACCCTCTCTCTTTCTCCCTCACCTCTCGGCGCCAACCTCAAGGAGACCTAGGGTTCCATCTTGAGGAACGTAGGAGTACCTCCCGGCGATATCAAGGATACGAAGGCGCTCCTCTCCGTGAGAATAACACATAGACGCAAGGAGATCGCCGAAGGGATCTTCTCCACCAGAAAACTAGCGACTAGAATCGTAAGAAATCTAGCGCAGGAGGTAAGAAACCCCTCACCTGCAGTATAAGTAGCTCTTTCGAGGTTTTTACGCATTAGTTTAGTCGTATGCAGAATTTTGACATGTAGGGTGTGAACTAGTGCACACCATATGTTTGATAAAATGTGTAGCTCAGTTAAATGCTACCACGGGCATTTTAATAGCTTAGCTAAATGCAATAGAAGCATTTATTCAGTACATGCAGTTTTATACAGCTTATATGGGACTACGGTCCAATGGGTGGACTCCCACAGTCGCCTCTAGGTTCAGACAACCTAACTCTAGGTTCCGATAACCTAGAAATAGCAAGATAAGAAAAATTCAGTTATAACCAGTATTTTATTTTCAGCAGTGGCACTGTACTGGACTAGATGTCCATTGAGTTGGGCTCCCATAGTCATCCCTAGGTTTAGATAACCTAGTAACCCTACTAGATTTGGGATTTGCTACCTCGGGTCTAGTTAGGGATGCGCGCACAGCAAGTACAGTTGTCGGGCCCATCAGCAGCATGATTAGTATTTTGATCTATTATTATAAATAGTTTTTCAAAATTTCACAATCAGTTATGTGAACATGATTTAAATTCAGTATTAGCTTAGTTCAGTTCAGCTCAGTGTTATATCAGTTTAGTTTCTTTCCATTGATACATGTGATAGTTTCATGCTTAGCTCTTGATGTTCCATGACTAGTTTTGATGCCATGTTTTAGTGTACATGACTAATAACTTCAGTATTTATATTCATCATGTCAGCATGTATTTTAAATAGCATGTTTTAAAAGCATGATTCCATCGTATGCATGTTTTGTGAGGTAGATGATTTCTTACTAAGCGAAAACTTACAGATACTTCTTTTCCTTATACTGCAGATAAGGGTAAAGGAAAGATGGACTAGCGGAGGCTGGAGGGCAATGGAATGAAGATGTGTGTGGAATAAGGAACTTGGAATAAAGATGCTTGGAAACTAGCGAACTTGAAACTTAGCATTTCTAATTTTAGTTACTTCTCTACCTTTTAGACTGTTTGTGTAGTATGCATTCAGTTTGATATTAGATTGCACTCCAAGAGTAATGTCATGCCTAGTAGTTTTATCTCATGCTTATAGAGTTGATGTATGTGATTTAGGCATGAATCAGTGCTAAAATCAGAGCTCAGCTGCGAAATCAGAAACCCCCAATCGATCAGCCGATCGATTAGAGGCTTCCCAATCGATCGGTTGATCGATTGGGTAGCTGTTATATGCAAACAGAAGGTCTCAGGATCGATTAGCCGATCGATTGATTCAGTTCAATCGAACAGCCGATCGATCGGACCTGATTCCAGTGAACAGAACCTTGCTGAATCGATCCTCCGATCGATTGGTAAGTCTGGATCGATCAGCCAATCGATCCAAAAATTCCTTCGTGCACAGTAGCGTGCTGAATCGATCACTGGATCGATCAACAAGTCTGGATCGATCAACTGATCGAACCAAACAAAGTTTTCGTATACAGTAGCCACCTGAATCAATCAGTGGATCGATCAGGCCATTCCAATCGATCCACTGATCGATTGGGAGGCCTGATATCAGCTACAAACCCCTATTTAGATTCCTTGACCATAGGGGATGTAATAGATGACATGTATATCTTAGATTACACCCCTTAGCATATGTTCGACAATAAAATTCCAAATTTAGTAGCAATTAACAAAGATTTAAATTGGTACAGCTTTCCACACCTAGACTTAGTGATGGTCATGGATATAGCTTAGCACAACATAATGTGACAGTCCGGCCTCGCAGCCTAGTCAGTAGGAGGCGGGTCATTACAAAAAGGGATGGTTCAATTGAAGTTGGTTCAAGGTTTAATGGGATTGGTTCAATGAAGAGAATGGACTAGTTCATCTCTTCCAACCACTAGTTCAAGAAATGGGGGCTCTTCTTCTCCTCACACTGACACACATAGAAAAGATCCAATTCATCTTGGTCCAGTTCACCATCCAAAGAAGATTCACAACTTAAAAGGATTGGTTCAAGGTTTAATGGGATTGGTTCAATGAAGAGAGATGGATTGGTTCTTCTCTTCGAGCTACTAGTTCAAGGAATGGGGGTTCTTCTTCTCCTCATGCAAATGTACATAAAGCACTAACGGAGCTTCACCCTAACACATCTTCTCCCGATGCCAATTCCTTCTTCATCCGAACTCCACCAAGGTTGGCGCCCACCTTCCTCACCATCACCATTAGCCGACCACTTCATTCCCTCTCCATCTCTTCCATCTTCTCACGACATCAAAAATGTTAGTATTAATCCTAAGAGCTAATTATAAGATGATTAGGCTTTTTAGGTTAATGGATATGGATTAACTTATTGGATTAATAGTTAATCCAATATACTAAAATCTAACCCATTAAAGATGATTAATAGAGAGTAATTATACATTGAAGAAGGAACACTAAAAGGCATGAAACCCTTGGTATTCATTGGATGAATATAAAAGCGTTTTGAGTAAAAATTTTAAATGAGATTTATCATCTTCTTCTTCCTCCTCCTCTTCTTCTTCTTGATCGAACCTCCTAAAGTGGCTAGCACTACGAAGGTGGTTCTTCTTCGAATCTGAGTTCGTGCGACAAATGGGAAACATGTTAATGTGGATACCATAGAGGCGCAGACATTTTGATCGTGCTTAGATCTGCATCCTAATCAAAGTTGCTATCAGGAGTACCAGTCACGCAACAAAGGCAACTATTCTATCTAGCAAGAATGAATATACTTTATTCACAAGGATCAGTGGAGGGATCCTTTTTCCACTGCGTTATGTATTATTTTATGTATAAGATTCCTACAATGGTATCAGAACCACTTGTCAATATGTATACTTCGTTGTAGTTCCATTTTATATGTGATAAAGATGTAGAACATGTGTTTTTTATGATATGCATGATTATATGGCCATGAACATCAACTTATGTTGTTGCTGGACATTTGCTCCAAATGTGGACAATAATTGGTGTTCAATCAACAACAATTGTTGATTGATACGTGGACAATAGTTTTGACCAACAACTCTCTGGTTTCTCCACATTAAAAGCAACTCACATTCAGAATATCAAGGATTGAGACTTCGAACAATAGCTACAAGGGTCTCAGGTTCATCTTGATGAACTGAGGGCAACAACTCATTCAATGAGTTAGCAAGACTGTTGTAGGGTTGCAGATCATCAATCGCTGTTTAGGATCATAATAAAATTGTGTCATAGATCTATTAAAAATGTTGTCTACCATGGTGCATGGTTATGACCCCTTACCCCAATGTGATTGGATGATTGTGTATGTGTGCATGTTGTAATTCATAATACAGCCTGCGTATCGTGTCTTTCACTTTATACTTCCAGTTGTAAAATTTGATTACCCTCAAATGTAACTTGAGGTTTCATTAAATTTGTAATGTACAATTTAGAATAGTTCTAGTCTACTGGACGACAATGGAAAGGGGGAAAGACCAACAACACACAACAACCAAGGAAGCACTTAGAGAAGATGCAATTCCTTAGGTTGACCTTTCAATTTTCTTATTGGCTTTAGAAGATTGTAGTATATCGGCCATAAACATGTCAATTTTTTTTTATGCATACATGTGATGTATGCTATACTTGTATGTGATGCATGATTAATTAGTTATCATAATTAGGTCATTTTATATATGTCTACCAAAGTTTAGTACTCACTACTAGCTCGATCAATTATAGTCAAGTTTGCCAAAGTAAAGTCACTTGATTGATCTTGGCAGAGTGTAACAAGATAATTGTAATGTCTGACTATTGAACTTTGGGTGTAACTTAACTATGTTATCTCAATTGGATTGAGGACTTAGAGATATATTAATAAATCAAATTTTATCGTAAAATGGGTACAAATAAAATACCAAACCCCCTAACTGCACTAATGTAGTATAGGGTATGACCCAGGTCATCTCTCACAAGGAATGTATTCAATGATGAAATCTTATGATCAAATTATTTGAAAATGGGGTTTGGGTTTTCGAATAGTAAAGATAAGAGCAAATAATGAATATAAATGCAATGGATAAAAATGGAAATTCACTAAACTACAAACATGGAATAGAGGATGGCAAACATGAAGTAATTCAACTAATGAAATCGAAACTTGCTATACTACATTGCAAAACAATTCACGAAAGTACAAAGTAAGGAAACTAAAGATCATACCATTAATAAAAGATCCAAAACAAACGATGCTAAGAATTCAAATCAACTCATGAATTTTAAGAACAAGTAAGCTAAACTAGCCTAATCCACTATTTAACAAGAATCAAATAAGAACAGCAACATAACCAACTATCAAATGCAATTTAACTAAACTAAGAATTAATTCAAATTCAAATGGCTATGTATAAGGGAATTGAACTAAGCATTCTACCAACAAATTGAATACATGGAACCAAATAGCAATAAGGAAATCTAAAGATCATAAAAATGCTCACAGATCAACCTAGGGGTTCCCCTAAGCTTGACAAAAATTGGATTTGGATCAGAGAAAACTCGACAGTTGAAGATGAACAACTCCTTGATTGGCGACGATCTCGTGAAGAGGGATGTTGTTGCTGACCAATCTGGAGAAGGAGAAAAATCCCTTTCTTCTCCTTAATGGATAGAAACTTCATCATATGAATTGTCGTCGGTAAGGATCAATGAAGAAGAAGCTTTATTCTCATCAATCGTGATCCCGATGGTGAAGATGATGGCTGAAGCTTCAATGAACACGGAAGTGAAGGTGGACAAGGTAGGAAAAACCCTAGACCTCAGTGGATTGGAAAGATTAAGCTCTGGTGGCAGTGATCGTGGTGGAATCATGATCTCCTCTTCCTCTGCTTCCTCTTCATTCTGTGAATGGAAACGTTGATCATCGGTGGATGGATTTGGGAGGAAGGAGACTCTGGTTGCTGATGTTTGAGGAAGAGAAAAGCCCCTTAACCTTTGTTGATGGTACTCCGATCGTCTTCTTCCTTGCCTACGCCTCCTCACACCCGATCTCCTCTGTTTGATGAAGCTACTGTTCAAAATGATGATCCCCAAGCACTGTAGCTTCTAGTCTCTTTTGAATCCCGCCTCTCATCTCAGATCTTGATCAACGGTGGATATTTTATAGATCTAGATCAACGGTGCTGAGCTACTTCCTCTTTGACTTGGATGGACCAGATCGTGATGGATGACCAAGATTCCTTCAAATCTTAAATGAATGGTCTAGATCAATACAAATTGGTCCTCCTTGATTACCTACAAAATCAATTCCACCAATTAGCACATAAATCCACAAATATAAGATAAATCACATCAAAGCTCTAAATGAATCCAAACTCTTAACATGTGATATAAATGTGGATTTAAACACACAATCAACTCAGAAGCACAAGTTTAGGATCCTAGACAATGTGACAAACTAATGGTTATCAAATCCTTCACACTTATTCTTGCACGTCCTGGGCAAGTAAACAAAACTAAGAAATAAAATGAAAATCATCTCCATAATTTTCCTAGTAATACTTAGAATATCATAAAAGATAATTTAACTAAGACCATTTAAAGATCAAAATAATCATGAATGCAATCGCTACAATAATCAATAAGCATGGTGATTTTATCCATTTGAAATAACTAAGCAAGATGCAAACTCACAAGATAAATGTACCTAATCTAACTCTCACACTCAAACATGGATGGAGGTGGAGGTTCACTCAATGCAACTCAAAACATTTCACTACCATAAGCTTACTTGTTTTCTAATTCTCCACCACCATAAAACATAGTGCACATGAATCAAAAGGATTTATCAAGAATTAAAATGGAGTAAAAAAGAAACTACGGGAAGCAAACAAAATGGATAAGGGAAAAGAATATATGAGAGAGTGAGAGTTGGAATGATAAACTTGATGAGTTGACCCATTGATGAACATAAAAGAATACCTCTTATTGATGAAGTAGCAAGAGGATACTCAATCTTGGTGCCACTCTGGAAATTACAAGTTCCATTATAGAATCAACATGACATTCCCACTTCAATGCCCCATTAAGGTGGAACTCATGTAAACCTCTTTAAACTCATGCCACCTACTATTTTTTTTCCTTCCCTGCATTTAGTTCAACTAGCAATTACAGGGCTTAGATTCAATGGAATTGCATATTTTCAATCACAAGGACCTCGGAGAAAAGGACACATCACAGTACACTAGAGGAAGAGCTGGGCACAACCTTACTAAATTTGATACACCACTCATATTTCTTTCTGCAAGTGCCATCTTTTCTTTCTTTCTCTCTTTAGCTGGGTCTTACTTATTACTTATTGATCATCCCTCCTGTTGTTTCAGGATTCATCATTTTTTAAAACTGATGCATAGCTTCAAAAGTTAAATTCATATTGATCCTAATGATTGGTAGCCAATGCTAAATTTAGTGTATCAAGTGTTAATGTGCTATCTCAGATCTCATCTTAAGGATTTGGCTTCAATGAATTTGCATAAATTTCATAGCATAAGATGATCTTATAAATCTTCCACTCATCTCAATTACATATTTATTAAGAACAAAATTTTAGATTCTCAATAATCTAGATTCTTGGCAGGCTGCTACAATTCCAGTTCCTGAAATATTAGTCTTAAGTTTTAGAAATTTGAAACCAAAAGAATCCCTTCTTACTTCATGATGAGTTAAACTTGGGAAAGGATTACAATTAGCATTAGAGTATTTAGAACTTGAAATCACCATGATGTCAATCAGATCAGCTTCAACCCATCCAATTCCAAAATTCAATTAGCATTCAACTTTTGCAAATAACCTTAAGAATTAGAATCCAATTTCAAAAACCACTTTCCATTTCCTCTATTTTCTGCTTCTTGCTGAATTTAGGGAGATCTCTAAGATGGAATTCATGTTTGTAATTCCTAAGTTTGAATCCAGATTTAGGAGTCACTTCAAAATTGGCAGAAAATATCACAGACTAGCAACTTTTTCGTTTGAATATCAGAATTCAGAACTTGGAGAAGCTGACAGAAGTGAGGCTGGTTTTCTAAAATCTTGAGCCAGAATTTAATTCTTGACTTGGACTCTTACTATTCAGGAGCTTGTAAACGAGATACTAACACTTGAAAATGGGTAACTAAAAGCTTCACCTTAGTGTTTAATTAGTCAAGAACTTGTAGCAAGAGATTGTCACAACAATTGAGATCAATACATTCATTTCACAACTTCATAGTTCCATTGTTTGAATTCTGCTCTTTACATTTCTATCCTTCATTTACCTGATCTTATTCATGCATACAAATGTTATAGTGATTTCAAAAAGAAGCAAAGCAAGTTCTAGAGTTCAATTATCATGAGTACAAATTACACAAAAAGAGAATAGTATAGGCATATAGTAGTCCTCTCTAGGTAATTTTTGGCAATTGAACTCAATTAATCAAAATAGAATCCATCACCACACTAATTAATAGCATACAAGTAAAGTATTCAATCATGATTATTGACCTAAAAATTGATGGTCAAACTTAAAAAAACTTCTACGATTCTCAAGATATTACTAAGAACACATGGAGAATTTTATTAAAAAAATCAAATGCTATATAGACTAAACAAAATATAAAGTATGAAAGAAAAATATGAAAGAAAAGTGTCAAAGTAAAGAAAAGTATGAAGCAAAAAGAAGAACAAAGAACATACCCCCCCTTTATTCCAAGCGGTCGAAGGTGGATCAAGAGTAGAATCCATGCTGGTGGTGGAATGCCCCTTCCCGATGGTTGGAGACGATTTAGATGAAAAGTCCACTGTGGAAGTGAAACGTTATGCATTGAGGTAATGACCGCTCCCTTTACCCTATTCTTCTTGAAAGTACTTCCCAGAGGTTGAAGGCGGTTCAATTGGAGTAACCACTCCAGAAGATTAATTTTTGCCGGACTTGCAAGGCCAAGAGAAGAGAACAACTCCCACACACATGTAGGGTAAGAAAAAGATGGAATAATGTCAGTCCCTATAAAACATGTATCTAAAAATGAATTACAACCAACAAAATCAATTACTGGTACCTCTATGAAATTTTTTGAAAAATTACAAGAAATGCTAAACTTGTCATATTGAAATATACTTAGAGGTTCTGGAGCTATGAATGTGGAATCCTCCTGTTCAAGTAAAGGCTCTGACTCTGGCTCTAGTGAATGTACAACTAGAGGAAGTGATTCTTGGAATTACCTCCATAGCACAAGTCTCTACACTCTTATCTTCATCATGTGGTTCAAGTGATGGTCCAACTAAAAGAGGTGATTCTTGGGGCATTGCTGCCACCACACAAGTTCCTACACTTTCATCATCAACAACAACATAATCAAACATAGCTGCCTCCTCAACATCACCAACAACACCTACATCAATAATATCTACAACAACAATATCATCATAATGAAAATAATCTACAATTGTAACATCATCACACAAAAGGTCAGAGGAGTCATGTAGAGCTGAACTATTCGAGGCAAGACTATCATAAGTTCTACAATCCATCTCCTCACTGGAGTCTTGTGCCTGTCGCTGGGTGATAGATGCTACAATTTGATCTAGATACATCTGGTAATTCTATAGTGATGCTTCATTTCTTTGCTGAGACTGGAGCATGCAAGTTGCATTTTGCTGCAAGAGCTCATCCATTTTTTCATTGAATATTTTATTTGATTAAGGGAAGAAACTTCTTCACTGAACTCTTGAAATGCGCCCCAAGGAGCTAGCTCATTCTGATGGAATGACTGTGGTTAAGTAGGAATAGGATCATCTTAGAACCCATGTGAGATCTGATATACTGGAAAGGGTTCAGTAAATTGACCTTGTGTGTTCTCATACTTGAAATGTGAATGATCTATCCAATTAGAATTATAGGAATTTGAAAATGACTCATACCTATTTTGCTACTCCATGGGTTGGTAATACTGAGGCTGGAAATACTGAAATTCAGGATGATAATATAGGTTGCTCAGGCTAATAGTACTGACTCTCTATCCTACCTCCAAAATTTTGATAATATGGATCCATGGTCAAAGAAATTTCCTATTCTTACACTAAAACACTAACAAGTAAGATCGAAAGACACAAGAACATATAAGATCAAACACATGGATATCTAAACATTAAAGCATTTGACAACAATTTTTTTTCCAAATTTTTATATGATAATAGGAAAGAAAATAATCTTAAAATTATCAAACACTGCTAGTATTCCCTGGCAACTACGTCAAATTTGATAAACCTAATTTTTTCATGAAATGAGTACAAATAAAATACTGAACCCCTTAACTACACTAATGTAGTATAGGATATGCCCCAGGTCATCTCTCACCAGGAATGTAGTCAATGATGGAATCTTAGGATTGAATTATTTGAAAATGGGGTTTGGATTTTTGAATGCTAAAGCTAAGAGCAAAGAATGTATATAAATGCAATGGACAAAAATGGAAATTCTCTAAACTATAAACATGGAAGAGATGATGGCAAACATGAAGTAATACAACTAATGAAATCGAAACTTGCTAAACTATATTGCAAAACAATTCATGAAAGTACAAAGTAAGGAAATTAAAGATCATACAATTGATAAAAGATCCAAAACAAACTATGCTAAGAATTCAAATCAACTCATGAAGTTTAAGAACAAGTAAGATAATAGCCGAATCCACTGTTTAACAAGAATCAAATAAGAACAACAACATAACCAACTATCAAATGCAATTTAACTAAACTAAGAATGAATTTGAATTCAAATGGGTGTGTATAAGGGAATTGAACTAAGCATTCAACCAACAAATTGAATGAACCAAACAGTAATAGGGAAATATAAAGATCAGAATGATGCTCATAAATCAAGCTAGGTTTCCCCCTAAGCTTGACAAAAATTAGCTTTGGATCAGAGAAAACTCGGCAGTTGAAGATGAACAACTCTTTGATCGGCGACGATCTGGTGAAGAGGGATGTTGCTGTTGACCAATTAGGAGAAGGAGGAAAGTCCCTTTCTTCTCAATGGATGGCAGCTTCAGCATATGAATTGCTGCCGGTGAAGGATCAAAAAAGAAGAAGCTCTATTCTCACCAATCGTGATCCCGATGGTGAAGATGATGGTTGAAGCTTTGGTGAATGTGGAAGTGAAGGTGGACAAGGTAGGAAAAGCCTTAAACCTCAGTGGATTGGAAAGATCAAGCTCTAGTGGTAGCGATCATGTTAGAATCATGATCTCCTCTTCCTCTGCTCCTCTTTGTTCCGTGGATGGAAACGTCGATCATCGGTGGATGGATTCTGGAGGAAGGAGACTCCAGTTGCTGATGTTTGAGGAAGAGAAAAGCCCCTTAACATCCCTTGATGGTGCTCTGATCATCTTCTTCCTCACCTATGCCTCCTCATGCCCAATCTCCTCTGTTTGACGAAGCTACTGTTCAAAATGATGATCCCCAAGCACTACCTCTCTTTTAAATCCCGCCTCTCATCTCAGATCTTGATCAACGATGGATATTTTCTTGATTTGGATCAACGGTGATGATCTACTTCCTCTTTGACTTGGATGGACCAGATCATAATGGATGACTAAGATTCCTTCGGATCTTAGATGAATGGTCTAGATCGATACAAATTGGTCCTCCTTGATTACCTACAAAAATCAATTCCACTAATTAGCACATAATTTCATGACTATAAGATAAATCACATCAAATCTCTAAATGAATCCAAACTCTTAACATGTGAATAAATGTGGATTTAAACACTCAATCAACTTAAAAGAACAAGTTTAGGATCCTAGATAATGAGACAAAATGATGGTTATCACATATCCCATACGATGCAATTCAAATTATACTAGTCTTGCATGATTAGACAAGGCTAACACAAGATTAGTTATAATATGGATTTCATACGATGGAAAAATAAATAAATAGTCTTGTTCACCTAACGATACAAGAGTTGCATACGATGTAATTGGTACACATTGTCTACTTAAATTATAAGTCTTGGGTGATTAGCCAAAACTAACTCAATATGAGGTATAATATGGATCTTGTCCCACTTGAATGTCATTGCTTTTGGGTATGGACTTAGCAGTGTGGGTAAACTATGGTTGCCTACATCCATGACTTACTCCTACCAAGCTTTACAATTTAGTGGGAGAATCATTTAATTAAAGGCCTAATTAAATGATTAAAATATGATACTTATTTTTCGCATTTCTTATTGTAGATCACCATGTTGTCTAATACATTGAATAATCTCTCTTTGCTATCTGTCCTTGATAAGGACAAGATCAATGGAGGTAATTTCCTAGACTAATATAGAAGTTGAGAATTGTCCTCAAGCAATAAAAAACATTGTACGCCCTAGAGCAACCCATTCCTGAATCACCCGCCCCTACTACTACTTGTATTGATAAGGATGCTTATAAGAAGCATTAAGATGATGTGGTAGATGTGTCATGCCTTATGCTTGCAACCATGAACTTTGAGCTTCAGAAGCAATATGAGAACATGGATGCTCAGATATGGTTGAACATCTTAGACAACTACATCAGGGGCAAGCAAGGCACGAGAGATTTGAGATATCCAAGGCCTTGATTCAATACAAGATCCAAGAAGGAAGTCTCGTAGGAACTCATGTACTCAAAATGATTGGGTATGTTGAGAACCTTGAAAAATTGGGATTCCATTGGGCCAAGAATTGGCCACTGACCTGATTCTACAATCATTGCCAAAAGGCTATAGTAAATTTATTATGAACTATGAAATTAACAAACCATTGCCTGAGATGTTAAGCATGTTGAGAACTACTGAACTCAACCTTAAGAAGGCAAAGCCTAATACCATTTGATGGTGGAAAAGGTAAAATGCAAATGATAACCCAAAGGTAAGGGTAAGACCCAAGTCAAAGGCAAGGCCAAGTCTCATGCATTGAAATCTAAAGGTGGGGTAGCTAAAGAAGGAACCTACTTCCACTGTGGTGAGACTGAACACTAGAAGAGAACTGCAAGTTATACCTAGAGGAAGTTAAAAGGAAGAGAAGTAAGACTTCTGCCTCAAGTATATATGTTATAGAGGTTAGTCTATCTATTTCTTCTTTATGGGTATTAGATACCGGTTGTACATATCACATTTATACTAATGTGCAGGGCCTAAGAAAGACTAGATCATTGACAAAGGACGAAGTGGACATACGAGTAGGCAATGGCGCAAGAGTTGTTGCTATAGCTGTAGGAACATATTCCTTATTTTTGCCCATTGGCTTATTTTAAAACTTGAAGAGTGTTATTATATGCATGCTTTAACTAAGAACATTATGTAGGTCCCTTGTGATTGGCGAGAGGGGGTGAATTGCCCTGCAGAATAAAAAAATGACAATACCTTTCTTAAACAATCAAGCTTAGCATAATTGCACACTTTAAACAAAATATATTGAAATAAAACAAGTACAAGACAAACATGTTAGTTAAAGCCCTAGAGCCAATCATTTGATGATTGTTGTATGGACTTATTGTATCATATTTCTTATGTATATAAAGGCATTTGTTTATGGTTATTATACTTACTTGTATTGGTGCCAAATAACTAAGTATAATAGCGTCCTTGAGTAGAAGGTTCTTACCTATATCAATCGATTGGTTGAATCGATAGTGAGATGATATAGGGAACACTACACTTAATCATTCCTAGTCAAGAATTAACATTCAGGGGCAATGTTAATGCGACGAGACTAGCATGTAGGTCAACTCGATGACTTGATCTCACAAGTCATTGGAGATATCAAGTTGACACATGGGTATGCATTGGAGAATGTATACTGAATGACCCGCCATGAGAAACTATCATGGATCTTTATATGGGTGTCATATACTTTCTCATGTGGCTATTAGTATGACTATTAGTTCTTGGACCTGAAGTCACCATGGTACCCTACATAAGGAGTTACATACTTTGGATTCGTCAAACGTCACCCATAACTGGGTGGGCTATAAAGGCGATTACTGGGTATGTAACAAATTATGGGGAGGGATGTGAGTGATGTAGATGGGATCTATCCCTCCTATATGACGGGAGTGACATCATTATTCTTGATAGAGTGAGACCACTAAGTGCATGGTCATGCCCAAATGAGTCAATATGAGATGTTGAGCTCATTTGATTGAGTGAGTCTACTTGGAGTTCAAGATTTAGATTGATTAGAGGATGACATGGTCTATGCTTCACATTGATCAATCTAGGTGTCAAGGATAGAAGGACATTTGTTATATATTGTGAAGAGTCACAATTAGTAGTCACAAGGTGATGTTGGATCTCAACATTCTTGTAACTTGGGTAGTAATGATGTATTGCTAGGTACCGCTCATTATTTATGCTTCTAAATGGGTTTAGGAGCATTGCCAATGTTACAAGAACCTAAAGGGTCACACACAAAGGACAATTAGATGGAGATTAGGTTCATTTGATGAACCAAGAGGATTAGGTTCATGTGATGAACCAAATTGGATTAAGAGTAATCCAAAGTAAACTAATTGAGTTGGACTCAATTTGGTTCATGTGTTAAATGAGTCTAATTTAGACTTAGACTCATTGAGCCAATTTAATTCAATGAATAGAGATTCATTAAATTAAAATTAACTTGAACCAATGGTTAGATTTGATCAACCATGGGAGAGAAGTGGTCAAGTTTGACTTGACTTGAGAGGAAGATGAAAGGTCAAGTTTGACTTGACCATTGCCACCTCATTTGTGAGTTGGCATTAAGTGGACTAATAATGATGTGCCACATCATCAAGGCTAGCACATGTGTGCGCCACCTCATGAGGGAGATCAAGACTCTTGAAATCCCATGGAGGTTTATAAGCCTCAAAAGGTGGCTGGCCACTTAATTCAAAAGGGTGAGTTTCATTTTGTTTTGGTAACCTCCTTCTTCTTCCTCCTCTCATCTTCTTCTCCCTCTCCTCCACCATTGCTGATCCTCTAAGGTTGCTAGCACATCTTTAGAAGTTCTCTCCATCGATTTGTTCGTGTGAATACACATAGAGGGTTGTACACTTGACAACCTTGAGATCTGGCGAACCTTGGACGAGCGGGATTTGCGAAGGGTTCGCATCAAGGGTAATCTCTTTTTCTTTGTAGATCTAGTGTAGATATAGGTTAGAGAAACTCGTACACATAGAAAATTTTTGTTTTATAACTTCGCACGGATCCCGTGGCATGGGATTCGGGGTTTCCGCAACGTAAAAAGTGATTTTTACGGCCCGAAAAACCCAACAAAACAAATTTTTACTTGGTTGGCAATCAGAGGATTGCTACTCCAAAGAATGTAAACTCACTATCAAGATCTCCCTATCGAATAAAATGTCAGAGGAGAAGAAGCCTCGTACATGAAAATAACCCTTAGAAATGAAAGATAGAACAAATTTCGAAGTACAGAGTGTGTTTTTCAAAAAGGAGAAGATCATGGCTCTATTTATAGCCCACTGGTTGAAAACGACCGTTTGTTGACGTGGCATGGTTTGGGCCCCCAGACCCTCTCCGGGCAACCCCAGCATGGCAAATCTTATCGTCTTGCAAACGACTACGCAATGGGAAACATATAATATTTTATCTAGTTCGAGCATCTGGAATAGCTCTGGGCGCCCGAAGCTACTCCGGGCGCCCATACTCTTGGCTCCTGAAATAGCTCTGGGCGCCCAGACTTTAGTCAACTTAGTGCTGACTTTCTATCTAAGAATTCTTCTCCGACTTCGGTCGCTTAGGTAATTTCGACCATCCGGAATAGGGCTCACTTGAACCCATTTTTCGACCTTCTCGAGCAACCTTCTGCTCCAATTTCTCATCCCTCGAAAATGTCACGTGCTTCCTTCTCATTTGCTAACATACTCTTCCCAGCGCCTCGTCCCTCAGATGCACCAAAGCCATCAACTCTCTCCAGTGTCATCCTTCTCGCTAGCTGTCTTTCGCTCGACTTCCTATGCTCTTAAGTTTCTACACACTTAGACACAAGGCATCAAAAGATAACAGGATCTAACTTGACTTGGTTGATCATATCAAAACTATCACGGAGTACTTACAGTCTCCCCCTTTTTGATGTGAGCAACCCAAGTTAAGTTAGGGTAAACAAAAAATAAATAACAGTGAAATAGAAAGTACTTAATAAGCAATTAATAACATTTAATGTAAAAAAACTGTTCTCTCCCCTAGACTTAATCTTTAACTCTCCCCTTTTGATCACATTAAAAATAGAAAAAAAATATATTAGAAAACAATTTAGAAATAAGTCTGAATTAATCTCTAGCAAATGATGAACATTAAAAAAAACTTTAATGTTTGAAAATCAGAACTTTTACAATTTATAAAAGAGTTTTGAAAAAAATAATTTAAAATTTATTTTTAATTCTTCAAAAATTCTGAAAATTTTTATAATAGTTAAGATGACATATCTAAAGCTATGATAAAATTTTCATAAAAAAATGAAAATGATTTAAGCAATAATAAATTCTTTTCTACAAAAGGTTCTATTTTCTAAAAAATGCTTAAAAATATTTTTAAGCTCAAAAAGTCTTAAAACATTTTCTTAGAATGTAATAGAGAAAGTCGTAGAAAAAAATAAAATTTTAAAAATTAAATCTTTAAGATTTTTAATATTAAAAATTAGTATTTGGATAAAAAATTCATAGAAAATTCAATAACATTTAAAAAAAATTAAAAATATTTTCTCAGATAGAGAACATGATAAATTTTCATAGAAAAATCAAGTTTACAAAATATAATGTTGTAAAATATTTTAAAATAAAAAAAATGTAATTTTTGTAAAACAATTCATAAAAAATAATTCAAATGTAAAAAATTTTGAAATATTTTATACTAATAAGTAATGAAACCATCTTTCTTGAATAAATTAATATCAAATTAATTTTGAAGAGGAATCATATAAAAAAAGTTTGACAGTTTTAAGGAAAAATTATGAATTCAAATTAAAAATAAATGTTGCATAATTACTTTTAATATAAGAATGATTTTGGAACCCAATATATGTTCCTACCTACTGGATTAATTCAATTTTTTTTCAGAATATATTTTGATGCTATTTTTCTAATTTGTCCCTTATGATATTTAAAATGTCAATTAAGTCCTTGATAATTTCTAATTTATTGAACATGTGAGCATGCATAATTTTTCAAATTTTCAATTTCAACTTTCAATTTTTCATTTTCAATTTTTATCTTGTTGAAATCTTAATCAACAAGATGTTGCTAAGATTATTTTTAATTCCTCATTTTCCATTTTAAATTTTGCATTTACAATTTCTAATTTATAAGAATTTGTTGACAATATTTTTATAAATTTAAATAACTTATCAGGAGGTAGAGATCGTACCTGATTTTCCTTGTCGATCTCATTATCTGATGCTCCCCCTGTAGTGCTGCTTTCTTTTGACATTGCTCCTCCTTCATCGATGCTCTCGATGCTCATCTCGGATGAGCTTGTTTCTTGATCTTTTTCATGACTTGCCATCAGTGCAAGTCCGGCGTAGGCTTTAATTTCTAACTCTGACATTTCATCCCATGATGCTTTTAGGTTCTTGTGCTTTTTCAGGGATAGTCTTTTGTCCTTATCCTTGTCCTTATCATTGTTCTTCAGTTTTGGGTAGTTGTTTTTGACGTGCCCTTCTTCATTGCAGTGATAACATCTCACTCTCCCTTTTATTCTTTTGGCATGTACTTGATTAAATTTATTAGCTTTAAAGAATTTTATAAACTTCCTTACCATAAATGTTGTTTCATCATCATCGAGAGAAGTTTTGAACTCTAGTTTATTCATTTTTTCCTTTAAGGCTATATTCTATTTGGACTCCTTTAGATTTTCACATCTACTTTAATGTATTTCAAATATAGAAAAGAATTCTTCTAAATTACTTACCTCCAGGTCCTAGAGATGTAATATGCATCTACTAGGGTTAACCATTCAGATGTTCTAAGGAAAGCGTTAAGCGCATACCTTAGCGAATCTCGGTTGGTTACTTTTTTTCCGAGATTCATGAGTTCGGTGACTAGCTTCTTTAGCTTGGCGTACAGTTGAGGAACTGTTTCACCTTCCATTAGTCACAGATTTATCAGTTGGTTCCGAAGTAGATCTCTCCTTGAGAGCTTATCATTGGATGATCCTTCGTGAAGCTCTAGGAATTTTTCCCAGAGGTCTTTTCAGACTTGTAGACTCCGTTTCGATTTACCTCTTGTGGTGGCAGCATGCTTAGTAGATGGAATTTTACTTTTCCATTTACCATAAATTCATCTTGTTCCTTCTTTGTCCACTGTTCTTCTTTCATCAACTCACCGTTTTTGTCAGTAGGTACTGCAAAACTATTTTTTAAAATTAAAAATATATCAAAATCAATTTTAAAATATACCTCTATTTTTTTTCTTCCAGTGTGCAAAGTATCCTTTGAACTTTGGCGGGTGGATGCTTGTTCCGGCCATCATCTTCACTTTAGTTGGCGATTAGTCCTTTTGAGGTGACCTCACTTGTAACACCCCTAGAAAGCCTAGATAAAGTAAGGGCAATGAGAGTACGAATGTAATGAAAAGAATGTGTAGATAGTCTACGTTGAATGTTACGATGGGAAGGATTTAGATGATTAAAAACTTTATGAAAGAAAATAAAGTTGAGAATATAAAGTTCTATACATGATTTATAATGCAAGAAATAAATGTAAACAAAAGAGATATGAGATATTATATATGCATGTATGAAATATTTATGCATAATGCATATACATGAATTATTTTGTACAAAAATATGTTAGGAGAAGGATTTGATCCTTGGTTCTCTTGTGGATGCATGCATGTGTTAACCAAGTGTGATAGGAGTGAATATTGTAAGAGGAGAGATGGGAATTATAATTAAAGGAAAGAAAGGAGAGAAATTAAGAGAAAGAAAAGAGAGAAACTCAAGAAGCATTTCTCTAGCATATTCTTTCTCATTAAGAGGAGAAGTAAATGAGGAGGATGAATCAAGTCAAGTTTTCCTCCCCTCACTTTAGTATAAATAGGCATGGAGGGGGTCTTCATCCTCAACTCACTCTCCTCCTCTCCTCCATTTGTGCCGAGCACTCTCCCTCCCTCTTTCCTCTTGTTGCCGAGAGCAACAACTCTCCCCCTTCTTTCTTTCTTTTTGTTGCCGAGCAACACAAGAGGAAGAAGCCTCCTCTTCTTCCTCCTCCTCTCCACCAAAAGACCTAGCCACTTCTTCCTCCATTGGTGCCGAGCAAAGCAAGCAAGGAAGAAAGGTCCACAAGCAAGTTCTCAACTCTAGGAAACTTAAGCAAAGAAGGTAAGCTTCCCCTCACCTGTGGTACAAGGCTTTTATGTGATTTTCGGATTTATAAGGATTAGAAAACCTAGGAAAGAATTTAAGAAAATTCGGCTAAAGAAAAGGTTTTCAAATCTAAGATGATTTAAACAAGACCTCATTTCATGATAAGATTTTCTATGCTATGTAGAAGGATTCTTTTCCATGATTTTATACTGATATGATGTATGATCAGAGGAGTATCTAACCCTAGGATTTAACCAAAAATATTTTAAAGAGGCTAGGAAGATTATAGTCTAACCAAACTAGTGCAAGGTTCCTTCTATGAAATGCTAAGGACCTTTCTATGGTTTTCTTGCTTGGAAATTAATTGGAACCAAAAGAAAACTCACTTGTATGCTTCGGACCAGAAAGGTTAAGGGTTAGAAAGACTAAACATGCTCCTATGATAGGATATAAAGTTTCTTAAAGGGTGTTCACATTGCTAGAAACTCATGAACTCTTTTTAGGGTTTTTCGGCCATGATAAAAGGGATAGCTTAGATTAGCCTAAACAAAAATATTAATATGCTCAAGACCTCTGTGATATTATGATATGAAAGTTGATTAATGCTCTCATGTTTAATTGGAATGTAGAAAATTAGTTACATGATATAAGACATGTAAGATCACAAGAGTCCTAGCTTGTTTATGATCCAATTTTGTGTATGATGTTCTTAGTAACTTTTGCCATGATATTTACTTAGGCTTTCCATGCTTTAGGCCACTTAAGAAACCTAGCTTAAGGACTGGTAGGTTTCGGCCATGAAGGAAAATAAAAGAAAAGGAAAGAAACCTAGGAAATGCTATACATAATGAGAAGAAATGAAATTATGTTATGTAATATGCCATGATATGTTATAGCATAGGAAATGCTATACATAATGAGAAGAAATGAAATTATGTTATGTAATATGCCATGATATGTTATAGCATAGGAAATGCTATACATAATGAGAAGAAATGAAATTATGTTATGTAATATGCTATGATATGTTATAGCATAGGAAATGCTATACATAATGAGAAGAAATGAAATTATGTTATGTAATATGCCATGATATGTTATAGCATAGGAAATGCTATACATAATGAGAAGAAATGAAATTATGTTATGTAATATGCCATGATATGTTATAGCATAGGAAATGCTATACATAATGAGAAGAAATGAAATTATGTTATGTAATATGCTATGATATGTTATAGCATAGGAAATACTATACATAATGAGAAGAAATGAAATTATGTTATGTAATATGCCATGATATGTTATAGCATAGGAAATGCTATACATAATGAGAAGAAATGAAATTATGTTACGTAATATGCCATGATATGTTATAGCATAGGAAATGCTATACATAATGAAAAGAAATGAAATTATGTTACGTAATATGCCATGATATGTTATAGCATAGGAAATGTTATACATAATGAGAATAAATGAAATTATGTTACGTAATGATATGTTATAGCATATGAAATGCTATACATAATGAAAAGAAATGAAAAAGGAAATGCATGAAAGATTGTTAGGGACATGATATGATAGTTATGCATGATAAGTTATTTTTTGTATGGTTTGTACCAAGGGTGGGCTCCGTAAACGCCCCGGGGTCGATGGAGTAAGACTCGGGCCTCGTCAGTAATGGGCCTCTGAATGCCCTAGGTCGATGGAGTAAGACTCGGGCCTAGTATGTATGCATGGTAGGGTTCAAGACTTGCTACCTTGGACCTACCTATGAAGCGCGCGCATTATGTATGTGGTACAAACCGGGATCCCCTCTAATGATGATATTAATTTCAAGTACTTATAAGTATAAGTTTTCAAATTCATGATGCATTGCCTACATATGTGCTTGAATTATCTGATGATTAGATATAATGTCATGTGATATTATATGAATATGAATATGATACCCTTGTATGTCGTATGCTTATGATACCTCGCATGATATTGATATGCAATGATATGAATTCGTTTTAGTGAGTAGGAAAGGAATTTACTGAGCCATGAGTGCTCATAGCTTACTTTCCTTGTACCGCAGATATGGGGGACGGATATTCGGAACGACGGAGCAGCAGGAGGAGCAGATAGTGATGTGTGTGGTGGTGGCTCGGCAAGAACGATTCGTACAAATTAATATTTTTAGTTATATGATCAATATATGCACATTCGAACTAATCAGAATATGTGATATCATGCTTATTTTAATAAAAGGAATGATTTAAAATTTTCCGCTGTTATAGTATAACTAAAGCATGTACGTAAGTAGTATAAGATCGTAGCGCCGCCCTTGGGTAAGAAGGGTGGGCGTTACATCACTCTGATACCAATTGTAGGTCCCTTGCGACCGACAAGAGGGGTGAATTACCCTACACAATAAAAAATGACAATACCTTTCTCAAACAATGGGGCTTAGCACAATTACATACTTCAAACAAAATATAATAAAATAAAACAAGTACGAGATAAATGAATTTTTACTTAGTTGGAAATTAGAGGATTGTTACTCCAAGGAATGTAAGCTCACTATCAAGATCTCCTTCTCGAACAAAACATCAGAGGCAGAGAAGCCTCTTACATAAAAATAACACTCAGAAATGAAAGATAGAAAATATTTCAAAGTACAAAGTGTGTTTTTTGAAAAAGAGAAGATCAGGGCTCTATTTATAACCCACTATTCGAAAACGAATGTTTATTGACATGGCACAATCCGGGCACTCATACCCTCTCTAAGCTCCCCTAGGGTGGCAAATCTTATCATCTCACAAACGGCTACCCAATGGGCAATATATAATATTTTATGTACTTCAGGCGCTTGAAATAGTTCCAAGAGCCCGGACCACCTTTGAATAGGGGCACCTCGCCGAGGCGCCCCCAGTTGGACCAAAGTGGTCTGGGCGCCCGTAGTAGCTCTAAGTGCTCAGACTCCCAGCGCCCAAAGTAGCTCCGGGCACCCGGACTCTGGGCCTCCGGAATAGCTCTAGGTGCCCGGACTTTAGGCAACTCAGTGTTGACTTTCTGTCTGGGAATTCCACTCTTGCTTTACTAGCTTGGGTGATTTCATCCATTATGAATAGGGTTCACCCAAACCTATTTTTTGGCCTTCTTAAGCAACCTTCGACTCCGTTTCTTGTCCCTCAAAAATGCCACATGCTTCATTCTCATCCACTAGCGTACTCTTCAGTAGTATCTCGTCTCTCGGACGCACCTAGCCCATCGACTCTCTCTCTCGTGTCATCCTTCTCACTAGTTGAGTCTTTCGCTCAATTTCCTGTGCTCCTAAGTTCGTGCGCACTTAGACACAAGGCATCAAAAGACAACAAGACCTAACTTGACTTGGTTGATCACATCAAAACTATCACAAGGTACTTACACATTATCTCTATTTCTTGTTTGGACAAGAAAGACTTTTCAGTTATAATAAAGGACAAATGTTGCTTTATTTATTTAAATGATATGTTCTATTGTAGTGCACCTTTTATTAATGGACTCTATGTTCTAGACTTTGAAATCTCAATCTATAATATAAATATCAAATAGTTCAAGTCTAATGATTTGAACTAAACATATCTCTGACATTGTTGCTTGGGTCACATAAATGAGAGTGGTATATCACAACTCCATAAGGATGAACTTTTAGACTCATTTGATTTTAAATCATATAAGGTATACAAATCTTGTCTACTAAGCAACATGACAAAGACTCCTTTTAGTGGACATAGTGAAAGAGCTAATGATTTGTTAGGACTATACATACTGATATTTGTGGCCCTTTTATTATAGTAGCTAGAGGAGGCTATCAATACTTCATTACTTTTATTGATAATTTTAGTAGATATAGCTATATGTATCTCCTAAAACACAAGTCTAAATCCTTTAAGTTCAAAGATTTCAAGAATGAAGTACAAAACCAACTTGGTAAGCGTAGTAAGATGCTTTAATCAGATCAAGGTGGGGAATATCTTAGCCAAGAGTTTCATGACCATCTCGTTGAGTTTGAGATCATATCTCAACTCACTCCACTTGAAACACCACAGTTGAATGGTGTATTAGAAAAAAAAAATCCTACTTTATTAGATATGATATGATCAATGACGAGTCAAATAGATCTTCTTACTTCATTTTGGGGATATGCTATAGAGACGACTACTTTCACACTTAACCGTGTTTCGTCTAAGGCATTAAAGACACCATATATGATATGGACTGAGAATAGTCCTAAGATGTCTGTTATGAAAATTTAGGGTTGTGAGACTTACGTTTAATGTCAAGTCTTAGAGAAACTAGGACATAAATATGATAACTGCTATTTTATAGGATATCCTAAGGAAACAAAGGGATATTACTTTTGTAATCCCACACAAGGCAAAGTGCTTGTTGCCAAAATTATATTTTTATAGAAAGAGAATTTATTTCTAAAAGAGCTAGTAGGAGTATAGTCGATCTTAAAGAAATTTGAGATACACAAACTAGCATCGAGACCTTGATGGAAATTGAATAGGCACCATAAAGCGTTGTGGATTATGAATCTGTTATACTGCAAGAAATTGTGGAGCAACAATCTATTCAAGTAGAATAAGCTCTACGCAGATCTGATAGGATACATTGTCAACCTGAGAGATATTCTTTTCTCTTATCTAACCATGGTGATGTATTTCTTGTAGATCTCAATGAGCCTACACCCTATCAAGAAGTTGTAATGGGCCCAGATTCTACGAAATGGCTAGATGCCATGAGGTCTGAAATGAAATTCATGTACACTAACCAAGTCTAGACTTTGGTTGATCCACCTGAAGGGATCTAACCCATAGGGTGTAAGTGGGTCATTAAGAGAAAGGCTGACATGGATGATTATATTCATACCTATAAGGGGTGATTGGTAGCTAAAAGATTCAAGCATATTCATGGTATAGACTATGATGAAACCTTTTCACTAGTTACGATGCTTAAGTCTATTCGGATCATGCTTGCTATTGTAGCTTACCATGATTATGGGATCATACAGATGAATATCAAAATTGTATTTCTGAATGGAAATATATTTGAGGATGTGTACATGACATAACCTAAGGGTTTTGTAAATCCAAAATTTGGAAAGGTATGTAAGTTGTAAAGGTCCATTTATGGTTTGAAGCAAGCTTTTAGAAGCTGGAATCTCCGATTCGATGATGCAATCAAAGTATTTAGTTTCATTAAGAATGAAGATGAGCCTTGTGTCTATAAAATGGTTAGTGGGAGAACATGCATCTTTCTCATCCTGTATGTAGATGACATATTACATTTTGGACATCAATATCTATGGAGACAGACCTAAGAGATTGCTTGTCCTAAGTCAGAATGCTTATTTTGACAAAGCGCTAAATCATTTTGCCATGCAAAATTCAAAAAAGGAATTTCTGCCGATGTCACATGGTATGAGCCTTTTGAAGACTCAATTCCCCTCTTCTAGAGAAGAAAGGGACTACATGGATCAAATTCCTTATGCATTACTATAAGGTCTATCATGTATGTCATGCTTTGAACTCGTCATAATGTCTCATATGCGTTAAGCATGACAAGTAAATACTAGTCAGATCTAGGTAAAGGTCACTGGATAATAGTCAAGAATATTCTTAAGTACTTGAGAAGGATGAAAGATTATTTATTGATATTTGGAGGTGATGAGGAGCTCACTATAATGGGTTACAACGATGTAAGCTTCCAAGGATGATATATCGCAGTTAGGGTATGTATTTTACTTTAATAGTGGCGCCAAGTATTAGATACTACAATGGTTTTATCTCATTCGAGAGATCATTGATAGAGGAGATGTGAGACTATGCAGAGTATTGATCAATACTATCATTGCAGGTCCTTTAACCAAGACTTTTGCACAGAGGAGGCATGATGGTCACACTAGGTTACTGGATATTAGATATTTTATTCATTGCCACTAGTAATATAAGGAGATTATTAGTATTAGCCCTAAGAACCAATCAAAAGTTGATTGACTTAGGATATATTGTATCATATTTTATTAATAAAAGGTAATGGTTATTATATTTACTTCAGGTCTATGCTAGATGAATAAATATAATAATGTCCTAGGGTAGTAGATTCTAGTCTACAACATATCAATTGGTTGAATTGATAGCGGGAGACTATAAATATATATAGAACACTACTCTTAACTATTCCTTGTCAAGCATTAATATACAAGGGCAATATTAATACGTTGAGACTAGCGTGTAGGTTAATTGATGACTTAATCTTACAAGTCATGGATATAAGATATTAAGTTATATTAGAGAATATGTACTGAATTAACCCATCATGAGAATATTTCATAGATCTTTATATGAGGGTCATAAATATTCTCATAATGACTATTGGTATAAATAGTCCTTAAACCTAAAGTAGTTCCCTATATAAGGAGTTGTGTGCTTTGGTATCAGCAAACATCACCTGTAACAAAGTTGTAACGACCCAATTTTCCCTATTTCAAGTTCTAAAAGTCTATAAAAATATTTGGAAATACCTTTAAAATATTCTAGAGATTTTTAGGAATTTTTAGAGTATTTTTACGTAATTTTTGGATGTCGTTTAGTATGTTTACAAATAAGAAAAAAATTCTGAAAAAAATCGTTGAAGGCGAGGCTCGAACCCGTGACCTCGGGTCGAACCCGACCTAACCGGACACAGCTGACCAGTTGAGCTACACGGGTTTTGTTAACCAAATATGAGGAGAAATAGATTTAAGGTATAGTTATAAAGGAAAACCCTAGATTTAAAAGAAGGCTTAAGCGAAATCCCAAACCGGAAAATCCCGAGCCCTAACGCTCTTCCTCTCCTTTCTCTCCCGACGGCGCATCTCTCCACGGGGGAAACCGCAGCGAGCAAAGCTAGGGCATTGCGGTGGCCGGCGAGCACTCTTCTCCGAGAGGTCATCACACCACCGAGCTCCTCTCGTCAAGAAGAGGCGTGAGCACAAGAAGAAGCCGAGTATTTCAAGCCTCCGAGCCCTAGATCTTCTTCCTCTCCTTCGGTTGTAAGTCCAAGCAAATCCCGGTAAGTACTACTCACCTGTGGTAGGAGTTGCTCCGAATTTCAGATTTCCGTTTCCTTGCTCACGGGAATTTTAGTGCCAAAATGATGAGGCTAGGGTTTGGTTTCATTCTTTTCTTCAATTGCTGCTTAGTTATTTTGCCATGTGCTCAAAGTTTCGGTTGGACCTTGTAGCTAATTTTCCAGGCGGCAGAGACAAGCTTTAGGGTTTTGTCCCTTGCTTTCGGTTTTGTTGTGCCGAGTAGGAGTGTATGCTAGGGCCTTCCTTTCTTGCTCTGGTTGCCAAGCCGAACAACCCTACTTATTGGCATGAGAACCTTGAGTTTTGTTATGGACATGCTTTAATTGTGATAACCCGAACATCCCTAATTTTCAGCCTGTGGTTGTGTTTTAAGCATGCCTTTAGCTCTTAAATGTTGTATCCATGTATGTCTACCTGCTGCCCTTAAATTCTAGTTCTGAATTCTTTGTCATTTTGGTTAACATGAACATTCATATTATAAGGATTCGGAATTTGCTTGTTTTGCTACCTTATTTAGCATTCCAGTATTTGGTTCCTTGCTAAATCAGTAAGCAGGAACTGCCACATGTTCATCACTACGGTTTAGATTTTTCGTTGTTATTTCTAAGCAGGTTCAGCTTAGTTAAGTGTACAGATCAAATTTTCTTATTAATCTAATAAGCATGCATAACTTGTTTTAGCAAATCCTATTGGAGATTGATTAATGGAGCAGCAGTAGCATTCACTGCCACTTAATGAGCATACACAACTTAGTATACTAGTATGTTTAGATAGATTGTTTGTTGTTGTTTTAAGGGCAAGAATAACCTTGTTATAACAATTCAGAGTTAGCTTATTTTGCTACCCTATCCAGCATTTCAGTGAATGACTTTGCTTTATTTTATAGCATGCCTAGAGAGTTTAGATTTGCTTTCCTTTGCTTTATTTTATATGATGCTTAGAGAGTTCAGATTTGCTTTCCTTTGTGTTATTTTTATATAGCATGCTTGGTTAGTTGTAATCCTATACTTGTTAGATATATCTATAGGATTCTAATAGACTCCAATAAAGGATTATAAGAATCATGGGTAAAGAAAAAGACTAAAGTCTAGTTAAAAAGAGATAACAAGTAAATTAAACTAAGAGGCTAGTACCCGATTTCCAAGGTTATCGTTAAATAAATCCAGGTGACCAATTCCAAGGTCTTGGCCTTGGTAAGACCAAGGTCTTTACCTCATAGGACTAGAGGCTTGCTACCTCAGTCACTATTAGAGAGCGCACAAAACAAAGATGGTACTAAGCCTGGGTCCAAAGAAGAAGAAAAGAAAGAAAAAAAGAAGAAGAAAGTAAAAGAGAAATTAAAAGATTAATTTCTAGTATAAAGATATAAGAAAATGAAACAAGTATTATGCTTAGAATCAATAGAAGTTAGTTTCTTTAATTCTGAGCCACAGTAGTAGTTTCATTATTTTCCTATCAGTTAGTGAGCATGTTTAGTATTCAGTTTTATTTCTGTATTCCATGAGTACATGCAACTTTGCTTTTAGCATTTCAGTTTTAGTATTGTTGCATTCTTTTTATGCACTTCAAGTTTTTGTGAGATAGATTAGTACTTACTAAGCGTTTCATTTATAGATCTATTTTTTCCTCCTACTGCAGATAAAGGAAAAGCTAAGATATGAAAGGGAGGCGACAGGGTGGTGTTGGTGATGAAGGTGTGTGATGACTGAACTATGGAGAGATCCAGAGTTTGCTAGCAAACCTTCAGGACTTATCTGTTTAGAGTTTATGTTTTAGTTCTCTTCTTAAATACTATTATGAAGTTTTGTGAGATTGTGATTGAGTTTGATTCATATTTGTAGCTTATCATGTCATACTCTTGGAGTTATGTTTAGTTCTTATTGCTAGACTAGTTTTTGTTGATTATAGTGTGATATTATTACTGCGTGGTTGTGAAAAGTGTGTTCCAGCCGTCTGTGGCTGCGTATATATTGTTTTTATTATGGATTTGATCACCGGTAGAGGGGAGACTCTGTCGAAATTTTTTGGTAGGAATTCCTCTGGGGTCGTGATAAATCTAAGTGTTGCTAATATTAGCATAAGTGACACTAGTAAGTAGAGTAGTAGTTAGGTAACGGTCGCCCTTAAAGAGTAGTAGTAACAAGGGTGGTCATTATAGTTGGTATCAGAGCAACGTTCCATTCTCCAGCATCATACACACATCAGCATCAGCCTTGCCGTCTCCAAGTAAGAAAGTATTTAAATTCTTTCTTTATTCTGCTTTCGTTATTATTAACTACAGTATAGAGTATTTTTTTTTTAATGCTTAAGTAAGATAGAAGATTTTGTTTTCCTTTTCTATATTCATATATAAGTATGATTAGAAGGGTTAGAGAAGCTATCAAGCCTTTTCCTCTACATAATTAGATGCCAAGAAGAGGACATTCCCGTACCGTTCATACTGAGGACCGAGTTCAGGAGAACGAAGAGCCCAGAACCCCTGGGCCTATTCTCTCTGAAGTTGTTGCTCAACTTTAGAGACAAGTAGCGAGCAGCAGCAAGTGATTGCCAATCTAATGGCTAATCAGAAGCCATCTCCTCCCACTCCCCCAACCATTAATGTGGAGACCCCAGTAGTGACTGAAGTCCTATCGGTTTCCCTAGAAGTCGCCACAACACCTAGAAGACAAGAAGCATACCTCATCCAGTGGCTAAAGATGAAACCAGAAAGATTTTCAGGCACGACTGAGCCCTGGGATGCCCAGGCTTGGTTCAAGACACTTGAGAGCACAATGGAGCTTCTTGACTGACCAGAAGTCGAGAAGGGTAAGTGTGCCTCTTTCTTCCCATCTGGAGGTGCTTGTATATGGTGGGAGCGAGTTAAGAGTAAGAGAGCAGTCAACCAGATGAGCTGGGTTGACTTCGAGACAGAGTATTACGAAAAAGTCTTCCGTCAACGGATCACCAATAAACAGTATGAGGAGCTTATATAATTCAGACAAGGTGACCTAGCAGTAGAAGAAGCGGTCAAAAGATTCAACAGGCTAGCTCGTCTTTGCCTAGGGTTAGTAAGTACAGAGAAAGAACGAGTTAGACTGATGCACCTAATGCTGAGACTAGAAATAACACCTAATGTGAGTAGTGAAACTCACCGACCATAGATTGGTGAAGAGCTGGTCAGCAGGGCATTAGTGAGCACTATCTGAACAGCAACAAGGCTCAACAAACGCAACACAAGTCAGTCAAGATAGAAGACAAGACAGTGGGGAAACAGAGAACCCAGTCAAGTAATCAGAACTAGAAGGACAAAGATAACAAGAAAGACCCAAGCAGGAAGATGTTCGGGTAGTCTATGAGTATCCAAAGGTATTTCTAGAAGGGCAACCTGGACTACCTCCCAACAGAGAAGTGGAGTTTGAGATTGAATTGGTTCCTGGTACCGGTCCAATTTCAAAGCTCCGTATCGCATGTCTCCAGCAGAGTTGAAAGAGTTACAAGCACAACTACAGGAATTACTTGACAAAGGCTCCATTCGCCCTAGTCACTCACCTTGGGGAGCTCCTGTGTTGTTCGTCAAGAAGAAAGATGGATCTATGCGGATGTGCATAGATTACAGAGCTCTGAATCAAGTGACGATCAAGAACAAGTACCCCCTTCCCAGGATCGACGACTTATTTGATCAGTTAAGAGGGGCAACAGTGTTCTCAAAGATAGACCTGCGCTCTGGGTACCATCAGCTGAAAGTGAAAGAAAGGGATATACTCAGAACGGCTTTCAGGACCAGATATGGACACTATGAGTTTGTAGTCATGCCTTTTGGTGTGACTAATGCACCTGCGGTCTTCATGGACTTGATGAACAGAGTGTTTAGAGAATACCTTGACAAATTTATCATTGTGGTCATCGATGACATTCTAGTCTATTCCAGAACCCCAGAGGAGCATGACACGCACTTGAGGATAGTATTGCAGACCCTACAGCAGAAGCAGCTGTATGCTAAATTCTCCAGGTGCGAGTTCTGGTTGGATCAGGTGGCATTTCTAGGTCACATAATTTCTAAAGAAGGTATCCAAGTAGATCCAGCCAAAATAGAAGCGGTCAGCAACTGGAAGAGACCCAAGAACGCTAGGGAGATCAGAAGTTTCCTTGGTTTAGCTGGTTATATATATATATAAAACAAAATGACAAATATCATAACAATCCAGAAATTTATCCATAAATCCACAAGTATATATATATCCATAAATCCACTAGCATAACTAAAAAATACATCCACAAACCAAAAGTGTATCCAAAGGTATGTATGTCCAAAAATCCATAATGTAAAAATGTAAAATAAAATATTTATCCTAACGTGCAAGACCCATTTAGGCACCTTGATACGAGTAGATGAATTCGCTCCATTCACTTCTGACTTCATCATATTAAGATTGGTTGTAATATTGATTCTTGATTGTTCCTGCAAACTTTTATATAAAAAAATACAAATTATTACATTCATTATATATCATAAAGAAGAAACTCACTATCTTCTCCAACTGTGGATTTTCACATTCAACTATCTCTTTCATGTACCTCATTACACAATATCCACATTCAACAGAACCACTTTGTTTTAGATTACCCTATAATGTATTCAAAAAAGTAATGCAACAATTACAATCCAAATAATAAGAACTATTCATTCATGTCTTAATATATATGTACAATACATACCGTCAATTGCTTAAAACCTGGTGCTTTAGCAATACCCTTTGAGGCATTATACATCTTGACTCCACTACATTTTAAAAAGTAAAAACATTATCAATTCAATGATATACTTAAATCATGTATTTATATGATGGTAGAACAATATTGTTTATTTTTGCAAAAAAAATAAAGGTAAAAGATCAAAAAATTACTATTCACAAGAATGCATTGATGTTACTTTACTATACAAATTACTAACTTTTTCAAAGAAGATGAAATAAAAAAATTATAGAATTTTAATGAACTGCATTATCATCTAGTTTTACTAGAATAGATGTGTAAGCGAAACTAGTTTTAGCACATACCACCAATTCTTCCATCATTTGATTAATGTGAAAAATATAAAACAATAGGAATATATTTGAGACCAGAATAGGAAAAATAAAATTAGTGATTGCAGGTTTGAAATAACAAAGATCAACAAGTTTGAAAAAGGAACATCAAATTCCTAAATAATAAACAGTTATGAAATGACATGTGGGAAAGAGTAATGTATTATTTTCAGGATCCCTATAAGGCAAGAAAGGACGGTTTATACTCTTAGGACAGAAACAATACATTTAACAGTACATGAAGTATCCTATGATGATTAATTCCAGGAAACAATACATTTAACAGTTGTATCATGTCTGTTGATGAAGTACAAATGAACCTTCTTTCTGATATATTAGCAGATGTCGTTAATCAACTATTATCTACTCTCGACAATTTGATGTTATTAACTGGAATTCTGGAGAATATTACCAAAAAAAAGTTTTCTGTCATGTATTGATATCCATTCTTTATGCTATTTTGATAAATTGATTTCTAGTCACAGGAAGAGAGAGATAATAAATTGTTAAAATACATTGGGTATAGCAAATTAAGTTGTTTCAGATTATGCACTGAAGTCTTTTTCAAACTAAGTTACCATCATGTTTTTGTAATGTGCCCAATTATAGGATACTAAAAGGATCCTAGGTTCTTTTGTTGATTACTACATCTTGGCTTTAAGGTTGTTAAGCCAGGGGAGGTAAATGTGGAACGTTAGTTCCCTATATCTTTTGGCCTGCCAATGATCATAAACTATAAATATGCAGATTTTATGCCCATTTAATTTTTTTGGGTAAATCTTGGATTCTATAGACTACAATATTTCTTAATTAAGTTAATGCTATTCAACTAATTGTCATCTTATATGAACTGGAATGATTTCCAATTTAAGCTTAAACGAAGTGCTTATTGCATACTTTTTTTATGTACAAGAAAAACTAGACTTCTATGATCAAATGCATTCAAGCCATATGTTGGAAACTTGTAGGCTGTGAAAGATTTATATTCAAAATTAACTCCATTTCAACGACTGCATATTGCTCGTCATCCCAACAGGCTGACATTTCCTGATCACGTTTTGAACATAACTGACATGTCTCAATATCTATATTATACTTAGACAGACACATTTCTTGAGCCTTTAACATAAAACCACCTAAGAGTATGATATCTTGTCGAAGATATGTAATATATTCCTCACGAAGATCCTGAAGATTTGAGACTTTCACCTCATCAAAAATTACAACAATCACTGATTCCTTGAGAATCGATGACGATGAACTAGAAATCAATCAAAGTAAGAACTTATAGCAGATTTCTATAAACATCAAACTAGATTCGAGAGAGGGCGGTAGAAGACTGACCCTAGAATGCAAGACTGAAGACGCAAAAATGGTGGATGGAGACGCAAGTCTGGAGAGTCACAACTGGAGACACACGGCTAGAGACGCACGGTTGGAGACGCAAAAAATAGAGGATGGAGACGCAAGACTAGAGATGCAGGCTGGAGACGTGGAGAACGGAGATGCAAGGCTTGAGACGCTGAGGACGTAGATGCAAGCTAGAGATGAAAAAATGGAGACGCGGAGGGCGGAGACGCAAGCTCGATGGAGATGAAAAAACGGCGAGGCGTGGTGAAGGCTGGAGACGCATGCTAGGGCTTGGAATTTTTTTGAGTGGTTACGATTATTTATTTTAGCAAGGTTATAATGTTAATTAAAACTTGTAAAAATTTGAAGTAAGATGGGAAAATAGAAATCTAATTAATTCCATCCGGTTCATCTTTTTTACTTCACAAAAAAAAATTATATATATTTTAAACTTTTTTACTTTATCAAAATTAATGTACCAAAGTAAAATATTATTAAAATTAATAGTGAAGCCCTTATTTTTAAAATTCTGAAGTAAAAAATAATATTTTACTTCACTAGTATTATTAACGAAGTTGATTGTTATATATTACTTCGTAATTAACAATCACCGAAGTAAAGAGTGGCGAAGTAAAAAGCCAAAATTCTACTAGTGTAACATGCTCATGTATCTCTTAATAATATGATATGAAATTAGCTAGGTGATTATGCTTATATGTTGATTTAAAACCTAGTTTTCCCTTCATGTGTGTTTCGTCCAAGAACAAAACTAAGGCTTAAAGAAGCTAAAAAGTTAACCTAGCATGCTCATGTATCTCTTGATAATGTGATATGAATGTAGTTAGGTGTTCATGCTTATATGTTGTTTTAAAGTTAGTTTTTCCTTCATGTATGTTTCGGCCAAGAACAAAACTAGGGCTTAGAGAAGATAAAAAGTTAACCTAACATGCTCATGTATCTCTTAATAATATGATATGAAATTAGCTAGGTGATTATGCTTATATATTGATTTAAAACCTAGTTTTCCCTTCATGTGTGTTTCGGCCAAGAACAAAACTAAGGCTTAAAGAAGCTAAAAAGTTAACCTAGCATGCTCATGTATCTCTTGATAATGTGATATGAATGTAATTAGGTGTTCATGCTTATATGTTGTTTTAAAGTTAGTTTTTCCTTCATGTATGTTTGGGCCAAGAACAAAACTAGGGCTTAGAGAAGCTAAAAAGTTAACCTAACATGCTCATGTATCTCTTAATAATATGATATGAAATTAGCTAGGTGATTATGCCTATATGTTGATTTAAAACCTAGTTTTCCCTTCATGTGTGTTTCGGCCAAGAACAAAACTAAGGCTTAAAGAAGCTAAAAAGTTAACTTAGCATGCTCATGTATCTCTTGATAATGTGATATGAATGTAGTTAGGTGTTCATGCTTATATGTTGTTTTAAAGTTAGCTTTCCCTTCATGTATGTTTTGGCCAAGAACAAAACTAAGGCTTAGAGAAGCGAAAAAGTTAACCTAGCATGCTCATGTATCTCTTGATAATGTGATATGAATGTGGTTAGGTGTTCATGCTTATATGTTGTTTTAAAGTTAGCTTTCCCTTCATGTATGTTTCGGCCAAGAACCAAATTAGGGTTTAGAGAAGCTAAAAAGTTAACCTAGCATGCTCATGTACCTCTTGATAATATGATATGAATTTAGCTAGGTGTTCACACTTGCATGTTGCCTATAGCTTGATTTTCTCCTTATGAGTGGTTCGGCCATTATGAGTTTAAAAGCTTAGATATGCCCCACATGATGCGTTATGAATTAGGAAATGTTATTTACTGATGCTATGCATGATTGTACCTTTTATGATGTGCTATGTGCCCAAAGATGCATGTTTTATGATATGATAGATGACATGTTCATTATGTATGCTTATGATCCATGCATGTGCTGTGTGCCCAAATATGCATGTTTTATGATATGATAAATGACATGTTCATTATGTATGCTTATGATCCATGCATGTGTTGTGTGCCCAAATATGCATGTTTTATGATATGATAAATGACATGTCCATTATGTATGCTTATGATCCATGCATGCGTTGTGTGCCCAAATATGCATGCTTTATGACATGCTCATTATGTATGTTTATGATCCATGCATGTGTTGTGTGCCCAAATATGCATGCTTTACTCCTCATGATATGATAAGATAAGATGTGTTATGTTATGATATGAACCATGATATGATATTTTACTTTGTATAACTTGTACCAAGGGTGGGCTCCATAAGCACCCCTAGGTCGACGGACTATGAACGGGTCTAGTAAAGGGATGGGCTCCTTAGTACGCCCCTAGGTCGACAGACTATGAACGGACCTAGATCCCTAGTAGGTTCGGGGCTAGCTACCTTGTCCTAGGGATTGCGCACATTTATGTATGTATGTGGTACAAGCCGGGCCCTCATGATGATATTATGTTCAAGTACTATATGCTATGTTTTAAAACATCTTGCATATGACATGACATATGTTTTAAAAGACATCTTGCATGATACGATTTATGATTTATAGGACATGATGATTTATGATATGATATAGAATGATATTATTTATGAGCTGATATGATATGATTTACGATATGACATGCTATGCTCTTATGATATTTGGATTTATGATATGATATAGCATGATGTTATTTATGAGCTGATATGATATGATTTACAAGATGGCATGCTATGCTCTTATGATATTTGGATTTATGATATGATATAGCATGATGTTATTTATGAGCTGATATGATATGATTTACAAGATGACATACTATGCTCTTATGATATTTTGATTTATGATATGATGTAGCATGATGTTCCTTATGATTTATGATATGACATGCTATGCCCTTATGATGTTAGATGATCATATTTTTATGGTTGTATGCTTATGTGTTTATACATTGATATATGGATTTTGTGAGTAGGAAAGGATCTTACTAAGCCTGTGTGCTTATAGCTTACTTTTCTTGTACCACAGATAAGGGCAAAGAATGGATGACCTAAGGGAGCTGCAGGAGAGGCAAGGAGATGTGTGTGGTGGTGTCTCGACTAAGGCAAATGAAGACCTGCTTAAGTTATTTGGTTATGTTAACATGGACTAGTGTGTTATGTTATTGTCTGTATGACTTCAAGATATTCTTAAGTGTTTTATTTTCGAAAGAAATTTTAATATGCATATATGCTTCCGCAAATAGAAATGGTTAAGTACATAACGCCGTACCCTACTAGCAGGAGGGGCGGGCATTATATTGCTAGATGTCACTCATTGCTTATGTATCTAAAAAGGTTTTAGATACATTGTCAATATTACGAGAGCCTATTGGGTCACATACAAAGAATATGTTATTTTGGAGATGGGTTTATTATAGTTTAAATAAAATACTATTATGGACCTTAAGAATAATGGGTTAATCCAAAGTGTTGGTGTTATCTTTGTATTGATTGGCACTAGTGCTAGTGGGAGATTGTTAATATTATCCCTAAGAGTTTATTATAAGATGATTATACTTATTGAGTTAATGGATATGGATTGGCTATTGGGTTAATGGTTAATCCAATATATTAATATCCAACTCATTAAAGATGATTAATGGAGATTAATTATGCATTGAAGAAGGAAGACCACACGGCATGAAACCCTTGGTATTCATTGGATGAATATAAAAGCCTTTTGAGTGAAATTTTTAATGAGATTTATCATCTTCTTCTTCCTCCTCCTCTTCTTCTTCTTGGCCAAACCTCTTAAAGTGGCTAGCACCATGAAGGTGGTTCTTCTCTGAATCTAGGTTCGTGTGATGAATGAGAAATGTGCTCGTGTGGATACCATAGACACGTGGATGTTCTGATCATGTTGAGATCTGCATCCGAATCAAAGTTGCTATCGAGAGTACTGGCCACACAACAAAGGTAACTATTCTATCTGATAGATTTGCAAGGATCTCAGAGGCAGGGTTGTAAACAAGTCGAGCTGAGCCGAGCTTTGGGGTGTTCAAGCTTGTTTGATAAGGTAACTAAGCCAAGCCGAGCCGAGCTTAAAATAAACCAAGCTTTTGAAATGAGTGTTCAAGCTTGGCTTGGTTTATTTTTTATGAGCTTGAGCTTGTTTGAAGCTTGGCTTGAGCTTGGTTCATTTAGATGTTATCAACTCTCAATTCAAGCTTGGCTTAAGCTTGGTTCAAGCTTGGCTTGAGCTTGGTTCAAGCTTAGCTTGAGCTCGGTTCATTTAGATGTTATCAAGCTCTCAATTCAAACTTGTTTGATTGTTTGAAACTTTTAGTTGTTTGATTGGTTATTGAGCTTGATAATTTAAATTTATTTGTTTATTTTATTTTATTTTATTATTTATTTAGCATATTGAAAAGAGTTTTATTAATAAATATGGTTCATGAACATTGTTCACGAACATTGTTCACGAACGTTGTTCACGAACGTTGTTCACGAACGTTGTTCACGAACGTTAACGAGCTGAACACATATGTGTTCAAACTTGATTGTTTAACTTAACAAGCTGTTCAAGCTTGTTTTTTTAGTTAATATTATGTATATTGAATGAACATAAACAAGCTTTTACCAAGCCGAGCACCAAGCTTGTTCATGAACGCTTTGTTCATTTACAACCCTACTCAGAGGGATCATTTTCCGCTGCATTATGTATTATTTTATGCATAAGATCCTTACATAAAAGCCTCGACGTCGCCTCTTCTCTTCCTCCTTGATCCTTTTTCACCACAAATGGTGGCCACTTTCCACACCACTGACGGTCGGCCACTTCTTCCTCATCCGCCTCACTTCTGCTTCCTCATGCAATTCACACCTGATTTTGGCCCCGACAGCCAAATCCACCACTTCGGAGTTTCTCTCCTCTTCGGGTTAGAAGTGGAGAAACCCTGACAATCTTCTCCAGGTGCTCTTTTTTGTCTCTGGCCAACCATAGCAGCCCCCTTCCTCTCTTCAGGTTAGAAGAGGGGAGTCCACTGAACTGCAATTCGACAACACTCACTACAAAAATATCTTAATTTGGGGACAAAATTTTGGGAAGAAAAATATTCATCCCAAATCTGTAACATATTTAGCAACAAAAATAGAATTCATTGCTAATTGACAATGAAATAAAATTATCACAACATAGTAACAAATAATATTTCATCGCAGATTTCATTGCCAATCAGTGTTGAAATTTGAAATTCGTTGCAATATTAGTAAACTCTACAATGAAAATAGAGTTCATCACAAAAGCTTATGACATGATGAAGCCAAGGCGACGACGAAACCCTGGATTCATCATAAATTGGCGACGAATCCATGGATTCATCATAGATTGGCACAAAAATTAAAAATAAAAATAAATGTGTCCAAAATCTGGCATATGGACCTAGAGAGCTTGGAAGGACATGAAATCAATTTCTTTGTATTCATATCGATCACCTGATGAAACAAATGACCTCAAATATTAATACTATATAATATATTGAGATTAGTGATTTTTAGAATAAGAATTAGATTTTCAACACTTATGTTGGGACAGATATGCCCGCTAGAGGGGGGTGAATAGCGTCTCGTCACGCACTCGTTGGTTGCGTCGTCTTGATGATATGCAACGGAAAGAAAGACACAACAAACCAAAATACTAACACCTAGGGTTTACTTAGTATCCACCTCGAGAAGAGGTGACTAATCCAAGGATCCACACACCGACTCACTCCTCCACTATGAAACACTCCTTCTCGATCACAGCCGGAGGCGGAGAAACCTCGTACAAACACACACAACACTACAACACTCACACAAGAAGAAAATATTGTTGGACCCCATTGTGTTTTGATGTGATCAACCAAGTTGGTTAGGTCCTGCTTTGTGTTTGATCCCTGTGTCTGAGTGTGCAAGAGCTTAGGAGTGCAGGAAGTCGAGCGGAAGACGCAGCTAGCGAGAAAGACGACACGGGAAGGGAGCCAACGGACTCAGTGCATCCGAAGGATGAGAGAGCTGTGGAAGAGTACACTGGTGGGCGAGAAGAACATGCGTGGCATTCGAGGGACGTTAAGCCGGGAAGGAAGACTGCTCAAGGAGAAGGCCGGAAATTGGGTTAGGGTGAGCCCTATTTCGGTTGGCCGGAATCACCCAAAAGAACGGAGCTTCGGAAGTCAAAGCGAAGGAAGAAGTGTGTTGGAGTTCAAGCTCAAGGCGCCTTCAATGCCTGTTGGAGGCGCCTTGGACCAGGCCAAAATCGTCGTTGAGCTTTTGGATAAAGTTTTATCCACCCACTCGATGGAGACGCCTTGGACCCCTATTGGAGGCGCCTTAGACCCTCGAGATAGATTTTCTAGAGGCTATATAAAAGCCCCTGGAGCTAGGAATTAAACAACAACTCAAGCAATCAACTGTATAGTCTTTCCTAGGAATAGTTCTAAGCTTCCAGAGTATAAAAGGTTTCTCCACCTTCAGAGAAGGAGATTCTTTAGTGTGCTTTTTCTTATTGCCTTGTATTAACAACCTTCTTGGTTGTAACCAAGTAAATAGCTGAGTCTCTTTTTCATTTCTGTTAATTTATCTATCATTATTTTACTATTGCATTTTTGAGTTGAAAGCACGAGGAGGATATACTTTATTGTTTTAGACAATTCACCCCCCCCCCTCTTGCCGGCCTCCGCTGCACCAACAATTGGTATCAGAGCCAGACTGCCTCAGAAGGACTAACCGCCGATAGAAGCACAACGATCAAGACGATGGCCGGAGTGAATATTCATCCCCTGAAGTTTGACGAAGACTTCGCGACGTGAAAACGCCGGATGGAGGTATTTTTCAAGATAGAATTTGATATTTGTTTAGTCATGAAATATGGCTATGTCGTTCCAAAAGACAAAGAAGAATTCAACTGGACAAAGAAGGAGCAGGCTAAATTCGTGGCCAACGGAAAGGCGGAATTCCACCTACTCAGTGTGTTACCGCCCCAAGAGGTAAGTCAAATTAGGAGCTACGATGCTGCTAAAGACCTCTGGGACAAATTCCTAGAGCTTCAGGAAGGTACCTCGGAAGCTAAGCTTGAGAGGCACGACATCCTCCGGACCCAGTTAACGAACCTTCGGATGAACAGCGGCCAGAAGGTAGCGCAACTCCAAGCAAGAATTAAGGAGCTAATAACTCAACTAAGCAATCTTGGAGAAGAAGTATCAAATCGGGACTCGATCCGATACGCGCTCAACGCCTTCCCCAGAACTCCAGAGTGGGCCTCCTTAGTAAATACGTACTACATCTCTAAGGATTTCGAGGTAACTACTTTAGAAAATTTGTTTTCTACATTTGAACTTCACGAATCTCGGATTCCAGAGCCCAATAAAGTGGAGAAAGCAAGTCAGAACATTGCCTTGAAGGCAAGAACAAACGATTCTGACTCTGAAGCCTCGATCGACCACTCGGAAGCGGCACTTCTGGTAAAGCATTTCAATAAGTTTTTTAATTCTAATAAGTTTATATTGCAGACAAAGAGGCATCAGCAAAGAAAAAGAACGGTTCGTTGTTACAACTGCAACGACGAAGGGCACATCAAAGATGACTTCCCAAAATTAAAGAAAAAGGAGAAAGAGAAGGAAAAGACAAAGTACAAGAAACCAGAATCCTCCAAATACAAGAACCTGAAGGCCACTTGGTCAGATTCGTCTACTTTCGAATCAGACGCCGAAGCCTTCTCTGGGTTAGCACTAATGGCTATCCATCAGCTGGAAAAAGATTCAAGCTCAGAAATGAGCATAGATGAAGGGGGAGGAACTTCAGACGAAGAAAGCGACAATGAAGGGGGAGCATCACCAAGTCAGGTACGCTACCTAACCCCTACTCAATTATTTTAATTTATTAAGTCTCTTTCTAAAGACTTATTCAAATTAGAAAAAGAAAATGTTGAATTGAAATTGAACCTAGCAAAAGCATATCCACTAGAAATGTATGATAATCTAAAACTAGAAAATTAAAAATTAAAAGTTGAAATTGAGAAATTGAAGAATAATGATGCATGCTTAAATAAATTTCCAAAATCAAAATTAAGAATTTATGAAAAATTGAATTGGTATATTAGAAAACATCAGAGACAACTTAGGAAAGTCCCCAGAAATTATGTACCCCATAAATTTTTGAATAACCTAGTAGGAAGGAATCTATACTAGATTCCAAAATCCTTGCTAGATTAAAAAAATTTTATGAGCTTTCAGAAGAAAAATTAAACGTTAAAATTTCTTTATGAAGCTTTGTCTAAGGAAGTGGTTGTTGCTCCAATAACCAAGAAGGCCTAATGCCTCGCCACGACCTGGAAGCTGAAATATTGAAATAAAATGTTTAATTAACTTTCTGAAAAAGCATTAAAATAGAATTAAATAATGCTTTGAAAGTTTTTCAAACCTTTTTAGAAAATTCTAAAAATTTTGACTTAGAAATTATTTTGAAAAATTCTAGAAATTTGGTTTACTTAGAATTTTTTTTTTAAATTTCTAAAAATTAATTATTTTAAAAAATTCTAAAAATTCGGTTTACTTAGAAATTTGTTTAAATTTTATAAAAATTAATTATTTTGAAAAATTCTAAAAATTCAGTTTACTTAAAAAAAATTGAAAATTCTAAAAATTAATTTTGACTTAGAAATTATTTTGAGAAATTGTAGAAATTAGGTTTACTTAGAAATTTTTTTAAAAAAATATATTTTTTTTGCTTAGATATTTTTTGAAAAATTCATCTTGCTCAGAAAATTTTCTAACTTAAAATTTGCTAAATATTCTCTTATTATTATCCCATTTTTGTTGTGATCAAAGGGGGAGAGAAAAGAACACGTTTAGGGGGAGAGATTTTTTTTAAATTAAAAATATTTTTGAAAAATTCTGGTTAAACTCTTAATTAAGTAGTTGTAATTTTATTTATTGCAAACTGATGCTTAACATGATAGTTTAGTAATTTTATTTACAAATTACTACTTATCTATTTTAACCCTAACTTGAACTTGGGTTGATGCACACCAAAAAGGGGGAGATTGTTGGACCCTGTGGTGTTTTGATGTGATCAACCAAGTTGGTTATGTCCTGCTTTGTGTTTGATCCCTGTGTCTGAGTGTGCAGGAGCTTAGGAGCGCAAGAAGTTGATGAAAGATGCAGCTAGCGAGAAGGACGGCACGGGAAGGGAGCCAACGGGCTCGGTGCGTCCAAAGGACGAGAGAGCTGCGAAAGAGTACACCGGTGGGCGAGAAGAACGTGCACGGCGTTCGAGGGATGTTAAGCCGGAGAGGAAGACTGCGTGAGGAGAAGATCGGAAATTGGGTTCGGGTGAGCCCTATTTCAGTTGGCCGGAATCACCCAAAAGAATAGAACTTCGGAAGTCAAAGCGAAGGAAGAAGTGTGCTGGAGTTCAAGCTCAAGGAGCCTTCATTGGGCATTGAAGGCGCCTTCACCTTGAAGGCGCCTTCAATGCCTGTTGGAGGTGCCTTGGACCAGGCCAAAATCGTCGTTGAGCTTTCGAATAAAGTTTTATTCGCCCACTAGATAGAGGCGCCTTGGACCCCTATTGGAGGCGCCTTAGACCCTCGAGATAGATTTTCCAGAGGAAATATAAAGGCCCCTGGAGCTAGGAATTAAACAACAACTCAAGCAATCAACTGTGTAGTCTTTCCTAGCAATAGTTCTAAGCTTCCAAAGTATAAAAGGCTTTGTTGGAACCCCAAGGTGTTTTGATGTGATCAAACAAGCTAAGTTAGGTCCTGCGTTTGTTTAACCCTTGTGTCTAAGTGTGCAGGAGCTTAGGAACACAAGAAGTCGAGCGGAAGACGCGGCTAGCGAGAAGGACGGCACGGGGAGAGAGCCGACGGGCTCGGTGCATCCGAGGGACGAGGTGACCGCGGAAGAGTACACCGGTGGACGAGAAGAACGTGTGCGGCGTTCGAGGGACGAGAAACCGGGAAGGAAGGCTGCTCGAGGAGAAGGCCGGAACTTGGGTTCGGGTGAGCCCTATTCCAGATGGCCGAGATCACCCAAGCTAGCGGAGCCGGAGCGAACAAGACCCAGGCCGGGACGAGCTGAACCGGAGGCTAAAAAGTCAACGTTGTTGACTTTGGGCTCCGGGGCGCCCGGAGCAGTCCGGGGCGCCCGGAGCCCTCTGGGGCGCCTGGAACCCTTTCCGGGCGCCCGGAGCTGGATTTTGACCAGGATCGCGTCAAATGCGATCTGATCATTGGGGATAGAATTTTATCCCCTCCAGGGCGCCTGGAACTCCTTCCAGGCGCCCGGACCAGTACTATAAATATAGTACTGGTCTGCACATTCAGAACAACTCACTTGTAATCAATTCTTTCTGCGCTTTCAGTTGTGTTCTTTTCATTTGCGCTGTCAACGTTGTAAAGAGGCTTCTCCGCCCAGAGGAGATCATAGTGCGCTTACTTTCCTTGGATTAGCAATTCTCTGATTGCAAACCAAGTAAATCTCTGGTGTATGATTTCTTTACTTAGTCTCTACTTTTTATTACAAGTGTTTATGATATAGCTGAAATCCGAGAAAGGTTCGAGTTTTATTTTGTAGGGCAATTCACCCCTCCCCTCTTGCCGGCCTCCAAAGGGACCAACAAGTAGTATCAGAGCAAGGCGTTTCAGGAGGACTAACCGCCGATCGAAGCAACAAGATTGCCGAACCAAGCATCGTCCCACCAAAATTCGAGGGGAACTTCGCAGACTAGAAGCGTCGTATGGAGGTATTCCTAGGAACTGATTTCGAAATATGGTTTATAATGAAGTATGGTTTTTTAGCTCTGATGAATCAAGATGGAAAAGAAAAAGAAGAGAGCAATTGGACAAAGAAGGAGCAGAGTGAATCTGTAGCAAATAGCCGTGCAGAATATCACCTGCTGAGTGTGTTACCACCTCAAGAGGTCAACCGCATCGGAAGCTATTCATCTGCTAAAGAACTCTGGGAGAAGTTCTTGGAACTCCATGAAGGCACGTCTGAAGCGAAGCTCTCAAGAAGAGGCATCCTCCGGAACAAGTTGATGAACATTCGTCTGGAAAAAGGCGAGAAGGTAGCCAATCTACACGCAAAGGTAAAAGAACTGATTACTGATCTCGAGAACCTCGGAGAAACGGTAAAAAATCGGCACAGTATACGCTACGCACTCAATGCGTTTCCCAGAACTCCAGAGTGGATGTCAATCATCGACGCCTACTACATCTCAAAGGACCTGGAGGTAAGTACATTAGAGGAATGTTTTTCTACCCTTGAATTACACGAAACTAGATGTGCAGAGACATCAAAGGACACACCCCAGACTATGGCGCTGAACGCAACCAACAAGGATGAACCCGAGTCAGACTCCGAAGACGATCAAGAAGCGTACATGGTAAGAAACTTTAAAAAGTTTTTTAGATCTAATAAATTTAAAATGCAGAATAAAAAGAATCAAAAAGGTAGAAGAAAGGTACGGTGCTACCAGTGTCAGAAGGAGGGACATCTAAGGGAAGACTGCCCAGAACTCAAGAAGGTCAAAATGAAGACACCCAAGAAACACAACATAAAAGCAACTTGGGACGACACTTCTTCATCCGAATCAGAAGTTCAAGAATATGCCGGGATAGCACTGATGGCAAGCTACAAAGGACAAAGTACATCAGAACCCAGCATCGATGAAGGGGGAGCGACCTCAGATGGAAGTAGCAAAGCAGGGGGAGATTCAGGCTTCAAGTCTGATATGGTAAGTGAGGTATGTCTCTTACCCCCTGATGAACTTTACTTTGGTATCAAAGCTATGACTAAATCCATGTATAAATTAGAAAATAAAAATGCCAAATTAGAAAATGAAATTTAGAAACAAAAAGAATTTTGGCAAAATCATGTCTTATAGAGGATTTTGAAAAATTGAAAATTGAAAATGAAAAACTAAAAGAAGAAATAAAAATATTGAAAAAATCCAATGGTTCAAATATTTCTATTTTTAGAAATTATGGAGGTTTAAATTGGTATTATATATTTCATCAAAGTCAAATTAGAAATATATCAAAAATCTAAGTACCTAGGAAATACTTGGTTAATCCTATAGGTAGGAACCTCTACTGGGTTCCAAAAACCTGTTTAATTTAAAATTAAAATCAGACTAAGCATTTTTCAGCAAGGAAATTAAACAACTAATTTCTTTATGAGGCTTTATCTAAGGAAGTGGTTGTTGCTCCAATAACCAAGAAGGCCTAGTGCCTCGCCACGACCTGGAAGCCAAGTATCGAAATGAAAAGTTTAATTGACTAACTGAAAAAGTATTAATTTAAATTACTTAATGCTTTAAAAGAGTTATTCAATTTGTGTTAGAAAATATTTAAATTTTTTTTTACTTAGAAATTTTTTAGTATCTTAGAAATTTTTATGAAAATTGACTTAGAAATTTTTTTTATCTTAGAATTTTTTATGATAATATTGCCTTATAATTTGTCTTAAAATTGACTTAGAATTGTTTCTTATGAATATTAACTTAGAATTTATTTGGGAATGTTGAGATAAGTTTCGAACTTAAATTTTTTTTTTTAACACCTATGACTGTTTTTATGTGAAAAATATTTTTTACTTAAATTTTTTCTCAATAGAAAAATTATGAAGAGTGTCTTTACTTAGAAATTTTTTTTTCACTCAAAGTATTTTTAATTAACCATAGACTTGTTAATAACCCTACTTTTTATGTGATCAAAGGGGGAGAAGTATGTTAAGTCTAGGGGGAGGTAATATAATTTTTCATTTGAAAAATATTTGGACTTATTTGAATATAAATTATTTTTATTGCATATGTTTACCCTAATTTAACTTGGGTTGCTCACATCAAAAAGGGGGAGATTGTTGGAACCCCAAGGTGTTTTGATGTGATCAAACAAGCTAAGTTAGGTCCTGCGTTTGTTTAACCCTTGTGTCTAAGTGTGCAGGAGCTTAGGAACACAGGAAGTCGAGCGGAAGATGCGGCTAGCGAGAAGGACGGCACGGGGAGAGAGTCGACGGGCTCGGTGCATCCGAGGGACGAGGTGACCACGGAAGAGTACACCGGTAGACAAGAAGAACGTGTGCGGCGTTTGAGGGACGAGAAACCGGGAAGGAAGGTTGCTCGAGGAGAAGGCCGGAACTTGGGTTCGGGTGAGTCCTATTCCGGATGGCCGAGATCACCCAAGCTAGCGGAGCCGGAGTGAACAAGACCCGGACCGGGACGAGCTGAACTGGAGGCGAAAAAGTCAACGTTGTTGACTTTGGGCTCCGGGGCGCCCGGAGTAGTCCAAGGCGCCCGGAGCCCTCCGGGGCGCCCGGAGCCCTCCGGGGCGCCCGGAGCCCTCCGGGGCGCCCGAAACCCTTGCGGGTGCCCGGAGCTGGATTTTGACCAGGATCGCGTCAAACGCGATCTGATCGTTGGGGATAGAATTTTATCTCCTCTAGGGCGCCCGGAACTCCTTCCAGGTGCCCGGACCAGTACTATAAATATAGTACTGGTCTGCACATTCAGAACAACTCACTTGTAATCAATTCTTTCTGCGCTTTCAGTTGTGTTCTTTTCATTTGCACTGTCAACGTTGTAAAGAGACTTCTCCGCCCAGAGGAGATCATAGTGCGCTTACTTTTCTTGGATTAGCAATCCTCTGATTGCAAACCAAGTAAATCTCTGGTGTATGATTTCTTTACTTAGTCTCTACTTTTTATTACAAGTGTTTATGATATAGTTGAAATCCGAGAAAGGTTCGAGTTTTATTTTGTATGGCAATTCACCCCTCCCCTCTTGCTAGCCTCCAAAGGGACCAACAGGCTTCTCCACCTTCAGGGAAGGAGATTCTTCAGTGCGCTTTTTCTTACCACCTTGGATTAATAACCTTCTTGGTTGTAACCAAGTAAATAGCTGAGTCCCTTTTTCATTTCTATTAATTTATCTGTCATTATTTTACTATTGAATTTTTGATTTGAAAGCATGAGGAGGGTATACTTTATTGTTTCAGGTAATTCACCCCCCCTCTTGCCGGCCTCAGCTGCACCAACAAATACAAGAATATAACTGAAATACACCCTTCTTGTTGCTTACTTGTTGCTTATTGTTATTGCCTCTTGAATCTTGAAGATGCATTCCAAGAACCCTCAAGAACTGGCAAGAATCTCTGAGAAGATCGCTGGTGAAAATCTCAGAAAACCGCAAGAGAAGAACGCAAAGTTCTAGCGAAGAAAACGCTCCGTCCATGCTTTAAACAGTGCTCCCAATCGATCGAATTCATCCCCAATCGATTGCCAAACGTCAGCACCACTCCATCGCAGCCGTCCATCACCTGTATCCCACACAACGGTCACTTCCCAATCGATCGACCGATCGATTGGGTCTGTCTGAATCGATCGGCCGATCGATTCAGAGCCTTTTTGTGGTCTCGCGATCGCGCGAGAGCTTCTGTTGCCCAATCGATCGCCTAATCGATTGGGAAAGCATCTGTTCTCGTGATTCCACATCCCAATCGATCGACTAATCGATTGGGCCTTCCCATAATCACAGCAAACCCCAATCGATCAACTGATCGATTGGACCCTGGTTCAATCGATCGCCCAATCAATTGACCAGCCTGGACTTAACTCAAACTCAAGGCCAAAATCTCCAACCCAACTCCTGGTCAACAGTAACCTATTGGGTCTCCATGCCTAGCATTTGGCCACACCCGACCAACCTCGAACTAGCCTTCTAGCCTCCTCCATCAACCTTGCGTCCCTCGTATATCTCCCATCCTTCACGTCTTGCTTTCAGGAGCTTCCTTCATCCTCATCCTAGTTGTCGAGTTCTCCTTGCCAAGTCACACTAGGACTTACATTGCCAAGACCACATGCTTGGACTTACACCCTTTGCTAAGATCACACTTGGACTTTCCAATTGTCCGGCTCCTCACCAAGACTTTCTCCTTTGCCAAGATCACACTTGGACTTTCCAATTGCCTGGCTCCTCACCAGGACTTTCTCTTTTGCCAAGATCACGCTTGGACTTTTCAACTGCCTGACTCCTCACCAAGACTTTCCAATTGCCTGGCTCCTCACCAGGACTTTCTCCTACCTAGCTCCTCACTAGGACTTTCCAAATGACTAACATCCAGTTAGGACTTTCCCAGTCAAGTCTCCTGTCACCCTTGAGCTACTTGACTTGTATTCTCATCAACCTGGTCAACCCTTTGACCATCTCCATAACTGGACGATTGCTCCAGTAATCTCCTTATATTATCAAACATAAAAACTCAAATCCTGACTCAAGTTTAACTCAACTCAAGCTTAGTCAAACTGATCAACCTTGACCTAGGAAAATTGCCCCAACAACTTATTCGTGTTAAAAAATTATGAATCTTAATATATTGGGTGGAGTTGATATTTGAGGTCATTTATATCATTAGGAGATCAATATGAATATATAAGAATTGATTTCATGTTATTCCAAGCTCTCTAGTCCATATGATGGATTTCAGACACATTTATTTTTATTTTTAAAAAATTACAAATTTGCGATGAATTCATGGATTCATTACAAATTTATAATTTTTTAAAAATAAAAATAAATACGTATAAAATTTGGTAGATAGACCTAGAGATCTTGAAATAACATGAAACCAGTTTTTATGTATTTGTATCGATCTCCTGATAACATAAATGACCTTAAACATGAATTTTATCCAATATATTAGGATCAATAATTGTTTAATATCAAAATTATTTTAACATTTTCAAATAATAACTTTTTCCACTATGTTATTGGATTTATAAAGTCCATCTAACTGACTTAACTTTGAATAAAAATTTATTAGATGGAATTGATATTTGAGGTCACTTTTATAATTAGGAGATTGATACAAATACATAAAAACTGGTTTCATGTCATTCTGAGAATTCTAGATTCATATGTCAGATTTTGTACACATTTATTTTTCAAAAAATACCAATCTGTGACAAATCTCTAGATTTGTCACCAATTAGTGATAGATCCCTAGATTCATTGCCAATTCGAGACGAATCTAGAGATTTGTCACAAATTTATAATTTTTTAAAAATACAAATAAATATATATAAAATATGGTAGATAGACCTAGAGATCTCAAAATTACATGAAATCAGTTGCTATGTGTTCGTATCAATCTCATGATAATATAAATGGCCTCAAATATCAATTCCACCCAATATATTGAGATCCGTAATTTTTTTAACAAGAATTAGATTTTTCAAACTCATTCATGTTTAAAAAATTATAGATCTCAATATATTGGGTGGAATTGATATTTGAGGCAATTTATATCATCAGAAGATTGATACGACATATAGAAATTTATTTCATATTATTCCGAGATCTCTAGTTCTATCTATTGGATTTTAAAAGGATTTATTTGTATTTTTAAGAAATTATAAATTTGCAACAAATCTCTAGATTTGTCACCAATTGGTGATGAATCCTTGGATTTGTCGCTAATTGGTGACAAATCCATGGATTCATCACAAATTTATAATTTTTTAAAAATATAAATAAATACGTATGAAATCCAGTAGATGGACCTAGAAATCTTGGAATGATATAAAACCAGTTATAATGTGTTCGTCTCAATCTCCTGATGAGATAAATGACCTCAAATATGAATTTCATTCAATATATTGAGATCAATGACTATTCAATATTAAAATGACTTTAACATTTTCAGATAATAACTATTTTCACTAAGTCATTGGACTTATAAAGTCCATCCAATTGATTTAACTATGGAAAAAATATATTAGGTGGAATTGATATTTGAGGTCATTTATATCATCAGGAGATTGATACAAATATATAGAAATTGATTTTATATCATTCCGAGATATCTAAATCCATCTACCTGATTTTGTACATATTTATTTGTATTTTTAAAAATTTACAATCTGCTATGAATCTCTAGATTCATCACTAATTAGCAACGAATTTAGGAATTCATCACAAATTGGTGATGAATCTAGGGAATCATTGAAAAATTATAATTTTTAAAAATAAAAATAAATGCATAAGAAGTCTAGTAGATAGATCTAGATATTTTGGAATAACATGAAATTAGTTTCTATGTATTTGTATCGATCTTCTAATGACATAAATGACCTTAAATATCAATTCCATCCAATATATTGAGATTCATAATTTTTTTTTAACAAGAATTAGATTTTTTAGGATCATTCATATTTAACAAATTATCGATCAAAATATATTATGTGGAATTGATATTTGAGATGATTTATATCATCAAAAGATCGATGCAAATACATAGAAACTTGTTTCATGTCATTCCAAAATCTCTAGGTCTATCTACCATATTTCGTACGTATTTTTTTATATTTTTAATAAAATTATAAATTTGTGATGAATCTCTAGATTCATTGCCAATTGGCAATGAATCCCTATATTCATCATCAATTGGTGATGAATAGCTGGATTCGTAGCAAATTGGCATTTTTTTGGAAAAATAAAAATAATTGTGTTCTAAATCTAGCAGATGGATCTAGAAATCTTGAAATAATATGAAACCAGTTCCTATGTATTCATACAAATCTCATAATGATATAAATGACCCCAAATATGAATTTCATCCAATATATTGAAATAATTATTTAATATCAAAATGATTTTAACATTTTCAAACAATAACTTTTCCACTAAGTCATTGGATTTATAAAGTCCATCTAATTAATTTAAGTATGAAAAGATATATTAGATAGAGTTGATATTTGAGGTCATTTATATCATCAAGAGCTTGATACGAATATATAGAAATTTGTTTCATATCATTTCAAGCTATGTAGGTCCATCTGTCATATTTTGTACATATTTATTTTTAAAAAATGACCATTCTTCGATGAATCCTTGGATTCATCGTAGATTGGTGATGAATTTGGCGATGAAAATAATTTCATCACTAAAAACCCTAAATAGCCTAAAGCCACCTGTTGTCTATCTGCAAGTGCATGGAATAGTCATCAAGTAATAAAAATATGAATCTCATAGAGACTGTTGATTAAGCACAAGTAAATTTTACAAAGTAAGTTATTTAGACAATCGAAAGAATTGGTTGCAAAAACTTGAGATAGAAAATGAGAGAAGAGAGAGAAAGAGAGGGAGAGAGAGTTGGAAGAGCAAGAGAGAATGACCACAAGTGTGAGCAATGGAGAAGGAGAAATTAGATTTGGGAGAGATTCTAGGATTTCGCTTTTACTATGATGCTAATTAATATTCCTATAAATTATTCATCTCTAGCTTGACCTCTTTGCTTACACTCTTGTAGGGATTCTAAGTAAAGTCTGGCATAACCCCGTAAAGATCACACTGGAGAGTTCACATCAAGTTTCAATGCCATTAAGTATAGAAGTAACCCTAGAAAGTCCAGTTAAAGGGATACCATGGATCCCCAGTAATATAATCACTAGAGTTATCTTGTTTACTTTCTAATGTCAGATTAATACTATTAAGTTGAAGAGGTAACCTAGAAAGGATGTCCTCTATCACTAAGGACCCTCTCGGTCATACAATCGTTTGATTACACAAGTCACTTCCTAACATTAATTTGGAAAAAATCCATTAAACTCTAATTAGATAATACCTTGTAGAGATTTGGCCCCCATTTCAAGACAATGACTTTGGAAAGTTTAGTTAAAGGGATACCCTCTGGCATAGGGCCTCACCTCCTCTACATGGTGATTTGTCCTCTACATTTAAATATATTGATCACACATACATTTCATCAAATACATACAAGGCACTGTTAGTATTAGCCCTAAGAGCCGATTATGATATGATTAGCTTATTGGATTAATAGCTTATTGGGTTAATGATTAATCCAATATTCTAAACCAACCCCATTAGCTTATTGGGTTAATGGCTTATTGGGTTAATGGCTAATCCAATATTCTAAACCAACCCATTAAGAGATTAATGAATACTAATAGAGATTAATTTATCATAATCAAAGAAGACCAAGAGCCACAAGAGAGTTAATGTCCATTAATATAGATTAATGGATCAGTAATCAAAGGAAGACCAAAATCCAAATGACCTTTAGTATTCCTTAGATGAGTACAAAAGGTCTGTCTCATTCATTTTTGTGTAAGAGACTTTTTTGTCTTCTTCCTCCTTCTTCCTCTTTGGCCAAACCACTCTTGCTTGCTAGCACAAAAAGGTGGTTCTTCTCTGAAGCGTGTTCGTGTGATGGATGGAACATGTTCGTGTGGAGACCATAGAGGCGCGAACACTTGATTGTGCTGAGATCTGCATCCAAAGAAAAAGTTGTTGTCGGAATTATGAAGGGCACGCAACAAAGGTATAACTTCATTCTAATATAACTTAGTATATGTGGTTTTGCCTTTGCATGGATCTTCTGGAAAGAATCTAGTTAGTTTTTCTGCTACGCTTTTTGTGTGTTTAGAGCTCTAGATCCTTACATGCACAATACTATAGAACAAGTTATAAACATATCATTGAACATGGAAATTGACCAAATATATAGTTCATACATCAATATCATATCATAATTATTTTTTACATACTAGATCTGGAGAGCTATTCCATGGAAAAGGAATAACAAATCAAAGACATGAAATAAAACATTCTTACAACCTAAAACTGAAGATAGAGAAGAAGAAATGCTTAGCATATATATTGTCGGTGTCTTCAAGATGCTTCCTTGTTCTAGAGGTGGATGAATCATTGCGATCAGAGAATATGGAGGTTCTAAGGTTCCCCTAGAGGGAAGAACACTTCCCCAAGGAGAGGGGTGAAACCCCAAACTAAAGATGAATCAAAGAATAGATTACTTGACACTTTTATACCTCCCCCAACCTATCCAGATATGGCATGTTTATAGGGCTCAACAAAAATGGGGGTTTTCACCACTTAAACTCAATTTTCACATGTTGTACTCTGAACCAAAGTTGTAACCCTAAAATTATCTATCTTTTGATATGTCGTTCAGCCTATGGATCTAAATAAGATGAAAGCTATGATGATACAAAGTTGTGTTTGCAGTCTGGATGGAGGATACGATGCGGCCATGCCTGGGAGGCACGGACGTACCTTTTATCAAGTCTAGACATGGTTTTTCTCTAGTTTAAGTCTGAAGAAAAGTTGTAGATCTTGAAGTTATCTACATTTTAGTGTCTAGAATGACCCATAACTCGAACCGAACAGAAAGTTATAACCTTTTTACTTTTTCCCTACAACATTGTCTGGAATTTGATATGGCCGTTTCTAAAAGGCATGGCCATGTCATGTAACACATGGAAAAAAATTAGGGAATTAGTATGGTCACATTCTTTATCTTGTCTTGGTCATGTGAGAGAAATTTAGCTCTATTTTGACATCATTTGGACTCCTATTTGGTCCAAGTAACACATGCATGTTAGGGGACAATTTTTGTGTTAAGCTTTGGGAAAGGCATGGTCTCACCTCTACACCCATACAACCATGCCTCAAGGCACTGTCTCGTCATGTGAGACATGGCCATATGTGGCACGACTGTGTCTCATGGTATGGTCGTGCCTTATGGCACCGCCTGGCTGTGTGACACACAACCAAAAGTGGCACGACCATGCCTTTCATGGAGCTTACTGGAAGGAGAGGCATAGTCATTCCTCTAGTCACGACTAGGCAGTGGAACAATATGGAGAATGACACACGGTCATGCCTTAGGGAACGACTTGCTTGTGGGAGCTATTGGAATTTGCTTTGGCTATCCCTAGGAAGACTTGGCTGTGTCTTTTGAGACATGACCCTATCGATTGGAAAAACATGGTCATGCCTAGGGGCATAGCCACGTTTGCTGATTTTTCTCCAAAGTTGCTTCAATGTTCATTTTTGCTCCATTTCACTCTAAATCATATCCTTATAATAAAAGTAAGAACAAAATTGATCTCTAGACAAAAAGAGTAACTATGTTGATAAAATGATCAAATAAGGTGTGATAACGTAAATCATGCTCAAGTAATACAAGTGAATGTGTGTCAAATAATGTATAAAAGCATATATAATTTATGCACATCTCACCTCCAAACATAAACCTTTACCTGTGTTCAAGTGAAAACCTACAATCTAGACTCATGTGTCGGTATAGTGTATCATAATCTCTAGTGAATCAATCTAACTCTATCAAATAGTTTCATTGGTAAGCATGATACCAAAGTGATTTGAGTGTGGCCTAAGAAGTTCTTCGTACTCAGTACGATGAGTGACCTAAATTCTTCAAGTTTCAATCTCTATGCCTAGTCAAGTCATCATCGAACTATGTTCCTTATACTCCCGATGATAGACACTCACCTATCACATGCTTTGTTTATCCCTCTCAAATTACTCATGGTCTCAAAGGAGTGCTCGAAATAAAGAGAAGCATAGCATTTATTTTCCCGTAACCTAACTTAGTTTCAAAGGGGTAAATTGCTAAGTTCTACTCATGATAATTGTTTTTTATATCCCTTATTCAAATAATTTTTTTGGGTGCTTTAAAGATGTAGCACTAACACAAATGCAAATGTCGGGATAATGATTTTTTTTCAAGTGAGTTGGCATAGTTTGAGTCTCATCCAGTAATCAAAATGTAATTTGAGAGATCATCATAGAAATACAAGTACTAAAAGGTTCTATGTATCATGATTATTTATAAATTTATCTACTATCCAAACTCGGTAAAGTGAAAAGAGATTCTAAATCTATGCCATCACTTAGATATTTTTAGTAAAAAAAATTGCTCACTTCATGCTACTATAGATAGAGAAAATCATTTACTAAACATACTAGCACTAAGTATCAAACAACATTAGTCTTGAATAAGCGTGCTAAAATTTTTACATTAAGAACAAGTCAGCGGTAATATGATTAATGATGCAACTAGAAGATTTTATTATGCAAGAATAAAACTAACTGAAAACCCAACATATCTACATTCCCCTAGTCTTAAAATTGTTATTGTTCCAATGAAAACAAAAAATGTAATATGGAGGAGGTTTGGAAAAAGAGGGTTACCAAATGATGCACACAAAGCATCTAAGTCATGTCTTTGCTAAATTCACTCCTCGATTTGGGAATTGCACTCCACCTAATCTTTGAATCCATAAAAAAATAAGATTAGACAAGAAAAACTAAGTAGAGGATTTGAGTTATGAAAAAGAGAAAAAAGAAAGTCAAAGAGAAATGAAAATAAGAAAGAACTTGGGATGCTTCCCAAAAAGCGCTTGTTTTAGGTCATAAGCTTGACCCCTTATTAGATTCATCTAAATCTCGCTCATGGTGGAGTAAGATATGCTAAACCCTACCAACAAGGGTTCTTAGTCTATCAATAAATATGCTCTCCTTCAAAGGTTTGTTACGAAGTTATCCATGTGATTGCTATGCAAATTAAAGTATGTCTTGCCACCAACATGCTCGAAAAAGAATTGGCTTTAGATAAACCAATTAAAATCTTACCATTAACAATTACCGAAGAAAGTAAATCATTGAGCATAGTTTCAGAGGTGGGTAGGGAAGGCTCATCTCGATCTTTGAGGATTGGAGGTATTTGAATTAAAGTAGTGCACTCCATTGTCAAAGTCTCAACTTCATGTATCTCAAGCTCATCCTTATTATCTTCACTCATCCAAGACTCCTCCCAAGTTGAGAGATGAGTTGACATTCTAACACATGATGAGATTATGTTATTACAATTAGGATTCATTTGCTTGATTTCCTTGTGCATCTTAGCTTGTGAGTTTGGAAGCTTTCTAACATTTTCAATATTCTATCCTCCTAGGATGAAGATTGAACTTCCATAGCTTGACCATAGTTTCCTTGCCCCTGATTGTGGTTAAAATATTTTTGAGGGTTCCTCCAACCAGATCCATTGATGTACGAATATAATGAGCATTTCATCAAACTTTCTGTTGAGATTGTCTAAAGATATTTCCAAATTGTGTATCCTATTCTAGTTATCAATTGTATGGTCTGTTACTTTACAAGCCATGAAATAATGTTGTTCCAGCCATTAATTGTAGTTGGGGAGGACACCCCATCTTTCTCCATATTTTCTATGTGAGTGGTCAAGCAATATAGGGCAATTAATGTCCACATTGTTGGTGTTGGAAGTACCAGTTAATCAAACCTAGTTTTGATAATGACAAAGGGCTTAAAGTTAAGCTGTGCTATTTTCTAATAAGCTTACTGGAGTATGCAAGCAAGTCCTAGTTTAGGCTAGGCAAAGAAGTCCTGGTCAAGGGATTGAGCATGAAGTCTTGGTCAAGGGATTGGGCACGAAGTACTAGTCGAGTGAACTGGGTAGAAGAGTTGGATAATCAAGGACATCAGGTGGAAGTCCTGGTGGTTGCGTACACTAGGCAAAAGTCTAGATAGATCAAGGATCGAATGTCTAGAGGAACTCCTAGAGGTTAAGATCAGATGCTGAGCAAAAGTCTAAATAGGTGTTTAGCAAAAGGTAAACTCTCCTAAGAGAAGTAGGTGAGAACGCATTCTCCATTGAGGGAATAGTATGTAAGTACCTCGGGTAAGTTTGGATGTGATCAATCTAGTTAAGTTAGGTCTTATTGTATTTAATCCTTATATCTAAGTGTGTAGGAACTTAGGAATATAGGAAGTTGTGCAGAAGATACAGCTAGCGAGAAGAATGACACGAGAAGCGAGTTGACGAACTCATTGCATCCACGGGACAAGATACTATGGAGTACACCAGTGGATGAGAAGAATGTGCGTGGCGCTTCAGAGGAACGAGAAGTTAGAGTGAAAGTCTGCTCAAGGAGAGAACGTCAGAGTTGGGTTAGATCAACTCTGGATGACCAGAGAATCACCCAAGCAACTGGAGCAGAAGTCGGACAAGTCAACGTAAAGTTGACTTGTCCAAGCGCTTGGACCATGTCCAGGCACCCGAATCCCCATTGCACAACATGGGCGCCTTGGTAAGTCATTGCTGCGATGATGACGTTGAAGTCCACATCAGCAATAGTCCGAGTGCCTGGGCAAGGATAAAATTTTATCCTCAGACCGTTGCATAGTCGTTAAGTAGCAGATAAGATGCACTGCGGGGGGTGCTCGGACCCACTCCAAGCGCCCGGAAATGCCACATCAGTAAATGACTATTTTTGACTAGTGGGCTATAAATAAATCCCTAATCCTTTAGTTCGAAACAACACTTGTACTCGAATCTCAAATTACTATTTTTTTTCTGAGATGTTAATCATTATACGGGGCATCTCTGCCTCCAAGAATTTTCTTGAAGTAGGAGTTTTGATAATGCACTTCACTTGTCTTGGATTAGCAACCTCCCCGGTTGTAAACCAAGTAAATTTGGTAGCCTCATTTAATTTTATACAATTAATTTTCATTAATTAACAAGTGTATCTTAGCTAAAGTTGAAAGAATGAGAAGAGTATATTTTTAATTACAGGGCTATTCACCCCCCCCCCTCTTCTAGCTGGCCGCATCGGGACCAACAATTGATATCAGAATGACTAATCGCTAACTAAAGCATCAAAGAGATGGTCGGACCTAGCATCTACTCGCTGAAGTTCGAAGGAGACTTCACTACATGGAAGAAGAAGATGGAGGTATTTTTTAAAATAGATTTTGATATATTAGTGACAATTAAATATGATTTTTTTTTGCACTTAGAGATCAGCAAGGAGATGAAAAGGAAGAACAATTTTGGAGCAATAAGGAGCAAGATGACTCTGTGGCAAATGACAAAGTAGAGTTCTATTTGCTAAACATTCTACCACCGCAAGAAGTCAACCAGATCGGCGCTTACAACTCCACCAAGGAACTCTGGGAAAAATTCCTGGAACTGCATGAAGGGGCATCAAAGGCTAAGCTTGCAAGACATGACTCGCTTAGAAATTAGCAGTCAAACCTCCGGATGCAAGACAGAGAAATAGAAGCCCAATTGTATGGAAAGATCAAGGAGCTCATCATCGGACTGACAAACCTTGGAGAAGTGGTAACAAACCGAGACTCAATCCGATATGCTCTCAATGCCTTTCTGAGAACTCCCAAATTGACATCGATCGTAAACACTTATTACATCTATAAAGACCTTGAGGTAAGTAGTCTAGAAAACTTATTTCCTACCTTTGAATTACATGAATCTAGATGTGCAGGAATGAGAAAGGACAAGGAGCCAAACAACAACGTCGCCCTGAACACAAGAAAGGTTGAATCAAATTCTGACACATCTCTTAACAAAAATGAAAAAATCTACGTGGTAATAAAATTCTCAAAGTTCTTTAAACTAATAAATTCAACAAGTTTCAAGCTAAAAAGTATTCACAAAACAAGAGAAGAGTATAATGCTACAATTGTGATAAAGAAGGGCACGTTAAGGATGACTGTTTAAAGCTGAAAAGAAAGGAGAAAAATAAAGAACCAAGTAAATCGAACCACAAGAATATGAAGGTAACATGAAATGAGTCATTAGAGTCCGAACTGGAGGAGTATGTCATGCCGAACTAGTACTAATGGCGAGTCACCAAACAGAGAGTATTGATGAAAAGGGAGCTACTTCAGAGGAAAGCAGCAATGAATGTGGAGAGTCAAACTTTGAAACCGACATGATAAGTGAGGTATGCCTTCGTCCATTTAACCAACCGTACGAAGGAATAAAATTAATGTCTTAATCTTTATGCAAACTCAAATTTAATAATAATAAATTGGAAAGGGATAATTTAGAATTAAAAACTATTTTAGTAAAAATATGTCCATTACAAGAATTTGATAAAGTAAAAAATGAAAATGCAAACTTGAAAGAATAAATAAAAATTTTAAAAACTCTGCATGTTTAAATTTTGATATTCCAAATTTAAGAAATTATCAGGGCTAAATTGGTATTTTAGATTTCACAAGGGCCAAATAAAAAAAGTGATAAGAAAATATATACCAAGAAAATATCTTGTTAATGCAATAGGAAAAAATTTATTTTGGCTTCCTAAATTATGCTTGCTATTCGTATTTCTTGTTAATGCAATAGCAATTCAATTTTGTATGTTTAAAAAATTTGTTAGTTAGTATACTTTCTATTCATATTTCTTGTTAAAATTTATTCTTGTATTGCAAAAATGAATATAATTTTAGTATAAATTATTTTTGGATTTTTTTAACAATTTTTTAATTTTTCTATTTTTTAATTAAAAAATATAATTTAAATTCTAAAATCTCTATGGAGATTAATTTTGAAATTTTTTATTTTTTGAGGGATTACCGTTGTATTTTGAATATTGAGAAAAATCATCTAGTTTTTTAGACTTGAAAAACCATTTTTAAAATTTTATTTTTGAAAATAATTTTATCTGCTTAAAATATTTTCTACAGTTAGTATAAATATGCTTTATACTTAAAATTTTTATCATATGCTCAAATTATTATGATTATTTTTGACAAAATATTTTAAAATTTTTAACACATTAAAATAATTTTTAAATTTTTTAAGATAAATCTGGCTTTTAAATTTTAGAAATTTGAATATTTGAAAAATTATTCTTAAAATTTTTTATCAATCTGAATTTACAGATTTTTTTAATATATGCCCATATTTTTTTTATGTGATTAACGGGGGAGAAAATTGAGTTTACAGGAGGTATAAGTTTTAAATTTTATAAATTTTCTTTACTTATTATAATTGTAAAATTTTTGTAGTAAATTGCAAAATCAATATTTACATATGCTAGTTTACTTTTATTACTCTAACTTAACTTGGGATTGATGCACATAAAAAAAAAATATTCTAAGTATCTCGGTATGTTTTGATGTGATAAACTAGGTTAAATTAGGTCCTGTTGTATTTAATCCTTGTGTCTAAGTGTGCAGGAACTTAGGAACATACGAAGTAGAGCGGAAGACGCAGTTAGCGAGAAGGATGACATGGGAAGTAAGTCAACAGGCTCGGTGCATCCAGGGATGAGGTGCTACGGAAGAGTACATTGACGTATAAGAAGGATGTGCGCGGTGTTTCCAAGGGACGAGAAGTTGAAGCAGACATATAACGCCTCGAGAGTAAGGTTGTCCGATGAAAATAGGACAACACCTCCCCTGTAATAGTGATAATTGAAACCTAGATATATAAGTCACTCGGCTATACAAGAATAATATTATAGCCCATATGGTAGAAATCAAAACACAACCATGCAAGATAATATTCAACCCACATGGCTAGACCAAAAGCACAACGAAAGACAAGCAAAACATAAAAACAACACAATTGATTGCTACCCAGCCCGGCTTGACACAACAAGTTCATAACCTGTAAAATACCGGAAAATAGGCGAATATTCAGGAGGGAATTTTCTGGAATTTTTAGAAATTTTTCGGGAATTTTTCGGAGCTCGTACGGACGAGTTAACGGGGATAAAAATGGGGTCCGGAAAAGCCTATTTAGGCTACCCCATTTTAACGAGGAAAAGCCTTTTCTTCTTTTCTTTATTTCTTTTCTTATTTATTTCTTTTTCTCCGGTTTTCCCTCGACGCCGAACCCATGCCGAGCCCCGCTGTTCCTTCCCTCGCGCACCCGAGCCGCCGGCGTGCCCTAACCGCCGGCCCGACGGTTTCTTCCTCGCTGAAGCCTTAAACCCCTCGGCCACTTCCTCTTCTCCTCCATTTCCTTCCCGAGCCGAACCCCTCTCCTCCTCTACCCTAGCTATATTGCTCTGCCATTTTCGCCGAGTGACAGCGCCGCCACAGCCGACGGCCGAGGCCTAGCACTGGCCACCCCGAGCCTAGCCTCCAGCCGTGTGCCCTGGTGTTGGGTTCACAGCCGCCGACGCTACTGCCATTTTGAGCCGCCGCCCGAAGCCAGACCACCAGCGATATCAGCCACACGCCCGAGCCCTAGCTCCGGTAACCTCTATCTGTGCCCTATGTCTCTTCAATTGACCACCGGCAATTGCTATCTGTGCCCTAATCCGATCCAGTGAGGTGATTGGTCTTGGCCGAGACCAATAGTGCGGGAGGCCGACTACGACTGAAAGATAGCTTGGTTTTGTACCCCTTGCGCGGCCGAGCTATTAGTCTGAGATCCATTGCCCTTCAAGTTTGGAGAAGAGGATAACCATCGATGATACTCTCCTCGTCAGTTCTAAAGTGGAGGGTTCTTTCTTCCTTGCAATCGCATTTGGATCTCTTCACCAAGTAATGTTGGATTAGATTAAGGTAAGGTTTGTTTAGTACTTAAACAATAGAGGATTTGTTCTGTTGCTATATTAGATTGATTCTTGGAAGAAATTGAATCTTTGCTAGGGTTGATTTCAACAGAACAATGTTTGGTTGAGAGATAGGCATCTGATTTCTGTTCGCACATTAGGGTAAGTGTGTTTCTTCTGATCTGTTTTGTTAGGAATGAAACCCTAAGCTTTGGATTAGGGATAGTTAATTGTGATTAACTATTTAATTAGGGTTTTTGGAGGAAAATAGTTTTGGTTTAACTATTTGAGTTATAATTAAACTTAGCTAAATTGTACGATTAATTACAGGACATTGATACGAGACGAGTATCTCGATTACCGGATTGGACCTTTCTTTTGGAGGCGGGTACTTTTGACTTGTTGTCTTTGATATGCATGGTAATGAAATTAACAAGTTGCATTAATTATGTTCCTCATTTGTTTCGGTTAATCACTACCTGATTACCTGTTACCTGCTTGATGATTGTTTGTTTTGCATTTCGTGTTGTTATGTACCTAATTACACATGCTCATAGGGGTAGTGATATAACCATGTTTCACCATGTTCGGGACCTAGGTTTGATACCTTATTTGATCAATGTACTTTGATATGATTTGTTCACTATGGTGCACATCATTTTATGTCCATAGATTGGTTTAGTATATTACCATGCTTAGTGACATGCACCATCTGCATGATTGCATGCTGTGTGATAGATTGCTCCATTATTGTCGAGCACATTGCTAGTTTCATTACTGTTCAGTGCTCCGTTGTGACGCTCATGGGTAGCGTGATGCAGCGTGGTAGCACATCAGTTTGCTCTTCCGGTGCTCCGTTGGTCCGCTCAGGGGTAGTGTGACGCAGCGTGTAGCACGTTAGAGATCTCTCCCCGTCATAGTGTACCGGGAGATGAGAGCATTGCGCTCCCCCATTTATGATTTGGGGTAGGAGTATGTGTGTACTCCGACAGCATCCCGTCCACTCGGTCACTCATCAGGAGTAGTGATGCAGAGTGCACGGTCGTCACAGCCCTACCCACTCGGTCCCACTTTTGGTTGTGAGTTGGCTGACTGGCGTCAGGGGTGACCATGACATGGGCATCATATGCATGATGCATTTATTGCTTGTGTTTGTGTTTGCTGCATTTATATGCTGCATATTGTTTGGATACCTATGTTTGACATGCATACAGGTCTTCTATACCTTTTGGACTGTTTGTTCTTATACCCAGGTCCTGGTTAGTACAGTTTCTCTCATGTTTACTTCGGTTTACATTTACCTTTATTTTTATCAGGAGATTGTACGCATGATTAGTGTTAGGTGTTATTTCCTTACTTTGCATATCAATTGTACCGGCTGAGTGTTGGACTCACCCCGCCTCCATTGTTGTTATATTTCAGGATGATGCTGTTAGGAGAGAGTTATAGTTGTTGGTCCCCTGAAGACCCCGAAGACTTATGGATCTTTTGGTTTTGTTTTGCTTCTTATTTGACCATGGTTACACTTGGTTTTGTTTGATACCTGGATATTGTATGGATTGTACTTGTCGATGAATTTTTATTCGATGTGTTTCACTACATGCCTGCCTGGACGGCAGAAGAGGTGAGGTTGTCGGATTTGAGCTTTACGAGTGTAGTTGAGTAGGGTTGATTTCGAGTCATGGTATTAATGTTTTGTTTGCTTTTATTTATATATACTGCGTGGTGGTGTCAGCCAGAGGCTGAAATTTATATTAATTGCGTGTGATGATTATGTATATGTTTGTTTTATTTATGTTATTATTCCAGCCGCATGTGGCTGAGGTATATGTGGATATGTAGAAAGTTTCAGATTGTCCGCTGTACAGGGGAGATGCTGCCGAAATTTCTTCGGACAGGGACTCCTCCGGGGCGTGACATAACCAAATAAAAGTACGCCACAAGTCCAAAAATCCATACAAATGATACATATTTCAAGTACAAGAACAAACCCAATATTGCGAGTGGAAGAAATAATGAAAGAATTCGCTCGAGGTGACATGGGTCTAGCGGATAGGATCTCCAAGCGACTCGATAAATCCTTTACTTGCTCCTTGGCGAAAGAAAAACCAATACAAGGGGTGGTGAGTGCGAGAGACTCAGCAGGTAATAGACAGATAGTGTGTGATCATAATATATCTAGAGATTCAAAGGTATGTAGTCTCATAGGGAAATGATCAACAAGTATAACAGTCATGCCATAATAAGTGTCCATACCTGAACGGTGTACCGAGCACCTAATAACTGCAAGTACAAGAGTGAATCTACAACATAACTGCTCATATCTACTAAAGCATCATATATGGTCTATCCAGCTACCAATAAGCATACCAATGCCAAGTACATGAAACTGACATATCTCAACCATTTGTAAACATATCATAGACATATGGATATAATCAATCACATATCATATGCATATGCACGACATGGCCACTCCTGCCCACCCTCAGCTACCACGGCCTCTGTATGGTCGAGAGGTCGGGACAATGACAACTGTACACCCTACCAACATCCACTACTCCTGAGTGGTGCGAGTGGATAGTTTGTTGAGTAGCTATCTAGCTACATAGCAACAGGGTCCTTGCTGCTCGCAACCCCAACTAACACTACCCCCTTAGTGAAGTGAGTTGGGCACGTTAGGACAAGCTGCACTCACTCCAAGCACACTAATTGAGCGGTCGAGTGAACAGTAATGGTCGACAACTCTCTCAACCATAATGGAGACATGATCGCCAACATGCATGAAATGTTATGATGAGCAATATGCGAATAACCATCATCACATATATAGCCAACAGCTATGCCACAGTATAACCAGCATGTCCAATACATGTATATACAACAATAATTGCAAATAAACAAGATATCCAGTAACTACTAAATATCATAGATGGTCAATGAGAGACTGTATAGATATGGAATCGATCATCTCAAAGATCAAGAAACTAAGTGTTAAGCACATGAAATAATACAAGAGGAATCAAGGTAAATATAACAACCTATCTAAACATAACTCATGCACTAAGGTTAAAGTACTACAGAAATAAGTCAAGAAGTACCCGCCTTTATCTGTCGATCATGATAAACCAATCCCTCATCAAGACGCTTGTCTTGAATCAAAATCATATAATTACATGATATACAGATTTAGCTAATATTATATGAATTAAATAGCAAAATCAAATCCCCAAACCTATGTAGGATAACCACAATCGAAATATGATCATTGATTAACCACCTAAACTAGAGTTAATGGTTTAACCTAATTAATGATTAATTCCAACTAATACCAATTCCTTGATTGAATTAGGTTTAACCCAACATTATCAACTCCTTAATTGATCCATGTAGCAATCCACTTACTAAAAAGTCAACTCAATATAAATCCAACATACCTAATTCATCCAATTTATTAGTTTAGGTTTAATCATTTTATCCAACGTATCCAATAATCCTCAATCAACCGATCGTTTCCTCTTCCAATTCACGCTCACATTAATCATGTAACATAACAAATCAACTAACATAGATAACAAATTAATCAAGTTAATCTCCTAATAGAACCTCCATTAACCTATAGATATATCAATTAATCCATATATTATCACAAATCTCAATACATTAACCATAATCAAAATAGAACCCTTAATTCCAATTCATCCATCCATTACAGATAAGAGATCAGATCTCCCTTAATCAGATACTATGCATAACCTAACCAAATCCATAATTAATAACCAATCTAATAAACAAATGGAACAAACACTCAAATGATCATACACTGATCAGATCTTACCTCAATCTGACCTATCACTGCTTGGTGAAGGAATCTGGAAGTAACTACAAGGATATACAACAGTGAGATTAGTTCATAGGAAGATAGAACAAAACAAACAAACAGTGATGCTTACAGGAAGGAGATGGATGAGTAGAAGAGTTTCGGATCTATTTCCCCCACTTCAGATAGTGTGATCTGAAGAAAAGGAGAAATGCAATCTTGCTGGATGATAAGAGAAGACTGAGATGTGGTGGCTCTCACCACGACCCGCATTAGTGTGGAGGTGGCGATGCTAGTGCACGTTTTTATCAATAGTGCAGCATTGAAAGGAACACTAAGGATCAGCACAACCAAAAGGGTGTTGGAGCTCCCTCCCTCTCTCCCTCTCTCGCGACAGGGAGGTAGGCCAGTGGAGACTAGTCGAGGACGACGTCTGATGGCAGCTTAAAGTGGGCATGATTGGCCAAGGAAGGGAGATGGTGGCGCCGATAGGGATTAGGAGAGGGCCACGGCAAGGTCAGCGGTGATTGGAGCAAGGCATAGCTCGATGGGACTTCAACTGGCGTTAGTGGTTGGTCGGCGACGTCGGCTAGTAGACAACGATGAAGAGGATAAGAAGGCTCGTGATCAGGGCAAGGGGAAAAGAGGAAGTGGGGGCTTAGGTTTAATAGTTTATTGAACTTAGGGTTAATCAATTCCAATCAACTCCCAACTAAAATAGGCATTCCAAATAGATTTTCTCAAAGCTTAATAGATCTATCCCCTCAAAACATGTCATCCAAGCTCAAAATAATTTCATAAAAATTTCTATAAATTTTTGAAAAATCCAAAAAGGTTATTGCTCAAATAATATTTATTATTTAATTATCGTAGCTTACATTGAAGTCTGCTTGAGGAGAGAAGGCTGGAGTTGAGTTCGAGTGAGCTCAACTCTAGATGACCAAAAAATCACCCAAGTGACTGGAGTAGAAGCTGGACAAGTCAACGCGAAGTTGACTTGTCCAGGTGCCCAGACCCCCTATCACAGTAAAAGTGCCTCGATGAGTTGTTGCTGTGACGATGACGTCGAAGTTCACGTCAGCAATAGACCGAGCGCCCAAGCAAGGATAAAATTTTATCCTCAAACCATTGTGTAGCTGTTGAGTAGTAGATAAGATGCACCGCTGGGGGCGCCCTGACCCACTCCAGGTGCCCGACGATGCCACATCAGCAAATAGCTATTTTCGACTTGTGGGCTATATATAGAGCACTAGTCCTTTAGTTCGAAACAACACTTGTACTCGAATCTCTAATTACTATTTTCATTTTTTTTCAGCTGTTAATCATTGTACGCGGCTTCTTTGACTCTGAGAATTTGCTCGAAGAAGGAGTTTTGATAGTGTGTTTCATTTTCCTTGGATTAACAACCTCCCTGGTTGCAAACCAAGTAAATCCTGTATCCTCATGTATTTTTATGCAATTTATTTCCATTAATTAACAAGTGTGTCTTAGCTAAAGTCAAAAGAACAAGAAAGGTGTATTTTTAATTGTAGGGATATTCACCCCCCGCTAGCCAGCTACATCGGGACCAACACAATGGGTGTTGGGTTGACCTAGAGTTTCATGAGAAATCTAAAAGTTAGGACCAGACAGTCAAAACTGGACTAACCTTATTGCATTCTATATATTTGTTGTGCTAACTTTGTGATGCAGGTATTAGATTTCTAAACCAAGGAGGTCCAAGCACCTGGAAGGGATCCAAGCACCTGGGACAGGATAATGCCTCAAGGAGAAAAGTCTCATTCGATCAGCTCTACGTTAGCTATTGAGGCACTTGGATCAGGATAAGCTGTGACAAGGACGGATCGAGATCAGATCGCTCGAATAGAGGCTCCTAAATGAGAATAGAGGCGCCTAGATGAAGTTATAAAAAAAGGTCTCAATCATTAGATTCAATACAAATATTTATACAATCAAACGAGCTCGTCGTGCTACTCTGATTTTTTATGCTACTATGTTGTGACACTACTCCGACAACTATGCTCTATACCAAATTTTCATATTGTCGGTATAATTTATTTTACTCAAAATTTTAATCATTTCTTTGTAGTTTCTTTCTACTTATCAAATTACTAGTGAATTGCCTAACGAAAGCGATCATTGATCATGTGCCTTGGAGTACAAGTCACCATAGGCTCCAATCTAAGTAAAATGAAAAGTGTTACATTGTCATTTTATTTCCGCTACTTTTATTACTCTGAGTTTTTTAATGAAAAAGTGAAAAGTCACAAGCGATATTCACTCCCCCCTCTAGAGCTATTTTCTCGATCCTACAATTGGTATCAGAGCGAGGACACTCTAAATTGGTGTAACCACCATAAAAGTATTTCGTTGCTTTTTCAATTTTTTTAGGCAAAAAATATTCTTACACCTTTTTCTGATTTTTTTTTATTTTTAATTTTTTTCCCCTTGAGAATTGATGTAATTTTCTCTTTTAACAAATTTCTCATATTTTTTTAAAATTTCTTGAAGTTGGTGCAACACCACTCAAGTCATTTTTTTTAATTTTCTTTTCTCCCACACTACTAATCTAAGACCAAGTCTTGGTATATTTTTTATATTTCTATTGTATGAGATTTTTTGATGGCTAATCAAGAAGGTATAGCACTACCTGCCCGCCTCTTTCTCAAGCAAGGATTTCAACTATTGGAAGGGATGGATGGAATATCACCTAAAGACTTAGGTGGAGATATGGATCATAGTCCAAACTGGATTCAAACTCCCTGTCATAGACGGTGTAACGACCCAACTTTCCCTATTTCAAATTCTAAAAGTCCTTAAAAATATTTAGAAATACTTTTAAAATATTCTAGAGAATTTTAGAAATTTTTAGAGTATTTTTACGTAATTTTTGGAAGTCGTTTGGTATTTTTACCAAGAGGAAGAAGTTGCAAAAATAAAGAGCTCTAGCCGAGGTTCGACCCATAGACCTCGGACAAGTCATAAGCCTTAAGCGAAGTGAGGCAATCAAGTGAGCCGCGGGTCTTTTGTGAACAAATAGAGGAGCGAAATATTATAAGGGGTCTTAGGAACCGAAAATAGCCATTAGTTATAAAAGAAGGAAACGTTTTCTCTAAAAACCTAATTCTCCGATCCTTTCTTCTCCTCACACGCGACGCCACGCGATTCTTCTCCTCTCGCGGCGGAAACGAAGAAGCAGGCTTAGGGTTTCACTCCGGCGGCCGGCAAGCTCCCTCCTCCGCGGGTTCTTCACATATCCGAGCTCCTCTCGGCAAGGTGAGCGTACGGGCACAAGAAGGGGTCGAGATCTTCATCCCTCCGAACCCTAGCAGCCCTTCCTTCGGTTGTAAGTCCAAGAACAGTAGGTAAGTAGCTGCTCACCTGTGGTAGGAGTAGTTTCGAACTTGTTTTCTTCTTGAATCCGAAACATGCTATAAAGATTTTGGCTTTGGGTGTTCTGCCGTGGGTTTCAAAGAGGGACCAAGAACTGGTTTAGTTTAATTGAGCATGTAGGATAGTGTTTGCGCCGAATCTAAGCTTGCTAGGGATCAAGTTTTTGTTTCTCCTTGTTTTTGAATCTGTCGTTACCTAGGGATGAGTTCAAAGTTTCTGTCGTGGCCTTCAGGAAGGAGAAAGGGCTTAATGGATTTAGCCTTGATTGATGATGCTTTAGCTTCTATTGATTCAGTAATTTCTGGACAGATATATTGGCTTGGGTCATTTCCTTTATGCTGCCATGAGTTGATTAAGAAGAGGAGAAGGGATTTAAATTGTCATAGCAATCACCCCTTTTAATAGCATGTGCTTAACAGAAATCTGCCAATGCATTTCTTAACAGAATAGTTGACTTCCTTTGCTACCGTATCAAGCTTTGCATATGTGTAAACTTCAGTAGATTATAGTCTTGTTTGTGCTATGCATTTGACATGTACAACCCTAGTTTTGGGAGTATTCAGTAGAGCATTTGTTACTAGTTTTCCCATGAAATTATGGAACTATTGATTTTGAACTTAGCATTCCAGTACAACTCTTATTGCTATTAGTTAGCACCAGTAGCTTTTATTTGCTATTTAATCGGCCATGCACAGTTCTCGTTATTATTGGTTGAGCACTAGTAGTTTCTATTGTTAATAGATGAGCATGAACGATCTCCTTTGCTTTGCTGTTGGCAAATACAAGCCGTATAAATTCATATTCCTATTTCCTTGTTATAAATTCAAGTATGAGCAGTGTTCCTCATTTATTATTAGTATGAGCAGTATTAATTCACATTCCAGTTTTAGTTTCCCTTGCCACCTTAGGGGCATGAACAGCTGATATGTAGTCTTCAGTTTTAGATTTCATTAAACTTTTTGAGGATTATGAGGAGTTATAAGTTAGAAAATACCAAGGTCTAGAGAAGAAAAGATAACAAGTAAATCTTTTAAAAGAGGCTAGTACCCAACTTCCAAGGTTGTCGTTAAATAAATCCAGGTGACCAATTCCAAGGTCTTGGCCCTGGGAAGACCGAGGTCTTTATCCTCATAGGACTGGAGGCTCGCTACCTCAGTCTCTATTAGAGAGCGCGCATAAGATGGTACTAAGCCTGGGCCCAAGTAAGAAAAAGAAGAAGAAAGTTAAGTATTAATTTCAAGTATAAGGCTATAAGTAAATGAAACAAGTATCACCTATGTTTAGAACCAGTAAAGTTTAGATCTTATAATGCTAAGCATACAGTATTAGTTTTCATTTGCTTTCCTTATGAGTTTATTGAGCATGATTAGTCTTATTTCTAGATGATTCCATCTTTATTCTTGTATAGCATGAGTAGCTTTACATGTTAGCATTTCAGTTAATTTGATTTATTGCTAATAGATGAGCATGACTAGTTTTCTTCTTTAGCATTCAGTTTTAGCATGTTTCTTTTTGTTATATACATGCTTATCAAGTTTTTGTGAGTTAGATAGCGCTTACTAAGCAATTTTGCTTATAGTTTGCATTTCCTCCTACTGCAGATAAAGGTAAAGGGAAGCTATAGTCATAAGGAAGGCGACAAGGAGATGTGTGGTGGATGTGCGATGCCTGGACTATGGAAGACTTGGGATTAGAAAGGAGTTTCTTTTAGTTTTATTTTCTTTTTGCTATGTCAGAAGTATTCGGGATGGTATATGTTATCTTGATGTTATTAGGACATAGTAGATGAATTGTGATCTTGTGTGATGATTTCTGGTATAGTTCTCTTTTGTTTTGGATTATTTACTGCGTGAGTTGTTTGATATATATTCCAGCTGCTTGTGGCTGTATATACTGTGTCTGTATTGATGTTTTTGGTCACCGGTACAGGGGAGACTCTGTCGAAATTTTTCGATAGGGATTCCTCGTGGTTTCAATCACACTGGTTAAGTAGAGTTAATAGTTAAGTAACGGTCACCTTAGAGAGTAGTAGAGTAGTAAGAAGGGTGATCGTTACAGTTGGTATCAGAACAGTTCCCATTCTCCAGCATCACACACACATCAGCATCAACCTTGCCGCCTTCAAGTAAGAAAGTATTTAAGTTCTTTCTTTATTGCTTTCCTTTATTATTATTTGCTGTATAGAGTAATTGTTTATAAGCGCTTAAGTCAGATAAGAGTTTTTGTTGTTTTCTTTATTCATATACAAATATGTATGTTTAAAAAGGGTAGAGAAAATATCAAGCCTTTCCTTTGCATAATTAGATGGCAAGAAGAGGACGTCCCCGTACCGTTCGTGCTGAGGACCAGGTTCAGGAGAACGAAGGCCCAGGCTCAACTGAACCCAATCTCTCTGAAGTTGTTTCTCAACTCCAGAAACAAGTAGCAGACCAGCAGCAAGTAATTACCAATCTGATAGCAAATTAGCAATCAGTTCCTCCCCCTCCCCCAGCTGCCATTGCGGAGACTCCAGTGGTAACTGAGGTTCCACCAGCTGCCCGGAGAGTCGTCACAGAATCTCAGAGACAAGAAGCTTACCTCATACAGTGGCTGAAATTGAAACCAGAAAGCTTCTCAAGCACGACTGAGCCCTGGGATGCCCAGGCTTGGTTCAAAACACTGGAGAGCACCATGGAGCTTCTTGACTGGCCAGAAGTCGAGAAGGTCAAGTACGCCTCTTTCTGCCTGTCAGGAGATGCTCGTATGCGGTGGGAGAGGATAAAGACCAAGAGGGCAGCCAATCAGATGAGCTGGGCCGATTTTCAGTCAAAGTTTTATGAAGAGTTCTTTCACCTACAGATCACCAACAAGCACTATGAGGAATTTATAGAGTTCAAACAAGGTGACCTGTCGGTGGAAGAAGCAGCCAAGAAGTTCAATAGACTAGCTCGTCTCTGCTAGAGTTAGTAAGTATAGAGAAGGAGCGAGTCAGATTGATGCTCAGAATGCTGAGACCACAGATAGCACTGAACGTGAGCAGTGGAGCTCATCGGCCCCAGACTGGTGAAGAGTTGATCAGTAGGGCATTAATTGCTGAGCACTACCTGAACAACATCAAAGCACAATGAGCACAGCACAAGTCAGTGAAGATAGAGGACAAGTCAGTGGGGAGCTAGAAATCGTAGTCAAGTTAATAGAACTGGAAAGGCAAGGGTAGTAACAGAAAGCAGTGGAACTCAGGAAGTAACCAGAAGGGAGGACCAGCAAACAAGCAGACCAAGTTTCCTCCCTGTCCTAAATGTGGGAGAATGCATCCAGGAGCCTGTCTTTTGGGTAAGACTGGGTGTTATTCTTGTGGTCAGGAAGGACACATGGCTAAAAAATGTCCTAACAAGCTCAAAGCACCTCAGCCATAGCCAATGCAATATGGAGGCCAGCCTGCACAGTTATATCACATGGAAGCAGCACTAGAGGGATCCTATATCAGTTAGGGAAGGTTGGAAGCTCCACCAGTTCCAACCTTTGACAGCGCCAGAGTGTTCTCCCTCACCAAAGAGGAAGCTGCTGGTGCCTCCACGGTCATAACAGGTCAAGTAGTTATTTTCCAGCATTTAGCTACTGTACTATTTGATACTGGGGCGACCCATTCTTTCGTATCAGTACCCTTTGCCAGTAAATTACAGGTGCCTACAGAGAGTATGAACTCCAAGTTCTTGACGACCCTACCTTCTGGGGAAGTCATGGAGTCCAATCAGCGGCTTCGGGTTGTACCAGTCAGAGTTGCAGACCGAGAGCTATATGTTAACCTGGTAGTCCTCGCCATGCAGGATTTCGATATCATTTTGGGTATGGATTTCCTCAATAAGTATAGTGCTTCAGTGGACTGCCGCAGAAGGAAAGTAATCTTCAGTCCAGAGGGTGAACCACCTTTTGAATTCACGGGAATGGCAAGGAAGAAGACCTAGAAACTTCTCTCTTCTCTAGCAGCTCACCAGATGTTAGCTAAAGGGTGTGCTGGTTTTCTTGCATACATAGTAAATGCAGAAGAACAGAAAGGACTCAAGCAGGAGGATGTTCGGGTAGTATGCGAGTATCCAGAAGTATTTCCAGAAGAGCTACCTAGACTCCCTCCCGACAGAGAAGTGGAGTTTGAAATTGAGTTGGTACCTGGTACCGGTCCAATTTCAAAAGCTCCGTATCGCATGTCTCCAGCAGAGCTGAAAGAGTTACAAGAACAATTTCAGGAGCTGCTTGATAAAGGCTTCATCCGCCCTAGTCATTCACCATAGGGAGCTCCTGTGTTGTTTGTCAAGAAGGACGGATCTATGCGGATGTGCATAGATTATAGAGCTCTGAATCAAGTAACAATCAAGAATAAGTACCCCCTTCCCAGGATCGACGACTTATTTGATCAGCTAAATGGGGCAACAGTGTTCTCAAAGATAGACCTGCGCTCTGGGTACCATCAGCTGAAGGTGAAAGAAAGAGATATACCCAGAACAGCTTTCAAGACCAGATACGGACACTACGAGTTTGTAATCATGCATTTTGGTGTGACTAATGCACCAGCGGTCTTCATGGACCTGATGAACAGAGTGTTCAGAGAATACCTTGACAAATTTATCATCGTATTCATTGACGACATTCTAGTCTATTCAAGGACCCGAGAAGAGCATGACACGCACTTGAGGATAGTACTGCAGACTCTTCAGCAAAAGCAGCTTTACGCTAAGTTGTCAAAGTGCGAGTTCTGGTTAGAGCAGGTGGCGTTTCTAGGCCACATCATTTCTAAAGAAGGTATTCAAGTGGACCCTGCCAAAATAGAAGCGGTTAACAGCTGGAGTAGACCCAAAAATGCCAGGGAGATCAGAAGCTTCCTTGGTTTAGCTGGGTACTACAGGAAATTCGTGGAGGACTTTTCCAGGATCGCCTCTCCACTAACAGCCCTGACCAGAAAGAACAAAAAGCTTGAGTGGTCAGACAAATGTGAGCAGAGTTTCCAAGAGCTGAAGAAGAGACTGACTAGTGCTCCCATTCTGACTGTTCCAACTAATGACAATAGTTTTGACATCTACAGTGATGCTTCCAAGATGGGCCTAGGAGCTGTTCTCATGCAAGAAGGAAATGTTATAGCTTATGCTTCCAGGCAACTCAAAGACTATGAGAAGAACTATCTCACTCATGATCTTGAGCCGGCAGCAGTGGTCTTTGCACTAAAACTCTGGCGACATTACTTGTATGGAGTCCAGTGCAGAATCTTCACAGACCATCAAAGTCTTAAGTACTTTTTTGCTCAGAAGGACTTAAACATGAGACAGCGTAGGTGGCTAGAGTTGGTCAAAGACTATGACTGTGAAATCCTCTATCACCCAGGCAAAGCTAACAAAGTGGCAGATGCACTAAGCAGAAAATCCAGTGCATCCCTGATGTCCTTGTCATCATTAGCCCTGCCACTGCAAAAGGAGTTGACAGACTTCGGAATGGAAATTATTCATGGGCAACTCTCGGCATTGACCTTAGAGTCAACCCTGCTTGAGGATATACAGAGAAATCAAAGTGAAGATCTAGATATCCAAAAGATCAAGCAAGGGATACAAAAAAAGGGAAATTCAGAGTTTCAAGTATCAGATAGTGGAATCCTCTACCAGGGGAACCGCTTTGTGTCCCCAATGACGAAGAGTTGAGAAAGAAGATTTTAGAAGAAGCTCATAGTACTCCTTACTCCATGCATCCTGGTTCCACCAAGATGTACCAAGACTTGAAACAAAGGTTCTGGTGGTCTGGACTCAAAAGAGACGTTGCTAAATATGTCAGTACCTGCCTGACATGCCAGAGAGTCAAAGCAGAACACCAGAGACCAGGAGGAATGTTATAACCTCTCCCAATACCAGAGTGGAAGTGGGAAGACATATCCATGGACTTCATAGCAGGTCTTCCAAGAACTACAAATGGATATGACGCAATATGGGTAGTAGTGGACAGATTGACTAAGTCAGCTCATTTTCTAGCCATCAAGGTGTCCCACTCCATAGAGCAGTTGGCACAACTATACGTTAAGGAGGTGATCAGACTTCATGGAGTTCCTAAATCTATCGTTTCTGATAGAGATGGGTGCTTCACCTCATACTTTTGGGAGTGTGTTCAGACTGCACTAGGCACTAAACTCAAGTTCAGCACAGCCTTCCATCCTCAGACTGATGGACAGACAGAGCGAGTAAATCAGATTTTAGAAGATATGCTCAGAGCTTGTGCGCTAGATTTCAAGGGAAGTTGGTGCAAGTATCTATGCTTAGCTGAGTTTACCTACAACAATAGCTATCAAGCCACCATCAAGATGGCACCCTATGAGGCGTTGTATGGCAGAAAGTGCAGATCACCCATTTGCTGGCAAGAAGCAGGTGAAAGAAAAGAAATGGAAGTAGAACGGGGCATTCAGACAGAGATGATAGATGAGACTACTCAGGCTATCCAGAAGATCAGACAGAGAATTGAGACTGCCCATAGTAGACAGAAGAGTTATGCTGACACACGCCATAGGCCACTGGAGTTTAAAGTAGGAGATCCAGTCTTTCTCAAGGTCGCTCCTATGAAGGAGTGATGAGATTTGGCAAGAAGGGAAAATTAAGTCCTCGCTACATAGGACCTTACCTGATCATAGAGAGGATTGGGAAAGTAGCTTACAAACTGGACTTACCACAAGACATGTCAGTAATACATAATGTATTTCATGTCTCTATGCTAAAGAAGTGTAAGAAGTGTATTCACGACCCTAGCTAGGTGATTGAGCCTCAGTCAGTACAAATCTAAGAGGATCTTAGCTACAAGAGCAGACCTACCCAGATAGTGGACAGAGCAGTCAAGAGACCAAGAAATAAAGAAGTATCACTAGTGAAGGTCATCTGACAGAACCAGAAGCACGAGGAAGTCACTTGGGAGTGTGAGGACATCATGTGACAGAAATATCTAGAGATATTCTAAGTTCGAGGACGAACTTTTTATAAGGTATGGGGGATTGTAACGACCCAACTTTCACTATTTTGATTTCTAAAAGTCCTTAAAAATATTTAGAAATGCTTTTAAAATATTCTAGAGATTTTTAGAAATTTTTAGAGTATTTTTACGTAATTTTTGGAAGTCGTTTGATATTTTTACCAAGAGGAAGAAGTTGTAAAAATAAAGAGCTCCAGCCAAGGTTCGACCCATAGACCTCGGACAAGTTATAAGCCTTAAGTAAAGTAAGGCAACCAAGTGAGCCGTGGGTCTTTTGTGAACAAATAGAGGAGCGAAATATTATAAGGGGTCTTAGGAACCGAAAATAGCCATTAGTTATAAAAGAAGGAAACGTTTTCTCCAAAAACCTAATTCCCCTATCCTTTCTTCTCCTCACACGCGACGCCGCGCGATTCTTCTCCTCTCGCGGCGGAAACGAAGAAGCAGGCCTAGGGTTTCACTCCGGCGGCCGGCGAGCTCCCTCCTCCGCGGGTTCTTCACATATCCGAGCTCCTCTCGGCAAGGTGAGCGCACGGGCACAAGGAGGGGCCGAGATCTTCATCCCTCCGAACCCTAGCAGCCTTTCCTTCGGTTGTAAGTCCAAGAACAGTAGGTAAGTAGTTGCTCACCTGTGGTAGGAGTAGTTTCGAACTTGTTTTCTTCTTGAATCCGAAACATGCTATAAAGATTTTGGCTTTGGGTGTTCTGCCGTGGGTTTCAAAGAGGGACCAAGAACTGGTTTAGTTTAATTGAGCATGTAGGATAGTGTTTGCGCCGAATCTAAGCTTGCTAGGGATCAAGTTTTTGTTTCTCCTTGTTTTTGAATCTGCCATAACCTAGGGATGAGTTCAAAGTTTCTGCCGTGGCCTTCAGGAAGGAGAAAGGGCATAATGGATTTAGCCTTGATTGATGATGCTTTAGCTTCTATAGATTCTGTAATTTCTTGATAGATATATTGGCTTGGGTCATTTCCTTTATGCTGCCATGAGTTGATTAAGAAGAGAAGGGATTTAAATTGTCATAGCAATCACCCCTTTTAATAGCATGTGCTTAACAGAAATCTGCCAATGCATTTTTTAACAGAATAGTTGACTTCCTTTACTACCATATCAAGCTTTGCATAGGTGTAAACTTCAGCAGATTATAGTCTTGTTTGTGCTATGCATTTGACATGTACAACCCTAGTTTTGGGAGTATTCAGTAGAGCATTTGTTACTAGTTTTTCCCATGAAATTATGGAACTATTGATTTTGAACTTAGCATTCCAGTACATCTCTTATTGCTATTAGTTAGCACCAGTAGCTTTTATTTGCTATTTAATCGGGCATGCACAATTCTCGTTATTATTGGTTGAGCACTAGTAGTTTCCATTGTTAATAGATGAGCATGAACGATCTCCTTTGCTTTGCTGTTGGCAAATACAAGCCGTATAAATTCATATTCCTATTTCCTTGTTATAAATTCAAGTATGAGCAGTGTTCCTCATTTGTTATTAGTATGAGCAGTATTAATTCACATTCCAGTTTTAGTTTCCCTTGCCACCTTAGGCGCATGAATAGCTGATATGTAGTCTTCAGTTTCAGATTTCATTAAACTTTTTGAGGATTATGAGGAGTTATAAGTAAGAAAAGACCATGGTCTAGAGAAGAAAAGATAACAAGTAAATCTTTTAAAAGAGGCTAATACCCGACTTCCAAGGTTGTCGTTAAATAAATCCAGGTGACCAATTCCAAGGTCTTGGCCCTGGGAAGACCGAGGTCTTTATCCTCATAGGACTGGAGGCTCGCTACCTCAGTCTCTATTAGAGAGCGCGCATAAGATGGTACTAAGCCTAGGCCCAAGTAAGAAAAAGAAGAAGAAAGTTAAGTATTAATTTCAAGTATAAGGCTATAAGTAAATGAAACAAGTATCACCTATGTTTAGAACCAGTAAAGTTTAGCTCTTATAATGCTAAGCATAAAGTATTAGTTTTCATATGCTTTCCTTATGAGTTTATTGAGCATGATTAGTCTTATTTCTAGATGATTCCATCTTTATTCTTGTATAGCATGAGTAGTTTACATGTTAGCATTTCAGTTAATTTGATTTATTGCTAATAGATGAGCATGAGTAGTTTTCTTCTTAAGCATTCAGTTTTAGCATATTCTTTTTGTTATATACATGCTTATCGAGTTTTTGTGAGTTAGATAGCGCTTACTAAGTAATTTTGCTTATAGTTTGCATTTCCTCCTACTGCAGATAAAGGTAAAGGGAAGCTATAGTCAGAAGGAAGGCGACAAGGAGATGTGTGGTGGATATGCGATGCCTGGACTATGGAAGCCTTGGGATTAGAAAGGAGTTTCTTTTAGTTTTCTTTTCCTTTTGTTATGTCAGAAGTATTCGGGATGGTATATGTTATCTTGATGTTATTAGGACATAGTAGATGAATTGTGATCTTGTGTGATGATTTCTGGTATAGTTCTCTTTTGTTTTGGATTATTTACTGCGTGAGTTGTTTGATATATGTTCCAGTCGCCTATGGCTGTGTATACTGTGTCTGTATTGATGTTTATGGTCACCGGTACAAGGGAGAATCTGTCGAAATTTTTCGGTAGGGATTCCTCGTGGTTTCGATCACACCGATTAAGTAGAGTTAATAGTTAAGTAACGGTCACCTTAGAGAGTAGTAGAGTAGTAAGAAGGGTGGTCGTTACAGATGGAGAACCCCTCACATATGACAAATGGGATGAACCAATAAAGAGAAAGATTGAGGCTAACGCTAAAGCAACTCAGACATTATAGTGTGACTTAACCAAAGAAGAATTGAACTTTCAACAGTGACAAAGATTTTTGGGAGAAATTGATCGAAGTACATGAAGGGTCTTCCGAAACCAAGGATGGCAAATTAGACAAGGAAGAACAAGTGAGTTTTCTGGTGTCATGCCTAAGAGGTGTACTTGTCCAATAGAAAAGACGGTACCCTCTTGTGACAATATTTGATATAAAGTGTTATCAGTCCATAGATCATGAATAAATATACATCGGGAGATAAAACATAACCACCACTAATAAAGAGGGATTTACACTGTCCCCTAACAACCTATAAAATACAAATGACTACGTACCAGTATGACTTGCACAACAAATACAAGTCCAAATAAAAGGACACCACAAGGCTAAAATCCATGCATGAAATAAAGTGTAAATAAAAAAAACATGATACGAGGAAAAACATGATCTCGAGTGTGATGTGGGACTGACAGCCAGGACCTCTAAGTGGCATAACACATCTTCTACCTGCTAACTAACTAACTAACTAACTAACTAACTATATATATATATATATATATATATATGCATTCTCAGGTGAAATGCTTATTATAAAACTAAGAGAGTCAATGTAAGAAACCATTAATGAAGCATAAACAACTATATAGCCATCTACTAACCTATTCAACCAGGTAAGACCAATAAATCAGGAGTACATGTAGATCCTACATAAACGAATACACAACTAACATATATCAAGCATATAGCAAGCATTGGCTATGCATAACAACATGCTACCACGAATGAGCCTCATGGACAGTCAGGGTATATAAATAGTTACAGTCCGCAGGAGAACACTCTACCATGGATGGTCCCATGGGAAGACAGGATGAGGTAGCTATCTAGTGCCTTAGCCACTAACTACGGGAGAATGCTCTATGTAAACAGTCACTATCTATGGGAGAATACTCTACCATTGATGGTCCTATAGGCAGACAGGATTTATAAGTGGCCACTATCTGTGGGAGAACACTCTACCATGGATAGTCTCATGGGCACATAGGATTTATACATGGCTATCTAGCTATGAACTACGGATGAACACACTACCATAGATTGTCACATGGACAATCATATGCATTATGATCACTACGACTCTCTCAACCACGAATGGAAGACAATGGTTGTCAAGACATAACAAATGTAATGATAAGCAAAAAAATGAATAATCTCATCCAATATTATACTCTATAACTACACCTTGGTCTAACCTCACTAACATATAGGCATGAGCCTAAATAACAACAAGGGTCAAGGATGATATTCGATATTCTACACTATAATATGATCATCCTCACAATAAGGACATATTCAAATCATCAACCAGGGGTCTAGCAGGATATCCAACATCCTACAATATGGTATGGTAATATTCTACATATATAACAAAATCAAACATGAAGAATAATGAGACTACATAGATATAAAATGGATCATTAAGGTCAAGTAACATAAGTATCAAGCCAAGCAACAATATGAATAGAGTCAAGATAATAAAACTATCGATTAAATCATAACTCATGCATTAAGATCAAAGATCTAAAGAAGACAAAGTAAGAAGTACTTGTTTTTATTGTAGATCGTTTCAAATGTCTTCACGTCAACGACCTGCCTCATGCTCGAATTCTACAAGTACATGACACGAGCTAAAACTAAATACTAGAATAATCTAATAACTAAAATGATCTAAGGAGATTAACATCATTTGTTTTCCTTATTCATTATCTTTCTTAATTAATTAATCAATCTATTAATTCCTTCCTAGACTAATTAACTATTAACTATGACCATTACCCGTTAATCATCCAATTAATCTGTTAAGTAGTATAATCTTAATTAAATAAATCAATTAATAATTAATTAATCATTCAATCAATACTTAATTGATATATAATTAATGATTAATCTAATCACAAAACCAATTATCATCTAATCAACCAATCAACTAATTACTAATTTTATTTAATTCAGATTAATTACTTTAATTAATCATGATGTTGGTGAGGCCACCGGTCGGTAAAAGCAAAGTGGTGGTTGATGGTTGGCACATGGCGGTCAATAGTCGATGATGACCCGGGGTCAGGTCGGGCTGGCGGTCGACTGCATCAGCAGTACACGATGCAATAGCATGCAGCAGTGAACTCGTGGTACTAGCGAGACCCAGCTACTCATGGCGATGGAGAAGGGACAGAGCGACGACCAAGGCTCAGGGAGACAAGTGATCGGCATGGTAGTCAGACAACAGGGTGAAGTGGGTGTCATGCACGAGAAGACGGCGATTGTAACACCCCACCCTCTTCACTACTGGTCTGTGAGGGCGGAGCGCTACTGGACTACTAACTTTACTTAACTATCCTTGTTCACATGTTGATAGAAATTCCTAAAACTCTCGGAGAACTCAAAACATACAATTAACTAGCAACGGAAGACTAAATGACTCATCTAATACATTCATAATAAATGGCAATCTTAATAAATTCTTATGCTAGGTCCCAAGGCTTCTATAGTCCAGGCATCACACATCCATCCGCACCTCCTTGTCGTCTTCCTTTGCTATAACTTTTCCTTTCCTTTATCTGCAGTAAGAGGAAAATGCATCTATAAGCAAAATTGCTTAGTAAGCGCTATCTAACTCACAAAACTCGAATATGCATGTGAATATACTGAAATCTAAAAGCTGAATGCTCAAAAGGAAAACTACTCATGCTCATCTACAAGCAAAAGAAACATACTGAAATGCTAAACGTGTAAAACAAATCTATACAATCATGCTAGCATAATCTTGCTGAATTTTAAACACTTTCTGAATCTTATTTCACTTGTTTAAAAACTTATACTTTAATACTTCAAAATAATAATCAACTTTCTTCTTGGGCCCAGGCGTAGTACCATCTTATGCGCATTCCCTAATAGGTTGGGGTAGCGAGTCACCAATCCTAAAAGAGCAGACCTCGGTCTACCAGGGCCAAGACCTCGGAATTGGACACTTGGATTTGTTTAACGACAACCTCGGAAGTCGGGTACTAGCCTCTTAAATAAAGTAAAATACTTGTTATCTTTTATTACTTCTAATATATAATGCCTCGACATTTTCTTTAAGCACCTTGTGTGCCAAAATCCCTAAAGTCTTGACTTTGGGATCTACTTAAGGCCTTGGCCTTTCTCTTTCTTTTCTTTATCTTCTTACACTTGTTAATACTTCTAATAAAAGAATGCTTCTTTAAAAACTGAAATGTTTAAACAAATTCTAACTTTGAAATGCATAAACAAAAATCTGTATACTATGCTAATCAAAATTCTGCATACTATACTAATCAAGATTCTGCATTCTATGCTACACTATTTCTGCATACTATGCAAACATAAATTCTGCATTATAATACTTAACCAAACTGCACTATAATATTTTTCTTTAAAAACTGCACTATAAGTTCCACCAAAAATCTGCACTACAAGTTCCACCAAAAATCTGCACTATAAATTCCACCAAAAATCTGCACTACAAGTTCCATCAAAAATCTGCACTATAAACTTTAAAGAAATCTATACCATAAGCTCTTAAGAAATCTGCACTACAAGCTCTAAAGAAATCTGCTCTAAAGAAATCTGCATTTTAAGCTCTAAGAAATCTGCACTACAAGCTTAATTAAAATCTGCACTATAAGCCTACATAAAAATCTGCACTATAAGCTTAATTAAAATCTATACTATAAGCCTACATAAAAATCTGCACTATAAGCTTAATTAAAATCTGCACTACAACCTTAATTAAAATCTGCACTATAAGCCTATATAAAAATCTGCACTATAAGCTTAATTAAAAATCTGCACTATAGGCTTAATTAAAAATCTGCACTACAAACTTAATTAAAATCTGCACTATAAGCCTATATAAAAATCTGCACTATAAGCTTAATTAAAAATCTGCATTATAGGCTTAATTAAAAATCTGCACTATAAGTGCTTCTCATGCTTCGAATTCAAGAAGAACAAAGGTCTGAAACTACTCCTACTGCAGGTGAGAAACACTTGCCTTGCTTCTTGGACTCACAACCGAACAAAAAGGGCTTCTAGGACCTTTGCCAGCCGCCGGAGATGATGCCCTAACTCCCTTTTGTTTTCTGTCCGAGCTCCGCCATCGTACGTAGAAGAGAAGGAGAGAATGGTTTAAGTCACGGGAAAACAGAGCATCAACTTATCCCTTTTTATAACTTAATATTTCTGTTAACTCCTTAAATAAATTCGCTACCTTTTCTAAACAGACAAATCCAACATCAACTTATCCCTTTTATAATCTAATATTCTGTTAACTATCTTAAATAAATTTGCTACCTTTTCTAAACAGACAAATCCAACATCAACTTATCCCTTTTATAATCCAATATTCTGTTAACTATCTTACATAAATTCGCTACCTTTTCTAAACAGACAAATCCAACATCAACTTATCCCTTTTATAATATTCTGTTAACTATCTTAAATAAATTCGCTACCTTTTCTAAACAGACAAATCCAACATCAACTTATCCCTTTTATAATCCAATATTCTGTTAACAATCTTAAATAAATTTTGCTACCTTTTCTAAACAGAACTGCCTGCTTGACCACTTGGTCAACCGGATTTGCTTAAGGCTTGGTTCGGCCGGAGGTTGCAGGTTCGAATATCGGTTAATTTTTTTTATTTTTTGCAACTTGTTTCTTTTGATAAAAATAACAAATGAACTCCAAAAATTACATAAAAATACTCTAAAAATTTCTAAAAATCTCTAGAATTTTTCTAAAGCATTTCTAAATATTTTTAAGTACTATTAGGACTCGAAATGAGGAAATTTGGATTGTTACAGCGATTGTGAGGCACACAATGTGTATGGAAAAATTGATGACGACTAAAGGAAGGAAGGGAAGAACCACCGGTGTTGGCTGCTTGCCTATACGGAGGGCCTGCGCTGGTGGTCAAGCACGTGATGGCGGTTGCAATGTCGCAATGGTGAGATAGGGTACCTGAACATTGCCATAGGAGAGCTTAGTTGTGATTAGGCTGACCGTGGTCGACAGAAGGGTTGAGGATGAGATGAGGGGTGACGCCGAAGGGAGGCTAGAGACTCTCGCCTGTGCTCGGATAGGGCAGGTGGCGATCGGCGATGGATCAAATAGATGGGGTGGCGATGGTGCGAAGAGAGGGATGAGTCAAGCATTAGGGTAATGGGAGAGGAAATAAATAAAATGAATTTTAAATTTAAAAATTATACATTTTCTCATTTAAATAGGATCACTAAACAAGCTTTTCTTTTATCCAATTTATCCCCATAAATTATAAAAGAACTCATTTAAAATGTAATTTTTTTTAAAAAAAATCCTAATAAATTCTGTAAGGTAATTTCTCAATTAACCATATTATTTTATTATCATTTGGTCACCATATCTGACATCTAGAATTGTTGGTGTAAGCATAAGTAATCAACACTGGATCTGAGACTGAATCGAAGGCTGAGTCTGAGAGAAGCCTGGATCTGTATCCATTTCCGAATGGACAAACGCGAATGTAAGTTCTGCTTTAGTAGATAAATTGTATAACTTAATTTCACATTTAGCTCGTAAGTTAGCAAAGTCTAATGTCCGGGTCAAGTCCCTCTAAAAGGAGGCAACATGCCTTAAAGAGGAGACTAACCCAAGTCCTTTGACTGAACCAGTTCAAAGAGAAATTTCAACTCAAGTCCAACAAGTTGAGGAAGAAAATTTTACTTTAAAAATTCAAGTCAATGAACTTAAGGATTCATTGGAATGGTTCACTTTGGGTTCCAAAAATCTTGATATGATTCTTGGAAAATAAAGGGTTGTATACAATTGATCTGGACTAGGATACAAGGCTACCACCATATTCAAATCTTACTTGTCAATCATAAATACAAATAGAAACTAAGTCCAAGCATGAGTCCCTAAAACAAGCTTGATTAATCAAGTTGAACCAAACTACTATTGGATCCCTAAGGGTCAAATTCGTTACCAAGATAGACCATATCGAGGTTATGATCCAAGGGAAGCTAATAGAAAAACTATTTTTGTAATTAAATAAACTTGAATTTGATTCATTGATTCACTATTTTCATATACATGCTTAGTTTATTATCTGCTTAATTTAGAATGATTAGATAAGAACTCAGGCTTGATTGAGACTTGCTTAACCTAGTACCAGTGTGGGGTAAGATGATAATACATTAGGAAAGCTTGGTCTAGGAGCCAAGTAGGCTAAGGCGTACCTTATTTGGTCTACTTAGCTAAGTTGAACTAACCAAAGCTATCTCGTTACACACTATACTAGTTAGACCAAGGTTTTTAATAGAAAAATTAAATATATAATTTCTTAAAAAAACTTTATCTAGAAGTAGTCGTTGTTTCAATACCCAAGAAGTCCTTTGTGCCTCGCCACAACCTGAAAGCTAATTTTTGACACTACAATAAAAGTGACTTTCCGCATCACATCATCAACGGCATGCAGTTAAAGTGCGCCGTTAATAATAGTTTTTATGGCACGCCTAATTATCTGTGCTGCGAATAGTATAATATTTATATAAATGGCGTCGAACAGAAAAAGTACGTTGTTAATAAACTTTTCTACGACGTGCAAAGTGCGCTGTTAAAACTTAATATTAACAACGCACGGAGCGCGCTGTTAATAATTATTATACCCAATTAAAATTACTTTTAACGGCGTATTATTCGCATCTCGATGCAAATACACTATTGTAAAATCCTGTTTTTAAGTAGCCCCGTGTGCGTCTCTTCCCCTTCGTCAAAAAAAAATCCCTCTGTTCGTGGAACCCCCCCCCCCCCCCCCCCCCCCACCAGCGACAAAGGCGCTACCCCTCCCCCTTTGAGCACCATCAGCGGTAGAGGCACCGTCCCCTCCCTCTCTTCGAGCCCTATCAGCAGAGGTGCCCCCCTCTCCGAGCACCATCTCCCTCCCTCCCTCTCTTCGAGCACCATCAATGGCAAAGGTGTTGTCCCCTCCCCCTTTGAGCACCATCAGTGTTAGAGGTACCTCCACCCTCTTCGAGCCCTATCAGCAACCCCTCTTCGAGGCCCATCAACAAAGGCACCCATCAATGGCAAAGGCCCTCCCTTCGAGCCCTATCTCAGTAAAGGCGCCCCAGCACCATCTGCGAAGGGGACGGAATGAGGTGTGGCAATTTTTCTGGCTCGATAATAATCAAACTACATCTTGGTGTTGAGAGAGCCCTCAGCCATTTCGGTTTTCCCTTCTTCGAATCAAGACACCATGGCGGCGGAGGATAGCTCGTCGACAAGAACAGTAAGTGATCCTTGTGTTTGCCTTCTTATCTTTGGATCCATTGTGCTAGTACTCGGTTGATCCTTGTGATTGGTGTATTTCTAAACCTTAGCTCAAGGTGGATGACGAACAGTTATTTGTTGCCGAATCCCGCTGGGTCGAGGCTCTAATGACCTGCGACCACCTGTCATCGTTGTGCTACGACCTATCCTAAATTCCTCTTCCGGTTCCCCTTGCTCTAGGTTTGCCTCTTCATCAACTTATGAATATTTGAATATCTAATTCAAGTTTCTTTTTTTTTGACAGTAAATTATCATACTATGGTTCCATGTATCTGGAGATCAAGACAAATCAAGGTAGGAGATAAACCCTAATGATTTTAGAGGTTTTGTAAGGCCCTTCCTCGATTCGAATGGTCCACTATGTCTAAACTCCATCACCTGCTCGTTATAACATCTCCGAAACATCATTTAGTTAACTGGTTGTGTTAAAGGAAATTTCAAGTGTCATCACCCTGCTGAAAACTGGTTGTGTTTGAGCTACAAAGATGTTTTCTGCAATCATTTTATCAATAAGCACATGGTGAACCATCACCAAGAAATTGGGCACTGCCTTGCTTTGAGTTTCAGGTTAGATAAATTACCCTCTTAGTCCATGAGCTGATTAACTTCGAGTGAGTGCCTATTTAATGCTTTGTGATTAACAACATCCGACAACAATCTATCAGTTTGGTGCTTTAACTATGATGCATATCTGGATGTTCAGATGATCAGGCAACTACGACCTATTTATGAAGTTACCCATCTGCCAAAATTTGGTGAGCGACCTTCAACTATGACTCAGACTTTAAAGACAAAAATTAGAAACTTGCATCTTTGTTAGCAAGTTGATTTTCTTCCATTGTGTTTTATTATTCCCTAGTGTTTCCTTCAACTATTATTGTAACGCCCGAAAATTCTCAAAATAATTATTATAAATATCCTAGTATTTTTCTGGAATTTTAGGATATTTTTACAGAATTTTTAGAATAGCGGAAGTAGCAAAAATAAATAGAAAATGAAAACAGCCTACGCGGGAATTGAACCCGAGACCTAGCGAACCCTATGACTTATAGATAGCTTTAGTAAACCAAGTGAACCCAGCAGGGCCGTGCTGAAAGGAAAGGGAAACAATTATATTTATATTTTAGTTGGGTGAATTTAACCACTTGATATAAATAGGAAATTATTAAGTGGGGTTGGGTTTTAACGCAACTCTCCTCTCCCTCAAACCCTCACCGCCGCCCACCTCTTCCTCCTTTTTCTCTCTCGGTGCACCAAGCCTAAGGGCTCTAGGATCACCTTCCGGAGATGACTCCGACACGAGGACGCTTCCCTTCGCGAGAGGAACACGTAGACGCGAGGGAACCGTCGAGAAGATCGTCTCCACCGGAAAACCTAGCGATTAGATTTGTAAGAAAATCCGAACAGGAGATAAGAAACCCCTCACCTGCAGTATAAGTAGTTTCCGTATGAATTTTATGCTTCAGTTTAGTAGTATGTAGACTTTCGGCACAAAGGATGCGAACTAGCGCATACCAAGTGTTTGATTAAATTATTTGCACAGTTAAAATGCAACTTAGGCATTTTATTATCTTAGATAAATGCAATAGAAGCATTTTTACAGCTTATTTAGTCTTGCTACAACTCTTATGGGACTAGATGTCCAATGGGTGGGCTCCCATAGTCGCCTCTAGGTTCAGACAACCTAGCTCTAGGTTCAGATAACCTAGAAAGAGCAAGACAAGCAATAATTAGCTATGTTCAGTATTTTACTTTCTCAATGGCACTGTACTGGATTAGATATCCATTGGGTTGGACTCCCACAGTCATCCCTAGGTTCAGATGACCTAGTAACCCTACTAAATTCGGGACTTGCAAACCCGGGTCTAGTTAGGGATGCGTGCATAGCAAGTACAGTTGTCGGGCCCAAACAACAGCATGATTATTATTTTGTTCTACCTATGAATATAGTTTTCAAACATCACAAAATAGTTATGTGAGTTCAGTACAGCTTTAACATCATATTAGTATTAGCTTAATTCAACTTTTGTATCAGTTTAGTTTCTGTTGATACAACATAATAGTTTATGATTAGCTCTTATTGTCATGATCAGTTTCTTAGTCCTATGTGTTGTATGCCATGCCATGCTTAGCATTTTCAGTACGTATTCCAAATAGCATGTTTTAAAAATATAAATTGCATCGTATGCATATTTTAGTGAGGTAGATGGTTTCTTACTAAGCTCTCAAGCTTACAGATACTATTTTCCTTATACTGCAGATAAAGGTAAAGGAAAAATGGACTAGCGGAGGCCGGAGGTCAATGCAATGATGAAGATGTGTGTGGATGGAACCTGGAATAAAGACCTTGGGGAAACTAGAAATAAATCTGAAACCTTAGCATTTTATTAAGTTGTTACTTTCCTCATTTCAGTTATTTTAATGCTACGAATCATGAAAGGCCTGTTTAGATTGTTAGTGTTCCTGCTTAGAATGTCAGTTAGTGTTATTGGGATGTTTATAGTCATGTTAGAATTTGTGTGTGTGAATTTGGCATGAGACAGTGCTGAAATCAGACTTATGGTACGAAATCAAAAACCCCAATCGATCGGTCGATCGATTGGAGGCTTCTCAGTCAATCAGCCGATCGATTGAGAAGTTCGTACCGCAAACAGTAAGCTCCTGGATCGATCAGCCGATCGATCCGGATGCCTTCTGTCGCGAACAGAAAGCCCTGGGATCGATCACTGGATCGATTGGCCAGTCTGGACCGATCAGCCGATCGATCCAGAATATTGCCCCGAGCACAGTAGCGTGCTGGATCGATCACTGGATCGATCCAACCTAAGTTCCGCATACAGTAGCTTGCTGGGTCGATCACTAGATCGATTAGACCATTCCAATCGATCCATGGATCGATTGGGAGGCCTGACAACAGCCGGAAGACCCTTAGTTCAGTTCCTTTACCATGGGGGATGTAAAATATGTCATGAATAGTTAGATTACACCTCTTAGCACATATAGAATAAAGAAATGATAAGAGCTTAGCAAGGTTTTAATTAGTACAGCTTCCGCATCTAGATTTAGTGATGGTCATGGATATAGTTTAGCACAGCATAATGTAACGGTCCGGCCTTACAGCCTAGTCAGTAGAAGGCAGTTCGTTACAGAGTGGTATCAGAGTAAGTTTCATACTTCCTTCTCACACATCAGCATTGAACCTGCAGCTTCCAAGTAAGAACACATCTTCTCTTATTTATGTTTTCTTACTGTCATGTTTATAGATAGCTAAAGCATGTTGATATATGATAATGTTTAACATGGTTGATTATAGTAATTAGTTAAATGTGATAGTATTAGTTATGTATGTCCTCTCTTTCTTTAGAAATGGCAAGAGGACGCCCAGCTAGAAGGGCACCAGCTACTGAGCCCCAGCACGAGGCAGGCAGTTCAATGCCTCCCCCAGACCTTACAGCATTAGTGGCTCAGTTACAGCAGCAGCTAGCTGAACAGCAACAGGAGATAGCCACCTTAAAGGCTAATCAGCAGAATACTCCCATAGTCACCCCGGAACCAAACCTAGCAACGCCAGTAGTCTTAGAGGTTCCACCAGTCCAGCCTACAGCACCAGTAGCCCCAGCAACAGAGGCAAGAAGAGAAGCCTATCTGATCCAGTGGCAGAGAGTCAAGCCAGAGAATTTCTCAGGCACTAGTGAACCATGGGATGCTCAGGCCTGGTTCAAAACACTGGAGAGTACGATGGAGCTTTTGGACTGGCCAGAACATGAGAACGTGAAGTGCGCCTCCTTCTACTTGACAGGAGATGCACGTATGTGGTGGGAGAGAATTAGAGCGAAGAGCCTAGTAAACCAGACGACATGGGCTGACTTCGAGAAAGAATTCTTCGAGGAGTTCTTTCACATGCGGGTCACGAACCGCCACTACGACGAGTTCACTGAGTTTCGCCAGGGCAACCTTTCAGTGGAGGAAGCCGTGAAGAAATTCAACAGATTGGCTCGTCTATGCCCCGAACTAGTCAGCACAGAAAAAGAACGAGTTCGGTTGATGCTCAAGATGCTGAGGCCGGAAATAGCGATGAACGTGGCTGGCGGCGTTCATAGGCGCAAACCACCGAAGAACTAGTCAGCAGTGCTCTGACCACCGAGCACTACCGGAACAATATCAAGCAGCAGAAGCAAGTCCTCTTAGAGTCCAAGGGGCAAGGAGGCTCAGGTACTCAGAAACAACAGAGCCACAACTCTAACTGGAAAGGGAACTCCAGCAGCAAGCGCAAACTAGGGAGTTACCCAAAAGGAGGACCAGCTAGCAAACAGCCTAGTTATCCCAAATGTGCTACTTGTGGGAAATTTCACCCAGGAGTTTGTCGCAAGGGCACACGAGGATGCTTTGAATGTGGACAAGAAGGGCATATGGCTAAGCAATGCCCGAACAAGACAAGTCTTCCTCAACCACAGCCGATACAGTATGCAGGCCAGCCAGCACAACTACATTAGATGCAGGCCGTTTTAGATGGTCCACACATCAGCCAGGGCAGACTAGAAGCCCCTCCAGCTACGACCAATGCGAGGATTTACTCACTCACCAGAGAGGACGTAGCGAATGCCTCGACAGTTGTTATAGGTCAGATTAGTATACTACAGCAAAGTACAACTGTCTTATTCGATACTGGGGCAACCCATTCTTATATATCCAGGGCATTTGCCGAGAAGTTAGCGATACCTCCAGAGGTACTTAGTAGCCAATTTTTGACGACACTACCTTTAGGAGAAATTATGGCATCCACGCACTAGCTCAGAGCAGTGCCAGTCATTATAGCAGACAGAGAACTCTTTTGTGATCTGATAGTGCTAGATATGACTGATTATGATGTCAAATTTGCAATGGACTTCCTAATCAAATACGGTGCCTCTATCGAGTGTCGTAAACAGAAAGGCGTATTCCAACCTGAAGCAGAAGTGCAGTTCGAGTACATTGGAGAACCAAAGGGAAAAGCCAAGAAATTTCTCTCAGCTCTAAAAGCACAGAAGTTAATGGATTCAGGATGTACGGGATTCCTAGCACAGGTAGTCAATACCAGTCAGGACAAGGACCAACAGCTAGCAGAGGTACGAGTCGTATGTGACTACCCAGCAGTCTTCCCTGAGGAGTTACCAGGTCTAGCACCAGACAGGGAGATTGAATTTGAGATAGAACTCATTCCCGGTACAAATCTATCTCCAAGGCACCCTACCGCATGGCTCCAGCAGAACTGAAGGAACTTCATGAACAACTACAGAAGCTGCTTGACAAAGGCTTCATACGTCCTAGTCACTCACCATGGGGGGCGCCTGTATTGTTCGTGAAGAAGAAGGACGGGAGCATGCGCCTGTGTATAGATTACCGGGCACTGAATCAAGTCACAATCAAGAACAGGTATCCTCTTCCCAGAATTGATGACCTGTTTGATCAGCTAAAGGGAGCAGCAGTGTTTTCGAAAATAGACCTCATATCAGGTTATCATCAGGTGAAACTTAAAGAAGGGGATATACCCAAGACATCATTCAGGACTAGATACGGACACTACGAGTTCGTAGTCATGCCCTTTGGCGTGACAAATGCTCCAGCTACTTTCATGGACCTCATGAACAGGGTATTCAGAGATACCTAGATAAGTTTGTTATCGTATTCATTGATGACATCCTTATCTATTCAGGAACTCAGGAAGAACACGCCGAGCACCTGAAAATAGTATTGCAGACCCTTCAGCAGAACCAGCTGTACGCCAAGTTCACGAAATGTGAATTTTGGTTAGATCAGGTGTCTTTCCTGGGTCACATCATCTCAAAGGATGGTATCATGGTAGACCCTAGTAAGATAGAAGCTGTGAGTAGTTGGAAAAGACCCAAGAATGCCAGTGAGATCAGAAGCTTTCTGGGATTAGCAGGTTATTACAGGAAGTTCGTAGAAGATTTCTCCAGGATAGTCTCCCCACTGACAGCTCTTACCAGAAAGAACAGAAGGTTTCAGTGGACAGAGGACTGTGAGAACAGCTTTAGCGAGCTAAAGAGGAGATTGACCAGTGCACCTATTCTGACTCTACCAGAAAACACAGGCAGCTTTGATATTTATAGTGATGCCTCTAAATTGGGACTAGGAGCAGTGCTGATGTAAAATGGCAAGGTGATCGCCTATGCCTCTAGATAACTCAAAGACTATGAGAGGAACTATCCTACTCATGATCTTGAGCTTGCAGCAGTCGTGTTCTCTCACAAAATTTAGAGACATTACCTGTATGGAGCTCATTGTAGAGTGTACACAGATCATAAGAGTCTGAAGTATTTCTTCACTCAGAAGGATCTGAATATGCGACAGCGTAGATGGCTTGAGTTGGTCAAGGATTATGACATAGACATCCTCTACCACCCGGAAAAGCTAATAAGGTAGCAGATGCACTTAGCAGAAAGTCCAGTGCTACCTTACTATCCCTAGCAGCCATGTCACCACCCCTACAGAAGGAGATCACAGATTTCGATCTCGAACTCATAGTGGGGCAGCTCTCTACTATGACATTAGCATCTACCCTGCTTGGTGACATCCAGACAGTTCAGCAACAAGATCCTGAAATTCAACAAATCAAGCAAGGGTTAGCAGAATCAGAAAGTGGAGAGTTCAGAGTATTAGATAGTGGGGCATTATATTTCGGTGACAGACTCTGGGTTCCTGATCAGGGGGAACTACGCAGGAAGATCTTAGATGAGGCTCACAAAACTCCTTATGCGATGCATCCTGGCTCCACCAAGATGTACCAAGACCTGAAGAGACGTTTTTGGTGGCCTGGAATGAAGAGAGACATCGCTAGATATGTTAGCACCTGTCTGACCTGTCAGAGGGTCAAGGCAGAACACCAGAGACCAGGAGGAGTTCTGCAGCCTATACAGATTCCAGAATGAAAGTGGGAAGATATTTCCATGGACTTCATAGTGGGACTACCCAGAACCACGAATGGTTTTGATACCATCTGGGTAATAGTCGACAGATTGACTAAATCAGCCCACTTCTTAGCTATCAGGATACCCTACTCCATGGAGCAGCTAGCTCAGTTGTATCTCAAGGAGATCGTTAGATTACATGGAGTCCCACGAACGATTATTTCAGACAGGGACAGTAGGTTCACATCACACTTCTGGGAGGGTGTACAGTCAGCTTTGGGCACTAAGTTAAAGTTTAGCGCAGCCCTCCATCCTCAGACAGATGGTCAAACGGAGCGAGTAAACCAGGTACTCAAAGATATGCTCCGAGCATGTGCCCTAGACTTCAAAGGAAGTTGGTGCAAATATCTGAGCTTAGCAGAATTTGCATACAACAACAGCTATCAGGCCACTATCGGCATGGCACCTTACGAGGCTCTCTATGGGTGGAGTTGTAGATCTCCAATCTGCTGGTATGAGAGTGATGGACAGAAAGAACTTGAACTTCAGACAGATCTAGTAGCAGACACCACAGCAGCTATACAGCAGATCCGCCAGAGGATAGAGACAGCTCAGAGCCGCCAGAAAAGCTATGCTGATACATGGCGCAGACCTTTAGAGTTTTAAGTTGGGGATACAGTATTCCTCAGAGTGGCTCCCATGAAGGGAGTAATGCATTTTGGGAAGAAGGGCAAACTAAGTCCCAGATATGTGGGACCATACCTTATCAGCAGAAGAGTTGGCAAGGTAGCATATGAGTTAGAGCAACCCCAGGAAATGTCATCTGTTCATAATGTATTTCATGTCTCTATGTTGAAGAAGCATATCCCAGATGTCACCCAGGTGATTGAGCCCTAGTCGGTACAAGTCCGTGAAGACCTCAGCTATGATAGTCGGCCTACTCAGATAGTAGATCGAGCAGTTAAGAAATTGCGAAACAAGGAGGTACCATTAGTAAAAGTCATTTGGCAAAATCACACAGCAGATGAAGCAACATGGGAGATAGAAGCCAGCATGAGACAGAAGTACCCAGAGTTATTCTAAGTTCGAGGACGAACTTTTTATAAGGTATGGGGGATTGTAACGCCCAAAAATTCTCAAAATAATTATTAGAAATATCCTAGTATTTTTCTGGAATTTTAGGATATTTTTACAAAATTTTTAGAATAGCAGAAGTAGCAAAAATAAATAGAAAACGAAAACAACCTACGCGGGAATTGAACCTGAGACCTAGCGAACCCTATGACTTATAGATAGCTTTAGTAAACCAAGTGAACCCAGCAGGGTCGTGCTGAAAGGAAAGGGAAACAATTATATTTATATTTGAGTTGAGTGAATTTAACCACTTGATATAAATAGAAAATTATTAAGTGGGGTTGGGTTTTAACGTAACTCTCCTCTCCCTCAAACCCTCACCGCCACCCACCTCTTCCTCCTCTTTCTCTCTCGGCGCACCAAGCCTAAGGGCTCTAGGAGCACCTTCCGGCGACGACTCCGACACGAGGATGCTTCCCGTCGCGAGAGGAACACGTAGACGCGAGGGAACCGTCGAGAAGATTGTCTCCACCGGAAAACCTAGCGATTAGATTTGTAAGAAAATCCGAACAGGAGGTAAGAAACCCCTCACCTGTAGTATAAGTAGCTTCCGTATGAATTTTATGCTTCAGTTTAGTAGTATGTAGACTTTCGGCACAAAGGATGCGAACTAGCGCATACCAAGTGTTCGATTAAATTATTAGCACAGTTAAAATGCAACTTAGGTATTTTATTAGCTTAGATAAATGCAATAGAAGCATTTTTATAGCTTATTTAGTCTTGCTACAGCTCTTATGGGACTAGATGTCCAATGGGTGGGCTCCCATAGTCGCCTCTAGGTTCAGACAACCTAGCTCTAGGTTCAGATAACCTAGAAAGAGCAAGACAAGCAATAATTAGCTATGTTCAGTATTTTACTTTCTCAGTGGCACTGTACTGGATTAGATATCCATTGGGTTGGGCTCCCACAGTCGTCCCTAGGTTCAGATAACCTAGTAACCCTACTAAATTCGGGACTTGCAAACCCGGGTCTAGTTAGGGATGCGCGCATAGCAAGTACAGTTGTCGGGCCCAAACAACAGCATGATTATTATTTTGATCTACCTATGAATATAGTTTTCAAACATCACAAAATAGTTATGTGAGTTCAGTACAGCTTTAACATCATATTAGTATTAGCTTAATTCAGCTTTTGTATCAGTTTAGTTTCTGTTGATACAACATAATAGTTTATGATTAGCTCTTATTTTCATGATTAGTTTCTTAGTCCTATGTGTTGTATGCCATGCCATGCTTAGCATTTTCAGTACGTATTCCAAATAGCATGTTTTAAAAATATAAATTGCATCGTATGCATGTTTTAGTGAGGTAGATGGTTTCTTACTAAGCTCTCAAGCTTACAGATACTATTTTCCTTATACTGCAGATAAAGGTAAAGGAAAAATGGACTAGCGGAGGCCGGAGGTCAATGCAATGATGAAGATGTGTGTGGATGGAACCTGGAATAAAGACCTTGGGGAAACTAGAAATAAATCTGAAACCTTAGCATTTTATTAAGTTGTGACTTTCCTCATTTCAGTTATTTTAATGCTACGAATAAGACCTGTTTAGATTGTTAGTGTTCCTACATAGAATGTCAGTTAGTGTTATTGGGATGTTTATAGTCATGTTAGAACTTGTGTGTGTGAATTTGGCACGAGACAGTGCTGAAATCATACTTATGGTACGAAATCAGAAACCCCAATCGATCGGTCGATTGATTGGAGGCTTCTCAGTCGATCAGCTGATCGATTGAGAAGTTCGTACCGCGAACAGTAATCTCCTGGATCGATCAGCCGATCGATCCGGATGCCTTCTGTCGCGAACAGAAAGCCCTGGGATCGATCACTGGATCGATTGTGTCACGCCCCGGAGGAGTCCCTGTCCGAAGAAATTTCGACAGCATCTCCCCTGTACGGCGGACAATATGAAACTTTCTACATCCCACATACCTCAACCACATGCGGCTAGAATAATAACAGAAATAAAACAAACATATACATAATCATCACACGCAGTTAATATAAATTTAAGCAAACAAAGCAGTAATATCATGACTCGAAATCAACCCTACTCCACTACACTCGTAAAACTCAAATCCGATTTACTCACCTCTTCTGCCGTCCAGGCAGGCATGTAGTAAAACATATCGAAATAAAATCCATCAACACATAAAATTCGCACCAGATCCATAGTATCAAAAATCCATAGTGTCAAAAACAGAATAAGTCTGAACATAGACTAAATAAGAAGAAAACCAAAAGATTACTAAGCCTCGTGGTCAGCAGGGGACTAGCGACTGGAACTCTCTCCTGACAACATCAACCTGAAAAATAACAACAATGGAGGCGGGGTGAGTCCAACACTCAGCAGGTACAATTGATATGCAAAGTAAGGAAATAACACCTAACACTAATCATGCGTACAGTCTCCTGATAAAATAAAGGTAAATGCAAACCGAAGTAAAACAGGAGAGAAACTGTACTAACCAGGACCTGGGTATCCGGACAAACAGTCCGAGTGGTAAAGAAATCCTGTATGCATGTCAAACATAGGTATCCAAATAATATGCAGTATATAAATGCAGCAAACACAAACACAAGCAATAAATGCATCATGCATATGATGCCAATGTCATGGTCACCCCTGACGCCAGTCAGCCAACTCACAACAAAAGTGGGACCGAATGGGTAGGGCTGTGACGACCGTGCACTCTGCATCGCTACTCCTGATGAGTGACCGAGTGGATGGGATGCTGTCGGAGTACACACATACTCCTACCCCAAATCATAAATTGGGGAGCGCAATGCTCTCATCTCCCGGTACACTATGACGGGGAGGGATCTCTAACGTGCTATACGCTGCGTCACACTACCCCTGAGCGGACCAACGGAGCACCGGAAGAGCAAACTGACGTGCTACCACGCTGCGTCACGCTACCCATGAGCGTCACAACGGAGCACCGAACAGTGATGAAACTGGCAATGTGCTCGACAATAATGGAGCAATCTATCACACAGCATGCAATCATGCGAATGGTGCATGACACTAAGCATGGTAATATACCGAACAAACCTACATACACATATGATGTGCATCATAGTAAGTAAATCACATCAAAATACACTGATCAGATAAAGTATCAATCCTAGGTCTTGAACATGGTGAGGTATGGTTATATCACTACCCCTATGAGCATGTGTAATCAGGTACATAACAACACGAAATGCAAAACAAACAATCAATCAAGCAGGTAATAGGTAATCGGGTAGTGATTAACCGAAACAAATGAGGAACATAATTAATGCAACTTGTTAATTTCACTACTATGCATATCAAAGACAATAAGTCAAAAGTACCAGCCTCTAATAGAAAGGTCCAATTAGAAATAGATCCCTCGTCGAGACACCGTCTCGAATCAAAGTCCTGCAGATAACGTGATATACAATTTAGCTAATTTTATAAATAACAACTAGCTAAATCCAACCCATCTTAATTAGGGGAAAACTCTAATACAACTATGAACTTCATTTCACCCAAATCCATTTACTAAATTAAATTTAACCCAACCTTATCAACCCCTTTAATTAATTCATATGGCAAACCATTTACTAACATATCAATTTAACATAAATCCAGTATGATCCAAATAGATGATAACTCTATTTTTAATCCACCAATCAAAGTACCAATTCAATATTTCTATCAATGCTCATGAAATCAACTAATTAACTCCACTTATCCAGTTAATAATGGTATCTCCACATACTCACCAAATCAACCAATCAGGCGTTCTTACAGTAAAGTACCAAATTCTACATCGTGGTACAAGTGAACAAGAATTTATTACCTAATTCCTTACCTCAATTCACAACCAAGTGGCCGCTGGTGGGATACGGCCCGAGGGCTTCACCACCGAAGCTGGATCATCGAAACCAAATCTGTCGTACCTACAATGGTGCAATCGTTTTCCCTCAGCCGCTGATCACTGATCCCTCACTGCTATCTGGTTTGAATCCGGTAGAAATAAGAAATCTAGGGCACGGCTTGGTCCTCTCCGATGATCAACAACCATTCTGAGGCGTGAAACCGGTGAAGGCTGGAATCGGGAATTAAAGCACAGCTTCACCAAACCGAGAGTAAGGCCTAAGGCCGGCGTCGGGAAACTAGGGCTCGGCGTGATAAGCTTCCTGGTAATGCCAGTGTCGGCGTCGGGCAGAAGAGAGGAGGAAGTGGAATCAGAATATCGACGCCGAGAGAGGAAGATCTAGGGCTCGAGTGTCATCGTCGGCAGAGGAACTCACGGGCGGTGCCAGGTAAAGAAGAAGAAGGCAGTGGCGTCGCGTCGGCCAGAGGAGAGGAAGAAGAAGCGCTGGCGTCAAGGACGGCTCGGGCACGCGAGGAGGGAAAAAGGATCGGGCTCGGGAAGAAGAAAAGAAACCGGTAAGGAGCAATTAGGGCTCGGGTTCGGCGGGGGAAGAAGAGTGGCGCACGGAGGTAGGCTCGGGCGAGGAAACGACACAGTAGGGGATCGGAGGAAAAAGAAATAAAGAAAAAGAAAACTAAATTTAAAAGGAAAATCAAACATTTCCTCTTTTAATTGGGAAAACCCAAACAGGCTTTCCCGGACCCCGTTTCTATCCCCGTAAACTTGTCCATACGAACTCCGAAAAATTCCAGAAAAATTTTCAAAAATTCCAGAAATTTCCTTATCATTATCCAACATTTTTTTTCTGGTATTTTACAGATTGGCCAGTTTGGACCGATCAGCCGATCGATCCAGAATATTGCCCCGAGCACAGTAGCATGCTGGATCGATCACTGGATCGATCCAACCTAAGTTCCGCATACAGTAGCATGCTGGGTCGATCACTGGATCGATTAGACCATTCCAATCGATCCATGGATCGATTGGGAGGCCTGACAACAGTCGGAAGACCTTTAGTTCAGTTCCTTGACCATGGGGGATGTAAAATATGTCATGAATAGTTAGATTACACCCCTTAGCACATATAGAATAAAGAAATGATAAGAGCTTAGCAAGGTTTTAATTAGTACAGCTTCCGCATCTAGATTTAGTGATGGTCATGGATATAGTTTAGCACAGCATAATGTGACGGTCCGGCCTTACAGCCTAGTCAGTAGAAGGCGGATCGTTACAATTATGAAAGCTTAATCCTTCTGATAGGTTTGTAAAAGGAAAATATTAACAGCTGGAGGGGCACCTCTTCTGGCTAGGGGATATACATCAACTGGACCTATGGCCCCCTTCTTTATTTTCCCGTGTGGTCATTCCTTTCATGCAAATTGTCTGATTGCTCATGTGACTCGATGCATAAGTCGAACCCGAGTAAGTAAAAATTAATTGTTTATTTGCATTTAATCTCAATGTTTCAGTGCTTATCTTTCATCTGTGAGAGAATACTCTGCTATTAACTCCTAGAGCTTGTAAAGCTACGTGATGTATATTTTTTAGAGTTTCTTGTTTGAGTTTCTTCTATTTTTTTGTGCGGATTGCAAAGCTACAGGATGACAACAGGGCTTTGGATAGGCTTACTAAATCAAAGGAAGTAGCATTATCTTATGCAATGTGTTTTTAGTAATGCAGAACCTTGGGCTTGTTCCTTGAAGACCAATGCTCGATATAGAGTTTGAGACAACAAAGTGATGAGTGGATGTGGTTCTTTCTGGGCTTTTATGCAACTTTTGTAGTATTTTTTTCCTCTATATCGTTGGCGTTGGCTCCTGAAGGCAAAGGCTAACTTCTACTTAGGAAGACTAGATCAAGCATTTGAATTGTTGAAGAAGCTTGAACAAGGGAAAAGTATAGTGGACAAGTACTATTAAATTTCACTATATTTTTTCAGAATTTAACAGGATAATGTTTTTCTCTTCAAATATGTTCTTACAAACTATGACTTTTATTAATAGTCAGTTTGTAATAGCAGAATTTAACAGGATTATGTAATAGCTAGTTTGTTATAGATTTGGTATCTTGTTTTGAATCTTCAGACTTTGTTTTGGTATAATGAAAAACTATGACTTTCATTAATTTTATGTGTATTTGATTTGCACTAAATTTGTTGTAAAATTTTATTTCATTGTCTTTGTTAATGAAATTGATTTTTTTTAATATAGATAAGATTATCAACAACATATGTTTCCACGTTGAGGATGATTATCCGCGGCATGCAATGCACGCCGCAGCAAATAGTATTTGTAGCGCACAATGCACGCCACAGAAAATATTTTCTGCGGCGTGCATTGCGCGCTGCAGATACTATTTGCTGCAGCGTGCATTGCACGCTGCGGATAATATTTTACGCGGCGTGCATTGCGCGCTGCTGATAATCTAGGACTTTCAACAACTTTTAATTGTGCAGCGCGCAATGCACGCTGTGGAAAGCGAATATGCGCGCTGCGAAAAGTCATTTTTGTTGTAGTGTGAAATGTGTATTTAATTGACTAATGGTTAAACCTGAATCTAAATCAAATGTCAATCAACTTAGATTTCAAATTAAATTAACAAAGATAAAATCAATAACCACCTCACAATACCTATAAGGTTCCCTATTTGAAAATTTAGAATTTCAGTCATATTAAAACAACCTAATTAATTAATTAATCTAACTTAAACTTAATCAACTTAACTTAATTAAAATCAACTCATATCAAACTCAAATAAAATTAACCTTAAAAAAATGAAAATCAACTCAAATCAAACTCAACTAAAATTCAACTTAACTCAAATTAAATCAAATTCAAATCAAACTCAACTAAAATTTAACTCAAATTAAACTTAACTCAAATCAATCTCAACAAAAATTCAAATCAACTCCAGTTAAACTTAAGTCAAATTAAACTAAAATTATTCAAACCTAAACTAATTAATTCAACACAATTAATTATTAACTTAATTAATTCAATAAAAATTAATTAACCCAAGATCAAATTAATAAATTAAATTAAAACCAATTAATAACATAATTTAATTCCAATTTTTTTGTATTTAATTCAATTAAGGGGGAGCATTTAATTAATAACTTAAAACCAACCCCAACTTAAATAAATAATAAACTATTTAATTAATCAAACATAATTGGAACCATTAATTAAACTAAAATGATCAATCAAATTAAAACCTTTAATTATTAATAAATTAATTAATCTAATTAAAACTTTAGTGAAACTAACTTAATCTAATTGAAACTTTTAATCAAACTTAATTAATTTAATTAATCAGTCATATGCAACAGAATTAATTAAATTATAACTTAATTAATCAAACTAACTAAATTAAATATAATTCAATAAATTTAATTAATCAACTCAACATAATTAATTAAATTAATTAATTATGAAGTTAATTCACTCTAATTAATCTAATTAATTCAATTAAAACTTATTTTATCAAATTCACTTAATTAATCTTAATCTAATTAAATTCAATTCAATCTAAACTAATTAATTAACCTACTTAATTTAATTAATTCAAATCAATTCAAACTTTAAACTGATTAATCGAAATCCAAACTAAGAGCTTAATTCAAAATTAATTCATTTAATCAATCCAAAATCAAATTAAGTTAAACAAAATAATTTAAAGTAAAAGTTTAATCATTCTAAGTCTATCTATCAAATCTAATTCAATTAATATGAATTAACAATTTTAATCTGATTAGAATAAATATAATTAATCTAAAATTAATATTCAATAACAATTCAAATTAAATGAAATTAATTATTCAGAATTAAAGGACAAATTAACATATAAGTTATTTTCAAATATTATACTTTCCATATCAAATTAAGCAAAATTAAATGCTTGACTCTAGGACTTACTTTGTTAATTAATAGTAAACATTAATGTTTTTTAACATGCTTAAAGTTCTGTCTTTTGAATGGGTTTTTAAGTGCGCAGTTTTTTTCTTCTAAAATTTGAATATGTTTTTAAGGGCTAAAATTACTTTTCAATAATTCTCATTGAGTTAATAATATTTTTGAAAATTCATTCTACGGTTGACTTTTTTTAAATATATATACTTGAAATCTTAATTAGAATTTTATAGCCTTTTTACTTGGAAAATTTTCTTTCAAATATGTTGGAAAACCTTGAAAATTTCTTATGTTAAAAATATTTTTGAAAAATCATTTTGAAAAACTAGTCTTACATACATAATTATGTTAAATATTTATTTGAATCTTAGAATTTAAAAATGTCAATTTAACAATATTTTCAAAATATTTTTTAATTTAAAAATATTGTTGAAAATTCCTTTGAAAATTATTTCTCAATTTCAAAATATTTTTGAAAATTCCTTTAAAAAATTTCAAATTTCCAAATATGTTTAAAATTTTCTTGAAATCTAATCTTCAAATCCAAAATATTGTTGAAACTAATTGTTTGAGTATTTGAAAAATATTACTTGAAAAACACTATATATATATATATATATATATATATATAAAAGTGTTTTTTCAAGAACTAGAAATATGTCTTCAAACCTTTGTGTATGTTCAAATCCAACTTTGTTGTGATATTTTTTGTAACCCCCTGCGTTTTTTTTTTTTGTTTTTTATATGTCAAAGGGGGAGAGAGATTAGTTAAAATTTAAGTATTTTTTTTTCAAAAGACCTTGATTTCAAGGGAAGAGTTATAATTAAGGGGGTGCTAAGTTGAAAAATCCTTACTTTGAACCTTTAAAAGTTTTTAACACTTGAAACTCAAATTCTTTTAAGAGTTATCTTTCTGTGTTAATTTTTTTTTTACTATGGTTTACTTTGAATCAGGTTTTTAGAAATCAAAAAATGAGAGATTATTGGTGCTGGAAGTACCAGCTAATCAAACATAGTTTTGATAATGACAAAGGGTTCAAAATTAAATTGTGTTATTTTCTAATGAGCTTACCTGAGTGTGCTGGCAAATCCTAGTTGAGACTTGCTAAAGAAGTCATGATTAAGGGATTGGACACAAAGTCCTGGTCAAGGAATTGAGTACGATGTTTTTGTCGAAGGATTAGACACGAAGTCCTGGTCGAGTGGATAGGGCATGAAGTCTTGGTCGAGTGGACTAAACAGAAGACTTGGCTGAGCAAGGACATCGGGCGGAAGTCCTGGGGGTCAAGTACACCAGGCAGAAGTCTAGGCAAGGTCGAGGATCGGACATCTAGCGGAAGTCCAAGAGGTCAAGATCAAATGTTCAGTAAAAGTCCAAATATGTGTTTGGCAAAAGATAAACTCTCCTGAGAGGAGTAGGTGAGGATGTGTTCCCTGTTGAGGAAACAGTAGGCGTCGGTCTGACCTAAGATTTCATGAGAAACCTAAAAGTTATGACCAAAGAGTCCAAATTGGACTAACCTTATTACAGTTTATATATTTGTTGTGCTAACTTTATGATGTATGTATTAGATTTTTGGAGCAAGGAGGTCTAGGTGTCTGGCAAGGATCTAGGTGCCTGGAACTGAGGTGCCTAGAAGGGATCAAGGTGCTTGGGATAGGATAATGCCTCGAGGAGCAAAGTCTCATTCGATCAGTGTCATGTCAACTGTTAGGGTGCTTGGAAGAATAAAGACACCTGGGATTGAGGCATCTGGAAGAATAGAAGTGTTGGAACCCCAAGGTTGTTTTGGTGTGATCAACAAGTTAAGTTAGGTCTTGTGTTGTTTTAACCTTGTGTCTAAGTGTGCAGGAGCTTAGGAGCACAGGTATTCGAGCGGAAGATGCAGCTAACGAGAAGGACGGCACGCGGTGCATCCGAGGGACGAGGTGCTGCGGAAGAGTACCCCGGTGACGAGAAGGAAGTGTGCGGTGGTTCCGAGGGACGAAAGCAGGAGCGGAAGATTACTCGGGGATCAAGAGACGCAGCTAGCGAGAAGGTCGGCACGGGGTGCGACCGAGGAACGAAGACTACGGATGAGTACATTGGTGGATGAGAAGGAAACACACAGCGATTCCGAGGGACGAGAAGCCGGAGCGGAAGGCTGCTCGAGAAGATCGGAAGTTGGGTTCGGGTGAGCCCTTTTCCGGATGGCAGAGATCGTAACGACCCAAATTTCCTCATTACGAGTCCTAATAGTACTTAAAAATATTTAGAAATGCCATAGAAATATTCTAGAGATTTAAAGAAATTTTTAGAGTATTTTTATGTAATTTTTGGAGTTCGTTTGGTATTTTTACTAAACGAAAGAAGTTTCGACAAAAATAATGTCCAAGCCGAGATTCGAACCGAAGACCTCTGGCCGAGCCAACTCTTAAGCGAATCCGGCTGACCAAGTGCCCAAGCGGGCGTTGCTGATTAAATGGAGAACAAAATTTATTTAAGCAGTAGTTAGGAAATAAAAAATAAATGGGAATAAAAGGTTCGGATGAGGAATCGAACCCACGACCTCTGACCCGGTCAGAGGTTTCAGCGAAACGCGGCTAGCCAAGTGTCAAGCGGATGTTTCTTAATAAGAAGGGAAGCAAAATATATTTAAGTATTAGTTGGTTAACAGAATATTGGAGTTATAAAGGGAGAACTTAGGGATTGATTTTGACCGTAACCTAATTTTCCTTTCCCTTCTCCCTCTCGTGTGCGCGGCGGTTCTCTTCGGGCAAAAACGAAGGAGAGCTAGGGCATTGTCTTCCGGTGGTCGGCCAAGGTCTTCCGAGGGGTTTTCTCCACGCCATCACGATCCTTCGTCGAGGAGGACCCGTGAGCATGAAGAGGAGGCCAAGATCTCAGCCAACCGAAATCTTAGAGCTCTTCTCCTTCGGTTTGAATCCAAGAATCATTGTAAGTTGCTACTCACTTGCAGTAGAGTAGTTCCGGATTCCTATTCCTTTTGTTTTCAAATTTTCTGTGAAGATTGTTGGTTGTGCTTGCTGCCGTGAGTTCTTATAGGAAGATGAGAAGGGGTTTTAATGAATTTTGAGCATGTGTGTTGTTTTCGTGGATTACTGCTGTTAACAGAATTGATCTCCATGCTTGTAACATCTAGTATTAGTGTTTCTTTCTTGCTGACATGTGTAGCAATAGGCTTATAGCATTACAGTACAGAATTTCCCTTGTAAATCCTGAGCATGAATAACTCTAGTCGAAGGGTATAGTCCAGATTATGGAGCATGAACAGAATAGAAGACCAAGTTAAGTACGTTGAACAGTTTGGTTCCTTATGGTTTCCTTATTGTAGCACAGAACAGGGGGATTAGCTGTAATTTCTGATGGTTTGAGGTTTGTTGCCATAAAACTTAGTGCAGAATTTATTAGATTTGGATAGATTCAAATTTCCATTGAAGCAGGGGCGTATTTCTGTTTTTCGGCTTGTGATTGCTTTGGGTATGAACAGCACAGTCTTGGAAGAATTCTGTGAAGTCTAAATTGTATTAGAGCTTGCTGTGGTGGGAGAAGGTGAAGTGCGCCTCCTTCTGTCTGACAGGAGATGCACGCATGTGGTGGGAGAGAATCAGAGCGAAGCGCCCAGTGAACCAGATGTTGTGGGCTGACTTCGAGAAGGAATTCTTTCACATGCGGGTCACGAACCGCCACTATGACGAGTTCACAGAGTTTCGTCAGGGCAACCTTTCAGTGGAGGAAGCCGTGAAGAAATTCAACAAGTTGGCTCGTCTATGCCCTAAATTAGTTAGCACAAAAAGGGAACGAATCCGGTTGATGCTCAAGATGCTGAGGCCGGAAATAGCAATGAACATGGCTGGTGGCGTTCATAGGCCACAAACCACAGAAGAGTTAGTGAGCAGTGCTCTAATCACTGAGCATTACCAGAATAGCATCAAGCAGCAGAAGCAAGTCCTCTCAGAAGCTAAAGGTCAAGGAGGCTCAGGCACTCAGAAACAGCAGGGTCACAGCTCCCATGGCTCTAACTGGAAAGGGAACTCTAACAACAAGCGCAAACCAGGGAGTTACCCAAAAGGAGGACCAGCCAGCAAGCAGTCCAGTTATCCAAAGTGTGCTACTTGTGGGAAATTCCATCCTGGAGTTTGTCGTAAGGGCACACGAGGATGCTTTGAATGTGGACAGGAAGGGCACATAGCCAAGCAGTGTCCAAACAAGACCAGTCTTCCTCAGCCACAGCCGATTCAGTATGGAGGCCAGCCAGCTCAGTTACATCATATATGCAGGCCGCTTTAGATGGTCCACATATCAGCCAGGGAAGATTAGAAGCCCCTCCAGCTACGACAAATGCACGGATCTACTCACTGACCAGAGAGGATGTAGCAAATGCCTCGACAGTTGTTACAGGTCAGATTAGTATTTTACAGCAAAGTACAACTATCTTATTCGATACTGAGGCAACCCATTCATATATATCCAGGGCATTTGCCGAGAAGTTAGCAGTACCTCCAGAGGTACTCAGCGGTCAGTTTCTGACGACAATGTCTTCAGGAGAAATTATGGCATCCACGCACTGGCTCAAAGCAGTGCCAGTCATTATAGCAAACAGAGAACTTTTTTGTGATCTGATAGTGCTAAATATGACTGACTACGATGTCATCCTTGGAATGGACTTCCTGATCAGATACGGCGCTTATATAGAGTGTCATAAACAGAAAGTCGTATTCCAACCTGAAGCAGAAGCACAGTTCGAGTTCGTCGGAGAACCGAAGAGAAAGGCCAAGAAGTTTCTCTCAGCTATGAAGGCACAGAGGTTGATGGATTCAGGATGTACGGGGTTCTTAGCACACGTAGTCAATACCAGTCAGGACAAGGACCAATAGCTAGCAGAGGTCCGAGTCGTATGTGACTACCCAGCAGTCTTCCCTGAAGAGTTACCAGGATTAGCACCAGACAGGGAGATTGAATTTGAGATAGAGCTCATTCCCGGTACCAACCCTATTTCCAAGGCACCTTACCGCATGGCTCCAGCAGAACTGAAGGAACTTCATGAGCAACTACGAGAGCTGCTTGACAAAGGCTTCATACGCCCTAGTCACTCACCATGGGGGGCGCCTGTACTGTTCGTGAAGAAGAAGGACGGAAGCATGCTCCTGTGCATAGATTACAGAGCACTGAACCAAGTCACGATCAAGAACAGGTATCCTCTTCCCAGAATTGATGACCTGTTCGATCAGCTAAAGGGAGCAGCAGTGCTCTCTAAGATTGACCTCCGATCAGGTTATCATCAGGTGAAGGTTAAAGAAGGGGATATACCCAAGACAGCATTCAGGACTAGATACGGACACTACGAGTTCGTAGTCATGCCCTTCGGCCTGACAAATGCTCCAGCTACTTTCATGGACCTCATGAACAGGATATTCAGGGAATATTTAGATAAGTTCGTTATCGTGTTCATCGATGACATTCTTATCTATTCCAGAACTCAGGAAGAACACGCAGAGCACCTGAAGACAGTATTGCAGACCCTTCAGCAGAATCAGCTGTACGCTAAGTTCACCAAGTGTGAATTTTGGCTAGATCAGGTGTCCTTCCTGGGTCACATCATCTCAAAGGATGGCATCATTGTAGACCCCAGTAAGATAGAAGCTGTGAGCAACTGGAAATGACCCAAGAACGGCAGTGAGATCAGAAGCTTTCTGGGATTAGCGGGTTATTACAGAAAATTCGTAGAGGACTTCTCCAGGATAGCCTCCCCCACTGACAGCTCTTACCAGAAAGAACAGAAAATTTCAGTGGACAGAGGACTGTGAGAACAGTTTCAGCGAGCTAAAACGAAGATTGACCAGTGCACCTATTCTGACTCTACCAGAGAACGCAGATAGCTTTGATATATATAGTGATGCCTCGAAGTTGGGACTAGGAGCAGTGCTGATGCAAAATGGCAAGGTGATTGCCTATACCTCCAGACAACTTAAGGATTATGAGAAGAACTATCCTACTCATGACCTTGAGCTTGCAGTAGTGGTGTTCGCTCTCAAGATTTGGAGACATTACTTGTATGGAGCTCAGTGCAGAGTGTATACAGATCATCAGAGCCTAAAGTACTTCTTCACTCAGAAGGATCTGAATATGCGACAGCGCCGATGGCTAGAACTGGTCAAAGACTACGACATAGATATCCTCTACCACCCAGGAAAAGCGAATAGGGTAGCAAACGCCCTCAGCAGGAAGTCCAGCGCTACCCTATTATCTCTAGCAGCCATGTCACCGCCCTTACAGAAAGAGATCACAGATTTCGGTCTCGAGCTCATAGTCGGACAACTCTCTACTATGACCTTAGAGTCGACCTTGCTTGGTGACATCCAGACAGCTCAGGAACAGGATCCTGAAATTCAGAAAATCAAGCAAGGATTAGCAGGAACAGAAAGCGGAGAGTTCAGAGTGTCCGCTAGCGGGGTGTTGTACTTTGGCGACAGATTATGTGTTCCAGATCAGGAGGAACTTAGAAGGAGGATTTTAGATGAGGCTCACAAGACTCCCTACGCGATGCATCCTGGGTCCACCAAAATGTACCAAGACTTGAAGAAACGTTTTTGGTGGCCTGGGATGAAGAGAGACATCGCTCGATATGTCAGCACCTGCCTAACCTGTCAGAGGATTAAGGCAGAACACCAGAGACCAGGAGGAGTCTTGCAGCCCATCCAGATTCCAGAATGGAAGTGGGAAGACATTTCTATGGATTTTATAGTGGGATTACCCAGAACCACGAATGGTTTTGATACCATCTGGGTAATAGTCGACAGATTGACTAAATCAGCCCACTTCTTAGCTATCAGAATATCCTATTCCTTGGAGCAACTAGCTCAGTTGTATCTCAAGGAGATCGTCAGGCTGCATGGAGTCCCATGAACCATTATTTCAGACAGAGACAGTAGGTTCACATCACACTTCTGGGAGTGTGTACAGACAGCCTTGGGCACGAAGTTAAAATTTAGCACAGCTTTCCATCCTCAGACAGATGGTCAGACGGAGCGAGTAAATCAGGTACTCGAAGATATGCTCCGAGCATATGCCCTAGACTTCAAGGGAAGTTGGTGCAAATATTTGAGTCTAGCAGAATTTGCATACAACAACAGCTATCAGGCCACTATCGGCATGGCACCTTACGAGGCTCTTTATGGGCGGAGGTGTAGATCTCCAATCTGCTGGTATGAGAGTGGTGAACAGAAAGAACTAGAACTTCAGACAGATCTAGTGGCAGATACCACAACAGCTATACAGCAGATCCGCCAGAGGATAGAGACAGCTCAGAGCCGCCAGAAAAGCTATGCTGATACATTCAGTTGGGGATTCAGTGTTCCTCAGAGTAGCTCCCATGAAGAGAGTAATGCGTTTTGGGAAGAAGGGCAAACTAAGTCCCAGATATGTGAGACCATACCTTATCAGCAAAAGAGTGGGCAAGGTAGCATATGAGCTAGAGCTACCCCAGGAAATGTCAGCTGTCCACAACGTATTTCATGTCTCTATGCTGAAGAAGCATACCCCAGATGCCACCCAGGTGATTGAGCCCCAGTCGGTACAGATCCGCGAAGACCTCAGCTATGACAGTCGGCCTATTCAGATAATAGACCGAGCAGTTAAGAAATTACGGAACAAGGAAGTACCATTAGTCAAAGTTATTTGGCACAGTCACACAGCAGAAGAGGCAACTTGGGAGACAGAAGCCAGCATGAGACAGAAGTACCCAGAATTATTCTAAGTTCGAGGACGAACTTTTTATAAGCTATGGGGGATTGTAACACCCAAAAATTCTCAAAACTATTTTAGAAATATAGTATGATTTTTCTGGAATATTTAGATATTTTTCCAGAATTTTCCGAGTAGTGGAAGCAGCAAAAATAATTAGGACAGCAAAATAGCTTAGGCGGGAATCGAACCCGGAACCCCTCGGATCCGATAACTTTTAGTTAGCCTTAGTAACCGGTGAACCCAGCAGGGCCGTGCTGAAAGAAAGAGGAATCAATTATATTTATATTAGAGTGGGTTCAATTATCCACTTAATATAAATAGAAGAGTTAGGTTGGGTTTGGTTTATTTTAGAATTTGGTTCGGCAAACTCCTCCCCTCCAAACCCTCACGCCGAACACCCTTCTTCTCTCCTTCTCTCGGCGCCAACCACAAGGAAGACCTAGGGTTCTCTCCCTAGGGCCCCAAGGACATCTTCCGACGATAACTCCGGCACGAGGACGCTCTCCTTCGCGAGGGGAACGCTTAGACGCGAGAAGATCGTCGAGAAGTCGTCTCCACCGGAATTCTAGCGAATAGAATTGTAAGGAAATTAGCGTACGAGGTAAGAAACCCCTCAGCTACAGTATAAGTAGCTCCGTTTGGGTTTTCTACGCATTAGTTTAGCTATATGCAGATTTTTATCGACGCATAGCGTGAAATTGACCCTCCTCACAGGTTTAGGGATTTAGTGAGCACTTCTAGATGGGCCGGGCACGTAATCCCTCTTCAGTGGGCGTTTCTAGACGTTGTCGGGTGCCTAGAAGTGGTCCCTAATAGAGAGGAGAGTTGGGGCACACTAAGTGTTCGATAAAATAGCTAGTTAAGTAAAAATGCAAACTAGGCATTTTAACAGCTCAGTTGAATGCATTAGAAGCATCTAAATCAGTAAATCAGTTTATTCTAGCTTATATGGGACTACGGTCCAATGGGTGGGCTCCCACAGTCGCCTCTGGGTTCAGACAACCTAGCTCTAGGTCCAGATAACCTAGAAACAGCAATTTAGAACAGTTTAGCTATATTCAGTATTTTACTTTTCAGTTGGCACTGTACCAGATTAGATATCCATTGGGTTGGACTCCCACAGTCGTCCCTAGGTTCAGATAACCTAGTAAACCCTACTAAATTCGGGACTTGCAAACCCGGGTTTAGTTAGGGATGTGCGCACAGTAAGTACAGTTGCCGGGCCCAACAGCACATGATTATTATTTTGATCTACTATGTTATTAGTTTTCAAAACTCATAAAATCAGTTATGTTAGTTGAGTTTGATTTCAGCTTCAGGTTAGCTTCAGTTAGCTTAGTTCTCTATTATTGTTCTATGTGATTAGCCTACTATGCCATGCTTCAGCTTACATGTTCAGTTATTTCAGTTTATGCTTGCAACCATAGTATACCATGCCAGTACATGTTTTCAAATAGCATTCTTTAAAAGCATGTTTGCATCGTTGCATGTTTTAGTGAGGTAGTTGGTTTCTTACTAAGCTTTAAGCTTACAGATTCTACTTTCCTTATACTGCAGATAAAGGTAAAGGGAAAATGGACTAGCAGAGGAAGCTGGAGTTCAATGCAAAGATGGTGTGTGTGGCAGGAACTGGAATAAAAGATCCTCAGGGGTTTTAGCAAGCTTAAATAGTTGAATTCTTAGTATTCTTCTTTCATTCATTTTTAGACCTTAGAATGTTTAAACCATGGGAGATTTATTTAGTTTGTTAGTAATTATATTAGAATGCTGGTTAATAGTTGCTAGAATACATTCCAATTGATTTTAGAATTTGTTGTGTGAGGTTTTGGCACGTCAGAGTGCTGAAATTAGAGTTTCAGGGTGAAATCAGAACCCAGATCGATCTACAGATTGATCTGGAGTCAAGTTTTACCACTGGATCGGTCAGCTGACCGATCCATGCGCGAACAGAGAGTTGGCGTCTGTTATGGATCGGTCAGCCGACCGATCCATGTGCGAACAGAGAGCACAGACGCTCACTGATCGGTCAGCCGACCGATCAGTGAGACACTGGATCGGTCTGCCGATCGATCAGTGTGCTCCTGGATCGGTCGGTAGACCGATCCAGACACGTACAGAAGCGATACAGCTTATGGATCGGTCAGCCGACCGATCCAGAGCCTTCTTCCATGCCAGTATCAAGATGGATCGATCACGGGATCGATCCGACAGCCCAATCGATCCATGGATCGATTGAAATGCCTGATTACAGCTAGTAGGACATCCGAGAGGCATAGATTATCTTCCCTAGCATGTGTACAACTCCTAGGTACACCTAGAATATTAAGTTCAGATTTTCCAGTAATCAGTTTAGCAAAATTTTAATAAATCCAGATTTCCGCAATAGTAATTTAGCACAACATTACGTAACGATCAGCCTCGCAGCCTAGTCAGTAGGAGGCGGGTCGTTACAATAGTGCAGAATTTTGATTAAGCTTATAGTGCAGAATTTTGATTAAGTTTATAGGCAGATTTGATTAAGCTTGTATGCAGATTTAGTTTTAGTGCAGTTTTAATAAGTATTTCAGTACAGTTTTATTAAGTATTTCCACGCAATTCTGTTAAGCATTTCAGTGCAATGTTAATAAGCATTTTAGTGCAGTTTTGTATGAGACATCCTTTTAATAGAGGTATTAACAAGTATATGAAAGATAAAGTATAAGAAAGAAAAAGGCCAAGGCCTTAAGTAGATCCCAAAGTCAAGACTTTAGGGATTTGGCACACAAGGTGCTCGTTAAAATGCCAAGGCATTTAAAGAAGAAGTAATTAAGATAAATCAACTTATGAATCAGTATTTTACTTTTATCAGTGACACTGTGCTGGACTCTTAGTTGTCCTTGGGTTGGGCTCCCATAGTCCTCCCTAGGTTTAGATAACCTAGTAAACCCTACTAGATTCGGGACTAGTTACCTCGGGTCTAGTTTGGGATGCGCGCATAGCAAGTACAGTTGTCGGGCCCATCAGCAGCATGATTATTATTTTTATCTATTATGAAGATAGTTTTCAAAACTTGACAAATCAGTTACGTGAATACAGTTCAGATTCAGCATTAGCCTAGCATTAGTTTAGCTCAGCTTATGTATTAGTTCACTTAAACTTATTATTTTGAAGTATTATAAGTATAAGCTTTTGAACAAGTAAAATAAGTTTCACATAAGTTTAAAATCCAGCAAGTTCAGTTTTCATTTATGCTAGCGTGTTTGTTTAGATTTGCTTTACATGTTTAGCATTTCAGCCTGTTTGATTCCTTACTATTAGATGAGCATAAGTAGTTTTCAATAAGCATTCAGTTAGTTTATGTTATAGATATATGTACATGCATATCAAGATTTTGTGAGTTAGATAGCGCTTACTAAGTAAATTTTGCTTATAGATTGCATTTCCTCTTACTGCAGATAAAGGAAAGGAAAAGATATAATAAAGGAAGGCAACAAGGTGGCGCGGATGGTGTGTGATGTCAGGACTATGGGAGAGACTTGGGAAGTTATTGAGTTTTCATGTTTAGTGGATAAGAAACAATTGAGTTGTACTTTATAGTTCAGGTCATTTGAGATTATATTTTATTCTCCTTGTCATTTGAGTTCATTCGTGTTTTAGATTGCATGTTGTGATGAGTCTGTTTAATAAGTAGATATTTTGGTGTTTGACACTTATTTAACTGCGTGGGTGTTTGATATATGTTCCAGCCACCTGTGGCTGATGTATACTATATGTGTATCTCAGTTTATGGTCACCGGTACAGGGGAGATGCTGCCGAAATTTTTCGGTAGAGACTCCTCATGGTTTCGATCATACCGGTTAAGTAGAGTTAGTTGTTAAGTAACGGTCACTCTTAGAGAGTAGTATAGTAAGAAGGGTGGTCGTTACAGCAAAGATCACCCAAGCGAGCGAAATCAGAGTTGAAGACCCGGACCGAGGCGAAAAAAGTTAACCAGAGTTGACTTAGGGTCGGGGCGCCCGAAACTGTCTGGGGCGCCCGGACCAGCCCGAGGCGCTCAGAACATTTCCGGGCGCTCGGAGATTGAAGTTTGACCAGAACGCGTGTAACGCATTTTGAGCATTGGGGGATAAAGTTTTATCCCCCCAGGGAGCCCTGACCAAGGCTATAAATATAGCCTTGGTCCAAAAGTTTTTTAACGAACTCCAAGTAATCATTTCCAAAGCTTGTATGCTCTAGAGTTGTATTTAAGCTTTTGTTTTCTGCAGTTCAACATTGTAAGAGGCTTCTCCACCTGAAGGAGTATTCTAGTGTGCTTAACCTTTCTTGGATTAACAACCACATCGGTTGTAACCAAGTAAACACTAGTGCCTCGTCCTTTTAATGTTTTATTTATCTGCTTTGTTTATTCTACAAGTGTTAGCTTAAAGAGTTCGAGAAAGGGTTGTTGTTTTGCTTTTGATTTTACAGGATATCCAACAACCCCCCTTCCAGCCAGCCACAACGGTCCTATAAGTGGTATCAAAGCCGAGTACGCCTCAGAGGGACTAACCGCCGTCTGAAGCAACAAAACGATGGCTGGAGATAGCGTCTACCCACCTGCATTCGAGGGGGAGTTTGCTGTTTGGAAACAAAAAATGGAGGTATATCTTAATTTTGATTTTGGTATTTCTTTAATATTAAAATTTGGCTATGAAGCACCAAAGACAACGAATGGAGAAGAACTCAATCTATGCCTCTGGAACAAGAAGCAACGTGACGAGTCAATGGCAAATAGTCGAGCAGAGTTTCACATTCTAACCGTAATACCAAATGAAGATATCAACAAAGTCGGCGAATACAAAAGTGTAAAAGAACTTTGGGAAAAGTTCTTGAAGCTCTATGAAGAACCTTTGGAAGTCGACGACTCAATAGACACCGAGCCACCGACAGAACAGTCCGAGACTGAAGAAATTTTGAGACAGCTGTCATAGCGATAGACTCACCTACAGATGAAGAAAGCTCATATGAGATGAGCATCGATCAAGGGGAGAGTCTCCAGAAGAAAGTAATTCAACAGGGGGAAAACCAACGACCGACGAGGTAAGTAAGGTATGGCCTCAACCCTCTGAACAACTGGTTCAATCAATCGAAAAATTACCTGAAGATTTTTGCGAATTAAAAATTGAATTATCAAAAGAGTTTTTCGGATTAGAAAATCAACTGCCGAACACTTCTTGCAAATTAAAAATATTATCGAAAGAGTTTCTCAAATTGCAAAAAGTTTTGATGAAAAATTCTTGTGAATTACCAAATATTTTGTCGATAGATTTTTGTAAATTAGAATTTATGACAAAATACTTCTGCGAATTACAAAATATTCTTCTGAAAGAATTTTGCAAAGTAAAGACATTGCTGAAAGAATTTTTACAAATTTTATTGTCAAAAAATTCTATTTTAGAATTTATACTATCAAAATATTTTTGCGAATTAGGAATTCAAAAAACAATAGAAAATGACATGTTACAATTTGTACAAATTTTTACATGTTCGAATTTCCTTGCTTCAAATTTAAGAAATTAAAATGGAAATTAAAAACCTTCTAGCATTAGAAGAAATAAATAAATAAATGCATAGAGTTGTTTTAATGTTATCAATTTTTCTTAAATTTTCTTGCATAAAGTTTTGGGCTTAGAAAGATTTTTTTTATGGCGAAAACAAAAAAACTTCTCAGAAAGTTCTTAATGGCTTAGAAATTTTTTGACTTAGAAATATTTTCCAGAAAATCATTGAGATAGATTTTTATACGTTTCTAAGTGTCAACCTTTAGACTTTTTTTTCAACCCCAATTTTTTATGTGATCAAAGGGGGAGAAGAAAAAGTATAAGTCTAGGGGGGAGGTAGAAAAATTGAAAATTGGAAATTTTTGAAATTTATTGTTTCTATCTTGTTGCACGTTATTGAAAATTGAAAATTATTTAATTTTCATATCTATTTTTGACCCTAGCTTAACTTAGGATGATCACATTAAAAAGGGGGAGATTGTTGGAACCCCAAGGTTGTTTTGGTGTGATCAACAAGTTAAGTTAGGTCCTGTGTTATTTTAACCTTGTGTCTAAGTGTGCAGGAGCTTAGGAGAACAGGTACTCGAGCGGAAGACGTAGCTAGCGAGAAGGACGGCACGCGGTGCGTACGAGGGACGAGGTGCTGTGGAAGAGTACCCCGGTGACGAGAAGGAAGCGTGCAGTGGTTCCGAGGAATGAAAGCCGGAGCGGAAGATTGCTCGGGGAGCAAGAGACGCAGCTAGCGAGAAGGTCGGCACGAGGTGCGACCGAGGGACGAAGACTGCGGATGAGTACGCTGGTGGACGAGAAGGAAACACGCAGCGATTCCGAGGGACGAGAAGCCGGAGCGGAAAGCTGCTCGAGAAGACCGGAAGTTGGGTTCGGGTGAGCCCTTTTCCGGATGGCAGAGATAACCCAAGTGAGTGGAACCGGAGTTGAAGACCCGGATCGAGGCGAAAAAAAGTCAACCGGAGTTGACTTAGGGTCCGGGGCGCCCGGACCAGCCCGGGGCGCCCGGAGCAGTCCGGGGCGCCCGGAAATTGAAGTTTGACCAGAACGCGTCTAACGCGTTCTGAACGTAGGGGTATAAAGTTTTATCCCCCCCCCAGGGCACCCGGAACCCCTTCGGGGCGCCCCAACCAAGGCTATAAATATAGCCTTGGTTCAGAAGCTTTTTAACGAACTCCAAGTAATCATTTCCAACGATTGTATGCTCTAGAGTTGTATTTAATCTTCTGTTTTCTGCGCTTCAACGTTGTAAGAGGCTTCTCCGCCTGAAGGAGTATTCTAGTGCGCTTAACCTTCCTTGGATTAACAACCACATCGGTTGTAACCAAGTAAACACTAGTGCCTCATCCTTTTAATGTTTTATTTATCTACTTTGTTTATTTTACAAGTGTTAGCTTAAAGAGTTCGAGAAAAGTTGTTGTTTTTCTTTTGATTTTACAGAATATCCAACAACCCCCCTTCCAGCTGGTCGCAATGGTCCTACAAGAAGCGCTTGGATCTGTTGGGTTGTTAGGTTACAAATATATTCCCACATTGAAAATACATGAGATAAATCATAGGTTTATAAGAAAAAAATATCTCGATTGGTATGTGTAACGCCCGAAAATTCTCAAAGCTAAATTAGAAATATTCTATAATTATTCTGGAATTTTTAGATATTTTTCCGGAATTTTTAGAGTAACGGAAGTAGCAAAAATAATTAGAAACCGAAAACGGCCTAAGCGGGGATTGAACCCGAGACCTATGACTTGGGGATAATGCTAGTAACCAGTTGAACCCAGCAGGGCCGTGCTGAAAGGAAAGGGAACCAATAAAATTTATATTGGTATTGAGGCGAATTAACTCCTTAATATAAATAGGGAATTAATAGGTGAAGAGTTATTGGGTTAACGTGACTTTTCTCCTCCCTCACCCTAATACCGCCGATCCCTTCTCCTCCTCCTTCTCTCGGCGCCAACCACAAGAGGAACTAGGGTTCCATCCCTAGGGTCCCAAGGTCACTTTCCGGCAACGATTTCAGCACAAGGACGTTCCCCTCCGCGAGTAGAGCACGTGGACGCGAGCGAATCGTCGAGAAGTCGTCTTCACCAGAATTTCTAGCGATTAGATTTGTAAGAAAGCTAGCACACAGGTAAGAGACCCCTCACCTGCAGTATAAGTAGCTCTCGCACGGTTTCTTGTATGCATTAGATTAGTTTTATTGAATTTTGTCAGCACATAGGGTGTATTTTAATTCTTCTCACAGATTTAGGGATTAGTGAGCATATCTAGATGGGCCGAGCGCGTGTATCCTCTGTAGATAGGGGTTTAGACGCTGCTGGGTGCCTAGAGGTGATCTCCCCGATCGAGAGGAGAGTTAGAGAGCGCCAAATGCTCGACAAAATGCCTAGCACAGCCTTATGATACAGTGGGCATTTAGTTAAATGCCATAGAACATGATAATTAGCATTATCAGTTTTTATTTCAGCTTTTATGAGACTAGATGTCCAAATGGGTGGGCTCCCACAGTCGCCTCTAGGTTCAGACAACCTAGTTCTAGGTTCAGATAACTTAGATTCAGCAAAATAGTATTAGCTATTTCAGTATTTTACTTTTTAGTGGCATTGTACTGGATTAGATATCCATTGGGTTGGGCTCCCATAGTCGTCCCTAGGTTTAGCTAACCTAGTAAACCCTACTAGATTCGGAACTTGCAATCCCGGGTCTAGTTAGGGATGCGCGCACAGCAAGTACAGTTGTCGAGGCCCATCAGCAGCATGTTTAGTATTTTTACTTACTATATGTATATGGTTTTCAACCTCTCACAAATTAGTTCGTGAATTCAGTACAGTCCTAGCAGTAGTTCAGTATTAGCTTAGCTTAGTTTTTTTTGTTTCAACTTAGTTCTTCATTGATACCATGTGATTGATATCATGTTCAGCTTTAGATATGCCATGATTGTATGCTTATATGCCATGCCATGTTTAGTTTATCCAGTATACTTAGCATATCCTTTCAAACAGCATGATTTAAAATCATATTTGCATCGTATGCATGATTTAGTGAGGTAGATGGTTTCTTACTAAGCTTTTTAGCTTACAGATACTATTTTCCTTATACTGCAGATACAGGTAAAAGGAAAATGGACTAGCAGTGGAGGCTGGAGGTCAATGCAGATTAAGATGTGTGTGGAAGGAACTGGAATAAAGATCTTAGGGATCTAGTTTTATTTCATTATGCATTAGAACGTGTTCAGTATGCATTAGTACTTATAGCAAGCGTTATCTTATGTTTCTAATAGTTAGCTAGAGAACAGTTTAAAACTTTGTTAGTTTTTGGTTGCCATATGTTTACATGCCATGAATTAGTATTCTATGCCTTAATCATGTTTAGTATGCTAGCCATTACTTAGTAGGATGTTTCTCTTAACTTTTTATAGTGTTGTGTAATGACTTTGGCACGCATCAGTGCTGAAATCAGACCTTCGGGTCGAAATCAGAAACTCGGATCGATCAGCCGATCGATTCGAGGGTCTTCAATCGATCAACTGATCGACTGGGCGATTCAGCTCGCGAACAGTAGACGTCTGGATCGATCAGCCGATCGATCCAGCCAATTCCGTCGCGAACAGAGAGCTCTGGGATCGATCAATGGATCGATTGACCAGCTTGGATCGATCAGCCAATCGATCCAAATTATCGTCCCGAGCACAGTAGCATGCTGGATCGATCACTGGATCGATCCAACCTATGTTCCGCATACAGTAGCCGGCTGAGTCGATCACTGTATCGATCCGACTATTCCAATCGATCCGTGGATCGATTGGGAGGTCTGATAACAGCTGGAAAACATATATTTCAGTTCCTTGACTATAGGGGATGTAGTATATGTTAGGTATACTTTAGATTACACTCCTTAGTACATGTAGCACCAAGAAATGTTAACAGCTTAGCAAAATTTTAATTAGTCCAGCTTCCGCATTTAGTTCTAGAGGTGGTCAGGGAATAGTTTAGCACAGCATGATGTGACGATCGGCCTTATAGCCTAGTTAGTAGAAGGCGGGTCATTACAGAGTGGTATCAGAGCAGTGTTCCATACTTCCTACACACACATCAGCATTGAACCTACAGCTTCCAAGTAAGAATACCTCTACTTTATTTATACCTTCTGTTCCTTGTTATAGTCCATGTCTATAGATAAACTGCTGCATGATAGTATGTGAGAGTATATAACATGATAACGATAGTTATACAATTATGATTGTAATAGTTATTCATGTTCTGTCCTCTATGTCTTTAGAAATGGCACGAGGACGCCCTGCTAGAAGGGCACTAGCTACTGAGCCCCAGCAAGAGGCAGGTAGTTCAGTGCCTCCTCCTGACCTTACAGCATTAGTGGCTCAGTAACAGCAGCAACTAGCTGAACAGCGACAGGAAATAGCCACCTTAAAGGCTAATCAGCAGAGTACCCCCACAGTCACCCCGGAACCAAACCTGACGACTCCAGAAGTCTTAGAGGTTCCACCAGCACCAGTACCAGCACCAGCAGTCCCAGCAGCTGAGCCAAGAAAGGAAGCCTATCTGATCCAGTGGCAGCGAGTCAAGCCAGAGAACTTCTCAGGCACTAGTGAACCATGGGATGCACAAGCCTGATTCAAAACACTGGAGAGCACGATGGAGCTTCTGGACTGGCCAGAACACAAGAAGGTGAAGTGTGCCTCCTTCTGCCTGAAAGGAGATGCTCGCATGTGGTGGGAAAGAATCAGAACGAAGCGCCCAGTGAATCAGATGTCATGGGCTGACTTCGAGAAAGAATTCTTCGAGGAGTTCTTTCACAAACGGGTTACAAACCGCCACTAAGACGAGTTCACCGAGTTTCGTCAGGGCAACCTTTCAGTTGAGGAAGCCGTGAAGAAATTCAACAGGTTGGCTCATCTATGCCCAGAGCTAGTCAGCACAGAGAAGGAACGAATCCAGTTGATGCTCAAGATGTTGAGGCCAGAGATAGCAGTGAACGTGGCTGGTGGCATACATAGGCCACAAACCACGGAGGAGTTAGTGAGCAGTGCCTTGACCACAGAGCATTACCAGAACAGCATAAAGCAGCAGAAGCAAGTCTCCTCAGAGTCCAAAGGTCAAGGAAACTCTCACACTCAAAAACAGCAAGGCCACCGCTCTAACTGGAAAGGGAACTCCAACGGCAAGCGCAAATCAGGGAGTGACCCAAAAGGAGGACCATCTAGCAAGCGACCCAGTTATCCAAAGTGTACTACTTGTGGGAAATTCCACCCAGGGGTTTGTCGCAAGGGCACACGAGGATGCTTTGAATGTGGACAAGAAGGGCACATGGCCAAGCAGTGCCCGAACAAGACCGGTCTTCCTCAGCCACAGCAGATTCAGTATGCAGGCCAGCCAGCTCAGTTATATCAGATGCAGGCCGCTCTAGAAGGTCCACTTATCAGCCAGGGCAGATTAGAAGTCCCTCCAGCTATGGCGAATGCGAGGATCTACTCACTCACCAGAGAGGATGTAGCCAATGCCTCGATAGTTGTCACAGGTCAGATTAGCATTTTACAGTATAGTGCTACTGTTCTATTTGATACTGGGGCAACCCATTCATATATAGCCAGGATGTTCTCCGAAAAATTAGAAATACCCTCAGAGGTACTCAGTGGTCAGTTTTTGACGGCACTACCTTCAGGAGAGATCATGACATCCACGCACTGGCTCAGAGCAGTGCCGGTCATTATAGCAGACAGAGAGCTCTTTTGTGATCTGATAGTGCTAGAGATGACCGACTATGACGTGATCTTTGGAATGGACTTTCTGATCAGATACGGTGCTACCATAGAGTGCCGTAAACAGAAAGTCATCTTCCAACCTGAAGCGGCAGTGCAATTTGAATACAGCGGGGAACCAAAGAGAAAGGCCAAGAAGTTTCTCTCAGCTATGAAAGCACAGAAGCTACTGGATTCAGGATGTACAGGATTCCTAGCACACGTAGTCAACGCCAGCCAGGACGAGAACCAACAGCTAGCAGAGGTTCTAGTCGTATGTGACTACCCAGCAGTCTTCCCTGAAGAGTTACCAAGCTTAGCACCAGACAGGGAGATTGACTTTGAGATAGAGCTCATTCCCGGTACAAATCCTATCTCCAAAGGGCCTTATCGCATGGCTCCAGCAGAACTGAAGGAACTTCAGGAGCAACTACAGGAGCTACTCGACAAGGGTTTCATATGCCCGAGTCACTCACCATGGGGAGCGCCTGTATTGTTCGTGAAGAAGAAGGATGGAAGCATGCGACTGTGCATAGACTACAGATCACTGAACCAAGTCACGATCAAGAACAGGTATCCTCTTCCCAGAATTGATGACCTATTCGATCAGCTAAAGGGAGCAGCAATGCTCTCTAAGATAGACCTCCGATCAGGTTATCATCAGGTGAAGGTTAAAGCAGGGGATATACCCAAGACAGCATTCAGGACTAGATACGGACACTACGAGTTCGTAGTCATGCCCTTTGGCGTGACCAATGCTCCAGCTACATTCATGGATCTCATGAACATAGTATTCAGGGAGTATTTAGATAAGTTTGTTATTGTGTTTATCGATGACATCCTTATCTACTCAGGAACTCAGGAAGAGCACTCGGAGCACCTGAAACTAGTATTGCAGACCCTTCAGCAGAACCAGCTATACGCCAAGTTCACAAAATGTGAATTTTGGCTAGATCAGGTGTCCTTCTTGGGTCACATCATCTCAAAGGATGGTATTATGGTAGATCCCAGCAAGATAGAAGCAGTAAGTAAATGGAAGAGACCTAAGAACGTCAGCGAAATCAGGAGCTTTCTGGGATTAGCAGGATATTACAGAAAGTTTGTAGAGGACTTCTCCAGGATAGCCTCCCCACTGACAGCTCTTACCAGAAAGAACAGGAAATTTCAGTGGACAGAGGACTGTGAGAACAATTTCAGCGAGCTAAAAGGAGATTGACCAGTGCTCCCATTTTGGCTCTACCAGACAACACCAGCAGCTTTGACATCTATAGTGATGCCTCTAAATTGGGATTAGGAGCAGTACTGATGCAAAATGGCAAAGTGATAGCCTATGCCTCCAGACAACTCAAGGATTATGAGAAGAATTACCCTACTCATGACCTTGAGCTTGCAGCAGTAGTGTTCGCTCTCAAAATTTGGAGACATTACTTATATGGAGCTCAGTGCAGAGTGTATACAGATCATCAGAGTCTGAAGTATTTCTTCACTCAGAAGGATCTGAATATGCGACAGCGCAGATGGTTAGAGCTGGTCAAGGATTACGATATAGACATCCTCTACCACCCAGGGAAAGCAAATAGGGTAGCAAATGCACTTAGTAGAAAATCCAGTACTACCTTATTATCTCTTACAGCCGTGTCACCGCCCCTACAGAAGGAGATGGTAGATTTCGGTCTCGAACTCATCGTTGGACAGCTCTCTACTATGACCTTAGAGTCTACCTTGCTTGGTGATATTCAGTTAGCTCAGGAGCAGGACCCTGAAATTCAAAAAATCAAGCAAGGGCTAGCAGAATCAGAAAGTAGAGAATTCAGAGTATCCGATAGCGGGGTGTTGTATTTTGGTGACAGACTCTGTGTTCCAGATCAGGAGGAGCTACGGAGACAGATTTTAGATGAGGCTCACAAGACTCCCTATGCGATGCATCCAGGTTCCACCAAAATGTATCAAGACCTGAAGAACCATTTTTGGTGGCCCGGGATGAAGCGAGACATCGCCAGATATGTTAGCATCTGTCTCACCTATCAGAGAGTCAAGGCAGAACATCAGCGACCAGGAGGGGTTCTGCAGCCTATACAGATTCCAGAATGGAAGTGGGAGGATATCTCTATGCATTTCATAGTGGGACTGCCCAGAACCACGAATGGTTTTGACGCCATCTGGGTAATAGTCGACAGGTTGACTAAATCAGCCCACTTCGTAGCTATCAAGATATCCTACTCCATGGAGAAGCTAGCTCAGTTGTATCTCCAAGAGATCGTCAGACTACATGGAGTCCCACGAACCATCATTTCAGAGCAGATTCACATCACACTTTTGGGAGTGTGTACAATCGACTTTGGGCACGAAGTTAAAGTTTAGTACATACAGATGGTCAGACGGAGCGAGTAAATCAAGTACTCGAGGATATGCTCCGAGCATGTGCCCTAGACTTCAAGGAAGTTGGTGCAAATATCCGAGCTTAGCAGAGTTTGCATACAACAATAGCTATCGTGCCACTATCGGCATGACACCTACGAGGCTCTCTATGGGCGAGGTGTAGATCTCAATCTGGGTATGAGAAAGAACTAGAGCTTGATGATCGTAGAAGATACCACAGCAGCTATATAGCGATCCGCCAGAGGATAGAGACGGCTCGAGCCGCCAAGAGCTATCGATACAGCTTGAGACCCTTAGAGTTTTCTGGGGATTCAAGTGTTCTCGAGTAGCTCCCATGAAGGAGTAATGCATTTTGGGAAGAAGGGCAAGCTTAGTCCCGGATATGTGAGACCATACCTTATCAAGAAGAGTGGGCAAGGTAGCATATGAGCTAGAGCTACCCAGGAAATGTAACCGTCCACAACGTATTTCATGTCTCTATGTTGAAGAAGCATGTCCCAGATGCCACCCAGTGATTGAGCCCCAGTCGATCAGCTACGACAGTCGGCCTATTCAGATAATAGACCGAGCAGTTAAAAAATTGCGGAACAAGAAGTACCATTAGTCAAAGTCGTTTGGCACAGTCACACAGCAGAAGAGGCAACTTGGGAGACAAAAGCCAGCATGAGACAGAAGTACCCAGAATTATTATAAGTTCGAGGAAGAACTTTTTATAAGGTATGGGGGATTGTAATGCCCGAAAATTCTCAAAGCAAAATTAGAAATATTCTATAATTATTCTGGAATTTTTAGATATTTTTCCAGAATTTTTAGAGTAACGGAAGTAGCAAAAATAATTAGAAACCGAAAACGGCCTAAGCGGGGATTGAACCCGAGAACTATGACTTGGGGATAATGCTAGTAACCAGTTGAACCCAGCAGGGCCATGCTGAAAGGAAAGGGAACCAATAAAATTTATATTGGTATTGAGGCGAATTAACTCCTTAATATAAATAGGGAATTAATAGGTGAAGAGTTATTGGGTTAACGTGACTTTTCTCCTCCATCACCCTAATACCGCCGATCCCTTCTCCTCCTCCTTCTCTCGGCGCCAACCACAAGAGGAACTAGGGTTCCATCCCTAGGGTCCCAAGGTCACTTTCCGGCGACGATTTCAGCACAAGGACGTTCCCCTCCGCGAGTAGAGCACGTGGACGCGAGCGAATCGTCGAGAAGTCGTCTTCACCGGAATTTCTAGCAATTAGATTTGTAAGAAAGCTAGCACACAGGTAAGAGACCCCTCACCTGCAGTATAAGTAGCTCTCGCGCGGTTTCTTGTATGCATTAGATTAGTTTTATTGAATTTTGTCAGCATATAGGGTGTATTTTAATTCTTCTCACAGATTTAGGGATTAGTGAGCATATCTAGATGGGCCGAGCGCGTGTATCCTCTGTAGATAGGGGTTTAGACGCTGCTGGGTGCCTAGAGGTGATCTCCCCGATCGAGAGGAGAGTTAGAGAGCGCCAAATGCTCGACAAAATGCCTAGCACAGCCTTATGATACAGTGGGCATTTAGTTAAATGCCATAGAACATGATAATTAGCATTATCAGTTTTTATTTCAGCTTTTATGAGACTAGATGTCCAAATGGGTGGGCTCCCACAGTCGCCTCTAGGTTCAGACAACCTAGTTCTAGGTTCAGATAACCTAAATTCAGCAAAATAGTATTAGCTATTTCAGTATTTTACTTTTTAGTGGCACTGTACTGGATTAGATATCCATTGGGTTGGGCTCCCATAGTCGTCCCTAGGTTTAGCTAACCTAGTAAACCCTACTAGATTCGGAACTTGCAATTCCGGGTCTAGTTAGGGATGCCCGCACAGCAAGTACAGTTGCCGAGGCCCATCAGCAGCATGTTTAGTATTTTTACTTACTATATGTATATGGTTTTCAACCTCTCACAAATTAGTTCGTGAATTCAGTACAGTCCTAGCAGTAGTTCAGTATTAGCTTAGCTTAGTTTTTTTTGTATCAACTTAGTTCTTCATTGATACCATGTGATTGATATCATGTTCAGCTTTAGATATGCCATGATTGTATGCATATATGCCATGCCATATTTAGTTTATCCAGTATACTTAGCATATCCTTTCAAATAGCATGATTTAAAATCATATTTGCATCGTATGCATGATTTAGTGAGGTAGATGGTTTCTTACTAAGCTTTGTAGCTTACAGATACTATTTTCCTTATACTGCAGATACAGGTAAAAGGAAAATGGACTAGCAGTGGAGGCTGGAGGTCAATGCAGATCAAGATGTGTGTGGAAGGAACTGGAATAAAGATCTTAGGGATCTAGTTTTATTTCATTATGCATTAGAACGTGTTCAGTATGCATTAGTACTTATAGCAAGCGTTATCTTGTGTTTCTGATAGTTAGCTAGAGAACAGTTTAAAACTTTGTTAGATTTTGGTTGCCATATGTTTACATGCCATGAATTAGTATTCTATGCCTTAATCATGTTTAGTATGCTAGCCATTACTTAGTAGGATGTTTCTCATAACTTTTTATAGTGTTGTGTAATGACTTTGGCATGCATCAGTGCTGAAATCAGACCTTCGGGTTGAAATCAGGAACTCGGATCGATCAGCCGATCGATTCGAGGGTCTTCAATCGATCAACTGATCGACTGGGCGATTCAGCTCGCGAACAGTAGGTGTCTGGATCGATCAGCCGATCGATCCAACCAATTCCGTCGCAAACAGAGAGCTCTGGGATCGATCAATGGATCGATTGACCAGCTTGGATCGATCAGCCGATCGATCCAAATTATCGTCCCGGGCACAGTAGCATGCTGGATCGATCACTGGATCGATCCAACCTATGTTCCGCATACAGTAGCCGGCTGAGTCGATCACTGGATCGATCCGAATATTCCATTCGATCCGTGGATCGATTGGGAGGTCTGATAACAGCTGGAAAACATATATTTCAGTTCCTTGACCATAGGGACCATAGGGGATGTAGTATTTGTTAGGTATACTTTAGATTACACTCCTTAGTACATGTAGCACCAAGAAATGTTAACAGCTTAGCAAAATTTTAATTAGTCCAGCTTCCGTATTTAGTTCTAGAGGTGGTCAGGGAATAGTTTAGCACAGCATGATGTGACGATCGGCCTTATAGCCTAGTTAGTAGAAGGCGGGTCGTTACAGTATGAGGCTTTTTTGGATAAAACCCAAAAGCAAAACCATGAGGGTTTAGGATCAAAATGGATAATATCATACCATTTAAGAGATATCTAAATTATTTTCAATCCTTTAATTGGTATTAGAGCAAGGTCACTATTCACCGGACTAACCAATGGAAGAAGGACTAGCTAGAGCCATGATCTAAGATCAAACCATGTGGGTGAAATCTTGAATGAAGTAGGGGAGGCCCTGAGCAAGTCAAGAGTGTTGGAGTGTATACTAAAAGCCTAGCTTTTGTAAACATTTAATTTTAAAATAAAAGAATCACATTGGTCAATATCTACATTTATTTGTTAAATGTAATTGTTCAATTAATTTATATAAGTAGATAACATGGTGTGTGGTGTCACACTCAGAAGATCATGTTGTCGGTTCTTTATAAATTATAAACAGTTACTCATGACTAAGATGGAAAGGAACAAACCATCGGAATAGTTGTAGTGTAATTAAGTATTAGTTTATCTTGATTAATAAATTACACTGGTACACTCTAAGTGTATTGAGTAGGATCATTTAAGTAAGTTATTTTTGTACTGACTTAATAAAAGAACTAAACCTTAGTTATTATGGAAGTGTGTGCTCTTAATCCTAATATAATAACAAGCACATATATTTAATATTTATTTCTTTGACTTATCAAAGGGTGAGATTTAGCTCGATAAATCAATATGCCCAATAAGTTAGGAAATGATATTACTTATAGTGTGTGTTGTTGATTATAGAAGGAATCTGTGTCCTAGTTATCTAAGTTGAAAATGTCCCCAAGAGGAGCTCATAAGGATTGTCATGTTAACCTCTGCAGGTGGACTTAGTCCGACATGACAATGAAGTTGAGTGTGTTGGGTTTTTCGGGCCGCGAAAATCGCTTTTCGCGTCGCGGAAACCCCGAATCACCCAAAGCCGTAGATCCGTGCAAGGAAAAACCGAATGAACTTACGAGTATGAGTTTCAAAATTTTTAGATCTACACTAGATGAGAGTTATACCTTCGAAGCGAGCCCTTTCGCGTTCCCGCTCGTCCAAGGAGTTGCCGGATCTCGAGAGTGTCAACGTAGACACTCCTCTAATGATATCCACACGAACAAGGAGTGTCTCCCACACTCAAAGGATGGAGAAGAGAGCCCCAAGTGTGCTAGCACTTTCTAGAGCTCTCGAATGGGATTGGAAAGGAAGAAAAGAAGAAGGTATAAAAGAAATCTTATACACTCACTAGTAGTATCCTCCCTTTGTGACCTTCACTCTTCCTTTGCTCTTGGATTCACTCAATCAACTTCTCCTCACAATGAAAGTCATGGCAACTACAAGCCAAGAGAGGGGAGAAGCAAGAAGGAAGATGAGAGAATGAATGCTCACATTACTCCACAAAATCAAAACCACCTATTCCATTAGTGTGGCCGGCCACATAATGTAACTCCCCATTAATGTGGCCGGCCACATTAAACCCATGGAAGAGTGTAACCCCCATGAGGTGGCATGCCTCATGAGGTGGAGGTGATGTGGCAAGGATGAGTCATCCTTATGATGTGGCAATACATCAAGTCAAACTTGATGTTTCAATTTCTACTTGGTCAAGTCAAACTTGACCAATTGTCTTCCTTGTTGAGTTAAATCCAACCTTTGACTCAAGTCAATTTTAATTTAATGAATCTCAATTCATTAATATAAATTGACTCAATGAATCAAATCTAAATTAGACTCATTCAACAATTGAATCTAATTGAGTCTAACTCAATAAGTCTAATTTGAATCCAATTGGTTCATCATATGAACCCAATCCAATTGGTTCATCATATGAACCCAATCTCCATCCACTTGTTCTTTGTGTGTGACCCAATAGGTTCTTGTAACGTTGGCAATGTTTCTAAACTCCTTTAGAAACATAAGCAATGAGCGGCATCGAGCAATACATCATTGCTACCCAAGTTATAAGAAATGTTGAGATCCAACATCACCTTGTGACTATTAATTGTGACTCCTCACAATATATGACAAGTGTCCTTCTATCCTAGACATCTAGATTGATCAATGTGAGGCATAGACCGTGTCATCCTCTAACCAATCTAAATCTTGAACTCCAAGTAGACTCACTCAATCAAATGAGCTCAATATCTCATATTGACTCATTTGGGTATGGCCATACACTTCGTGGTCTTACTCTATCAAGAATATCGATGTCACTCCCGTCATATGGGAGGGATAGATCCCATCTACATCACTCACATCCCTCTGCATAATTCGTTACATACCCAGTACTCGCCTTTATAGTCCACCTAGTTACGGGTGACGTTTGACGAAACCAAAGTACATAACTCCTTATGTAGGGATCCATGGTGACTTCAGGTCTAAGGACTAATAGTCATACTAATAGCCACATGAGAAAGTATATGACACTCATATAACGATCCATGATACTTTCTCATGGCGGGTCATTCAGTATACATTCTCTAATGCATACCCATGTATCAACTTGATATCTCTATATCCATGACTTGTGAGATCAAGTCATCGAGCTGACCTATATGCTAGTCTTATTGTATTAACATTATCCCTGAATGTTAATACTCGACTAGGAATGATTTAGAGTAGTGTTCCCTATATCATCTCACTATCGATTCAACTAATCGATTGATATAGGTATGAACCTTCTACTCAAGGACGCTATTATACTTAGTCTATTTGGCACTAATACAAATAAGTATAATAACCAAACAAATGCCTTTATTAATATACAAGAATATGATACAATGAGTCCATACAATCATCAAATGATTGGCTCTAGGGCTCTAACTAACAATCTCCCACTAGCACTAGTGCCAATCAGTATAGGCTCTAAGGCCTAATGACCTAGTGTGACCATCATGCTTCCTCTGTGCCAAAACCTTGGTCAAGGGATCTGCGATGTTAGCCTCTATAGGTACTCTGCAAATCTTCACATCTCCTCTATCGATAATCTCTCGAATGAGATGGAAACGCCGTAGTATATGCTTGGTCCGCTGGTGTGAGCGAGGTTCCTTCGCCTGTGCTATAGCTCCATTGTTGTCACAATAGAGCTCAACTGGGTCAGCGATGCTAGGAACCACCCCAAGTTCAGTGATGAACTTGCGGATCCTCGCCTCTATCGATAATCTCTCGAATGAGATGAAACGTTGTAGAACTGCTTCGAACTCTTCCAGCTCACAGCACCACCATTTAAGCAAAACACGAACCCCGACTGCGATCTATAGTCATCCTGGTCGGTCTGGAAGCTAGCATCACTGTAACCCTTTACAGCTAGCTCATCATTGCCTCCATATAACAAGAAATATTCTTTAGTCCTTCTTAAGTACTTAAGAATATTCTTAACCGCTATCCCGTGACTATCACCTGGATCTGACTGGTATGCTCAAAGTATACGAGACATTAGGTCGAGTACATAGCATGGCGTACATGATCGATCCTATGGCTGAGGCATAAGGGATCTGATCCATACGGTCTCTCTCCTCTCTAGAAGAGGGACCTTGAGTCTTCGAAAGACTCACGCCATGTGACATCGGCAGAAATCCCTTCTTGGAGTTCTGCATGGCAAACCGAAGGAGTACCTTGTCAATGTATGTACTCTGACTTAGGCTAAGCAATCTCTTAGATCTATCTCTATAGATTTGTATGCCTAGAATGTGGGATGCTTCACCTAAGCCCTTCATCGAGAAACAAGTCCCTCGCCAAGTCTTGACAGACTGCAGCAAAGGGATGTCTTTCCCAATGAGTAGTATGCCATCCACATACAATATAAGGAAGACAACTATGCTCCCAACAATCTTCTTGTAGACACAAGGTTCATCTTCATTCTTGATGAAACCAAACTGTTTGATTGCATCATCAAATCAAAGATTCTAGCTCCGAGAAGCTTGCTTTAGTCCATAAATGGAACTATGCAGCTTGCATACTCTGCCAGTTTTTTGTGGATCTACAAAACCCTCAGGTTGTGTCATGTACACATCCTCGAGCAGGTTTCCATTCAGAAACGCAGTTTTGACATCCATCTGCCAGATCTCATAATCGTGGTACGCTGCAATAGCAAACATGATCCGAATGGACTTAAACATCGCTACTGGAGAAAAGGTTTCATCATAGTCAATACCATGAATCTGCTTGAAACCTTTAGCTACCAAGCGACCCTTATAGATAAGTCCATCCATGTCAGTCTTTCTCTTAAAGACTCACTTGCACCCAATGGGTTTTACCCCTTCAGGTGGATCAACCAAAGTCCATACTTGGTTGGTGTACATGGATTCCATTTCGGATCTCATGGCCTCTAGCCATTTCTCGGAATCTGGTCTCATCACAGCTTCCTGATAGGTGGTAGGCTCATCCTCTATGAGCATAACGTCATCATGGTCAGACAAGAGAAATGAGTATCTCTCAGGCTGACGACGTACCCTATCAGACCTGCGAAGAGGTATGTCTACTTGAACCGGTTATTGTTCCTCAACTCCTTGTGGAACATCATCCACAACACTTTGTGGCTCCAGTTCAACTTCCATCGAGGCTTCAGTGCTAGTATTCGCATCTTGAACTTCTTCAAGATCGAACGTGCTCCCACTAGTCTTTCTAGAAACAAAGTCCCTTTCTAGAAAGACCCCAGTCTTTGCCACAACTACCTTGTGCTGACTGGGAATGTAGAAGTAATATCCCTTAGTTTCCTTGGGATATCCAATGAAAAAGCACTTGTCGGATTTGGGTCCTAATTTGTCTGAGACTTGACGTCGTACGTAAGCCTCACAACCCCAAATCCTCATGAAAGACACCTGGGCATCTCTCCCAGTCCATATCCTATATGGTGTCTTTATCACGGCCTTTGATGGAACTCAGTTGAGTATGAAAGCTGCCGTGTCTAGAGCATATCCCCATAGATATGTCGGAAGATCTGTGTGACTCATCATAGATCGTACCATATCTAATAAGGTACGATTCCTCCGTTCGGATACACCATTCCACTGTGGTGTTCCAGGAGGAGTGAGTTGGGATAGAATCCCACACTCAGCTAGATAGTCACGGAACTCATGGCTAAGGTATTCGCCACCTCGATCGGATCGAAGTATCTTAATACTCTTGCCAAGCTAGTTCTGTACTTCATTTTTGAATTCTTTGAACTTTTCAAAGGATTCAGACTTATGTGTCATTAAGTACACATAACCGTATCTACTGAAGTCATCAGTAAATGTGATGAAGTACCTATAACCACCTCTAGCAGCGACATTGAAAGGTCCACATACATCACTATGTATGAGTCCTAACAAATCAGTCGCTCTCTCGCTGTGCCCACTAAAGGGAGTCTTGGTCATCTTGCCTCGTAGGCATGACTCGCATATCTCATATGATTCTAAATCAAATGAGTCCAACAAATCATCCTTATGAAGCTGAGATAAGCGCTTGTCATTTATATGACCTAAGCGACAGTGCCAGAGGTAGGTTTGGTTCATGTCATTTGACTTGAACCTCTTGGTATTTATGTTATAGATAGGGCTCTCAAGGTCTAGAATATAGAGTCCGTTTATTAGAGGTGCACTACAATAGAACATATCGTTTAAATAGACAGAACAATATTTGTTCTTAATTATAAACGAAAATCCTTTCTTGTCCAAACAAGAAACGGAAATTATGTTCTTAGTCAAGGCAGGCACATAACAACAATCATCTAATTCTAGTGCAAGCCTAGAGGGAAGAGATAGATGATAAGTTCCTACAGCAATAGCAGCAACTCGTGCTCCATTGCCTACTCGTAGGTCTATCTCACCCTTTGTCAATGCCCTGCTATTCCTCAGCGCTTGTACATTAGTACAAATGTGCGAAGCACATCCGGTATCTAATACCCACGATGAAGAAATAGAGAGGTTGACTTCTATAACATTTATACCTGAAGTAGAAATCTTATTTCTCTTCTTCTTAAGATCTTCCAGGTATTCTTTGGAGTTCCTCTTCCAGTGCCTTGCTTGTCCTTGATATAGGTGACAAAGATGTTCAACCATATCGTAAGCGCTCATCAACTCATGTTGCTTCTGAAGCTCAGAGTTCATGGTTGCGAGCATAAGACAAGACACATCTAATGCGTCATCTTGATGCTTCTTGTAAGCATCTCGGTCTGCTCGCGTGGCAGTGGCAGGAGGAGCCTCCGGAATGGGCTGCTCCAGAACGTACAGTTTACGTTCTTGGGTGAGAACTATTCTCAGGTTCCTATACCAGTCCAGGAAATTTGCTCCGTTAAGCTTGTCCTTCTTAAGGACAGATCGCAGAGAGAAAATGTTCGTATTTGACGTCACGGTTATCTACAACAGAAAATTTGTAGAAATAAATATCATATTCTTTTAAAATCATTTAATTAGGCCTTTAATTAAATGATGCTCCCACTGAATACTCTAATTCTTGTGGGACAAGATCCATATCATACTAACCCTTGAGTTAGCTTTGGCTAATACGCCCAAGGCTTAATATGATCGGTAGGTAACGATTACCAATTACATCTCTATGCAACTCTTGTTTATAAAATCAATATCCGTATTTATATTAAAACTCGAGTTAGCTTTGGCTAATACGCCCGAGAGTTAATATAGATGTGATTTTGATCTATCTTTTCCAACCGTTGAAATAATGCCTATAGTTGACTCGATCCAACCGAGTAACAAGGAATACTCAATCTAATTGAGTTTGTATTCACCCATGCGTTGATAGGCGGGACCAAGATTGTCCCTCCGTACCCTACCAAGATAATATGTATTGCTCTGCTTTGGCAGATTCAACAATACATGTGATCGATGTAGTGATAGGTATCACGGCACGGTTAGGCATTTAGAGTTGGTTCGATCGAGATCTAATCTAATCGAAAAGGATGCATCTTGTGCACGACTTAGATCTAATCTAATCGCAAGGGTGCATCATGTGCACGACTTAGATCTAATCTAATCGTAAGGCACTAATTAATTAATTACTTATTAAACATGCATCATATACATAAGCAATTAACTAATTAAGCTATTTGTGATTTAGTCATGGCCCTACTACAATCTTCTCAAGCCAATGAGAAGATCGAATGGTCAACCTAGGGTCAACAGCTTCTCCAAGCTCCTCCCTTTGACCACCTTGTATTGCTCGTGCCCGCCTCGTAACTTCGTCTCGTGTGGACCTTCCACCGCTCCAATTTGTACATTACAATTTGAAACTTGAGTTACATTCGAGTCTAAATCTAATTTACAACAAGAATATAAGAGAAAGGCACGACGCGCAGGTCGCGGAAAAATAAAACATACAACACGCGCAAACACATAACGACACGCAGGCCGTATTATGAATTACAACACAACCAATCATATTGGGTTTTTGGGCCATGACTATCACAAAATTAATATATAATTCAAAATTATATATTTTCATAATTTTTCTATAATTTTAAAAATAATTTTTACAATTTTTACGAGTAAAATTTGTCCGTTTAGCGGTTTCGGGCGCAATCGCGGAACGGATCCCCTTGCGGGGCCCAGGGGCAGCGCCCCTACCCACGATATAACCATCGCGAGGGTTCCTTTGCGATCCAACAGCGCCTAAACCCGCTGTCCCAAAACGATTTGGGCCGAGACATTGCCGTTTCGGAAAAATCTTCCCGGCGGGTTCGTTTTTAGCGATTTCGGGTGCAATCGCAGAGCAAATCCCCTTGCAGGGTTAGGGGCAGTACCCCTACCCACGATCTAACCATCGTGAGTTTCTCCTTTGAAATCTAATGGCACCCAAGCCCGCTGTCCCAAACGGATTTGGGGCCAAACGAAGCCGTTTTGGAAAAATCTTTCCGGTAGCCGAAGCCTACAAGTGCCGAGACACTTGTGCTTCGCTTCTACGGAAAAATTACCCATAAAAACTATAAAAACATAATTTTACAGAAAATTACAGAAACTTTAGTTTTCATAAAACCAAAAATTAAAACTCGTACAAGCCTTGCACGTAGCTCTGATACCACTGTTGGGTTTTTCGGGCCGCGAAAACCGCTTTTCGCGTCGCGGAAACCTCGAATCACCCAAAGCCGTAGATCCGTGCAAGGAAAAACCGAATGAACTTACGAGTACGAGTTTCAAAATTTTTAGATCTACACTAGATGAGAGTTATACCTTCGAAGCGAGCCCTTTCGCGTTCCCGCTCGTCCAAGGAGTTGCCGGATCTCGAGAGTGTCAACGTAGACACTCCTCTAATGATATCCACACGAACAAGGAGTGTCTCCCACACTCAAAGGATGGAGAAGAGAGCCCCAAGTGTGCTAGCACTTTCTAGAGCTCTCGAATGGGATTGGAAAGGAAGAAAAGAAGAAGGTATAAAAGAAATCTTATACACTCACTAGTAGTATCCTTCCTTTGTGACCATCACTCTTCCTTTGCTCTTGGATTCACTCAATCAACTTCTCCTCACAATGAAAGTCACGGAAACTACAAGCCAAGAGAGGGGAGAAGCAAGAAGGAAGATGAGAGAATGAATGCTCACATTACTCCACAAAATCAAAACCACCAATTCCATTAGTGTGGCCGGCCACATAATGTAACTCCCCATTAATGTGGCCGGCCACATTAAAACCATGGAAGAGTGTAACCCCCATGAGGTGGCATGCCTCATGAGGTGGAGGTGATGTGGCAAGGATGAGTCATCCTTATGATGTGGCAATACATCAAGTCAAACTTGATGTTTCAATTTCTACTTGGTCAAGTCAAACTTGACCAATTGTCTTCCTTGTTGAGTTAAATCCAACCTTTGACTCAAGTCAATTTTAATTTAATGAATCTCAATTCATTAATATAAATTGACTCAATGAATCAAATTTAAATTAGACTCATTCAACAATTGAATCTAATTGAGTCTAACTCAATAAGTCTAATTTGAATCCAATTGGTTCATCATATGAACCCAATCCAATTGGTTCATCATATGAACCCAATCTCCATCCACTTGTTCTTTGTGTGTGACCCAATAGGTTCTTGTAACGTTGGCAATGTTTCTAAACTCCTTTAGAAACATAAGCAATGAGCGGCATCTAGTAATACATCATTGCTACCCAAGTTACAAGAAATGTTGAGATCCAACATCACCTTGTGACTATTAATTGTGACTCCTCACAATATATGACAAGTGTCCTTCTATCCTAGACATCTAGATTGATCAATGTGAGGCATAGACCGTGTCATCCTCTAACCAATCTAAATCTTGAACTCCAAGTAGACTCACTCAATCAAATGAGCTCAATATCTCATATTGACTCATTTGGGTATGACCATACACTTCGTGGTCTTACTCTATCAAGAATATCGATGTCGCTCCCGTCATATGGGAGGGATAGATCCCATCTACATCACTCACATCCCTCTGCATAATTCGTTACATACCCAGTACTCGCCTTTATAGTCCACCTAGTTACGGGTGACGTTTGACGAAACCAAAGTACATAACTCCTTATGTAGGGATCCATGGTGACTTCAGGTCTAAGGACTAATAGTCATACTAATAGCCACATGAGAAAGTATATGACACTCATATAACGATCCATGATACTTTCTCATGGCGGGTCATTCAGTATACATTCTCTAATGCATACCCATGTGTCAGCTTGATATCTCTATATCCATGACTTGTGAGATCAAGTCATCGAGCTGACCTACATGCTAGTCTTATTGTATTAACATTGTCCCTGAATGTTAGTACTCGACTAGGAATGATTTAGAGTAGTGTTCCCTATATCATCTCACTATCGATTCAACTAATCGATTGATATAGGTATGAACCTTCTACTCAAGGACGCTATTATACTTAGTCTATTTGGCACTAATATAAATAAGTATAATAACCAAATAAATGCCTTTATTAATATACAAGAATATGATACAATGAGTCCATACAATCATCAAATGATTGGCTCTAGGGCTCTAACTAACAGAGTGGTACTAGTCTAGGAGCTAGATATTAATTAAGTAAGTTGTCAGTAACTTACTTAATTAGTGGAAATTTGTTATCTTAAACACAGGGAGACTAACACACTCATGATAAGAAGGAGCCCATAATGTAATTTGGGATTGGTGTGGTAGTGCGATAATAACTCTCTAGTGGAATGAGTTATTATCGATGAACTTGAGTTGTGTGTTCGGGGCGAGCACGGGATACTCAAGCTCATCGGAAGGCCAAAACCAATTTCTCCTCTAGGTCCCTGTCGTAGCCTCATTATAGCCTCAAGTCCATCCAAATGTAAGGCTCTTCTTGGTGTCCAAGAAGTGGGTCGGTCCAATGCTTGATGACCAAACAAGGGCCGGCCACATCCTCTTCTATAGGGGTCGGCCCTTTGCTTGGTGACCAAGCATGAAGGGGTCGGCCACAATAATTCAAAAAGGGAGGGTTGTTTTGAATTTTTAAAATCTTCTCTTTGTAGAAAACTATAAGTTTTAAAAGAGAGATTTTAATTTTCAAAACTTTCCTTATTTGAATTAAGCCACATGTTTTAATAGAGAGTTTTAAAAGTTTTAAAACTTTTATTTTTTTAACCATCCTCATGGTTTAAGAAAAAAAGGAAGATAAGTTTTAAAATTAAAATTTTCTATCATCATGTTAAAAAAGAAAATTTTATAAGAGAAGTTTTAAATTTTAAAACATGATTTTAATTTCTAGAACTTTCCTTTTTTTAACTCCTACTTTAGGAAAGAGAGCTTGTAAATTTTATAAGAAGATTTCTTCTTGTAAAATTTTAAAAAATATATTTCCTTTTCTCTTGATGAGGTGGCCGACCACCTTGCTTGGTGCCCAAGCAAGTGGTCGGCCATAATTAAATTAAAAAAAAATATCACAAAATTAAAATTGGTGATTGATTCAATCAAGAGGAAAGAAAAGGAAAAATAAAAAGGGAAAAGGAAAAACTAGAGGATGATTTTATTTTTTGTAAAAAGTTTTTCCTTATTTGCCTTGGGCAAGTAATATAAAAGAAGGGGTGAGGGGGGCTTCATGAGACACAACTCTTATTCTCTTGCTTGGAGACCCTCTTGGTGTGGTCGGCCCTCTCCCTTCTCTTTTCCCTTTTGCTCTCTTCTCCTTGGTGGTGGTGGTGGCCGGATTTTAGAACAAGAGGAACAAGCTTTTGGGTGGTGTTCATCTTGGAGGATCGTCGCCCACACGACGTCCAAGGCGAGGCAAGGAATACGGCAGAAGATCTTGAGGTCATTAGCTTACAAAGAGAAGGTATAACTAGTAGTTTTCTTCCGCATCATACTAGTTATTTTCTTTGTAAGAATTCTAAATACAAGAGGCAATTAGATCTAGTTTATCGAATTTATTTTTCGATTTTGTGTTTTCTTCTTTTTTGAATTTGTGATTCGATTGTTCTTTTTGGTTAACCTAGAGTTATTTAAGGAAATTAAATATTAGTTTTCCTTAAAAAACTTTGACTAGGCGGTGGTGGTTGCTCCCATATCCAAGAAGGTCATGTGCCTCGCCATGCAGTCTTGGAAGCCAATTTTGGAAATTAATATTTAATGAAATTAACAACATAGGTAGGTTTGAATCAATAGTGTTAAGTTCCGCTTGCGATTCAAATCTAAACCATTAAGAACAGATAAGTTAAATTTGGAATCAATGATGTTAAGTTCCGTCTGCGATTCCTAATTTAACTTCTAAAGAACACAATAGGTTATTTAAGGAAAGGTTCGACACTTGTACAAAAAATTTTGTACAGTGGAACCGGTACGTTTTCCTAGGACTAACCAACAAAGAGTAGCCTGATGTTCAAGGGGAGGCCCTGAGCAAGTTAAGAGTGACTTGATACTTGAGGGGAGGCCCTAAGTAGGCCAAGTGTGATCAATGCTTGAGGGGGGACCTTGTGGTCCTTTATTTGAGGGTGGGATTGTTGGGTTGTAAGGTTGTAAACATAGTCTCACATTAAAAACACATGGAAAATATCATATGTTTATAAGAAAAAGATATCTTCATTTGTATGAGGCCTTTTGGGTAAAACCTAAGAGTAAAACCATGAGGGCTTAGGCCCAAAGTGGATAATATCATACAATTGTGAAAATATTTAAATTCTTTTTTATCCTTCAGGATCAAGATAAGCTATGATGAGGATGGATCAGGATTGGATTGCTCTAAATAGAGGTAACTCAATGAGAATAGAGGTTCCTAGATCAAGCTATAAAAGAAGGTATTGAGCAGTAGCTTCAATACAACTTTTCATATGATCAAATGAGCTCACTGTACTACTTTGATTTCTGATGCTACTACGCTGCAACACTACTCTGACAACTACACTCTATACCGAATTTTCATATTGTCAGCATAATTTATTTTACATAAAATTATATTCATTTCTTTGTATTTATTGAATTTCTAGAGGATTTTCCAACAAAAATGATCATCGATCATAGGCCTTGGAGTAGGAGTCACCATAGGCTCCGAACCAAGTAAAATCAAAAGTGTTAGTATTGTCTTTTTATTTATGCTACTTTTATTACTCTGAGTTTTTATGAAAAGGTGAAAAAGTCATGAGTACTATTCAAACCCCCCCCCCCTCTCTAGCGCTATTTTCTCGATCCTACACACATGACTTGTTGCACCCCAAGTTTAACAATAGACATTAGTAGAAATCACAGCATCCATTTGATCAAGCCTTTGAATTAGAGCATCCATTCTTGCATTCAGAGAGAACATATCCATTTGAAAGATAATAGTTAGAAAAGGATATACATGTAGAAAAATACAAAAATTAACAAAGAAAAGAAAAAATCTAGATTAACTAAATTGTTAGTCAACTAATGTTAATCAAAAATAGTCCCCAATAACGGAACCAAAAACTTGTTGTCTATCCACAAGTACATGAAATAGTTATCAAGTAATAAAAATATCGATCCCATAGCAACTGTTGATTAAGCACTAGTTAATTTTGCAAAGTAAGTTATCTAGACTATCGAAAGAGTTGGTTGTCAGTCACAAACGAGAGAGAGAGAGAGAGAGAGATTGAGAGAAGAGAGAGAAAGAGAGGGGGAGAGAGTTTGAAGAGAAAGATAGAATGAGTGTAAATATGAGCAACAGAGAAGAAGTTGGATTTGGGAGAGATTCTAAGATTTCAGTTTCACTATGATGCTAGTTAATGTTCTTATGAATTGTTCATCTCCGGTTAAAAGGCATGGTCATTTCAATTAAAAGGCATGACCATGCCATGTAACACACAAGAAAAACTAGGAAATTAGTATGGTCATGTTCGTTAGTTCTTCTTGGTCATGTGGGAGAAATTTGGTTCCATTTTGATATCATTTGGACCTCCATTTGGTCCAAGGAACACATTTGTGTCAGGTAACAATTTCTATGTTGAGCTTTGGGAAAGGCACAACCTCGGCTCCACGTCCACACAGCCATGCCTCAAGGTATGACCTAGTCATGTGAGATATGGCTAGATGTCGCACGACCTGGTCATGTGATACATAGCCAAAAGTGGAATGGCCATGCTTGAAAGGCACGACCATGCCGTGGAGCTTGCTAGAGAATGACACACGGTCGTGCCTTGGGGCATGACCCACCCATGGGAGCTGCTAGAATTTGCTCTAGTTGACCTTGGGAAGACATGGCCATGTATTTTGAGACATTGCCATGTCGACTAGAAAAACACGGTCGTGCCTAGGGGCATTTCCATGTTTGCTGATTTTCCTCGAAAGTTGCTTCAATATTCATTTTGCTCTATTTTCACTCTAAATCACGTCCTGACAATAAAAATAAGTACAAAGTAGATCTATGGACAAAAAGAGTAATTATGTTGATAAAATAATCAAATAAGGTGCGATAACGTAAATCATGCTCAAGTAAAACAAGTGAATATACGTCAAACAATGAATAAAAATATATATAATCAACGCACATTACCACCCGATTCCCCCTTGCCCTAGCTCTCTCTTTTCCCCTCGGTGGTGGCGGCAATGGCAGCGAATCCTCTCTTACTGTGATGATCTATGATTGGTATGCTCCCTCTCTCTCCCCTTACCCTTTTCTCTCCTCTCTAACAGTGAGGCGGGTTGGTTGCGGGTTGTCCTTATCTGTCCATAAATGGCCTTTTCTAACCATGGCTGGCCCTGGTAGGCAATGGTCAACCATAAATGGCCTTGGCCAACCATAGCTAGCCTTTGCTAGTCGCAGTCGGCCTTGACCGAGCTTGGCTGGCCTTGGCCATCAGCGGTAGACCTTGGTTGGCCTTAGCCAGGCATGGTCGGCTGTAGCTGACCCCAACTAGCCGCATTCAACTGCTACAAGGGATGGCAGTCAAATGCTGCTACGATCAGTAGTGGCCAGATGTGACCAACCAAGCTGATCGTGGTCGGCTTGATTGACCATAACCGGCCCGGCTGACCGTGGTCGACTCGACTGTCTAAAGTAGACCATGCCTTTCCGGGACTAGCGACGAGTGTTTTTATTTGTTATTATAATATCTTATTATAATATTATTTATGCAGGTCTATATTTGACGTGTTTGGAGTCAAACCCATCTTTGTGTTGGATCGAGATGCGCTAGAGGGGGGGTGAATAGCGCTCGTGGCTTTCACACGTTTCATATTCGGAAATCGTTCGAGAGTTAAAGCAGCGGAAATAATAACAGAAGAACAATCACACAGAACAACCCAAGAATTTACTTGGTTCGGAGCTTGGGGCGACTCCTACTCCAAGGCCCACGCTCGTTGAGCGTTTACTTTGGGCAACAACTATAATCGTTAAAAGTTTTACAGAAATGAAATACAAGTAAGACAATAGTAATCTTATACCGACAACAGAGAATAGTAGAATTGCAGCTCCTTGTTGTCGGGGCGTTGTTTCAGCACTTCTAGGTCGTCTCTTGAGCAGCCAATAGTCGAAGGATCGCTTAGCAAAATTAATTTCCAGCCTACTGCTCGAAACCTCCTTTTAAACCCTGTTGGAGGCGCCTTCAAGACCATCCAAGGTGCCTCCAGGCCTCCGAGTCACCCGCGTGGATCACTGCTGAACTCGTCGCACCTTATCAGCTTGAAGGCGCCTTCAAGCCACTCCAAGGCGCCTCCAAGCCTTGGTCCAAGGCACCTCCAACTCCCTCCGAGGCGCCTCCAGCACTGCTTCGCGGCCAGCTCACATTCTGCATCCGAGGCACCTCTAAGCTCCATGGAGGTGCCTCGAACACTGTTCATCCGAGGCTTGACTTGCTCATTTGTCCCTGCAAAGCATGTTAGTTCACCCAACATACACATACCCTACAATACAAAGTTAGCACACATAAAATATGACAAATTAAGTGATTTGACAGTCATCGGACTGTCCGGGTCTGACTTCGGATTTCCGACCAGACACCCTAGGTCGACCCGATGCCTACTCTCCTCAAGAGAGATTACCTGTTGCCAGTCTGGTCCTCCAAACCGACTGGACTTTCCGCCTAGGGTTACCACCCCCTAGGACCTAGGGTTACCGCACCCTAGGGTTTTCTTGCACCTAGGGTTACCACCCCCTAAGACCTAGGGTTACCGCGCCCTAAGGTTTTCCTCCACCTAGGGTTACCACCCTCTAGGACCTAGGGTTACCGTGCCCTAGGGTTTTCCTCCACCTAGGGTTATCACCCCCTAGAACCTAAGGTTACCCCCCCCCCCCCTTAGGATTTTCCTCCACCTAGGGTTTCCGCCCCCTAGGACCTAAGGTTACCACCCCTTAGGATTTTCCACCTGCCTAACCGCAGTTAGGACTTTCCTGAAACCTCATTCAAGCATGTTAGAAAACAAGTAATCTTAACTTTGAATCCCTTTGCCATTATCAAAACTTGGGTTCGATCGTCGGATGCTTCCTGCACCAACAATCTCCCCCTTTTTTATTATGGCAACCGAAATTCAAAATTAAGTAAAAAGAAAAGGCAGTGATAGCACAAGTATGAATTTAGCAAAAGCATAAATTCAGCACACACATAAATAAGTACATATAAAGCCCCCCCTAAATAGAAGCTTACAAAAGCTCCCCCTTAACAAAAGCTTTCCCTTTTTCTTAAAAATTTTTTTATTTGAATTTTCCTTATACTCTCCCCCTTTGCCATATATCAAAATGAAAGGAGTGTAAATAAGAAAGTGAGAGATAAATGGCCTTAGCTAAAAAAACTTTTTAATGTTTAGCTTAAATTTTGAAGCGATACTTTGGTAAATTTTGAAAAGATTTTTGAAAAAACTTAGTTAGATTCGAAAGGTTTTATTGAAAAATATTTCGTTAAATTCTTAAAGCCTTTTAAAAGATTTTAATTTCGAAAAAAATTTTAGACACATTTAACTTAGTTAATTTTGAAAAAGGCTATAGAAGTCACTTAGCTAAATTTGAAAAGAAGTTTTAGAGAATACTTAGCTAAATTTTAGCAAGCCTTTTGAAAAACACTTGGCTCAATTTGAAATGGTTATGAAAATGTTGGGTCTTTCGGGCCGCGAAAACCGCTTTTTCGCATCACGGAAACTCCGAAACCCCTCACCACCGGATCCATGCGAAGAAAAATAAAACAAAATATGAGTACGAATTTCTAAAGTCTAGATCTACACTAGATATGAGCGTTACCCTCGATGCGATGCCCTTCGCTATCCCGCTAGTCCAACGGTTTGCTAGATCTCAAGATTGTCAAAATAGACAACCCTCTAGAAGTATCCACACGAACAAAATTAGGTGGAGGGGCCAAACAAAGGTGTGCTAGCACCTATGGTGTTCGGCCAAGAAAGGAGAGGGAGAGCTTGAGAAGAGCTTGAGGAAGAAGATGAGAGTTACTTCACAAATGAAAACTCACAATCACATTCATGCGGCCGGCCACATTAAGAGGAGTTGTAACCTCCATGGAAAACCAAGAGTCACAACTCTTGGTAACTCCCATGAGGTGGCATCCCACTTAAGCAACCATGATAATGTGGAGCATCATCATTGGCCTAATCAATGCCAACTCACCAATGAGGTGGCATAAAGTCAAGTCAAACTTGACTCTTCATATTCCTCTTAAGTCAAGTCAAATTTGACTTAATCTCTCTCATGGTTGATCAAATCCAACCATTTAATTCAAGCCAATTTAATATAATGAATCTAATTCATTTAATTAAATTGATTCAATGAGTTATAATCTAAATTAGACTCATTAAACACATGAATCAACTTGAGTCCAACTCAATTAGCCCAATTAGGATTACTCTTAATCCAATTTGATTCATTACATGAATCTAATTCTCTTGGTTCATCATATAAACCTAATCTCCATCTAATTGTCCTTAGTGTGTGACCCTATAGGTTCTTGTAACGTTGGCAATGCCCCTAAATCCATTTAGGAGCATAAGTAATGAGCGGTATCTAGCAACACATCATTACTACCCAAGTTACAAGAATGTTGAGATCCAACATCACCTTGTGACTACTAATTGTGACTCCTCACAATATATGACAAGTGTCCTTCTATCCTAGACATCTAGATTGATCAATGTGAGGCATAGACCGTGTCATCCTCTGACCAATCTAAATCTTGATCTCCAAGTAGACTCACTAAATCAAATGAGCTCAATATCTCATATTGACTCATTTGGGCATGGCCATGCACTTCATGGTCTCACTCTATCAAGAATATCGATGTCGCTCCCGTCAAATAGGAGGGATAGATCTCATCTACATCACTCACATCCCTCTGCATAATTCGTTATATACCCAGTAATCGCCTTTATAGTCCACCCAATTACAAGTGACGTTTGACGAAACCAAAGTACATAACTCCTTATGTAGGGATCCATGGTGACTTTAGGTCTAAGGACTAGTAGTCATACTAATAGCCACATGAGAAAGTATATGACACTCATATAACGATCCATGATACTTTCTCATGGCGGGTTATTCAGTATACATTCTCCAATGCATACCCATATGTCAACTTGATATCTCTATATCCATGACTTGTGAGATCAAGTCATCGAGTTGACCTACATGCTAGTGTTATTGCATTAACATTGTCCCTGAATGTTAATACTCGACTAGGAATGATTAAGAGTAGTGTTCCCTATATCATCTCACTATCGGTTCAACTAACTGATTGATATAGGTGAGAACTGTTGGTTGCTACTCGGAAAACCTAGAGGTTCCACTGTACAAAAAAATTTGTACAAAGGTCTGAACCTTTTCCTAGCTACCATGTCTTCTTTTAAATTAAATTTTGAATCGCCTGCGGAACTTAACACGTTTGATCCAAAACTTAATCTATTTGTTCTTTTAGGTTTTGACTTGGATCTCCTGTAGAACTTAACACATTCGACCCAAGTCACCTTAAGTTATTAATTCCATTAAATATTAATTTCCATAATTGGTTCCCAGTACTGACGTGGCGAGGAACATGGCCTTCTTGGATATGGGAGCAACCACCACCGACTAGACAAAACCTTTTATAGAAATCTAATATTTAATTTCCTAAAATAACTTTAGGTTAACCAAAAAGAATAATCAAATCACAAGGGAAAAAAAACAAAAGAACACAACTTCGAAAAACATATTCGAAATACTAGAACGTAAGCCTCTTGTATTTGGTATTATTTCCATAAATAACTAGCATGATGCGGAAAGGAAAAATTACTAGTTATACCTTCTAGAAAGACCTCTTGATCTTCTACCGTATTCCTCTTCTAACCTCGGACGTTGTGTGGGCAACGATCTTCCGAGATGAGAAACCACCAACCACCTTCTTCTCCTCCTAGCTAGGTTCGGCCACAACAAGGAAGCTTCACCAAGGAAGAAGATCAAAACCCCAACCAAGCTCCAAGAGATGTTAGCTTTCTCTCCTTCTTCTTCTTCTTCTCCAAGTAGTATCCGGCCACCACAAGAGCTCTAAGGGGAGAGAGAGGTTTGGCCACCACAAGAGGAAGAGAGGGAAAGGATGATGGTGGCCGGCCACACCAAGGAACAAAAGAGGGAGAGAAATAATAGAGGTTGTATCTCATGAAGGCACCCTCACCCCTTCTTTTATATTCCTTGGCCTAAGCAAATTAGGAAATTTAATTACAATAAAATTTTCTTAATTTCCTTGACATGATTTAATTGAGAAAAATAAAATGAAATTTCCCCAATTAAATTCTAATGGCCGGCCACATCATGAAATCAAATTAGACAAGTTTCAATCAACAATTAAAACTTCCTAATTTGTTTCCGGAAATTTTAAAATTAAAATTTCTTTTCAAAATCTCTTCATGGTTGATAAAAAGAAATTTCCATAATTTTAATTTTACAACATGTGAATAATTTTTAAAGAGAAAATAAAATATCTCACCAATCTACAAATAAGGAAAGAGATCTAATCTCTTTCTTTAATCTTTTGTAGATCTTTTACAAGAGAGATAATTTAATTTTAATTCTCTTTAATAAATTATATCTTCCATAAAATAAAAATTAAAATTAAAATTCTTTTTTAATTTAATTTGGCCGGCCCCTCTAGCTTTGGTTCAAGCTAGGGCCGGCCACCCCAATTTATACCTAGGCCGGCCCTAGCTTGGTTCCCAAGCTAGCTTGGCCGACCCCCTTTAGGTGGGTATAGAAGGTGGGTATAGGTGGGTATAGTACTCTATAAATAAGAGGATACGATAGGGACCGAGAGGAGGAATTGGTTTTGGTCTCCCGATAAAATTAAGCATCCCGTGTTCGCCCCGAACACACAACTTAATTTTATCAATAATAATTCATTCCACTAGAGAACTATTATTAAACTACCGCACCAATCCCAAATTACATTTTTGGGCTCCTTCTTATTATGAGTGTGTTAGTCTCCCTGTGTTTAAGATATCGAATGTCCACTAATTAAGTGAGTTACTGACAACTCATTTAATTAATATCTTAGTCCAAGAGTAGTACCACTCAACCTTATCATCATGTCGGACTAGGTCCACCTGTAGGGTTTAACATGACAATCCTTATGAGCTCCTCTTGAGGACATTATCAACCTAGTATCTCTATGACACAGTTTCCTTCTATAATCAACAACACACACTATAAGTGATACCATTTCCCAACTTATCGGGCTTATTGATTCATCGAACTAAATCTCACCCATTGATAAATTAATGAAATAAATATCAAATATATGTGCTTGTTATTATATTAGGATTAAGAGCACACACTTCCATAATAACCGTGGTCTTTGTTTCTTTATAAAGTCAGTATAAAAGAAACGACCTCAAATGGTCCTACTCAATACACTCTAAGTGTACTAGTGTAATTATACAGTTAAGATAAACTGATACCTAATTACACTACGACCTTCTAATGGTTTGTTCCTTTCCATTTTGGTCGTGAGCTACTGTTTATAATTTATAAGGTACTGATAACATCATCTTCTGCATGTGGCACCACATACTATGTTATCTATAGTATAAATTAATTGAACAACTACATTTATCACAAATGTAGACATTTGACCAATGTGATTCTTATTTCTAGATAAATATTTTATACCAAAAGCTAGGATTTTAGTATATATTCTAACAATCTCCCACTTATACTAAAAGACTAAGCTGCCATATCTGCTGCCATACATCTGATTCCCATGCCTTTCCAAAAGCTCTTGCCTTAAGGACCTTAGGTTATCATCTGATGCAATCTAGGCGACAACAACTTCTCCTCGTTATACAATTTCTCGTATTGGGTAGTACTTGCGCTCTATTGTGTTTACTTGCCTTATAGACACATGCTTTCTTCGAGTTTGCTACTGCACCATTATTATTACAATAAATTGTAATAATCTTTGGACAAACTAGAAATCATATCTAAGTCTATCTTGAGGTTATTTAAGTCATTCAGCTTTTATAGCTACCTCAGAGGCTTGCCATATACTCAGCTTCTATAGTGCAGTTCAGAAAAACACCTATTTTTATCACTCTTCCATAGTTATTGTAACGACCCAATTTTCCCTATTTTAAGTTCTAAAAGTCCATAAAAATATTTGGAAATACTTTTAAAATATTCTAGAGATTTTTAGGAATTTTTAGAGTATTTTTATGTAATTTTTGGAGGTCGTTTAGTAGGGTTACAAAAAAGAAAGAAGTTTTGATAAAAAAAAATGTTGAAGGTGAAACTCGAACCCGAGACCTTGACCCGAGCCGAATCTCAGCCGAACCCAGCCCAACCAACTGGTCTGTAGTTGTTTTGTTAATTATATATGCAATAAAATGTATATAAGGTAGAAGTTAGTAATAGAGAATACTCGGAAAAAAAAGGGTTGCAGCAAGTTTTGAACCTGCGATCTGTGACCCAAACAAAACCAGCCTAACCAGCTGAGCTAAACGATTTTATTAACCTAGTATGGAGAGAAATAAATTTAAGCTATAGTTAGAAAGTTTAAAATAAATTGGAATAAAAGTGCGCGGCGGAGGAATCGAAGCCCAAACCTTTGATTTGGTTAAAAGTTGGCTGACCAACTGGGCTGTGCGTGATTTGTTAACCAAATATGTAGCGAGATGTATTTAAGTTATTGTAAAGGGCAGAGATAAAACCTAGGTTATAAAGGGTTAAGTATTTTCCCGAGCCCTAAAATCCTTTCTCCCTCTCGTGTGCTCGCGACAGCGCTGTTCTTCTTCTCGGGCGAAATTGTGGCAGCGAGTGAACTCGTCTCCGGCGGCCAGCGAGGTTGTTCTCTGAGGGGTTTTCTTCACTTCTCGTCAAGGAGAAGCTTTGAGCACGAAGAAGAGCCGAGATTTGAAGCTTTACCCGAACCCTAGATCTCTCCTTCTCCGGTTGTAAGTCCAAGAACAGCGAGGTGAGTTGCTTCTCACCTGCAGTAGGAGTAGTTCCGCGACAATGATCTTCTTTTCCTTTTGATTTCGGAATTTGATTTCATTCCTTATCATCCACAGCATGTCTTTTTGTTTCGGATTTATGCTAGTCCTTGTGTTGATTTCGGAGCATGTTTCATGAAGCTTGTATTTTTTTTTTCTTTGTTGTTGCCGTGAACCCAAAAGAAAGAAGAGAAGGATAGTTTAGGTTAGGCATGAAGAACAGATTCGAATCTAGGTTATCAAAGATAATTCTCTTACCTTTGATGTCATGAGTTTGTTAAAGAAAAGGAGAAGGAATTTGAATGGGTAGGCATGTTGTTTAGACCTTAGCTTAGATTTACTTCTTTTATTGCTTTTTCTGGTATTATTATGTCCCCACGGAATGGAGCTTTGGAATTTATTCTTAGCTTGGGTCTGAAACAAGTGATTTTTGCTTGTCATGTTCAAGGAAGGATAGATGGATTCGGGTTTAATGAGGGCATGAAATTGTAAACGTTGTATCTCTTAAAGCGTGAGCCTTTGATGTGCACTTCTGTATATCAAGTAGCTTGTGAGGTTGGATCACATATATAGCATTGCAGTTTAAGCCTTTTAACAGTAGCTTTTATTTGTTATCACATTTATGTGTACAGCCCTTCCATGCTATTACTAAATAACAGTAGCTTTGTTTGTTATCAAGTGAACATGGACAATCTTAACAGTAGCTTTGTGTGAACACCAGTAGCCTTAACAGTCTTCATTGCTTTTAGTTGAACATCAGTAGAATTCATTTGCTATTAATTAAGCATGATCAGTTCCCTTTGTCATTAGATGTGCACGGTGATACTTTTTAGTCTCTTTTGCTATTAGAATATCTTGAGCATGCAGTTATTAGATTCTTTGCTATTACATAAGCATGAGTTTCTATCTTTAAGAACTATAAGCAAGAAAGACTAAGGTTTAGACTTGATTTCAATTCCAGAAGATTGAATATCAAAAGCGCACACAAGGTGTTTGCTTAAATGCCAAGTAAGGGCAAGTATAAAGAAGTTATAGTTAAAAGAAAGTATTTTACTTTTAATGGCATGTACCAGACACGAGGTCCAGGACACAAGGTCCAAAGGGTGGGCTCCTAGAACGCCCCTAGGCACAAGATCGCCTAGAAGTACCTTAATAGTTTCGGGATTAGCTACCTCGACTCTTATTAAGGATGCGCGCAAATTGGTACAATGCCGGGCCCAAAAGAAGTTTATTATTATTTGAAATATTAAAGTATAAGTTTTGAAACGAGCTTCAAATCTGTCTAGAATTAGAAAGTTAGTTTCTTGTTATTTGAAGCATGCAGTAGTAGTTTCAATTGTTTCCTTGCTACTAGATTATTCAGCATGTTTAGCTTTACATGTTTAGTAGTTTTACATGTTTAGTATGCTTCTTTTATAGTTTTATTCTTATTTGTTTATGAGCATATTTAGCTATACAATGATTAGCATTTCAGTTAGCATGATTTCCTTTGCTATTTATGAGCATGAGTAATTTTATATGTTAGCATTCAGATTTAGCATGTTTTTATTTATATACATGCATATCGAGTTTTTGTGAGTAGATAGCGCTCACTAAGCTTTATGCTTATAGACTGCATTTCCTCCTACTACAGATAAAGGGAAAGAAAAGATACAGTGAAGGAAGGCGACAAGGAGATGCAAGAGGAGTGTGTGATGTATGGACTATGGAGGTCCTTGGGACTTAGCTAAAGAACTTATTTAGTTTAAGAATTTGTTTAGTTTAATTTCTTATTAAGTTGATAAGAAAATTATGTAGTAAGAAGTATGTTTTCGATTTTTCATTATCTGCATGATTTGAATTATTAAACTGCGTGGTTGTGGTTAGTTTTCATTTCTTATTAAACTGCGTGGTTGATTGAGATATATTTCCAGCCGCCTGTGGCTGAGTATATTATGCTTGTATTATGGAAAATGGTTCACCAGTACAGGGGAGACTCTGCCGAAATTTTTCGGTAGGGTTTTCCTAGAGATTTTTAATAAACCGGTTAAGTAGAGTTAGTAGATAAGTAACGGCCACTCTTAGAAAGTAGTAGTAGTAGTAAGAAGGGTGGGTCGTTACAGTTATGAATTTTCCTCCTAAAGTAAACACGAAACCCCAAGGTCGACTTATTATTGTCCCTATCCGATTGAAAGTCAAAATCCGTGCAACCTACAGGAACCAAATTAACTGCCTTGTAAGCTAGCATATAATCTCTAGTACCTCTAAGGTACTTTTATTATATGCTTTACTGTAGTCCAATGTCCTTATCTAGGGTTACTTTGATATCTGCTAACTATGTCCTTGGCAAAACAAATTTCTGATCTCATGCATAGCATACATTAGGTTGTCTAACTGCCGAAGCATAAAGAACTGCCTACATGTCCTCAATCTCCTTTGATGTCATCGGAGACATCTCTTTAGATAAAGACACTCCATGCTTAAAAGGTAAGAAACCTTTCTAGGAGTTTTGCATGCTAAAAACGAGCAAGGATTTTTCCGATGTATTAAGCTTGGGATAAGTAATATATATATTTTTTCTTGCGATCCCTTTGATCTCAAAAATATATACATTCTCCCAAGTCTTTTATATCGAATTATTTGGACAACCATACCCTTACTTCTGACAACATTTTGATATTGTTTCCAACTACCAAAAATGTTATCTACGTATAGTACAAGAAATACCACCACGTTTCCATCACACCTTTTGTATACATAAGACTTATCCGTTTACTCAATAAATCCATAGGTCTGGATTACTTTGATAAACTGGATGTTCCAAGACCTTGAAGTTTTGCCTCAGTCCATAGACTGATTGAGCTTGCACACAAGATGCTCTTAGCCCTTTGCAATGAACCCTTCTGGTTGCTTTATATGGATGTTTTCATCAAGACTTCCATTAAGGAATGCTGTCTTGACATCCACTTGCCAAATAGATAAAAGAATCCGGATAGACTTAAGCATGGCTACCAGTGAAAAAGTTTCCTTTTTCATCAAGCCTTGCTTTGAAAGTTACTACCTTCCTTTCTATCCCTCTTTTACTATTATAGACATTTTTACACCCAAAGGCTTTTACACCATTTGGTGGTTCTACAAGCTTCCAGATTTTATTAGAATACATATATTCTAATTCTGTTATTCATTACTCTTTGCCAAGATGTTGCATCTTTATCTTGGAGTGTTTTGTCATATGTCCGGAGATCAGGTTCATGTCCTCCAGGAATCGAGTCCAAAAACTCTCCCAAAACATGAATCTTTTTAGGTTGCCTAACAACCCTCCCACTACGACAAGGCACTTTCTGCAATTGTGTATCATTTGTGATACGTGTTGCAGTTTCCTTGTGGTATCTCATCTTGTACAGTTGGTACTAGATTAGACATGCCTTTTATTATTTTCTTAAGAACAAATTTTCTTATGGGCACATGATTTATTACATAGTCATTTTCTAAAAATCGGTCATTGATGCTAACAATGACCTTCTGATTTTTAAGACTATAAACCTACTTTCATTTTACTAGGATAACCCACAAACAAGTGAATTCCTGTCCAACTTATTATTGTCTCTCTTCTGCATATGTGCTGGACTACCCGAATCCGAATATGCTTCGAAATAGGCTTACGCCTATTCAGCAATTCTATATGAGTAGAGAGTTCTGACTTTAGAAGGTACTATATTCACTCTCGTTTCCAGAGTATATCCTTAAAATGATTTTGATAATATTCTTAATAACTCATCAATCTACTTATTTCCATAAGAGTCCTATACCTTCCTTTTCCTACACCATTCTGTTGGGGTGTACCAGGTGCAGTTAGTTTGGATTGAATCCCTACTTCTGATAAATGACTCCTAAATTCTCCCAAGAGGTACTTGCCACTACGATCTTACCGTAGTGTCTTGATACTTTTACTTTGTCGTTTCTCCACATCAGCCTCGTACTCTTTGAACTAATCAAAGCACTTAGACTTGCGGCACATCAAGTAAATATATCCGTATCTCAAATAGTTGTCTATAAAATAGATGAAATATTTGAGACAACCTCTTGCCTGGATGCTCATAGGATCATACAAATCAGAATGAACCAATTCCAATATATCTTTGACTCTATACCCCTTAGACTTAAAAGCTTCTTGGTTATTTTTCCTTCCAAGTTGTTGGGTTCATCGGGCCGCGAAAACCGCTTTTTCGCGTTGCGGAAACCCCGAGTCACCCAAAGCCGTAGATCCGTGCAAAGATTCGTAAACAAAACTTTTCGAAAAACCTTTTCTTGTACGAGTTTGTAAAACCTTTAGATCTACACTAGATAAGGGTTATACCTTCGAAGCGTGCCTTTCGCTTATCCCTCTCGTCCAAGGAGTTGCCGGATCTCTAGACCGTCAAGCGCCGGTCCTCTAGAAGTATCCACACGGACACGTAGGTGGAGAAAACCTCACACAAAGGTGTGCTAGCACCTTGGTGAGATTTGGCCAAGCAAGGAGGAGAGGGAGAGGGAAAGCTTGAGAGAAAGAAGGAGGAAGATTCACCACACTTGAATGAAAATGAATGAAAATCAATTTACATTCAAAAGTGGCCGGCCACATCTCATCAAGTGTAACTCCCCATTAAATGTAATTAATGTGAAGTTAATAAGAAAATGACTTTGTAACTTCCATGAGGTGGCACACCATGATGATGTGGAACATCATCATTGGTCCACCTAATGCCAACTCACCAATGAGGTGGTAAAAGGTCAAGTCATAATTGACCTTTGGTCTTCCTTCTCTAGTCAAGTCAAACTTGATCCAATCTCTACCATGGTTGATCTAATCCAACCATTTGATTCAAGCCAACTTAATATAATGAATCTAATTCATTAAATTAAATTGATTTAATAAGTCATAATCTAAATTAGACTCATTAAATACATGAATCAACTTGAGTCGAACTCAAGTTAGCCCAATTAGGATTACTCTTAATCCAATTTGATTCATCAAATGAATCTAATCCTCTTGGTTCATCATATGAACCTAATCTCCATCTAATTGTCCTAAGTGTGTGACTCTATAGGTTCTTGTAACGTTGGCAATGCCCTAAACCCATTTAGGAGCATAAGTAATGAGCGGTATCTAGCAACACATCATTACTACCCAAGTTACAAGAATGTCGAGATCCGACATCACCTTTGTGACTACCAATTGTGACTACTCACAAAATAATGACAAGTGTTCTTCTATCCTAGACATCTAGATTGATCAATATGAGGCATAGACCGTGTCATCCTCTAATCAATCTAAATCTTGAACTCCAAGTAGACTCACTCGATCAAATGAGCTCAACATCTAATGTTGACTCATTTGGGCATGGCCATGCACTTGGTGGTCTCACTCTATCAAGAATACCGATGTCGCTCCCGTCATATGGGAGGGATAGATCCCATCTACATCACTCACATCCCTCTACATAATTCGTTATATACCGAGTAATCGCCTTTATAGTCCACCCAGTTACGGGTGACGTTTGACGAAACCAAAGTACATAACTCCTTATGTAGGGATCCATGGTGACTTCAGGTCTAAGGACTAATAGTCATACTAATAGCCACATGAGAAAGTATATGACACTCATATAACGATCCATGATACTTTCTCATGGCGGGTCATTCAGTATACATTCTCTAATGCAAACCCATGTGTCAGCTTGATATCTCTATATCCATGACTTGTGAGATCAAGTCATCGAGCTGACCTACATGCTAGTCTTATTGTATTAACATTGTCCCTGAATGCTAATACTCGACTAGGAATGATTTAGAGTAGTGTTCCCTATATCATCTCACTATCGATTCAACTAATCCATTGATATAGGTATGAACCTTCTACTCAAAGACGCTATTATACTTAGTCTATTTGGCACTAATATAAATAAGTATAATAACCAAACAAATGCCTTTATTAATATACAAGAATATGATATACATGAGTCCATACAATCATCAAATGATTGGCTCTAGGGCTCTAACTAACAATCTCCCACTAGCACTAGTGCCAATCAGTATATGCTCTAAGGCCTAAAGACCTAGTGTGACCATCATGCTTCCTCTGTGCCAAAGCCTTGGTCAAGGGATCTGCGAAGTTAGCCTCTGTAGGTACTCTGCAAATCTTCACATCTCCTCTATCGATAATCTCTCGAATGAGATGGAAGCGCCGTAGTATGTGCTTGGTCCGCTGGTGTGAGCGGGGTTCCTTTGCCTGTGCTATAGCTCCATTGTTGTCACAATAGAGCTCAACTGGGTCAGCGATGCTAGGAACCACCCCAAGTTCAGTGATGAACTTGCGGATCCAAACTGCCTCCTTTGTTGCCTCTGATGCAGCAATATACTCAGCTTCTGTTGTAGAATCAGCTACTGTATCCTGCTTCGAACTCTTCCAGCTGACAGCACCACCATTCATGCAAAATACGAACCCTGACTGCGATCGGTAATCATCCTGATCGGTCTGAAAGCTGGCATCACTGTAACCCTTTACAGTTAGCTCATCATTGCCTCCATATATCAAGAAACATTCTCTAGTCCTTCGTAAGTACTTAAGAATATTCTTGACCGCTATCCAGTGACTTTCACCTGAATCTGACAAGTATCTGCTCGTCATGCTCAAAGCATACGAGACATCAGGTCGAGTACACAGCATGGCGTACATGATCGATCCTATGGCTGAGGCATAAGGGATCTGATCCATGCGGTCTCTCTCCTCTCTAGAAGAGGGACCTTGAGTCTTCGAAAGACTCACGCCATGTGACATCGGCAGAAATCCCTTCTTGGAATTCTGCATGGCAAACCGAAGGAGTACCTTGTCAATGTATGTACTCTGACTTAGGCCAAGCAATCTCTTAGATCTATCTCTATAGATCTGTATCCCTAGAATGCGGGATGTCTCACCTAAGTCCTTCATTGAGAAGCAACTCCCTAGCCATGTCTTGACAGACTGAAGCATAGGGATGTCCTTCCCAATGAGTAGTATGTCATCCACATACAATATGAGGAAGACAACTATGTCCCCTACAACCTTCTTGTAGACATAAGGCTCATCTTCGTTCTTGATGAAACCAAACTTTGATCGCATCATCGAATCGAAGATTCCAGCTCCGAGAAGCTTGCTTTAGTCCATAAATGGACCTATGCAGCTTGCATACTCTACTAGTATGCTGTGGATCTACAAAACCCTCAGGTTGTGTCATGTACACATCCTCAAGTAGGTTTCCATTCAGAAACGCGGTTTTGACATCCATCTGCCATATCTCATAGTCATGGTAGGCTGCAATAGCAAGCATGATCCGAATGGACTTAAACATCACTACTGGAGAAAAGGTTTCATCATAGTCAATACCATGAATCTGCTTGAAACCTTTAGCTACCAAGCGACCCTTATAGATAGGTCCATGCATGTCAGTCTTTCTCTTAAAGACCCACTTGCACCCAATGGGTTTACCCCTTCAGGTGGATCAACCAAAGTCCATACTTGGTTGGTGTACATGGATTCCATCTCGGATCTCATGGCTTCTAGCCATTTCTCGGAATCTGGTCTCATCACAGCTTCTTGATAGGTGGTAGGCTCATCCTCTATGAGCACAATGTCGTCATGGTCAGACAAGAGAAATGAGTATCTCTCAGCCTGACGACGTACCCTATCAGACCTGCGAAGAGGTATGTCTACTTGAACCGGTTGTTGTTCCTAACTCCTTGTGGAACAACATTATCCACAACACTTTGTGGTTCCAGTTCAATTTCCATCGAGGCATTAGTGCTCTTGTTCGCATCTTGAACTTCTTCAAGATCGAACGCGCTCCCACTAGTCTTTCTAGAAACAAAGTCCCTTTCTAGAAAGACCCCAGTTTTTGCCACAACTACCTTGTGCTGACTGGGAATGTAGAAATAATATCCCTTAGTTTCCTTGGGATATCCGATGAAATAGCACTTGTCGGCTTTGGGTCCTAATTTGTCTGAGACTTGACGTCGTACGTAAGCCTCACAGCCCCAAATCCTCATGAATGACACCTGGGCATCTCTCCCAGTCCATATCCTATATGGTGTCTTTATCACGGCCTTTGATGGAACTCGGTTGAGTATGAAAGCTGCCATGTCTAGAGCATATCCCCATAGATATGTCGGAAGATTTGTGTGACTCATCATAGATCGTATCATATCTAATAGGGTACGATTCCTCCTTTCGGATACACCATTCCACTGTGGTGTTCCAAGAGGAGTGAGTTGGGATAAAATCCCACACTCAGCTAAGTAGTCACGAAACTCATGGCTTAAGTATTCACCACCTCGATCTGATCGAAGTATTTTAATACTCTTGCCAAGCTGGTTCTGTACTTCATTCTTGAATTCTTTGAACTTTTCAAATGATTCCGACTTATGTGTCATCAAGTACACATAACCGTATCTACTGAAATCATCAGTAAATGTGATGAAGTATCTATAACCGCCTCTAGCAGCGACATTGAAAGGGCCACATACATCACTATGTATGAGTCCTAACATATCAGTCGCTCTCTCGCTGTGCCCACTAAAGGGAGTCTTGGTCATCTTGCCTCGTAGGCATGACTTGCATATCTCATATGATTCTAAATCAAATGAGTCCAGCAAACCATCCTTATGGAGCTGGGATAAGCGTTTGTCATTTATATGACCTAAGCGACAGTGCCAGAGGTAGGTTTGGTTCATGTCATTTGACTTGAACCTCTTGGTACTAATGTTATAGATAGGGTTCTCAAGGTCTAGAATATAGAGTCCGTTTATTAGTGGTGCACTACAATAGAACATATCTTTCAAATAAACAGAGCAACATTTGTCTTTTATTATAAAAGAGTATCCTTTCTTGTCTAAACAAGAAACTGAAAGTATGTTCTTAGTAAGAGCAGGCACATAACAACAATTATCTAAATCTAGTACAAGTCCAGAGGGCAGAGATAGCTGATAAGTTTCTACCGCAACAGCAGCAACCCGTGCTCCATTTCCTACTCGTAGGTCCACCTCACCCTTTGCCAATGCTCTGCTATTTCTCAGTGCCTGCGCATCAGTACAAATGTGAGAAGCACATCCAGTATCTAATACCCATGATGTAGAAATAGATAGATTGACTTCTATAACATATATACCTGAAGTGGAAGTCTGACTTCGCTTCTTCTTAAGATCCTCCAAGTATACCTTGCAGTTCCTCTTCCAGTGCCCGGTCTGACCGCAGTGGAAGCAGGTAGCATCCTTGGTGACCCCTCCTTTAGGCTTCAGTGCCTTGCCTTTGCCCTTGGTTTGGGACTTTCCCTTACCTTTGGGCTTGCCCTTGCCCTTGTGCTTCTGGACCATCAGAATGGGCTTAACCTTCATAAGGTTAATCTCAGCAGTTCGTAACATACTAAGTAGCTCGGGCAGTGGCTTGTCAAACTCGTTCATGTTATAGTTGAGAACGAATTGACTATAACTATCCGGCAAGGACTGCAAGATCAAGTCAGTGGCCAGCTCTTGGCCAAGTGGGAACCCCAGTCTTTGTAGGTTCTCTATGTACCCAATCATCTTGAGTACATAAGGACCTACGAGAGCCCCGTCTGACATCTTGCACTGAAATAGTGCCTTAGAGATCTCAAATCTCTCATGCCTCACTTGTCCCTGATAAAGTTGGCGAAGATGCTCAACCATATCGTAAGCACCCATCAACTCGTGTTGCTTCTGAAGCTCAGAGTTCATGGTCGCAAGCATTAGACAGGACACATCTAATGCGTCATCTTGATGCTTCTTGTAAGCATCTTTGTCAGCTCGCGGGGCATTGGCAGGAGGAGCCTCCGGAATGGGCTGCTCCAGAATGTACAGTTTACGTTCCTGGGTGAGAACTATTCTCAAGTTCCTGTACCAGTCCAGGAAATTCGCTCCGTTGAGCTTGTCCTTCTCAAGGACAGATCGCAGGGAGAAGGAATTAGTGTTCGACGTCATGGTTATCTACAACAGAAAAATTTGCAGAAATAAATATCATATTCCTTTTAAAAATCTTTTAATTAGGCATTTAATTAAAAGATGCTCCCACTGAATACTATAATTCATGTGGGACAAGATCCACATCATACTAACCCTTGAGTTAGCTTTGGCTAATACGCTCAAGGCTTAGTATGATCGGTAGGTAACGATTACCAATTACATCTCTATGCAACTCTTGTTTATAGAATCAATATCCGCATTTATATTAAAACTCGAGTTAGCTTTGGCTAATACGCCCGAGTGTTAATATAGATGTGATTTTGACCTATCTTTTCCAACCGTTGGAATAATGCCTATAGTTGACTCGATCCAACCGAGTAACTAGGAATACCCAATCTAATTGAGTTTGTATTCACCCATGCGTTGATAGGCGGGACCAAGATTGTCCCTCCGTACCCTACCAAGATAATATGTATTTCTCTGCTTTGGCAGATTCAACAATACATGTGATCGAGGTAGTGATATGTATCACGGCACGGTTAGGCATTTAGAGTTGGTTCGATCTAGATCTAATCTAATCGAGAAGGATGCATCTTGTGCACGACTTAGATCTAATCTAATCGCAAGGGTGCATCATGTGCACGACTTAGATCTAATCTAATCGTTAAGGCACTAATTAATTAATTAATTATTAAACATGCATCAGATACATAACAATTAATTAATTAATCTATTTGTGATTTAGTCATGGCCCTACTACGATCTTCTCAAGCCAATGAGAAGATCGAATGGTCAACCTAGGGTCAACAGCTTCTCCAAGCTCCTCCCTTTGACCACCTTGTGTTGCTCGTGCCCGTCTCGGAACTCCTTCTCGTGTGGACCCTCCACCGCTCCAATTTGTACATTACAATTTGAAACTCGAGTTACATTCGAGTCTAAATATAATTTACAACCAGAATAAGAGAAAGGCACAACGCGCAGGCCGTGGGAAAAAAAATAAAAATACAGCACACACAATCATATGACGGCACGCAGGCTGTATTATGAATTACAACACAAATCCAATCTTATTGGGTATTTTGGGCCATGACTATCACAAATTAATATATAATTCAAAATTATATATTTTTCATAATTTTCTATAATTTTAAAATTAATTTTTACAATTTTTATGAGTAAAATTTCCCGGCGGTCCCGTTTAGCGGTTTCGGGCGCAATCGCGGAACGAATCCCCTTGCGGGGCCCAGGGGCAGCGCCCCTACCCGCGATCTAACCATTGTGAGGGTTCCTTTGAGATCCAATAGCGCCTAAACCCGCTGTCCCAAAACGATTTGGGTTGAGACATTGCCGTTTCGGAAAAATCTTCCTGGCGGGTTCGTTTTTAGCGATTTCGGGTGCAATCGCGGAGCAAATTCCCTTGCGGGGTTAGGGGCAATGCCCCTACCCACGATCTAACCATCGTGAGTTGCTCCTTTGCGATCTAATGGCACCCGACCCCGCTGTCCCAAACGGATTTGAAGAAAACTTTCCGGTAGCCGAAGCCTACAAGTGCCGAGACACTTGTGCGCTTCTACGGAAAAATTAATCATAAAAACTCTAAAAACTCAATTTTTACCGAAAATCACAGAAGGTATATTTTTCATAAAAATACAAACGAACTCGTACAAGTCTTTACACGTGGTTCTGATACCACTGTTGGGTTCATCGGGCCGCGAAAACCGCTTTTTCGCGTCGCGGAAACCCCGAGTCACCCAAAGCCGTAGATCCGTGCAAAGATTCGTAAATAAAACTTTTCGAAAAACCTTTTCTTGTACGAGTTTGTAAAACCTTTAGATCTACACTAGATAAGGGTTATACCTTCGAAGCGTGCCTTTCGCTTATCCCGCTCGTCCAAGGAGTTGCCGGATCTCTAGACCGTCAAGCGCCGGTCCTCTAGAAGTATCCACATGGACACGTAGGTGGAGAAAACCTCACACAAAGGTGTGCTAGCACCTTGGTGAGATTCGTCCAAGCAAGGAGGAGAGGGAGAGGGAAAGCTTGAGAGAAAGAATGAGGAAGATTCACGACACTTGAATGAAAATGAATGAAAATCAATTTGCATTCAAAAGTGGCCGGCCACATCTCATCAAGTGTAACTCCCCATTAAATACAATTAATGTGAAGTTAATAAGAAAATGGCTTTGTAACTTCCATGAGGTGGCACACCATGATGATGTGAAACATCATCATTGGTCCACCTAATGCCAACTCACCAATGAGGTGGCAAAAGGTCAAGTCAAAATTGACCTTTGGTCTTCCTTCTCTAGTCAAGTCAAACTTGACCCAATCTCTACCATGGTTGATCTAATCCAACCATTTGATTCGAGCCAACTTAATATAATGAATCTAATTCATTAAATTAAATTGATTTAATAAGTCATAATCTAAATTAGACTCATTAAATACATGAATCAACTTGAGTCGAACTCAAGTTAGCCCAATTAGGATTACTCTTAATCCAATTTGATTCATCAAATGAATCTAATCCTCTTGGTTCATCATATGAACCTAATCTCCATCTAATTGTCCTAAGTGTGTGACCCTATAGGTTCTTGTAACGTTGGCAATGCCCAAAACCCATTTAGGAGCATAAGTAATGAGCGGTATCTAGCAACACATCATTACTACCCAAGTTACAAGAATGTCGAGATCCGACATCACCTTTGTGACTACCAATTGTGACTACTCACAAAATAATGACAAGTGTCCTTCTATCCTAGACATCTAGATTGATCAATATGAGGCATAGACCGTGTCATCCTCTAATCAATCTAAATCTTGAACTCCAAGTAGACTCACTCGATCAAATGAGCTCAACATCTAATGTTGACTCATTTGGGCATGGCCATGCACTTAGTGGTCTCACTCTATCAAGAATACCGATGTCGCTCCCATCATATGGGAGGGATAGATCCCATCTACATCACTCACATCCCTCTACATAATTCGTTATATACCGAGTAATCGCCTTTATAGTCCACCCAGTTACGGGTGACGTTTGACGAAACCAAAGTACATAACTCCTTATGTAGGGATCCATGGTGACTTCAGGTCTAAGGACTAATAGTCATACTAATAGCCACATGAGAAAGTATATGACACTCATATAACGATCCATGATACTTTCTCATGGCGGGTCATTCAGTATACATTCTCTAATGCAAACCCATGTGTCAGCTTGATATCTCTATATCCATGACTTGTGAGATCAAGTCATCGAGCTGACCTACATGCTAGTCTTATTGTATTAACATTGTCCCTGAATGCTAATACTCGACTAGGAATGATTTAGAGTAGTGTTCCCTATATCATCTCACTATCGATTCAACTAATCCATTGATATAGGTATGAACCTTCTACTCAAAGACGCTATTATACTTAGTCTATTTGGCACTAATATAAATAAGTATAATAACCAAACAAATGCCTTTATTAATATACAAGAATATAATATACATGAGTCCATACAATCATCAAATGATTGGCTCTAGGGCTCTAACTAACACAAGTAAGACTCATAGGTTGGAAAGATTTCCACTACTAATGAACCCAAAAGTTCATCAGCTACCAATGAATCCTACTCAAGTTAATATAACATAGCCTTAGAAGCCAAAGATATAATTGGTTCATTTTCGAAGGTTACTTTCTCTTAAAGTTAGAAGATGTGTTACTAATTTCCATTTGTTGCATCGTGAGAGTTATTGGATTTATAAATTGCCAACCAACGTACCAGAACAAATAACTTCCCTCTTTTTCTTAATAACAACTTTGTTATTAAAAGAGGCAGAATATCAAGTTCTTTGAATAGTTTAGAAACTGAAAACTAGTTCTTTCTAAACTTGGTGCGTAAAGACAATTACTCAAAAATCCATGTTTTATTCTTATCAAAAGATAAACATCTCCCACTACAACGGCTACCATTTTTACAGTAGTGCCCATGTAGACAGTGTTTTAATTTTCATTTAGTTGCCGGGTTTCCTGGAACCCTGCAATGAATTGCGGACATGATTAATGGCATCTGTATCTACACTCCAGGTTCTGGTAGATAACACCACTAAATATGTTTCAACTAATGAATTAAATACACCTATATTATTCTTAGTTCTAAGAAGACAGTTTACCTTAATGTCCAAGTCCTATTTCCAATCATTACAATTGGGATTACTAAGTCTTTCTTATAGTATGACTACTAGGGGATTGACAAACATTTTAAATCCTAAGAATCACAAAATACTTGATCAAGATCAACTCCTTAAAAATCCCCATGAATTTTGTATGCCACGATAGTGTGGACGTATACAAAATCGAAGAGGAGATTTTATTCATTAATTTTATTATCTCGTCAACTTTATTTTATGACGAATAAAATTAATAGTTGATCTGTCTTTGATCAAATATTTGGTCAAAACTTTTTGAATTTAAAATAACATTGATTCCTCAAACAATATTATTTAAATTCACCAACACCTCAAACACCGTGAATTTTGCATGCCACGTTAGTGTGGACGTATACAAATTCAACATTTGTAAAAGGAGGGTTTAACCCATTAATTTTATTATCTTGTCAACCTAACTTTTTGACAAATAAAATTAATAGTTGGTATCATTTGGTCACACAAATAATAGCAGTGACTCCGATGGGGAGGATACTATTAGATGTGTCTAAGTGTATATCATTACTTGACACTAAGTCCATTAATAAGATTATGCCCCTTCCGTTGGGGAAGATCACACGCTCTTAATTAACTTCCTATAGTCATCCAAAAATGGAAGTCTGTTCTAGTGATCCACAAACAAGCTCATCTGTTATGGAGGAAGGCACTCAGAGCCAACGCGCAAGCTTGTTTGCATCACTTACAAACCAGTAATGGAGACCATGGGATTTACTTAAAAATCCCTCTCCCACTTAGTTATTTATAAATGAGGAATTTTAACTATGCTAGCCTACTAAATATGTAAACTAACATGCACACACAGCACAATATAAAAGCAATAAATAGAAAATCTAATTTTCAACTATTATGGCTTTTATCTCTTGTTGTCCTCCGAGTGTTGTCATCCCAAGCTGCTGCCATATTTGGTCACTGCCACCGGGTCTAGTTGTCGCATCCATCTTGCTCCTAGTTCCGCTGCGCCTCTGGTCCTTAGAAGGTTCCACGCTTTGCAAGATTCGATTCGCGACATAAATAGAATTTTACATTTTGATCTTATATTCCTCGAAGGAATGTACATGTAAACTAGATCGAACATAAAATAAAATTTACATCCATCGATCCTATATTCCATAAAAGGAATGTACATATAACTAGATCAAAAATAAAATCCTAATAAAACTAAATACAGCTCCTGCTGTATTTTATAATACAATCATGCACACACAATAAAATGCCCTTGACATGTCCAAGGGTCCAATCACAAACATAATAACTATAAGTCATAATAGTTGGATCCTACATCCACAAAGTTAGCACATCCTACTATTAACCTGCCTAAATTATGTATGACATGTGCATAATTAAACTAATACCAAATACACAGAGGCAAAACCCTAGCTCTGATAACAATTGTTGGTTGCTACTCGGAAAACCTAGAGGTTCCACTGTACAAAAAATTTTGTACAAAGGTCTGAACCTTTTCCTAGCTACCATGTGTTCTTTTAAATTAAATTTTAGATCGCCTGCGAAACTTAACACGTTTGATCCAAAATTTAATCTATTTGTTCTTTTAGGTTTTGACTTGGATCTCCTGTAGAACTTAACACATTCGACCCAAGTCACCTTAAGTTATTAATTCCATTAAATATTAATTTCCATAATTGGTTCCCAGTACTGACGTTGCGAGGCACATGACCTTCTTGGATATGGGAGCAACCACCACCGACTAGACAAAACCTTTTATAGAAATCTAATATTTAATTTCCTAAAATAACTTTAGGTTAACCAAAAAGAACAATCAAATCACAAGGGAAAAAAAATAAAAGAACACAACTTCGAAAAACATATTCGCAATACTAGAACATAAGCCTCTTATATTTGGTATTATTTCCATAAATAACTAGCATGATGCGGAAAGGAAAAATTACTAGTTATACCTTCTAGAAAGACCTCTTGATCTTCTACCGTATTCCTCTTCTAACCTCGGACGTTGTGTGGGCAACGATCTTTCGAGATGAGAAACCACCAACCACCTTCTTCTCCTCCTAGCTAGGTTCGGCCACAACAAGGAAGCTTCACCAAGGAAGAAGATCAAAACACCAACTAAGCTCCAAGAGATGCTAGCTTTCTCTCCTTCTTCTTCTTCTTCTCCAAGTAGTATCCGGCCACCACAAGAGCTCCAAGGGGAGAGAGAGGTTCGGCCACCACAAGAGGAAGAGAGGGAAAGGATGATGGTGGCCGGCCACACCAAGGAACAAAAGAGGGAGAGAAATAATAGAGGTTGTATCTCATGAAGGCACCATCACCCCTTCTTTTATATTCCTTGGCCTAAGCAAATTAGGAAATTTAATTACAATAAAATTTTCTTAATTTCCTTGACATGATTTAATTGAGAAAAATAAAATAAAATTTCCCCAATTAAATTCTAATGGCCGGCCACATCATGAAATTAAATTAGACAAGTTTCAATCAACAATTAAAACTTCCTAATTTATTTCCGGAAATTTTAAAATTAAAATTTCTCTTCAAAATCTCTTCATGGTTGATAAAAAGAAATTTTCATAATTTTAATTTTACAACATGTGAATAATTTTTAAAGAGAAAATAAAATATCTCACCAATCTACAAATAAGGAAAGAGATCTAATCTCTTTCTTTAATCTTTTGTAGATCTTTTACAAGAGAGATAATTTAATTTTAATTCTCTTTAATAAATTATATCTTCCACATAATAAAAATTAAAATTAAAATTCTTTTTAATTTAATTTGGCCGGCCCCTCTAGCTTGGGTTCAAGCTAGGGCCGGCCACCCCAATTTATACCTAGGCCGGCCCTAGCTTGGTTCCCAAGCTAGCTTGGCCGGCCCCCTTTAGGTGGGTATAGAAGGTGGGTATAGGTGGGTATAGTACTCTATAAATAAGAGGCTACGATAGGGACCGAGAGGAGGAATTGGTTTTGGTCTCCCGATAAAATTAAGCATCCCGTGTTCGCCCCGAACACACAACTTAATTTTATCAATAATAATTCATTCCACTAGAGAACTATTATTGAACTACCGCACCAATCCCTAATTACATTTTGGGCTCCTTCTTATTATGAGTGTGTTAGTCTCCGTGTTTAAGATATCGAATGTCCACTAATTAAGTGAGTTACTGACAACTCATTTAATTAATATCTTAGTCCAAGAGTAGTACCACTCAACCTTATCATCATGTCGGACTAGGTCCACCTGCAGGGTTTAACATGACAATCCTTATGAGCTCCTCTTGAGGACATTATCAACCTAGTATCTCTAGGACACAGTTTCCTTCTATAATCAACAACACACACTATAAGTGATACCATTTCCCAACTTATCGGGCTTATTGATTCATCGAACTAAATCTCACCCATTGATAAATTAAAGAAATAAATATCAAATATATGTGCTTATTATTATATTAGGATTAAGAGCGCACACTTCCATAATAACCGAGGTCTTTGTTTCTTTATAAAGTCAGTATAAAAGAAACGACCTCAAATGGTCCTACTCAATACACTCTAAGTGTACTAGTATAATTATACAGTCAAGATAAACTGATACCTAATTACACTACGACCTTCTAATGGTTTGTTCCTTTCCATTTTGGTCGTGAGCTACTGTTTATAATTTATAAGGTACTGATAACATCATCTTCTGCATGTGGCACCACATACTATGTTATCTACAGTATAAATTAATTGAACAACTACATTTATCACAAATGTAGACATTTGACCAATGTGATTCTTATTTCTAGATAAATATTTTATACCAAAAGCTAGGCTTTTAGTATACATTCTAAGAAGAATCTTCTACTCAAGGACGCTATTATACTTAGTTTATTTGACACCAATACAAGTAAGTATAATAACCAAAACAAATGCCTTTATTTATATAACAATATGATACAACAAGTCCATAATTTAATCATCAAATGATTGGCTCTAGGGCTCTAAATAACAATCTCCCACTAGCATTAGTGCAAATCAGTGTAGGCTCTAAGCCCCAATGACCCAGTGTGACCATTATGCTTCCTCTGTGCCAAAGCCTTGGTAAAGGGATCTGCGATGTTAGCCTCTGTAGGTACTCTGCATATCTTCACATCTCCTCTCTCGATAATCTCTCAAATGAGATGGATGCGCCATAGTATGTGTTTGGTCCGCTGGTGTGACCGAGGTTCCTTCGCCTGTGCTACAGCTCCATTGTTGTCACAAAAGAGCTCAATAGGGTCAGCGATACTGGGAACCACCCGAAGTTCAGTGATGAACTTGCGGATCCAAACTGCCTCCTTTGCTGCCTCTAATGCAGCAATGTACCCGGCCTCTGTCGTAGAATCAGCTACTGTGTCCTGCTTCGAACTCTTCCAGCTCACAGCACCACCATTTATGCAAAATACGAACCCTGACTACGATCGATAATCATCCTGATCGGTCTGGAAGCTGGAATCACTATAACCCTTTATAGTTAGTTCATCATTGCCTTCATATATCAAGAAATATTCTTTAGTCCTTCTTAAGTACTTAAGAATATTCTTGACCGCTATCCGGTGACTTTCACTTGGATTTGACTGGTATCTACTCGTCATGCTCAAAGCATACGAGACATCAGGTCGAGTACATAGCATGGCGTACATGATAGATCTTATGGCTGAGGCATAAGGGATCTGATCCATGCGGTCTCTCTCCTCTCTAGAAGAGGGACCTTGAGTCTTCGAAAGACTCACGCCATGTGACATCGGCAGAAATCCCTTCTTGGAGTTCTGCAAGGCAAACCGAAGGAGTACCTTGTCAATATATGTACTCTGACTTAGGCCAAGCAATCTCTTAGATCTATCTCTATAGATCTGTATCCCTAGAATGCGGGATGTCTCACCTAAGTCCTTCATTGGGAAGCAACTCCCTAGCCAGATCTTGACAGACTGAAGCAAAGGGATGTCCTTCCCAATGAGTAGTATGTCATCCACATACAATATAAGGAAGACAACTATATCCCCTACAACCTTCTTGTAGACACAAGGCTCATCTTCGTTCTTGATGAAACCAAACTGTTTGATTGCATCATCGAATCGAAGATTCCAGCTTCGAGAAGCTTGCTTTAGTCCATAAATGGACCTATACAGCTTACATACTCTGCTAGTATGCTATGGATTTACAAAACCCTCAGATTGTGTCATGTACACATCCTCGAGTATGCTTCCATTCAGAAACGCGGTTTTGACATCCATCTGTCATATCTCATAATCATGGTAAGCTGCAATAGCAAGCATGATCCGAATGGACTTAAACATCGCTATTAGAGAAAAGGTTTCATCATAGTCAATACCATGAATCTGCTTGAAACCTTTAGCTACCAAGCGGCCCTTATAGATAAGTCCATCCATGTCAGTCTTTTTCTTAAAGACCCACTTACACCTAATGGGTTTTACCCCTTCAGGTGGATCAACCAAAGTCCATACTTGGTTGGTGTATATGGATTCCATCTCGAATCTTATGGCCTCTAGCCATTTCTCGGAATCTGGTCTCATCACAGCTTCCTGATAGATGGTAGGCTCATCATCTATGAGCACAACGTCATCATGGTCAGACAAGAGAAATGAGAATCTCTCAGGCTGACGACGTACCCTATCAGACCTGCGAAGAGGTATGTCTACTTGAACTGGTTATTGTTCCTCAACTCTTTGTGGAACAACATCATCCACAACACTTTGTGGTTCCAGTTCAACTTCCATCGAGGCTTCAGTGCTATTATTCACATCTTGAACTTCTTCAAGATCAAACGTGCTCCCACTAGTCTTTCTAGAAACAAAGTCCCTTTCTAGAAAGACCCCAGTCTTTACCACAACTACCTTGTGCTGACTGGGAATGTAGAAGTAATATCCCTTAGTTTCCTTGGGATATCCAATAAAGTAGCACTTGTCGGATTTGGGTCCTAATTTGTCTGAGACTTGACGTCTAACGTAAGCCTCACAACCCCAAATCCTCATAAAAGACACCTGGACATCTCTCCCAGTCCATATCCTATATGGTGTCTTTATCACGACCTTGGATGGAACTCGGTTGAGTATAAAAGCTGTCGTGTCTAGAACATAGCCCCAAAGGTATGTCGGAAGATCTGTGTGACTTATCATAAATCGTATCATATCTAATAGGGTACGATTCCTCCTTTCGGATACACCATTCCACTGTGGTGTTCCAGGAGGAGTGAGTTGGGATAAAATCTCACACTCAGCTAGATAGTCACGAAACTCATGGCTAAGGTATTCTCCACCTCGATCTGATCGAAGTATCTTAATACTCTTGCCAAGCTAGTTCTGTACTTCATTCTTGAATTCTTTGAACTTTTCAAAGGATTCTGACTTATGTGTCATCAAGTACACAACCATATTTACTGAAGTCATCTGTAAATGTGATGAAGTACCTATAACCACCTCTAGCAACGACATTGAAAGGGCCACATACATCACTATGTATAAGTCCTAACAAATCAGTCGCTCTTTCGTTGTGCCCACTAAAGGGAGTCTTGGTCATCTTGCCTAGTAGGCATGACTCGCACGTCTCATAAGATTCAAAATCAAATGAGTCCAGCAAACCATCATTATGGAGCTGAGATAAGCACTTGTCATTTATATAACCTAAGCGACAGTGCCAGAGATAGGTTTGGTTCAGGTCATTTGACTTGAACCTCTTGGTATTTATGTTATAGATAGGGCTTTCAAGGTCTAGAATGTAGAGTCCGTTCATCATTGATGCACTACAATAGAACATATCTTTTAAATAAACAGAACAACATTTGTCCTTAATTATAAAAGAGAAACCTTTCTTGTCCAAACAAGAAACTGAAATTATGTTCTTAGTTAATGCAGGGACATAACAACAATCATCCAACTCTAATACAAGCCCAGAGGGCAGAGATAGAAAATAAGTCCCTACAGCAACAGCAGCAACCCGTGCTCCATTGCCTACGCGTAGGTCCACCTCGCCCTTCGCTAATACCCTGCTATTTCTCAGCGCCTGCACATTAGTACAAATGTGAGAAGCACATCCGGTATCTAATACCCATGATGAAGAAATAGATAGATTGACTTCTATAACATATATACCTGAAGTGGAAGTCTCACTTCGCTTCTTCTTAAGATCTTCCTGTTAGCTAGAGCCCTAGAGCCAATCATTTGATGATTGTATTTTAGACTTATTGTACCATATTCTATATATAAATAAAGGCATTTGATTTTTTGGTTATTATACTTACTTGTATTGGTGCCAAATAAACTAAGTATAATAACGTCCTTGAGTAGAAGGTTCTTACCTATATCAATCGATTGGTTGAATCGATAGTGAGATGATATAGGGAACCCTACTCTTAATCATTCCTAGTCGAGTATTAACATTCAGGGACAATGTTAATGCAATAAGACTAGCATGTAGGTCAACTCGATGACTTGATCTCACAAGTCATGGATATAGAGATATCAAGTTCACACATGGGTATACATTAGAGAATGTATACTGAATGACCCGCCATGAGAAAGTATCATGGATCGTTATATGAGTGTCATATACTTTCTCATGTGGCTATTAGTATGACTACTAGTCCTTAGACCTGAAGTCACCATGGATCCCTACATAAGGCGTTATGTACTTTGGTTTCGTCAAACGTCACCCGTAATTGGGTGGACTATAAAGGCGATTACTGGGTATGTAACGAATTATGCAGAGGGATGTGAGTGATGTAGATAGGATCTATCCCTCCTATATAACGGGAGTGACATCGATATTCTTGATAGAGTGAGACCACGAAGTGCATGACCATGCCCAAATGAGTCAATATGAGATATTGAGCTCATTTGATTGAGTGAGTCTACTTGGAGTTCAAGATTTAGATTGGTCAGAGGATGACACGATCTATGCCTCACATTGATAAATCTAGATGTCTAGGATAGAAGGACACTTGTCATATATTGTGAGGAGTCACAATTAGTAGTCACAAGGTGATGTTGGATCTCAACATTCTTGTAACTTGGGTTGTAATGATGTGTTGCTAGATACCGCTCATTACTTATGCTCCTAAATGGGTTTAGGGGCATTGCCAACGTTACAAGAACCTATAGGGTCACACACTAAGGACAATTAGATGGAGATTAGGTTCATATGATGAACCAAGAGGATTAGATTCATTTGATGAATCAAATTGGATTAAGAGTAATCCAAATTGGGCTAATTGAGTTGGACTCAAATTGATTCATGTATTTAATGAGTCTAATTTAGATTATGACTTATTAAATCAACTTAATTTAATGAATTAGATTCATTATATTAAATTGGCTTGAATCAAATGGTTAGATTAGATCAACCATGGAAGAGATTTGGTCAAGTTTGACTTGACTTGAGAGGAAGAGGAAGAGGAAGAGTCAAGTTTGACTTGACTAATTGCCACATCATTAGTGAGTTGGCAAGATGTGAACCAATGATGATGCTCCACATCATCATGATTAATTAAGTGAGATGCCACCTCATGGAGGTTACAATTCTTCACTTTAATGGCTACACATTAATTGCACTTAATGCAAAATGGGAGTTACATTCTTTTGAATGTGGTTGGCCACTATGGTGTGGTGTGGAATGAATTTTTCATTCATATGTGCATTCACTCTCACTTCTTCCTCTCAAGATCTCCCTCTCCCTCTTCTCCTCTCTTGCCGTGACCTATCAAGGTGCTAGCACACCTTCGTTTAGGTCTTCTCCACCTAATTAGTTCGTGTGGATACTTCTAGAGGAGTATCTACTTTGATACTCTTGAGATCCGGCACCGTTTGGACGAGCGTGAACGCGAAGGGCTTCGCTTCAAAGGTATAACCCTTTTTCATGTAGATCTAGGAGTAGATCTCAGTAGAAACTCGTATTCGTAGTTTTTCGAAATTTTTCTTTGCACGGATCCGTTGGCTTTGGGGCTTTGGGGTTTCCGCAACGCGAAAACGCGGTTTTCACGGCCCAAAAAACCCAACACTTCCAGGTACACCTTGCAGTTCCTCTTCCAGTGCCCGGTCTGACCGCAGTGGAAGTAGGTAGCATCCTTGGCGACCCCTCCTTTAGGCTTCAGTGCCTTGTCTTTGCCCTTGGCTTGGGACTTTCCCTTGCCTTTGGGCTTGCCCTTGCCCTTGTGTTTCTGAACCATCATAACAGAGTGGGGCTTAGCCTTCTTAAGGTTCAGCTCAGCAGTTCTTAACATGCTAAACAGCTTGGGCAGTGACTTGTCAATTTCATTCATATTGTAGTTTAGAACGAACTGACTATAGCTATCCGGCAAGGATTGCAAGATCAGGTCAGTGGCCAACTTTTGGCCAAGCAGGAATCCCATCCTTTGTAGGTTTTCTATGTACCCAATCATTTTGAGTACATATGGGCCTACGGGAGTCCCATCTGACATCTTGCACTAAAAAAATGCCCTTGAGATCTCAAATGACTCATGCCGCGCTTGTCCTTGATACAGTTGACGAAGATGTTCAACCATATCGTAAGCGCCCATCAACTCGTGTTACTTCTGAAGCACAGAGTTCATGGTCGCGAGCATTAGACATGACACATCTAATGCGTCATCTGGATGCTTCTTATAAGCATTTTTGTCAGCTCATAGGCATTGGCAGGTGGAGCCTCCGGAATGGGCTGCTCCAGAACGTACAGTTTACGTTCTTGGGTGAAAACTATTCTCAAGTTCCTGTACCAGTCCAGGAAATTTACTCCGTTGAGCTTGTCCTTCTCAAGGACTGAACGCAGGGAGAAGGAGTTCGTATTCGACGTCATGGTTATCTACAACAGAAAAATGCAAAAAAATAAATGTCATATTATTTTAAATCATTTAATTAGGCCTTTAACTAAATGATGTTCCCACTGAATTCTATAATTCATGTGGGACAAGATCCGCATCATACTAACCCTTGAGTTAGCTTTGGCTAATACGCCCAAGATTTAGTATGATCAGTAGGTAATGATTTACTAATTACATCTCTATGCAACTCTTGTTTATAGGATCATTATCCGCAGTTATATTAAAACTTGAGTTAGCTTTGGCTAATACGCCCAAGAATTAATATAAATGTGATTTATGTCCTATTTTTCCAATCATTGGAAGAATGTCTATAGTTGTACTCGATCCAACTGAGTTAACTAGGAATACTCAATCTAATTGAGTTTGTATTCGCCCATGCGTTGATAACCGGGACCAAGATTGTCCCTCCGTACCCTACCAAGATAATATGTGTTGCTCTGCTTTGGCATATTCAACAACACATGTGATCGAGGTAGTGATAGGTATCACGGCACGGTAGGCATTAGAGTTGACGTGATTTAGATCTAATCTAATCGTCGATGTGTATCAAATACGCGATAGATCTAATCTAATCGAAAGGGTGCATCTTGTACACGATTTAGATCTAATCTAATCGTTAGACACTAATTAATTACTAATCATGCATCACATACACACAAGTAATTAATTAAATTAATTTATGATTAGTCAAGCCAATGAGAAGATCGGATGGTCAACCTAGGGTCAACAGCTTCTCAAGCTCCTCCCTTTGACCACCTTGTGTTGCTCGCGCTCGCCTCGTAACTCCGTCTCGAGTGGACCTTCCACGGCTCCAATTTTGTACATTATAATTTTTGAAACTCGAGTTACATTCGAGTCTAAACTAATTTACAACAAGAATAAATAGAGAAAGGCACGACGTGCAGGTCGCGTATCAAAAATACAAAACGCACAACACAAATAACGGCGCGCAGGCCGTAATATGAATTACAACACATTTCCAATCAGATTGGGTTGTTTTGGGTCATGACCATCAAAAATTATACATAATTCTAAATTATGTATTTTCTATAATTTTTCTATAATTTTAATACCAATTTTTAGAATTTTTACGAGTAAAAATTTTCGGCGGTCCCGTTTAGCGATTTTCGGGCGCAATCGCGGAACGAATCCCCTTGCGGGGCCAGGGGTAGCATCCCTACCCGCGATCTAACCATCGCGAGTGTCCCTAAGTGATCCTACAGTGCCTTAGTCCTCTGTCCCAAAAAATTTTGGGGTGAAACCTTGCCGTTTCGGAAAAAACTTCTCGGTAGTCGAAGCCTACAAGTGTATAAACACTTGTGCTTCACTTCTACGAGAAAATAACTCATAAAAATCCATAAAAACTTAAATTTACAGAAAATCACAGAAGCTATATTTTTCATAAAAATCAAACTAAACTCGTACAAGTCTTCGCACGTGGCTCTGATACCACTGTTGGGTCTTTCGGGCCGCGAAAACCGCTTTTTCGCGTCGCGGAAACCCGGAAACCCCTCGCCACCGGATCCGTGCGAAGAAAAATAAAACAAAATATGAGTACGAATTTCTAAAGTCTAGATCTACACTAGATAAGAGCGTTACCCTCGATGCGATGCCCTTCGCTATCCCGCTAGTCCAACTGTTTGCTAGATCTCAAGATTGTCAAAATAGACAACCCTCTAGAAGTATCCACACGAACAAAATTAGGTGGAGGGGACCAAACAAAGGTGTGCTAGCACCTATGGTGTTCGGCCAAGAAAGGAGAGGGAGAGCTTGAGAAGAGCTTGAGGAAGAAGATGAGAGTTACTTCACAAATGAAAACTCACAATCACATTCATGCGGCCGGCCACATTAAGAGGAGTTGTAACCTCCATGGAAAACCAAGAGTCACAACTCTTGGTAACTCCCATGAGGTGGCATCCCACTTAAGCAACCATGATAATGTGGAGCATCATCATTGGCCTAATCAATGCCAACTCACCAATGAGGTGGCATAAAGTCAAGTCAAACTTGACTCTTCATCTTCCTCTTAAGTCAAGTCAAATTTGACTTAATCTCTCTCATGGTTGATCAAATCCAACCATTTAATTCAAGCCAATTTAATATAATGAATCTAATTCATTTAATTAAATTGATTCTATGAGTTATAATCTAAATTAGACTCATTAAACACATGAATCAACTTGAGTCCAACTCAATTAGCCCAATTAGGATTACTCTTAATCCAATTTGATTCATTACATGAATCTAATTCTCTTGGTTCATCATATAAACCTAATCTCCATCTAATTGTCCTTAGTGTGTGACCCTATAGGTTCTTGTAACGTTGGCAATGCCCCTAAACCCATTTAGGAGCATAAGTAATGAGCGGTATCTAGCAACACATCATTACTAAACAAGTTACAAGAATGTTGAGATCCAACATCACCTTGTGACTACTAATTGTGACTCCTCACAATATATGACAAGTGTCCTTTTATCCTAGACATCTAGATTGATCAATGTGAGGCATAGACCGTGTCATCCTCTGACCAATCTAAATCTTAATCTCCAAGTAGACTCACTAAATCAAATGAGCTCAATATCTCATATTGACTCATTTGGACATGGTCATGCACTTCGTGGTCTCACTCTATCAAGAATATCGATGTCGCTCCCGTCATATTGGAGGGATAGATCCCATCTACATTACTCACATCCCTCTGCATAATTCGTTGTATACCCAGTAATCGCCTTTATAGTCCACCCAGTTACGGGTGACATTTGACGAAACCAAAGTACATAACTCCTTATGTAGGGATCCATGGTGACTTCAGGTCTAAGGACTAGTAGTCATACTAATAGCCACATGAGAAAGTATATGCCACTCATATAACGATCCATGATACTTTCTCATGGCGGGTCATTCAGTATACATTCTCCAATGCATACCCATGTGTCAACTTGATATCTCTATATCCATGACTTGTGAGATCAAGTCATCGAGTTGACCTACATGCTAGTCTTATTGCATTAACATTGTCCCTGAATGTTAATACTCGACTAGGAATGATTAAGAATAGTGTTCCCTATATCATCTCACTATCGGTTCAACTAACCGATTGTTATAGGTGAGAACCTTCTACTCAAGGACGCTATTATACTTAGTTTATTTGGCACCAATACAAGTAAGTATAATAACCAAAATAAATGCCTTTATTTATATAAGAATATGATACAACAAGTCCATAATACAATCATCAATTTCAACAAAAATTAGCTAAACTTAATCTTTTGAAACTAATTATTGTTTGAAAAATGAGCTATTAAAAAGATTTAAACACTTAAACATATAAATACTTAACCCCTTTTTTTAAAAAAAAAAATTATTGATAAAAGTTTTTCTTAAGTACTTAACTTTAAAAGGATTTTCATAAAAGCTTAACTTAAGTACTTAGCTTTGAGAGACAGTTTCTTGCAAAAAAAAAACTTAGTAAAAGATTTAGATAATTTTAGTGCTTAAAAAAATGATTAACTAAAAATCTAAGCTTTTAAAAATAAAGTTAATTCAATATTAAGCTTAATATCATATCTATTTTAAAACTGAGTCAAAAATAATTTTTTTTTTATTTTAAGTCAAGTCAAGAATAATTTTTAAAACTAAGTCAAGGATAACTTTTATTTTAAAGAAAAACTAACTTGAGAGAAAAAAATTCACTCCCCCTTGATTAGTACCTTAATAAAATCTTAGGGTCCTTTAGTCCAAGCATGTATTTAAGAATTATTTTCCTAATTTTCCATCTTACTCAATCTAGGTTATCAAGCATGTTCAGCTTATGAGTGAGTGTGAGATGGAGTTGCCTTTATTTTAAAAAATATTGATATTTAAAATAAATTTAAGTTTGAATTTCAAATGAGTGAATATTTAGAATTTTGATGAATATATTAAAAATAATACTTTGATTGAAATTAATTAGCCTTTAAAAATTAATTATGATTTGAACCTAAAGGAAATAAATAAGATTTTTGAAATGATATAGAATTAAATAGGATTTTTGAAATGATATAGAATTAAATAGGATTTACGATTTTAAAATAAATTATAGAATTTAAAATGATTTCAAATAATTTAAAAAGATTTTTAAATAATTTTTTAACTGATTTTTAAAATAATTTTTGAAATGATTTTTAAATAAGTTTTGAAATGATTTCCAAAGGATTTTTAAAATAATTTTTAAATGATTTTCAAAAGGATTTTTAAAATGATTTTCAAAGTATTATTAAAATAATTTTTAAAATGATTTTTAAATGGATTTTTAAAATGATTATTAAAAGAATTTTAAATAAGTTTTTAAAACAATTTTAAATAAGTTTTTAAAACAATTTTAAATAAGTTTTTAACAGAATTTTTAAATAAGTTTTTAAAATAATTTTTAAATAAGTTTTTAAAATAATTTTTTAAATAAGTTTTTTAAATAATTATTTAAATATTAATTTAATTTTTAATTTAAGTTGAATTTTGATTATTAATTTAATTTGAATTATTAATTAGATTTGAGTTATTAATTATCAATTTAATTTATCCTTTAGTTATCTCACCCGATCTAAATTTTAAATCAGGGAATCCTATAGTTTTGTGAGATGAATTATGTTCAATTATAGGGTTGGTTTAACTTTGTGTTAGATTCTGGTTTAGTTTTGGGCTCAACAAATAGGCATTCTTTGGATACACTTCTAGGTTATGGTGAGTCACTTGGACATCATTAGAGTAACCATGCCTTCGAGGTTTTCCAAATAGTCCTATCCACTGAAATTAATACAAAACCTTGGTCTAACTAGTTAGGATCCATAAAAGGTACCTTCGGTTAGTTCCACTTAGCCAAATGCACCAGGTCGAAGCCATATCTTCCTAGACATGCATAGATTAAGCTTTCCTAACGTACTATCATCCAAAATTTCATTAGTACCATAGGTCAAGTTAAACTTGTTCCTTTTCTAATTAGTTCTAATTTCCCTGTCGGGCAGCTTGGTTTGGGTTAACCCTGTCGGGTAAATTATTTTTGGAGATATCAGTTATTCTGGAGCCTCCCCCTACATTATTGATTTTTGTATATTTAATTTATAGATTAGATTTAAGTTAGATTTAGATTTTATGTTAGATTTAAATTAAGTTTCGATTTAAGTTAGATTTATATTTAGATTTTAGGTTAGATTTAAATTAAGTTTCGATTTAAACTAGATTTAGATTTTAGTTTAGTAATTAAAAGATACTTGATTATAGCTTAGTTTGTAGTGTTTAAGTTTTACTTTAGACTTGTAATCTAAGTCTAGATTTTGTGATTTGACTAAATTATTAACAATCTTCTCTAATTTATCAATGTTATCTTTTAAAATATTATTTTGTATTTCTAATTTTCTAAGAGTTAATTTCTTATTTTTATTTGAATTAATTTTATTCATTACATTATTAGCATGCATATATAATTTTGAAGAGAAATCTATACTAGAGCAAGCAAGATTAGTTAAACTAGTGCAATCATGTGTTGCAAAAACCAGATTTTCATATAATGTAAATGTACTAACCTTGATTTCTCCCTCTGGAATCTTGGGTCTTCTTTCTGGGCATTGTCTTTTGCAGTGACCAATTTGTTTGCATTTGGAGTATTTAATATGTTTCTTCCCTCTCCTGATCATTTTCTCCTTCTCCTCTGATTGTGTCGATTGAGTCTTACGAGTGGGGCATTCGTTTCTATAGTGTCATCTCTCCCTACACTTAAAACAAGTTATGAGAGATTTACAATTTTACCTTTTAGATCCGTGACAGGATCCTCCCCCTTGACTGTTGTCGCCTCATATTCAGACTCAGATTTAGCAATTTCTTCTCTGGCCATTAGTGCTATGAAATTGGTCTGATCCGATTCTTCTGAGTCTGGTTCAGAGGTTGATTCTGGAAAGTCGTGTTCGAATTCGAACTCTAGTTTATCTTGATCTTCTGACTCTGAAGGAATCTTATGAAGCTTGAGCAATTTCTCCCAAAGCTCCTTAGCATTGTTGATCTTAGGCCGCATAGGAGAGTCCATGTCGCTTTTGCATTTGCCTCGAATGTTCTTATTGTTTGTGCATCCCACTTGTCACAGGTGATGGGTACACCTTGTTCGGTGGGGAGAATAAATCCAATATGGACTATGGTCCATATTTCTGCTTCGGTCTTCAATTGGTGCTCCATCTAGTCTTTCCAGTATCTAAAATTTTCGCCGGACAGAAGTGGTAGGCATGTGGAGTTGTACCCATCTTCGTAGGCCATTAAGAAGGAATCTCGCACAATAAACACAATAAAACTTGTTCCAAGACTTGGTCTTGGCTTAATAGTGCGGGAAAAAGATGAAAATAGGAATTCACGAATTCCAAGAAAAAAATAATAAAATATTACTAAAAATATTTTTAAAATATTATCTCGAATTTTGCTAAATGTGATATTTTATTAATTCCAACCAATAGTGAAAAGATAAAAATTAATTTTTCGAAAACAGTTTTGGAGGGGAAAAAAACGAAAGGCGTAGAGGGAAATAAAACAGTTTTATTTTTAATGCAAATGATATACAATTTTGTTTTCAAAAAGTAGCCCCCTACTTTGATTGGTGGTTTCACCAAATCAGAGCAGCCTGGTTCTGATACCAATTGTTGGATCGAGACGCGCTAGAGGGGGGTGAATAGCGCTCGTGCCTTTCACACGTTTCGTATTCGGAAATCGTTCGAGAGTTAAAGCAGCAGAAATAATAACAGAAGAACAATCACACAGAATGACCCAAGAATTTACTTGGTTCGGAGCCTGGGGCGACTCCTACTCCAAAGCCCACGCTCGTTGAGCGTTTACTTTGGGCAACAACTATAATCGTTAAAAGTTTTACAGAAATGCAATACAAGTAAGACAATAGTAATCTTATACCGGCAATAGAGAATAGTATAATTGCATCTTTTTGTTGTCAGGGGCGTTGTTTCAGCACTTCTAGGTCGTCTCTTGAGCAGCCAATAGTCGAAGGATCACTTAGCAAAATTAATTTCCAGCCTGCTACTCGAAACCTCCTTTTAAACCCTGTTGCAGGCGCCTTCAAGACCATCCAAGGCGCCTCCAGGCCTCCGAGTCACCCTCGTGGATCACTGCTAAACTCGTCGCACCTTATCAGCTTGAAGGCACCTTCAAGCCACTCCAAGGCGCCTCCAAGCCTTGGTCCAAGGCACCTCCAGCTCCCTCCGAGGTGCCTCCAGCACTGCTTCACGACAAGCTCACATTCTGCATCAGAGCGCCTCCAAGCTCCATGGAGGCACTTCGAACACTGTTCATCCGAGGCTTGCCTTGCTCATTTGTCCCTGCAAAGCATGTTAGTTCACCCAACATACACATACCCTGCAAGACAAAATTAGCACACATAAAATATGACAAATTAAGTGATTTGACAGTTATCGGACTGTCCGGGTCTGACTTCGGATTTTCGACCGGAAACCCTAGGTCGACCCGACGCCTACTCCCCTCAGGAGAGATTACCTGTTGCCAGTCTAGTCCTCCAGACCGACTGGACTTTACGCCTAGGGTTACCATCCCCTAGGACCAAGGGTTACCACGCCCTAGGGTTTTCCTCCACCTATGGTTACCCCCCCTAGGACCTAGGGTTACCGCGCCCTAGGGTTTTCCTCCACCTAGGGCTACCACCCCCTAGGACCTAAGGTTACCCCCCCCCCCCTTAGGATTTTCCTCCACCCAGGGTTGCCGCCCCCTAGGACCTAAGGTTACCACCCTTTAGGATTTTCCACCTGCCTAACCACAGTTAGGATTTTCCTGAAACCTCATTCAAGCATGTTAGAAAATAAGTAATCTTAACTTTGAATCCCTTTGCCATTATCAAAACTTGGGTTCAATCGTCGGATACTTCGGGCACCAACACTTTGTTGACCTTTGTTAGGTATGCCTACATTTGTTATTTTAATAATGATAGCATTAATGTATTATCTCATGTTTTTATTTAGTTTGTTATATTTTTTGACCAATTATTTGTATTTGAATTTAATACATATTGACCGTTAGTGTACCATATTAGAAACAAACAAAGTGTAGAATGAAAGAAGTTGGATGTATAAAAAGAATTTATCTAACCATCGGGGTTTAACTGATGAGTTTATGAATGTGTTGACCCAATTTTTTAATTTTACATCTAGTAATGTTGAGTATATGGATGACAATAAGATAAGGTGTCCATACAGAAAGTGTCACAATGGTAAATTTTTACACTGTGATAAAGTTGAAGAAAATGTTTGTAGATTTAGTTTTACACCGAATTGCTATAATTGGACATATTATAGTGAACTATTCATGTATGATGAGAATTATGGATAAAACATACAACACTCAATTAGTGGAGATCAGAATTATTATAATTAATTAAATTCATATCAGAGGTTGATAATTAATGCAGCAGATCATAATTCATTCCCGAACCACATGGTGCAAGTTCTAGTTGTCCTCCAATAGTTGAACAAATGTTACTACTTATACATCACCATTAGAGGAGGTAGAAGTATCATGTGTTCATGAAACATATCATCAATTTTAGGAAGTGTTAAGTGCTGCAGATGAACCATTATGGGTTGGTTGTGATAGTCATACTAAATTATCTCTCACTACAAGACTATTAAATGTCAAGGAAACACATAATGTGGCGTAAGATTATTTTAATGATTTTGTTCAAGTTTTTAAAGAGGCATTGCCATGTGATCACATATTGCCCAATGTTTTTTATAGTATGAAAAAAACTTGTGAAAGAATTAGGTCTTCCGGTAGAAACAATTGATATTGCAAAGATGGTTGTATGCTATATTAGGGAGATGATGCAGATGTTTGTAAATTCTATAATCAGGCTAGGTACAAGAGCACCAAAAGGATTCAACAACGTCATAAATCATACCGTCAATTATTTTATTTATCTTTACCTCCTAGGTTACAAAGGCTCTATGTATCAAAGGCAACTGTTGAACATATGACTTGTCATGCAAATCATCAGACAGAAGAGTGGTTAATGTGTCATCCATTAGATACAGAGGCATAAAATTTTTTGATAAAGCATATCCGAAATTTATAAAGGAGACTCAAAATATTAGATTAGGTCTCTATGCCATTGGATTTGCTCTATTTGAAAAATCAGGAAGAAATTATTTATATTGGTCAGTCACTTTAACTCTGTATAATATTCTACTTAGGATATGCATGAAAACACCTTAAATATCATTAACATTATTTGTATTTAGCCCACAAAATCTGAAGAAGTTAGCACTACAAAAAAACAAACTTTTAGAAGCGGTTTTAAGACACCTATAGCACCGATTTTCACCCGCTGCTAAATATATTGCACCGGTTAAAAACTATTGCGGATGTTGGCGACGCTAAAGGCAACTGAAGCGGTAAAGCTAACCGGTAATCCATGACTAAGAGCCAATTCTAATGGATACCTATAGAAGCGGTTATTGACCGATTCTGATGGATACCTATAGAGGCGGTTAATGACCGATCATGATGAATACCTATAGAAGCGGTGAATGACCGATCCTGATGGATACCTATAGAAACCGGTAATAATCTATGCAAATGAATACCCTCTATAGAATTTTCCAACCAAAAATTGGCCTTTAGAAGCAGTTAATGACCGATCCTGATGAATACCTATAAAAACAGTTAATGACCGATCCTGATGGATACCTATAGAAGTCGGTAATAACCGATGCAAATGAAGCAAATGAATACCCTTTAGAGGTGGTCATGACCGCCTCTATAGGATTTTCCAATCTAGAAAATTGCCCTTTAAAAGCGGTTATAATCGGTTCTAGAGGTATAACTATAGGAACGATTAAAACCGTTGCTATTATTGAATTACTAATTTTACAAAAAAATCTTATTTTCTATTACCCTTGTAGAATTCCAAATCAATGCTCAAATTAAATCAATTGACAATATTCATATTTTATTTTACAAACCTAATTTATTTCCATAACACAAATATAAATTTGATTACAAAATCAACACAGAATTTGTATTTCATTTCAAAATATTCATAACATATACCATTTAACTCCACACTATAACACAAATACAATATTTTCTTCAATCTCCAAAATATATACAACTTTCAATAACAAGTTTTCTCCAACAAAAAAACATCAAAAGGCATGTGCTCCAAACAACAAAAGGCATGTGCTCCAAACGACAAAAGACATGTGCTCCAACCTTCAATAGCAACCTTAAATAGAACCACCAAATTATATTCTATCGACATATTTCAATATATAATGAAAAAAATATTTAACAAAAGCTTGTACCAAACAAGAAGATAACTAAATATTTAACAAGATGACAGTTTTGTTGTCCTCTGTTCTCAAGGTTCTAGCTTCATTCAACACATTGTAAGAGACAAGTTAAACAAGAAGACAAGTAATTGTGTTGATCTTACCAAATTCGCAAAAAAATCACTGTCAATTGCAATTAATTTCGAGGACATGAATGTGGCCATGACATCCTTACTTGTAGAGGAAATTGAAAATTGTACTAATACTTAGAAAGTATACAATGTTGACAAACTAATTAATAGGTCATACCTTTATAGAAAGCTTTTCTTCAACATATTTGCAAGCCTCTCTCATTGCAAGCTATCAAGAGATATTGAGAAACATTAATTGGCAGTTTCAGAAAAGGAATTAGTTATTAGAAGAGAAAATGAAATGAAATGAATTAATTATTAGATAGATATAGATCAAGTAGTACATGTACAATCAATTCTTAAGGGTTGAGGTTGTGACAAGTTTAACTTGCTCTTCATATATATACTTTTCAATCAATAGGATTATTGAAATGTAAGATTCAGAGGAACAAGCATGCAAGAATAGTATAAAAAAACTCATATATCTAGAATTATGAATTAACTTATTTTAAACATAGATTGAAAAAAAAAAGAAAGTAAAAAAAATACTCTAATAAAAACATTTGTAATTAAAAAATCAACTTCTCTAGTTATTATCTGATTCTGGTGATGGGGAGGATCTATACCTATCTTCTTCCGCAGTGGATGGAACTTGTTGTTGCATAATATTTACAAGCATAGTTGTCATCTACAAAAATAAATAAATTTACTATTAATGTACTTAACTATACAAATAATTTTACACAATTATTTTTTTAATGAGAAATGTTATACTTGTGCCAGTAATAATTCGGGTCCACGAGAGCCCCCAACACTTTCTGACATCATACTTAACATTACTCGTGCAAGATTTTGGAACTGATCATTTTCTTGCATTTATTTTTTCATCTGCTCTTTCCATTTGTCATTGTGTTTCTCGAAACTCCATATCTTTAATTTTCTCTCTCATTTCCTTAAATTTGTCTGTCAAATCTGAATTAGAGTGATAATCTTGTCAATACATTGAGTTGTGTTTACATTGCTCTGGAAACACTTGGCTAGGCAGTGTACCAACTCCTAAACATCATACCCGACCAGAATGCTCAGGTCCAAAAACCTCACTATATAATGAATATAATTAAAGTCGAACTATATGTAACAACTTTTACAAAAAATGAAATGAAATTATAAGTAAATTGTTACCAAAATGCCTCCTCATGGACTTCCAGTGGTTGTGTTCTTTCAGGTTTATCTTGGAGGTGACGATCTACAACCTCTCTAAGTAAATTCTAACAAAAAAATAAATTATTAATATAATAAAAAAATATTTAAAAGTTAACTTAAAAAGTAAAATATTATTACCTCAATTCGTATTGCCTCATCATCAATAGCGACACCTCCTTTCTTTCTATTTCTCTGACTCAATTGTTGTATTTTAATACAACCTGATTGTCTACCATTCTCTTAAGACTAACAAGATAAGAAATCCACATTTGGTACCAAATATTTGTTGGAACAATCTGGGTACCCTAGGTTTTGATGTTTGAGCAAAGGTTTAAGTTAGGTTTATTGTTGTATTTGATATGCATTGTGAGTGTGCAGGATACAGGTACAACAAGGAAAGTCCAAGGGTGAGTCTTGGCGGTGTAAGTCCAAGCATGTAGTCTTAGCAACGTAAGTCCAAGTGTGATCTTGGCAAAGGAGGAAAGTCCAAGGATGAGTCTTGGCGGTGTAAGTCCAAGCATGTAGTCTTGGCAACGTAAGTCCAAGTGTGACTTGGCAATGGATGAAGTCCCGGAGGCGCGACCTCTTGGCAAAGGAAGACCCGACAACAATGACAAGGCCGATGGAAGCTCCAGAAGGCAAGACGTGAAGGATGGGGAGGCATCCGAGGGACGCAAGGCTGATGGAGGAGGCTAGAAGGCTAGGTCTAGGTTGGTCGGGCAGGGACGAGTGCTGAGAGATTGTACTCGGAGTAAAATATAAGAATTAGGGTTTACTGTAGCAGTACTGTAGCAGTCGACTGCATGTTTTAGCAGTCGACTGGTGCAGTCGACTGGGGCAGTCGACTGGCAGCGAACAGAATGTGTGAAATCGAGCCGTTGGGGTGTAACGGTCGAATTTCCACAGAGGGCAGTCGACTGCATGTTTTAGCAGTCGACTGGTAGGCGGGGTTTTCAACCCGCGGGCTATAAAACCAAAGCTTGGGAGCTTGGTTTGAGTTGACGAAATTAGTGGTGGTTAACCCTAATTAGAGTCTCCAAGTGCCCAAGTGATCTAGCGTGCTTGTACGAGGTTGTGGCGAGGTTTCTCCACCCACAAGGAGCTACGTGAGCTAGCCGGAAGTTCTCCGGGGAATCATCCACCGACGGATCGGGATCGTCCACCTTACGGACAGCCGTGGAGTAGGAGCTTTATCTCCGAACCACGTAAACGCCTTGTGTTAGGGTTTGTGTTTGGTGTGTTGTCTTCTTCCTTCTTGTTTTAGGTTAACTTTCGTATTTGTTAGTTTGTTTTTGTATTCCGCTGCGTACTAACAAGTGTAGGAAGTGACGATTTGGGTGAGACGCTATTCACCCCCCCTCTAGCGGACGTCAAGGTCCCAACAAGTGGTATCAGAGCTAGGTGAGCTCTTGTTGGACTAATCGCCAAGAGAGCGGCTAGAGGAAGAAGATGGAGTCGGAGGGACCTCTCGGATGGGACATCCGAATCCCACCTCCATACGAGCGCGAGGACTTCGACTATTGGAGGAAGCGCATGGAGATGTGGTTCCAAATGAATTGGAACCAATGGATTGCATTGGAGGAACCGTTTAAAGCTCCAATGGACAAGAAGGGAAAGCGTCTCCGACGTCGATATTGGACCGATGAGCAAAGGGAGCAATCGGAGACGGACAAGGAGGTAACTAGAATTTTAATTAATTTATTACCTCCTAATGCGATATTGAATGTAGGTGAATACGAGAATGCAAGTGACCTTTGGAAAAAGGTAATTGCACTTCATGAGAGTCCTACACAAATCCAAGAAGAGAAGGATCAATCGAATGTTGACACGAGCTCAACATCCGAGGAGGAGAAGGAAGATGAGGAGGTATCATCCACATCTTCAAGGGAGGAAGAAGTGGAACCGCCCACATCTTCAAGTGAAGAGGAAGAAGAGCAATCCAAGGAAGAGGAGATCTTGAAAGCTCAACCCTCCACCTCAACTACCAAGAAGAGCACAAAGGATCACATCAAATGCTTTGAGTGTGGTAAGATAGGGCACTACAAGAGTAGGTGTCCTTCGCTCAAGAAGGTAAAGGAGGTAAACCCTAAACTCACTAAAGTTAATTTAGAAACTAATGTGAGTTGTAGGAAGAAGAAGGAGAAGAAGCACATTAGGTGCTTTACATGTGGTGAGTGGGGTCACTACCACACAAAGTGCCCAAGGAGAGGAGAGCTCAAGAAATTGGCGCACTTGAAGAAATGGGAAAAGAAGAGGAGCACAAGTCAAGGGGGAGCTTCAAAGGTAAAAGGGAAGGTAATCCCTATTTTGAAGTTTAATCCAATCTCCAATTCTTATATGCTTGTTAGAAATAATGTAGATTATTTACCTAAGCATAATCATGGATTTAGGTATAATGATAGAAATAGGGTTAACATGGTAGATAATCCTAAGAAATCATACACTAAGGGTAGACCTAATAAGACCCAAACCACTTTTCCTAAGGGAATGAAAGTGGGTGAAAACCTAAGCATTAATCCCAAGAAGGGGAGACACATGCCTAGGAAGGGTAGGTCTAGGAATGTCCATGATGGACATGTTGATTCTAGGGTTAGAACCTTAGAATTGGAAAATCAAGCCTTGAAGACAAAGCTTGAGGAAATGGAGAAAATCCTAGAGAGGTTCATTATTGGACCTAAAGGACTTGACATGTATTTGGGTGGTCAAAGACCCAAAAATATCAAATTAGGTCCCTCCAAGACCAAAAGGAGGTCAAGTGCTAAGGTAGCACATGACATTGGTAAGAGAGGTGTGACCAAAGACAAGAGAGAGTCATCCAAGGCCAATAAGAAGGAATATGCTAGGGTGGCATATAATTATGGCAAGGATGATGTGTCCAAGGTGAAGGGAAAGAAGAAACTAACCAAAGACAAGATGTCTAAGGTTAAGAAGGTGAGTTTTGTAGGCCAAGTGTCACCCGAGGTGCACCGAAGTGGCCTAGCCATAGTAGATGAGTCACCAAGGGAGGTGACTAAGGTTAAGAATCCTAAGGTTAGGAAGAGCCTTTGGGACCCATGGTAGATGGGTTATCAAATGTGCCAAGAGGTTTGGAGACGGACTTGAGTCTTAAACCTAGGGAATTGGCACACATGGGTTGTGTTTCATGCTTGAAAATATGACATTGGGGTCATATAGCATGATAATTGGTTTTGGATGTATAGATGTCATATAAACCAATGCTAGGGATGCATTGTGGGTTAGTATGGGCAAATACATCAAGAGGAAGCCAAAACTAGGACTTTAGGTCAAGGTTCAATTGAACTTTTTAGCTAGTTTTGTGTTTTGTGTCAATCTTGGGATTGGTGATAGATATATTTTTATATATATTTTTCCCAAGTAGATATTGATATAATAGACCTCTCCACAAAATTTGGGAATTTTTGGAGGTCTGTAGAATTTCTGGCGCATTTCTGAAGTTGGACAAAAAAGGCTGATTTTTTCATGAATAGTGTACCAGTCAACTGGTACAGTTACCAGTCGACTGGTAACACTGTTCACGAGCACAGAATGTCTTTGAAAGCTCGTTTTCATGGGGGCAGTCGACTGGTACTTCTTGCAGTCGACTGATACGGTCTGAAAATGTTTTTCAAGCATTAGAAAATGACCAAAAGAGTGGTGAACATGTATGTAATCTTACGGGGGATTAATACATGATGTTTATGGTCATTAGAGGTCAAAGAGTCCAATAATTGGGATATTGTTGGAGCTCTTTTTGATGTATGGCAAAGGGGGAGAAGTTTAGGTTTAAGTGGGAAACTTACATACCTTTGCAAGAAATCCTAACTCAAGGGGGAACTTAGGTGAAGGGGGAGCGATTGCTCATTTATTAGCAAAGGGAGAGAAGTTTACCTTTGCAAGAAATCCTAGCTCAAGGGGGAGCTTAGGTGAAGGAGGAGCCTAGGATTAGGTTCCATGATTTATGCATGTGTAGATTACATATATTTATTTGCATATGTATTGCTATATTGTTTCTCTAACTTAAATGGGTTGCCAAACATCAAAAAGGGGGAGATTGTTGGAGCAATCTGGGTACCCTAGGTTTTGATGTTTGGGTAAAGGTTTAAGTTAGGTTTATTGTTGTATTTGATATGTATTGTGAGTGTGCAGGATACAGGTACAACAAGGAAAGTCCAAGGGTGAGTCTTGGCGGTGTAAGTCCAAGTATGTAGTCTTGGCAACGTAAGTCCAAGTGTGATCTTGGCAAAGGAGGAAAGTCCAAGGATGAGTCTTGGCGGTGTAAGTCCAAGCATGTAGTCTTGGCAACGTAAGTCCAAGTGTGACTTGGCAATGGATGAAGTCCCGGAGGCACGACCTCTTGGCAAAGGAAGACCCGACAACAATGACAAGGCCGATGGAAGCTCCGGAAGGCAAGACGTGAAGGATGGGGAGGCATCCGAGGGACGCAAGGCTGATGGAAGAGGCTAGAAGGCTAGGTCTAGGTTGGTCGGGCGAGAACGAGTGCTGAGTGAATGTACTCGGGGTAAAATCCCAAAATTAGGCTTTACTGTAGCGTCGCTGTAGCAGTACTGTAGCGTTACTGTAGCAGTTGACTGCATGTTTTAGCAGTCGACTGGGCCAGTCGACTGGCAGCGAACAGAATGTGTGAAATCGAGCCGTTGGAGTGTAACGGTCGAATTTCCACAGAGGGCAGTCGACTGCATGTTTTAGCAGTCGACTGGTAGGCGGGGTTTTCAACCCGCGGGCTATAAAACCAAAGCTTGGGAGCTTGGTTTGAGTTGACGAAATTAGTGGTGATTAACCCTAATTAGAGTCTCCAAGTGCCCAAGTGATCTAGCGTGCTTGTACGAGGTTGTGGCGAGGTTTCTCCACCCACAAGGAGCTACGTGAGCTAGCTGGAAGTTCTCCGGGGAATCATCCACCGACGGATCGGGATCGTCCACCTTACGGACAGCCGTGGAGTAGGAGCTTTATCTCCGAACCACGTAAACGCCTTGTGTTAGGGTTTATGTTTGGTGTGTTGTCTTCTTCCTTCTTGTTTTAGGTTAACTTTCGTATTTGTTAGTTTGTATTTTGTTTTCCGCTGTGTACTAACAAATGTAGGAATTGACGATTTGGGTGAGACGCTATTCACCCCCTCTAGCGGGCGTCAAGATCCCAACAAGTGGTATCAGAGCTAGGTGAGCCTTGTTGGACTAATCGCCAAGAGAGCGGCTAGAGGAAGAAGATAAAGTCGGAGGGACCTCTCGGATGGGACATTCGAATCCCACCTCCATACGAGCGTGAGGACTTCGACTATTGGAGGAAGCGCATGGAGATGTGGTTCCAAATGAATTGGAACCAATGGATTGCGTTAGAGGAACCGTTTAAAGCTCTAACGGATAAGAAGGGAAAGCGTCTCCGACCTCGATATTGGACCGAGGAGCAAAGGGAGCAATCGGAGACGGATAAGGAGGTAACTAGAATTTTAATTAATTTATTACCTCCTAATGCGATATTGAATGTAGGTGAATACGAGAATGCAAGCGACCTTTGGAAAAAGGTAATTGCACTTCATGAGAGTCCTACACAAATCCAAGAAAAGGAGGAGCCCAAGGAGAATGACTCATTGGTCCAAGAAGAGAAGGACCAATCAGATGTTGACACGGGTTCAATATCCGAGGAGGAGAAGGAAGATGAAGAGGTATCATCCACATCTTTAAGGGAGGATGAAGTGGAACCATCCACATGTTCAAGTGAAGAAGAAGAGCAATCCAAGGATGAGGAGGTCTTGGAAGTTCAACCCTCAACCTCAACTACTAAGAAGAGTGAGAAGAGCCACATCAAATGCTTTGAGTGTGGTAAGATGAGACACTATAAGAGTAGGTGCCCTTCGCTCAAGAAGGTAAAGGAGGTAAACTCTAAACTCACTAAAGTTAATTTAGAAACTAATGTGAGTTGCAGGAAGAAGAAGGAGAAGAAGCATATTCGATGCTTCACATGTGGTGAGTGGGGTCACTACCATACAAAGTGCCCAAGAAGAGAAGAACTCAAGAAATTGGCGCACTTGAAGAAATGGGAAAAGAAGAGGAGCACAAGTCAAGGGGGAGCTTCAAAGGTAAAAGGGAAGGTAATCCCTATTTTGAAGTTTAATCCAATCTCCAATTCTTATATGCTTGTTAGAAATAATGTAGATTATTTACCTAAGCATAATCATGGATTTAGGTATAATGATAGAAATAGGGTTAACATGGTAGATAATCCTAAGAAATCATACACTAAGGGTAGACCTAATAAGACCCAAACCACTTTTCCTAAGGGAATGAAAGTGGGTGAAAACCTAAGCATTAATCCCAAGAAGGGGAGACACATGCCTAGGAAGGGTAGGTCTAGGAATGTCCATGATGGACATGTTGATTCTAGGGTTAGAACCTTAGAATTGGAAAATCAAGCCTTGAAGACAAAGCTTGAGGAAATGGAGAAAATCCTAGAGAGGTTCATTATTGGACCTAAAGGACTTGACATGTATTTGGGTGGTCAAAGACCCAAAAATATCAAATTAGGTCCCTCCAAGACCAAAAGGAGGTCAAGTGCTAAGGTAGCACATGACATTGGTAAGAGAGGTGTGACCAAAGACAAGAGAGAGTCATCCAAGGCCAATAAGAAGGAATATGCTAGGGTGGCATATAATTATGGCAAGGATGATGTGTCCAAGGTGAAGGGAAAGAAGAAACTAACCAAAGACAAGATGTCTAAGGTTAAGAAGGTGAGTTTTGTAGGCCAAGTGTCACCCGAGGTGCACCGAAGTGGCCTAGCCATAGTAGATGAGTCACCAAGGGAGGTGACTAAGGTTAAGAATCCTAAGGTTAGGAAGAGCCTTTGGGACCCATGGTAGATGGGTTATCAAATGTGCCAAGAGGTTTGGAGACGGACTTGAGTCTTAAACCTAGGGAATTGGCACACATGGGTTGTGTTTCATGCTTGAAAATATGACATTGGGGTCATATAGCATGATAATTGGTTTTGGATGTATAGATGTCATATAAACCAATGCTAGGGATGCATTGTGGGTTAGTATGGGCAAATACATCAAGAGGAAGCCAAAACTAGGATTTTAGGTCAAGGTTCAATTGAGCTTTTTAGCTAGTTTTGTGTTTTGTGTCAATCTTGGGATTGGTGATAGATATATTTTTATATATATTTTTCCCAAGTAGATATTGATATAATAGACCACTCCACAAAATTTGGGAATTTTTGGAGGTCTGTGGAATTTCTGGCGCATTTTTGAAGTTGGACAAAAAAGGCTGATTTTTTCATGAATAGTGTACCAGTGGTTACTAGTCGACTGGTAACACTGTTCACGAGCACAGAATGTCTCTGTAAGCTCGTTTTCATGGGGGCAGTCGACTGGTACTTCTTGCAGTCGACTGATACGGTCTGAAAATGTTTTTCAAGCATTAGAAAATGACCAAAAGAGTGGTGAACATGTATGTAATCTTATGGGGGATTAATACATGATGTTTATGGTCATTAGAGGTCAAAGAGTCCAATAATTGGGATATTGTTGGAGCTCTTTTTGATGTATGGCAAAGGGAGAGAAGTTTAGGTTTAAGTGGGAAACTTATATACCTTTGCAAGGAATCCTATCTCAAGGGGGAGCTTAGGTGAAGGGGGAGCGATTGCTCATTTATTAGCAAAAGGGGAGAAGTTTACCTTTGCAAAAAATCCTAGCTCAAGGGGGAGCTTAGGTGAAGGGGGAGCCTAGGATTAGGTTCCATGATTTATGCATATGTAGATTACATATATTTATTTGCATATGTATTGCTATATTGTTTCCCTAACTTAAACGGGTTGCCAAACATCAAAAAGGGGGAGATTGTTGGAGCAATCTGGGTACCCTAGGTTTTGATGTTTGGGCAAAGGTTTAAGTTAGGTTTATTGTTGTATTTGATATGCATTGTGAGTGTGCAGGATACAGGTACAACAAGGAAAGTCCAAGGGTGAGTCTTGGCGATGTAAGTCCAAGCATGTAGTCTTGGCAACGTAAGTCCAAGTGTGATCTTGGCAAAGGAGGAAAGTCCAAGGATGAGTCTTGGCGGTGTAAGTCCAAGCATGTAGTCTTGGCAACGTAAGTCCAAGTGTGACTTGGCAATGGATGAAGTCCCGGAGGCGCGACCTCTTGGCAAAGGAAGACCCGACAACAATGACAAGGCCGATGGAAGCTCCAGAAGGCAAGACGTGAAGGATGGGGAGGCATCCGAGGGACGCAAGGCTGATGGAGGAGGCTAGAAGGCTAGTTCTAGGTTGGTCGGGCAGGGACGAGTGCTGAGAGATTGTACTCGGAGTAAAATATAAGAATTAGGGTTTACTGTAGCAGTACTGTAGCGTTACTGTAGCAGTACTGTAGCAGTCGACTACATGTTTTAGCAGTCGACTGGGGCAGTCGACTGGCAGCGAACAGAATGTGTGAAATCGAGCCGTTGGGGTGTAACGGTCGAATTTCCACAGAGGGCAGTTGACTGCATGTTTTAGCAGTCGACTGGTAGGCGGGGTTCGCGGGCTATAAAACCAAAGCTTGTGAGCTTGGTTTGAGTTGACGAAATTAGTGGTGATTAACCCTAATTAGAGTCTCCAAGTGCCCAAGTGATCTAGCGTGCTTGTACGAGGTTGTGGCGAGGTTTCTCCACCCACAAGGAGCTACGTGAGCTAGCCGGAAGTTCTCCGGGGAATCATCCACCGACGGATCGGGATCGTCCACCTTACGGACAGCCGTGGAGTAGGAGCTTTATCTCCGAACCACGTAAACGCCTTGTGTTAAGGTTTGTGTTTGGTGTGTTGCCTTCTTCCTTCTTGTTTTAGGTTAACTTTCGTATTTGTTAGTTTGTTTTTGTATTCCGCTGCGTACTAACAAATGTAGGAAGTGACGATTTGGGTGAGACGCTATTCACCCCCCCTCTAGCGGACGTCAAGGTCCCAACAATATTAATAGTATAAATTATTCTATATGTGCAACAACTTATATTGCTAATTTACATATTCCATCCAAAACTAACTAATATACATTACATTGCTTGTAATCAATATTTAAAATCTCATAAAACCTTGGAGGATAAGAGCATTAAAGTGTAAAACAATAAATGAACAGTGAGAAACTAACTATAAAGAAAAAAAGAAATAATTTTGATTCTTACAAATTTATATTCCAATAAAAGAATATTAGTGTGTCCTTGTGCATGAGTCTCTTTCTTTTTGTTTGCATTTTCTCTATTGATTTTTGAAGTTTTCTGGCACAAAAATTTAGAATGAAATTATAACATTTATAAACATATGTCAAAAATAATTCATACTAGTTATATCTCAATAGACTTCCAATAGTTACATAAAACTTCCCAAGTTTGAGGTGGCAATCCATGAGGAATGGGTTGTATTGCAACAAGCTCTTCTAGTGGAGTATTTGAATCATAAGATGTAGTTTTCATTTCAGTCCTCCACCGTCTCCATGTGGCCGCCATCATTTGCATTATAACTCTTCTATGGTGCGTGGGGATATAGAAACGTGCCTATAACATAAAATGAAATATGTTCATCCTTTAAATTTAAAATTGAAGCTAAACACTTGTAAACTTACGATAACAAGTTTCCATGCATAATTCAATTGATTTGTCAGTATTTTTCTCCAATCTAAAAAGTGCAGGGGCAACAGAAGTCCATTCCGTGTAATAGTTCCAATAAAATTTGCAAACGTCAGTTGTAGATCACCGTAAGGTTGTCCCTTTTCATTGAATTCCACTATGAGCACATGATCGAGATGTAATGCATGAATATCTCTCATGATAGTCTTGCCACGTTTTCTTGGCTGACTTTGGGATGAAAATATGACCTCATTTTCAACTGAAAAAAAATAATTTATACTTAGTGTTGCAAAAATAATTTACTGTTCATATCCAAAAGCATTTTTCACCTTGCTCATTAACCTCCTCATTTTGTATCTTCAATGGTGAATGGGATGTTGTGTATTGTGATTCATTTTCATCATCAACTCCTCTGTTACTTGATTCTTCTCTCCGAGATCGTCTTTGTCTATTTTGGATTAGCTTTCGTATTCTTTTGTTTGTCATTTTCGAAAGTTACCTACAAAACACAATATAGAAATATGAATGAACTTTGAAGTGTACAACAAGAACTGCATTCATAATTTTATTTGTGAACACAATAACACGACAGATTCGTAAGTAGTAATAGTTCAAAAAATAGGATAAGATTCACAGGAACATTGCACACTCGCACAAGACAACATATAACAGAGTGCAATAGTATACTAATAAATAATTTTTACATATTTAAGAACTGATCAAATAGATGCATCTTCATGCATAATTATCCGTGATGTGGAGGTTAATCTAAACAACACACTGCAAGACCTGCTTACTCAGGTACATAGTCACATTTTGATTGTCATTCATGAGCATGCCACAGACAGTAAACTATCTTGCAAACTTTTTGACACTTGGAAGCCTTGAAACTGTCATAAAATGTTCAAGCATAATAGTCACATTTTATCCATCACTTTTTGCTAAAAAAGATAAGCAATCTAGAAGGTAAATCATGCTCGTCCAACTCAAATAAGAATTTTAACCACTCCCTTTTTAAATTCTACCAACATGGAGTTCTTTTAAACGCAAGCAAGGGATTTGGGGTTTGAACTAAATAGCTATATTATTAATCCTAATGACCAAAGCAGTAACCAGCTAACCTTAAAACTAACTTGTGCAGAGACAATTAGAGCTCAAGATAAAACATATACAGAAAGATTCAAGTCTTCAAGTTATGCATGCCCAGAAATCAGTGCAATCAAAGATATATGGTCGCAAGAGCTAACTAAAATCTTAATCATGAACATCATCAAATAACATATTAAACTATATATATTCATGACAGTAAAGAAGCAAAAGCAACCTAAACTAGCACTAATCCCAAATTCTGTACGCAACAAAACTATAAGAATCATTAAACACATAAAGGAAAACCAAATAAGGATAGTAAAACACAATAAAAAATCCAGAACCCCATCATAATACTATATCTTTGAATCAAAACCATCATGCGGCCCCCAAAAACATTGCTAGACCTGTAGTTTCATACTCAAGAAATTTTTTTACTAACAGTGATAATAGGAGAAGAATCGGATCATGTTAATTCCTTTGCCTTGAACTGCCTAGGGTAGAGGGATCAAGACAGGGCAAAGGAAAAAACCCCTAAACAGATTCCAAAAACAAAAGCCTTTACCTACACAAAGAGGTCGAAGGATCAAGACAGGGCAAAGAGAGGTCGAAGGATAAAACCCTAACAGCAGATTGGAATCGAAAATAGGTCAAATCCTCTGTAGAAGGCTTCCAAAATCAATAAGCAACAAAATAAATAAAAACTTGGAAAGTGACGGAAGGAATCGACGACGAGCTAGGTCAAATAGTGTACCTTGAAGGAGGAGGAGGTTATGCTAGCCGCGTACCTGGGAGGAGACGGAGGTTCTCCTGGCTGTGTAACTGAAAGGAGGCAGAGGTCGGAGGTCGGAGGTCGGAGGTGGAGGTCGGAGACTCGTCAGCGACAGTGTGTCCGTGGAAGTGACGACACAGCAGCGGATGAACGCTTCTTCCGCGAGCGTCAGGAGGTGGAGGTCGAGAAATAGTGGCAGAATCAGGAAATAGGGAAATAGCGGGCGGGCGGGCGGGCGGGCGGGCGGGCGGGCGGGCGGGCGTGGCGTGCGAAGTAAGGCGAGCGGAGGGGAGGGAGATGAATAGCGGGAATGTGAAACTTCAGGTAGAGTCATAGAGTGTGAGGAAGAGAAATTAATATAAAGGTTTATTTGTATTATTAATATTATTATTTATTTAATTTTAATTTAATAAAATAAATTTTAAAAAAATAGGAATGTAAATTATGTTAAAAAATTTTGATTAAAATTTTGAAATGCGCAGAAAAATGTTAATTTATAAAATTAGATGTGGATTCTATTAAATATTATTTAATTAATTTTAATTTAATTTTTTTTATAAATATAAAAAATATTAATATTATAAACTATACAATTTAATATTATATACTATTTTTTAAAAAATAAAAATAATAACAATAAAAAATTAAACTTATTAATAACAATAACATTTTTCAGTTTGAATTATAAACATGTCAACTAGACAATAACTCTTATTTAACATCGAGATAATAGGAGGATGAATTCTAATTATGCTCATAAACAACTTTAAATATTGTTGTGTGGTAAATATTGTTGTGTATTCAAAATTAATTATTGAACCACTGAAGATACAAATCAAAATCGAGAAGAATTTAAAAGTATAAATGTCATAATTAATTCAACCCATTATTAGTTGCAGGTGGAAATTTGATGTTATATATAAAAAGAAATAATTAGGCTTGCAATTTTCAAGAAATTAAATTTTTTATTTCCTAAAATCAGAAATAATTGTCCTAAAGCCTATGTGCCAATTCTTATTGCAGCTTCTGACCAGCAACTATTTTGATTTGAGCTCCTACCATCAGATTCAGATTATGACTAAGCAAATATACCTGGTTGAGGGGGGATTTCTTCCAAAGCTTCCATATCATATCCCTGTACTGATTAAAGGTCAGGCCTAGGCCTGGTTTATCTTCCTTCAATTTGGGAAGCTCTTCTTCTTCGAATGCCTATATCAACACACATTTAAGGACAAATAACACTAAAAGGAAACTAATCCAACGAAAAGCTCCTGAACAAGTAAAGCCTCTCCAACAAATACCATAACCTGATTTTATTACATATACAAACAATATCAAAAATACAATTTCCTATTTAGCATGTAATGACAAAACTTATCCATAAGAGAGGACTAGTTTTTCATGCATGAGGAAGGTTTTGATGACAAAAAATCAACGGAAATCTGGTCACTGTCTCAAGAATAAAGCACCTTACAAAGTAGCAGAGTCTTAATAAAATGCATTAATAAAATACCATTGGAATTATTGAGACTAAACAACATGCAAAGACAAAAATAGTAATAATCGAAACAATATAGATAGTTGATAGAAAAAAAAAGTCATTGGTTAGAATCCAATAAACAATAACAGCTCAAACATGTGAAAACTCATACAATGAAATGTTGGATTTCATATTTAAAATCAAGAATTCAAAAATCAAATTCACAAAGTGCTCTTGCTGAAATCAGAAATCAGAGAGTGCTCTTGTTGATTAATAAATCAAAAATCAGAAATCAGATTCATAAATCAAAAATCAAAAATTAGAAATCAATAAATCAATAAATCAAAAATCAAAAATTAGAAATCAGAAATCAGAAAGTGTTATTGTTGATTAATAAATCAGAAATCAGGCACAATAACTTTTGTTTTCTGAAACGGTCTTCCAATAACTTGCACACATCCCTCCAAATTGGCACAAAGGTAACTCAAAAACCAAATTGGCACAAAGCCTCCTAAATGAAAATAGGCTTCTCAATTCCTGAATTACAATGGCTTAAAAAAGAACTTTCAGAAATCAGGTTTCAATTTAAAATTACTGAATTAAACTTCATAAAATACCTTTACTTCAGTTTCAAAATTTTAACTTCCAGGTGATTGTAGCTGAGTTCATGTAGAGTTCAACTAAGTAACTGTTGGTAGTTTTGAGAGCATGAAACAGAAATAAAATAAAGCAGTAACCACTCACAGTGATCTCCCGAAGAAATCACAACTGAAGACGTCGGTTGACGAAGAGGCTGCAGTTGTCAGAAGCACGATCACGGGGCAACCGGAAAGCACTTCAAAGTTCACGAGCCAAATCTCAGCCTCTGGACGTTCACCTTTGCTCGTTGATCACCTCACACTTCGTTGCGCTCCTCTTTGATCACCTTTCAAAACCTCTGCACCCTCGTCCTCTTCTCAAAGGCTTGGATGCGCCTTTATAAGAAGACTAAGGAAGACGAAGGGGAAAGGACGCCCCTTTGTCTCCTTGGCGTTTGCAGTAGTTTGCAACAACGAGAGAGATGAAAGGACTCAATTTCCCTTCGTCTCCTGTAACGCCCAACATCTCCCACTCGTCCAAGTCAATCCATAAGGTTATATGGTCACATAGACTATGTCAGTCACATAGACTAAAAGGTGATCATGTCACGAAGACCAGAGCAAAATTAGTCACAAAGACCAAATAAGTCACGTAGACTTTATGAGGATCAAGTCACGAAGACCATAGCAAAATTAATTAGTCACAAAGACCAAATAAGAACATTCATTCCATACATTAGGGAAAATGGTTCGTGCGACAGCAAGCACACTGAGCATTCAACTGTTAAGAAGATTGTCACACCTTACTTAGCTGCTCCATAGAACGAATCACAGACATAAATGTCCATAGAACGAATCAGAGACATAAATGACTTGCCTTTATCCCAAATTAAATTATTTACATCATTATGAACATCTCTAATCTCTCATATTAACTATATGTCAAGAGCATGTTCAACATCTCCAATCAAACAAATTATTTACAATTACATTTTATGTACTGAACTAAAAATGTAACTGGTACCAGTGAATAAATGTCACAGATGTAAATCAATCTTAATCTTCCTTTTTAGCTAGAATCTATTCATTCTAATCAGATGCTTTCCTAGTTATGCTCCATAGGAGGAATCATCCATAGCCAATAGGAAACATGCTAAAGTAGCAAACACTGATCAAAACTTCAAGTAGACAGCTAAATAGTCACTTAGGGTAAGATTGAGATTAAATTATAATCTCAAGGGTCTCACATAGTAGAGAAGCAGGGATCCATTCTCCTACTACCCTTCTTGTCGCCATAGCACATGAGGTACGAATCACATGCTACGATGTTATTCTCTTTACTAAAAAGAGCACATGTGTTTTCTCAAATTTAACATCGTACAAATTTCGATTTAGACATACCTAATGTCTAATCCTCAATTCAACATATGAATTCTAATATGGCCTTTAGAAGATTCAGTAAATGGTGGGTGCATTTACTCCAATCATTATACAAATGATCTCATCTTGACACAATTATCAAGGCGACCTTAACTTATGGGTATGTCTCTATTCTCAGCTACATAAGTTATCTCATAAGCAACGGTCTTACCTCTATTTGTACTTAACAAATAGAGATGATTGTCCATGTGAGTGGACCAATCCCAATCTGCCAACATGCTTATCGAGACTTTTATTCGAATGTAACAAAGACATATACACTGAATAGATCATGGTATTTTTCATTTATCAAAATGTCTTTACAATTAGTTACATTCTTCGAAGTCCTAAAGACTTCACATGTCCATGAAATGACTCTTTAGTCAATGGCTTAGTAAAAGAATCAACAAGCATATTCCGTGTAGGGATGTACTCAAGAATTATCTTTTTCTTGTCAACAATATCCTTACAAAATTATACTTAATTTCTATATGCTTGCATTTGCTGTGATATTTGGGATCCTTGGAAAAAGCTATTGCAGCTTGACTGTTACAATACACAGTAGCAGGACTCCCACTATCCTCAGCAATCTTCAGATGCTTCAGGAACCTTCTTAGCCAGACAGCCTCTTGCACAGCCGCTGCACAAGCCACATACTCAGCTTTCATTGTCGACAAGGCTACACAAGTCTGCTTCTTGCTGCTCCATGAGATGGCGCTACCATTTAGCAAGAAGACATAGCCAGATGTGGATTTTCTGTCATCAAGGTCCCCTGCCCAATTTGCATCTGTGTAGCCACTTAGGCTCATTTCTGATCCTTGGAAGCAGAGGCAATAATCCACTGTTCCTTTGAGATATATGAATATCCTCTTCACCGCTTTTCCAGTGTCTCGATCCTGGGTTTGACTAGAAATGACTAACTAAGCCAACAATATAGCTTATATCAGGACGAGTACACAACATAGTGTACATCAAACTACCAATGGCACTGGCATATGGTTTCTTCTTCATTTCGGCTATTTCCTCAGGAATCTTGGGATACATACTTTTGCTTAAAATAGTACCTTTCGCTATAGGCATCTTTTAATGTTGCAATCTGACATATTGAAGTGTTGTAGCATCTTAGTGATATAAGCTTCTTGAGACAACCCCAAGAGCCTTCTTGATCGCTCTTTAACGATCTTCACTTCTAAGATGTACTCTGCTTCTCTCATATCTATTATGTCAAATTATGATAAAGCCAACTTTTGACTTCTATCACACACTTTATGTCACTTCCAGCTATTAGCATATCATCAACATATAATGATAAAATGACAAACTTTCCTTTCTCCTTTCTTTAGTAAACACAATGATCCTCATTGACCATTTCGAAACCATAAGATAATATTACTTCATTAAATCTTATGTTCCATTGTCTTAACGCTTGCTTTAGCCCATATATAGACTTCCTAAGTCTACATACTCTTTTCTCTTGCCCTTCAGCAACATAACCTTCTGGTTGTACCATATAGATTTCTTCGTCAAGATTACCATTAAGGAAAGTTGTTTTTACATCCATCTGATCTAATTCCATGTCATATTGTGCTACTATAGCTAGGATGACATGTATTGACACAAACTTCACAACTGGGGAGAATGTCTCTTCAAAATCAATACCCTCCATTTAGATATATCCTTTTGCAACTAATCGAGCTTTGTATCGATTAATCGATCCATCTACTTTCATCTTTACTTTGAAAATCCACTTATTCCCAATAGCCCTTCGGCCTAGAGGAAGATCGACTAAATTCCAAACTTGATTCTTTATCATTGACTCCATTTCTTTATCCATTGCAATTTTCCATTCTTTTCTAACTGAGCTTCTCAAAGCTTCCTTAACTGTTCGAGGTTCCTCATCATCAACTGGAAGAACCATCAATGACTCATTCTCAATATCAAACCTTCTCCGAGGAATAATCTGACGACTACTTCTTCGAAGGTTAGACCGTTGAGAAACTGACTCATGCAGTGGCAAATTACTCCCACTCGGTTGACTAGATTCAGGCATCTCCTGATCTGTTGATAAAGGAACATTATCCTCGTCCTCTATCTCATATAAAGGAATTGTCTTATCAACTTCACCTCTTGTTGGGAACTCAGTTTCAAGAAAAGTAGCATCTCTTGAGTCTATTTCAGAGATGGTTCCATCTTGTTGCTCACCAATAAAAACATAACCCTTAGAAGTCTCAGAGTACCTTATAAAGATACACTTCTTACCTCTAGGTCCTAATTTTCCATGTTCGTGAGTCTTATCATGAACGTAGGCAGCTGACCCCAAGGTCTCAGATTACTTAAATCCGACTTTCTGTCTGTCCAACGTTCATGTGGGGAAGATGGAACTGACTTTGAAGACACTTTGTTAAGTATATAGGCCGCAACTAATAATGCATCCCCCCAATAGGAGATTGGAAAATTAGCCTGCGCCGTCATAGACCTAACCATTTCAAGAAGAGTCTTATTTCTTCTTTCAGCAACCCCATTTTGCTGTGGAGTTCCAGGGATAGTTAGCTATCTAATAATCCCTTTCTCATTACACATTGTCTTGAACTGATCAGACAAATATTCACATCCACGGTCAGTGCGCAAGGTTTTAACCTTACGTTCCAATTGATTCTCAACTTCGTTCAAGTAACGAATAAAGCAATCCAATGCTTCAGATTTGTGAGAAATCAAATACACATGACCAAAACGCATGAAGTCATCAATAAATGTAATGAATTAAGAACTCCCATTTCTAGTCTTCATATTCATCGGACCACAAATATTCGAATGAATTAATTGCAATGGTGATTCAGCCCTAATAGCCTTTCCAAATGATTTTCTAGTCATCTTTCCAGCAAGACAATGCTCAGATATAGACAAGTTAATCTTAGCATGAGTGCCTAAAAGGCCCTCCTTAGCTAATCTATTCATTTGTTCTTGTCCTATATGTCCCAATCTAGCATGCCAAATTTCATCATTAACATCAGCATTACTAGTAAGAGCAATGTTTGAAAAACAACCATCATTATTATTTGGTTCTACATCAAGAACCATAAAACCATTTGTTACATAACCATACCCAATTAACACAGAGTTAATTCGAAGTTCCACACAACGACTATAAAAATTTACATTATAACCTAAATCAAGAAGACAAATGACAGAAACCAGATTCCGTCGAATCTCAGGAGCATACAGGACATCATGTAGAAATAAGGTGTCTCCACCACGTAGGTTGAGCTTGCAAGTGTCAATTCCTTTGACTTCAATTCTTGCATTGTTTCCTACATATATCCAAGGTACCCTGTTAGTTAGAGCCCTAGAGTCAATCATTTGATGATTGTTGTATGGACTCGTTGTATCATATTCTTGTATATAAATAAAGGCATTTGTTTTTGGTTATTATACTTACTTGTATTGGTGCCAAATAACTAAGTATAATAGCGTCCTTGAGTAGAAGGTTCTTACCTATATCAATTGATTGGTTGAATCGATAGTGAGATGATATAGGGAACACTACTCTTAATCATTCATAGTCAAGTATTAACATTCAAGGATAATGTTAATGCGACGAGACTAGCATTTAGGTCAACTCAATGACTTGATCTCACAAGTCATGGATATGGAGATATCAAGTTGACACATGGGTATGCATTGGAGAATGTATACTGAATAACCCGCCATGAGAAAGTATCATGGATCATTATATGAGTGTCATATACTTTCTCATGTGGCTATTAGTATGACTATTAGTCCTTGGACCTGAAGTCACCATGGTTCCCTACATAAGGAGTTACATACTTTGGCTTTGTCAAATGTCACCCGTAACTGGGTGGACTATAAAGGCGATTACTGGATATGTAACAAATTATGCGGAGGGATGTGAGTGATGTAGATGGGATCTATCCCTCCTATATGACGGGAGAGACATCGATATTCTTGATAGAGTGAGACCACTAAATGCATGGTCATATCCAAATGAGTCAATATGAGATGCTGAGCTCATTTGATTGAGTGAGTCTATTCGGGATTCAATATTTAGATTGATTAGAGGATGACACGGTCTATGCCTCACATTGATCAATCTAGATGTCAAGGATAGAATGACACTTGTCGTATATTGTAAAGAGTCACAATTAGTAGTGACAAGGTGATGTTGGATCTCAACATTTTTATAACTTGGGTAGTAATGATGTGTTGCTAGATACCACTTATTACTTATGCTTCTAAATGGGTTTAGGAGCATTGCCAACGTTATAAGAACCTATAGGGGCACACACAAAGGGCAATTAGATGGAGATTAGGTTCATTTGATGAACCTAAAGGATTAGGTTCATGTGATGAACCAAATTGGATTAAGAGTAATCCAAATTAGGCTAATTGAGTTGGTCTCAATTTGGTTCATGTGTTAGATGAGTCTAATTTGGACTTAGACTCATTGAATCAATTTAATTCAATGAATAGAGATTCATTAAATTAAAATTGACTTGAACCAATAGTTAGATTAGATTAACCATGGGAGAGAAGTGGTCAAGTTTGACTTGACTTGAGAGGAAGATGAAGGGTCAAGTTTGACTTGACAATTTACCACCTCATTGGTGAGTTGGCAAAGAGTGGGCCAATGATGATGCTCCACATGATCATGATTGCTTAAGTGGGATGCCACCTCATGGGAGTTACCAAGAGTTGTGACTCTTAGTATCCCATGGAGATAAAACTCCCTCTTAATGTGGTCGGCCACACTAATTCATTGGGGGAGTTTCATTTTCTTTTGTGTAACTCTCATCTTCTTCCTCAAGCTCTCTCTTCTCTCCCTCTCCTCCACTTTGGCCGAACCTTTCAAAGGTGCTAGCACACCTTTTGTTTGATTTCTCCATCTCTTGCTTGTATGGATACACATAGAGGAGTATCTACTTTGATACTCTCGAGATCCGGCGAACCTTGGACGAGCGGGATTAAGCGAAGGGCATCGCATCAAGGGTAAAGCTCTTCTCCTTTGTAGATCTAGTTTAGATCTAGGTTAGAAACTCGTACTCAAAGTTTTATGTAAATTTTATTTCTTCGCACGGATCCGGTGGCGGGGTTTCGGGGTTTCCGCAACGCAAAAAACGATTTTTACGGCTCGAAAAATCCAACAGTGGTATCAGAGCCATGTTCAATGCGTGTACGAGTTTTTAATTTATATTTTTATGAAAATTACAGATCTGTGAATTTATGTAAGTTTGTGTTTTTAAAGATTTTATGAGTATTTTTCTCGTAGAAGCGAAGCAACAAGTGTTTCGACACTTGTAAGCTTCGACAACCGAGAAAAATTTTCCGAAACGGCAAGTTCTCGCCCAAATCATTTTGGGACAGCAGGCTAAGGCACTTTAGGATCGCTTAGGAACACTCGCGATGTTTATATCGCGGGTAGGGGTGTTGCCCCTAACCCCGCAAGGGGCTTCGTTCCGCGATTGCCCCCGGAAATCGCTAAACGGGACCGCCGAGAATTTTTACTCATAAAAATTGAAAAAAAAATTATGAAAAATTTACAGAAATTTATAGAAATTACATAATTTAGAATTATATATCATTTTGTGATGGTCATGGCCCAAAGACCCCAATTTGATTGGAAATTGTATTGTAATTCATATTATGGCCTGCGTGCCATTTTTCTGTGATGTGCGTGTTGTACTTGATTCGCGACCTGTGCGTCGTGCCCTTCTATTTATTTATTCCTGTTGTAAATAGTTTAGACTCGAATGTAACTCGAGTTTCACCTTTTGTAATGTACAAAATTGAGGTGGTGGAAGGTCCACTCGAGACGGAGTTACGAGTGTTAGGACCTTAGGATGGCTAGAGAGGGGGGTGTGAATAGCCTCCACTAAAAACTAAATCAATTTCCTCACAAAACTTTGTTAGCACAGCGGAAATAAACAAAATAAAAACTGATGCAAGGAAAGAAAACCAACCCACAGCTTACACAAGTATATACGAGGTTCGGGGATAACTTGCCCCTACTCCTCGGCATGTCCGTAAGGTGGACGATCCCTTGATCTTTTGGTAGATCACACCCCGGACAAATTTCGGCTAAGTATTTCTCCTTCTCGGTGGAGTAACCTCTCCACAAAAGTCACTGAATAGATTTGAAAATAAAGCACAATGACTTACAGAGTTCAATGGCTAAAGGATTGAGCAAATGAACTTACAGCCACGAAGCGAAATGCAAAGACAGAAGGAAGCTTCAGCCAAGAGCTCAACAACACAGCCTCTTTCTTGATCGACAGAGAGTTTTTTCCTGAACCTTAGCAAACCTCTCTTCTTCCTTCTTGTTATTCTGCTTTCTCACTGTCCCGAATCACTGTCACTTGTGTCGAATCGCTGCAACCAACTCAGGCGTCGCCAATCACTCTTCCTTCTCATCTGGTTCTCTAAACTCACACCAATACCTTCCATGGTATTCACTGGTGTCTCTGAGCTCGAACCAATGAGCAAGAGTCAAGCTGTTGCCAACTGAATGCAGTCAGTGAACATTGACGCTCGAATTGCACCACTCGCAGTGAAACACAGCAGAAAGGTCACTTGTTCTTATTCTTCTGGTGTAGCTTAATTTGAAATTAAACATTGGCACGTCACCTGCAACCTGTAACTCAAAAATCTCACAGCAGATGATTTGATCAGGTGAATCAGAAATCACAGAGAAACAGCAGAAACAAACGACATGTTGTGGATCGGTCAACAGGCCGATCCATAGCTCTCTGGACCGATCAGGACTCGTCCTGATCGGTCTGTGGACTGATCAGCCTATGGGTGGATCGGTCCACAGACCGATCCCCCTATGATTCTGAGTCTTCGTCGCTTGTTACTGATCGGTCACCAGACCGATCAGATAACCCACAGAAAGTTTCTGTGTGGTTACTGATCGGTCCACCGACCGATCATATACCTAAGGTATCACTGGATCGGTCTGTCGACCGATCCAGACAACCAGAGTATCACTGGATCGGTCAATAGACCGATCCAATGTCCCTGTGTTAGTTTTAGAGCCTCTCAGCCCTAAACCCTAACGTCTTCCTGGTCCAGAGAACGAGCTACCAAGCCCTCTCTGACCTAGTCTGGAGAACGAGCTACCGAGCCCTCAACGACTTCGTCTGGTCCAGAGAACGAGCTACCGAGCCCTCTCTGACCTAGTCCGGAGAACGAGCTACCGAGCCCTCTCCGACTTTGTCCGGTCCAGAGAACGAGCTACCGAGCTCTCTCTGACCTAGTCCGGAGAATGAGCTACCGAGCCCTTTCCGACTTCGTCCGGTCCAGAGAACGAGCTACCGAGCCCTCTCTGACCTAGTCCGGAGAACGAGCTACCGAGCCCTCTCCGACTTGCGTGCCAAGTATCCGTACTTGGACTTTCCCTCTCCACATGATCAACCTTGATCAATAATCAGTCTGAGTTTAATTAATATCTGATACAAACTTAAATCAGTGTCAACATCAAAATAACAGCCAGGTCAGACTGTATCAACAATCTCCCCCTTTTTGTTGTTTGACAACCCGATTTAAGTTTAGATCAGAAATGTTCATATTTCCCTAATTTTAGGGGAATCAAGATCCTCCCCCTAAGACAAATAAAACACCATGTAAGGATAGGGGAATCAAGGTCCTCCCCCTCAGGCCAAACTTCCATTTATCTCTAAACTTAGTTATCTTCTCCCCCTTTGTCAAACACCGAAAAGGTGCGAATTAGGTAAGAAAACTTTAAAGGACTCCCCCTTAACCCATACTGTCTTTTTCTTAATTCACCTAGAATACCCTCTAAGTATATTATAAGACAGTGATAAAGAAATAAGGGACATACAAGACATGACATATGAACAGCATATTAAAAACCAATAAGAAGTGAAACATAAGAGAATGAACAGCATAAATAGATGAAATCAGCAAGTATCCAGGTTAGACATAAATATCCAACAAACAACATCCAAAACATAGACAGGCAAAATGACATCAAAGAACAATGTGTATCAATCAGCCTCCTCATCATGAGGAGCATCAGCATCATCAATGGAAGGAGTGGGTCCCTGAGGTGGCATGCCGCTGCTCGAGGATGGATAGCCCGGGAAATCCTGCGGAGGTGGGTATCTGGCCATCCATCCCATAATCGCCTGATGTGTCGCCAACTGCTGACTGCGTAACTCATCATAGTGCTGGTCAATCCGGACTCACAGCTCGTGGAGCTCAGCAACCAGCAGCTCATCGTGCCGATCAAAGCGACTCTCCAGCTCGGCGATCTGCCAGCGCAGGTCAGGATCTACCTCTCCATCGTCAGCAGCAGCAGCAGGAGGAGCAGCAACAGGAGCAGCCGCAACCTGTCGTGGAGGTCCCCGTGGTAACTCACCTAGAGCTCTCCCATCCTTCCACCAAACATCCCCATTTTGTCCTATGATGCCAGACTTGGAAAATACCCGCTTCCCAAGTCTGCAGTCCTGCCTGACCATCTTAACTATTCTACCCTTAGAGACATCAATCTGAAGGGTCTCGAGCCAATCTGTAATTATATGCCCATAAGGCATATAAACAGTGAAGTTGTTTGGCTCACTATAGGAGATGATCGAAGAGTAGATGCTGGACATGATGTCAAAGTCGAGACACCGACGCAATCCATAAAGCATCAGGCAATGATATGGTCGGATTTCAGACAATGGTTTAGATGTGATAGGCAGAAGGCAGTTCGTGACAATTTTAAAAAGAATGTAATCTTGAGGAGATAATCTCAAGGCTGTAAAAGTAGGAAAATCAACATCTAATTCATCTAGCCCACCCGGTCTAGGATGTCTGAAGAAATACTCATAAATAGAGTCAGGTGATACATCAAAGGGCTCAGGTAAGGGGTCGGGTAAGTCTGGATATATAGAAAAGACATTTCCGGAACACCTCCGGCAACCTAGATAGTCAAAGAAGGCTGAGAAACTGAAATCAAGAGTCCGCTTAGCAACTCTTGTTTTATAACTTACATCATTAGTTTGATGAAGATTGTTATAAAACTCAGATACTAAGTCATAATTGATATCTTGTTCTAAATAGACAAGAGTATCAAGTTTGTAGTAGGCAATGATTTCTGACACAGTTGGACAAAATTCGTCCATGAATTTTCGATCCACAGACCTACAAGGGAGTAATTTAAAGGTTCTTTGTCTATAGGCTTCCTCAAAATTATGGTTTGGGAATCTCTCGGAGACAGATGGTTGAGGTCGAGAGGAAGCCTTAGACTTCGACTTCTCAGGTGACTTAGACTTAGAGGTTCCTTCACCCACTTGTTTCTTTCTAAGGGTTAACAAAGTGATATAATGGGGCAAGTAAGTGAGCACCGGAGCCACCCGAAACAAAAACCACAGATATGGTGAGAAATGAGATTGAAATGCCAAGTTCTAGAGAAGTAGGGAGTTACCTTGGTGCAATTGAAGTATCGTTTGGTTAGGGCTTTGGCTATGGTTCCGGCGTGCAAAGAGTGGAGAAGAAGTGAGGTGTAGGGAAGAGTCGGCTAGGGCTTCCACGTGAAAAGGGAAAAGAAAGGATCGGGAAGTTTTAAGGGAGATGATGGGTGTACAGATGATGAAATGATCGGACGGCTGTCCGATCAGGAGGTATCAGGAGCCTCCTGATCGATCCCTGGACCGATCCAGGGACACCCTAATCGGTCTGTAGACCGATCAGGAGACGATCAGTAGTCACTGATCGGTCCCTGGACCGATCAAGGAACCTTCTGATCGGTCTGTAGACTGATCAGAAGGCGATCAGTAGCCCTCTGCGTACCAGATTGACCTGATTGGTCCCCGGACCGATCAGGGAACTACCTGATCGGTCTGTAGACCGATCAGAAAATGATCAGTAGCGAGCTCTGCGTGCCAGGCTGACCTGATCAGTCCCCGGACCGATCAGATTACACACAGAAGAGTGGAGAGATCGGTCCGTAGACCGATCAGTGTCTGATACTTAAATTTTTCAGTAATTTCAGTAACTGAAATTCGTAGAGATGTTCGATAATTCGTAGAAGTGTCTCCAGGAAAACTTCCAAGTTCAGTACCTAGAACCTGGAGGATCTACAAGCATAACTATTTCCTAAAAATTATGGTCTGAAATTGTTTATAGCCCGAAAATTTCAGACATTTAGAAAACAGGCAACTTAAGGCCTGAAAACTGAAATTTTTGACTTGTTATGTTCAGTTTCAAGTTTGTCAAAATATAACCAACTTGCTATCATTATTTCAAAGACTTGTCCTAGTTTCAATCAAAATCATGAAAAGTATCGTTCAAATGTATCAAACAGTCCATCAACCAAAATTACATTATTTCTAGATAAAGATCCAACCAAGTTTCCTTGGTTGGAATATATGAGTAAGATCTAGGAACCAAATACACATGAATTATGTAATGATCTTTCCCATACTCAATTTATGTCTCTTCAACCTAATTATTCAAGGGAAGCATGATACATTTTGAATAATTCGGCTGATCCTAGCATCTCACCCCATTTCTAGCAAACAAACATCATTTGTTAATCCTATAGTTTGTGTTAGATGTCCCCAAGTTGCCCAAATTGATTTCCCAATTTCTCTTGGTGTTTTAATTGTCCTTATTGATCATAATGGGGTCCTAATTGCCTATTGAGCCAAACACATTCCCAATTCTCTCCTCAAATGACTAAATTCATTTTCCGGAAGAGGTTTGGTGAAGATATCGGCTAGGTTTGACTTTGACTCAACATATGTGAGTGCAATGTCTCCCCTAGCTACGTGATCTCTAATGAAGTGATGACGCACTTCAATATGTTTGATCCTTGAATGATGGACTGGATTTTTTGTTAGGTTTATTGTGCTGATGTTGTCACACAACACTTGCACTCCCTTATATGAAAGCCCATAATCTTCTAGAGTGTGGATCATCCACAACAATTGTGATACACTCTCTCCCATGGCAATGTATTCAGCCTCGGTCGTGGAGAGAGCAACACAATGTTGCTTCCGACTTGACCAACTAACCAATGATGATCCTAAAAATTGGCAACCCCCACTAGTACTTTTCCGATCCAATTTGCACCCAACATAATCGGAGTCGGTATAACCTATCAAGTCAAAACACGCCGTACGAGGGTACCATAGACCTACTCTAATTGTGCCCTTAAGGTATCTCAGAATTCTCTTAACTGCAATTAAATGAGATTCCTTGGCACAGACTTGATATCTAGCGCACATGCCCACAGCAAAAAGTATGTCTGGTAGACTAGCTGTAAGATATAGAAGACTACCGATCATGCTTCTATATTGCGTTAGATCAACTGGTTTTCCATTCTCATCATTGTCAAGGCGAGTGTTTGTTGCCATTGGAGTGGATACTTCCTTAGAGTCACTCATTTTGAATTTCTTGAGCATCTCTTGAGTGTATTTTGTTTGATGGACATAAATGCCATCTCGAGTTTGTTTGATTTTAAGTCCAAGGAAGAATGTCAATTCTCCCACCAGACTCATCTCAAACTCACTTTCCATGTGAGTGATAAATTCATTCAAATAGCCCTTGTTATTTGAGCCACAAATTATGTCATCGACATACACCTGGGCTACAAATATGTTTTCACCATCTCTACGCAGAAATAGTGTTGGGTCTATTTGACCTCTTACAAAACTCTTTTCTAATAAGTAAGTTGACAACCTTTCGTACCATGCTCGAGGTGCTTGTTTAAGCCCATAAAGAGCTTTCTTGAGCTTGTACACGTGGTTTGGAACTTCGGTATTCACAAACCCCGGTGGTTGTTCAACATAGACCTCTTCTTTAATGAAACCATTTAAGAAGGCCGATTTAACGTCCATTTGATAGAGCTTGAAGCCTCTATGTGCAGCAAAAGCTAGCATTAAATGAATGGACTCTAATCGAGCCACGGGAGCATAAGTCTCATCATAATCGAGGCCTTCGACTTGACTATAGCCCTTGGCTACAAGTCTTGCCTTGTTTCTTACTACTTCTCCCTTTTGGTTTAACTTATTTTTGAAGACCCATTTGGTTCCAATAATGGTGGTCTTCTTAGGTCTAGGAACTAAGTCCCACACTTGGCTCCTTTCAAATTGACCTAACTCATCTTACATAGCTATGATCCAATCAGGATCATGCAATGCCTCATCAACTAATTTTGGTTCGATTTCTGAGATCAGGGCGACCTCATTAGACTCATTTCTAAAGAATGATCTAGTCCTAACCCCTTGTTGAATGTCTCCCACAATCTGGTCTTGGGGATGACTAGAGGCTATCCTAGATTGCCTTGGTGTTGATGCCTCATGAGTTATCTCACTAGACACAGGCAGGGGCTCAGTATCAGGTAAAGGATCAGATTGAGCTCTCTCTTGCCTATGCTCATCGTCATCGGAGTCAACTTCGACTCTCTCTATGTTTTGATCATTTAAACTTAGATTTCTAAGTTCAAATTGAATTTCTCCTACATCCCTTGATTGATCATTTGATTTAGGGATTTCTTCAAATGCTACATCCGAGGACTCTTCAATCAACTTAGTCCTATTGTTGTAGACTCGATAGGCTTTGCTGGTGAGAGAGTACCCGACTAGTATCCCTTCGTCAGCCTTAGCCGTGAACTTTCCAAGATGATCCTTGGTGTTCAAGATAAACACCTTACAACCAAACACCCTAAGATGTTTAATCGTAGGGGGTTTCCCAAACCAAAGTTCATGGGGAGTCTTTCCTAAAAACCTATGTATCAAGACTCGATTTTGCACATAGCAAGCGGTATTTACCGCTTCAGCCCATAAGTAGCTTGGTAGTGAGTACTCATTGAGCATGCTTCGTGCAACCTCTTGCAAGACTCGGTTCTTTCTCTCCACAACCCCATTTTGTTGTGGGGTCCTTAGAGTAGAGAACTCATGCCTATATCCTTTTTCTTGACAAAATTCTAAAAATCTATGGTTTTGAAATTCTCCACCATGATCACTTCTAATTGTTTTAATTGTTGTTGATTTTTCATTTTCAGTTCTTCTACAAAAAAGAAACAAAAACATCTATGGTTTGATCCTTATTTTTCAAAAAGAAAGTCCATGTATATCTAGTAAAATCATCAATGATCACTAAGCAGTATCTACTTCCATTCAATGAAATAACATTACTGCAATCAAACAAATCCATATGCAATAAATCTAAAGAAGTAGATGTACTTACATCGCTTTTACCTTTATGAGCCGCTTTTGTTTGCTTACCCTTTTGACATGCATCACATAATTTTGTCTTTTGGTACTTGATGCTTGGTAAGTCACGCACTAATCCTTTGTTAGCCAGCTTTCGAATATTGTTCATGTTTACGTGGGCCAACCTTCTATGCCACAACCATGATTCTTCTTCTTTTGACATGAAACACTTAGCAGAGGCATTAGTAGCACTTTTAAAAGATACTTGGTAAATGTTATCTACCCTTGTGCCTACTAGTACCGTGTCAAGTGTGTCAATGTGTTTGACCAGACATTGACTTGAATGAAACTCAATTGTGTAACCCGTATCACACAATTGGCTGACACTTAGGAGATTAAAAGTCATCCCCTTGACTAGAAGGACATTTTTGATTTGGAGACATTCGGATATTTGAATATCTCCAACTCCTATAACCTTAAGGCTACCATTATTACCAAAGGACACATTACCTCTATTTTTGTTTTGAAGGGTAGTAAAGAGTGACTTGTCCCCGGTCGTGTGCTTGGAGCATCCACTATCAACAAACCAAGTTGATAGATGCTCCCCCTTGACAAATACCTACAAGACACGAAAGATAGATGTTTTAGGTACCCAAATCTTGGGACCTAATGCATCTACAATGAAAGACCTAGGAACCCATGCCTTGGTCACACCCTTCCTAGTCTCATGAACCCTAGAAGCATGTGATTTATGAAATTGGGTTCTAGACACTAAGGAAATGAAACTAGACTCCTTAGGTTGATATCCTAATCCAGCCTTGTTGTAGACCGCCCTTTGGGCATTTAGAATCATATCTAAGGTCTTAGAGCTAGTTGAGAATTTCTCAAGCATTTTCTTGAGTTTCTCAACTTCACTCTTTAGAGCTTTGTTTTCATCCTCAAGAAGCTCTTGATGAAGGTCATCAACCTCATCTTCCCTAAGAGTCTTCAAGTGTTCTACTTCTTCTTTTAATAATTTGATTTCAGTTTTTGATTTCTTAAGCAAAGTTGATAAATATGCAATAGTTTTATAGCATTTTTCTAAATGTGGAGAAGTTACCTCTTCATCATCCGAAGATGATGAAGCCGCGGCTGATGTATCACTTCCGGACTCCGATTCCTCCCTTGCCATCAGTGCTAATTGACGAGTGGTTTTCTCCTTCTCTTCCTCTGATGAGCTTGAGGAGGATTCATCCCAAGAAGCTTTGAGAGCCTTCTTCTTCTTGGTCCTTTCTTCCTTCTTCTTGAGTTTTGGACACTCGCTCCGATAGTGTCCTTTTTTGCTACACTCATAACATGTAACGTTAGTCTTATCAATATTTTGATCAATAGACTTACCTTTCCCTTTGTATCTCCGGCTCCTTCTCATGATTCTTCTCACGAAGTTGGCCATCTCGCTTGATGATGATCCTCCTTCATCATCGGACTCGGAAGAGGATGAGGATGTAGGAATCTCTTTCTCCTTCTTCTTTTCTTTCTTCCTTCTTCCATCCTTGCTCTTTTCTCCTGCAACTAAAGCAATACCTTTCTCTTTTTGACCCTTGTTAGCGAGTTCATGAAGTTCCATTTCACAAAAGAATTCATCTAACTTAACAATTGAAAGGTCCTTGGAGACCTTGTAGGCATCTACCATAGATGACCACAAGGCATTCCTTGGAAAGGCTTTGAGAGCGTACCTTACAAGATCGCAATTTTCTACGCGTTCATCTACGGAATGAAGACCATTGATGATCTCTTTGAACCTTCCGTGTAGTTCACTTACCGTTTCGCTCTCCTTCATGGTGAGATTTTATAGTTGGTTTAGGAACAAGTCTCTCTTGGCGATCCGAGAGTCTCGGGTTCCTTCTTGGAGCTCGATGAGCTTGTTCCACAAATCCTTTGCACTCACAAATGGTCCTACCATGACAAGTTGATCTTTGGCTATCCCACATTGTAGGGTGACCACCGCCTTGGCATCGGCTTGTCCTTTGCGAGTTTTCTCGGCAGACCACCTTGACGATTCTAGCTCCTTACCTTCTTCGTCCTTTGGAGGTGTGAATCCTTCCTTGACCGAGAACCACATGGAGATGTCGGTCTTGAGATAGTACTCCATACGACTCTTCCAATATTGGAAGTCCGCTCCGTCGAAGTAGGGCGGGCGATTGGTACTAAAGCCTTCCTTCATAGCCATCTTCTTGCTCTTTAGGGTGTTAATCAGGATGAAGAGCGCCTTGCTCTGATACCACTTGTTAGGACCTTAGGATGGCTAGAGAGGGGGGTGTGAATAACCTCCACTAAAAACTCAATCAATTTCCTCACAAAACTTTGTTAGCACAGCGGAAATAAACAAAACAAAAACTGATACAAGGAAAGAAAACCAACCCACAGCTTACACAAGTATATACGAGGTTCGGGGATAACTTGCCCCTACTCCTCGACGTGTCCGTAAGGTGGACGATCCCTTGATCTTTCGGTAGATCACACTCCGGACAAATTCTGGCTAAGTATTTCTCCTTCTCGGTGGAGTAACCTCTCCACAAAAGTCACAGAATAGATTTGAAAATAAAGCACAATGACTTACAGAGTTTAGTGGCTAAAGGATTGAGCAAATGAACTTACAGCCACGAAGCGAAATGCAAAGACAGATGGAAGCTTCAGCCAAGAGCTCAACAACACAGCCTCTTGCTTGATCGACAGAGAGTTTTTTCCTGAACCTTAGCAAACCTCTCTTCTTCCTTCTTCTTATTCTGCTTTCTCACTGTCCCGAATCACTGTCACCTGTGTCGAATCGCTGCAACCAACTCAGGCATCGCCAATCACTCTTCCTTCTCATCTGGTTCTCTGAACTCACACCAATACCTTCCATGGTCTTCATTGGTGTCTCTGAGCTCGAACCAATGAGCAAGAGTCAAGCTGTTGCCAACTGAATGCAGTCAGTGAACGTTGACGCTCGAATTGCACCACTCGCAGTGAAACACAGCAGAAAGGTCACTTGTTCTTATTCTTCTGGTGTAGCTTAATTTGAAATTAAACATTGGCACGCCACCTGCAACCTGTAACTCAAAAATCTCACAGCAGATGATTTGATCAGGTGAATCAGAAATCGCAGAGAAACAGCAGAAACAAACGACATGTTGTGGATTGGTCAACAGACCGATCCATAGCTCTCTGGACCGATCAGGACTCATCCTGATCGGTCTGGGAAGACTCTGATCGGTCTGTGGACCGATCAGCCTATGGGTGGATCGGTCCACAGACCGATCCCCCTATGATTCTGAGTCTTCGTCGCTTGTTACTGATCGGTCACCAGATCGATCAGATAACCCACAGAATATTCTGTGTGGTTACTGATCGGTCCACAAACCGATCAGATAACCCACAGAAAGTTTCTGTGTGGTTACTGATCGGTCCACCGACCGATCAGATACCTAAGGTATCACTGGATCGGTCTGTCGACCGATCCAGACAACCAGAGTATCACTGGATCGGTCAACAGACCGATCCAATGTCCCTGTGTTAATTTTAGAGCCTCCCAGCCCTAAACCCTAACGTCTTCTTGGTCCAGAGAATGAGCTACCAAGCCCTCTCTGACCTAGTCTGGAGAACGAGCTGCCGAGCCCTCTCCGACTTCGTCTGGTCCAGAGAACGAGCTACCGAGCCCTCTCTGACCTAGTCCAGAGAACGAGCTACCGAACCCTCTCCGACTTCGTCCGGTCCAGAGAATGAGCTACCAAGCCCTCTCTGACCTAGTCCGGAGAACGAGCTTCCGAGCCCTTTCCGACTTCGTCCGGTCCAGAGAACGAGCTACCGAGCCCTCTCCGACTTGCGTGCCAAGTATCCGTACTTGGACTTTCCCTCTCCACATGATCAACCTTGATCAATAATCAGTCTGAGTTTAATTAATATCTAATACAAACTTAAATCAGTGTCAACATCAAAACAATAGCCAGGTCTGACTGTATCAACAACGAGGAGGGTGCGAGGAACACGAGGTGGTCAAAGGAAGGAGCTTGAGAAGCTGTTGACCTTAGGTTGACCATCCGATCTTCTCATTGGCTTGAGAAGATCGTAGTAGGGTCATGACTAATCACAAAAAGTTTAATTAATTGCTTGTGTGTGTATATGTGATGCATGCTAGATTTGTAATTAATTAGTGCCTTAACGATTATATTAGATCTAAGCCACGCACATGATACACCTCCACGATTAGATTAGATCTAAATCGAGTATATGATACACGTCGACGATTAGATTAGATCTCAATCGTGTCAACTCGAAATGCCTACCATGCCGTGATACCCATCACTACCTCGATCGCATGTTGTTGTTGAATCTGCCAAATCAGAGCAACGCATACTATCTTGGTAGGGTGCGGAGGGACAATCTTGGTCCCGCCTATCAACGCATAGGTGAGTACAAATCAATTAGATTGAGTAACTAGTTAACTCAATTGGATCGAGTTTAACTATAGGCATTTTCCAATGGTTGGTAGATAGGTCAAAATCACGTTTATATTAACTCTTGGGCGTATTAGCCAAAGCTAACTCGAGTTTTAATATAAATGCGGATCTTGATCCTATAAACAAGAGTTGTATAGAGATGTAATTGGTAATTAGTTACCTACCAATCATACTAAGTCTTGGGCATTTTAGCCAAAGCTAATTCAGGGCATAGTATGATGTGGATCTTGTCCCACATGAATTATAGAATTCAGTGGGAGCATCATTTAATTAAAGGCCTAATTAGATGATTAATTGGAATATGATATTTATTTCCCTGTATTTTTCTGTTGTAGATTACCATGACGTCAAATACGAACTCTTTCTCCTTGCGTTCCATCCTTGAGAAGGACAAACTCAACGGAGCTAATTTCCTGGACTGGTACAGAAATCTGAGAATAGTTCTCACTCAAGAAAGAAAACTGTACGTCCTGGAGCAGCCCATTCCCAAGGCACCTCCTGCCACTGCCACGTGAGCTGATCGTGATGCTTACAAGAAGTATCAAGATGACGCATTAGATGTGTCATATCTCATGCTCGCGACCATGAACTCTGAGCTTCAGAAGCAACATGAGTTGATGGGCACTTATGATATGGTTGAGCATCTTCATCAACTATATCAAGGACAAGCAGGACACAGTTACTGATTCTACAACAGAGGACGAGTATATTGCTGCATCAGAAGTAGCAAAGGAGGCAGTTTGGATCCGCAAGTTCATTATTGAGCTTGGGGTGGTTCCTAGCATAGCTAATCCCATAGAGCTCTATTGTGACAACAATGGAGCAATAACACAGGCTAAGGAACCTCGCTCACACCAGCGGACCAAACACATACTACGGCGCTTCCATCTCATTCGAGAGATTATCGAGAGAGGAGATGTGAAGATTTGTAGAGTATCCACAGAGGCTAACATCGCAGATCCCTTGACCAAGGCTTTGGCATAGAGAAATCATGATGGTCACACTAGGTCATTAGACCTTAGAGCCAACACTGATTGACACTAGTGCTAGTGGGAGATTGTTAGTTAGAGTCCTAGAGCCAATCATTTGATGATTGTTATATAGATCGTTGTATCATATTCTTGTATATAAATAAAGGCATTTGTTTTTGGTTATTATACTTATTTGTATTGGTGCCAAATAACTAAGTATAAAAACGTCCTTGAGTAGAAGGTTCTTACCTATATCAATCGATTGGTTGAATCGATAGTGAGATGATATAGGGAACACTACTCTTAATCATTCCTAGTCAAGTATTAACATTCAAGGACAATGTTAATGCGACGAGACTAGCATGTAGGTCAACTCAATGACTTGATCTCACAAGTCATGGATATGGAGATATCAAGTTGACACATGGGTATGCATTGGAGAATGTATACTGAATAACCCGCCATGAGAAAGTATCATGGATCATTATATGAGTGTCATATACTTTCTCATGTGGCTATTAGTATGACTATTAGTCCATGGACCTGAAGTCACCATGGTTCCCTACATAAGGAGTTACATACTTTGGCTTCGTCAAACGTCACCCGTAACTGGGTGGACGATAAAGGCGATTACTGGGTATGTAACAAATTATGCGGAGGGATGTGATGATGTAGATGAGATCTATCCCTCCTATATGACGGGAGAGACATCGATATTTTTGATAGAGTGAGACCACTAAGTGCATGGTCATACCCAAATGAGTCAATATGAGATGCTGAGCTCATTTGATTGAGTGAGTCTATTCGGGATTCAATATTTAGATTGATTAGAGGATGACACGGTCTATGCCTCACATTGATCAATCTAGATGTCAAGGATAGAAGGACACTTGTCGTATATTGTAAAGAGTCACAATTAGTAGTCACAAGGTGATGTTGGATCTCAACATTTTTATAACTTGGGTAGTAATGATGTGTTGCTAGATACCACTTATTACTTATGCTTCTAAATGGGTTTAGGAGCATTGCCAACGTTATAAGAACCTATAGGGTCACACACAAAGGGCAATTAGATGGAGATTAGGTTCATTTGATGAACCTAAAGGATTAGGTTCATGTGATGAACCAAATTGGATTAAGAGTAATTCAAATTAGGCTAATTGAGTTGGTCTCAATTTGGTTCATGTGTTAGATAAGTCTAATTTGGACTTAGACTCATTGAATCAATTTAATTCAATGAATAGAGATTCATTAAATTAAAATTGACTTGAACCAATGGTTAGATTAGATTAACCATGGGAGAGAAGTGGTCAAGTTTGACTTGACTTGAGAGGAAGATGAAGGGTCAAGTTTGACTTGACAATTTGCCACCTCATTGGTGAGTTGGCAAAGAGTCGGCCAATAATGATGCTCCACATGATCATGATTGCTTAAGTGGGATGCCACCTCATGGGAGTTACCAAGAGTTGTGACTCTTGGTATCCCATGGAGATAAAACTCCCTCTTAATGTGGCCGGCCACACTAATTCATTGGGGGAGTTTCATTTTCTTTTGTGTAACTCTCATCTTCTTCCTCAAGCTCTCTCTTCTCTCCCTCTCCTCCACTTTGGCCGAACCTTTCAAAGGTGCTAGCACACCTTTTGTTTGGTTTCTCCATCTCTTGCTTGTATGGATACGCATAGAGGAGTATCTACTTTGATACTCTCGAGATTCGGCGAACCTTGGACGAGCGGGATTAAGCGAAGGGCATCGCATCAAGGGTAAAACTCTTCTCCTTTGTAGATCTAGTTTAGATCTAGGTTAGAAACTCATACTCAAAGTTTTACGTAAATTTTATTTCTTTGCACGGATCCGGTGGCGGGGTTTCGGGGTTTCCGCAACGCATAAAGCTATTTTTGTGGCTCGAAAAACCCAACATACCCGACGATACTCCACATGTGTTGCTTGATCACATGCTACGAGGTTCGTTGCTCCTGATTCTACAATCCACAAAGAATATGAATCAGCTAACAATACTATACTTGTAACATATTGCTCGTGGAAAGAAGATAACAATGGGCCTACCTTTTTAGGCTCAGTACAATCCCGAGCAAAATGGCCCTTCTTGCCACAGTTGAAGCAGGTCAACTTGCTCATAGGTCTTTGTCCATATCTCTTTTCTTTCTTCTTGATTTGGTTTTTAACAGTAACAGCACTAGCCTCCTTTCCTTTCTTAAACCATCTTTTCTTATTCTTGGAACTAGAACCTTCAGCTACAAAAGCTTGACCAGAAAGCCTTGCGGATTCAATCCTCTCCGCCTCAAGTTCAACATGGCGTGAGACATTGGTGAAAGTCTTGATACTCTCACTGAGGGTCAGATTCTGTTTCTTCATTTCCCAAGAATCAGGAAGGGAATGGATAACTGCCTGAACCTATTGTTCATCAGTCAACGCATAACCAGCAGTCTTAAGCTCTTGAATCATGTTACCCATCTCCCTGAGATGTTGGGCCATGGTAACATTCGAGCGCTTTTTATAGCTATCAAACTTTATACTTAGCTGACGGAGCTTACTTAGACATATTCCACTGTACTTCTCTCTAAGGGCTGCCCAGACAGCATGAGCAGATGGTAATGACTCATACTAAAATACTAGGTCATCCATCATTGAACTAATCAATATACCCTTAGTAATGGAGTCCTTCCTTTTCCATGCCTTATAGGCATCAAGGTCACGTCTGTGCTATGCTGTAGAACCATCAACCGGTTCTTCCATGATTTGATTTATAGCCTCTAGAACTTCTTGTTCCTCAAGAACGTATTGTATCTTGAGGTGCCAGATTTTATAGTTATCCCCATATAATTTCTCATCCTTATTGAGTTCAGCAATGATGTTTTTAGTTATCATGATCTGCATAAATAAACACATTATTTATTATTTCAGTGTAATTCATATATGTACAATTATTTATTGACTCAGTGTAAATTAGAGTTAGTTTACAAAATCAAGTGATAACATTATTTTCACTCATCATTTGTATGTTTTAATCTAATCAACACTGATCAATCATATTACACACATCTCATCTAATGAACGAATCATTATTAAAATGAACTAATCATTTTTCATATGAACTAATCATATGGGTATATAAACGAATCATATTCACATAAACTAATCATGTCATGAAATGAACTAATCATTTCTAAGTTTGTTAACATATAACATAACTTTTCATTATATAATTCTGTTCGTACATAACGACAGAAATTATTACATGACTCAAATAGTAGATGAGCTAACACTGTTCGTACATAACAACAGTAAACAGAACACTAATAAACTAGATAGGCCAGCACTGCTCCCACTAGGACAAACACTAGTGCAGTAGCCAATATTATCCCTATTAACCTGGACTCATTTGGGATAATCTCAGATGGGGCAACTTCAGGATTCTCCATCAGATCCATTTTTGGATCTTCCTCGAACATTTCCTAGTCCTCTTCAGACTCTTCAGGCTCTTCTTCACCCATATGGTGAAGCAATTCCTCACACAGTTCTGAATATGTGACCCGTCCTTCATGATGTCCCCATGCATAGTCTGCTATTACCCTAGGATACTCTGGCAATGATTGCATCAATGCCCAGATCCTATAACTGTCAAGGACTGGAAACTCTTCTTGCTCAAGTTTCCAGAACAGTCTATCAAGCCTTCTTACATGTCTGTCGACTCCATAAGCAGGCTTATACTCTATCTCCTGAATCTCCTCTCGGAGCTGGTTTTGTCGCACTTTGCGACGAGTCAATGTGGTAATAGTCCGTGCCATCTGAAAAATTGAATTTAAATAAGTCAGTACAAAACCGACTAACCAGTACAAAACCAGTTTAATTCAATTCATACAGGCATAATACCATCATTATAAATCAAGAAAAACAAATCTTCTCGATTTTCAGGAGGTTAAGTCGACTGACTCATTGGATCGGTCAATAAGGAGTCCAGATCTTAAGCTTAATCTATTGTCCTCATTAGAACTAATATAATTGGGCAGGGATTTCTGACCTATGTTCTGTTATTGTTTAAGCTCATTTGAGTCAATTTCAGACTTATTGATCAAACTTAAGTCTGTTTGATTCATCCAATGCCCATTAGATTAAGTCTGACCCATTAGAACAAATCTAATCTTTTTATTATCAAATCTGACACAACAAAACTAATCCGATCATATTTGATCAACCCAACTTCTGTAATCAAGATCACCCTAATTAATTCAATAATAAACTGAGCTGGTTAAACTAACTAATAATTTGAACCAGCTTTAGGTATCATTGAATCAAGCTGGTCTTCTTAAATCAACTAATAATTTAAACCATACATGGGTTTGATCAAACAAGTTGGTCTGGTTCCATTTTCAGTAAATTGAACCATAAATTAATTACATATTTATTTATTAATTAATTAATACATTTTCTTATGTATTTAATTAATAAATAAATATATTTAATTAAATTTTATGTCACTGTTCATGTACATGAACAAGGAAAAATTAAAAAACATGCATGCACTTTGTTTTATTTTTTCTTTTACACATTGTCTTTTTTTTTTTACTCTTGAATCAATTCATGAATCGATTTAAGTACACTGTGCTTCGTCAAAACGGCACTGTTCATCCTTTTCTCTCTTCAATCGATTCCAGAATCGATCAATCTACTGTGCGCGATTTTGAATCGATTGAAATGAAATTTCAATCGATTCAATTCAATTGAATTGATTGTTTAATCGATTCAATTGATGAACAGTGCTCACTGTTCATCTTCTTCTTGGCGACAGAAGAAGAAAAAATGCGAGTTTTTCCGCGTCGATTTTCATGCTTTCAAATCTATGCTCTGATACCACTGTTGGTAGTTTTGAGAGCATGAAACAAAAATAAAATAAAGCGGTAACCACTCACAGTGATCTCTCGAAGAAATCGCAACTGAAGACGTCGGTCGACGAAGAGGCTACAACTGTCAGAAGCACGATCACGGGGCAACCGGAAAGCACTTCAAAGTTCACGAGCCAAATCCCAGCCTCTGGACGTTCACCTTTGCTCGTTGATCACCTCACACTTTGCTGCACTCCTCTTTGATCACCTTTCAAAACCTCTGCACCCTCATCTTCTTCTCAAAGGCTTGGGCGCACCTTTATAAGAAGACTAAGGAAGACGAAGGGGAAAGGATGCCCCTTCGTCTCCTTGGCGTTTGTAGGAGTTTGCAACAACGAGAGAGACGAAAGGACTCCGTTTCCCTTCGTCTCCTGTAACGCCCAACAGTAACAATTCCTTTTTTCCATATTGATTTGCACTCACAATACATTAGTAAAAATTGTTGTTGATAGTTTAAACATAATGAAAGAAAATACAAAAATCAACCAAAGTTTTCATCATCTGTTTCATTGTTCACAACTAAAAGAACATCAACTATTGAGCCCTCTACATCAGTTCTAATTAATTCAACATCTACTCTATTTACATCACCTAATATTGATTCCATATTAGAATAATTATTATGAATAAAATACATCGTATCCATATCATCTTCATTGCCCTTGTTGTATGTATCTCTTGGCGTGTGACGAATAGCACAGTATCAATCCTCCTCCTTTGGATCATGAACATAATAAACCATTTGAGCTTGCGTAGCCAAAATAAAAGGTTCATGTTGCTCACGTTCTCCTGTATGTATCAAGCGTGAAAAATTCAGCATTGAAAATCCAAATGGATCCATTTTGAAACCTGTAGTAGTGTTAACCCAATCGCATCGAAAAAGAACAATTCGTCCACGACCACCATAATCAAGTGAGATGATATCAGCTAGTTGACCATGATAGACTGACTCATGATCATCATTATCATCCATCGCTTGCACCATAACTCTGCTATTCTGCGCCTTTTTATTTATTTTTTCAGATTCCACGTGCGAAATGCAAACCTATTTATGTTGAACCCATGATAATTAAATGCTACTGGATTTGGACCACGGAAAAGCACCCTAAGATCTAAGTTATCGATTCGTTCATTTACTCGATCAACCTGTAAGGTACACATATAATTTTTACAGTAAAAAAATTAGCAAGTCTATTTATTAAAAATTTATAATATAAAATAAATCACATATATTACTTACTCATCTTGCAAACTATTCTAGAAATTGCATTCTAACCATGTCATCCAACTGAGAATTACTTGGGCGTTGGCCATATCTATGTCTTCTCTCCAGTTCATTTTTTTATTTCACTGTTCAATATCAACATTAATATATAATTAGAAAAAATGATTGATCATAAAACAATAAAATATTATGCAAAAAATTTTTAAAAATAGTAATACTTACTCACGATATGGTTGCAACACTGTACAATCAGAGAGAATATATCTATGAGCTTGAGTTAGAGTTTTGTCATCCAAGGTAACTACTTGAAGCCCTTTTGTTGGTCGCCCTACATGTGGAAACATCGGTAGTGTGGGAAACTCATCATTTGGTGTCTCTTTATGCCGTGTTCTGAGATTATTTAATGAGCTGTTACCATCTACATAATGAGAACAAAACACAGCACATTCATCTGCTAAATATGCCTCTGCAATGTTGGCCTCTAGTCGTGCTTTATTTCTAATAAGATTTTTAAGTTTCCCCAGATATCTTTCTATTGGGTACATCCACTGATAATGTACAGGCCCAGCAATTCTTGCTTCATACACTAAATGTACCACCAAATGAACCATTATTGTGAAAAAAGATGGTGGAAATATTCTCTCTAATTGACATAAAACCAAAATAACTCCTTCTTCAGTCTTCTGTAATTCTTTTTCTTGTAGGGTCTTTGCAGATACTGTTCTAAAATATTCACACAAACTAATAAGTGGAGCAGTAACCTTTTTTGACAACACGTGACGAAGAGTAATTGGAAGGAATTGTTCCATCATAATATGACAATCATGGCTTTTCAAGCTCATAATCCTACAACGTCCAACGTCCACACACTTTGAGATATCAGATGGCATACCATCAGGAACACAAATATCTTTCAATACAGAACAAAATATCTTTTTTTCATCTTTAGACATAGAGTAACATGCAGGTGGCAAATACTCTCTACCATCTGATTGCGCCCAGGGCCATAATTGTTTCATAATACCCAAATTCTTTAAATCTCTACATGCTGCATAATTATCTTTGCTCTTGTTGGAATCATCTAAAAGTGTTCCAACAATGTTGTCGCAAATATTTTTTTCAATATGCATAGCGTCCAAATTATGTCGAATCAAATTAAATTCCCAATATGGAAGGCTAAAAAATATGCTTTGTTTTCTCCACATTTGTTCAATTGATCCTGTTTTTATTCTCACATTTGGTTTTGATGCATTATTCTTACCAAAAATCACATTCTTATTTAAGGTCATTCGTAGAATGTCAGATCCCAACAATGGTGCCAAATCCAACTCACGTTGCTCTGGTTTTCCATAACTTGACATTGTTCGTAGTTATGAATCTGGTGGTAGAAAACGACGATGCCCTTTGAATAACCACTTTTTGCCATGTTTTAGGTACACTACATCTGTATTATCAACATAAGTTGTACATGCATTCTAGGTATATGTATTCCATCCAGACAAACAACCTAAACCAAGAAAATCACTGACTGTCCAAAGTAATGCAACCCACAGTTGAAACATTTTTTTGTCACAAGCATCAAATGTGGCAATCCCATTTTCCCATAATTCTTTCAATTCTATTAATAGGGGACGTAAACATATATCAATATCATTTCTTGGTGCTTTTAGACCTGAAATAAGTGTGGATAAAATAATAGAATAAGGCTTCATGCATTCCCAAGGTGGCAAATTGTAAGACATCAGGACAATAGGCCAAGTACTATGTGAAGTGCTTTGATTTTTAAATGGATTAAACCCATCAGCGGCGAGTCCCAAGTGTGCGTTTCTAGGATCAGAAGCAAATTCATAATGACGTTTATCAAATTCCTTCCATGCTCGAGAATCAGCTGGATGCCTTAGATTTCCATCCGAAGCACGTTTTTTTGAAATGCCACTGCATATTTTAGACGTCTTGGATGACATGAATAACCGTTGCAATCTTGGTTTCACCTGAAAATACCAAAAGACTTTGGCTAGAATTTTAACCTCGAGACATTTTTTTCCACCTTTATATGATCTCCTTGATGATTTCTATAAATTTTTCCATCTTGGAAGGTTACATACTTTGCAAGCCTGTTCATTCTCACTTTCCCTCACAATAAATCATGTAATCATTTGGACAAGCGTGTATTTTTTCATAATGAAGTCCTAAACTAGAAATTAATTTCTTTGCTTCATAGAATGACTTGGGCACTTGAGTTTCAGATGGAAGTACTCGACGAAGAAAGTCCAACAATGTTGTAAATGACTTATCACTCCATTTCCATTCACTTTCAATTGAAATAACTCAACAAGGAATGACAGTTTAGAAAACTTTGTGCATTTGGTATATAGCTGTTGTTTCCCTTCCTCTATTAGTCGATAGAAATCTTTCACATTAGACACCATCGGTGTATGACTCGTTGATGCTCCAATGTAATTTTCATTACTTGTAGATCCTTCATGCATCCCAAATGCATCATGCAACATTTCTTGTACCATGGGTTCATGGCTAGTTACTTCAGAAACTTGTTGCACCGAATCATGAAGTTCTTTGTTATCATGGTCTTGTACAATTAGTTTTTCTCCATGAAAATTCCAGATGCGATAATCTTGTAGATACCATTTATCATTAGATGTTCGTGTACTGTCTCACGATCATGACTCAATGAGTTTATGCATTTGCAACAAGGACATGGTCTCGTGACATCTGGAGCCACATCACCAAATGCATAATGTAAAAAATATAGGATTCCCACCCAATACTCAAGACTGCCATGTGGCGCAACCATCCATTGCTTCTACATAATTTGATGCTATTCAATAATTTATAAAAGTTAACACATTGAAGCAAGATTTATCAAAATTAAAGAAACTTCGTAGATAAAATTTCAAAGAATTAAACAAACATATATATAAATACAATTCTTAAATATAACATTTTAAATATATAAACAGAAGGATTTCAAAAGGAAAAAAATCATATATATATGCTAATGGTATTATGAGAAATCCGTGATATTATTCAACTTAAAGAACAAAAATATGAAAAATGAAGCTTAGCATCATAGACACGCTGTAAGCAAACTACAATAATAAACTTGAAAAATAGTATGTGTAACGACCCAAATTTCCTCCTGTTGAGCCCAAAAGTAATTCAAAAATATTTAAAAATGCTATAGAAAAATTCTAGAGATTTTTAGGAATTTTTAGAGTATTTTTACGTAATTTTTGGAGTTCGTTTGGTATTTTTACCAAGAGGAAGAAGTAAAAAATAATAATAATAATAATATATGTTGAAGCCGGGTTTTGAACCCAAGATCACGGACCCAAACCCGAGTCTTAACGAACTCAGCCCAACCATTTGGTCTACGGATGTTTTGTTAATCATATATGGAGAGATATATATTTAACTAGTAGTTAGGAACAGTAAAATAAATTGGAAATAAAAGTGCGCAGCTGAGGAATCGAAGCCGAGATCTCTGACTTGGTTAAAGCTGGGCTGACCAAGTGTGCTAGCGATCGTTTGTTATTAAAGAAGGAGAAAAATTCTATTTAGGCAGTAGTTAGGAAACAGGAAATAAATAAGAAGAAAAATGGTTGCAGCCGAGACTCGAACCCGCGAGCCCCCCTTAAGCGAAACGCAGCCAAACAACTGTGCCAGCGGGCTTTGCTAATTTAGGAAGGAGCGAAATATTCTAAAGCAATAGTTGTTAATAAAAAAATCCTAGTTATAAAAGAGGGGAAAGTTTTTCCCGAGCCCTAATTTCCCTTCTCTCCTCTCTTCGGCATGCGATGTCGTTTCTGCCCGAGCGAGAATCAAACGAAGCCGAGCTTAGGGCTCAACTCCGGCGGCCGACCAAGGCAAGGTTCTGTGGATTTTTGACACCGCCGAGCTCCTCTCGACGAGGAGAAGTCTGGAGCACGAGGAGGATCCGCGATTTTGAGTCTTCCGATCAAAGCTCCGAGACCTAGAAGTCCTCCTTGCGTTCGGTTGTGAGTTCAAGATGCAAGGTAAGTTGCTACTCACCAATAGTAAGATAGCTTCGAGATTTTCTTTCCTTGCTGCCGTGAATTAAGGATTTGGATTTCTACACGAGTTTTGAGTTTTGTACTACTTCTTCTTGGTAGTTTGGGATTCTAGATTAAGAACGTGAAGGCTTCTGCTGGATTTCGATTTTATTTCAGACTTATCGCCCTTATAGTTTTTGGATTGGTTGTTGGGAATTAAGTCTTAATTAGGATGTTATTGCTTTTCCTTGTCGAATTTGCAACTGTTGTACCGATTTTTGATAGATTAAGCTTGATTGATGATGCCTTTGTTCCTCTTTATGGCTTTTAGAATTTTGTACAGATTATTGGTAGGTTAAGATTCAATGGTTAGAGGTTTTGTTCTTTTGAGAGCTTCTAAAATCTTGGACAGATTCTGTCGGTAGATTTAGCTTGAGGATTGGTATTTTGATGGAAATTTTAGAACTAAATCAGCGGATTAAGAAGCAGGATATCGATTATGCTTTGAAAAGGTTTGAAGCAGATGGACAATTTGAAGCTATGTTTTCTAGATTAAGAGTCCATGCATTAGAGCTGCTGGGTAGAAGATTATATAATCGTTAATTCATTATGCATTATTAGGCTCCTGATAGTTTAATTCTTGTGTTATGTTTATTAATTCTTCATGCCCGATTTAGGCTCTTGATATTCTAGTGCTAAGCATGAATTGTAAATAGAAAGGATACTGTGAATCTGTATGGTTACAGAGTAAATGTCATGTGCTTCCAATCCAAGCATGAAGTAGATGGGTTATGATATTTATGTGACTAATTGGATGGGCATGAACATATGTGGTGATGGGTTTTAAGCTTTAATGTGATCTGGTCATCATTCAAGTTCATTGAAGTGTAGAGCACTTATATGAAAAGCTACAGCAAGCATTTAGTTTTAATCTTTAAAGAAGGTTTAATTTTCAATCTGGTTCCATGTATCAATTAGCAAGTGGAACAATAAGTCATAATAGTAGTAATCACAGTTAGCTAACATAAAGTATTTGTAAATGTCATAAAGATGCTGACCATCATAGTCAAATAGAAGAATGTGGAAGAGGTTAGATAGGGTTTTAATGTTTCCCTTTTAGAATGAAAAGGATTTAGAAGAATGCTATGTTTGGAGTCTTTATCTTTTTGTCCAGCAACTATGTTGTTATGTATTGTGACAAGACAATTTTGGTGTTTGAACAATGGTCAAGAATCTTCAAGCAAAGAAGTTGTTTACATATCAAATTAATTATGATGACAACAGAATCGTTAGTTTAGCTATCCTAGGCTGGAGGTTTTTCTAACTAGAGGGGAAAAATATTCTTTCCATACTATGTACACATTATGCTAGTCTTCAGTTAGGTATTAGTAGTATAGTGTAGAATTCATGTTTACAGCAAGCATGAACAGCTCTATTTAGAGCTTAGAATAGCCTTTCTTTCTTTGAATTTCTGCGGGCCTGAACAGCTTTACTTGAAGCTTAAAACAACCCTTTCAATTTGCAGGTTAAGCAAGTGCAAATTCAGTTTCAAGTTAGTTTTCTTTGCTGCTGTACAAAACCCGAACTGCCTTTTATTCAAAGTATATATATACATATATATATATATATATATATATATATATATATATATATATATATATATAGTTAGATTTATCTTTAAGTTTTTAGTTTCCCTTGGTTCTGTTATTAGGCAATGAACATAGAATGACTTGGATCAAGTATTGATTTATTAGGCTAATTGGAGGTTGATCCGGCAGTGATTTTAGTTTATTTTATGATGAAGTAGATTGTGTAATCTCTTTAATGCAGAAGCGTGGATGAAGAGTGAAGATGAGCATATGTAATATGTTGTTTTGGTGAGTATCATGTATTAAACTAAAGATGATTTGAATTGAGGTAATGAATTTAACAGGTGAGAAGTATGTGAGTAATTTAGATATGCAAGTAGTAAGTTTAGAGTGAATGACTTCTACTCTCTAAGAGTGACCGTTACTTATCTACTACTCTACTTAACCGGTTTATTAAAAATCACATGGAAAACCCTACCGAAAAATTTTGGCAGAGCCTCCCCTGTAACGGTGGCCATTTTCTATAATACAAGCATAATATACTCAGCCACAGGCAGCTGGAAATATATTCCAATCAACCACGCAGTTTAATAAGAAATGAAAACTAACCACAACGACGCAGTTTAATAATTCAAATCATGCAGATAATGAAAAACCGAAAACATAACCTCTTACTACATAATTCTCTTATCAACTTAATAAGAAATTAAACTAAACAAATTCTTAAACTAAATGAGTTCTTTAGCTAAGTCCTAAGGACCTCCATAGTCCACACATCACACACTCCTCTTGCATCTCCTTGTCGCCTTCCTTCACTGTATCTTTTCTTTCCCTTTATCTGCAGTAGGAGGAAATGCAGTCTATAAGCATAAAGCTTAGTGAGCGCTATCTACTCACAAAAACTCGATATGCATGTATATAAATAAAAACATGCTAAAACTGAATGCTAACATATAAAACTACTCATGCTCATATATAGCAAAGGAATCATGCTAACTGAAATACTAAACATGTATAGCTAATCATGCTCATAAGAATGAAACTATAAAAGAAGCATACTAAACATGTAAAGCTACTAAACATGTAAAGCTACTAAACATGTAAAACTTCTAAACATGTAAAACTACTAAACATGTAAAGCTAAACAGGCTGAATAATCTAGTAGCAAGGAAACAATTGAAACTACTACTGCATCCTTCAAATAACAAGAAAACTAACTTTCTAATTCTAGACAGATTTGAAGCTCATTTCATTTGTTTCAAAACTTATACTTTAATACTTCAAAATAATAATAAACTTCTTTTGGGCCCGGCATTGTACCAATTTGCGCGCATCCTTAATAAGAGTCGAGGTAGCTAATCCCGAAACTACTAAGGTACTTCTAGGCCTTGTGCCTAGGGGCATATTGGAGCCCATCCCTTGGACCTTGTGTGTGGTACATGCCCTTTAAAAGTAAAATACTTTTTTTTTTAAACTATAACTTCTTTATACTTGTTATGCTTTAATTCTCTTATAATAAAATGCCTTGGCATTTCTTTGAGCACCTGGCGTGCTGCTGATCCCAATACTTAAACTTTAGGGATCCTATCAAGACCTTGGTCTTTTCTCACTTATAACTACTCATCATAGCAAGGAAAATCTAAACTAAATGCTATGTATATATATGTGTATACTATAATCTGTTCTTGCCCATCTTAAAGCAAAAGGGAAAACTAAATCAACATACTACACTTATAAAACAAATCTGCACATGTTCAACTAAGGTGAAACAAAAACTGCACATGTTCAGCTATGGGTAAATGAATTCTGCACACTAAAATGTTGCCTATTAAGTTAACACAATTCTGCATATTAAGCTACACAATTCTGCATACTAACTTAATTAAATTCTGCATTATAACTTACTAAAATCTGCATGCTTAAAATAAATTATCTAGAACTGAGGTATGAAATCTGTTCCTACTCATGGCAATAACAATAAATTCAACTGTAATGTTAATGAGGAGACTGTTCATACTTGTTAAAGTAGCAAGGAAATCCAGAATGCGTGCTTAAATAACAACCCACTATACTGCTCACAACAGTAGCAAAAGAACTGAACCGCATACTCAAAAATGAGGGCAGTTCGTGTTAGTTACATAGCAAAGGAACATCTAACTAAAATGCTATTCATACAACGTAATAAGAATCTATTCATGCTTGTTAAACTAGCAAACTTCTTAAACTATCTACTCCAAATAAGAGGCTGTTCATGTATGGTAATTAGCAAGGAGAAATCAAAACTAATATGCTGCCTGATATCTCAACAGTAAGCTTAAGATGAGGGCTATTCATGCACGGCAGTATCTAAATGATTCTAAAACTGCACACTTTAGATTAAGGTAATTGGCCGCTTGTTCTTGTTAATGGCACGAAAGTGACAGAAATGCTAATGTTTGCATAAAAATCTACATGGCATACTTAATACTGTACAGGAAATCCATAGCGAGGAAAATAAAACCATTAAAATCCGAACTGCAGCAAGCTCCAAGAGGGGCTGTTTTTTTTCATTGCAGCAAGGAAAAACATGAACAAAATCTGAAACTAAGAATTTGTGGTAGCAAACTCAAAACATCAACCTTTACTACAAGATTCAAAAGAAAAACAAGGGGAAACAAAATCCGAAAACCACTCCTACTGCAGGTGAGTAGCAACTCACCGGGATTTGCTTGGACTTACAACCGAAGGAGAGGAAGGAGATCTAGGGTTCGGATGAGGTGAAGGTCTCGGCGATCCCTTCATATCCGCGTGTTCTCCTTGACGAGGAGACCACGAATCCGTGAACAACTCCCGGAAAGAAGTCCTCGCCGGCCGCCGGAGACGAGCCCTAGCGTCGTCGCCCCTTTTCGCCCGAGAGAGAAGAATCGCGCCGTCGGGAGAGAAAAGGAGAGAAATTTCGAGAGAAAATTTTTAGGTTTTCCTCTCTTAACTTAACCTCTTTTTATAACCTAGGGTTATTTTATTAAATACTATACCTTAAATATAATCCGTTCTTTCCTTAATTAACAACAGCCGCTGGCACAGTTGGTTGGCTGCGTTTTGCTTAAGGCGCAGCTCACGGGTTCGAGTCTCGGCTGCAACCATTTTTCTTCCTATTTATTCCCTAATCATTAACTACTGCTTACCTAGAATATTTCCCCTTCTTTAATAAGGAACGCCCGCTAGCACAGTTGGTTGGGCCGGTTTTGCTTTGGTCCCTCCGACCCGAGGTCGTGGGTTCGAATCTCACCTTCAACATTTTTTTTTTAAACTTCTTTCTTTTTATAACCCTACTAAACGACCTCCAAAAATTACGTAAAAATACTCTAAAAATTCTTAAAAATCTCTAGAATATTTTAAAAGTATTTCCAAATATTTTTATGGACTTTTAGAACTTGAAATAGGGAAAATTGGGTTGTTACAATTCCCCATACCTTATAAAAAGTTCATCCTCGAACTTAGAATAGTTCTGGATATTTCTGTCTCATACTGTCCTCCCACTCCCAAGTGACTTCCTCGTGCTTCTGGTTCTGCCAGACGACGTTCACTAGTGGTACTTCTTTGCTTCTTAGTCTCTTGACTGCTCTGTCCACTATCTGTGTAGGTCTACTCTCATAACTAAGATCCTCTTGGATCTGCAATGACTGAGGCTCAATCACTTGGCTAGGGTCATGGAGGCACTTCTTTAACATGGAGACATGAAACACATTGTGTATTGCTGACATGTCTTGTGGTAAATCCAGCATGTAAGCTACTTTCCCAATCCTTTCTGTGATTGGATAGGGTCCTACATAGCGAGGACTTAATTTGCCCTTCTTGCCAAATCTCATCACTCCCTTCATAGGAGCAACCTTGAGAAAAACTGAATCTCCTACTTGAAATTCCAATGGCCTACGGCGTGTGTCAGCATAACTCTTCTGTCTGCTCTGGGCAATCTCAATTCTCTGTCTGATTTTCTGGATCGCCTGAGTGGATTCTTCTATCAGCTCTGTCTGAATGCCCAGCTCCACTTCCATTTCTCTTTTTTCTCCTGCTTCTTGCCAGCATATAGGTGATCTGCACTTTCTGCCATACAATGCTTCATATGGTGCCATCCTGATGGTGGCCTGATAGCTATTGTTGTAGGTAAACTCTGCTAAGCACAGATACTTGCACCAACTGCCTTTAAAATCTAGTGCACAAGCCCTGAGCATATCTTCTAGGATCTGGTTTACTCGCTCTGTCTGTCCATCAGTCTGAGGATGGAAGGCTGTGCTGAACTTGAGTTTGGTGCAGAGTGCAGTCTGAACACATTCCCAAAAGTGAGAGGTGAAGCGCTCATCTCTATCAGACACAATAGATTTGGGAACTCCATGAAGTCTGATCACTTCCTTAACATATAACTGTGCCAACTGCTCTATAGAGTGGGACACCTTGATGGCTAGAAAATGGGCAGACTTGGTCAATCTATCCACTATTACCCATATTGCATCATATCCATTCGTAGTTCTTGGGAGACCTGTTATGAAGTCCATGGATATGTCTTCCCACTTCCACTCTGGTATAGGAAGAGGCTGTAGAACTCCTCCTGGTCTCTGGTGTTCTGCTTTGACCCTCTGACATGTCAAGCAGGTACTGACATATTTAGCTACATCTCTTTTGAGTCCAGACCACCAGAATCTCTGTTTCACGTCTTGATACATCTTGGTAGAACCAGGATGCATGGAATAAGGTGTACTATGAGCTTCTTCCAAAATTTTCTTTCTCATCTCTTCATCATTGGGAACACAAAGGCGACTCCCCTGATAAAGAATTCCACTGTCTGATACTCGAAACTCTGAATTTCCTTCTTCCTGTATCCCTTGCTTGATCCTTTGGATGTCAGGATCTTCACTTTGCTTTCTCTGTATATCTTCAAGTAGGGTAGACTCTAAGGTCAATGCAGAGAGTTGCCTATAAATAATTTCAAGTCCGAAATCTGACAACTCCTTCTGTAGTGGCAGGGCTAATGATGACAAGGACATCAGGGATGCACTGGATTTTTTGCTTAGTGCATCTGCCACTTTATTAGCTTTACCTGGGTGGTAGAGGATTTCACAGTCATAATCTTTGACCAACTCTAGCCACCTACGCTGTCTCATGTTTAAGTCCTTCCGAGTGAAGAAGTACTTAAGACTTTGATGGTCTGTGAAGATTCTGCACTGGACTCCATACAGGTAATGTCGCCAGAGTTTCAGTGCAAAAACCACAGCTGCCAGCTCAAGATCATGAGTGGGATAGTTCTTCTCGTAGTCTTTGAGTTGTCTGGAAGCATAAGCTATAACTTTTCCTTCCTGCATGAGTACAGCTCCTAAGCCTATCTTGGAAGCATCGCTGTAGATGTCAAAACTCTTGTCACTCTCTGGAACTGTCAGAATGGGAGCACTGGTCAGTCTCTTCTTTAGCTCTTGAAAACTCTGCTCACATTTATCTGACCATTCAAACTTCTTGTTCTTCCTAGTGAGGGCTGTAAGTGGAGAGGCTATTCTGGAAAAGTCTTCCACGAATTTCCTGTAGTACCCAGCTAAACCAAGGAAACTTCTGATCTCCCTGGCATTCTTGGGTCTTTTCCAGTTGCTGACCGCTTCTACTTTGGCTGGATCCACTTGAATGCCTTCTTTAGAAACGATGTGCCCTAGAAACGCCACCTGCTCCAACCAGAACTCACACTTTGAGAATTTAGCATAGAGTTGCTTTTGCTGAAGGGTCTGCAGGACTATTCTCAAGTGCGTGTCATGCTCCTCTGAAGTTCTGGAATAGACTAGAATGTCGTCGATGAACACAATGACAAACTTGTCAAGGTATTCTCTGAACACTCTATTCATCAAGTCCATGAAGACTGCAGGCGCATTAGTCACACCAAAAGGCATAACTACGAACTCGTAGTGTCCGTATCTGGTCCTGAAAGCTGTTCTGGGTACATCCTTTTCCTTCACTTTCAACTGATGGTACCCAGAGCGCAGATCTATCTTTGAGAACACTGTTGCCCCTTTCAATTGATCAAATAAATCATCGATCCTGGGCAGTGGATACTTGTTCTTGATAGTCACTTGATTCAGAGCTCTATAATCTATGCACATCCGCATAGATCCATCATTCTTCTTGACAAACAACATAGGAGCTCCCCATGGTGAGTGACTAGGGCGGATGAAGCCTTTGTCAAGCAGCTCCTGAAGTTGTTCTTGCAACTCTTTCAACTCTGCTGGAGACATGCGGTATGGAGCTTTTGAAATTGGACCGGTACCAGGAACCAGTTCAATCTCAAACTCCACTTCCCTATGGGGAGGTAGTCCAGGTAGCTCTTCTGGGAATACCTCTGGATACTCACAGACTACCCGAACTTCCTCTTGCTTGGGTCTTTCCTCTTCTTCTGTACTCACAATGGATGCAAGAAAACCAGCGCATCCTTTAACTAACATCTGGTGAGCTGTGAGGGAAGAGAGGAATTTCTGGGTCTTCCTCTTTGGCACTCCTGTAAATTCAAAGGATGATTCACCTTCTGGACTAAAGATTACTTTCCTTCTGTGGCAGTCCACTGAAGCACTGTACTTGCTGAGGAAATCCATGCCAAAAATGATATCGAAATCCTGCATAGCGAGGATTACCAGGTCAACACATAGCTCTCGGTCTGAAATTCTGACTGGTACAGACCGAAGCCACTAACTGGATTCCATGACTTCCCCAGAAGGTAGGGTTGTCAGGAACTTGGAATTCATGCTTTCTGTAGGTACCTGTAATTCTTTGGCAAAAGGTATGGATACAAAAGAATGGGTCGCCCCAGTATCAAATAGTGCAGTAGCTATATGCTGAAAAATAACTACTTGACCTGTTACGACCGTGGAGGCACTAGCAGCTTCCTCTTTAGTGAGGGAGAACACTCTGGCATCGGCTGGAACTGGTGGAGCTTCCAACCTTCCTTGACTGAGCTGAGGTCCTTCCAGAGTTGCAGGCATGTAATGTAACTGAGGCTTGCCTCCATATTGTATTGGCTGTGGCTGAAGTGCTTTGAACTTGTTAGGACACTGTTTAGCCATGTGTCCTTCCTGACCACAAGAATAACATCCAGTCTTATCCAAAAGGCAGGCTCCTGGATGTGTTCTCCCACATTTGGAGCAGGGAGGGAAATTAGTCTGCTTGTTTCCTGGTCCTCCCTTCTGGTTACTCCCTGAATTCCACTGCTTTCTTTTAGTGCCCTTGCCTTTCCAGTTCTGATTATTTACCTGGGGTTTCTGACTTCCCCCAGTCTTGGTTTCTATCTTGATTGGCTTGTGTTGCTCTCATTGCGCCTTCATGCTGTTCAGGTAATGCTCAGCAACTAATGCTCTGCTGACCAGCTCTTCGCCAGTCTGGGGCTGGTGAGTTCCACTACTCACATTAAGTGCTATCACAGGCTTCAGCATTCTGAGCATTAGTCTGACTCGCTCCTTCTCTGTACTTACTAGTTCTGGGCAGAGACGAGCTAGCCTGTTGAATCTTTTAACTGCTTCCTCCACTGTCAGATCACCCTGTCTGAACTCCATAAACTCCTCGTAGTGCTTATTGGTGATCCTTTGGCGGAAGAACTCGTCGTAGAACTCTGTCTCAAAATCAATCCATTTCATCTGATTGACTGCCCTCTTGCTTTTGACTCTCTCCCACCACATGCGTGCGTCTCCAGTCAGGCAGAAGGAGGCACACTTGACCTTCTCGACTTCTGGCCAGTCAAGAAGCTCCATGGTGCTCTCCAGTGTTTTGAACCATCAGTCGTGCCTGAGAAGCTCTCTGGTTTCAGTTTCAGCCACTGTATGAGGTAGGCTTCTTGTCTCTAGGATGCTGTGACGACTCCCTGGGTAGCTGGTGGAACCTCAGTTACCACTGGAGTCTCCACAGTTACTGTTGGAGGAGTGGGAGGGACTGGCTGCTGATTCGCCATCAGATTGACGATCACTTGCTGCTGCTCTGCCACTTGTCTTTGAAGTTGAGCAACAACTTCAGAGAGATTCGGTTCAGCAGCTCTGGGCTCTTCATTTTCCTGTGCTCGGTCCGCAGTACGAGCGGTACGGGAACGCCCTCTTCTTGACATCTAGTTATACAAATAAAAAGATTTGATATTTTCTCTACCCCTTTCTATACATACATGTTTGTATATGAAGAAAAAAAATAGCAAAAACTCTTATCTACTTAAGCACTTATAAGCAATCACTCTATACTGCAAATAATAATAAAGGAAAGCAATAAAGAAAGAACTTAAATACTTTCTTACTTGAAGACGGCAAGGATGATGCTGATGTGTGTGTGATGCTGGAGAATGGGAACTGCTCTGATACCAACTGTAATGACCACCCTTCTTACTACTACTACTACTCTCTAAGAGTGACCGTTACTTATCTACTACTCTACTTAACTGATTTATTAAAAATCACATGGAAAACCCTACCGAAAAATTTCGGCAGAGCCTCCCCTGTACCGGTGACCATTTTCCATAATACAAGCATAATATACTCAGCCACAGGCGGCTGGAAATATATTCCAATCAACCACGCAGTTTAATAAGAAATGAAAACTAACCACAACGACGCAGTTTAATAATTCAAATCATGCAGATAATGAAAAACCGAAAACATAACCTCTTACTACATAATTCTCTTATCAACTTAATAAGAAATTAAACTAAACAAATTCTTAAACTAAATGAGTTCTTTAGCTAAGTCCCAAGGACCTCCATAGTCCACACATCACACACTCCTCTTGCATCTCCTTGTCGCCTTCCTTCACTGTATCTTTTCTTTCCCTTTATCTATAGTAGGAGGAAATGCAGTCTATAAGCATAAAGCTTAGTGAGCACTATCTACTCACAAAAACTCGATATGCATGTATATAAATAAAAACATGCTAAAACTGAATGCTAACATATAAAACTACTCATGCTCATATATAGCAAAGGAATCATGCTAACTGAAATACTAAACATGTATAGCTAATCATGCTCATAAGAATGAAACTATAAAAAAACCATACTAAACATGTAAAGCTACTAAACATGTAAAGCAACTAAACATGTAAAACTTCTAAACATGTAAAACTACTAAACATGTAAAGCTAAACAAGCTGAATAATCTAGTAGCAAGGAAACAATTTAAACTACTACTGCATGCTTTAAATAACAAGAAAACTAACTTTCTAATTCTAGACAGATTTGAAGCTCGTTTCATTTGTTTCAAAACTTATACTTTAATACTTCAAAATAATAATAAACTTCTTTTGGGCCCGACATTGTACCAATTTGCGCGCATCCTTAATAAGAGTCGAGGTAGCTAATCCCGAAACTACTAAGGTACTTCTAGGCCTTGTGCCTAGGGGCATCTTGGAGCCCATCCCTTGAACCTTGTGCCCGGTACATGCCCTTTAAAAGTAAAATACTTTTTTTTTTAAACTATAACTTCTTTATACTTGTTATGCTTTAATTCTCTTATAATAAAATGCCTTGGCATTTCTTTGAGCACCTGGCGTGCTGCTGATCCCAATACTTAAACTTTAGGGATCCTATCAAGACCTTGGTATTTTCTCACTTATAACTACTCATCATAGCAAGGAAAATCTAAACTAAATGCTATGTATATATATGTGTATACTATAATCTGTTCTTGCCCATCTTAAAGCAAAAGGGAAAACTAAATCAACATACTACACTTATAAAACAAATCTGCACATGTTCAACTAAGGGTAAACAAAACTCTGCACATGTTCAGCTAAGGGTAAATGAATTCTGCACACTAAAATGTTGCCTATTAAGTTAACACAATTCTGCATATTAAGCTACACAATTCTACATACTAACTTAATTAAATTCTGCATTATAACTTACTAAAATCTGCATGCTTAAAATAAATTATCTAGAACTGAGGTATGAAATCTGTTCCTACTCATGGCAATAACAATAAATTCAACTGCAATGTTAATGAGGAGACTGTTCATACTCGTTAAAGTAGCAAGGAAATCCAGAATGCGTGCTTAAATAACAACCCACTATACTGCTCACAGCAGTAGCAAAAGAACTGAACCACATACTCAAAAATGAGGGCAGTTCGTGCTAGTTACATAGCAAAGGAACATCTAACTAAAATGTTATTCATACAACGTAATAAGAATCTATTCATGCTTGTTAAACTAGCAAACTTCTTAAACTATCTACTCCAAATAAGAGGCTGTTCATGTATGGTAATTAGCAAGGAGAAATCAAAACTAATATGCTGCCCAATATCTCAACAGTAAGCTTAAGATGAGGGCTATTCATGCACGGCAGTAACTAAATGATTCTAAAACTGCACACTTTAGATTAAGGTAATTGGCCGCTTGTTCTTGTTAATGGCACGAAAGTGACAGAAATGCTAATGTTTGCATAAAAATCTACATGGCATACTTAATGCTGTACAGGAAATCCATAGCGAGGAAAACAAAACCATTAAAATCCGAACTGCAGCAAGCTCCAAGAGGGGCAGTTTTTTTTCATTGCAGCAAGGAAAAACATGAACAAAATCTGAAACTAAGAATTTGTGGTAGCAAACTCAAAACATCAACCTTTACTACAAGATTCAAAAGAAAAAAAAGGGGAAACAAAATCCAAAAACCACTCCTACTGCAGGTGAGTAGCAACTCACCGGGATTTGCTTGGACTTACAACCGAAGGAGAGGAAGGAGATCTAGGGTTCAGATGAGGTGAAGGTCTCGGCGATCCCTTCCTATCCGCGTGTTCTCCTTGACGAGGAGACCACGAATCCGTGAACAACTCCCGGAAAGAAGTCCTCGCCGGCCGCCGGAGACGAGCCCTAGCGCCGTCGCCCCTTTTCGCCCGAGAGAGAAGAATCGCGCCGTCGGGAGAGAAAAGGAGAGAAATTTCGAGAGAAAATTTTTAGGTTTTCCTCTCTTAACTTAACCTCTTTCTATAACCTTGGGTTATTTTATTAAATACTATACCTTAAATATAATCCATTCTTTCCTTAATTAAAAACAGCCGCTGGCACAGTTGGTTAGCTGCGTTTTGCTTAAGGCGCAGCTCACGGGTTCGAGTCTCGGCTGCAACCATTTTTCTTCCTATTTATTCCCTAATCATTAACTACTGCTTAACTAGAATATTTCCCCTTCTTTAATAAGGAACGCCCGCTAGCACAGTTGGTTGGGCCGGTTTTGCTTGGGTCACTCCGATCCGAGGTCGTGGGTTCGAATCTCACCTTCAACATTTTTTTTTAAAACTTCTTTCTTTTTGTAACCCTACTAAACGACCTCCAAAAATTACGTAAAAATACTCTAAAAATTCTTAAAAATCTCTAGAATATTTTAAAAGTATTTCCAAATATTTTTATGGACTTTTAGAACTTGAAATAGGAAAAATTGGGTCGTTACATTATATGTTGATCAATATAGATTTTATACTAAGGATTCCTTTCTGACCATAAGTTTAATGGCATAATTGATGTTCAGAATTAGAGTATTTGGATGTGGCAATAACAAGGATTCCATTTGGTCTCAGCCGGTTACTAGAATCTGAAATTCTAGGTTTATAATTGCCATGTGAGAATTTTAGTGCAGATTTTTATTAAGCATTAGTGTGCAGATGTTTTTTTAGTTAACATTGAATGCATATTTCTGTTGCATTGCAGTACAAAATTTTGTTAAGCGTTGTAGTGTAGGTTTGTTTTATGTATTTAGTCTCTTTAGTAGTGCAGATTTGCTAATAGATAGTTTATGGATAGCATTATAGAACAAGGCTTTAGATTTTCCTTAAAAATGCATGATTGTGTGTTACCTAGTTGATTTTGCTTATAGATGCATATGGAAAAAATACCCTAACAGCATTTTGGGTTTAAGAAAAGTATAAGAAAGATAAAGAAAAGAAAGAAAAAGACCAAGGTCTTAAATTGATCCTAAATTCCAGAAGTTTAGGATTAAAAGCACACTAAGTGTTTGAATAAATGCCAAGGCATTTTGTTATAAGAGAATTAAAGAATAACAAGTATAAGGAAGTTATAGTTAAAAAGGAAATAAGTATTTTATTTTTTTTAATGGCATGTACCGGACACAAGGTCCATTGGGTGGGCTCCTAGATCGCCCCTAGGCACAAGATCGCTTAGAAGTACCTTAGTAGTTTCGAGATTAGCTACCTCAACTCATATTAAGGATGCGCACAAATTGATACAATGCCGGGCCCAAGAGAAGTTGATTATTATTTTAAAGTATATAAGTATAAGTTTTGAACAAATGAAATAATTTTCATATAGTTCTAAAATCAACAAGTTTAGTTCTTTATTCTACCATGTTTATTTAGTAGATGAGTAGTTTTTCATGTTTACCTATTGGATGAGTAGTTTTCACATGTTTAGCTTTATTCCTAGCATGTAGTTTTATCCTTGTATAGCATGATTAGCTATTAGAATTACATGAGTAGATTTCTTTAGCTTTTCTTTGCTTTTAGTTTGACATGAGCAGTTATGTTTATGCTTTACTTTCTTTTAGAGCATTTAGTTTCTAGTTTTTTCTGTATACATGCATATTCGTGTTTTTGTGAGTTAGATAGCGCTTACTAAGCAAATTTTTCTTATAGACTGCACTTCCTCTTACTGCAGATAAAGGAAAGGAAAAGATTTAGCAAGGAAGGCGGCAAGGTGGTGCGGATGGTGTGTGATGCGTGGACTGTGGGAGAGATCAGGGGAATTGAGTCACACTTTATGTTTTATGTCAATAGAGATTGATAAAGAGTTGTTTCTATTTTTCTGATGTTGCTATCGAGTCTATTCCGCATTGTTTGTTTGGTTGTTTCCACTGTTGGAGTTTTATTCATTTACCATTGCTAGATTAGTTTTTTTTAAGTTGTTGTGTCTTATAAACTGCGTGGTCGTTTGATAAATGTTCCAGCCGCCTGTGGCTGTGTATATCATGTTATGTATTAATGATTATGGTCACCAGTACAGGGGAGACTCTGTCGAAATTTTTTGGTAGGGATTCCTCGTGGTTTTTAATTATACCGATTAAGTAGAGTTAGTAGTTAAGTAACGGTCACTCTTAGAGAGTAGAAGAGTATTAAGAAGGGTGGTTGTTACAGTTGGTATCAGAGCAGGTCCCATTCTCCAGCATCACACATCAGCACCATCCTTGCCGTCTTCAAGTAAGAAAGTATTTAATTTTCTTTTATGTTTTCTTTATTATTTGCAGTATAGAGTATCTGCTTATATGTGCTTAGGAAAGAAGAAAATTCATATTTTAATTTTCTATGTTTTGATACATATGCTTAGAAAGAATAGAGACAATTTTAGTTTTGTTTCTCTTATATTCATATATATATAAGTATGTTTAGAAAGGATAGAGAAGATATCAGGTATTATTCTTGGCATAACTAGATGTTAAGATAGAGGACAAGACAGTGGGGAGTCAGAAGCCCCAGTTAAGGAATTAGAACTAGAAGGACAATGATAACAAGAAAGACCCAAGCAGGAAGACGTTCGGGTAGTTTGTGAATATCCAGAGGTATTTCTAGAAGAGCTACCTGGACTATCTCCCAACAGAGAAGTAAAGTTTGAAATTGAGTTGTTTCCTGACACAAACCTAATTTCAAAAGCTCTGTATTGAATTTCTCTAGCAAAGCTAAGAGAGTTACAAGAATAAATTCAGGAGCTACTTGACAAGGGTTTCATCCGCCCTAGTCATTCATCCCGGGGAGCTCCAGAATTGTTCATTAAGGAGAAAGACGGATCTATGCGGATGTGCATAGATTTTAGAGCACTGAACAAAGTAACAGTTAAGGACAAGTATTCTCTTTCCAGAATAGATGATCTATTTGATCAGCTAAAGAGGGCAATAGTGTTCTCTAAAATAAACCTGCGCTCTGAGTACCATCAGTTGAAAGTGAAAGAAAGTGATATACCCAGAACAGTTTCCAAGACCAGATATGGACACTACGGATTTATAGTCATGCCATTTGGTGTGACTAATGCACCTATGGTATCGAGGGACTTTATAACAAGTCTTCCAAGGACCACTAATGAGTACAATGCGATATGAATGATAGAGGACCGAGAAGTTAAAAGACTAAGGAACAAAGAGTACCATTAGTGAAAGTTATTTAGAACCAGAAGCACGAGGAAATTATTTAGGAGTGGAAGGACAGTATGAGACAGAGAGATCAAGAATTATTCTAAGTTCGAGGACGAACTTTTTATAAGGTGTGGGGAATTGTAACGACCCAAATTTCCTCCTGTTGAGCCCAAAAGTAATTCAAAAATATTTAAAAATGCTATAGAAAAATTCTAGAGATTTTTAGGAATTTTTAGAGTATTTTTACGTAATTTTTGGAGTTCGTTTGGTATTTTTACCAAGAGAAGAAGTAAAAATAATAATAATAATAATAATAATATATGTTGAACCCGGGTTTTGAACCCAAGATCACGGACCCGAACCCGAGTCTTAACGAACTCAGCCCAACCATCTGGTCTACGGATGTTTTGTTAATCATATATGGAGTGATATATATTTAACTAGTAGTTAGGAACAGTAAAATAAATTGGAAATAAAAGTGCACGATTGAGGAATCGAAGCCGAGATCTCTGACTTGGTTAAAGCAGGACCGACCAAGTGTGCTAGCGATCATTTGTTATTAAAGAAGGAGAAAAATTCTATTTAGGCAGTAGTTAGGAAACAGGAAATAAATAGGAAGAAAAATGGTTGCAACCGAGACTCGAACCCGCGAGCCACGCTTTAAGCGAAACACAACCAACCAACTGTGCCAGCGGGCTTTGCTAATTTAGGAAGGAGCGAAATATTCTTAAGCAATAGTTGTTAATAAAAAAACCCTAGTTATAAAAGAGGGGAAAGTTTTTCCCAAGCCCTAATTTCCCTTCTCTCCTCTCTTCGGCGTGCGACACCGTTTCTGCCCGAGCGAGAATCAAACGAAGCCGAGCTTAGGGCTCAACTCCAGCGGCCGACCAAGGCAAGGTTCTGTGGATTCTTCACACCGGCGAGCTACTCTCAACGAGGAGAAGTTTGGAGCACGAGGAGGAGCCGCGATTTCAAGTCTTCCGATCAGAGCTCCAAGACCTAGAAGTCCTCCTTGCGTTCGGTTGTGAGTTCAAGAAGCAAGGTAAGTTGCTACTCACCTACAGTAAGATAGCTTCGAGATTTTCTTTCCTTGCTGCCGTGAATTAAGGATTTGGATTTCTACACGAGTTTTGAGTTTTGTACTACTTCTTCTTGGTAGTTTGGGATTCTAGATTAAGAACGTGAAGGCTTCTGCTGGATTTCGATTTTATTTCAGACTTATCGCCCTTATAGTTTTTGGATTGGTTGTTGGGAATTAAGTCTTAATTAGGATGTTATTGCTTTTCCTTGTCGAATTTGCAACTGTTGTACCGATTTTTGATAGATTAAGCTTGATTGATGATGCCTTTGTTCCTCTTTATGGCTTCTAGAATTTGGTACAGATTATTGGTAGGTTAAGATTCAATGGTTGGAGGTTTTGTTCTTTTGAGAGCTTCTAAAATCTTGGACAGATTCTGTCGGTAGATTTAGCTTGAGGATTGGTATTTTGATGGATATTTTAGAACTAAATCAGCGGATTAAGAAGCAGGATATCGATTATGCTTTGAAAAGGTTTGAAGCAGATGGACAATTTGAAGCTATGTTTTCTAGATTAAGAGTCCATGCATTAGAGCTGCTGGGTAGAAGATTATATGATCGTTAATTCATTATGCATTATTAGGCTCCTGATAGTTTAATTCTTGTGTTATGTTTATTAATTCTTCATGCTCGATTTAGGCTCTTGATATTCTAGTGCTAAGCATGAATTGTAAATAGAAAGGATACTATGAATCTGTATGGTTACAGAGTAAATGCCATGTGCTTCCAATCCAAGCATGAAGTAGATGGGTTATGATATTTATGTGACTAATTGGATGGGCATGAACATATGTGGTGATGGGTTTTAAGCTTTAATGTGATCTGGCCATCATTCAAGTTCATTGAAGTGTAGAGCACTTATATGAAAAGCTACAGCAAGCATTTAGTTTTAATCTTTAAATAAGGTTTAATTTTCAATCTGGTTCCATGTATCAATTAGCAAGTGGAACAATAAGTCATAATAGTAGTAATCACAGTTAGCTAACATAAAGTATTTGTAAATGTCATAAAGATGCTGACCATCATAGTCAAATAGAAGAATGTGGAAGAGGCTAGATAGGGTTTTAATGTTTCCCTTTTAGAATGAATAGGATTTAGAAGAATGCTATGTTTGGAGTCTTTATCTTTTTGTCCAGCAACTATGTTGTTATGTATTGTGACAAGACAATTTTGGTGTTTGAACAATGGTCAAGAATCTTCAAGCAAAGATGCTGTTTACATATCAAATTAATTATGATGACAACAGAGTCGTTAGTTTAGCTATCCTAGGCTGGAGGTTTTTCTAACTAGGGGGAAAAATATTCTTTCCATACTATGTACACATTATGCTAGTCTTCAGTTAGGTATTAGTAGTATAGTGTAGAATTCGTGTTTACAGCAAGCATGAACAGCTCTATTTAGAGCTTAGAATAGCCTTTCTTTCTTTGTATTTCTTCGGGCCTAAACTGCTTTACTTGAAACTTAAAACAACCCTTTCAATTTGCAGGTTAAGCAAGTGCAAATTCAGTTTCAAGTTAGTTTTCTTTGCTGCTGTACAAAACCCGAACTGCCTTTTATTCCAAGTATATATATATATATATAGTTAGATTTATCATTAAGTTTTTAGTTTCCCTTGGTTCTGTTATTAGGCAATGAACATAGAATGACTTGGATCAAGTATTGGTTTATTAGGCTAATTGGAGGTTGATTCGGCAGTGATTTTAGTTTATTTTATGATGAAGTAGATAGTCTAATCTCTTTAGTGCAGAAGCGTGGATGAAGAGTGAAGATGAGCATATGTAATATGTTGTTTTGGTGAGTATCATATATTAAACTAAAGATGATTTGAATTGAGGTAATGAATTTAACAGGTGAGAAGTATGTGAGTAATTTAGATATGCAAGTAGTAAGTTTAGAGTAGAAGTTTAGTTTAGATATTAGAAGATAAATTAAAGGGATTTATATGTTGATCAATATAGATTTTATACTAAGGATTCCTTTCTGACCATAAGTTTAATGGCATAATTGATGTTCAGAATTAGAGTATTTGGATGTGGCAATAACAAGGATTCCATTTGGTCTCAGCCGGTTACTAGAATCTGAAATTCTAGGTTTATAATTGCCATGTGAGAATTTTAGTGCAGATTTTTATTAAGCATTAGTGTGCAGATTTTTTTTTAGTTAACATTGAATGCAGATTTCTGTTGCATTGCAGTACAGAATTTTGTTAAGCGTTGTAGTGTAGGTTTGTTTTAAGTATTTAGTTTCTTTAGTATTGCAGATTTGCTAATAGATAGTTTATGGATAGCATTATAGAACAAGGCTTTAGATTTTCCTTAAAAATGCATGATTGTGTGTTACCTAGTTGATTTCGCTTATAGATGCATATGGAAAAATACCCTAATAGCATTTTGGGTTTAAGAAAAGTATAAGAAAGATAAAGAAAAGAAAGAAAAAGACCAAGGTCTTAAATTGATCCTAAATTCCAAAAGTTTAGGATTAAAAGCACACTAAGTGTTTGAATAAATGCCAATGCATTTTGTTATAAGAGAATTAAAGAATAACAAGTATAAGGAAGTTATAGTTAAAAAGGAAATAAGTATTTTATTTTTTTTAATGGCATGTACCGGACACAAGGTCCATTGGGTGGGCTCCTAGATCGCCCCTAGGCACAAGATCGCCTAGAAGTACCTTAGTAGTTTCGGGATTAGCTACCTCGACTCATATTAAGGATGCGCGCAAATTGGTACAATGCCGGGCCCAAGAGAAGTTGATTATTATTTTGAAGTATATAGTATAAGTTTTGAACAAATGAAATAAGTTTCATACAGTTCTAAAATCAACAAGTTTAGTTCTTTATTCTACCATGTTTATTTAGTAGATGAGTAGTTTTTCATGTTTACCTTTTGGATGAGAAGTTTTCACATGTTTAGCTTTATTCCTAGCATGCAATTTTATCCTTGTATAGCATGATTAGCTATTATAATTACATGAGTAGATTTCTTTAGCTTTTCTTTGCTTTTAGTTTGACATGAGCAGTTATGTTTATGCTTTACTTTCTTTTAGAGTATATAGTTTCTAGTTTTTTCTGTATACATGCATATTCGTGTTTTTGTGAGTTAGATAGCGCTTACTAAGCAAATTTTGCTTATAGACTACACTTCCTCTTACTACAGATAAAGGAAAGGAAAAGATTTAGCAAGGAAGGCGACAAGGTGGTGCGGATGGTGTGTGATGCGTGGACTGTGGGAGAGATCAGGGGAATTGAGTCACACTTTATGTTTTATGTCAATAGAGATTGATAAAGAGTTGTTTCTATTTTTCTGATGTTTCTATTGAGTCTATTCCGCATTGTTTGTTTGGTTGTTTCCACTGTTGGAGTTTTATTCATTTACCATTGCTAGATTAGTTTTTTTTTAAGTTGTTGTGTCTTATAAACTGCGTGGTTGTTTGATAAATGTTCCAGCAACCTGTGGCTGTGTATATCATGTTATGTATTAATGATTATGGTCACCGGTACAGGGGAGACTCTGCCGAAATTTTTCGGTAGGGATTCCTTGTGGTTTTTAATTATATCGGTTAAGTAGAGTTAGTAGTTAACTAACGGTCACTCTTAGAGAGTAGCAGAGTATTAAGAAGGGTGGTTGTTACAGTATGGATAACTTGTTGAAAAAGATAAATTAAATTAAGGGATTCATTGGAAAAATTTACAAATCTACCGGCCAACACAAATTAAACCCTAATCGATTATAATTTTTTTATCACCATTAACATATAAAAATATCGTCACCATACGAAAACTAAATCAAGAAATTATCTCGAGAAACAAAATCAAAAGTGATTTATGATGTGGATGTTGAAGGATGATGCTAGGGTGCAATTAATCTGATGGGTCGCTAGAATAGAGAGGATCGTAGGAACATAGATGGTCGATAGAAAAGAGAAGGTCGCTGGAACAAAGAGAGTCGTCGAAATAGAAAGGTTTGCTAGAATTGTGAAAATAATATAAGATGCGAGCATGTTTTTTTTATTAATCTCGTATGTAGCCTTTAAAAGCGGTCATATGTAACCTTTAGAAGTGGTTTAGGACCGCTTCTAAAAGAAACTTATAGGAACGATTCTAATAACTGGTTCTATATGTGTCCAATAGCAACGGTTTTCCAACCGTTTCAAAAAAAATCAATTGAAGTGATTTTAAGAGCGATTACACTTGACCGATTCTATTGGGTCTACTTTTACAACCGCTTCATCAACTACTGCTAATTTTTTGGTCCTAGGTTACAAAGGCTCTATGTATCAAAGGCAACTGTTGAACATATGACTTGACATGCAAATCATCAGATAGAAGAGTGGTTAATGTGTTATCCATTAGATACAAAGTCATAAAAAATTTTGATAAAGCAAATCCAAAATTTATAAAGGAGACTCAAAATATTAGATTAGGTCTCTATGCTAATGGATTTTCTCTATTTGAAAAATCAAGAAGAAATTATTTATGTTGGTCAGTCACTTTAACTCTGTATAATCTTCTACTTGGGATGTGCATGAAAACACCTTAAATATTTTTAACATTATTTGTGTTTAGCCCACAAAATCTGAAGAAGTTAATAGATATTTATATGCAACCACGTAGAATTAAAACAATTTTGGGATGAAGGTTTTTTATATACAATATTCATATTAATCAAATGATTGTAATGAAGACTACTCTTCTTTGGACCATAAATGACTTTCCAGCTTATGGTATGCTATCGGATTGGAGTACCACTGAGATCTTAGGATGCCCAATATGTATAGAGAGATCAAAGTCAATCAGATTGAAACATGAGAAGAAGCTGAGTTATTTTGATTGTATAGACAATTTTACCACCAAATTATAATTTCATAAAAAAATAAAGATTAATTCACTAAAAATAGAATAGAAAGAACACCTCTGCCATTAAGATTAACAAGTGAACAGATTTTGTTCAGAGTGTTTAAATTTTCATCTGTTATTGAAGAGCCACATGGTACATACAACAATAAATATAAAAGTACACATACATGGACAAAACAAAGTATATTTTAAGATTTACCGTATTGGTTTAGTCATTTGATCCATCATAATCTTGATGTAATGCATATTGAAAAGAATGTTTTTGATAATCTGATAAATACAGTGATGAATATTAATGAAAAAAACCAAAGATAATCTCAATGCAAGAAAAGATATGTGACTCCTTTGTAAAAGACTCACTCTTGATGTAAATGAAAATAGTAGGGGACCAAAGTGAAATGCAGTTTATACATTGAATACGGATCAAAGATGTGTTGTTTGTGAATTGTTGAAATCATTAAAATGTTTAGATGATTATGCCTCTAATCTTGGAAGATGTGTCAATATGAAGGAATGTAAATTGATTGGTTTGAAAAGTCATGATTGTCATATATTTATGCAAAGGCTTATTCCTATTTCTTTTAAGGAACTATTGCCAAATTTTATATGGAGTGCAATTACAGAGTTAAGCATTTTCCTACAAGATATTTGCTCAACAATTTTGAGACATTCACATATGGAGACATTAGAGAAACATTCCAATCATTTTATGTAATATGGAAAGGATATTTCCACTCTCATTTTTTGATTCCATGGAACATCTTTTTGTTCACTTGCTATACAAAGCCAAAGTTGGAGGACCTATCCATTTTCGAGAGATGCATCCATTTGAAAGGTAAAATTTTCATCTTCTATACTTCGACAATCTAAATGTATAAAAATTTACTAATTTTATTATATATTAATATTTAATGTAATTTATTTTATTATCATTAGATTCCTATATCATTTGAAGAAAAAAGTGAAAAATAATGCATGAGTTGAAGCCTCTATTGTTAATGAATACATTGTGGAGTAAGTAACAACTTTTGCATCATATTATTTTGAACCTCACATTTAGAGCAAAAGATGAAGACCAGAAAGAAATGATGAGGGACCAAAAAGAAATGATGAGGGTCCTATTATCGCAATTTGAATTCATTCTCAATTTTTAACTACCTTGGTAGACCAAGTGGACCATATAAGCAGAGATACTTAACTGGCTAAGAATGAAGGGCAACCCATATATATATTTTACTGAATTATCCAGAAGTATCATCATATTATGAGTTAGTATATATTTTTTATTTTTTATATTTCTTATGTCATAACTTTTAGTGTTGTAATTTATCTTTTTTATGATAGGATTTTCAAAAACTTATATTCTGAATTATCAACACAAGAGTTTAATCACTTATGCTAAGAAGAATTTTCACCATGGTTCAAATCATATGTAAGTAGATAATTTAAATTTGGTTTACACATATGAAGGTTCGTAACAATTGTCGTATTTACATTTAGGTTCATGATAATCAAGTTCACCTTGAACATGATTTGTTAATCTATCTGTCATGGGGTCTAAAAATATTGGTACATACTTGGCCAACATATATCATAAATAGATATAATTTTCATACTCAAGAATATGGAATGGAAAAGACTACAATGAATAGTGGATTTGTGTTAAGTCATCCAATGATGGAGATGCAAGCAATGATTTTTATAGTTGTTGGATGAAATTATAGAGGTAAAATACCCTGACCCATAAATACTAGTTATTCTATTCATGTGTCATTGGTTGACTCTATCAGAGGGATAAAGAAGCATCCACGATATAATTTAATTGAAATAAATCATAAGATATTGTATAAGAGATATGAACCATTTGTGTTGGCATAGCAAGCAATTCAAGTATTCTATGCTTCATATCCTAATTTGAAACGTGACAAAATTGATTGGTGGGATGTTTGTAAAATGAAAGCATAGAAAAAATTTTAGAAACATTGGAAAGACATTGCATATCAACAAGAGCAAATCATGAATACATTTCATACCGAGGAATATATTATTCCAACGTTAAGAGATCCTAGCAGAGTAGTGATAAACATGAATGCAAGTGAAATTCATGAGAATGACAATGATAATGATGAGGAGGAGGTGGATGATGTCGGCGATGACTACAATAACGAGGATGAGAATAATAATGATAATGAGAACTTTGATTTTTGATGATGGATAAGTTTTGTTATCTTAATATAACAACATTTATGATATTTTATTTTCATATATGATACTGCTTTTTATTGAGTAAATTTAGTTTTAATCTATAAATTTACAAAATGCATAGCTCAATTATTTTATCTATCTCAATTAGTTATAAAATTGTCTATATACTGTCTTATTCTTAAATTTATATATTGTATTTGTTAATTCTATGTATTTTTTTATATAAGTCATTAGAATTGACATCTTGTCATCCCAGGGTTCATGCACTCTCTCATTTCTTAGAAAATATGATAAGTTTTTGTTTCATATTATTCGTTATGCATCAAATTTATATTTACTTTATCCTATTTTTTTAATTTTTAGAATATCTTTCGATGGGGTGGTCGTAGATGGAGGTCTCATGGCCAGCCTAATTTAGCACTAGACATTGTACCTTCGGATGCACCTTCACTAGTACCTTCCCATGCACCATCGTCAGTACATTCCCATTCAACTTTTCTAGTACCTTCACCACTCCAGTCAGCAATACCCACTCAAGCCCCTTCTAGACACTTGATTGTTGAGATGCCAGATACTTCGAGAGTCTACAGTCCCTTACGGAGATTTATAAGTAAAAAAATATTTTTTTTATCAACTATCTTAATCATTTAACATTTTTTCTTTGTAATTTTATAATATATTTGATAATTTTTTATGTGTTATTCATGAGATTAATAGAATCGTTAATAACCATTAGAGAGGAGACTCGATGACTTATACAAGCACTCCAGCACTGAAAAAAGAGCTCTGGTGGAATGAGTTTAGGGTATATCTCATTCATTTTATATCTTAAATAAAAGTAAATATATAAGCAATTATTTTTTCCCCATTGTAGTGGTCATTCACTTGGGACCCTAGTGATGAGTTGGAAATAAAGAGGGTTTTCAAGAAAAAATATGGCGATTACATCTGGCATATACTGAATCATGATAAGATTAGGGGAAAAACCACCATGCATCACCAAGGAAATTGAACTAGGATCTCCATTTTTTGGTCAATCGAGGAGTGTAAATAAAGGAGTCACCATAATAAAACAAATCAATCTTTTAATTCTGGAGACTTGTCTGCAACATATGCGAAAGACTCTATCAATATTGATGTGCATAGATCTAGATTGGTAATTTTTTAACTCCCATACTATTTTTAATATATTTTACACTATTTCATTATTTCTAATCATCTTTTTTAGACCAAGGAAATTGGGAAGGAGTCTACATTTATCGATACTTTACTTGTACATTTATGAAAAAAGATAAGATTTGGAGCGAGAAGAGAGCTAAATCAATCAAAGTTTGGATAAAGTTTGGATCTTAATTTATAACTTAGATTCTATTAGTTATGCACCTGCTCTAACTTTATATTCTTACATTCTTAAAATATTGTTATTGTAAATTTATTTTAATTTTTTTTATTACAATTCAGGACAAATAAGCTAGAGGTAGCACAAAGAAGTTCAAGTGCTAGTGATAATATTGAGGCGTATGTTGGTAATAATTTAGATTTATGGCTGGAGGTGAATAAGAGGCTAAAAGGAGGAGGAAAGATATTGGGAATGAGCTTTTTTTGGCAAAACTCATAGAGTTGCTCATACATCTTCCTCCTCATCAGCAGTAAGGACACAAATACATAACTTGACTAAAGAAGTTACCCATTTAAAGGGCATAATATTGGAAAGAGATCAGGAAATGAGAGAAATGCACCAATAACAAGACTTTATTATGCAACATCTTCAGTTATATTATGCTCCAAGTCAGATTCCTCTCGGTTCTGGTGATGATAGTGATGATGATGGTGGTGGTGGTGATGGTTCTTCATGATTTTTTTTTTGTATGAACATTTATTATTTGATTGAGTTTATTTTTTTATATATTTTTTAATATTGTTAATTTTTTTGAACGGGGTTGGTAAGAAGGAATATGATAGAAATTGTAAATACATGTTGGAGGAAGTAAGTATTTATATATTAAGTTATATGTTAGGATATTTTTTGCATGTCATGTTATAGTTGCTTCTATGTTTTGATTTTACCTTATACTTTACATGTTATGCTATGTTTTGCACATTTTTGACTTGCCTACTACTAATCCATGCAAAGTTAGCTATACAGGTTTCGATACTTTTATTATGTCATGGAACATTTGATACATGCATTTTTGATTACATGCATTTTTTATTACATGATCTATACATTATTTTTTGTTACACTTGGTTACAAGTTTCATGTATGTATATGTTTCATGCAATTAAAGATGAATGACATCTTTTGGCACCTAAGGTCAGAACCTTGATTACAACTCACAAGACACATATATACCCTTGATATGTTATGATGATGAATTAAGTTTTATTTGTTATAAATGTTGGACATAGATATCATTGATATGTTAGACACATTTTTTTTGTTATAGATGTTACTTAATGTTTGTTTGTAATTTGACGTAGGAAAAGAAGAAGAACGAGAGAAGGAGAAGGAAGTGTCTCCTGAGGTAGAAAAGGATGATGATTTCCTTTTGCATTTTTTTGTCCTTTTGATGACTTGTTGTTTAGATATTATGACTTATTGTTGAACTTTGATATGTTACATGACTTGTAGTTATATATGGATATGATAGGTATGACTTGTAGTTATGGATATGATCGTTTCAAGTTGAACTTCATTTTGGATGACTTTTTTTTAATGTTAATTGTAGGATATGTTAAAAATGTTAATTGTAGGATGTGTTGCAAATATTAATTGTATAGGATATGTTGGAAATGTTAATTGTAGGATGTGTTGGATATGTAATTGCATAGGATGTGTTGGATGTTAATTGTATGATGTGTTGGATGAGTTTGATATGATATATATACATGATAAATGCACAGATAGAGAGCTTTTGTTAAAAAATTTGAATTTTGTAACAAATTTTGTGAAAAAAATATTTTAATCGCAAACTTATTATAACACCATTTATCATAATTTTGTGATGAATTTTGATTCGTCACAAATCTACAAGGAATCAAGATTCATCTTAAATTTGGGATGAATTATTTTTATCATAGATGAGTGATGAATTATTTTTCATCACAAAAAATGTTGCATATTTGTGAAGAAGCAATGCGATTTTATGAGAAAAAAGAAATCCCATTTTCATCACAGATTTGTGACAAAAAAGGGATTTTTTTTTTCATGAAATCACGCGGCTTCTTCGCAAATATGCAACATTTTTTGTTATGAAAAATAATTCATTGCCAATTTGCAATGAAAATATATTTTCATCACAAATTTGAGATCATGAAATTTGCGACGAATTAGTTTTTGTCATAGATTTGTAATGAATTCTAAGATGGAAAAGAAATTCATCTGTAACGACCCACCTTCTACTGACTAAACCGTAAGGCCGGGGTTACATTATGCTCAACTATTCTTGGGTTATCACTGAATATTAAGGTGCGGAAAAGCTGAACTAATTAAAACTCTCTGCTATTTGCTATAAAATCTAAAATTTATATTCAGAATACACTTCTGAAGTTGTACATATGCTAAAGAAGAGAACCTAAACTTTCTATTTGATCAAAAAGTTGAAATCAGACTTTCCAATCGATCAGCTGATCGATTGGAGTGATTTGATCGATCCACTGATCGATTCAACGTGCTACTGTGCACGGAGGTCAATTCTGGATCGATCGGCTGATCGATCCATACTGGCCAATTGATCCCATAATTGATTCAGAGACTCTCTGTTCGTGGAAATTAAGTTCCCGATCGATCGGCTGATCAATCCATGGCTAGTCGATCAGCTAATCGATTCATCAGCTCTCTGTACGCGGCAGATCACTTCCCAATCGATCGGTTGATCGATTGGGGGCCCTCCAATCGATCGGCTAATCGATTGGAGCTTTGATTTCTGCTGCATTTCAGTAATTTCGTGTACAACACGAATGTATCACTCAATAAACACTGGAATATTACTAAGCATGTCATTATTCATCATTTACTGACTAACATCAAGGTAACTAAAAGTCTAGGCATAACATTTAGAATCTAAAAAGGTGCGGAAAATAAAATGTAAGGAGTTCTAATCCTTTAAGCTTGCTAGTCTTCAAGGGTCTTTATTCCAAGTTCCTTCTCACACACATCTGGTCGCATTGCCCTCCAGCCTCCGCTAATCCATCTTCCCTTTACCTTTATCTGCAGTATAAGGAAAAATGAAACTATAAGCTTGGGAGCTTAGTAAGAACCATCTACCTCACAAAACATGCATTCGAAGAAATCAAGCTTTCAAAGATGCTATCTGAAATACATGCTGATGATCATGCTGAAAATGCTAAAATATGGCATATGAACATACAAGTCATGGCAATCAAAGACTGAACAGAAAGCTATTTGTTACAACAATAAGAAAACTAAACTGATACATAAGCTAAGCTAAAATTTATGTTAGATTCATGCTGAAGTTGTACCATATTCACATAGCTAATTTGTGAAGTTTGAAAACTATTTTCATAAGTAGATAAAAATACTAATCATGCTGTTGATGGGCTCGGCAACTGTACTTGCTATGCGTGCATCCCTAACTAGACCCGAGGTAGCTAGTCCCGAATCTAGTAGGGTTTACTAGGTTATCTAAACCTAGGGACGACTATGGGAGCCCAACCCAAGGACAACTGAGAGTACAGTACAGTGTCACTGATAAAGTAAAATACTATTCATAAGCTGATTTATCTTATCTTGTTCTTACTAGGTTATCTGAACCTAGAGCTAGGTTATCTAAACCTAGAGACGACTATGGGAGCCCACCCATTGGACCGTAGTCCCATATAACTGAAACAAGATTAAGCATGCTATTTGAAATGCTTCTATGGCATTTAACTGAGCTATAAAAATGCCTACTGTATCATATAGCTGCACGAGTCATTTTATCGAGCACTTGGTGTGTTCTAACTTTCCTCAACTTAATAATCATGCATGTGGTTGAACTAAAAGCATAAAAATGCATGATTAACTACTTATACTGCAGGTGAGGGGTTACTTACATCCTGCGCTAAAGTTTCTTACAATCTGTTCGCTAGGTTTTCCGGGGAAGAAGATCTCTTCAGCGATCCTCTTATGTCTACGCGTTCTTCTCCCGGAGGGGAGCGTCCTCGTGCCGGAGTTGTCGCCGAAAGGTGCTCCTGTGACCCTAGGGATGGAACCCTAGGTCCCTTGGGGTTTGTTCGTCGAGAGGGTGAGGAGGAGAGAGGGCGGCATGTGAGGGTGAAGGTGAGGGAAAGTTGTCGATCAAATAATAAATCCCCACTTAAATTCCTTATTTATATTAAGTGATTAATACGCCCCAACTTAATCATAAATATAATTTCTCTCCTCTTCTTTCAGCACACCCCTGCCGGGGCCCCTTGGTTACTAAAGTCATCTATAAATCGTAGAGCTTCATAGGTCTCGGGTTCAATTCCCGCTTAGGCTATTTACGTTCTTATTTAATTTTTGCTACTTCTGCTACTTCAAAAATTCCATAAAAATATTCTAAAATTCCAAAAAAAATAATAGAAATATTTCTAAAAATTAATTTGAGAATTTTCAGGCGTTACAATCTCCCATATCTTATAAAAAGTTCGTCCTCGAACTTAGAATAACTCTGGGTACTTCTGTCTCATACTAGCTTCTGTCTCCCAAGTTGCTTCTTCTGTTGTGTGATTTTGCCAAATGACTTTTACTAATGGTACCTCCTTGTTCCGTAATTTCTTAACTGCTCGGTCTGTTTGCTAGAGCCCTAGAGCCAATCATTTGATGATTGTATTTTGGACTTGTTGTATCATATTCTATATATAAATAAAGGCATTTGGTTTTTGGTTATTATACTTACTTGTATTGGTGCCAAATAAACTAAGTATAATAACGTCCTTGAGTAGACGGTTCTCACCTATATCAATCGGTGATTGGCGATTACTGGGTATGTAACAAATTATGCGGAGGGATGTGAGTGATGTAGATGGGATCTATCCCTCCTATATGACGGGAGAGACATCGATATTCTTGATAGAGTGAGACCACGAAGTGCATGGCCATGCCCAAATGAGTCAATATGAGATATTGAGCTCATTTGATTTAGTGAGTCTACTTGGAGTTCAAGATTTAGATTGATTAGAGGATGACACGGTCTATGCCTCATATTGATCAATCTAGATGTCTAGGATAGAAGGGCATTTGTCATATATTGTGAGGAGTCACAAGGTGATATTGGATCTCAACATTCTTGTAACTTGGGTAGTAATGATGTGTTGCTAGATACTGCTCATTACTTATGCTCCTAAATGGGTTTAGGGCCATTGCCAATGTTACAAGAACCTATAGGGTCACACACTAAGGACAATTAGATGGAGATTAGGTTCATATGATGAACCAAGAGGATTAGATTCATTTGATGAATCAAATTGGATTAAAAGTAATCCTAATTGGGCTAACTTGAGTTGGACTCAAGTTGATTCATGTATTCAATGAGTCTAATTTAGATTATGACTCATTAGATTAACTTAATTTAATGAATTAGATTCATTATATTAAGTTGGCTTGAATCAAATGGTTAGATTAGATCAACCATGGAAGAGATTTGGTCAAGTTTGACTTGACTTGAGAGGAAGATAAAAGTCAAGTTTGACTTGACTTTATGCCACCTCATTGGTGAGTTGGCATTGATGTGGACTAATGATGTTACTCCACATCATCATGGTGTGCCACCTCATGGAAGTTACAAAGCCATTCTCTTTAATGGCTTCACATTAATTACACTTAATGCAAAATTTGGGGGTTACACTTGGGAAGTGGCCGGCCACTTTTGAATGGGAAGAGAATTCATTTTTCTTATTCAAGTGCATTCACATCTTCTTCCTCTTGGAGCTCTTTCTTCTCCCTCTCCTCCTCTCTTGGCCGAACAAGACAAGGTGCTAGCACACCTTTGTTTGGTCTTCTCCATCAAGGATTGTTCGTGTGGATACTTCTAGAGGATCGTACGCTTGACGGTCTAGAGATCCGGCACCTTGGACGAGCGGAATTCGCGAAGGGCGCGCTTCAAAGGTATAATCTTTTCTTCATGTAGATCTAGAAGTAGATCTAAGTAGAAACTCGTACATGTAAATTTTTGAAATCTATCCTTCGCATGAGATCCAGTGGCATGGGTGATTCAGGGTTTCCGCGACGCGAAAACACTGTTTTCGCGGCCCGTAAAACCCAACACGGTCTACTATCTGAATAGGCCGACTGTCATAGCTGAGGTCTTCCCGGACTTGTACCGACTTGGGCTCAATCACCTGGGTGGCATCTGGGATATGCTTCTTCAGCATAGAGACATGAAATACATTATGAATAGCTGACATCTCCTGGGGTAGCTCTAGCTTATATGCTACCTTGCCAACTCTTCTGGTGATAAGGTATGGTCCCACATATCTGGAACTTAATTTTCCCTTCTTCCCAAAACGCATTACTCCCTTCATGGGAGCCACTCGGAGGAATATTATATCCCCCACTGAAAACTCTAAAGGTCGGCACCGTGTATCAGCATAGCTTTTCTGGCAGCTCTGAGATGTCTCGATACTCTGGCGGATCTGCTGTATAGTTGCTGTGATATCTGCTACTAGATCTGTATGAAGTTCTAGTTCTTTCTGTTCACCACTTTCATACAAACAGATTGGAGATCTACACCTTCGCCCGTAGAGAGCCTCGTAGGGTGTCATGCCGATAGTGGCCTGATAGCTATTGTTGTATGCAAATTCTGCTAAACACAGATATTTGCACCAACTTCCCTTGAAGTCTAGGGCACATGCTCGGAGCATATCTTCGAGTACCTGATTTACTCGCTCCGTCTGACCATCTGTCTGAGGGTGGAAAGTTGTGCTAAACTTTAACCTGGTGCCCAATGCTGACTGTACACACTCCCAGAAGTGTGACATGAATCTACTGTCTCTGTTTGAAATAATGGTCCGTGGGACTCCATGCAGTCTGACAATCTCCTTGAGATACAACTGAGCTAGTTGCTCCATGGAGTAGGATATCCTGATGGCTAAGAAGTGGGCTGATTTAGTCAATCTGTCGACTATTACCCAGATGACATCAAAACCATTCATGGTTTTGGGTAGTCCCACTATGAAATCCATGGAAATATCCTCCCACTTCCATTCTGGGATCTGAATAGGCTACAGAACTCCTCCTGGTCTCTGGTGTTCTGCCTTGACCCTCTGGCAGGTCAGACAAATACTGACATATCTAGCGACGTCTCTTTTCATCCCAGGCCACCAAAAACGTTTCTTTAGATCTTGGTACATCTTGGTGGAACAAGGATGCATCGCATAAGGAGTCCTGTGAGCCTCGTCTAGGATTTTCCTCCGTAGTTCCTCCTGATCCAGAACGCATAGTCTGTCACCAAAGTACAATACCCCGCTATCAGATACTCTGAACTCTCCACTTTCTGATTCTGCTATCCCTTGCTTGATTCTCTGAATCTCAGGGTCCTGATCCTGAGCTGTCTGGATGTCATCAAGCATGGTAGATGCTAAGGTCATAGTAGAGAGCTGTCCAACTACAAGTTCGAGACCGAAATCTGTAATTTCCTTCTGTAGGAGTAGTGACAAGGCGGCTAAGGATAGTAAGGCGGCACTGGACTTCCTGCTAAGTGCGTCTGCCACCTTATTGGCTTTTCCTGGGTGGTAGAGGATGTCTACGGCATAGTCTTTGACCAGCTCGAGCCATCTGCGTTGTCGCATATTCAGATCCTTCTGGGTGAAGAAGTACTTCAGACTCTGATGATTTGTATACACTCTACACTGAGCTCCATACAAGTAATGTCTCCAAATTTTGAGGGTGAAGACAACTGCTGCAAGCTCAAGGTCATGAGTAGGGTAGTTCCTTTCATAGTCCTTAAGTTGTCTGGAGGTATAGGCGATCATCTTGCCATTTTGTATCAGTACAGCTCCTAGTCCCAATTTAGAGGCATCGCTATAAATATCAAAGCTATCTGTGTTTTCTGGTAGAGTCAGAATGGGAGCACTGGTCAGTCTTCTTTTTAGCTCTATGAAGTTGTTCTCACAGTCCTCTGTCCACTGAAATTTTCTGTTCTTCTGGTGAGAGCTGTCAGTGGGGAGGCTATCCTGGAGAAATCCTCTACAAATTTTCTGTAATAGCCTGCTAGTCCCAGAAAGCTTCTGATTTCACTAGTGTTCCTAGGTCTTTTCCAGTTACTCACAGCCTCTATCTTACTGGGGTCTACCATGACAGCATCCTTGGAGATGATGTGACCAAGAAAGGATACCTGATCGAGCCAGAATTCACATTTCGTGAACTTGGCGTACAGCTGGTTCTGCTGAAGGGTCTATAGTACTATCTTCAGGTGCTCTGCGTGTTCTTCCTTAGTCCTGGAATAGATAAGAATGTCGTCAATGAACACGATAACAAACTTATCTAAGTATTCTCTGAATACTCTGTTCATGAGGTCCATGAAAGTAGCTGGAGCATTCGTCACGCCAAAGGGCATGACTACGAACTCATAATGTCTGTATCTGGTCCTGAAAGTTGTCTTGGGTATATCACCTTCTTTAACTCTAACCTGGTGATATCCCGATCTGAGGTCTATTTTAGAGATCACTGCTGCTCCCTTTAGCTGATCAAACAGGTCATCTATCCTGGGAAGAGGATACCTGTTCTTAATCGTGACTTGGTTTAGTGCCCGGTAGTCTATACACAGGCGCATGCTCCCGTCCTTCTTCTTCACAAACAATACAGGAGCTCCCCATGGTGAGTGACTTAGGCGTACAAAACCCTTGTCGAGCAGCTCCTGTAGTTGCTCCTGAAGTTCCTTCAGTTCTGCTGGAGCCATGCGGTAGGGTGCTTTGGAGATGGAATTCGTACCGGGGATGAGTTCAATCTCAAATTCAATTTCTCTGTCAGGTGCTAGGCTCGGTAACTCCTCAAGGAAGACTGCTGGGTAGTCACATACAACTCGGACCTCTTCTAGCTTTTCGTCCTTTTCCTGACTGGTACTGACTACATGTGCTAGGAATCCCTTACATCCTGAATACAGTAGTTTCTGTGCTTTCAGAGCTGAGAGAAACTTCTTGGCCTTTCTCTTTGGTTCTCCAATGTACCCAAACTGCACTCCTGCTTCAGGTTGGAATACAACTTTCTGTTTACGACACTCTATGGAGGCACCGTACTTGATCAGAAAGTCCATTCCCAAGATGACATCGTAGTCAACCATATCTAGCACTATCAGGTCACCAAAAAGCTCTCTGTCTGCTATAATGACTGGCACTGCTCGGAGCCAGTGCGTGGATGCCATAATTTCTCCTGAAGGTAGTGTTGTCAAAAACTGACCACTAAGTACCTCTGGGGATATTGCCAACTTTTCGACGAATGTCTTGGATATATAAGAATGGGTTGCCCCAGTATCGAATAAGAAAGTTGCACTTTGCTATAAAATACTGATCTGACCTGTAACAACTGTCAAGGCATTTGCTACGTCCTATCTGGTGAGTGAGTAGATCCTCGCGTTCGTTGTGGCTGAGGGGGCTTCCAGCCTGCCTTGGCTGATATGTGGGCCATCTAAAGCAGCTTGCATCTGGTGCAACTGGGCTGGTTTGTCTCCGTACTGAATCGACTGCGGTGGAGGAAAACTGGTCTTGTTCGGGCATTGCTTAGCTATATGCCCTTGTTGGCCACATTCGAAGCATCCTCGTGTGCCCTTGCGACAAACTCCGGGGTGGAATTTCCCACAAGTAGAACACTTGGGATAGCTAGGCTATTTACTAGCTGGTCCTCCTTTTGGGTAACTCCCTGGCTTACGTTTGTGACTGGAGTTCCCTTTCCAGTTAGAGCTGTGGCCCTGGTGCTTCTGAGTGCCTGTGCCTCCTTGGCCTTTGGACTCTGAGAAGGCTTGCTTCTGCTGCTTGATGCTGTTTTGGTAATGCTCGGTGATCAGAGCACTACTTACCAGTTCTTCAGTGGTTTGCGGGCCACGTTTATTGCTATATCCGGCCTTAGAATTTTGAGCATCAACCGGCCTCGTTCTCTTTCAGTGCTGACTAGTTTGAGGCATAAACGAGACAGTCTGTTGAATTTCTTCATGGCCTCCTCAACTGAAAGGTTGCCCTGACGAAATTCAGTGAACTCGTCGTAGTGGCGGTTTGTGGCCCGCATGTGAAAGAACTCCTCAAAGAATTCTCTCTCGAAGTCAGCCCATGTCATCTGGTTCACTGGGTGCTTCACCTTAATCCTCTCCCACCACATACGTGCGTCTCCTGCTAGGCAGAAGGAGGCGCATTTCACCTTTTCATACTCTGGCCAGTCCAGAAGCTCCATCGTACTCTCCAGTGTTTTGAACCAGGATTGGGCATCCCATGGTTCACTGGTGTCTGAGAAGTTCTCTGGTTTGGTTTTCTTCCACTGGATCAGATAGGCTTCTCTCCTTGCCCCTGCTGATGGGGCTACTGGTGTTGTAGGTTGGACTGGTGGAACCTCTATCACTACTGGGGTTGCTAAGTTAGGTTCCGGAGTGGCAGTGGAAGCGTTCTGCTGATTAGCCCTTAAGATGGCTATCTCTTGTTGCTGTTCAGCTAGTTGTTTCTGTAACTGAGCCACTACTACTGTAAGGTCTGGGGGAGGCACTGAGCTGTCTGCCTCATGTTGGGGCTCAGTAGCTGGTGCCCTTTTTGCTGGGCATCCTCGTATTATTTTCTAGAGAAATAGAGGACATACATAACTAATACAATCATGTTTACATAACTACTATTATCTTGTTAGATGCTATCATATATGAACATGCTACAGTTATCTATAAACATGAAAGCAAGAAACATAAATGAGTTGAGGTATTCTTACTTGGAAGCTACAGGTTCAATGCTGATGTGTGTGTGGAGGAAGTATGGAACTTGCTCTGATACCACTCTGTAACGACCCACCTTCTACTGACTAAACCGTAAGGCCGGGGGTCACATTATGCTCAACTATTCTTGGGTTATCACTGAATATTAAGGTGTGGAAAAGCTGAACTAATTAAAACTCTCTGCTATTTGCTATAAAATCTGAAATTTATATTCAGAATACACTTCTGAAGTTGTACATATGCTAAAGAAGGGAACAAAACTTTCTATTTGATCAAAAAGCTTAAATCAGACACTTCTAGCTGAAATCAGACTTTCCAATCGATTGGTTGAACGATTGGAGTGATTTGATCAATCCACTAATTGATTCAACGTGCTACTGTGCACGGAGGTCAATTCTGGATCGATCGGCTGATCGATCCATACTGGCCAATCAATCCTATAATTGATTCAGAGGCTCTCTGTTCGTGGAAATTAAGTTTCTGATCGATCGGCTGATCGATCCATGGCTAGTCGATCAGCTAATCGATTCATCAGCTCTCTGTACGCGGCAGATCACTTCCCAATCGATCGGTTGATCGATTGGGGGCCCTCCAATCGATCGGCTAATCGATTGGAGCTCTGATTTCTGCTACATTTCAGTAATTTCGTGTACAACACGAATGTATCACTCAATAAACACTGGAATATTACTAAGCATGTCATTATTCATCATTTACTGACTAACATCAAGGTAACTAAAAGTCTAGGCATAACATTTAGAATCTAAAAAGGTGTGGCAAATAAAATGTAAGGAGTTCTAATCCTTTAAGCTTGCTAGTCTTCAAGGGTCTTTATTCCAAGTTCCTTCTCACACACATCTGGTCGCATTGCCCTCCAGCCTCCGCTAATCCATCTTCCCTTTACCTTTATCTGTAGTATAAGGAATAATGAAACTATAAGCTTGGGAGCTTAGTAAGAACCATCTACCTCACAAAACATGCATTCGAAAAAATCATGCTTTCAAAGATGCTATCTGAAATACATGCTGATGATCATGTTGAAAATGCTAAAACATGGCGGATGAACATACAAGTCATGGCAATCAAAGACTGAACATAAAGCTATTTGTTACAGCAATAAGAAAACTAAACTGATACATAAGCTAAGCTAAAATTTATGTTAGATTCATGCTGAAGCTGTACCATATTCACATAGCTAATTTGTGAAGTTTGAAAACTATTTTCATAAGTAGATAATTATACTAATCATGCTGCTGATGGGCCCGGCAACTGTACTTGTTATGCGCGCATCCCTAACTAGACCCGAGGTAGCTAGTCCCGAATCTAGTAGGGTTTACTAGGTTATCTAAACCTAGGGACGACTATGGGAGCACAACCTAAGGACAACTGAGAGTCCAGTACAGTGCCACTGATAAAGTAAAATACTGTTCATAAGCTGATTTATCTTATCTTATTCTTACTAGGTTATCTGAACCTAGAGCTAGGTTATCTAAACCTAGAGGCGACTATGGGAGCCCACCCATTGGACCGTAGTCCCATATAACTGAAACAAGATTAAGCATGCTATTTGAAATGCTTCTATGACATTTAACTGAGCTATAAAAATGTCTACTGTATCATATAGTTGCACGAGTCATTTTATCGAGCACTTGGTGTGCTCTAACTCTCCTCAACTTAATAATCATGCATGTGGTTGAACTAAAAGCATAAAAACGCACGATTAATTACTTATACTACTGGTGAGAGGTTACTTACATCCTGCGCTAAGTTTTCTTACAATCCGTTCGCTAGGTTTTCTGGGGAAGAAGATCTCTTCGGCGATCCTCTTACGTCTACGTGTTTTTCTCGCGGAGGGGAGCGTCCTCGTGCCGGAGTTGTCGCCGGAAGGTGCTCCTGTGACCCTAGAGATGGAACCCTAGGTCCCTTGGGGTTTGTGCGTCGAGAGGGTGAGGAGGAGAGAGGGCGGTGGTGAGGGTGAAGGTGAGGGAAAGTTGTCGATCAAATAATAAATCCCCACTTAAATTTCCTATTTATATTAAGTGATTAAGATGCCCCAACTCAATCATAAATATAATTTCTCTCCTCTTCTTTCAGCACACCCCTGCTGGGGCCCCTTGGTTACTAAAGTCATCTATAAATCGTAGGGCTTCATAGGTCTCGGGTTCAATTCCCGCTTAGGCTATTTACGTTCTTATTTAATTTTTGCTACTTCTGCTACTTCAAAAATTACATAAAAATATTCTAAAATTTCAGAAAAATAATAGAATATTTCTAAAAATTAATTTGAGAATTTTCGGGAGTTACATCATCACATAATTTGTGATGAATTTCATAATTTTGTCACAAAATTTGGCAACAACAGATTGGAGATGAAAATATTTTCGTCGGAAAATAATTTCATGTTATTTTTTTTAAAAAAATATTGTAAAAATTGTCGCAAATTATCTAATTTTCTTTCGTAGTGCAAGGAATGTAATGACAGAGTAATAAACCTAGGATTGAATATTATTGCTTTAGGTTATTTATATTTAAATTGGGGGGGGGGGGGGGGGGGGTTGGATTTGAGTTATTAGACTATGAAATAAAATAGCAACGCATGTAATAAAATCTAATCTTAATAAATGAATGATAGTGCAAGTAAAGAAACCTAATCTAACCTAAACTACGATGGCAAGGAAATGAAAATCAACATAAAGTAAGCCTGTAAGGAAATGGAGCATTAATGAAACTTTAATGAAACCTAATTGCATTTAAATGGCAACATGAACATAAGAAAAACATGAAACATTCAATTGATAAAACATTGCAAGAATCTAAGCTAAAGAAAATGCACAACTAAAGTAAGACAAATGGTTGAGACATTTCACCAAACACGTGCTGATCATGAATTGAATTAAGGAAAGTGTGAGAAATTTAAACATAGAGTTCAATTTAGTACAAGTATTCAACACACAATCAATAATCTAAAGTAAGAAACAATCCAACACATTAAGAAATCAACCAAGTGATGAATGAAGCTTCAGTTGCGGATGGACTTCAGAGGTAGAGGCTATCCAGAGGTGACCTATTCTCCTCTTCTAACCAGAAGATGGAAGATGGAGGGTTGTTAGAGTGGAGCAAGATATCCAGAGATGATAAATTGAGAGAGACAAATTGAGTCATTTCTATATTACATTAGTGTAGAGGGGTTCGATAATTTAATTTTATTTTATACTCATGTTATGACACTTGAGCTTATCAATATGCGACACCTAATTCAGTGAGGAGGAAGAAAAAATTATCCTTATAGTGAGTGAAGTGAGTCTTGTCGAAATGGTTCAACTTGAATGCATCAAAAATAAACTTTGAACCAGTGGCTTCTATTGGATCGGAAAAATTTCTTTAAGATTATTAGAAGTAAATCGATGATAAAACTTCATTTTGAGTGTGAATCACTTTCACTACAACAAAAACTGCAAACGACAACACCCCTACGACAACGGTTTTAAGAGAAAGCGTTGTGTATTTGCTCAAAGACAACGATTTTTGCCAAAACCGTTGTCTTTGAACTCCCCATTAAATATAAAAGACAACGGTTTTGACAAAACTATTGTCATTGAGCAATATTTTTTTAAAACGACAACACTTTTTACAACGGTTTTATAAACCATTGTCTTTATCCGCCTTTTTAGCATCTACGACAACAGTTTTGAAAAAACCGTTGTAATTGAATTTGGTCATTTTCCCCCCTCGCTGTTTTCCTTTCCCTCGCTGTTTTCTTTTCGGCGCCGTGTTTTTCCTTCGCGCTCTCAAACCTAAGGCAATTTTCTTTCCCTCTCCTCATACAATCTCTTCACGCCATCCCGTCAACCATTGGATCTTCCTCCACAACGGTGTGCTCTCCTCTCTCTCTCATTCTCACCCTCACTCTTGATTTATCTACCTTTGCCTCCTAAAGGTTTGAGATGAGCCATGTCCTTGGTGCGCTCCTTGCATCTTCCCCTCTTTTGGCACAAGCCTGGACCCGCTGCCTGCGTGCCAATGCAGGTAGCGCCAACTTCATCATTGACAGGAGCGACGATGCGGTCTTCATCACCTTCTCCGGGACGCAAGCCGTCGCTTCGTCGTTTGGCCTTGGCAGAGGGTTCTTCGAACATGTTTCCCTATATAGCAACACACACGACATCTTCGCACCGCTGGGAAGAGACGAGGAAGATGACGACGGGAAGCCGCAGCCCATGCTCCTCTAGGCCAGTGCCCTCCGCTTGTTTATGAGCTTGTACCACACCTCCGAGTTCCAGCTCTGCGCTCGATCTTTTTTTTCCTTCGATTAGGGTTTCCTCTACTTTAGATTCAATCGAATTAGGGTCATTTTTTAAAAAAAATAATTCATCAAATCATCTTAATCGTATCATTAATTGAATATGGCGATCATTTTCCATGAGATTTGTTCCTCTAGTTTTTCTTAATGACTTCTTAGATTAGAGAAGAACATGAAAACATACGTCTATTTCGCATGTAAGCAAGCTTCTTCTGCAGGGTCTATAGCAGACTGCAAAGGCATCAGGATTTTAGCCATGGCATCCTTGTTTATTGTTGTTTCTGTTCATGTCTATAGAACTACAGCAGAGTCAGAGATGCATATTTCTACATTATATGCTCCAAGAAGACTGCCCATTTTCTAACAAAGAGAGTCAACAAGTTTCAGTCAAAATAGGCTAATTTTTCCATGCCTGGAGAAGGCAGCAAAATCTTTGATGTCCAAGTAAGTTTGATCTGCTTTCCATCATAAAATTAGCATGTGACCTCTTCTATACTCCTTTTGTTGTTTAGTTAGTATTAAGATAAGAAGTTCTGATTTTAAATCATTAATTAGTATTAGGATGGCGCCGAAGCCGCTGGACTACAAGTTGCTGAATGAGAATGTGAAGAAAGTTGCATATGCTATCAAAGGGGAGCTTTACCTGCGGGCTTCGGAGTTGCAGAAGGAGGGGAAGAAGGTTATGATGCTTTCTCATACACAATTTTCGTTGATTGTGCCACAACATGATTTGAGTTAAATAGAATAAATTTTATTGAAAGAGACTCTTATTTCGATTCTTGAAAGATCTGACTTTGATTGTTTTTTTCCATTCTTGTTATCTGGTTGAAGATATCTTCCTGGGTTATTTAGCACTGTATATGTTTGCTTTATTGCTTGTATCAAGATATGAAGTGCACATATGCCTTTGATTCTTTTTATTGTTAGCTTGTTGGGATGCCACTTGTGAGATTAAAATTTGAGGTTATAATACTGCACTCCCCTTGCAATTTATTCTTAAGAAACAAGATACAAGTTGGACTTACTTTCCATGAGATTGGTTTTTTTTGTTGTTTGCAGATTATTTTCACAAATGTCGGGAACCCTCATGCTCTCGGATAGAAGCCATTAACATTTCCCCGTCAGGTTTCCATTTTCTCTTTATTCTTTCTTAAAAACTACTTGTATCAAAGTGTTGATCATTCTTCTCTATTGCTTGACTTAAGGAACTCAGTGAGAAAAAATCATCTTCACAAGTCAAAAATTCCTTGTACATGGAGCAATTTCTCCTTCTCTGTGCTCCCTGAGATAAAGAGACATTTTCCATTAGATTTCTCTTTTTAATGGTGTAATTTTTTACTTATACTATTCTCCAGGTGGTAGCATTGTGCCAAGCTCCATTTCTATTGGATGACCCTAATGTCGGGCTTTTATTCCCAGCAGATGTCATTGCAAGAGCTAAACATTATCTTTCATTGAATTCGGGTGGTTTAGGTATTCACATATTCCTACAATTTTCAACTCGCAGTCTGCTTAAACCTTTTCCTTTTTGATGCAGTCTGTTTCTCAAGCTAAACTGCTTTGCAACTTGTTTCCTCTTGTTAACGGTGATCTGGAAAAGAAATGTATTCTATACTTGTTTGTGCATTTGTAACCCAAGCAATTTTTATGTTGGCCTTTTCATAACATTTGTGTCATATTCCAGTTTTTAGTTGTATCTTTATATGTAACAAACCCAAAACATCATCTATAGGCCTTGTTATTTTTTTCATGTTGATGAGTAAATATTGTTTTAGTCATTCTGATAAGAATCTCAACTTTCTTTCGAGCAATCAGGTGCATATAGTGATTCTCGAGGACTTCCTGGAATTAGGAAAGAATCTGCAGAGTTCATTGAAAAATCTATGCATGAGTTGGACTTTTTTATTTCTTCTTCTAACTATTGACATTTTATATGGCCGATAAGTCATTTGCAAGGGATGTTCAATCGAACTATCAGATTATTAGAAGCAGGTATCGAGCCAGTGTAAGTCCATTTGCATGTCTAAATATCATTTTGTTTATCATTCAGCCACCATATTTTATTATCATCTTTTTTATGCCAGATATGTATTTGACGGTCAACCTCCAGAGCTGAAGAAACAAGAACTTGCCAAAAGGCTAATCTTTATAGTTTTGTCATTGTCCCCCTCCTTTTTTTTGTTGCAAGATAATGATAATCTTTAAGCTTATTTTATTCTTTAGATATTTAAAGAGGAAAGATGCAACTAACGATCTGAACACAACAATTGAGGTCATTGCTTGTGCATAACAAGTACCTTTATTGGGACTCTTTAGTGTGCTAGAATTTCTTTTGCTGTCTTGGTTACATTTGTTGTTTGCAGACTGGTGATTTGGAGGGAATTGAAAAGTACAGCAAAAGGACTGTCAAGGTAAACTTTGATATTGCTATTTTATTGGAAATTACCATGAGGATCTTATTGATTATGATGCAATCAACATAAAGTTAGCATGTTGATTATCTGTTTTCTTCATATGTAACATAGAGTTTCTTTAAATATATTTTGAAATTTCAAATTACTTTCTTGAAGAATTTGATTCCAGTAGATGATTGTAGAGTTTTTTCACAGGTAACCAAGCAACATAATGAAGATTGTAAATGTCTCTTAAGACTAATGGGTGTGCCTACTATTGAGGTAAACTAGTCCACTTTCACTTATTGAATTCTTTATCCTTGCTATAAGAATTTGAACTAACAATGACACAATTTTACTTTCTCTTGCAAACATTTCCTAAAGTTGCATGCAATTGCTTAATATACAAGTATTGTATCTCTAGTTTTAGAAGCTAAACTCATCTTTCTTATCTAAAGGCACCCTGTGAAGCAGAAGCTCAATCCGCAGCTCTTTGCAAAAGTGACAAGGTAAAATGATGCAATGTAACACATTCTATTTTATTTTTTTAACTTTAATATCCTAAACGTATTTGTTTGTTATCAATCTCTAGGTGTTTGCGGTTGCCTCAGAAAACATGGATACTTTAACTTTTGGGGTACCAAGGTTTCTCCATCATTTAATGGATCCTAGTTCCAAAAAAATCTCTGTGATGGAATTTGACGTTTCAAAGGTATATTTATTCTGCTTATTTTTAATTGAATTACTGTATTTATTCTCATCCTTATTTTTCAGGTTCTTGAAGAGCTAAGACTCACTCTGGATCAGTTCATTGATTTGTGTATTCTCTCTGGATGTGATTATTGTGATAACATTAAAGGTAAACTTTCTTATGAGATATTGTACATTCAACAAGTTTAACATACAAGGCTAGTACTCTACTGCTTACTGTTTACGAAATTTGATAACTAATGTTCATTCAAATCTCTAGTATGATAATGCTTGTGTGGTTGAATATGGTGTCAGTGCTACAACTATTCCATGTCTATGTTACTTGGACTTGATATAGTTCAACATGAGTATGATCGTAATCTCTGACATGGCTATTTTTACAAATTGTACATGTGTTCAATAGGATTAGTGATTGTTCACTCTTAGTGTCACTGTTTGAGTGTCATTATCCAAGTATCTATATCCAACACAGACTTGGGCAGTTATGTCATGCTTTGGAAATTTCCATTTTTTTTTTAAATGTTTGGTTGAAGGAAAAAAAACTCTGTTTCTACATTTGATGTTCCATGAAATAAATTATACACATACCTTTGCCCAATACCTCATTCTAACATTTGATGTTACATGATGCTTATTTAGTTGTTTCTGCATTATGCAAGGACTGACGGTTAAATTATATTTTGTGAATACCAGAGTTCTTTTCCTTTCAGACACAGCCTTGATATTCCTCTTCCAATGTGTTACTCATGAATGCAACTGATTGAGAGAGGATTTATTATTATTATTATTAGAACCATATTTCGATAAGGCTCCTTGAGTCACATGGAGTACATTAGTTGGAAGAGTTTCTCCATTTCTTCTAGCAGTGGCTAACAGTTCTGCAACATGTACAAATAGATACTCAAAGATTATGTTCAAGGGTAGTCATAAGTTTGAGTCAATGTAAAACTTGATGAAGTTGCAAAAAATCCTCTTTAAACCAGTCATTAGTTGAAAACGTAAGAGAAGGAGGAAAATTTGCAATTGTCTATTTTTTTCTCTAACTGGATAAAAGTAGTTTTTTAGTTGCTCTTATTCTTTGGTAGTCATATTTATAGTAATTTTAACTATAACCACCTCAAACATGCAACTTCGAGTATAAAATGGCATGTTTCCTTGTATTGCTTATTTTCCAAGAATTCATGTTGTCATGTAGACTATAATATGGAATTATGAAATTTTATAAGTTTTGTTGAATTTTTCTTTTGCAGGTCGGGCAATTCGTGAGACTTGAGTTTTTTTAATGCAAGAAGTGAGCTTTGTTAGCATGTAGCTTGCCTTGCTAATTTGTAAATTAAAAGCGTGCCATATGGAGAACAATAAATAGAAAACATGTGATTTAATGTATATGGAGAACAGTAATGGAAAACATGTGTATTTTGATGAGTAACAACTCATTTTGTATATTTTTGTATATGTGTGGCTACAAGATGAATTATATATGGATGTTTATTTTGGATTTAATGTAGTAAATATTTAGTTTTGTATTGGTGGTTTGCTTATAGTAAAATAAGATTGGTTGTTTGGTATTAATGAACATTAAAGACAACAGTTAAAAATGTTGTAAAAACTATGTAAACCACAACGATTTTTTTTGAAAAAAGTGATAAAAGACAACGATTTTATCCATTGTAAAATATATTAAAACTGTTGTAAAAAAAAGCAAAACGAGTAAATATTATCTACCACAACAGTTTATATCTGTTGTAAAAAGAGTCTACTACAACGGTTTATTTCTGTTGTTGAAATTAGCTACCACAACGGTTTTAAACCGTTGTCGTATCCTTCGTAGCTAAATTTTGAGCATATATACAACAACGGATAAAAACCGTTGTCAAATGTCTACAAAGACAACAGATTCAAAACAGTTGTCGTAGGGCAATACATTCTACAACACCTTCAGTTACAACGGTTTTTTGACCCTACGACAACGGATAATATCCGTTGTCGTTTGCAGTTTTTGTTGTAGTGTTTCCTTAAGGAAATTTTGCCCCTACTATGTTGTTGTTGAGTTTAATGACAAATTCCCTTTAGAATACTCAAAATAAGATTGAATTTATTATCAACAAATTTATAAATTCCCCCAAGACAAATTAGAGAACAAAACTGATTACACACAAGAAGATGATGAGAGAATGGTGTTAGAGTAGTTTCCCTGTAAGCCAACTGTTGCTAGGACTTTATTGACTCTTATAAATAAACATCCTTTATTTTAATATAATTCAATTTAGTATGATATTTATTTTATCTTTATACCCATGCTAGATGCATAAATAAAGTCCTTGAATATACTATAGTGAGGTGTGGTGGTACATATGGACCATCATGAAATACATCAATATTCACTAGATATTACAAACATATTCCTAGTCAATTAGGTTTCCTAATAAATAAGGATAAAATGCCGCTTAAGTTAGAGATTAACATCTGTGATGTAGTGTATTATGTTTTATTAGTAAAGATATAGAGATATTCAAGTATTGTTATGCAACTACAAGTGCATGATTTCGTCGTCAGTAATAAAAGATATCGAACCCACAGGGACTGGTTATAAGCACTAGAGATATCTCACGAAGAATTAGCTAAATGATTGACTATGATAAGAAATGTGTTAAGTAAAGAAACAAGGCATAACAATAGAAAAGTAAATGAGAAACTTGGTTTTTGCGAGTGTTCTAAGAGTTTAGTTTCATTGTGATATTCATCAATGTAACATGATTCACCAATTCATATTCTCAATTAACATGCATTTGTAGGAAGTCATCGGTTCTCTCCTATAGAAGAGAATCGACGGGACTTAGATCGACATTGCTAGAAATCAAGTAGATATAATTCCCATGAAGTCTGTTAGCGGGGCTTCCTGTCACTAGCGTCCCTCGGTCATACAACACGAAAACACATACTCTACTCAATGTACATAGTGATGAAGGTAATAATTACATTCATCCATCCCACCTCCTTATAGAGACTTGCTTCACCTTTCAAGATGACACCCTAGATGTCCGTTAGTGAGACTATCTATCAGTGGCGTCCCTTGATCATACGATCTAGGGCATCCCTCTACGGGATCCACAAGCATCACAAACATTCAATCAAACATGATAATTAAGTCCAAACACATGAATTCAGATAAGATCAAATAGATACAAAACATGCTAACATCATCTAGATAAGAAATTGGCATATCCATGAGTTTTACATCAAATCAAACCACAATTACTCCCTTAATCCTAGAACAATGGATCTACTCCATAGCACAAAGATAGAAATCTGAAGACATAAATATTATAAGCATTCCAATCCCAAAATGAAGAGAAGAGAAGAGAAATGCTTATCCAATGGTGATGTGTGATCATCGGAAGCAATCCTGAACTTCCGGAGTCGATGTGGAGATGGAGATGGCTCGTCAAATCAAGGTCGAAGAAGGTGGATATCATCACCAAGATCCATGTGACCTTCACACAGCCTCTTTCTTCTTGCTCTCGGCCAGGATGAAACAACCGTGTGGATTCACATAGCCGTGTTCTACTTTAGTTCTGGATGAGTCACACGGTCGTGTGGCTCACACGACCTAGATGTTCTTGGTCTCTGGAAATGTTGCACGACCGTGTAGATCACACGGCCAACCTTTGCTTGCCCTCCGGAAATGTTGCACGTCCATGTGGATCACACGACCATGATCTGGTTGTGCTGGTGGAGTGACACAGCCATGTGGATCCATACGGTCGTGCCTTACTCCTCTGGTGAAGCCACACGACCATGTGGCTTCACACGGTTGGAGTCATCCTTCTCCTTGCTTCTTTGACATGGTTGTGTGGGTCACACGGCCAGTGTTATTTGCCTTCGGTTGCTGTCTGAATCGACCATGAACGTCATTTTCTCTCCGAATTCGACTCCTGTCAATTAGAAATGCACAAAGAGCAGATCTCCAAACAAATAAGAGTAATTATGTTGAAAGTAAGACAAGGGGTATAAAAATGCATAGACAAAGCATGCGTAAAGTATGTGAATGTACGTCAAAATATGCATAAAAGTGTATATAATCTATGCATATCAAGTATACAGATGAATGCTTATATGATGAGTTCATCGAACAACCCTCATATGAACTTTCTAAGTGGTTATCATTTATCAAGTGGATAAGTCCTTAGTTGTGGTTGTACACTAGTAGTCCTTATAATCTGAGACAACACTGAGACTCTATATATTAAGGTTACATTTTGACTCATTTACCGACTCCATTAGGGTCATCAGCTGGTGAGATTGGGTGTAGTAACGAAACATATAGAAGTCAGTTTATTATAGTTGGGGATTTACTACACACTTGTGGGTGTGGATATCCTATATAATATAGTATTCTATAGTGTATGAAGTCTCTGATCAGAACTGTAAGATGTGATTTAGGAAAGGAGTTTCCTAATTACAAATGCGATGTTACTATAAGATACATCACATGGTTGTCGAATCAATATACAACTCTCGATGTACCATTTGTTGTAGATACGATCGAAATATATGAGATGAAGGGATCAAACTGTATGTCAATCATAATTGATTGATTCTTGCAGGTACTATTCAACGATACCTAGGGAGTCATGAGGCAGTGCTGCTAGATGCTCTTACCATGATTCATTGGGTGCTAATCAGAATTTGTTTTGATATCCTATAATCAAGCAATTGATCATAGGATGTGGCTGTTAAGGGTATGCCCATATAAAAGATTAATATAATCCTGAATCACAAAGAGTTATAAACTTATAGCTAGCAGTATCCTTGACCATTGAGGGTTACATAAATATTGGTTTCCCTATTTCCTATTGAGAAAGTTAAATTCAAGTAGTTGAATTTAGCGAATAAAATTTGATGTGATCAATAATGAATTGACTATAGGGGATCTTGAGGTCGGCTAGAAGGGGATTGGATAGATGGCGCCCCCAAATACTTACTTCTTACGTATTCGTTAGTGCGCAAGCGGAAATACAAATACTAATATGAATACAAAAGCTAAAAGTCAATGAAAGAGAATAAGCAAACTAATACACATCGATGTAATGTGGTTCGGAGATAACTTGCTCCTACTCCACGACTGTTCGTAAGGTGGACGATCCCTTAATCCATTGGTGGATTAGTCCCCGGAAACTCCAGCAAGCTCAAACCTCCTTGTGGGTGGAGAAACCACACCACAACACTCACCAAAAACACTTGGACATAAGGGAAATCTTGAGCAATTAGTGACTACTAATTAGGCTTTAACCAAGTCTAATTTCGTCACCTTGGTCGGACATCCTAAGCTCCTTCTTATAGAGCTTGGAAGAAAACATCCCTGTTGTTTTACCGTTACTGATCGACTGGTCTTTGCACCAGTCGACTGGTGCCAGCCCAACGTCTCTCCAACAACTCTTTACCAGTCGACTGGTGCTTGGCCGTTCGAGCACAGAAGCTCTCTGTGCTTACCACCAGTCGACTGGTTCCAATACCAGTCGACTGGTACAACCCTAAACTTAGGGTTTCCCATCCCAAGTACATTTCTCTTGCACTCGGACCCTCACGACTCACTTGACTCTTCTTTGCAGCTTTGACCTCTTGCCTTCAAGCCTACTTCCTTTGGCTCTCATCCCTCGGATGCATTCAAGTCCGTGGCTCGTCCCCAATGTCATCCTTCGCGTATGCCTTGAAGTTGCTTCCCTCGGTCGTTATCCTTGCTGCCTTGTCCATGGTCCCTCGATGCTCCATCCTTCACCGGACCCGAAGCCATCAAGTTGAGTCATATGTGCATCCTGCAAATCTGCACACTCACATACACATATCAAATAACGAGGGTAATCATAACTTAAACCCTTTGCCTAAACACCAAAACTCATTGTCACATGGACCATTGGGATTACTCTAATAATCTCCCCCTTTTGATGTTTGGCAATACCTTTAAGTTAGGGAAAATAAATAGCAAATAAACATGTTAAATGAAATAATGGACTTACGTTGCCAAGGCTACACACTTGGACTTATACCGCTGAATGGACTTACGTTGTAAGGCTACACACTTTTACTTATACCGCCGAATGGACTTACGTTGCCAAGGCTACACACTTAGACTTACACCGCCAAATAAACTTACGTTGCCAAGGCTACACATTTGGACTTACACTGCCGAATGGACTTACGTTGCCAAGGCTACATACTTGGACTTACATTGCCGAAACAAAATGCAAACATGCATTGGAACCTATCACAAGATTCCCCCTACACCTAAGCTCCCCAATGAGTTAATATTTTTCCACAGGGATATTTAAGAACCTATCACAAGGCTCCCCAACGCAAAGACACTTAATGTTTTCCCAACTAAACCTTACGTCTCCCCCTTTGCATAACATCCAAAAAGCTCTCCAACAATATCCCAATTGTTGAAAACTTGTCATCCAAACTGACCCTAAACTCATGTATCTATCCCCCATGGATCTCATACATCTAAATGAGTTGACATGGTCAAAATCAGCGCTGAAAAATACTTTCAGGCTGGTATCAGTCGATTACCCCTTGGTACTAGTCAACTGTCCCTGTTGAAATAAACACACAGAATGCTTATGTATTCGAAATCCACTATTATCAGTCGACTGGTATCTGCATTAGTCAACTGGTACCTTATCTCTAAAAAAATCAACCATTTCTGACCAACTTTAAAAATACACAAGAAATTCCACAGACTTCTAAAAATCTCCAAATTTTGTGGAGAGGTCTGTTTTACTCGTGTCTACTTGAGAAAAATATATTAGAAAATGTATCTATCACGGATCCCAAGATTAACACAAAATCAAAACTAGTTAAATGGTCCAATTGAACCTTAACCTAAAATCCTAGTTTTCGTTTCCTCGTGATGTATTTGCTCATACTAACTCACAATGCACCCCTAGCATTGGTTTACATGACATTTATACATCCAAAACCAATTATTATGCAATATGACCCCTAATGTCATATTTTCTTGCATGAAACACAATCCAATTGTGTCAAATCTCTAAGGTTGAGATTCAAATCTGTCTCCAAACCTTTTGGTACATTCCATAACCCATCTAGAATCCCAAGTAGTACCCACTTGAAATCCATTGGCCATAGGTCCCAATTTAACTCTTTGAGCTCCCCCTAGAGCTCTTAACCTTAGCCACCTTCTTAGGTGACTCATCTACAATTGCTAGGCCACATCAGTGCACCTCCGGTGACACTTGGCCTACAAACCTAATCTCATTAACGTTGGGCACCTTGTCCTTGGTTAATTTAACCTTACCTTTAAATGACTTTCTCTTTCTATTTATTGGTGTCTCCTTGCTATAGTCATATGCAACCCTAGCATAAGATTTTTCCTTAGCATTGGAGACACTAGATCGGTATCCTAGACCCGATCTATCATTGTTGGGTCTTTGACTACCCAACACCATACCTAAATCCTTAGATCCAACATTGAATCTTTCTAGAGTTTTCTCCAACTTATCAAGCTTTGCCTTCAAAACTTGATTTTCTTTTTCTAGGTCCCTAACTCTAGAGTTGATATGTCCACCTTGAACATTCCTAGACCTACCCTTCCTAGGCATGTGTCTCCCTTTTTTGGGATTAATGCCTTGGTTCTCCTTAAGTCTATCATGCCTAGATTTATCATGAATGGTTCTTCTAGGTTTATGATCTACAATTACCCTATTCCTATCATGATATTTAAATCCAAAATTTTGCATGGGCATACTATGATTAACAAAATCATTTCTCCTAGCATGCATGGAAGAATGAAAATTTGAATTATAATTCAAGTTAGAGTATACCTCCCTTACCCTTGAAACTCCCCCTTGATTTGAACTCTTCTTCTTCTTCTCCCATTTCTTTAGATGCGCAAGCTTCTTGATCTCCCTCTTCTTGGGGTATTTCGTGTGGTAGTGTCCCTTCTCCCCACATGTGAAGCATACAATGCGCATTCTCCTTCTTTGAAGTTCTTCATTCCTACAATCCTTGTTAGTGTTTAAATTAACTTAAATGGATTTAGGAGTTACCTTCTTACCCATAGGACATCTACTCTTGTAGTGTCCCTTCTCATTGCAACCAAAGCAAATTATGTTGTTCTTTGACTTCACTTCGGTGGAGACGTTCACTAGGTTGACCTCCAAGATTTCCTCTTCTTCTTTGCTTGTCTTGGATTCTTCTTCAACCTTTAAGGAGGTTGATGATGGTTCCTCATCCTCCTTCTCCTCGAATGTGACCGAATTCACTTTCTCTTCCTCTTTTGATGTTGAATTTATCTCTATATCCGATTGGTCCTTCTCCTCTTGGACCACTTCATCACTTTCTTCGAATCTTTTCTCCTCTTGTGTAGGCATGAGTTCTTCTCCTAAAATTTTCTTCACTTTGCTCCACAATCGTGAGCATTCTCGTATTCACCTATATGACTCATCACATCATTAGGAAAAATATTAATTAAAATTGATATTACCTTTGAATTTGCCTTTACCCGTGTGGTTTGCTCCTCCATCCAATGTCATGGTCGGAGCTTCTTCCCTTTCTTGTCCTTCGAGACTTCGAATGGCTATTCCACCATCACCATTGTGTCCCAATCCATCTCGAAGAAGTTCTTCATCTTCACCATCCAAAAGGTGATGTCCCATAAGCTTCATCCTTCGAACTTTAGTGGATCTATCAAGCTGATCATATTTGCTTCCTTGGCGATTAGTCCAATGGAGAGCATCCTTGCTCTGATACCACTTGTAGGGGATCTTGCGGCCAGCTAGAAGGGAGGTTGGATAGGCGGCGCCCCCAAATACTCGCTTCCTACATATTCGTTAGTGTGCAAGTGGAAATATAAATACTAATATGAATACGAAAGCTAAAGACAATGAAAGAGAACAAGCAAACCAATACACATCGATGTAACGTGGTTTGGAGATAACTTGCTCCTACTACACGGCTGCCCGTAAGGTGGACGATCTCTCAATCCGTCGGTGGATTAGTCCTCGAAAACTCCGGCTAGCTCAAACCTCCTTGTGGGTGGGGAAACCTCATCACAACACTCACCAAAAACACTTGGACACAAGGGAAACCTTGAGCACTTAGTGACTACTAATTAGGCTTTAACCAAGTCTAATTTTGTCACCTTGGCCAGCCATCCCAAGCTTCTTCTTATAGAGCTTAGAAGAAAATAACCCTACTGTTTTATCGTTACCAGTTGACTGGTCCTTGCACCAGTCGAATGGTGTCAGCCCAACAGCTCTTTACCAGTCGACTGATCCTTGCACCAGTAGACTGGTGCCTGGCCGTTCGGGCACAGAAGCTCTCTGTGCTTACCACCAGTCAACTGGTCCCAGTACCTGCCGACTGGTACAACCCTAAACTTAGGGTTTCCTATCCCGAGTATATTTCTCTCGCACTCAGATCCTGACGACTCACTTGACTCTTCTTTACATCTTTGACCTTTTGCCTTCAAGCCTACTTCCTTTGGTTCTCGCCCCTCAGATGCATTCAAGCCCATAGCTCGTCCCCAATGTCATCCTTCGCCTATGCCTCAAAGTCGCTTCCCTCGGCCCTTTCCTTGCTGCCATGTCTACGGTCCCTCGGATGCTCCACCCTTCATCGGATTCGAAGCCATCAAGCTGAGTCATATGTATATCCTGCAAACTTGCACAGTCACATGCACATATCAAATAACGAGGGTAATCCTAACTTAAACTCTTTGCATAAACATCAAAACACATGGTCACACAGACCATTATGATTGCTACAACATTGACAACTAAAGTTTGATATGATCAAATGTTATCATTAATCTGATTGTGATGGACTCACATTATTGGATTTTAGAAAGTTCCAATATTTAATGGGCCAAGATAGAAGAAAAAAATGGCTAGATTTAATTTATTAGCCACACATCTCTTTATCTTCCTTGGAGAGGTGAAGAGACACATGTCTCTTCATCATCCTTAGAGATGAAGAGATACACATCTCTTTATCTTCCTTGGAGAATTGATGAACTATAAAGAGAGTGGTCATCCTTAGAGTTATCAATAGGTTTTCTTCTATAGAAAAAGATAGAGATCTTCCCATTTCTTCAAACAATAGAAATCCATCTCTTTGTCACTTGTTTTTCTTCACTAAGAAGGATTATTGCCGCCCATTTTTCTTGCATATCTTTGTTGGTGCTGCCGCTTGTTGAGGGCTCTTTTGACAACCCCTTGTGAAGGGATGTTTGGGCAGCAATTTCCTCATCTTTGAGGAAGTTGTTATGACCGTCTCAACGAAAAATGATACTTGATTTCTAGTGCAATCAAGTGTTGGAAAAGGAGACTCTAATTGTGGACCGAATTAGGCGGAGGAAGCACAAGTTCAAAACAAACAAAAAAGAGCTATTTCACTAAAGTCGAAATAGTTGGAGTTATCCCTGAACAAAGGTTGTTGGGTAGGTATATTTTTGCTTATGATTTGATTTATTTGTATATTGACGCATGTGTTAATAGTTTTATTTAAATTATGCTTAAATGATCTACTATGTTTAAATTAAATAGTTTTACATGTCTAAATAAAAAGATTAAATTGACATTAGACAAATCAGTTAAATGATATTTTATCTTTGCTTCAAGAATCTTATTTGAATGGTTAAATTATAATGCATGCTCAAATCAAAGATCATGCTCATGTTTATTTTGAAAAATCTATATGAGCACTCCTTTAATTTAATTGTTAAATCATAAAATAAATTTTAAACTTCCGCTACGCATAGGGGTGTAGAAACATGATATCCGAATTTCGAATTCAGTTTCAATAATTAGGCTTTAAAGATGTATATATAATGAACGAAACAATCTTTGGAAAATATTGTGTACTTTAAAAACATACACCTTTTTATGAATAAGTACATTTAACTATTGCACTTGTTCAAAATTGGAATTTTCCCTCCACTTAGCCACCAATCAAATACAATTTATTTGATACTCATCTTTTAATAAGCTTATCAAACTTCTCATTCCTTTACCATAGGGCACTAAACACATATCACTAATTATATTTGTACCCATTTCACTCCACTAAATACCAATACAAATGTAGGCCTAAGTTGGTACCTAAACCCAACCTTAAAGAAGCTTGTCTCTCTCTTTCGTCTTTTCGGAGCCTTAATCCTACAGACATAATTGAGATAATAAATGGATCAAGGTTTATCACCTGAGATTGAGGGATCAAATTTTAAGATTAGTGAAGTGTAAATCTTTACACTTTGTGTAACTCATCCTCACATTCACTCATCTTCATAGTCATGATGATTATTTGCTTTGTATTTAGGGGCGGAGCCAACGTAGGCCCAGTGTAGGCAGTTGTCCACACTGGACCACATAACACAACATTACACATTGTGAAGGGAAAGCTAAGCTCCCATTACAAATTGTCCACACTGAGCAACAAATTACAACATTACACATTGTGAAGGGAAAATAAAAAAAGATTTGAAAAAAAAAAACTAAAATGATAGATCCATAGCTCACATTATAAATGAAACAAAAAAGCTTTTAAAATTGGCAGACAAGTTAGAAACTGTCATAAATAGTCTCAAGCTCGGCGCTTACTCAAACACCATGGGTTAGACTTGTGATATTGGTCGTACAACGGTTAGATACACTCCTGCATCGTTGCTTGGTGGGGTAGCAGTTGCTCATGAGACTATCACATTGTTGCATTGTCAAGTAGCATGAGTGATTATGCCTACATTAAATTAATATCCCTAGCTCCATCTCTATTTGTGTTGATCCAAAACAGACTGATAGGGATGTTGAGGGCGACCTCTTTATCGTTTACCACTTTTTGCCACTAGGAGCTAATCAACTGTTAATCTCTACGCGTACGTATCTGCATGTATTAATTAGTAATCTGAATCGACAAAGATTCTGTAGCAGATGCTTAAAGGGAACAGTAGATTTTGGAGTTTGGAAAGGAATCTAGCGTTAGTCAGCCCGCTTTGGACAAGGTGAGAATATTCGAAGAGGTAGCAAAGTCCACAAACAAAGCTCCAACCGCTCTGCTTATAAAAAGAGGTAAAGTGGTTTCTGTCGCGCGGTGCAGTATGATTACAGTATCATTGAGTACGTTGAGGCTGCCAAAGTCAGCTAATTATCGTGCACAAATTAAGCCTTTAGATTTTAACTCTGCTTCCAATACTTCTGTTAATTTATTTCTAAATTAATATGATCGATATAAATTATAAATTATAGATGATTATTAATCATTAATACATGTAATTAAGATGAGAGAAATATGATCATAAGATTTTATATGATAACGTGTCTTAATCACTGTACTATTATGCGAGACTTTGATTTGTAACTCATTCATCCATGAGCAATAAGTGGCCAACGAATTTCCGGTCGGCATCTTATGTGGAAATTAATTAGTTTCAGCTCGTGAGACGTTAACTTTTGGAATAGTGACTAACACATAAGAGAAATATTTACCTTAATTTTATCGAGATTTGAACTTCAGACTTCATTGTGACAATTCATGATTATATAACTGTAACCTTACATCTGAATCATCATATGATGAATGCCGAGCAAATGAAACATTCGTCGTTCGATCTCAAATCACTCCATTGATGTAATAAGTGTGCTGCAGGTTTGAAGCTGACGCAGGAGCCTAATCTGCATATAGGACGTAGCCACAGGCCCACAGTGCTGCTGTGAATAACGACATGCATGATGGATATGATATGATACCTGTGGATCTTTTCCTATTAAATCATCCGTGGTTCATTTTTTATTTTTTTTTAAATTTTAATTAAGATGTCTGAATTTAATCAAATGAAAAATTTCTTAAAACATCTGAAGTACCCATATTATATATCATAAACACTTAAAATTATTTATCTTAAATACTATAATTTAAAAGAGAAGTCTAAATCTTAAAAAAAAATCTTATTAACTTAAACTCATTATAACTTAACTTTTAAATTTTAAAATCTTAAACCCTAAATATATATAATCTAACCGTGAGTATTTAAAATTTATAATTTAAGACATTTATATCCTAAAATTTTGAACCATAAATATATTTAATATATCTCAAAATAAAATAAAAAAATTTAAAAAAATATTGAAGGAATTAGGAGTATTCATTCCAGGCGCCTAGACCACTTTACACACGGACACCTAGATTAATTCTAGACGACCTTAATCCAATCCGGATGAATAGGTAGAATATATATATATACCTTGCTAGCTCTGTTATTGACCGGGTTAAATTAATATAATTGATATCTTCACTTGGAGATGCCAAGATTATGGATGATCGTCTCGAAATGTGTTGCTCAACTATAATATAAAAATATTTAAACAAAAGAAAGTAAATGAAGTTATGAGATCTAATGATTCATTCCAAACAAAGGTATGGATGGATGCCACGGAGCAGCTAGCTAGCTTTTGCTATCCCTGACTCCATGTTCATATAGGGCTCATCGTGCACGTTAATTTTCCCCTCCCTTCGACCCTCTCCTTCTCTTTCGTTCTTCACCAAATTAAGAAGGCAGAGATCAAACAATGGCAGGAGAGCAAGCTAATATTGTTATTCCAAGTTCTATCAGTGGTCCTTCTCCCTTGAAGATCAAGAAGAAGAAGAAGAGAAGTTTACCAGGAACACCGGGTAATTAATCAACTTGATCGCGCATAATTATAATTAATTAATTAATGTGCTACAGTTAGAGCTATTGATTGACGCATGTTGCAGATCCTGAAGCGGAGGTGATAGCATTGTCACCGGCGACGCTGCTGGCGACAAATAGATACGTGTGCGAGATGTGCGGGAAGGGGTTTCAGCGGGAGCAGAACTTGCAGCTGCACCGGCGAGGGCACAACTTGCCGTGGAAGCTCCGGAAGAGAGAGGAGGCGGAGCGGCGGAAGCGGGTGTACGTGTGCCCGGAGCGGAGCTGCGTCCACCACCACCCTTCGCGGGCTCTCGGCGATCTCACCGGCATGAAGAAGCACTTCTGCCGGAAGCACGGCCACGAGAAGCGGTGGAGGTGCCACAAGTGCGGCAAGCGCTACGCCGTGCAGTCGGACTGCAAGGCGCATGCCAAGACCTGCGGCACACGCGAGTACCGCTGCCACTGTGGTACCTTCTTCGCCAGGTAAATATATAGTTGCATTAATCTTCAATTTTCTTATAGAAATTATATATATATATATATATATACATTTATTTCATTAATTGAGATCTCGATCGAAGAAGAAATGTTACTATAATTAGAGTAATGTTGATCAACGCTCTTGATGAAGTACAGGAAGGATAGTTTCACGACCCACAGGGCCTTCTGTGATGTCTTGGCCTTGGAGACAGCGAGAGCAGCAGCCTCAAACATGAGCAGCTTGACTAATTCCTTCTGCAACTTCAGGGAAAGTTTGATGAGTGCAAACATGGAGCAGACCTACACTTCCATACTCAAGCTCTCGAATGGTGAACCAGACCTTCAGGGAAGCAGCACTAGTGCTTTCATATCGTACTACTCAAATGCTGGGCTTCAATTGAATTGGATTCCATCTCTCTTCAGCAATCAGCATCAACACGAAGAAATAGTGATTCCACATGAAATGTCTGGTTTGTTGCAGAAAGGTGTGCAAATTGGTGCCACTACTGCTTTACTTGGCGGGTTTGAGATGAAGAGCCTGAACAGTGGCATCCAGTTTCTGAACAAATATGAAGGTGGTTTGGTAGAGATGAATCCATCAAGCTTCGTGATTAATGGCACAATGGACAGAGATGCTGATGAGATAATGCGAGGGGAAGAGTTGACCAGAGATTTCTTGGGCGCTGATGCTCCAGCCATTTGTGCATCATCATTGAATGGCTGGACCAGAGTTGGAAATTGAAAAAAAAAATGGACAGCTAAAAAGTTGCATGCATGAAGCAGTGGAGCATCCACGCATGCATATTCTTAGGAATCACAAAAAGGTACCTGTAGACTGTGCTGATGCCTTTGTTCTGTGAAAAAAAACAAAAGGAAAAAAAAGGAAATGATGGGGAGGCAAAGGGTAGTTTTCTTTCTTGTTGGTTAAGTAAAATTCTTTTTTAAAAGAGAAAGTGACGCGGGAAGACACTAGTGATTATTTTGAAGATTAGTTTTTAAGATTTTTTTTTTAAAAAAAAACAAAAAATCGTCAAACACAAAGATGGTGTTTCTTAACGGAATAAAATTAATTCAAACAAAAGATAATGATTGAAAATCAAGTAAATAAAGGTTTAAATAATCTTAAAACTCTAACCATAGAAAAGATAAAAATAGCCCTACAAAAAAGATTAGAAATCTTTAGAACTTCTAAAAAGACTTTATAAATGATTTTTTTTTTTTGAGTCCATGACTAGATCATTATGGATTACACATAGTAATTAATTATAGATCTCTAAACATTTGATATATTAAAGATCATATGGTTCATTTTTATTTTTAAAATCGAACCCCTTATCAAATAAATAAGGCAAAAGAAGGAGCCTACAATCGATGTTTTTAATGTGTGAAAATCTTTTAAATAAATTTAATAAATATCCTATAATAATTTTAAAAATTATATCATATTTAATGACTATGTTCCTGTCTGAGTTGTCATTGGAATGGGGGACGAGATTGAGCTTAGTTGGAAGAAAACCTTGGAAAAATAGTAGAGTTTGATGTGTTATGTGTGTACCTACACCCACCAAAACGAGCTTTCTTATATTCCTTCTCCCAGGTGTAGGCATGAACATCACATTCAAGTAGTGGGGTTGCCACATTAAACGTCATTTTCTTATTCATTTCCCTGATCACTCCACGTTCTTCGCTTATCTTGACATCCACGTTCCCCACTCGCATCTGGAAGTATCTGGCACAGATCAAATTGGGAGAGACAAGAGTGCCTGACCTGGAAGAGCTAGGTGAGATTGAACTGTAGAAGACGAATTAGACTAAACTAGAGTAGTCAGATGAGACTGAATTGGAGAAGCCGGATGAGATCGTATTGGAGGAGTCAGGCGAGATCGAACTGAATGAGTTAGGTGAGATCAAGAGGAGTTGGGTGAGACCAAACTTGAGGAGTCGGGTGAGATCGTACTAGTGGAGTCGGGTGAGATTGAGCTAAAAGAGTCTAACCTCAGGTCAGGCCTGTCTTGACCCAAGCTGATCTCTTTGACTTACACATCAATTTGCCTTTTGATTGATCGGCTTGACTTTTGACTTGGTAGTGCCGCGCATAGGCCCTTATATACGTCACATCACTTGCCTCCCCTCCAAGTCTAGTCGAAGGAGATCCGAGTCTGACTGACTGGACTGAAACGATTTTGATCCAACTACTAGCTTGGGTTTATGGCTAATGTGGCCGAGTAGCCTTACCGTCTTACTACTAGACACCTTAATAATTTGTGAGTGAGGTGCCATTAAAGCAGGCAATATGCAAGATCGCATATCAAGGTCAAGATTGGAACATTGCATCTAACCAGTAGTGTTGTTTTGGTCTAAGGCCAACATGTGTCGAGCCCATCCCATGGAATCAACTTGAGATGACAGCTGAGATTCCTTAAATTTGAGCGTCTGATCCGACAGAGGAGCTGATTAGCTAACATTTCCATCTTCGGATCAAACGACTAAAATTTGAGGTGAGGCTTAATTCGGGCTAATGACGAAGAAATGTCATCACATTCAATGTCTTCTTTGTTCTCCATTTACTTCTCGCTCTTTTCGGTGATTCTTGCTTTAAGTCTTCATCCTCATCTCTTTCTTCTTCCTTATTTAAGCATTTCTCTATTTGCCTCATTCGTGTTAGGATCCGTGCAAGCTAGTGGTTTCTTGTCTTGACCTCGTACTCGTCGTTTGAATTCACAATGAAAACTTGAATATGTTGGAGAAATCTTTCCTTAAGATGGTCCGGGGTGACCATGGGTTTTGATGGTTTGGGAAAAGGGTTTAAGTTAAGTTTACTCTTGTATTTGATATGTGTATGTGAGTGTGTAGATTTGCAGGATATACATATGACTCAGCTTGATGGCTTTGGGTCCCGTGAAGGATGGAGCATTCGAGAGACCGTGGACAAGGCAACAAGGACAAGAGCCAAGGAAAGCGATTTCGAGGTATACGTGAAGGATGACATTGGGACAAGCCACGAGCTTGGATACTTCCGAGGGACGAGAGCCAAAGAAAGTAGGCTGGAAGGCAAGAGGTCAAGGCTGCGAGGAAGAGTTAAGTGAGTCGTAAGGGCGAGGGTCCGAGTGCTTTAAGTACTCGGGGTATCAGTCGACGGATACTTTCATTAGTCAACTAGTTCAGTTGACTGAGCAGTCAACTGGGAGTGAACAAGATGCTTCTATTCACTCGGCCTGTGTGGAGCAGTCGACCGGTACTTTTAACAATCGACTCCGTTGGGATGTTATGGTCGAAATTCCATAGAGGGCAGTCAACTAGCACTTTCACCAGTCGACTGTTAGGCAGAGTTTTCCAACCCATAGCCTATATAACCAAGGCTTGGAAGCTTGGTTAAGATTGACGAAATTAGTTGTGGTTAACCCTAATTAGTAGTCAACAAGTTCTCAAGTATTCTTTGTAATCCAAGAGGTCTTGGTTAGTGTTGTGGTGAGGTCTCTCCACGCACAAGGAGACTTGAGATAGTTGAAGTTTGCCGAGGGCTAATCCACCAATGGATATGGATCATCCACCTCAAGGACAAGTCATGGAGTAGGAGCAAGCAATCTCTGAACCACCTTACATCGAGTGTATTAGTGGTTTATCTTTCCTTTAGTGTTTAGCTTGTTTGTTTTGTATTATTCCGCTATGCTAACATCATAGGAAAGTGAATTAGGGGAATTGACTATTCAACCCCCTTCTATCTGGTCATTCGATCTCTAACAAGTGGTATCAGAGCGAATTCACACTTCATCAGACTAACCGCTGAGAAGAGCAACTCTCAAGAAGATGGCTGGCTTGATTAAACCTCTAAAGTATGAAGGAGGAAGTCTATGAGACATCACATATTGGATGATAAAGATGGAGCTCTTCTTCAAATTGAATTGGGACACCATGTTGGTGGTCAAGGAGTCGTTTGAAGCACCAAAAGATAAGAATGGAAAAAGACTCTGACCAAGATATTGAACCAAGGAGCAACAACCACGATTAAAGGTAAATGATAAGGCAATATCAATTTTAATAGATATTTTATCTTTTAGCATGATAAGTGATGTAGGCAAGTATGAGAATGCTCATGATTTATAGAGCAAGATAAAGTTGCGTCTAAAAGAAGAACCTAGCCCAACACACGAAAAGGAAGAGCCCAAGGAGAAGGGTCAAATGGTACAAGAAGTAGAGGAGGAGCAACCGGAAGTTGACACGTGTTCAACACCCGAGGAGGAGAAGGATGAGGAAATGCTATCCACAAGTGTGGATGAAGATACATCCTCAAGGGTTGAAGAAGAATCTAAGACAAGTAAAGAGAAAGTCTTGGAAGTCAACCTTGCATGCATCTCCACCGAAGTGAAGTCAAAGGACCACATCATTTGCTTCAGGTGCAATGAGAATGAACACTACAAGAGTAGATGTCCAATGGGTAAGAAGAAGGTAACTTCTAAACTCAATTCAATTCCTTTAGAATCTAATTTGAATTGTAGGAAGAAGAAAGAAAAGAAGCATATTAGATGCTTCACGTGTGGTGAAATGGGTTATTACCACACCAAATATCCAAGGAAGGGAGTGCTCAAGAAGTTGGAGCATTTGAAGAAATGGGAGAAGAAGATAAGCTTAAGTCAAGGAGGAGTTTCAAGGATAAGAGAGGTATACCCTAATTTGAAATGTAATTCAAATTGTTGATTTCCCATGCATGTTAGGAATAATTTTTATTATTTACCCATGCATAATTTCAGTTTTAAATATCATGATAGAAGTAGGGTCAATGTAGATCATAATCCTAAGGTACCTATACATGATAAATCTAGACATGTTAGATTCTCATTACCTAAGGAGAAGAAGGTAATGGAGAACCAATGCATTAATCCCAAGAAGGAGAGACACATGCCTAGGAAGGGTAGGTCTAGGAATGTCCAAGGTGGACATATTGACTCTAGGTTTAGGCACCTAAAAAGAAAAAAAAAATCAAGCTTTGAAGGTAAATCTTGATCAATTAGAGAAAACCCTAGAGTATTAGATATGGTGTTGGGTAATCAAAGACCCAACAATGATAGATCAAGTTTGGGATACCGATCTAATGTCTCCAAAGCTAAGAGAAAGTCTTATGCTAGGGTTGCATATGACTATAGTAAGGAGAAGCCAAGAAATGGCTACGAAAAACCATTTAAAGGTAAGGAGAAGTCAACCAAGGACAAGGTGTCCAAGGTTAAGAAGAAGAAGACACCTATGGTGCACTATGTAGGTGTAGCCATAGTAGATGAGTAACCTAGAGAGGTGGCTAAAGCTAAGAGCTCTAGGGGGAGTTCAAAGAGTCTTTAGGACCTATAATAAATTGATCTCAAGTGGTTTAGGATAGTAGAAGGTCCAAGGTATGTGCCAAATGGTTTAGAGACGGACTTTAGTCTCAAACCTAGGGAAACAGTATAATTGGGTTGAGTTGCCATGCAGAGAAATATGACATTGAAGTCATATTACATGATAATTAGTTTTCGATGTATAGATGCTATATAAACCAATGCTAGGGATGCATTGTGGTTTAGTATAGGCAAATACATCAAGAGGAAGCCAAAACTAAGACTTTAGGTCAAGATTCAATTGAACCATTTAGATAGTTTTGGAGTTTGTGTCAATCTTAGGATCTGAGATATGTATATTTTTAAATATATTTTTCCTAAGTAGACATAAGTAGAACAAACCTCTTCATAAAATTTGGAAATTTTTGGGTGTTTGTGGAATTTATGGTGCATTTATGAAGTTTGGTTTAGAATGATATTTAGGCTGAAAATAGTGTGTCAGTCGACTGGTACATTTACCAGTCGATTGGTAACAGTGTTCATCGAACATAGAATGGTTTTGTGGGATTGTTTCAATCAGGGCAGTCGACTAATATTTTTGTCAGTCGACTGATACAAGCCTAAAACTATTTTTCAGCATTTAGTTTGATCAAGGCAACTCATATAAGTGTATTGGATCCTTGGGGAATAAATACACGAGTTTAGGGTTAGTTTAGATGATAAATTTCAATAATTGAGATATTGTTGGAAGCTTTTTGATATTAAGCAAAGGGGGAGAAGTAAGGTTTAGTTGGGAAAACCTTAAATTCCTTTGCGGTGAGAAAATGCTAGCTCAATGGGGAGCTTAAGTATAAGGGGAGCCTTGTGATACGTTCTTAAATATCCTTGTGTTAAAATTCCTAGCTTAATGGAAAGCATAGGTGTAGGGGGAGCCTTGTGATAAGTTCCAATACATGTTGCATACATTTCTTGACCGTATAAGTCCAAGTGTGTAGTCTTGGCAACGTAAGTCCATTTCCTGGTCGTGTAAGGTCAAGTGTATAACCTTGGCAACATAAGTCCAAATGTGTATTAGCATGTTTATTTGCTATTTGTTTTCCTTAACTTAAACATATTTTCAAACATCAAAAAGAGGAAGATTGTTGGAGCAATCTTGCCTCAAGATGGTCCGGGGTGACCAGTTGGTTGCTACTCGGAATATCGTACTGGTTTCCCTGTACAAAAATTTTGTACAAGTCCTGAACCTTTCCTAACAACCTATTGTGTTCTTTAGAAATTAAACTTGGAATCGCAAACGAAACTTAACATTATTGATTCCAAATTTAACTTATCTGTTCTTAGAGGTTTAGACTTGGATCGCAAACGATGCTTAACATTATTGATTTAAATCCACCCATGTTACAAATTCAATTAAATAATAATTTCAGAGATTGGCTTCCAGGTTAAACATGGCGAGGCACTAGGCCTTCTTGGGTATGGGAGCATCCACCACTTCCTAGACAAAGCCTTTCAATGAAATTTAATATTTAATTTCCTTCTAGTAACCTTAGGTTTAACCAAAAAGAACAATCGAATCACAAATTAGAAAAAATAAAAGAAACACAAAATCAAAAACATAAATTCGATTACCTAGATTCATTAGCCTCTTGTGTTTGGTATTTCAAGATCTAAATAAAAGATGAACTAGTTATGATGCGGAAACTAATAACTAGTGATACCTTTTATAGCTTATAGACTTCACGATCTTCTGTCGTATTCCTCTTCTTATCTCAGATGTCGTGTGGGCGACGATCTACCGAGATGAGAATCCCACCCAAGCTACCTTCTTCTCCAAGCAAGTTTTGACCACCACAATAACTCCAAGAAAGGATGAGGTTCGGCCACCACCACCAAGTTCCAAGGGATGCTAGAAACAAAGCCTCCTTTCTCTCCTTCTCCAAGCAAAATCCAGCCACCAACAAGCTCCTTGAGAGTTGATGCCGCTGGCCACCAATGAAGAAGAAAAGGAGGAGAGGAAGAAGATGAGGGCCGACCACCACAAGGAAGAGAAGAGAGGAATACTAGATGTATTATTCTTATGAGGTGAGACACCTCTACCCTCTCTTTTATATTCCTTGGTCTTGGCAAATAAGGAAAGTTTTAATAAAAACTTCCTTATCTTCCTTGCCATTAAAAAGGAAAATTTAACTAATTAAAAATCCTTTTCTCTATTAATGTGGCTGGCCATATATAATCCTCCAAGGAAGGAAAGTTTTAAACACAAAATTAAAACTTCCTAATTTGTTTCCGGAAATAAAAATTTCTCTTTTGAAAATTCCCTTCATGGTTTGTCATAAAAGGAAACTTCTATAAATTAAAATCTCTCTATTAAAACATGTGGATGATTTACAAAAAGGAAAGTTTTCTCTAAAATTAAAATCTTTTTTTCAATCTACAAATAAGGAAAGATATCAAATCTTTTCTTAATCTTTTGTAGAAACTATAAAAGGAAAGATTTAATTTTAAAACTCTCTTTTAAATCATGAAGATGGTTACAAAAGAGGAAAGTTTTATCAAAAATTAAAATCTTCCTTTTAACTACAAATAAGGAAAGATATCAAACCTTTCTCTTAATCTTTTGTAGAAAGCTATAAAAGGAAAGATTTAAATTTTAAACTCTCTTTTAAAACCATGGCTTCCACATAAGAAAGATTTAAAAAATAAAATCCCTTTTATTTTATTGTGGCCGGCCACCTAAGCTTGGGTTCAAGCTAGGGCCAGCCACCTAATGAAACCAACTCACCTTGGTTTGGCCGGCCCTAGCTTGGGCTCTAAGCTAGGCTTAGCCGACCACCTTAAGGTGTGTATGGGTGGATATAACACTTTATAAATAAGAGGCTACGACAGGGACCGAGAGGAGGAATTGGTTTTGGTCTCCCGATGAACTTGAGCATCCCGTGTTCGCCCCGAATACACAACTCGAGTTCATCAATAATAACTCATACCACTAAAGAGTTATTATTGCACTACCACACTAATCTCATATTACTATATGGGATCCTTCTTATCATGAGTGTGTTAATCTCCCTGTGTTTAAGATATCGAATGCCCACTAATTAAATGAGTTACTGACAACTCACTTAATTAATATCTAGCTCCAAGAGTAGTACCACTCAACCTTATTATCATGTCGAACTAAGTCCACTTGCAGGGTTTACATGACAATCTTTATGAGCTCCTCTTGGGGACATTATCAACTTAGATTACTAGGACACAATTTCCTTCTATAATCAATAACACACACTATAAATAATATCATTTTCCAACTTACCGGGCCTCTTGATTTATAGAACTAAATCTCACCCATTGATAAGTCAAAGAAATAAATACTAGATATATGTGTTTGTTATTATATCAGGATTAAGAGCACACACTTCCATAATAACAAATATCTTATTCTTTTATTCAATCAGTATAAAAAGAACTTACCTTAAATGGTCCTGCTCAATACACTTAGAGTGTACTAGTGTAATTTTATAGTTAAGATAAACTAATATCAAATTACATTATGACTATTCAAATGGTTTGTTCCTTTCCATCTTAGTCGTGAGCTACTGTTTATAATTTATAAGGAATTGATAATGATCCTGTCTGAGAAGCTTGGCAAAACGGAGAGCCGGGAGAAAAAACCTACTGCCGGTAATGCCTACGGAACACCGATCCGAGAAACCCAAAGCGGATCGGGAAGAATAGAATCACCAAATGCCCTCCTTATGCGAAGTTCCAATGATGAGAGAGAGATCCAACCGAGGAGAACCTAGATCCGGAGCTCCCAAGGCTTCCTGTGCACAAGAGACCAATCAACACTCTCGTCAGTGACCTAAGACCAGGGTGGGAATCCCTGGCTAGGCCCTCCGACGCTCAAGTTAGTGATCCCTCTTTGTGTGGAAGGAAGGAAGGAAGAAGAAGAAGAACAGTAATTGGAAATTAGGGTTATAGGTGTGCGCAGTGATGTGAACTTACCTCGCCAATGGAGAGGATTCCCCTTTTTATACCACTTCATATAACCTCCGTAGTCATGAAGTGGACCCCGGTTTGTTAGAGTTTCTTATGAGATGACGTAAGCTACGTACTTGTGGTAAATGACTTTTTAAGGAATCTTTTTTGTACCCCAGATGTACCTTTTTTGTCGTCTAGTACCTGCAAAATAGTCTAAAAACACATTTCCCGCCAAATATATAACACCTGTTATACAATCACATACTGCAAATATCTTCATGTACTACTTTATTTGAAATATTTACTTCTATCCTGTTTCACAATTCCTTTCAAAGTGTTTCTATCATTCCTACTTGCCTCTCCTATTTTTTCTATATCATAGATAGCTTAATATAACATTGTCCCTTGTATCGGTCGAGGATGAACTTAACTAGGTTTGATCAATTATCATTACCTCTCATGAGGCTCCTTGGGTAATGCTTGTCCGCGCCCTTCTGAGTTTGTTATCCCAGCTAGCACTGGGCTTATATTTTGTCAAGTATGTAATCTTGATCAATATTGGTATATCTTTTCAAGGTATTATTCGGCTCGGCTGATATTGGTCTTCCTCCATTGAGGTATATCCCGACTGATCTTAGACAGCCTCCTTGGAGGTATATCTTGCTTGATATGGGTCTGTCTTCCTGGAGGTATATCCCGACCGATATTGACCTTCCTCTCTGAAGGTATATCTCGACTGATATTGGCCTACTTATTTAGAAGTATATCCCGACCGATATTGGCCTTCCTTCATTGAGGCATATCCTGGCTGATCTTAGCCAACCTCCTTAGAGGTATATCTCGATCGATACTAGCCTGCTCACTTGGAAGTATATTTCGGCCGATATTGGCCTTCCTCCCTGAAGGTATATCCCGACCGATATTGGCCTACTTATTTGGAAGTATATTCCGGCCGATATTGGCCTATCTCCCTGAAGGTGTATCTCGGCTGATCTCAGCCAACCTCCTTGGAGGTATATCTTGCTCTATATGAGTCTGTCTTCCTGGAGGTATATCCCGGCCGATATTGACCTTCCTCCCTGAAGGTATATCTCGACCGATATTGGCCTACTTATTTGGAAGTATATCTCGACCGATATTGACCTTCCTTCATTGAGGCATATCCTGGCTGATCTTAGCCAACCTCCTTAGAGGTATATCTCGATCAATACTGGCCTGCTCACTTGGAAGTATATTCCGACCGATATTGGCCTTCCTCCCTGAAGGTATATCCCGGCCGATATTGACCTACCTCCTTACTTGGTTATTCCCTTTCCCTCCCTTATCGGGGATTCATAAAACTTAACCCGTATCACTAGCCTTCCCTTCAAGTCTAGTCGAAGGAGGTGTAGACGACTGACTAGACACAAGTTTGATTTTTATTTTTTCCCTGCCCGTGACTCTGCCACAGGTACTGAAGTGACCTTACAAATTTTGTGTACAACTATCTTGTGGACAGTGATCCCGTGAACCTTAGTATAGTGATTCCTTGGGTCCCTTGATCCTTTAAATAGGGCTACAACTCTCTCTTCGTTCATCACCTACCTCAGTTCTTTTCCTTCCTTGCTAACTTTCCCTGCTAAGAGTATGGTCTTGGATCCCCCTTTTTGGGGGCTATTCTTGTTGGATGAGGCGAGATCTATGTATGAGTTTATTCAAGTTTTTACTTCGGCTAACTCTAGGGTTCGAGAAACTCTCCAAAAAAGCGACGTTTCTCGAGATTTATCATCTCCAACCAAAGGCGCAACTGCTTTGGAGACTCAACGAGCTTCAGAGGAATCCTCCTTACTTATGGAGGACCAACAAAATAGCCCATGGGTGTCGCTGCGAATGCGTAGCCCATGTTACCCTTGGGCTAGGGTTGTTGCTCTAGTTGTAGAACTCTAGGGCTCGAGCAGGGGAGAGGCTCTTTCAATCACCTTTGCACCATGGCTGGAATAGGTCTGTCCCCTTCCCCTTGCCCTTAAGTCTCCCTGCTTCATAGTTTTCTTCGTCCCGGGCAAAATATTGCCACTTCTATCGCCCGGGCAAGCTTCTTTCGTGCCCGGTAAGATATTCCCACTTCTGCTCCATGGTAAGTTTGACTCCCGGGGGGGGGGGGGTTGAGATTTGATGAGCATCTCGACAGCTTATGTCTGTAATTCTTGTCGACCTTTCGAGGTTTAATATTTTGGAGGGAAAATGTAATGTCATGTATTTGATCAGATTCTAAATGTAAATTCAAACATTCCTTTGTATTGAACCGAGCAACTCTATTGAATCTTTCTAATTCATAAGAACAAACGTGATGTTGTGCTCAATATCCATCCGTATGTTATAAGCATTGTTATTTTGACAAATATTCCTTTGTTTTATTTACAGACAGGGTTGTCTCGGTCCATGCCATACTCATCTACTGTGACTAATTGCTATACTAACAGATATTTGTTTGTATATCATAAACAAAGTCACCTTAACCGATATATACTTTTCTATCATAATTATGTTAGCCGATATAAGTAAAATTATCTTGATCAATGCTAGTTTACACTTTATAATGATATTAATTTAAAACGTGTTATATGCCTAAATAGATCTCCTTAATTTTTCTTGTCTTTAACCTGGATTTAGTCAAACTCAGTCCCTCTTCCTTTATTATGCCTAGTAAACTACGTTTTCCTTTCAAAATTTCCTGGCTTGTGATTGGCTTTTCCCCTGGTAAGAGAATGTTGGAAGCGTATAATGAGGTATTAAACCCCGGCGTGATCCGATCTGTCGCGTCCAACATAAATGTTTCTTTATGATTCTATGACACATACTTTCTCTCTCTGCCACGTCATGTAAGTATTTGTCCTTTTTCTTGTAATCCTCAACGTCTATTGAGATAAAGATGTTTTGATCTAGTGACAGCTGTGTTTTTCAAACCCTAAACCCTTTGTCTCCTTTTCAACTTTTGTCCCTTCCTTTCTTGCCTTGGCGTTTTTTCCTTGCTGCAGTCTTTGATCACGCCTTGTACTCATCATTTTCCGGCGATCTCTTTTCTTGCTTCCAGTAAGTAACTTGTTATTTTGCTATCCTTTACTTCTGTCTATGGCTGAGGAAGCGATTGCTCCTTGGTATGTCCAAATGTCTTCCTCCTTTGATAAAAGTGCTAGGCTTACCATCCGCCGTCAATATGAAATCCCCCGGGAGTATATCATCTTAATCCCGAAACTAGATGATCGTCCTCATCGTCCCCCCGATAATTGCGTGACCTTTTACAAGGATCAGTTGATAGGAGGTTTAAGGTTTCCTATTCCTCCTTTCCTAATCGAAATAAGCCAGTATTTTGATTTTCCTTTGCAGCAGTTTGCATCTAACGCCTTTCATTATTTATGTGGTGCTTACATGCTATTTCGTCTGCTAGACATCCCTCCTACTTCTCAAAATTTCTTCATGTTTTCTTACCCCAAGTGTTCAGAACCTGGTGTTTTTTTGTTTCAATCCCGAACTAAAATGGTCCTTTTTGAGGATATGCCCTCGTCTCTTAAAGCTTGGAAATCTCGTTTCTTCTTCATAAAGTTTCCGGGACCTATTCCTTGGTCTTATGCTTGGAAATCCTCCTTACCCCCTGATCCTGTCTGAGAAGCTGACCGTGAAGGAGATCCGGAAGAAGGAAACCCACCGTACTGATGAAGAATAATGCCGGTAGAACCTCGACCCGAGAAACCCAAAGCGGATCGGAAGAAAACCAGAGTCACCGAAGGAAATCTGATAAGTAGGAAGAAATCCCCGTCCAGATAGGAGAAAGTCGAACTCCCAAGCTCCCGAGGCTCCCTGCGCACAAGAGACCAACCAACGCTATCGTCAGTGACCTAAGACCGGGGTGGGAATCCCTGGCTAGGCCCTCCGACGCTCAAGTTAGTGATCTCTCTTGATGTCAAGGAAGGAAGAAGAAAGAAGATGAACAGTAGCCAGAAAATTAGGGTTGTGAAAGTACACAATGATGTGAACTTACCTAGCCAACGGAGAGGATTCTCCCTTTTATACCACTTCATGTAACCTCTGTAGCCATGAAGTGGACCCCGGTTTGTTAGAGTTCGTTATGAGATGACATCAGCTGCGCCCTTGCGGAAGATAATTTTTAAGGAATCTTTTTTGTACCCTAGATGTACCTTCTTTGTCGTTTAGCGCCTGCAAGACAAGCTGAAAGCATATTTCCCTCCAAAATATATATTATCTATCATAAATTATTCTATTCACTATATTCATGTATGATTCTTCTTCATGTGACTTCTGTTTGTATCTTTGTTGTGTTAAAAAATAATATTTTATTCAACATGTTTCTAAGGTATTCCTTGAAGGAACTATGTGGGTTCTTTGCTTGAAAGAGCCCTCTTGACCGATGTTGGTCTATCTTTGCTCTGGAGTATGTATCGGTCGTTATTGGCTTACCTTCATACGGCAAGCATGTATCGACCGATATTGGCCTACCTTCGTTCGGCAGGCATGTATCGACCGATATTGGCCTACCTTCGTTCAGCAGGCATGTATCAACCGATATTGGTCTATCTTCGCTTTGGAGTATGTATCGGTCGTTAGTGGCTTACCTTCATACGACAAGCATGTATCGACCGATATTGGCCTACCTTCGTTCGGCAGGCATGTATCGACCGATATTGGCCTACCTTCGTTCAGCAGGCATGTATCGACCGATATTGGTCTATCTTCGCTTTGGAGTATGTATCGGTCGTTAGTGGCTTACCTTCGTACGGCAAGCATGTATCGACTGATATTGGCCTACCTTCATTCGGCAGGCATGTATCGACCGATATTGGCCTACCTTCGTTCGGCAAACATGTATCGACCGATATTGGTCTATCTTTGCTTTGGAGTATGTATCGGTCGTTATTGGCTTACCTTCGTTCGGCAGGCATGTATCGACCGATATTAGTCTATCTTTGCTTTGGAGTATGTATCGGTCGTTATTGGCTTACCTTCATACGGCAAGCATGTATCAACCGATATTGGTTTACCTTTGTTCTGAAGGTATGTCCCGACCAATATTGACTTACCTTCATACGGCAGGCATGTATCGACCGATATTGGCCTACCTTTGTTCTGAAAGTATGTTTCGGTCGTTATTGGCCTACCTCCTTTGACTCTTTCTTCCTTTTCTTTCCTCATCTGAAGACCCTTAAAACCTACCCATATTACTAGCCTTCCCCTTAAGTCTAGTCGAAGGAGGTGTAGACGACTGACTAGACATAAGTATGGTCTTGTCTTTTCCTACCCGTGACTCTGCTCCAGATTTTGAAATGACCTCACAGATTTTGTGTACCACTGTCTTAATAAATTAAGTATAGCAATCCTGTGAGCCTTTTTCTCCTTTAAATAGGGCAACAACCTTCTCTTCACCCACAACCCCTCTCAGTTCTTTTTCTTCTTTGCCACTTTTTATTGCTAAGGCCATGGTCGTGGATCCTCCTTTTTGGAGGCAACTTTTGTTGGACCAGGTGAGATCTATATATGAGTTTATTGGGATTTTTGCTCCAGCTACTCCAGGGGTTCAAGGGATCGTCTTAAGAGAGGAAGCTTCACAGTTCAAATCTTCTATCCAAAGATGCAGGTACTCTGAAGGACCCAAGAAACTTTAGAGAAATTTTTACTACTTATAGGGGGGCAGCCAAATGACCCATGGGTGTTGTGTGAAGGGCACAGCACATGTTACCCTTGGGCTAAACTTGACTGCTCCACTTGCTGAGCTCATACGGCTTGAGAGGGGAAGTGGTTCTCACATTTACTTTTCCATCATGGAATGAATCAATGTTCCCCTGTCTTGTTGCCCTTGAGCTTTTTTGTTTTTTGTTGCTTTCTTCGTCCAGGGCAAAATATTGCCTCTTATGTGCCTTGGCAAGCTCGGACGGAGTGGGCTATTTCCATCTCCGCTCCATGGTAAGTTTGAATCCAGTGGTGATTGAAATCTTCCAAAGGTTCTAAGAGCTTGTGCTTGTAATATTTATTATCTATTTGAGGTTTGTTGTTCCTGAGGAAATGTGACGCTATGTATTTGATCAGATTTTAAGTGTAAAGACAAATTTTTGTATCTAATCAAAGGCTTTTACTGAATTCCTCTATTATTTATAATGTGGTGTTATGTTCATTATTCCTTCATGTATCCTATGTATCATTTATCATAGCTAAGGTTATTTTAACTATTAGTATAGTTTGATATTATAACCAATGTTATACCAACTGATGTTGTCTTATTGACTGAAGTTAATATCATACTAATATAACCACAATTGCCCTCGTTAAAAATATTTTCAATAAATACTAAATCAGATTCTACACGGATAGACTAAAATTTTTCACTCTTCTAAACTTTTATTCTTAAAATATTTTTGTCTTTAGTGTGGGTATGGTCAAAAAGTTTTGTCCTTTCTATTTTATTATGCCCAGTCTTTCACGTCTTCTTTCAAAACTTTCTAATTAGTGATTGGCTTTCCATCGGGTGAGAGAATATTCGAGGCACTACCAACCCCCTTGCGATCTGGTCTATCACATCCGATGTAAATGACCTGACACTTACCTTTTCCGGCCGCCACGTCGCATGAACCACTCGCTCTTTTCCCCTGACCCTTGGCATCCGTTGGACTAGAAAGCCTTTTATTTTGTCTATAGTGGTGTATTTCTTGAACCCTAAACCCTTCGTCTTCTTCTCAACCTCATTTCTCCTCTGGGACCGTTCTCTTATTGCCGTCTGCAACCGAGAGAGAAAAACTTCGTATCTGCTACTTCTTGACGTTCCTCTTTATTGCCCTTAGTAAGTAATCTATTGTTTCCCTAACTTATACCTTTGTCCATGGCTGAGGAAGCAATTGCTCCTTGGTATGTCCATATGTCTTCTATCTTTGATAAGAATGCTAGATCATCCATCCGTCGTCAGTATGAAATTCCTAAGGAATATAGAATCATAATCCCAGCACCGAATGATCGACCTCATCATCCTCCTGATAACTGCGTGACTTTTTTCAGGGATCAGTTGATAGGGGGTTTAAGGTTCCCTATCCCCTCTTTCTTGATTGAAATAAGTCAATATTTCGACATTCCCCTGCAACAATTTGCACCTAATGCTTTTCGTTATCTATGTGGCACTTACATGCTTTTCCGTTTACGAGACATTCCTCCTACTCCTCAGAATTTCTTCATGTTTTCCTACCCCAAACTCTCTGAGCCTGGTGTTTTCTTGTTCCAGTCGCGAACTAAAATGGTTCTTTTTGGTGATATGCCATCGTCTCTCAAGACCTGGAAATCCCATTTTTTCTTCCTAAAGTTTCCCGGACCCATCCCTTGGTATCATGCTTGGAAATCCTTCTTACCTCCTCTGCCCGATGTTAGAGAGCTTCATCTTCTTCCCTCTTTTCCCATTTATTGTGAGAAGCTACTAGGTCATCGGCTCTCTATTTCAAAATGGTTGAAAGTTGAACTTCTGTATCTATTTGGCTTAAGCCCCGTCAAACCTGATACCCCCATTTCCTTAGGTAACATCTTGCCTCTTATTTACTGCTTTTAATTACCTAAACCGTTTCTTCTTTTCATACAGTGGAGAACTTCTACGATGCTTTGATCAATGACGAACTACGTGTGGAGGAAGACCTACTTCGTGCTAAGGAGGCTGAATTCTTAGCTGCTCTGGCCCCTCCCCCTGTAAGTGAAGGGCCAACTATTTTAGCCGAAGTGCCTAGCTCGTCGGGGCTTCATGAGGCTCCAGGAGGTTCTTCTAGGGATCTTGCTGCGCAGATCCTCCCTGATCCTGCTTCCACTATTCCGTCTCCCGCAGCTGTTGTTGTCTCCTCATCTACCTCTATTCCTCTTATTGAGCTTACATCCCCTGGTAGCTCTGATAAACCCATAACTGAAATTTCTACGGGCAAGCGTCCGGGACGCAAGCTAACCAGGGCTCCTCCTCTAAAAAGGAGGCTCATTCTCTCTGCCGAGGAGCTAACTTCAGAAGATTTTGTGTCACCTGATCTTCTTTCCGATGAGCCCACATTAGCAGAACTTTATCCTTCCTTGAATTTTCCTACCACTCCTTTTCCTAAAACTAGTACTTCTGATGACGTTTCTTTTACTTTTCCTTTGTCTATTCCGACTTCAGGATCTCTACCCTCTCTGCCTTCTTCTTACTTGGTTTTTGCTCCACCATCTATCCCTACTTCTTCCTTCTCAGCTGGCTCTTCTGCCATTCCTGTCCTCCCCATATTACTGGGGGGGTTCTTTTGCTAGTTCTTGGGATGAGGTTCGTCCCCTTTTTGAGGGACTTTCCATTCCTGAAGCAATTGACCGCTTTTCTCACAAAGAGAATAAGGTATGCTTATATACTCCTGCTTTCTGTTTTTGAGATATTATCTCACAGTTTTGAATATGCTCCCAGCGGTGGCTAGAGAACATGGGTTTCTCCCGACTATTACACATCTTATACACTGAGAACGAAAAGTTGAAATCGGAGAACAAAGGGTTGCGACAGCAAGTTACCGAACTGTCTTCTGCCGAGTTTTCTGCTGCCGCCAAGAAGCAATTTGAAACTCAAATTGAGAGTCTTGAAGCCCGATTCAAATTGGTTACGGACCTTAATCAAGAGCTGACCTCCAAACTTGGCGAACTAAAAGAGAATTATGAAGCAGAATTGAGCGAAAAGTTGAAGGCCTTGCAACTAAAAGAAAATGAGGTGGCATCTCTAACCAATTCCCTTGATTTAACAAAAACCGAAGTCGCTGCTAGGGAGAATGAACTAAAAACCTCTCAGATGGCGTTAGTGGTTTATAAGGAGCACGAAGATATTCGTTACAAAGAACGAGCCACAGCCATGATCGAGTCTACTGAGTTCAACCGGCCGATTGTGAGATCCATCTTGTCTGCTTTTACGGCAGGGGCCAAAGGAGTAATTCGACAATTGGAAGAGGAGGGCTACTTAGCGCGCGTTCCTCCTCTCAATTTCCTGAACCGTCGCAGATTCATTGAAGAAAGACCTCCTGATTTGTACCCAAAACTATCTCTAACTTAATTTTCGGTTATTGTAGAGAAGGGGGATCGAGACTTTGCCATGATCCTCCGGCAAACTTATGTGTTTCTGAATGGTATCTCTGGATTGCTAATCTTACTTTATTTTTGGATAATTTGTTGGTTTCATGTAAATGTACCAAATGTTACTTGGCTTCTCAATGCTCAATCTTTCCCTATGACTCACTCTTCAATAACTCGGTCGATATATAAGTACCGTCCGATATTTCGATGGGACTTCCGATATCGGTCGATTTATCTTAATCGACCGATTCTCCCCATTCTTCATTGACCCGGTCGATATATGTATAAGCATTGGTAGGTATCGTCCGATATTTCGAAGATACTCCCAATTATCGGTCGATTTATTAGGATGATTCAATTTAACCAGGTTGCTCTCATTAATCAATATTCGAGGCTTGACCCGTGCTTTGAACCTATATTTATAGTACTAGTTTTTGCTTTGCCCTCATCAAGTCTCTTCAAAAATTATTTCTAGGGAAATTTTACGTCTTTTCCGAGGTAGTTTATTTGACTTTATCTTTTTCCCTTGATTTTATTCTATGATATTATTACCTTTTATGACGATTGACATTCTGAGCACCTTTTATTTTCCTTTTCCCTTTCATCTCTTCTGTTTAGAGGTTTTAGCACAGGACTAGAAAAGGGACAAGGGTTTACGGAGTCTTCTTCTGCTTCCCTCCGTCCATCTTTTCGCTTCTCAATTCCTTTTCTTCTAACCCTTTCTCTTCATGGCGGTTTCTTCTCCGGCATGGTTCCTCTCGTGTTCTTCCGGCCTCACAGATACAGAAGAAGTGGACTTACAGGCAACCTATGGTTTTCCCTCTTACATTGTCCGTCCTGCTCCTCATGAAGGTCCTCACCTTCCTCCCTTAGGATGTATCTCCGTCTTCAGGGACCAAGTCTTGCAGGGTTTCAGATTCCCCCTTCACCCTTTCTTTTGTGAGGTTAGCCGGTATTTTGCTATCCCGCTCAACCAGTTCGTCCCTCAATCCTTTTCCATTCTAGTGGGCTTTATTGGAGTATCCAAACTGTTAGATTTCCCCCTGTCTCCTTGTCTTTTCCATCACTTCTTCATCCCTTGTCGGGTAGATGTTGGAGTTTTTAAGTTTCAGTCTCGTCCCAAGGCCATTCTGTTTAATCGCATTCCCCCACAAGGTGAATGGTATAAAATTTTTTTTTATATGCGTCTTCCCTCTCCTCCTCCATTTCCTATTCAATAGATACATGATCTGCCCCCGCTTCCTGACACTCAAGGTCTCCTCAATGATCCCTTTGTTGTCTCTGCTCTACCTAAACTGCGGGGGGCAAAGTTCAGTTTGCTGCATCTGATTGAAGAGGGTTTGATGTTTCCTTTCGGGATAGGCCATATTGACACTCCCTTGGATAGTTCCTTTGGTAGGTATAATTATTTTGTCTTGCCCATACTAATTAGCATATCCTTTTTTGATGATGGTGTTTGCTACCTATACTGCAGCTGATGCTCTTCTTCCGGCCTTCATGTATAGAAATTCTGCTATGACTAAGTCTTTTATCAATGGCCTTGGGGAAGAATGGTTACATATTCGCCGATCCGATCCTAATCCTTCTACTCTGAGATTGCTTTCAGAGGAAGAACGACGGGCAGAGGATGCCTCACTTGCCGAAGAGGAGGAAGAAGAGCCTTTTGTTACCTTAGTTCAGAAGACAAACCTCACTAAGACTTCCCCTTTTAGCGATTTCTTTGGTACTTTTGTGCAAGCTCCCCTTGTCCCAGCACCCATCTCTCTTGAGAGAGGTAAGGCCCCAACAGCTCCCACTCATCTTATCTCTAATCCTGCTCTTAGGATGATGAAACTTGGACTGCTTATCCCTTCTTCTCCTATTGTTTCAGCTCCTCAGATTTCTGCTTCTGAGAAGGATGATATTCCTCCTGCGTTTTCTGCTCCCTTGGCATTGGCCTTGCCCCCCTTGGCTTCCAGGTCTCGAGCCAAACGGACGCCTTGTCGAAGATCCTCTCCAAATATTAGTCCTTCAGCTATTGAATCCCCCTCCCCTGTCTTACCATCGATTCCATCTACTTCTTTCCCTGCTCCTCTTGTTTCTTCTTTTCCTCCTATCGCGTCTTTTTCTACTTCTTTACCTCCTGTGCCTTCCATTCCCCGACCTTTGTTCAGACAGGCTTTGGGTCTTCCTTCTCAATTGGGACGACCCTCTGAACCATCCAGCTATGGTTCGTTACAATTACAGGGCTTATTAGCCGAATCTTGGTCACAAGGCCAAGAGCAGCTAAGGGGCCTCAGTCTTCCTCATCGAGCTGATCGTCATAGTCGCCAGGCAGTAGCGGTAAGTATTTCTGGTTATATGCTATCGATTTTGTCCACTGATTCCTAATTACCTTACCTTTTTGTTTAGTTACTTGCCTCAAGTTTACAAATTGATCAGCTACTCGTAGCTAAAGATCAGGAGAACCAGAAGTTGAAAACTCAATTGGAAACATTGAGGGCCACGTCTCCTTCTTCTACTGGTGACCTGACTCAATTGCAAGAGAAGGTGGCTTTACAGGATCAACAGTTGGGGATCCTAAAACAAGAGTTGGAAGAGTGCCAGCAACTATTAAAAGATAAAGAGCTGGCTAGAAAAACCTTAGAATTACAGGTGGACAGACTGCATTCCGGTCTTCGATTGGAGATCGCTTTAAAAGAGAAAGCTCTCTTAGATGCTTCTCAGAAAAGTCTCATTTTAGAGAAAGTAGAGAAGCTTTATAATGCCTGTCTTTCTGACCAAGCTCAGGACCTGGCTTCTCATGATTTCACTATTCTACAGGAACAAGAGCTGAGGAAAGCTCAAGATAACGAATTATCACTGCTCCAGAAGGAATTGGAACAGCTAAGATCGGAGAAGGATGTTTTAAAAGAACAAAACGCAAAACTACAAGCTGATTTCCAGAGTTATAAGGAGCAGGAAAAGAGTCGATGGGAAGAATGGCGGCAAGCTTACTTGAAGTCCCCAGCATTTGCTCGGGAATTTGTTCGCAGGATAGTGGGGGCGCTAAATCATTCCGTATCGGGGGTTATTCGACAGCTAAAAGAGGGTGGATATCTACCCAGGGAACCTCCTCTTTCTTTCATAAATCATCGCAGGCTCAATGAAGAACTACCCTCAGATTTGAAAGGCCCTTTTCCAAATGTTTAAGGAAATTATTCATAAACTGAAACATCCCGTAACCAACCCTCAATTTTTTTTTATATATAGTGCATCACCCACCAAACACAACCCAAGCGTATACTTATGACACAATACCAAATCAACATTTTGTTTTATTGGAAATAGAACCCAACATCCCTCACAAACTATGACAAATAAAATTTCAAATCAAAACCCTTGACCTCTCCGAAGCAAAGACCCTTCCCGTGAAGCACCTAACCTCAGCACTCCTAATATCCGAACAACGTCATGCGTCCATCTCGCCTCCTCGCCTACTCCGTCCGTAGGCCCTCCGCCGTGTCCGGCGACACATCCTCACCTGTAATGTAGGCATCATGAGTCTACAACCCAGCAAGTATAATCTCATGTGATGGAACATGATATCCAAAAAGTAGTAGAGATAGGAGTTAAACGATAAAAACATATTTAAAAAGGGTTGTATAATAGAGAAGGAAGATGCGGTAAATAAAGTTCCTACACAGCTAAATAAGATGAATATGTCACATATCCGGTAACCACAATTAGAGCCAGTCAATCCAGTCCCATGATCCTAGAGGTACCTCCTAGAAAACATGCAGTCCTATAGCCGAAGCTAACATAAATTCCAGTATCAGTCAAGTTTGGATGGACCCTCCCCGGAGCTCATCCCGGGTCACCCATCCCGTACTGCTACCACATATGCACATATTCAACCAACTAGCCACATAAAACTTATTCTACCCATATGTATATAGAGACATAACATTAGCTCCATTCATTAAATTCTATACTGTGTCTGTTTACCTTATTCATTTGTATCCACAACACCGTCATAACATAAATTCTAATCCATTAAGTTCAGTAAACATGTAAATTACCATATTCAATCTAAACATAACATAATTAAAAGACAAGCAACTATAAAGTCCATAAAACTGGAGAAAACTGATATATAGCAACCAAAGCTAGCTACAATAGACTAAGTGCTTTAAAGAAAAGAAATCATTACCCATGGCGATTATCCATCTAGAAGGAATCAACACAAAATTTTGACACTAAATGCAAACTACTCAATTTAACAGTTCTTTCTATGAATTCCCTACTAAAACCGTGTCCACACAGAAGAATTCTAACAGCAAAATTCTCCAACAAACAAAAAAACTTGCTATCAAGTCTACCCAACTCCAGATGTAACACAAAAAACATAAACACAATAGAGTCAATTGAATCCCTAACACATACAGAAACGAAACAACCAAAATCTCCACCGAGCGAAACAATCAAAACAAGCCCACAAATCCCTCACACCAACCTCTGAAACGAAAAGTTCACAACATCTTTCCAAATTCCCAAATCAAAACATGTAAACGTTAACATATCACATAATAAGGGTATCGGATAGATCTGTTCAAAGATTTCAAAGAGAAAACAGAACCGCAGAACTCCCAAAAACCAAGTCCTGATCCTCATGAAAAACCTTATCCAAATCAAAAACTTCATTTAGAGCTCTAATCGCACCATTAACTCTATCTAACATTAAAACAAACAAGTGTCATGTAGTCTGTCGCACAACAAACTAATCCCCATTCATCACGAAAATCTCAAAATTCAACCACGATTCAAAACTCATCGAAAGCTAACAAACCTTCGGCCGAATCCTCAAACCAAGACATAGCTCCACAGAGACAAAGCTAGTCCGAAACATTCACAAGAAGAACCGATCGAAGGCATCCACAAAAAAAAACAATCGAAGCATATACAAATGAACCAATCAGTACATCTCCAAGAGAATCCCATCCTAAGACCACATGGAGAAAACCGTCGAAATCCTAACCAAACCTCACCCTTCCTAGGTTTTCCACCCCTCCATACCTCACAGATCTCAGGCTATCACCGTGAAATACACTTGCCTCTTTCTTCTCCGTCTCGCCTCCACTCGTCCTTGCGTTGTGCCCCGTCAGCTGTGGCGCCGCCTGCGAAGCTCAGCTAGGCAGCGAAATGGCTCGACGAATGGCTCTGTCGACTCGGGAAGAATGGAAAGAAGAGAAGGGTCGGCGGAATCGGGAAGGAGATCTGACGAGGAAATGAACAGTGAGCTCTTATAGTTAGGTCATGTTCACATTAGGTAGGGGAATTAAGGTTAATCATCTCCTAATTACATAAATTACCATATATTTTTCCCTAAACTTCGTTTCCTATTTCCCCCTTAATCATATTGGCCAAGTACATTTAAATTCCGAAAACCCTCAGAATTCCTAAATTTCCATAATTTTATTTCCCTTTATTAACGCTCGTGTGATCCTAACGAGTTATATATATATATATATATATATATATATATATATATATATATATATATATATATATATATATATATATATATATTATTATGATCTATAGTAAGCTTCTTAACCAACGCTTAGGGAGACCTTACAATTCTCCCTCCCTTATAAAAAAAATTTCGTCCTCGAAATTTAACTTACCAAATAATTCTGGATAGCGATTACGCATATCTGGTTCGGTTTCCCAGGTGGCCTCCTCCATCGTCTGATTTCCCCATAAAACCTTCACCATATTGATCTCCTTGTTCCTTAGATTCCGGATTTGCCGATCCAGGATTTGTTTTGGTCGTTCTTCGTAGGATAGATCTGGCGTCCACTGCACTGTTTCATGCCTAATTATATGAGAAGGGTTAGAAAGGTACCTTCTAAGCATGGATACATGGAACACATTATGAACCCCCGACAAGTTAGGTGGTAGGGCAAGTCGGTATGCTCGGGTCCCAACCCGATCCAATACTTCAAATGGTCCAATATACCTCGGACTGAGTTTCCCCTTCTTCCCGAACCTCAGCACCCCCTTCAGTGGAGACACCCTGAGAAATACATGGTCCCCCACCGCAAATTCCAGGTCTCTTCTTCTCAAGTCACCATAACTCTTTTGACAGCTTTGTGCTGCCTGCATTCTATCTCGGATCTTGACCACCAAATCCACAGTATGGTTTACTATATCCGGACCCAGCACTGCCCTCTCGCCGACCTCGTCCCAATGCAAGGGTGTACGACACTTCCTTCCATATAAGGCTTCATACGAAGCCATTTTGATCATGGCCTGGTAACTATTATTGTAGGTAAATTCTATTAAAGGTAGTTTTGCCTTCTAGTTCCCTTTAAAGTCCATCATACATGCCCGCAACAGATCCTCCAAAATTTGGATCACCCGTTCAGACTGGCCATCTGTCTGGGGATGAAAAGCAGTGCTAAAAGTGAGTCTTGTACCCAATCCTCGATGCAAGCTTTCCCAGAATCCAGAGGTAAACTTTGGGTCTCTGTCTGACACAATCTGAACAGGGACCCCATGTAGTCGTACTACCTCCCTTATATATAGTTCTGCATACTGTGTCATTGTGAAGGTGGTTTTTACTGGTAAAAAGTGAGCCGACTTGGTCAATCGATCCACAATCACCCACATAGCGTTTGATCTTCTAGGAGTGGTGGGTAACCCCACCACAAAATCCATGGCAACCTCTTCCCATTTCCAGACAGGGATCGGGAGTGGCTCCAACAATCCTGCCGGTCTTTGATGCTCGGTCTTTACTTGTTGACAGGTGAGACATTCGTGCACTACATTGACTATGTCTTTTTTCATACCCGGCCACCAATACAGTAATTGCATGTCCTTGTACATTTTTGTGCTTCCAGGATGGGTGGAGTATGGAGTATTGTGCGCTTCTTTCATGAGATCCTCTCGGAGAGTCCCTGTTCCAGGCACCCAAATGCGACCCTTGTATCGCACCACTCCACCCATTGTTGTGTAAACAGCCTGCCCCTTTTCCTCGTCCCTCCGCTTCCATTTCGCTAACTGTTGGTCCATCATCTGTCCTTCCCGAATTTGATCCAATAAATTTGATTTTATGGTCATTGCTGACAATCTAAGGTGATCCTCCGGCGCTACCACTTCCAGACTCAGCCGTTGAAATTCTGATATCAATTGCTGCTGGGTGGTTAGTTGCGACAACATTGCAGATTTGCGACTCAGTGCGTCTGCCACAACATTAGCCTTGCCCGGATGAGCTGATACTACAGTCATAATCCTTCACCAGCTCCAGCCACCGTCTTTGTCTCATATTCAGTTCCTTCTGTGTGAAGAAATATTTTAAACTCTGGTGGTCTGTAAAAATTTCACAGCGTTCTCCATAAAGGTAATGTCTCCAAATCTTTAATGCAAATATAACTGCCGCTAGCTCTAGATCATGGGTGGGATAGTTTCGCTCGTGCACCTTCAACTGACGTGAGGCATACGCAATGACCTTCCCATTCTGCATCAATACAGCTCCTAGTCCGATTTTAGATGCGTCAGTGTACACCACAAACCGTCCAGAACCGTCCGGTAACGCAAGCACTGGTGCCGTCGTCAATCTTTCTTTCAACTCCTCAAAGCTTTTCTTGCACTGACCTGTCCATTCATATCTTACCCCCTTCTTAGTCAGCGAGGTCAGCAGCAAAGCAATACGAGAGAAGTTCTGATGAACCTCCGATAGTAACCTGCCAAACCCAAGAAACTCTGTATCTCGGAAGCAGTCTTTGGCGTACCCCAATTCCGGATTGCTTCAACCTTGGCAGGATCCACTTCTATCCCGTCCCCTGAGACGATGTGCCCTAGAAATGGAATCTGATTCAGCCAAAAGTCACACTTGTTAAATTTGGCATACAACCGATGATCCTTCAATGTCTGCAGCACCGTGATCAAATGCAAGCGATGTTCTTGGTAATTTCGAGAGTAAATTAATATATCGTCAATGAAGACGATAACAAACTGGTCCAAGTAAGAGTGAAATACCCGATTCATCAAGTCCATAAATGCTGCTGGGGCATTAGTAAGTCCAAATGACATAACTAGGAACTCATAATGCCCGTATCGAGTTCTAAATGTTGTTTTGTGCACATCCTTCTCCTTTACCTTCATCTGGTGATACCTTGATCGCAAGTCAATTTTTGAAAACACTGTTGCTCCTTGTAACTGGTCAAACAGGTCATCGATCCTGGGCAATGGGTACTTGTTTTTGATTGTCACTCGATTCAGCTCCCGATAATCAATACACAGATGCATAGTCCCATCTTTCTTACGTATGAATAACACCGGTGCTCCCCATGGTGACACACTTGGTCGAATGAAACCCTTGTCCAGCAATTCCTGCAACTGTTCCTTCAACTCTTTCATTTCGGTAGGCGCCAATCGGTATGGTGCTTTTGACACCGGCATAGTCCCCGGTACTAGTTCTATTCCGAACTCCACCTCCCGATTCGGAGGAAGTCCTGTAACATCCTCTGGAAACACCTCTGGAAAGTCTCGTGCTATATCCACTTCCTCCAAACTTGGTCGTCGTGCCTCCGATTTAACCGAGATGTGGACTAAAAGACCCTTACATCCCTTGCTTAGCATTCTTCGAGCTTTACACATGGAGATCATGTGGGGAATGGCCAGTTGTGAAGCTGCTTGAAAAATGAGGAGTTTTTCATTTGGTAGCTTCAACTTAACCGTCTGTTGTTTGCAATCTATGACTGCCTCATGCTGAACCAGCCAGTCCATGCCAAGGATCACATCAAACTCTGTCATTCCCAACACGATGAACCTTGCGCCCACCATATGGTTTTGCATCATCATCTGACAATTCTTTACCATCCTGTTGCTATGCAATTCCTCCCCCGATGGTAATAAAACACTATATCCCGCAACCATTCGTTCAGGTATAATGCCCAGTTTTGTGAGATAGGTCTCAGATATAAAGGAATGTGTAGCTCCGGAATCTATTAATGCAGGGGTTGGAATATTGGCAACATAAATCATACCTGTGATAATAGCCGTGTCCAGATCCACCTGCTCTTGTGTCATCGCAAATACTCTCCCTTTGGTTGACTCCCTGAGCAGTGGGCATTCCCTCGCGAAGTGTCCTGCCTTCTTACACATAAAGCACGCATCTGTACTTGTTAAGCACTGCCCAGCATGAATCTTCTCGCACTTGGAACAATGAACCTTGTTTTCGACCCTGAAACCAGTGCCTTCAGCTGCTTGTGTCTTCTGAATTTGCTGACGCGGCTGTGCTTGCTTAAACGGCTGCTTTCCTGAATTCTGACCAGGAATTGTCTTCTTCTTCCCCAGCTCCTGCTGATCCCGTCCCTGATAACTCAGTCTCTTGTTCTGAGCTTCCTTGTTCATGTCATCTCTGTCTCTTTCGGACATCAGTGCCTGGTCAACGGCTTCTCGGAATGTGGTGACCCGACTGTTGGGTTCTTCGAGCCGCGAAAACCGCTTTTTCGCGTCGCGGAAACCCCGAAGGACCCAAAGCCGTAGATCCGTGCAAAGATTCGTATAAAAATTCGAAAAACTATTTCTTGTACGAGTTCAAAAACTGATCTACTACTTAGATCTATGAGGAAAAAGTGTTTACCCTTGATGCGATGCCCTTCGCGTTCCCGCTCGTCCAAATGATGCCGGATCTCAAGACCGTCAAGCGCCGGTCCTCTAGAAGTATCCACACGGACACACTAGATGGAGATGACCAAAAACCAAGGTGTGCTAGCACCTATGTGGTTCGGCCAAGGGAGGAGAGGGAGAGGGAGAGCTTGAGAGGGAGAAGGAGGAAGATGCACACAAGTGAATGAAAAATGAATTTTTCCACCCAAAAACCAAGTGGCCGGCCACATTTCAAAATTCACATTAATTGCATTAATTGCAATTAATATGAAACCATAAAATCACATTAATTGCATTAATTGCAATTAATATGAAACCATTAAGAGAGTGACTTTGTTACTTCCATGAGGTGGCACCCATGATGATGTGGAACATCATTATTGGTCCACCTAATGCCAACTCACCAATGAGGTGGCAAAAAGGTCAAGTCAAAATTGACCGTTGGTCTTCCTTCTCAAGTCAAGTCAAACTTGACTCAATCTCTACCATGGTGGATCTAATCCAACCATTTGATTCGAGCCAACTTAATATAATAAATCTAATTCATTAAATAAAATTGATTCAATGAGTCAAAATCTAAATTAGACTCATTTAACACATGAATCAACTTGAGTCGAACTCAAGTTAGCCCAATTAGGATTACTCTTAATCCAATTTGATTCATCAAATGAATCTAATCCTCTTGGTTCATCATATGAACCTTATCTCCACCTAATTGTCCTAAGTGTGTGACCCTATAGGTTCTTGTAACGTTGGCAATGCCCTAAACCCATTTAGGAGCATAAGTAATGAGCGGTATCTAGCAACACATCATTACTACCCAAGTTACAAGAATGTCGAGATCCGACATCACCTTGTGACTACCAATTGTGACTACTCACAAAATAATGACAAGTGTCCTTCTATCCTAGATATCTAGATTGATCAATATAAGGCATAGACCGTGTCATCCTCTAATCAATCTAAATCTTGAACTCCAAGTTAGACTCACTCGATCAAATGAGCTCAACATCTAATGTTGACTCATTTGGGCATGACCATGCACTTAGTGGTCTCACTCTATCAAGAATACCGATGTCGCTCCCGTCATATGGGAGGGATAGATTCCATCTACATCACTCACATCCCTCTACATAATTCATTATATACCCAGTAATCGCCTTTATAGTCCACCCAGTTACGGGTGACGTTTGATGAAACTAAAGTACATAACTCCTTATGTAGGGATCCATGGTGACTTCAGGTCTAAGGACTAATAGTCATACTAATAGCCACATGGGAAAGTATATGACACTCATATAACGATCCATGATACTTTCTCATGGCGGGTCATTCAATATACATTCTCTAATGCATACCCATATGTCAGCTTGATATCTCTATATCCATGACTTGTGAGATCAAGTCATCGAGCTGACCTACATTCTAGTCTTATTGTATTAACATTGTCCCTGAATGCTAATACTCGACTAGGAATGATTTAGAGTAGTGTTCCCTATATCATCTCACTATCGATTCAACTAATCGATTGATATAGGTATGAACCTTCTACTCAAGGACGCTATTATTGGTATCAGAGCTCTAGGGCTCTAACTAACACCGACTCAGCCTGACATCATGGAGAATAGCCGGCCTCAAACCTTCTGTAAAGTGCTTCAGCTCCTCGACTGGTTGGCTAGTAATCATAGGTACGAAATAGCGTCCTCTCTCGAATCTCCTGACATACTCCGCCACTGACAAATCTCCCTAGCAAAGCTCCAAGAATTCCCGTGCCAGCCGTGTCTTGTTGTCAACTGTGAAATATTTTCCATAGAATACCTCCTTAAAATCAGTCCAAGTCAAAGTAGCCAGATCTACAGTCAGCCGCGCACCCTCCCACCATACTCGAGCATCATCCTGGAGCATGAATATCGTAGACCTGACTTTGTCCGCATCTGTGAGCTGCATAAAGTCAAATATCATCTCTAGAGACCGAATCCATCCCTCTGCAGCGATCGAGTCCGTGGTGCCTTTAAACTCCGTCGGTCCAAGCTCCCGAAACTGCTTGTATTTGTTGAATTTGTTCACCATGAATGCGGTTCTGTTCATGTAGGAGTGCTGTAAGTCCTTCTAGGAACTGGTTGCTCTGACCACCCATCTCTCCGTTGTTGTTGTTCCTTCTCCCAGCCATAACCTATACATTTCCGATTTAATCTCATTTATATCCCATAATTACATATCAGTATATCAATCATAGTATGACTAAGTTATCACTTTAAATACAAAACTTAAATAACGTAGATCTTACAAACTTGTTGGCTGAAGTAGTCGAGTTCCTGACGAGATGGCTGACGCATGATGTCCCTTAGGAGTGTGGCTCTGATACCAACTGAAACATCCCGTAACCAACCCTCAATTTTTTTTTTTTTTATATATAGTGCATCACCCACCAAACACAAACCAAGCGTATACTTATGACACAATACCAAATCAACATTTTGTTTTATTGGAAATAGAACCCAACATCCCTCACAAACTATGACAAATAAAATTTCAAATCAAAACCCTTGACCTCTCCGAAGCAAAGACCCTTCCCGTGAAGCACCTAACCTCAGCACTCCTAATATCCGGACAACGTCATGCGTCCATCTCGCCTCCTCGCCTACTCCGTCCGTAGGCCCTCCACCGTGTCCGGCGACACATCCTCATCTGTAATGTAGGCATCATGAGTCTACAACCCAGCAAGTATAATCTCATGTGATGGAACATGATATCCAAAAAGTAGTAGAGATAGGAGTTAAACGATAAAAACATATTTAAAAAGGGTTGTATAATAGAGAAGGAAGATGCGGTAAATAAAGTTCCTACACAGCTAAATAAGATGAATATGTCACATATCCGGTAACCACAATTAGAGCCAGTCAATCCAGTCCCATGATCCTAGAGGTACCTCCTAAAAAACATGCAGTCCTATAGCCAAAGCTAACATAAATTCCAGTATCAGTCAAGTTTGGATGGGCCCTCCCTGGAGCTCATCCCGGGTCACCCATCCCGTACTGCTACCACATATGCACATATTCAACCAACTAGCCACATAAAACTTATTCTACCCATATGTATATAGAGACATAACATTAGCTCCATTCATTAAATTCTATACTGTGTCCGTTTACCTTATTCATTTGTATCCACAACACCGTCATAACATAAATTCTAATCCATTAAGTTCAGTAAACATGTAAATTACCATATTCAATCTAAACATAACATAATTAAAAGACAAGCAACTATAAAGTCCATAAAACTGGAGAAAACTGATATATAGCAACCAAAGCTAGCTACAATAGACTAAGTGCTTTAAAGAAAAGAAATCATTACCCATGGCGATTATCCATCTAGAAGGAATCAACACAAAATTTTGACACTAAATGCAAACTACTCAATTTAACAGTTCTTTCTATGAATTCCCTACCAAAACCGTGTCCACACAGAAGAATTCTAACAGCAAAATTCTCCAACAAACAAAAACACTTGCTATCAAGTCTACCCAACTCCAGATGTAAGACAAAAAACATAAACACAATAGAGTCAATTGAATCCCTAACACATACAGAAACGAAACAACCAAAATCTCCACCGAGCGAAACAATCAAAACAAGCCCACAAATCCCTCACACCAACCTCTGAAACGAAAAGTTCACAACATCTTTCCAAATTCCCAAATCAAAACATGTAAACGTTAACATATCACATAATAAGGGTATCGGATAGATCTGTTCAAAGATTTCAAAGAGAAAACAGAACCGCAGAACTCCCAAAAACCAAGTCTAGATCCTCATGAAAAAACTTATCCAAATCAAAAACTTCATTTAGAGCTCAAATCGCACCATTAACTCTATCTAACATTAAAACAAACAAGTGTCATGCAGTCTGTCGCACAACAAACTAATCCCCATTCATCACGAAAATCTCAAAATTCAACCACGATTCAAAACTCATCGAAAGCTAACAAACCTTCGGCCGAATCCTCAAACCAAGACATAGCTCCACAGAGACAAAGCTAGTCCGAAACATTCACAAGAAGAACCGATCGAAGGCATCCACAAAAAAAAACAATCGAAGCATATACAAATGAACCAATCAGTACATCTCCAAGAGAATCCCATCCTAAGACCACATGGAGAAAACCGTCGAAATCCTAACCAAACCTCACCCTTCCTAGGTTTTCCACCCCTCCATACCTCACAGATCTCAGGCTATCACCGTGAAATACACTTGCCTCTTTCTTCTCCGTCTCGCCTCCACTCGTCCTTGCGTTGTGCCCCGTCAGCTGTGGCGCCGCCTGCGAAGCTCAGCTAGGCAGCGAAATGGCTCGACGAATGGCTCTGTCGACTCGGGAAGAATGGAAAGAAGAGAAGGGTCGGCGAAATCGGGAAGGAGATCTGACGAGGAAATGAACAGTGAGCTCTTATAGTTAGGTCATGTTCACATTAGGTAGGGGAATTAAGGTTAATCATCTCCTAATTACATAAAGTACCATAAATTTTTCCCTAAACTTCGTTTCCTATTTCCCCCTTAATCATATTGGCCAAGTACATTTAAATTCCGAAAAACCCTCAGAATTCCTAAATTTCCATAATTTTATTTCCCTTTATTAACGCTCGTGTGATCCTAACGAGTTATATATATATATATATATATATATATATATATATATATATATATATATATATATTTATTATTATGATCTATATTAAGCTTCTTAACCAACGCTTAGGGAGACCTTACATAAACACTTGTAAAGTAAGAACTGACAGTGGGAAAAAGTGCAGTTGATATTGAGTAATTAAGTACTTGCAAGGTGTAAGAAAACTTTTAACACTTACTTGCTTCTCCTTTATGCTAGTTTAAGAATACCCCTTCCTGACATGCTTTTGATTGCTAAATATAAACTTTATTAGAAAAATCCCTTGTTCATCTTTCAGAGTTAAGCCTTGTCTTGATGGATTCTTCCTTAAGTAACATCCGGTATGCTTTGTATCTCCCCGAGGATGAATGATCTTAGTTGAGACTGGATACGGAATTTGTATAAAATTATTGATCTTCAGGCTAAGTATAATATCCCCGCTAGATTTTGAATAAAGACTTTCATATATATGGGCTCTCGTATAGAATCCCTCCTCAATTCTTGCTTAATTAGGCTTCGAAGCCCGGAGATTCCCTGATTAATTATACCTTGCGTTAGTTTGAAATCTCTGATTTCTTCTGTGAAATCTTGCCTGATGTATTTCATAGAATTTCCTGATCGACTTTTTCTCTGGAATAGTTTAGAGTCTCCGGTTCTTCCTATGGAGGCCCGTCCGGGTTACTTCATAGAATTTTCCCGATCGACTTTGATCTGTCTTGGTTTATAGTCTCCGGTTTTTCTCCTATGAAGGCTCGTTCGGGTTACTTCATAGGATTTTCCCGATCGACTTTGATCTTTCTTGGTTTATAGTCTCCAGTTTTTCCCCTATGAAGGCCCGTCCGGGTTACTTCATAGGATTTTCCCGATCGACTTTGATCTATCTTGGTTTATAGTCTCCAGTTTTTCTCCTATGAAGGCCCGTCCGAGTTACTTCATAGGTTTTTCCCGATCGACTTTGATCTTTCTTGGTTTATAGTCTCCGGTTTTCTCCTATGAAGGCCCGTCCGGGTTACTTCATAGGTTTTTCCCGATCGACTTTGATCTTTCTTGGTTTATAGTCTCCGGTTTTCTCCTATGAAGGCCCGTCCGGGTTACTTCATAGGTTTTTCCCGATCGACTTTGATCTGTCTTGGTTTATAGTCTCCGGTTTTTCCTATGAAGGCCCGTCCGGATTACTTCATAGGATTTTCCCGATCGACTTTGATTTGTCTTGGTTTATAGTCTCCGGTTTTTCCTATGAAGGCCCGTCCGGGTTACTTCATAGGATTTTCCCGATCGACTTTTTCTCTGGAATAGTTTGGAGTCTCCGGTTCTTCCTATGGAGGCCCGTCCGGGTTACTTCATAGGATTTTCCCGATCGACTTTGATCTATCTTGGTTTATAGTCTCCGGTTTTTCCTATGAAGGCCCGTCCAAGTTACTTCATAGGATTTTCTCGATCGACTTTGTTTCATATGAAAGTATAATATAATATTTGGGCTAACCTCATGTTGGCTTGTAATTCCTTGAGGGGAGCTGAATAGGCCTTTAGGATTTCCCCTTATCTTACTACTTGAAAAATAGAAAGGAGGCTTCTCCTGATACTTATCAATTTGTATGAACCATATTTATTTCCTGTGTCAATATTTATCTTGCTTGACTTTCATCAAAGAAACAAAGTACATAAACTGCAATCATCTCAATTCGCTTGGGAATTCCAATGACTGTGAACATATTTAAAGTAATATGATCAAATCAGGCTCGATAGGGTTGCAATTGATTAGCGCTCCAAGGGCGTTCCAATATTCTTCCTTCGGCATCCTGGAGATAGTATGAGCCTGACGCGAGCTTTTCTATCACTTTATAAGGCCCTCCCCATTGTGGTGCCAACTTGCTGACATCTCCCACAGGCTTAACTCGTTTCCATACCAAATCCCTTACTTGGAAGAATCTGGGGATGCCACTTTTGTTATAATTCTGTTTCATCCTCTGTCGATATGATATAAGATGAGTAGCAGCTTTATCCCTTATTTCCTCGATCAGGTCCAGCTCCATAAGTCGTCGGTCTCTATTATCCTCATCATACAGTTGTCTTCTATCAGACTCTACTCCTACCTCAATGGGGATTACTGCTTCTCCTCCATAGACTAACTGGAAAGGAGTGATTCCTGTAGCTTCACGAGGCGTAGTACGATATGCCCAGAGAACACTAGGTAACTCGTCTACCCAGCTACCTCCGACATGATCTAGCTTAGTTTTCAGTCCTCTAATAATCTCCCTATTAGTTACTTCTGCTTGACCATTGCTCTACGGGTAAGCTACAGAGGTGAAGGCCTGGGTAATCCCATAACTCTGACACCAGTATAGGATTCTATCGCCTTGAAACTACCTTCCATTATCAGAGACTAATTTATGAGGAATGCCGAATCTGCAGATTATATTTTTCCATAAGAATTTAATAACCGCGTCTTCTGTAATCCTAGCAAGTGGTTCTGCTTCCACCCATTTAGAAAAATAATCCACGGCCACCAACAGGAACCTCCTCTATGCAGCAGCCATAGGAAATGGACCTACTATGTCCATACCCCATTGATCAAAGGGACACGAGACTATAGAGGTTCTTAATAACTGGGTAGGGTGATGTAATATATTCTGATGCTTTTGACAAGAAATACAAGTTCTTACCAGTTTAGCGGCATCCTCATGTAGAGTGGGCCAGAAATATCCCGCTAAGAGGATTTTACGAGCCAAATATCTTCCTCCTATATGACTACCACAAGAACCCTGATGCACCTCCTGTAAAATAAATTGTGTGTCTTCTGTGCCTACACACTTGAGCAAAGGTCTGGAAAAAGCCCTTTTATATAATTGCTCCCCCACCATAGTATATTGAGCAGCTCGTTTCTTAAATACCCTGGCTTGTTCTATATCTCTCGGAAGAAGACCTTGCTATAAATATAATATAATTTGGGCTCGCCAATCACCATGAATTTCTATATCAGTCTGTCTTTCAATACAGGAAATTAATAGGTTCTGTTCCACTGGTCGATCAAGACTCCATGGCACTACAGCAGAGGCTAATTTAGCTAATTCATCTGCCACCTGATTCTCTGATCGAGGGATTTTTTGTATGCTCACATCTTGAAATTGAGACTTCAACTTATCGAATGCCTCAGCATATAACTTAAGCCTGTCATTATTGATTTCAAAATTACCTGATAATTGTTGGCAGCTAGTTGAGAATCAGAGTATATAAGGAGTCGAGCTGCCCCTACATGCCGAGCAGCCTGTAAGCCAGCTATTAGAGCTTCATATTCAGCCTCATTGTTGGTAGCTCTGTAATTCAATCTAATGGAGAGTTGAAGTTTGTCTTCTCTTGGGGATATAAGAAGAATACCAATTCCACTGCCTTGTCTAGTTGCAGAGCCATCCACATAAACCTTCCAGGTATCTTCTTCTTCTGGACCTTGAACCTCTATGATGAAATCTGCTAGAGCTTGTGCCTTGATGGCCGAGCGGGGTTGATATTGGATGTCATATTCCCCAAGCTCGGTTGTCCATTTGATTAACCGTCCTGATGCCTCTGGGTTGAGCAATACCCGTCCAAGAGTGCTATTAGTTAAGACAACAATCTCATGTGCTAAGAAATATGGGCGCAACCTCTGAGCAGTCAATATTAGAGCATAAGCCAATTTTTCTAGTGTAGTGTATCTATACTCAGCTCCTTTTAATAAATGACTAGAAAAATATACAGGTTGTTGCTCCTTTCCTTCCTGTCTGACTAATACAGAGCCTACGGCGTTTTCATTAGCCGACAGATACACCCACAGAGTCTCTCCTGCTATAGGTTTAGCCAACACAGGGAGGGTAGCTAAATAATCTTTCAACTCCTGAAAAGCCTTATCACATTCTTCATTCCATTGAAACTTATTAGCCTTTCTGAGTATTTTAAAGAAATGAAAGCTACGATCGGCTGATCTAGAAATAAATCTAGACAAGGCTGTGATTCGGCCTGTCAATCTTTGAGCTTCTCTCAGGTTGCGGGGTGACTCCATGCTCTACAGTGCCTTGACCTTGCTCAGGTTGGCCTCTATCCCCCGTTCAGACACCATATATCCCAGGAATTTTCCTGCCTTCGCGCCGAACAAGCATTTGTTTGGTTCAACTTGAGCCCATACTGTCTTAATGTCTTGCAAGTCTCCTCTATATCCCTGCACAGATCAGCAGCTTGAAGAGACTTAATTAAGATGTCATCAACATATACTTCCATATTCCTACCAATCTGCTTCTGAAAGACCTTATTCATAAGCCTTTGATAGGTTGCTCCTGCATTCTTTAGTCCAAAGGGCATAACATTATAACAATAAGTGCCTTCAGATGTTATAAAACTAACCTTTTCTTGATCCTCTTTGGCCAAGGGGACTTGATGATAACCTTGATACGCATCCAGCACGGAAATATACTCGCATTCGGCAGTAGAATCAACCAGTTGATCAATCCTGGGTAAGGGATAGTAATCCTTTGGGCAAGCTTTGTTGAGATCTCGAAAGTCAATGCACACTCGCCATTTATTCCCAGGTTTAGAGACTAACACCACATTAGCCAACCAGCTTGGGAATTGCACTTCCCTAATGTATCCGGCCTCCATAAGCTTGGTTATTTCTTCCTTGATAATCTGGTTTTGCTCCATACTGAAACTCCTCTTCCTTTGCATGACCGGGCGGGCATCCGGAAAGACATGCAAGGAATGCTCCATGACAGCGGGAGAAATGCCCGAAACTTCTTTGGGAGTCCAGGCAAATACATCATTATTCTCCTTCAAACATTGCACCAACTCAGCTTTAAGATCAGGATCAAGATCGGCTGCAACGTAGGTAGTAGCTTCTGGCCGCCCAGTCTGGATTTGAACTTCTTCCTTTTCTTCATAAACTAGGACGGGCTGCTTTTCGCGAATGGCATTAACTTCCATTCTTTGAATCTTCCGGGCGGTGTTGGCCTCAGTTCGAATGATTTCTACGTAACACTTCCGGGCTGTCTTTTGATCGCCTCGTACTTCTCCAACCTGATCTTCCACAGGAAACTTAACCTTTTGACAGAAAGTAGAAACGACCGCCCTGAACTCGTTAAAGGCAGGCTGACCCAATATCACATTATAAGAAGATGGAGCATCTACTACTATAAAATAGGATCTCCTAGTTCTCATCAGGGGTTCCTCTCCTAGAGAAATGGCCAATTTTATTTGACCCAAAGGTTGCACTTCATTGCCTGTGAATCCATACAGAGGAGTTGCAATCGGTTGAAGTTCACTGGGGTCAATTTGTAGCTGATCAAAAGCCTTCTTGAATATAATATTGACTGAGCTGCCAGTGTCTATGAAGGTACGAGCGATGGCGTAGTTGGCTATCACAGCTTTGATGATCAATGCGTCGTCATGAGGTATTTCTACCCCCTCAAGATCTTTGGGCCCAAAGCTTATTTCAGGACCGGCTGCTCGTTCCATGCTGCATCCTACTGCATGAATCTCCAATCTTCGGGCATGTGCTTTTCTGGCTCTGTTAGAATCCCTATCAGTGGGTCCGCCCGTAATCATGTTAATATTACCCCGAGCAGCATTGTTTCTATTCTCTTCCTAACGAGTCATTGTGGTTTCGGAAGGTGCTTTATCTGATACTTGGCTGGTACCAGCTGGTACCGGTATTGCTTCTTGCCGGGTTCCATCCGGGTGATATTCTGGTTTGAGCAGATTTTGCTGCCTGGGGTATTGCTGTCGGTAATAGTTCTGCCTCTGATAGAGCTCTTTATTGACTCGCCTATTTCTCAAAACAAAACAGTCATCAGTGTGATGATTGCTAGTTTTATGATAAGTACACCATCTTCTTGGTGCCTCTGGCTGCATCTCTACATGCTGTACAGCCTGTGGACGATAATCTGGTTGTCGATGAGGTGGATGAGTGGTTCTAGGCCCTCTTGGTGGGGGTACTGGGGTCGAAGCTTTCTCCTTAGCATGAGTAGGAGAAGAGGGAACACTTTCTTTCTTACGAGCAGCTTGGGCTTCTTCTACGTTAATGAACTCAGTGGCCCGCTCAATCAAGGAATCAAAATTAACAGGAGGATTTCTTACCAAATCTTTAAAGAAATCATTATCATTCAGACCCTGAGAGAAAGCACTTACTATATTTCAGTAGTGACATTAGGTACATCTATAGCTACCTGGTTGAACCTTTTAATATATGCCCGGATGGATTCTTTAGACGTCTGCTTAATTGAAAATAGGCTCCACGGGGTCTTATGATACCTTTTGTTGCTGGAGAAATGATGTAGAAAGACTTTCTTGAAATCTTTAAATTTTTGAATAGACTTTTCAGGTAATCTTTTGAACCAGCGCTGTGCTGCTCCCCCAAGAGTAGTGAGAAACATCCGACACTTCACCCCATCGGAGAATTGTTGCAACAAGGCTACATTCTCAAATTTCAACAAGTGATCTTTCGGATCTGTGGTTCCGGTATATTCTCCAATTTGAAGATTCTGATATCGCTTAGGAAGTGGGTCATCTAATACACTTTGTGAAAATGGGGAGATGACCTTTTCTGGTGAACTATCACTAGTTATCATTTTGACTTTACGCTTCTCTTTGTCCGGTACCTCGCCAGAGGACTCTTGGAATACAGGCTTCTTACCCCCTGGATCTAAGGGAGTGCGAAGGAAGGCTCGTGGACGCCTGGTTGGAGAAACAGCAGCTGGAGGAAAATATAAATGTTCTTCTTCTTTTGTCTCCTTTCCTTTCCGAGGTTCAGTAGTTGATATCGCCAGATGATGAGCCATCGGCAGAGTGGCCCCAGTATGAGCTTGTAGTTATTGCTGCTGTTGTTGTAGGGCTTTTTGAACATGAGAATTAATGAGGAGATCCAAATCCTCACGACTGATAGTAAGTAGGTTCGACTTCCCAGCTTCTTCCATCACGTAGTCTCAGATTCAGGTGAAGTTCCCACAGATGGCGCCAAATTTGATCCTGTCTGAGAAGCTGACCGTGAAGGAGATCCGGAAGAAGGAAACCCACCGTACTAATGAAGAATAATGCCGGTAGAACCTCGACCCGAGAAACCCAAAGCGGATCGGAAGAAAACCAGAGTCACCGAAGGAAATCTGATAAGTAGGAAGAAATCCCCGTCCAGATAGGAGAAAGTCAAACTCCTAAGCTCCCGAGGCTCCCTGCACACAAGAGACAAACCAACGCTATCGTCAGTGACCTAAGACCGGGGTGGGAATCCCTGGCTAGGCCCTCCGATGCTCAAGTTAGTGATCTCTCTTGATGTCAAGGAAGGAAGAAGAAAGAAGATGAACAGTAGCCAGAAAATTAGGGTTGTGAAAGTACACAATGATGTGACCTTACCTAGCCAACGGAGAGGATTCCCCCTTTTATACCACTTCATGTAACCTCCGTAGCCATGAAGTGGACCCCGGTTTGTTAGAGTTCGTTATGAGATGACGTCAGCTGCGCCCTTGCGGAAGATAATTTTTAAGGAATCTTTTTTGTACCCCAGATGTACCTTCTTTATCGTTTAGCGCCTGCAAGACAAGCTGAAAGCATATTTCCCGCCAAAATATATATTCTCTATCATGAATTATTCTATTCACTATATTCATGTATGATTCTTCTTCATGTGACTTCTGTTTGTATCTTTGTTGTGTTAAAAAATAATATTTTATTCAACATGTTTCTAAGGTATTCCTTGAAGGAACTATGTGGGTTCTTTGCTTGAAAGAACCCTCTTGACCGATGTTGGTCTATCTTTGCTCTGGAGTATGTATCGGTCGTTATTGGCTTACCTTCATACGGCAAGCATGTATCGACCGATATTGGCCTACCTTCGTTCGGCAGGCATGTATCGGCCGATATTGGTTTATCTTTGCTCTGGAGTGTGCATCGGTCGTTATTAACTTACCTTCATACGACAAGCATGTATCGACCGATATTGGCCTATCTTCGTTCGGCAGGCATGTATCGACAAATATTGGCCTACCTTCATTTGGCAGGCATGTATCGACCGATATTGGCCTACCTTCGTTCAGCAGGCATGTATCGACCGATATTGGTCTATCTTCGCTTTGGAGTATGTATCGGTCGTTAGTGGCTTACCTTCATACGGCAAGCATGTATCGACCGATATTGGCCTACCTTCGTTCGGCAGGCATGTATCGACCGATATTGGCCTACCTTCGTTCGGCAGGCATGTATCGACCGATATTGGTCTATCTTTGCTTTGGAGTATGTATCGGTCGTTATTGGCTTACCTTCATACGGCAAGCATGTATCGACCGATATTGGCCTACCTTCGTTCGGCAGGCATGTATCGACCGATATTGGTCTATCTTTGCTTTGGAGTATGTATCGGTCGTTATTGGCTTACCTTCATACGGCAAGCATGTATCGACCGATATTGGTTTACCTTTGTTCTGAAGGTATGTCCCGACCAATATTGACTTACCTTCATACGGCAGGCATGTATCGACCGATATTGGCCTACCTTTGTTCTGAAAGTATGTTTCGGCCGTTATTGGCCTACCTCCTTTGACTCTTTCTTCCTTTTCTTTCCTCATCTGAAGACCCTTAAAACCTAACCCATATCACCCCCTTGCCCGACGTCAGGGAGTTTCATCTTCATCCTTATTTTCCCGTTTATTGTGAGAAGTTGTTAAGTCGTCGACTTTCTATTTCCATGTGGCTGAGAGTCGATCTTCTATACTTATTCGACCTAAGCCCCGTCAAGCCTACTACACAAGGCTCTTTAGGTAAAATCCTGCTTCTTTCTTGTTGATTTTAACTAACTAAACTATTTTTCTTTTCTATGTAGTGGAGAGCTTTTATTTTGCTTTGATCGATGAAGAACTGCGTCTGGAGGAGGACGCAATTCGCGCAAAAGAAAAAGAGCTTCTGGCTGCTATTATTCCGCCATCTCCAATCGAAGAGCCGGCTCCTTTAGCTGAGGTATCCAGCTCTTCGGCGGTTCCTGAGGCTCCCGAAGGTCTTCCTGCAGAAATCCCTGTTGTTCCTTTACCCGTTGTTGCTTCACCAGTGGTTGCCGCTACCTCATCAGCCGCCCCCTTCCTATTATTGAACTCACGCCTCCTGGGAGTTCTGGTAAATCGGTAGTTGAAGTTGTTACCGGTAAAAGCCCTAGGCGCAAACTCACTAGGGCTCCTCCTCCCAAAAGGAGACTTATCCTTCCTGCCGATGAGCTGGTTTCAGAAGGTTTTGCTCCTACCGACCTTCCCTCTGACAAACCAACTTTGGCTGAGCTCTATCCTTCTCTAACCTTCTTCCAGCACCAGTGCCCCTGGTGATACTTCTTTCACCTTTCCATTGTCTATTCCAAAATCCGGATTCTTACCTTCCTCTCCCTCTTCTTATTTAGTCTTTGCTCCTCCATCTATTCCTACTTCCTCCTTCTCCACGGGTTCTTCCGCTATTCCCGTCCTCCCCATATTGCTATGAGGTTCCTTTGCTAACACTTGGGATAAAGTTCGTCCTATTTTTGAAGAACTCACCACTCTCGAAACAATTGATCGTTTTTCCCATAGTGAGAATCAGGTATGTTTATTAACGTCTACTCTCTATTCATTAATGATCATGTCATAACCCCTTATTATATTTCTAGCGATGGATAGAAAATATGGGCTTGTCTCGGCTGATGTATAATTTATACAATGAGAACAAGAGGCTAAAATTTGAGAACGACAAGCTGAAACAACAAGTTACTAAGTTATCCTCTGCCACATTTTCCGTTGCCTCCAAGAAACAACTTGAAGCCCAAATTGAAAATCTCCAGACATAATTCAAATCAGCTACGGATCTTAACCAAGAATTAACTTCCAATCTGGAGAAACAGACAGCTGAGATTGGCAAATTAAAGGCTGATTATGAATCGACATTGGCTGAAAAACTTAAGGCCTTGCAGCTGAAGGACGACAAAATAATTTCTTTGAATACCTCCCTAAATTCAATTAAAACTGAGGTTTCAACCAAAGAAGCCGAACTGAAGACTTCCTAGACGGCTTTGGTTGTCTACCAGGCTAACGAAGACACTCGCTACAAGGAAAGGGCCACTATCATGATCAAATCTACTGAGTTCAACTGGCCGATCGTGAAGTCGATCCTGGCAGCCTTTACTGCGGGAGCTGAAGGGGCGGTTCAACAATTGCGAGAGGAGAACTTCTTGTCTCGCGATGCCCCTCCCAACTTCCTGAATCACCGCAAACTTATCGATAACATGCCTCCTGACTATTTCCTCAGCTAACCCTAGAATGATTTTCTTCCTTGGATCCAAATACTTGTAAAGTGGATTAAGATTTTGTGATGACAATCTAGTAAACTTATGTAAAGTTGATCCTCCCTTTTCATTGTTAAACCTATTCTTTCTCATGATGATTGTTTGTTTTGTTTAAATATATTGAATGTCACCTGGCCGACCACCATAAAACTTCGCTCAACATATTATAATGTTCTTTATTCCGACCGCTCTATCGTGACCGGCCGGTGTATATCAATGCTGACAAGTATCGTCCAATATTTTATAGCAAATTGTGTCCCGTTCGATTTAGTACAGTCCTATCGCAATATTCTCAATATTGGTCGATTTGTTATACTCAATTGATTTATACTTGTATTTATGCATATCACCTTATGTATTATACTTAACCAAATTTCATATGGTTTTATCATGGTGGATGTCATCTGACTTACCATTATAAACCTCTGATTGACATATCAGAATAGTATTCATCTCGGCCGGTCCACTATGCTGGACCGATTCATACTCATATTTACGAATTTCGTCCGATATTTTCTAACCAAATCCTGTTTGTTGTGCTAATTTCGACATCAATTGTTTTATTATACCCGGTCGATATATCTTTATGCAAGAACATATCGACTAATGCCTCATACTAAACTTTCGCTCGGTCTATTATGCCCATTTGGGTTTGTTGTCCTATTAAACAAATAATCTGACCTTATAATACCTGACCGATTTTCCTCATATTTGTCGGACTTTCTTAAGAACCAAACTTATATCCAGGGAAACTCGATCACATTTTTCGAGGAAGATTACTCAACTTAACATCTCTTTCCTTGGAATTCCTCTTCCTTTTCAAATTCGATTTTATCCTTTAATGTCATTACCTATTTATGACGGTTGGAATTCTGAGTACTTTCCCTTTTTCTATTCCTCCTGCTGTCTTTATTTGGGGGTTTTGGCATAGGGTCGAGAGGAAAAACAAGGATTTAAGAAGTTCTCTCCTGCTTCCTGACTTTCTTCCTGCCTTCTTCGATTCATCTTCCTTCTGCTGTTCCGCCATGGATATTTCTCCTCCTGCATGGTTTCTTTCATGTGCGTCTAACCTCACCGAGACAGAGGAAGTGGATTTAAAGGCGACTTATAGCTTTCCTTCTTATATATTTCGCCCTACTCCACTGGATAGTCCACATCTTCCTCCTTTAGGGTGTATATTTATCTTTCGGGACCAAGTCCTACAAGGTTTTCGATTCCCTCTTCATTCCTTTTTTTTTTTCTGATGTTAGTGTATACTTCAATATTCCCCTCAATCAACTTATCGCTTAGTCTTTTTCTATCCTCATGAGTTTCATTGGAGTATCTAAACTGCTAGATTTTCCTTTATCCTCTCATCTTTTTCATCACTTCTTCATTCCACGTCAGATAGACATGTGTGTCTTCAAGTTTCAGTCTCGCCCTAAGGCTATTTTGTTTAACCGCATTCCCCCTCAAGGGGAATGGTGCCATAAATTTTTCTGTATGCGTCTCCCTTCTCCTCCTCCTTTTCCTATCCAATGGATATACGATTTACCTCCTGTTCCTAGTACCCATGATCTCCTCAGTGATCCCTCTATTGCTTCTACTATATCTAAATTGAGGGGAGCAAAATTTAGCTTACCGCATTTGATTGTGGAGGGTTTAATGTTCCCTTTTGGGATAGGTAACACTGACACTCCCATGGATGGCTCTTTCGGTATGTATACACATTTCGCGCTACATTTATTGATTGATATATCTCCCTTATAATGGTGCTTAATTCTTACGTTTCAGCCGATGCTCTTCTTCCGGCCTTCATGTACAGAAATACTATTATGACTAAGTCTTTTGTAAATAATCTTGGAGAAGAATGGCTACGAGCTCGTCGAGCTAATCCTAATTCCTCTACCCTAGGTTTGCTGTCTAAAGAAGAGCAATAGGCAGAAGTTGTTGCAGCCATGGAAGAGGAAGAAGAACAACCCTTCCTTGCCTTAATAAAAAAACCGAAACTGACTGAGAATGCTCCTTACCTTTTTGGTACTTTTGTACAAGCTCCTCTCGTTCCGGCACCTATTTCTTTTGAGAGAGGTAAGGCACCAATGTCCCCTACCCATATTATCTCTAATCCTACTCTTAGGATGATGAGACCTGGTCTACTCATCCCCTCTTCTTTTGCTATTATTTCAGCTCCTTCCCCTTCTGCTTCCGCGATGGCAGTTATCTCCTCTACGTCTCCTCCTCTTGCACTGGCCTTGCCTCCTTTGGCCTCTGGGCCGCGAGCCAAACGAACCCCTTGTCGGAGATCTTCTCCCCGTGCAGAGCCCTCAGCAGTTCGCGTTTCAACGATTGAGTCAACACCCCTTTCATTACGACCTTCCATCCCATCTAGTTCTTCTTATGCTGCCCTTGTTTCCACTATTTCTTTCCCTCCTATTACGTCTTCTTCCTCCTCACCTTCTTCTTCTTCAGTCTCCTCACCTTTATTTAGACAAGCTTTGGGCCTGCCTTCTCGAATGGGGTAGACTTCTGATCCCCCTAGTTATGGTTCTCTTCAGTTACAAGGATTGTAAGCTGAATCTTGGCTGCATGGCCAAGAGCAATTAAGGGGCATCAATATTTCCGATCGGGCAGACAATCACAATCGTCAGGCAGTCACTGTAAGTATTCTTAGTTACATGCTATTAACTTATTTTCACTATCTCTAACTGTATCATTATTATTTAGTCCCTTGCCTCAAGTTTTCACATGGACCAGCTACTTATGGCTCGGGACCGGGAGAACACTAAGCTGAAAGCTCAACTAGAGACATTGAAAGCTACTCTACCTCTCTCTCATGATGACCTGACTCAGTTGCAAGAGAAAGTAGTCTTGCAAGATCAACAACTAAGGGTATTGAGACAGGAATTACAGGAATTACAACAATTATTAAAAGATAAAGAGCTTGCAAGGAGGACTTTGGAGCTACAGGTGGACCGATTGCATTCTGGTCTTCGACTGGAAATTGCTTTGAAAGAAAAGGCTCTTTTAGATGTTTCTCATAAAAGCTTTGTTTTAGAGAAAGTAGAGAGGCTCCATAATGTCTATCTTTCTGAACAAGCTTAAGACCTAGCCTCTCATGATTTTGCCATCCTACAGGAACAAGAGCAAAGAAAGGCTCAAGATGTTGAGCTGTCCCTGCTCCAAAAGGAACTGGATCAACTCAAATCGGAGAAAGATGCTTTAAAGGATCAAAACACAAAACTACAAGCTAATTTTCAGAGTTATAAGGAGCAGGAGAAGAATGGATGGGAAGAATGGCGACTGGTTTATCTGAAATCTTCGGCGTTTGCTAAGGAATATGTTCGTCGAATGGTAGGAGCCTTAAATCATTCTGTGTCGAGCATTCTTCAACAACTGAGAGAGGATGGTTATCTACCTAAGGAACCCCCTTCTTCATTCATAAGCCGTCGCAGACTCAACAAAGAGCTACGCGCAGATTTAACGAGTCATTTTAAGTAATCATATCTATGCATTAAAAAAGATTGGCAATGAAAAAACTTGTAATGGGAAAACTAGTAGTGAAAGGAACTTGTAATCGAAAACTTTGTAATTAAGTGATTGCAATATAGGGGAAAGTTTTGGTACTTACCTGTTTCCTTTTCCGGTTTGTGTTGGCTTGAGAGTGCCTCTTTTGTAATGCTTCCAGATATTGAGTATGAGTGCTATTTTATTCAAGAATTCCTTGCATGATTTTTTGGAAGTTAAACCTCGTTTTAATGAATTCCTTTGCAAATAACATCTTTCATGACCATATAACTTTGATCAGTAAAATCTTTCATAATCTCCCTGCATTTCACTCAGGTGAGAATGTGCCGAGTATGCTTCATATTTCAAAAGGATGAATAATCCTGAGCGATTTCATATAAGGAACTTTATAAGACAACTGAACTCCATGCCGGGTATAATACTCCGGGCGATTTTAAATAAAGAGCTCCATGTAAATGGGCCTCCAGATAGGAAATGTAACTTATGTATATATATATAGGATCCCCCTCGAACCTTGGCTTTTGATTCAGTGTAGAATGTCAGATGATTTTTGTGAAGAAATCTGTATAACTTAGACAATATAATCCCGGTTGATTAGGCTTTATGATAGTTTAAAGTCTTCGGTTCCTCCCATGAAGACACGTCCGAGTTACTTCATGAGATTTCTCGATCGACTATGTTCTGTGATAGTTTAATGTCTCCGGTTCCTCCCATGAAGACCCGTCCGAGTTACTTCATGAGATTTCCCGATCGACTGTATTCTGTGATAGTTTAAAGTCTCCGGTTCCTCTCATGAAGACCCGTCCGAGTTACTTCATGAGATTTCCCGATCGACTGTGTTCTGTGATAGTTTAAAGTCTCCGGTTCCTCCCATGAAGACCCGTCCGAGTTACTTCATGAGATTTCCCGATCGACTATGTTCTGTGATAGTTTTAAGTCTCCGTTTCCTCCCATGAAGACCCGTCCGAGTTACTTCATGAGATTTCCCGATCGACTGTGTTCCATGATAGTTTAAAGTCTCCGGTTCCTCTCATGAGGACCCGTCCCAGTTACTTCATGAGATTTCCCGATCGACTATGTTCTGTGATAGTTTAAAGTCTCCGGTTCCTCCCATGAAGACCCGTCCGAGTTACTTCATGAGATTTCCCGATCGACTATGTTCTGTGATAGTTTAAAGTCTCCGGTTCCTCCCATGAAGACCCGTCCGATTTACTTCATGAGATTTCCCGATCGACTGTGTTCTGTGATAGTTTAAAGTCTCCGATTCCTCCCATGAAGACCCGTCCGAGTTACTTCATGAGATTTCCCGATCGACTGTGTTCTGTGATAGTTTAAAGTCTCCGGTTTCTCTCATGAAGACCCGTCCAAGTTACTTCATGAGATTTCCCCGATCGATTGTGTTCTGTGATAGTTTAAAGTCTCCGGTTCCTCTCATGAAGACCCGTCTGAGTTACTTAATGAGATTTCTCGATCGACTATGTTCTGTGATGGTTTAAAGTCTTCGGTTCCTCTCATGAAGACCCATCTGAGTTACTTCATGAGATTTCCCGATCGACTATGTTTAGATGCAAAAAAGCTATAATGCTTGCACTGACCTTGTAATGGTTTATTGCTTCCGAGTTTTTCTTAAGGAAATTGGGTAGGTCTCTCCTCAGGGTTCCCAATTGTTGACCGCTTGAATAGATTATAAAAGTTCTGTAAGTGATTATCAAACTGTTTGAACCACATTTATTTCTCGGGTGACACTTGTCTTGCATTATATCCACTGAAGGGTATAAAATACATGAACATTAAGCATTCTTGTTCTTATTTTGCTGAGAACTAATTTCAAGTAATTTGTATTTATTCTTTCAGGTGTACTCTTGACTGATATGATCTAGTTAGGTTCGGTAAAGCTGTAAGTGATTTGCACTCCAAGGACGCTCGAGAATTCTTCCTTTAGTATCCTGGAGATAATACGAACCCGATACGAGTTTTTCTACTACTTTGTAAGGCCCTCCCCATTGTGGTGCTAACTTACTGACATCCCCAACGGGTTTGACATGTTTCCATACCAAATCTCCTACTTGGAAAAATCTCGGGATAACCCTTTTGTTATAATTTTTCCTCATCCGTTGTCGATATGAGGTGAGTCGAGCGGCAGCCTTGTCTCTGATTTCTTCTATCAAGTTCAGCTCCATGAGCCGTCGACCAGCATTGTCTTCATCATATAGTCTTTTTCTATCAGATTCTACTCCCACCTCGATGGGAATTATAGCTTCTCCTCCATAAACTAATTGAAAAGGAGTAATTCCGGTTGCTTCTCGAGGTGTAGTACGATAGGCCCAAAGAACGCTGGGTAATTCATCTACCCAGCTACCTCCAACATGATCTAGTTTGGTTTTTAAACCCCTTATAATTTCTCTGTTGGTTACTTCCGCTTGACCATTACTTTGCTGATAAGCTACAGAGGTGAAGGCCTGAATAATACCATAACTTTTGCACCAATCTAAGATTCTATCCCCTTGAAATTGTCTTCCATTATCAGAGACTAATTTATGAGGAATGTCGAATATGCATATGATATTTTTCCACAGAAATTTAATAACTGCATCTTCGGTAATCCGGGCAAGTGGTTCTGCTTCTACCCATTTGGAAAAATAATCCACTGCTACCAATAAAAACCTTCTTTGTGCAGCTGCCATAGGAAATGGGCCTACTATGTCCATGCCCCATTGATCAAAGGGACATGAGATTATAGAGGTTCTCAACAACTGTGTAGGATGATGCGAAATATTTTGATGTTTCTGACAAGAAATATAAGTTCTTACCAACTTGTTGGCATCCTCGTGTAGAGTAGGCTAGAAATATCCTACTAGTAAGATTTTGCGGGCCAAGGATCTTCCTCCGATATGACTACCACATGAGCCTTGATGAACTTCCTGTAAAATAAATTGTATATCTTCTGTGCCAATACACTTGAGCAGAGGTCTAGAAAAAGCTCTTTTATATAACTGTTCTCCTATCATAGTGTACTGAGCAGCTCTTTTCTTAAATATCCTTGTTTGTTCTGCATTACTAGGAAGAATACCTTGCTGTAGATACAATATGATTTAGGCCCCCAAATCACCTTGTATTTCTGCATCAGCTTGTCTTTCGATACAAGATATTAACAGAGTTTGTTCTACTAGCCGATCCAAATTCCATGGTGTTATAGCGGAGGCCAGCTTAGCCAATTCGTCTGCTACCTGATTTTCAGATCGAGGAACCTTTTGTATATTTACTTCTTGGAACTGGGACTTCAACCTATCAAATGCCTCAGCATATAACGTGAGCCTGTCATTATTAATTTCAAAATTACCTGATAGTTGTTGGGCTGCTAATTGAGAATCAAAATAGATGAGGACTCGGGCCGCTCCTATATGCCGAGCGGCTTGTAATCCAGCTATCAAGGTTTCATATTCTGCCTCATTGTTAGTAGCTCTGTAATTCAATCTGATAGAGAGTTGGAGTCATCTTCTCTTGGAGATATAAGAAGAATACCAATTCCGCTACCTTGTCTGGTTGAGGAGCTATCTACATAAACTTTCCAAATATTTTCCTCCTCAGAGCCTTGAACTTCTATAATGAAATCTGTTAGAGCTTGTGCCTTGATGGCCGAGCGAGGTTGATACTGTATGTCATATTCACCAAGTTTAGTAGTCCATTTGATCAGCCGGCCGGATGCTTCTGGGTTGAGTAGCACCCGTCCGAGGGTACTATTGGTCAATACAACAATTTCATGTGCAAAGAAATATGGGCGCAACCTCTGAGCAGTCAATACTAATGCGTAAGCCAACTTTTCTAGTGTAGTGTATCTACACTCAGCTCCTTTTAATAAATGGCTAGAGAAATATACAGGTTATTGTTCCTTTCCCTCCTGCCTAACTAATACAGAGCCTACAGCGTTTTCATTAGCTGACAAATATACCCATAGGGTCTCTCCTACTATAGGCTTAGCTAATACAGGAAGAGTGGACAAGTAATCTTTTAACTCTTGAAAGGCCTTATCACATTCCTCGTTCCACTGAAATTTGTTTGCCTTCCAGTGTATTTTAAAGAAGTGAAAGCTACGATCGACCGACCTGAAAATGAACCTAGATAAGGCTGTAATCCGGCCAGTAAGTCTTTGAGCTTCTCTCATGTTGCGCGGAGGCTCCATGTTCTGAAGTGCCTTGACTTTGCTCGGGTTGGCTTTTATTCCTCGTTCGGACACCATCTACCCCAGGAATTTTCCCCCTTTTGCTCCGAATAAACATTTGCTCGGATTCAACTTGAGCCCATATTGTCTCAACGTCTTGCAGGTCTCCTCTACATCCCTGCACAGATCAACAACTTGAAGAGACTTAATTAAGATATCATCAACATATACTTCCATATTTCTTCCAATCTACTTCTGGAAGACCTTATTCATAAGCCTCTGATAAGTTGCTCTTGCATTTTTTTAGTCCGAAGGGCATAACATTATAACAATAAGTTCCTTCAGATGTTATAAAACTAACCTTTTCTTGATCCTCCTTAGCCAGGGCGACCTGATGATAACCCTGATAAGCGTCTAGCATAGAGATGTATTCACACCCCGCAGTGGAGTCTACTAGTTGATCGATCCTGGGTAACGGATAATAATCTTTTAGACAAGCCTTATTGAGATCCCGGAAATCAATGCATACTCGCCATTTATTTCCTGGCTTAGAGACCAGAACCACATTAGCTAGCCAGCTAGGGAATTGTACCTCCCTGATGTAACCAGCCTTCGTGAGTTTAGTTATTTCTTCCTTGATGATTTGGTTTTGTTCCGCGCTAAAATTCCTTTTTCTTTGCATGACCGGCCAGGCATCTAGGAAGACATGCAAAGAATGCTCCATGACTGTAGGAGAGACGCTCGAGACTTCTTTGGACGTCCAGGTAAACACATCATTATTCTTCTTCAAGCATTGCACCAGTTCAACTTTTAGAATAGGCTCAAGATCAGCCGCAATATACGTAGTAGCTTCGGGTCGACCAGTCTGGATCTGAACTTCTTCCTTTTCTTCATAAACCAGAACAGGCTGCTTTTTCTGAATGGCATTGACTTCCATTCTTTGAATCTTTCGGGCAGCGTTAGCTTCAATCCGGACAATCTCTACATAACATTTTCGAGCTGTCTTCTGATCACCTCGCACCTCCCCGACTTGGTCATCAACAGGAAATTTAATATTTTGACAAAAAGTAGAAACGACCGTCCTAAAATCATTTAGGACCGGTCGACCCAGTATCACATTATAAGAGGACGGGGCATCCACCATCATGAAATAAGATCTCCTTGTTCTCATCAGAGGCTCCTCCCCCAGAGATATGGCCAACTTTATTTGACCAAGTGGTTGTACTTCGTTGTCCGTGAATCCATATAGAGGAGTTACCATCTGTTGAAGTTCACTCGGGTCAATCTGTAATTGATCGAAAGCCTTCTTAAATATAATATTGACAGAACTGTCCGTGTCTATGAAGGTACGGGAAATAGCATAGTTGTCTATCACGACTTTGATTATTAGGGCATCATCATGGGGGTATTTCTACCCCCTCAAGATCTCTAGGTCCAAAACTTATCTCAGGACCAGCTGCTCATTCCATGCTGCACCCCACAACATGAATCTCCAGTCTTCGGGCATGTGCTTTCCTGGCCCTGTTAGAATCCCCATCAGTGGGCCCACCCGCGATCATATTGATATTGTCTCGAGCGGCATTACTCCTGTTTTCTTCTTGTCGGGTTGTCATGGCTTCAGAAGGAGCCTTTTTAGACACTTAGCTTGTACCGGCCGGGGTAGGTAATGCATCCTGCCGAGGCTCGATCGGATGATATTCCAATTTGAGCGGATTTTGTTGTCTGGGGTACTGCTGCTGATAATAATTTTACCTTTGGTAGCGCTCCCTATTTGCTCATTTATTTCTTAAAACAAAACAGTCTTCAGTATGATGACTTCTAGTTTTATGATAAGTGCACCATCTTCTCGGTGCCTCTGGCTGTATCTCTACATGTTGTACTACCTGTGGACGATATTCTGGCTGATGGTGAGGTGGATAAGTCGCTCGAGGCCCTCTTGGTGGAGGAACAGGGGCAGGAGCTTTCCCTTAACCAGGGTAGGAGAAGAAGTAATGCCCTTCTTTCTGCGGGCGACTTGAGCTTCTTCCACATTAATAAATTCAGTAGCATGCTCAATCAAGGAATCAAAATTAACAGGAGGATTTTTCACTAGGTCTTTAAAGAAATCATTATCATTTAAACCATGAGAGAAAGCGCTTACTAAGATTTCAGTAGTTGCATTGGGCACATCGATAGCTACCTGATTAAACCTTTTGATGTAAGCATGGATGGACTCTTTGGATGCTTGCTTAATTGAGAATAGACTCCAAGGAGTCTTATGATACCTCTTGTTACTAGAGAAGTGATGTAGAAAAACTTTCTTGAAATCTTTAAATTTTCGGATAGATTTTTCTGGCAATCTCTTGAACCAGCGTTGTGCAGCTCCTCCAAGTGTAGTAAGAAACATTCGACATTTCACTCCGTCAGAGAATTGTTGTAATAATGCTACATTCTCAAATTTTAATAAATGATCCTCTGGATCTGTAGTCCTAGTGTACTCACCGATCTGAAGATTTTGATACGCTTAGGAAGCGGATCCTCCAGTACGCTTTGAGGGAAGGGAGAGATGATTTTTTCTGGTGAGCTATCACTAGTTATCATTTTAATCTTACGCTTTTCTTTGTCTGGTGCTTCGCCAGAGGATTCTTGAAACACATGCCTTCATCCCCTAGGTTCCATGGGAGTACGAAGAAAGGCTCGTGGACGTCGTGTCGGAGAAACTGTAGCTGGAGGAAAATATGCATGTTCTTCCTCTTCTGGCTCCTTTCCTTTCTGGTGCTCAGTAGTTGAAATTACTGGATTATGAGCTATTAGCAGAGTAGCTCCAGTATGAGCTTGAAGTTGTTGTTGTTGTTGTTGCAAGGCTTTTTGGACATGAGAATTAATGAGGAAATCCAGATCTTCACGACTAATGGTAAGTAGGTTTGATTTTCCAGCCTCTTCCATCTTGTAGTCTTAGATTCAGGTGAGGTTCCCACAGACGGCGCTAAATTTGATCCTATCTGAGAATCTTGGCAAGACGGAGAGCCGGGAGAAAAAACCTACCCCTGGTAATGCCTACGGAACACCGATCCGAGAAACCCAAAGCGGATCGGGAAGAATAGAATCACCAAATGCCCTCCTTATGCGAAGATCCGATGATGAGAGAGAGATCCAACCGAAGAGAACCTAGATCCGGAGCTCCCAAGGCTTCCTGCGCACAAGAGACCAATCAACACTCTCGTTAGTGACCTAAGACCGGGGTGGGAATCCCTGGCTAGGCCCTTCGACGCTCAAGTTAGTGATCCCTCTTTGTGTGGAAGGAAGGAAGGAAGAAGAAGAAGAAGAACAGTAATTGGAAGTTAGGGTTATAGGTGTGCGTAGTGATGTGAACTTACCTCGCCAACGGAGAGGATTCCCCTTTTTATACCACTTCATATAACCTCCGTAGTCATGAAGTAGACCCCGGTTTGTTAGAGTTTGTTATGAGATGACGTAAGCTGCGTACTTGTGGTAAATGACTTTTTAAGGAATCTTTTTTGTACTCCAGATGTACCTTCTTTGTCGTCTAGTACCTGTAAAATAGTCTAAAAACACATTTCCTGCCAAATATATAACACCTGTTATACAATCACGTACTGTAAATATCTTCATGTACTACTTTATTTGAAATATTTACTTCTATCCTGTTTCACAATTCCTTTCAAAGTGTTTCTATCATTCCTACTTGCCTCTCCTATTTTTGCTATATCATAGATAGCTTAATATAACATTGTCCCTTGTATCGGTCGAGGATGAACTTAAGTAGGTTTGATCAATTATCATTACCTCTCATGAGGCTCCTTGGGTAATGCCTGTCCGCGCCCTTCTGAGTTTGTTATCCCAGCTAGCACTGGGCTTATATTTTGTCAAGTATGTAATCTTGATCAATATTGGTATATCTTTTCAAGGTATTATTTGGCTCGGTCGATATTGGTCTTCCTCCATTGAGGTATATCCCGGCTGATCTTAGCCAACCTCCTTGGAGGTATATCTTGCTCGATATGGGTCTGTCTTCCTAGAGGTATATCCCGGCCGATATTGACCTTCCTCCCTGAAGGTATATCTCGACCGATATTGGCCTACTTATTTGGAAGTATATCTTAACCGATATTGGCCTTCCTTCATTGAGGCATATCCTCGCTGATCTTAGCCAACCTCCTTAGAGGTATATCTCGATCGATACTGGCCTACTCACTTGGAAGTATATTTCGGCCGATATTGGCCTTCTTCCTTGAAGGTATATCTCGACCGATATTGGCCAACTTATTTGGACGTATATTCCGGCCGATATTAGCCTTCCTGCCTGAAGGTATATCCCGACCGATATTGGCTTACCTCCTTTGAGGCATATCCCGGCCGATATTAGCCTATCTCCCTGAAGGTTTATCTCGGCTGATCTCAGCCAACCGCCTTGGAGGTATATCTTGCTCTATATGGGTCTGTCTTCCTGGAGGTATATCCCGGCCGATATTGACCTTCCTCCCTGAAGGTATATCTCGACCGATATTGGCCTACTTATTTGGAAGTATATCCCAAACGATATTGGCCTTCTTTCATTGAGGCATATCCTGGCTGATCTTAGCCAACCTCCTTAGAGGTATATCTCGATCGATACTGGTCTGCTCACTTGGAAGTATATTCTGGTCGATATTGGCCTTCCTCCCTGAAGGTATATCCCGACCGATATTGGCCTACCTCCTTACTTGGTTATTCCCTTTCCCTCCCTTATCGGGGATTCATAAATTTAACCCATATCAGATAACATAATCTTCTGTGTGTGACACCACACACCATGTTATCTACAATATAAATTAATTGAACAACTACACTTAGCATATAAATGTAGATATTTGACCAATGTGATTCTTTATTTCAAAATAAAATGTTTACAAAAGGCTAGGTTTTTAGTATACACTCTAACAGTGACCATGGGTTTTAATTGTTTGGGCAAAGGGTTTAAGTTAGGTTTACTCTTGTATTTGATATGTGTATGTGAGTGTGTAGATTTGCAGGATACATATATGACTCAACTTGATGGCTTAGGGTCCAGTGAAGGATGTAACATCTGAGGGACCGTGGACAAGGCAGCAAGGACAAGAGCTGAGGGAAGTGACTTCGAGGCATACGCGAAGGATGGCATTGGGACAAGTCATGGACTTGAATGCATCCAAGGGACGAGAGACAAAGGAAGTAGGCTTGAAGGCAAGAGGTAAAGGCTGCGAGGAAGAGTTGAGTGAGTCGTAAGGATGAGGGTCCGAGTGCTTTAAGTACTTGGGGGTATCAGTCAATTGATATTTTCATTAGTCAACTAGTTCAGCCAACTGGGTAGTCGACTGAGAGCAAACATAATGCTTTTGTTCGTTCGACCTGTGTGGAGTTGTCAACTATTAGTTTCACTAATTGACTGGTATCGAGTCGTTGAGATGTAACAGTCGAAATTCTATAGAGGGTAGTTAATTGACACTTTCACTAGTCGACTGTTGGGCAGGGTTTTCCAACCCATGGCCTATATAACCAAGGCTTGGAAGCTTAGTTAAGATTGAAAAAATTAGTGGTGGTTAACCCTAATTAGTAGTCAACAAGTTCTCAAGTGTTCTTGTAATCCAATAGGTCTTGGTTAGTATTGTGGTGAGGTTTCTCCACCCACAAGGAGACTTGACATAGCCAGATTTTGCCAGGGGTTAATCCACCAACGGATATGGATTGCCCACCTCAAGGACAAGTCACAGAGTACAAGCAAGCAATCTCCGAACCACGTTACATCGAGTGTGTTAGCGGTGTGTCTTTCCTTTAGTGTGTAGCTTATTTGTTTTGTATTATTCCACTGCACTAACATCGTAGGAAAGTGAATTGGTGGCATCGACAATTCAACCACCTTCTAGCAGACCATCCAATCTCCAACAGAATCAAACTCGATGCCACATGCACAACTCTGGGATTTTACTTAGTATCTGCCTCTTAGGTAACTAATCTAAGGTCTACTCTTAGTAATCTCCCTCTACTATGAATATCTCCTTTTCAGATACTTTTCAGAGGCAAAGAAGCTTTTTACAACCTTGTTCTTACAAGAACATAACAATACAACAAGAAACATGAATATAAATACAAATAAAAGTGAAAATGACTTTATAGTGAAAATCTTGCTTTGTTTGCTCTTTAGTTACTTTGGATTGTCTCTTGGTGGTGGGAAATGCATCAACACTTCATCTCCAAATCCTCAAGAACTAGGTCCTTTAAATCTTTACAAATCCCTCTTTTATAGGGTTACATTTGGGCTGATTTGCTCTTACCAATCAATTGGTAACTTCACCAATCGATTATTGTGTTGGATCTAGTCGTTTAAACCTGTAGAATGACTATTTTTACCTTATCAATTGGTAAGTTATTTTCAATCGATCAGGTCAATTGATTCAGAAGCATTTTGTTTGTTGGAAATAAGTTATCAATCATTTGGGCCAATCGATTGGTGTAATTTATTGACCGAGTAATAAACGAGCTTTGTTTCACACCAAAAATTATCTCATTCTAATATCTAATTCAAAAGTTATGATCTTAAGAAGTTTTCTCTATCAAAACTTCCTCGTTGCCTAGCATTGGATCAACCTCAATCTACTAGGACTTCATGACTCATGCCAACTCTCCATTAGACTTCTGACAACCAAGTGTCTGGTCAACCATAATCCACTTAGACTTTTCTGTTGTTAACTACTTGTTGGACTTTCGGTCACTAAGTGTCTGATCAACTATGACTCACTTGGACTTTCTTTCTTCTTATGCCAACTCCCTATTGGACATCTGATGACCAAATGTCCTGTCAACCTGACCCACTTGGGCTTCTCATCTTCATGTCAACTTCTTGTTGGTGCAGGGAGCACTAAACGATCAAACCTGTACTTTGATAATGGAAAAAGGTTCAAAGTTAAGTTGTCTTATTATCTAACAAGTGTGACTGAGCTTACAGGAAAGTCTTAAGTGTCTTAGGCAAAAGTCATAGTGGATTCTAGGAAGGTGAAAAACCCTAGGGGGAGGTAACCCTAGGTCCTAGGGGGTGGTAACCCTAGGTTATGGAAAGTCCTAGCTACGGTTAGCCAATGAAGTCCTGGTCCGGAGGACTAGGTGAAATCTTGGTGGGTCAAAAACTTTGGGTAAAATCCTAGAGTCGAGGACTCTAGGTAAAAATCCTGGGGGTCGTGGACACCAAGGTGGAAGTCTAGACGGGTCCTGGAGCAGACGTTCAGCATGAAGTCCTGGAGTCTTGGACGCTAAGCAAAAGTCCAAATAGTATGGAGGACCAACCTGGTAAAAGGTAAACACTCCTGAGAGGAGTAGGTGAGGATGCGTTCCCCGAAGAGGGAACAGTAGACATTGGTCTAACATAGAGTTTCAGTTAAACTTAAAGTCAGGACCGGACAGTCCGAAGGTTGTCAAAACTTATCTTTAGATATTGTTTTATCTTTTACTCTAAATCTATTTTGCAGGAAGACTAACATTTTTGTAGGGTCAGATTATGCCTTGTTCGATCAACCAAACCTCTAGATCGGTCGAGTGAACCACTGAGTCAGAAGAGTAGATTTCAGCTCACAATGAAGTGTAGACCAAGGGATCGGTCGACCGAACAGGGAGGTTTAGTCGACCGAACGATGGATAAACATCAGACTGGGTTGATCAAACCAGATAAGCTGAGTGTCGAGGGTTCGATTGACTGAACGGAGGGATCGGTCAACTGAATGAAGATTCTATCTGAAGCAGCAGCATCTGGATGGAAAGTCGGGCGGGTTCAGCAGGTTCGATCAACCGATTAAGGAGATTGGTCGACTGATCAACATCGAGTTAAACTTAATTCCGAGATCAGTGGATCTGGATCAGGTCTAACTCAGCTATAAAAGGAGGCCAAGACTCAACACTTCGAGATAACAAATTTTGACAATCATTAGCTTCCGTGATGCTCTAAGAACCTCTACAATGACCAAACTCTACTCCAACGATGGAAAGATCGACCTTTTCATATCCTTAAAAGTTGTCGGTATAATTTTAATTAAGAGTGCTTCAATTGTATTATTCTTATACTTCATATCTGTATTTATAATTTCCAAATTGATAGTGAATTACCCAATGAAAGCAATCAATGATCGCGGGCCTTAGAGTAGGAGTTGTTAAAGGCTCCGAACCAAGTAACCAAAAGTGTTAGCGCTTGCTTTTTTTTATCTTCTATTTCTACTGCATTTTACTCCTACTGATTTTAAATGAAAATGTGAAAGAGCCATGAGTGTTATTCACCCCCTCTAGCACACATCAATTCTACAATTGGTATTAGAGCAAGGCCCCTTTGAATCGGTACAACTACTGTTCGAGCATTTTTTGTCGCTTTTTCGTTCATTTTTTTAAAATAAATTCTTACATCTTTTTCCTATTTTTAAATTTTTTTCTATAAGTCAGGATTGATCTAATAACCTCTCCTGTCAAATTTATCGATTCGTCAAATTTTTTCTCGAAATTGGTGCAACACCATTCGAGCCAATTTATTACTTTATTTTTTCCAGTACTATTAATCCAAGACCAAGTCTTAGGATATTTTTATTTTTTTATTGTGTGCAAGATTTTTTCTAAATGACACACCAAGAAGGATATAGCACCGCACGCCCATCTCTATTCATCGGTAAAGATTTCGGCTACTGGAAAAGCTGAATGGAGTACCACCTCAAAACACAGGTGAAAATGCGGATAATTATCTAGAAGGGATTCACCATATCCTACCAAAGATGGAGCTCTCGTCCCCTGCGACAAATGGGATGCAACAACCTGTAAGAAGATTGAAGCTGATGCAAAGGCTACCCAAACCCTTCAATGTGGCTTAACTAAAGAAGAGTTGAACCGGGTTGGGCCCTTTAACAGTGCTGAGCTATGGGAAAATCTAATTGAGCTACACGAGGGCACCTTTGACACTAAGGTAAGTAAGCGAGATCTAATTTTTAATAAATTATATAATATAAAAATGCAAGATGGTGAGACTGCAAGCCAACTACACATACACATCCAAGACATTCTCAATGGTCTGCACGTAATTGGTCAGAAGGTAGAAAATCGTGATGTTATATGGTATGCCCTTAATGCTTTTTCGAGAGACACTTTGTGGGCATCCATGGTGGATCCTTACAAAGTTTCCAAGGCTCTCTCTTTAATTAGGTTAGATGAATTGTTTTCAGAATTTAAACTTCATGAATAGACTAATGCACTATCAATTAAGAAAGGTATTACTTTGGTCGTAGGTACAAGCAGAACGAGGGAACCAAAAATCAAATGTCGAACTGAACCTAAGTCCGAAGACAAATTTGACTCGGAAGAAGATGCCGAAATTACCATCGAACTCATGAATCTAGTTTGAAAACTGTACAAGAAGAAGAAAGGATTCAGTAAAAAGGAGATCAAGAAGCTGATCCAGTTGAAGACAACATAACCAAGTCCAAAGGCCAAGTCCGAAGGCCAAGTCCGAAGTCACTTGCTATAGCTGCAACAAGAAAGGAAATATCAAGGACAACTATCTAAATCAAAATGAAACAAAGAAGAAATGGAAGAAGAAGGCACTGCAGACAGTGTGGGATGAATCTTCATCAGAACATTCTGACAAAGATCTTGAACAAACAAGCTTCCTCACACTTTCGGCCTGAGAATAAGTCATTGAGTCTGAAATCGAGAGTGAATCGGAACCGAGTCTGAGAGAAGCCACATATCTGTATTGATTTCCGAAGGGCCTAACCACATTGTAAGTTCTTCTCAAGTAAATAAATTACATAACCTAGTAAATTTTCTCATATGCAAGCTAGCAAAATCCAACGTCCGGATCAAGTCACTCCAAAAAGAAGTAGCAGTCCTTAAGGAAGTGACTAACTCAAGCTCCTTGACTGAATCTGTTCAGACTATAACTTCAACTCAAATCCAACAATTTCAGAAAAAAAAATCCTGTCTGAAATGTCAAGTCAAGGAACTAAAGGATACATTGGAACTATTCACCTTGGGTTCCAAGAATCTTGATTTGATTCTTGAAAAACAAAGAGCCGTATATAATCGATCTGGAATTGGGTATAAGGATAAACATAAATTTAAATCTTATTTGTCTCTCGTTAATCAAACAAATAGAATAGTAGCTCAAACATGGGCCCCTAAGTCTAATTTTATTAATCAAGTTGGATTTGATCAATATTGAATCGCTAAATATTAAATCCACTACCTTGATAGACTCTATCGCTATGATCCAAGGGGTGCTAATAGAAATATCATCTTCATTATTAGATAGGCTTGCTTGATGTTTGCTTTACTACTTTCTTTATACATGCTTAGATTAGGGTAGATATGAACTTAGGCTTGATCAACGCTTGATTAGTTAGACATAGAATTTTCATAAAGAAAATTAAGCATTTAATTTCTTTAAAAGACTTTGTCTAGAAGTGGTTGTTGCTCCAATATCCAAGAAGACCTAGTGTCTCGTCATAGTCTGGAAGCCAACTATTGAAATGAATATTTAATTGACTAACTATTAAATCTTAGTCTAACTTAAATATAAATCAATTCTTAGATATTAATCTAAGTTAAAGATAAAATTAACCATCCCACAAAATAGATAAGGTTCTCTAATTGATAATTTAGAAAATGGTGAGATGGATTTAGATTTAATTATTTAATTAAAACTTAAACCTAACTTAATATCAAAATTCAAATTCAAATTTAATTATTCAAACTTAAATTTTCTTATTCAAACTTAAAATTGTTAAAGTCAATTTTTTTTTCAAAATTTAGACTTAAATATTTTTAAAATTCAATCTTAAATATTCTAAAATTCAAAATCAACTTCAAAATTAATATTTAATTCAATCTTACACAAACTCATAAGTTAAATATATTTGACAACTTAGAAAGAGTGAGATGGAAAATTAGGAAAATAAATAATTATTTTAAATATGTTCTTAATTTTTATGCTTAGACTCTATGATTCCCAAACTTAAATAATTTACCTAAATTCTTTTTGGGCATTAATCAAGGGGAAGAAAAATAGAGAAAGTAAAATGGTTTTCAAAAGTTAAACTATTTTAAGTTTTTTTTGGGTCTAACTATTTTTGAAATACAACCCTAAATATTTTTTTCAAAAAGTAAGTTTAAATATTTTTGTATATGGAAAAATAAGTTTTTGAAAAAGTATTTTTAACTAAATTTATGAAATCTTTTCAAAAAGCTAAGTACTTAACTAGATTTGTTTAAAATTTTTTCAAAAGATATTTACTTGATAAAGTTTTTTTTAGCTAAGTTTTTGATTAAAGAAAAAGCTAAGTTCTTTCTCAAAACCTTTAAGTATCCTTTAAAAGTCTTCTTTCAAAGCCTTATAAAAAGGCTAATTTTTTAAAAATAAAAGCTATAAATTTTTGGAACTAAGTTTTAAAAACTATGTTCTTAGCCAAGTTCCTTCTAAAAACTTAAGTATTGTTCAAAAAATGTTTTCACAGTTTTTAGCTATGTTAAACTCTTTACTTAATTTTTTTTTAAAAAAAACTCCCCTTTTTAAAGTCTTTGAAAGTAAAACTTCTACTATATGAAAAAGAAGTGTTTTATTTCAAAGTATTTTTTAAAAGATAAAGTATTTTTTAAAGTATTTGAAATGCTAAAGTATTTTTCCTCCCTAAATTATTTTTGATATATATCAAAGGGGGAGAGAATGATCAAAAGTCAAGGGGGAGCTACAATTGTTTTAGTGTGAAAATTGTTATGTTTTTTCTTTCAACTGCTATACGTTTTTACTTAACTTTTGAACTAGGTTGCTATAATAAAAAAGGGGGAGATTGTTGGTGCAGGGAGCACCAGACGATCAAACCTATGTTTTGATAATGTCAAAGGGTTTAAAGTTAAGTTATCTTATTATCTAACAAGTGTGATTGAGCTTGCAGGAAAGTTCTAAGTGTTCTTAGGCAAAAGTTCTAATGGATTCTAGGCAGGTAGAAAACCCTAAGGGGAGTTAACCCTAGATTTTAGGGGGTGGTAACCCTACGTTATGGAAAGTCCTAGCTATGGTTAGGCAATAAAGTCCTGGTCTGCGGGACTGGGCAAAGTCTTGGCGGGTTGAGAACTTTGGGCAAAATCCTAGAGTTGAGGACTCTAGGTGAAAATCCTGGGGGTTATGGACACCAGATGGAAGTTTGGACGGGTCATGGAGCCGACGTTCAGCATGAAGTTGTGGAGTCTCGGATGCTAAGTAAAAGTCCAGATAGTCTGGAGAACTGATTTGACAAAAGGTAAACTCTCCTGAGAGGAGTAGGTGTAGGTGAGGACGCATTCCTTGAAGAGGGAATAGTAGACGTCAGTCCAACCTAGAGTTTCAACTAAACTCAAAGTCAAGACCGGACAGTCCAAAAGGGTCAAAACTTATCTTTATAAACTATTTTATCTTTTACTCTAATTCTATTTTACAGGAAGACTAACATTTTTGTAGGTCAGATTATGCCATATTCGGTTGATCGAACCTCTAGATCGGTTGAATGAACCACTAAGCTAGAAGAGCATATTTTAGCTCCTGATGAAGTGTAGACAGAGGGATCGGTCGACCGAATAGGGAGGTTCAGTCGACTGAAAAGTGGATAAACTTTAGACCAGGTTGATCGGACCAATAAGCTGAGAAGTGTTGAGGGTTTGGTTGATTAAACGAAGGGATCAGTCAACTGAATGAAGATTCTATCCGAAGCGGCATCATTTGAATGGAAAGTCGGGCGGGTTCAACAGGTACGGTCGATCAATCAAGGGGATCATTTGACTGATCAATGTAGAGTTAAACTTGATCCTAAGATCAATGGATTTAGATCAGGGCCAACTCGGCAATAAAAGGAGGCCAAGAACCAGCACTTCAAGATAATGAATTCTAACAATCATTAGCTTCCGAGCGCTGCTCCGAGAACCTCTACGACCCCCCAAACTCTCCTTCAACGACGGAAAGCTCGACCTTTTCAGATCCTTAGAAGTCATCGATATAATTTTAATTAAGAGTACTTTAATTGTATTATTCTTATACTTCATATCTGTATTTGTAATTTCTAAACTAATAGTGGATTGCCGAATGAAAGCAATCAACGATCGTGGGTCTTGGAGTAGGAGTCGTCAAAGGCTCCGAACCAAGTAACTAAAAGTGTTAGCGCTTACTTTATTTTATCTTTTATTTCTGCTGCATTTTACTCCGATTGATTGTAAACAAAAATATGAAAAAGCTACGAATGCTATTCACCCCCTTCTAGCAAGCATCGATTCTACACTTCTTGTTGGTCTTTCAATCACTAGGTGTCCAGTCAATTATAATCCACCAAGACTTTTCTTGCCTCATACTAATGCCACGCTAGACTTTTGACATTGTCAAGTATCCAGTCAACCATGATCCACTTAGACATCAAATGAATAACTTTAATTAGAAATCTATCATATCTTGAATGATCCAAGTATGACATGACATATATCATTTTTCATGACATGGTACACAACATGATAGTTGTAGAAAGAGTAAATAACTATATTTTCATCTAAATCTATCAACTAATGTCTATGCCTCCCTCGAATGTACCAAAAATACACACTTAGCACACTTCATGATTTTATCATATGGTGCCAATTTTGATCAACTTAATAGCTCATTTCTTATTGACATACTATAGAAATTTTCCAAAATAAAATTTGAATTCTCATTCTTATGATATCACAATATCTTGAAAATACCCTAAAATGTCAACTTTACTATGGTTGAGTTAACCACCCTTCTAATTAGGGTTAACATACCCTATACACATCTATTATGAAAATATCACACTCTTAGGAACCCAAAACCAATTTGAGCTCCTTTGATGAACTAGGTACTTACTAGGGAAAACTTCCCTAGATATTTTCCTAATAACTTTCCTAGGCTTCTTAGAAACCTTAGTCATGCTAGTCTCCTCAAGGTCAATACTAAAAGTGTCACGTCCTGAGAGAGTCCCTTCCCAGATAACAGACAACATCTCCTCCCTTATGACAATAAATGGAACCTAGATACATAGCCACACGGCTATACAAGTATGAAAACGACAACCCACACTGTTGGAAAATAATCACAACCATGTAGTTGTATATACAGTCTACATGGCTGAAAATAATCATAATTACATAGTTATATAAGCATCCCACACGACTGAAATAGAAATACAGCGAAAGATAATAATACTACTCAGCCTACATAGTTGGTACAAACATAAACCATGCAAGATAATAGATAGACTGCATGCCAGCTTGACTTACACCATAATAAAATCCAAAAAATGAATAAAAGTAGGCACAAGGCTCAAAACCCAAGAGTAAGGCAAATTATTACAAACCCAAGCCCGAATATAAAGTACAAATAGCGCAGTATGAAATAACACGAAAGATTAATCTCAGATGTGATGTGGGACTAACAGCCGAGTTCCTCCAAGAAACTCCATAAATTCTCTACCCACTCCTTGGCAAAAGGAGACTAGTAAAAGGCGTGGTGAGTTTGGGTGACTCAATGGATAATTGACAAATAATAGTACAAGGACAAATGTGTAAGGCGATTAAAGTATACAGTCTCAGTAGAAAAATAAGAATATGATCATATATGACATGATAATCACACATACCAGTATCATTCTAATACACATGGTATACCGATCAGTAAATAACTAGGAATTAGTAACAGATTATATCATATCACCTGGGTAATATATATGACAATATATATATATATATATGATAAATACCCATGTATAAATCATGGCAAGGTCTCAGATATATGCAACATACATCTACAACATAAGTAGCATACTCAATTGTAAATAATACAATGAGTAGAGCTAGATATTGATCAACATGGGTACCATAAGGCCAAAGCACATGCCAAATCTGTACTGTGGCATTTAGAAATTTATAAATTTTTGAATGCTTAATTGTTGAAGTAATTGTGGTAGTAGTTGAATGGATTTGTTGGAACCAAATCTATATTAGATTAGGTGTGTTTACTGAAATGTTGATTTTCATATGGTGGAATGAGAGTGGGATTGAAGTGAAGGAATTGTGAATTTAGTTAAACCTAATTGGATTATCGAATTAAGTTAATTATTTTGATTAGGGTTTCCCTAACTAGTGTGGGGGATTTTATTTAGCTATTTAATTCAAAGGAATTTAGCTAAATAAAATACTTTGATACAGGATCTGTTTAAGACGACATCACGACTTGGGATTTATCTGATAGGACATTCTTTTGAGGTGGGTACCTCTGCAAATAAATTGTCACACCCCGGGGGAGTCCCTGCCAGAGGAAATTTCTGCAACATCTCCCCTGTATGGGTGATAATCTGGGACCTAACTACATAGCCCTCAGGGCTCACAATCATCAGCCAATACGGCTGAAACATATACCATGCAATAATAAAATAGTCCACGCAGTTATAATATATCAACCCCGGCTATCTTCACAATACGAAAAGAAATCGAAAACAACATCCAAACTTACCTCTTATGCTGTTCGGCAGGCGTGTAGCAAAACATACCAAATAGAAACCCACCAAGCAAGCAAAAGACCAACCATTACAATGCCTTAAGAAAAACCATACAAATCCAGGGTGCAAAACCAATACAAGTCTGAAACACAACTCTAAGCAAATAAATAGAATACCAAAAGACCAATACGTAAACTCTTGTGACAAGGGGACTAGCAACTGGAACCTCCTAACAGCTTCAACCTGAAGTAGGAATAAATCAATGATGTGAGTTCAACAACTCAGCAGATATCGAATAGACATGCATAATATAACTAATAGTAATAATCATGCGGTACAATTTCCTAAACAAAAGTATGAAATACATACTGAAAAGGCTGAAAAAACTATACTCACCAGAACCTTCTATCTGGAAATAAGGGTCGTCAAACCAGATACAAAATTTTACCTGTATGCATGTCAATCATATGCATCCACCAAAATGTAACATACATAATGCAGCAAGTGCAAACAATAAATGCAATTCATGCATATGATGCAAAAATGACATGGTCACCCTTGACGCCAGTCAACCATCTCACACGCGATGGTGAGAATGAGTGGGTAGGGCTATGACAACTGTGCACCTTGAATGGTTGTGTGTGCAGATCATGAGTGGGTAGGGCCTTGACAGAGCAAACTGCACACACCCTGCCCGATGTACCACTAACCCATGCATGGTTGTGTGTGCAGATCATATAACTGGTGATGTGCTCAGCAATAATGGAGCTGACAATCGCTCAGCATGTAATCATGCAAGATGGTGCATGACACTACAGCATGTAAATCTTGACACCTCCATAATATATACCAAAAGGTAAATAAATCCATACAATGATCTAGGTAACAATAAACTAAGTACACAAGTCAGACATATCAAATAACTAGACTACTACACAATAGGGCAATGTATGCCACTATTTCTATGAACAGGAGTAAACATGGAAACAAACAACAAAATATAAGTATGAATGCATAACAGATGGGAATATAGGCATACTACAAGAACCAAGAAGTGACATACCAAAGTAGAAGTAAACGCAATCATTACTACTAGCTATAATCTACTATGCATATAAAAAATGACCATATCAAGGAGATAAGTTAGAGGTACCCACCTTAAAAAGGAGATTGAATCAAACCAATCCGACGTTGAGACGCCCGTCTCGAATCAAAGTCCTATAACAACAAGTATAATTAAGCTACTCCCACGTACATCAAATAACTAAACCAAATTCCTATTTACCAGGAACCCTAATTCATTCATTATCCTTGGTTAATTAAATAAAATCAAATATAATCTAAAGCTTAGATTAGATCCAACATTTTAACCTCAATCGTTTCTGGAACCACATGATCAGCTATCCCTAACCATACCCGCATTAATTCGGATTTAAGCTACAGCAAGAAATAAATTCCCAACACCTTACCCTCAAATCAAGCCACCTCTGTCAACTCACGACCATGGATCGCTGACGAAAATGGCTTGCCGGAACTATAGTTACCATGGTTGATCCATAACTACAAACCTTCCAAAACAAATCCCAATCCTCAATCTACATCAACTACAATCCAAGCAAAATCCATAAATCCAAACTAAGATAAGTCAACAAAGCTTGTAACAAGAATTCGTTACCCAATTGGCTTCCTTCTTCTCTGGTAGTAACTCACTATTGCCAGCGGTAGTGTTGCCTACGGTGATCGGCTAGAGACAACAACCAACGACGTCGATCAGAGCAGAGATGGGGAAAGAAACTAGGGCTTGAATCCTCACTCCTAGCTGAAGACCAAACCCATGCAAAGGTGGACCTCAGATCGGGAAAACGAGCGCTAAGTCGACGGTGGATCAGGAGCTAGGGCACCGGCGCTAGGGCAGAGGGGAGGTGCTCAGTGGTGAAGATGGGAGAGGTTAAGCCTCTGGTGGCCGGCGATCAGCTGGCCACTGGTAGAGTAGAGAGAAGGGGGGGTCAGCGCTAAGGGAAAGGGCTTGGCTTTCCTTGGCCGAGGGGTTTTATTCGCGAGGGCGAAGAAGAAACGAAGCGGCACTGGGTTGAAGGAGATAAAGGAATCGAGAATGGGCGGTGGCAGCGCGAGCTCGATGAAGAGGAAGAGGGGAAGAGGAAGAGAGAAGTAGCATCGGGAGGAAGGGTGTGCGGCGGTGAGAGGAGAGTAAATAATTAGGTTTTATAAATATATAACTTAGGTTTATTTAATTAAAACGTAAGTTAGTTCCTCAATCAACTCCCACTTGAGTGGTATTCCAAACAGACTTTCCCCTGGCCCAATAATTTATCTACTTAACATACGTCATACGAGTTCCGAAAAATTTCTAAAAAATTCCTAAAAATTTTGTTAACGTTATTTCTCAAATAACCTTATTATTTAATTATTATTTTATTCAGTACTTTACATTCTCCCCCACTAATAAAAATTTAGTCTCCAAATTTCGTTATTTATCATCAGTAATTACTAACAATAGATAGATAGTATAAATACTGAATGAAAATTAACCCACATACCTCAAGTAAAAAGATGGGGGTATCGAGCTCGGATCGTATCCTCGAGCTCCCAAGTAGCCTCTTCGTCAGAATGTTACTTCCATCTGACTTTAACCAGCCGGATAATCTTGTTCTGCAGCTGACACTCTTTGTGGTCCAGAATCCGTATCGGAACCTCCTCGTAGGTAATGTCAGGCTGAATAGAAATTGATATATCTGACATAATATGTGTTGGGTCGGGTACATATATCCTCAGCATGGACACATGAAATACATCGTGAATACCTACCAGAACCGAAGGTAGCGCCAGACGGTAAGCTACCGCTCCAACCCTCTCCAAGATCTGGAAAGGCCGAATGTATCGTGGAGCTAGTTTACCTCGGAGACCAAATCTCTTCACCCCTTTCATGGGTGAGACTCTCAAGAATACATGGTCGCCAGTAGAGAACTCCAGGGGTCTCCGTCTCTGATCAGCATAACTCTTCTGGCGGTCCTGCACCTCTGACATCTTCTGTTTGATAGTGTGGACCAATTCTACCTCCTGCAGCCCTCTGAGGTCTTAGCAGCTGGGCCTCCTTAACCTCCTCCCAGGGGGTGAGTGTTTGACAAGGCCTACCATACAACGCTTCAAACGGTACCATCTAGATAGCCGAATGATAGTTATTGTTGTAGGCGAACTCTACTAATGGAAAGTGGTCCTCCCAGCTGCCTCCAAAATCCATAACGTAAGACCTCAGCAAGTCCTCTAAAGTCCAGATGGTCCTCTCTGATTGCCCATCTGTCTATGGATGGAATGTTGTACTGAATCGGAGCTGTGTGCCCAAGGCCTGCTGCAGGATCTGCCAGAATCGGGATGTGAACCTTGGGTCTCTATCTGATATAATGCTCAAGGGAACACCATGCAACCTGAGGATCTCCCTACAATATAGCTCTGCTAATCGATTCAGAGAATCAGTCTTCCAGATCGCTAAAAAAAATATGCAGATTTGGTTAATCGATCAACAATCACCCAAATCGTGTCATGGCCTCGTTGTGTCCTAGGCAATCCCATCACAAAATCCATAGTGATGTGCTCCCATTTCCACTCTAGAATCGGAATCCTCTAAAGTAATTCGGCAGGTCTCTGGTGTTCAGCCTTCACCTACTAACAGACTAGACATCTAGCTATAAACTTCGTGATGTCTTTTTTCATGCCATTCCACTAATAGGAACGCCTCAAATCTCGATACATGCGTGTTCCACCTGGGTGGATCACAAATCGAGAGTGATGAGCCTCCTGAAGTAGCTCCTTCAAGACCAGGTGAGATTGAGGTACGCATATTCTACCTCGGAAATAAATAATGCCCTCGTCATCTCGGGTGAACTCGGTCTGCTGCCCAGAAGCTATCTGTCTTCCAATGGACTGTAAGCGCTGACTCCCAGCCTGGGCCTCTCAGATCCTCATCTTGATCAACGACTAAGCAACTATGGTAACCAAAATACCCTGTTCTGTCTGTTCTGCTCCTCAAGGCCAAACTCGGAGAAACCCTGAATCAAGTCCATGACCAAAACTCAGTGGTAAGCTAAAGTCCCTCTGGACTTTCGGCTAAGTGCATCGACAACCACATTAACTTTCCCCAGGTGGTAGCTAATAGTACAGTCATAATCCTTCAGGAACTCCATCCATCTCCTCTGCCGGAGATTGAGTTCCTTCTGAGTGAAAAGATATTTGAGACTCTTGTGATCAGTGAGAATCTCAAATGTAATACCATATAGATGATGCCACCAAATCTTTAAAGTAAAGATAATGGCAGCTAGCTCCAAATCATGTACTGGGTAGTTCTTCTCATGCTCCTTCAACTGATGAGAAGCATAGGAGACTACCCTACCGTGCTGCATCAAACATCGCCCAAACCTTGTAGAGAAGTATCTGTGTAGAGCATGAATCCATCCTCTCTAGAGGACATAACTAGAACTGGTGCTGACACGAATCTCTGCTTTAGCTCCTAGAAGCTGGTCTCGCAAGCTTCTGACCACATGAACTTCACGCCTTTCCTGGTCAGGCGTGTCAACGGCATAACAATGCGAGAGAAACCCTCGATGAACTATATGTAATATTCGACCAATCCCAAGAAACTGTGGATCTCCTGAACTGATTTCAGGCTGCCCATTTTACAATTTTATGGGAGTAGAGGGTACTGACTTACAAGGTACCAAGTTTAAAATGTACATTGCCATTTCCAGAGCATATCCCCAAAACGAATTTGGTAATTCTGAATAACTCATCACCGATCTAACCATTTCCATAAGAGTCCTATTCTTTCATTCTGCCACACCATTCTGTTGGGGTGTACCAGGTGCAGATAGTTAGGATTGAATCCCAGCCTTTGATAAATAACTCCTAAACTCTCCTAAGAGGTACTTGCCACCACGATCAGACCGTAGTGTCTTGATACTTTTACCATGATATTTCTCCACATCAGCCTTATATTATTTGAACTTATCAAAGCACTCAGACTTGCGGTGCATCAAGTAAATGTATCCGTATCTCGAATAGTTGTCTATAAAAGAGATAAAATATTCGAAGCCACCTCTCATCTGGATAGTCATAGGTCCACACAAATCAGAATGAATCAATTACAACACATCTTTTGCTCTATACCCCTTGGCCTTAAAAGGTCTCTTGGTTATTTTTCCTTCTAAGCAAGATTCGCAGGTTGAAAAATTTTCCACCACCAATGAACTTAAAAGTCCATCGGCTATTAGCCTTTGAATTCTACTCAAGTTAATATGTCCAAGCCTTAGATGCCAAAGATATGTTTGGTTCATTTCCAAAGGTTCCTTTCTCTTATTAGAATTAAAGGATGTGTTATTAATTTCCATTTGTTACTTTATGGGAGTTATTGGATTTAGAGTATATAAATTACCAACTAATGTACCAGAACAGATAACAACCCTATTTTTCCTAATAACCACTTTGTCATCAAAAGAAATAGAATGTCCATCAATGCTGAAATAAACAGAGCTTGGTTGTGTACCAGATACGGCCGTGTTAAGTTTGCAGAGGAGGAGTATTCGGCTGTGTGACTCACACTGGCCATGTGAACTTACCTGAGGAGGAGATGTGCTTGGCTGTGTACCAAGAACAATCGTGGGAAGATTCCAGAGAAGAAAAGTACCTCGGCCGTGTACCACACACGGCCGTGTGAGTGTACCAGAGAGGAAGACTGCACTGTCTGTGCCAATTGACATGGTCGTGTAGAAATTCCTGAGAAGGAGAAGGATCCGACCGTGCACCATGCACGACTGTGTGAATCAAGCCGGGAAGGAGAAAGCAAAGGTCGTGTCAATTGACACAGCCATGTTGACATACCCGAGAAGGAGAAACCTTGGGCTGTGTAGATCTACACGGCTATGCGGAGCAACTCGACCTTGGCCGTGTCTATAAGACACGGTCGTGCCTAGGCCGTGTCGGCCACATCCTCAGTTGCTTCTTTCTCCCAAACTCTTCTCATCTTCAACCCTTCTTCTCAACCTCTCAGATCTAAATCTTAAACTCATTTTTCTCCATAAACTTCATCAAGACCTAGATCTTAGCAATAATTATCCTCTCCTATTTTCAAGATCTATAACTTTTTTTTCCCAAACATCTTACTTTTCAAGATCTATTTTTGCAAGATCATGCTTTTCCAACAAAACAACACCTTCCTCTATTTGAACTTGACAATATGTTTAATCTTTTGAAGAAACTTCATAAGGAAAGCGGTGGATCAAGCGGAGGAAGGGAGCCAACAAAGGAAAAGGGAAAGGAAAAGGCCACAAAGGGCAAGGGAAAGAGGATTTCACATGACGAAGGTAATGACAACGAATTCAATATCATTTTTAGAAATGAAGATCATAAATCTAGATTTGATATTCTTGTCAATAGAAAGATTATGTGCACACAGTACATGGATCCAACTGTTCTAAATATTTTAGGGATTAGATATGATGTTGATTGGATGATTGATTTCCTTGATTGGAATGATATCATGTACAAACATTTACCTATATATCCTCGTATTATACTTGAGTTTTTGAGTTCATTAGATGTTCACTTTGTTAATGAAGATGATTACATTGGTAGAATAACTTTTAGATTAATGAATCAAGAATTTCAGTGGGCGTTTAGTGATTTCAATAATTGTTTTGGGGTGTCTACCGGTAGCTCTCGTAGGTTTGACTCTAGATTCAATTGAAATAATTTTTGGAATTCGATTACTAGTTTGGATCAATCTTATGAGACCTCTAGAGCTAAATCTTTCCATATGAAAACCCCATTTTTAGGTACTTACATCAAGTTATGAGTAAAACTATTTTTGGTAGAGGGGAAAGTGATGGAGTTGTTAGGAAAGTGAAACTTTATGCTTTGTGGGCTATGTTACATAAGGTTGATTTTGATTCTAGTTTCCATTTTTTTGCAAACCTTGGTGAGAGTTGGGAAGGTATCCTCAGGATTGATTATTTTTAGCGGTTTGCTTACTCAAGTAGATATAAATTTGGGTTGTGATATAGATGAGCTAGAGATTATTCATGGCAATAACATGATCAATATTGATGCATGTCTTGCTATGAAAATGATTTGCTGGGATGAGAATGATTTTTCTTTTCCTAGGAGGAATGATTTTCCACTACCCCTTCCTTATCCCGAGCGGACTTCTGTTCGCAACCCTATTAATTGGGTGATCACTGATGTAGATCATGAGAATGCCCCTTCTTTGTTCGGATACACTGAGCCCCACCTTGAGCCGCGTCATCTGGACACCCGTAGCCTTCCGGACATCCGAAACCTGCTAGGCATTCTTTTGCCTATGGTACGGGTCATTCCAGATTTGATTTTTCTGATTTTCATACATCTCTAGACTCGCTTCATGAGAAGCAAGAGGCCTAGCATGTGATGTTAGAGGGTCACTTTTCTTTATCAGATGATTAGTTGAGAGAGGTGCAAGCTCATTTTCAGTTTACGAGGAATTTTCAAGGTCAAGTGGTCGAGTTTGTTTAGGACTATGATATTGATCAAGCTAAGATGAGAGAATTCATACAGGGTATGAGTATTACTAGTCAACAAGTTAATGCCCTCTATGAATATCATAAGTTCTTGAGTGAGACTCCGGGGTTTCCTAATTTTCCTATTGTTCGTCCATGTAGACCTCCACCTCCTCCTCCACCTCCATACTGATTTCATCGGGACGATAAAAAGTTTAAGTCTTGGGGGGGGGGGGGGGGGGGTTTGCAACCTGAAATTTTTGCATTTTTAGTTTTATGCATTTTGTTTGTTTTTGTCTTGCTTTTGTTATGCTTGTTTGGTTTGTGTTTTTTTGACTATCATTTGATTGTCTTTTGAAGTGTTTTGTGGAATTCATATTGAGAACATGAATCCTCACTTATATGCTTACTTGTCTAAAAGCAAAATGGTTAGCACGTTTATATCTTGATTCATGATGTTGTAAATGATGCTAGTATGTTTAGTGTACCTCTTTTCTGTATCTTAAGTTGCATGATGTGAGCTAAGTATTCTATGGAAATAAGTTTGAGTTTTAGCTTAACATTAGGATCTTACTTTCACTTTACTTGAGCTTGAATAGTTGATATCATTGAAATAGTCATGATTCATCCTATTTGTTTAGTACTTGGTTTCCATGGTGATTTCTCAAACTTCATTTTGGTTACTGGATGAGGCTCGAATCATGTAAACTTATTTGGAAAAATCAAAATATCCCAATATTTGTGCTTAAGTATATTTGTGTTTAAGTGTTGCACCTTGCAATCACTTAGGAAAAAATGAAATGAAAAAAAAAGAATGAAAAAAAATGATGATGAAAAAGGGATATAAAAATAGTTGTCATGAGTTAAAACTAGTAAGTTATCCCTTTGAGACCGAATTATATTACTGGAGAAATGACTGCTATGCTTCTCTTGATATCGAGCACACCTTTGAGACCCTGGATTGATTGAAAAGTATGAACCAAGTGTGTGGCAGGTAAGTACCTATCACTGGAAACATTAGAAACTCAATTAGATGACGACTTGACTAGGATGAAGATTGAAACTTGAAGAGTTTGGGTCACTTATTTGCACTGTGCACAAAGAGACTTATGCTTAAGTCATACTTGAGTTATTTCTATGATCATGCTTATTAATGAAACTTGTAGATAGAGTAAGGAAAGTGCATTTAGGATTATGGCGCATTATTGAGCATGTGAGTTTTGATTGTGGCATTTTCCTTGAGGACAAGCAAAAGTTTAAATCTGGGGTGTGATGTGCATATGTTTTATACACTTGTTTAGCATGTTTTGACGCACATTCCTATATTTTATGCATGCTTTATCTATGCATTTTCATACTCCTTCCTTTACTTTTAGCATATTTACTCTTCTTTGTTCGGAGATCTGCTCTTGTGTATTTTCTGTCTACAGGAGTCAAATTTGGAGAGGAAATGATGTTTATGGCGAATTTGATCAATGAACGAAGGAAGTCAGTGCCAGCCATGTGTGCCACACTGCCATGTCAAAAGAACAGGAAGGAAAATGGTCTTGGTCGTGTGGAGCAGACCGAGTGTGTAGCATCAGTAGAAGAGGGGCTGACATGGCCGTGTGGTATCACACGACCGTGTCACTTTTGAAGCAGAATGAGAACATGGCTGTGTAGATCTACACAGTCGTGCAACCCTTCTAGAGGTCGAGCATTGCCAGGCCGTGTGTGCCACACGGACGTGCAACTTTTCCAAAGACCAAGATTGGCACGGTCGTGTGTGCCACACGGCTGTGTGAGCCGTCCAGAGGCAGAGCATGGCACGGTCGTGTGAATCTCACACGGACATGTGACTCTGGCCGAGAGCAAAGCAGGCGAGGCCGTGTAAGGTTCACATGGCTGTACACGGGCCGTGTGGCACCCAAAACCCCTGCTCTATATAAAGGGGTTCTCCCTCTTTGAAAGGGGGAGGCTCTCCCTTTGGGGAGATCCAATCTGAAGGTTTTTCTCCATCTTTTGGGTGTCAATCCGGTGATCTAAGGACGTCTCCATTCCCGATTCGACTCTGGCAGCAAGGATTGGTTCCAAAAATTACTCGTCGTCTCTAGATAAGCATTTATTTTCTATCTTCTTGATTTGGATCAAAATGTTTACGATCTTCTTGTCTTCGGATCTTTTCCTTTGTATCATGGAGTAGATCTTTTTGTTCTAGGATGGAGGGAGTATTAGTGATGTGAATTGATGTATGAATCCAATGATTTGCCAACTTCTTGTTTCAATGATGTTGTTATGTTTTGTATCAATTCAATCTTGTATGGATTATTGTGTTTGGATCTAATTACCATTCTTGATTGGATGTTTGTAATACTTGTGAATCTTGTGGAGGAATTCTCTAGATTGTATGATCGAGGGGCGTCGTGACAGGGCTACCCCATTAATGGACATCTTGGGGATTATCTTGAAGGGTGAAGCAAGAATCTACAAAGAAGTGGGATAGATAGATGAGTTGTTCCCTATATCTTGATGTAAATTGATTAGTGATGTGTTTCTATGTTGTATGACCGAGGGGCGTCGTGACAGGGCTTCCCCACTAATGGACTTCATAGGGATCATGACTATTTAGTTGCTTAAGGTTTAGATATAAGTCCCTTGCCGGTGTTTTCTACAGGAGATAACTGACGACTTCTTACAAATGCATGACAATTGAGGATATAATTGTTAAAATCATATTACATTGATAAGTATCACAAAGCAACCAAATCTCCTAGAACTTTCATAAAACCTAGTTTCTGCATTACTTTTCTATTTCCATTTTCTAGTTACTTCTTAGTACGTGTAATTCCTAGTTGATTGTTTAGCTAATTGGCTTTGAGATATCTTTAGTGGTTATAACCAATCCTTGTGGATACTATATCTTTTATATTACTGACGACAAAACCATACACTTGCGGTTCGTAACAACTATGCAAAGATGCTGCGCATGTTCCTCCTTGGAACACAAATAGATCAATATGTCGTCGATGAAAATGACAACGAACTGATCTAAATACTCCAAAAAGATGCGGTTCATCAAATCCATAAATACCGCTAGAGCATTGGTAAGCCCAAATGGCATTACAAAAAATTCATAATGTCCGTATCAAGTGTGGAATGCTGTTTTCTGAACATCAGAATCTTTGACTCTTAGCTGATGATATCCGGATCGCAGATCAATCCTAGAATACATAGATGTACCTCTAAGCTGATCAAACAAATCCTCAATCCATGGTAAGGGGTACTTATTTCTAACGGTCACTGCATTCAGCTGTCTGTAATCGATGCACAACCTCAGAGTACCATCCTTTTTCTTGACAAACAATACTGGAGAACTCAACAGAGATACACTAGGGCGAATAAATCCCCTGTCCAATAACTCCTGGAGTTGGACCTTTAGTGTTAGAGTGTATACTAAAAGCCTAGCTTTTGTAAACATTTATTTTTAAAATAAAAGAATCACATTGGTTAAATGTCGACATTTATTTGCCAAGTGTGTTAGAACTTTCGAGCCGCAAAAATTGCTTTTTGCGTTGCGGAAACCCCGAAGTTTTTAGCCACTAGATCCATGCAAAGATAAAATTTTTCATGTACTTAGTTTTCTACTCTAGATCTACTTTAGATCCACATGTTAAGGAGTATACCTTTGAAGTGAAGCCCTTCGCAAATCCCGCTCGTCCTAGGTTCTTCGGATCTCAAGTGTGTTCAAGTGGACACACCTCTAGAAGTATCCACATGAACAAGAGATGGAGAGGAAATCTTAAGGTGTGCTAGCACCCCAAGGAGTCTCGGCAAAGATGAGAGGGAGTGGGAAGAAGAGAGGAGGAAGAAGATGACCTCTTGAATTGAGCACACAATTGCATTCAATTACATCTAAAGTGGCTGGCCACTAAAGGAGAGGTTTTAAACCTCCATGGAATACCAAGAGTCATGGCTCTTGATTTTCCTCTGGCACACCATGAAGTGACCTTAATGATGTGGCACATCATCATTGGCTGGCCCTATGCCAACTCACAAATGAGGTGGCTTTGGTCAAGTCAAGGGCAAGTAAAACTTGACCCTTCATCTTCCCTCTCATGTCAAGTCAAACTTGACTTAAATTCCCATGGTTGATCAAATCTAACCATTTATTCAAGTCAATTTGATTTAATAAATTTCTATTCATTAAATTAAATTAATTTAATGAGTCATAATCTAAATTAGACTCATTTAACACATGAATCAAATTGAGTCCAACTCAATTAGTCTAATTTGGATTACTCTTAATCCAATTTGGTTCATCTCATGAACTTAGTCCTCTTGGTCCATCATATGAACCTAATCTCCATCTAATTGCCCTTTGTGTGTGACCCTATAGGTTCTTGTAACGTTGGCAATGCTCCTAAACCCATTTAGAAGCATAAGTAATAAGCGGTATCTACCAACACATCATTACTACCCAAATTACAAGAATGTTGAGATCCAACAACACCTTTGTGACCTTCACAATATATGGCATTGTCCTTCTATCCTTGACATCTAGATTGATCAATTGAGGCATAGACCGTGTCAACCTCTAATCAATCTATATCTTGAACTCTAAGTAGACTCACTCTAATCAAATGAGCTCAATATCTTATATTGACTCACTTGGGCATGACCATGCACTTAGTGGTCTTATTCTATCAAGAATCATGATGTCACTCCCGTCATATGAGAGGGATAGATCCTATCTACATCACTCACATCTCTCCGCATAATTTGTTACATACCCAGTAATTACCTTTATAGTCCACCCAGTTACGGGTGACGTTTGACAAAGCCAAAGTATGCAACTCCTTATGTAGGGAACCATGATGACTTCAAGTCCAAGGACTAATAGCCATACTAATAGTCACATGAGAAAGTATATGACACTCATATAACAATCCATGATACTTTCTCATGGCGGGTAATTTAGTATACATTCTCCAATGCATACCCATGTGTCAACTTGATATCTCTATATCCATGACTTGTGAGATCAAGTCATCGAGTTGACCTACATGCTAGTCTCATCGCATTAACATTGTCCCTGAATGTTAATACTTGACTAGGAATGATTAAGAGTAGTGTTCTCTATATCATCTCACTATTGATTCAACCAATCAATTGATATAGATAAGAACCTTCTACTCAAGGACACTATCATACTTAGTTATTTGGCACCAATACAAGTATAATAACCATAAAGAAAAATGCCTTTATAAACATATAGGAATATGATACATCAAGTCTATACAACAATCATCACATGATTGGTTCTAGGGCTCTAACTAACAAAGTATAGTTGTTCAATTAATTTATATTATAGATAACATGGTGTGTGGTGTCACACACAGAAGATCATGTTATCAGTCCTTTATAAATTATAAACAGTTGCTCACGACTAAGATGGAAAGGAACAAACCATTGGAATAGTCGTAGTGTAATTAAGTATTAGTTTATCTTGACTAATAAATTACACTAGTACACTCTGAGTGTATTGAGTAGGACCATTTAAGGTAAGTTCTTTTTATACTGACTTAATAAAAGAACAAGACCATAGTTATTATGGAAGTGTGTGCTCTTAATCCTAATATAATAACAAGCACATATAGTTAGTATTCATTTTTTAACTTATCTAAAGGTGAGATTTAGCTCGATAAATCAATAGGCCCGATAAGTTGGGAAATGATATTACTTATAGTGTGTGTTGTTGATTATAGAAGGAAATTGTATCCTAGTAATCTAAGTTGAGAATGTCCCCAAGAGGAGCTCATAAGAATTGTCGTATTAAACCCTGCAGGTGGACTTAGTCCAACATGACAATGAGGTTGAGTGGTACTACTCTTGGACTAAGACATTAATTAAATTGAGTTGTCAGTAACTCAATTTAATTAATTGGCATTCGATATCTTAAACACAGGGAGACTAACACACTCATGATAAGAAGGAGCCCATAATGTAATTTGAGATTAGTGCGATAGTGCAATAATAACTTTCTAGTGAAATAAGTTATTATTGATGAACTTGAGTTGTGTGTTCGGGCGAACATGAGATACTCAAGCTCGTCAGAAGGCTAAAACCAATTTCTCCTCTAGGTCCCTTTCGTAGCCTCAATGAAGCCTTAAATCCACTCATGATAAGCCCATCTCGGTGTCCAAGAGGGGGTCGACCCAAGGCTTGGTGACCAAGCCAAGGGCCGACCACTATCTCCTCAATGGGGGCCGACCCTTTGCTTGGTGCCCAAGCAAGAAGGGGTCGGCCACTATAATTCAAACTATGAGGGGTGTTTTGAATTTTTAAAATCTTCTCTTTGTAGATAAACTACAAGTTTAAAAGAAGGTTTTTAAATTTACAAAACTTTCCTTATTTGAATTAGGCCACATGGTTTAAAAGTTTTAAAACTTTCCTTTTTTAACCATCCTCATGGTTGTTGGAAAAAAGGAAGGGAGTTTTAAATTTGAAACTTTTTATTTTTTGTAACCATGTTTAAAAAGGAAATTTTAGAAGAGAAGTTTTAAATTTTAAAACTTGGTTTTAATTTTTAAAACTTTCCTTTTTGAACATCCACAAAAGGAAAGAGAGCTTGTAAAATTTTATAAGAGGATTTCTTCTTTTATAAAATTTTATAATTTTTTTTTCTCTCTTCATGATGATGTGGCCGGCCACCCTTGCTTGGTGTCCAAGCAAGGGGCCGACCATTAAAAGCATTCAATCAATTAAGAGGAGGAAAAAGGAAATAAAGAGGAGGAAAGGAAAAACAAGAGGAAGATTTTAATTTTTGTAAAAATCTTTTCCATATTTGCCTTGGGCAAGTAATATAAAAGAAGGGGAGGAGAGGCCTCATGTGAGATCAATTCTTATTCTCTTGTTGGAGCTCTCTATTGTGGCCGTCCCTCTCTTTTCCCCTTGCTCTCTTTTGTTCCTTGGTGGTGGTGGTGGCCGAATACTAGAGAAGGAGGAGGAGTTTTGGGTGGTGTTCATCTTGGAGGATCGTCGCCCACACGACGTCCAAGAGGAGGCGAGGAATATGGCAGAAGATCTCGAGGTTATTAGCATACAAAGAAGAGGTACAACTATTTTTTGCATCATGCTAGTTCTTCTTTGTACGAATTCACAAACACAAGAGGCATATGATTCTAGAGTTTCGAATTTGTGATTCGAGTTTGTGCTTTTTTTATTTTTTTAATTTGTGATTCGATTGTTCTTTTTGGTTAAACCTAATGTTATTTTAGGAAATTAAATATTTAATTTCGTTAAGAGGTTTTGTCGAGACAGTGGTGGATGCTCCCATACCCAAGAAGGCCATATGCCTCGCCATGTTATTCCTGGGAACCGATTTCCGAAATAGATATTTAATTGAATTTGTTACATAGGTTGATTTGGATCAATAGTGTTTAGTTCTTCTTGCGATCCAAATCTAAACCATTAAGAACAGATTAGTTAAATTTGGAATCAATAATGTTAAGTTCTGTTTGCGATTCCTAATTTAATTTCTAAAGAACACAATAGGTTGTTTAGAAAAGGTTCGACACTCGTACAAAATTTTTGTACAGTGGAACCGGTACAATCTTCCTAGGACCAACCAACAATTGGTATCAGAGCTAGGATTTGCCTCTGTAGGTGCAGCGGGGACCGGCAAGAGGGGGGGGGGGTGAATTTGCCTGAAACTAAAAGTTATCCTCCTCAAAGCTTTTCAACTCTTAAAATAAAGCAACACTTAATAACAAAATAAAATAACAGAAAAGAAATGAAACTCAGCTATTTGGCTTGGTTACAACCGAGATGGTTGTTAATCCAAGGCGATAGAAAGACACACTAAAAGAGTCTCCTTCTCTGAAGGCGTTGAAGCCTTTTACACTTTTACAACACAGTAGTTGCTAAGAGAATGAGAGTACAAGAGTTGCTATTTCGTTCGTTTTCGTTGTATTTAATAGCTACCCGAGACCCCCTTTATATAGGGGTTCTAGAGCATATCAGATAACCTGAACCTTCGGGATCAGGTTTGACTCGAGAGGGATCGGTCGACCGATCCCCAGGTTCGGTCGACCGGACGTGCTGTACCTGCCCAGTCTTCCATCCAGGTGCAGTCTCTAAGGATCGAGCTTTGGTTCGATCGACCGATCCTTATGTTCGGTCGACCGATCGGCCAACGGTCTTCCAGCTGAGTTGGCCCGATCAACTTGCTCGACTAAGTCTCTGGATTAACTTCAGTTCGGTCGACCGATCAGAAGGTTCGGTCGGCCGATCAGAAGGTTCGGTCGGCCGATCAGAAGGTTCGGTCGACCGATCAGCTATACCAACGGTCAACTTCTGATGTGGCATTGGCGGTTGGCTGCTGATTGAAAGGGGTTCGGTCGACCGATCAGGAGGTTTGGTCGACCGAACCATTGACAAGTCAACTTCTAGTTGACTTGCTCTGGTTCGGCTTCTTTGGGTGATTTCGGCCATCCGGAATAGGGCTCACCCGAACCCAGTTCCCGGCCTTTTCCCCGAGCAGTCTTCCGTCCCGGCTTTACGTCCCTCGAACACTGCACATGTTCTTCACACCCACCGGGTGTACTCTTCCACAGCTCTCTCGTCCTTTGGATGCACCAAGCCCGTTGGCTCCCTTCCTGTGCCGTCCTTCTTGCTAGTTGCGTCTTCCACTCGACTTCCTGCGCTCCTAAGCTCCTGCACACTTAGACACATGGATCAAACACAAAGCAGGACCTAACCTAAACTTGGTTGATCACATCAAAACTACCACGGGGGGTTCAACAATCTCCCCCTTTTTAATGTGCATCAACCTAAGTTCAGGTTAGGGTAAAACAAACAGATAGTAATTTAAAAAAATTACTAAACTAACAATTCAGGCATAAATTTACAACTTTAAAATAAATTGCAATATGATTTTTTTTTAACTCACTCCCCCTAACTGATCTTATCTTTAGTCTCCCCCTTTGATCACAGCAAAAAACGGGGTGCAAATAAATTTCAAAAATGTTTAAGTTTTGAAAAATTTTCTAAGTTAAAATGAATTTTTCAGAATTTTCAAAAGAAAATTTCTAAGTAAAAATTTCAAGAAACAGTTTTTCTAGAGAATTAAAAAAATTTAAAGAATTTCTAAGGAAATGTTTAAAAACTTTTCAAACCATTGTTTAATTCTAATTTTAATGCTTTTATCAGAAAGTTAATTCACCATTTTTATTTCGATATTTCGGCTTCTAGGTCGTGGCAAGGCACTAAGCCTTCTTGGTTATTGGAGCAACAACCACTTCCTTAGACAAAGCTTCCATAAAGAACCTCAATGTTTAATTTTCTCACTGTAAGCTTTTAACTAATGGAGAATTTTAAACTAGTAAAGATTTTGGAACCCAATAAAGGTTCCTACCTACTGGGTTACTCAGAAATTTAGGGGGTACATAGTTTCTTGGTATTTTCCTAAGTTGACCCTGATGCTTCCTTATGTACCAATTTAATTTTCCATATAACTTTATTTTTGAATGTGGGAAACCATTTTTAAAACATGCATCAGTTTTCAATTTTTTAATTTCTAATTTTAAAACTTCATTTTCTAATTTCAAATATTCATTTTCCTTTTCTACTTTATCTAATTCTTTAGAAAGAGCTTTAATAAAATGAAAGGACTATTTAGGGTTTAGGGCACGTACCTTACTTACCTCGTCTTGCGATGCTCCCCCTTCATCACAGCTTTCTTCTTCTTCTGTTGTTCCTCCCCCTTCATCTATGCTCATTTCTGAGCTAGACGTTTCTTCTAGCTGATGGTTGGCCATCAGTGCTAGTCTCGAGAATTCTTCAACTTTGGATTCGGAGGACGATGAATCATCCCACGTGGCCTTTAGGTTGTGTTTGGGTCGAGCTGGCTTCTTACTCTTTTCTTTACTTTTGCTCTTCAGTTTTTGGCAGTCATCTTTGATATGTCCTTCTTCATTGCAATTGTAGCAACGAACCACCCTTTTCTTTTGCTGGAACTTTTTCGACTACGATCTAAATTTATTAGATTTAAAAAATTTATTAAAGCATCTTACCAGTAGTGCCGCTTCGGATTCGTCGATCGAGGCTTCGGAGTCAGAACCGTTTATTCTTGCCTTTATGGCAATGTTCTGACTAGGCTTCTCTACTCCATTTGGCTCTGCAACTCGAGATTCGTGAAGTTCAAAAGTAGAAAACAAATGTTCTAGAGTACTTACCTCGAAGTCCTTAGAGATATAGTACGCATCTACTAAGGAGGCCCACTCGGGAGTTCTCAGGAAGGCGTTGAGCGCGTACCAGATTGAGTCCCGGTTCGTTACTTCTTCTCCAAGATTGGTTAGTTGCATGATCAGCTCTTTGATCCTTGCTTGGAGTTGCGCTACCTTCTCACCTTGGTTCATCCGGAGGTTTGTAAGTTGAGTCCGGAGGATGTCGCGCCTCGCTAGCTTAGCTTCTGAGGTACCTTCGTGAAGCTCCAGGAATTTTTCCCAGAGGTCTTTCGCGGAGTCGTAGCTGCCGATTCAACTTACCTCTTGTGGTGGTAGCACGCTAAGTAGGTGGAATTCTGCCTTTCCATTGGCGACAAAATCGTCTTGCTCATTCTTGCTCCACGTGTTTTCTTCTTTATCTTTTGGCACTGAAAAACCATATTTCATTGTAATAAGAATGCCAAAATCCGTTTTAAAGAATACCTCCATTTTTCGCTTCCATGTAGTGAAATGTCCGTCGAACTTTGGGGGATGAATGTTCGCGTCGGCCATTGTTCTGATCTTTGTGCTTCAAATGGTGGTTAGTCCCTCTGAGGCTATTGGGCTCTAATACCAATTGTAGGTGCAGCGGGGACCGGCAAGAGGGGGGTGAATTGCCTGAAACTAAAAGTTACCCTCCTCAAAGCTTTTCAACTCTTAAAATAAAGCAACACTTAATAACAAAATAAAATAACAGAAAAGAAATGAAACTCAGCTATTTGAATTGGTTACAATCGAGACGGTTGTTAATCCAAGGCGGTGGAAAGGCAAACTAAAAGAGTCTCCTTCTCTAAAGGCGGAGAAGCCTTTTACACTTTGACAGCACAGTAGTTGCTAAGAGAATGAGAGTACAAGAGTTGTTATTTCGTTCGTTTTCGTTGTATTTAATAGCTACCCGAGACCCCCTTTATATAGGGGTTCTAGAGCTTATCAGATAACCAAAACCTTCGGGATCAGGTTTGACTCGAGAGGGATCGGTCAACCGATCCCCAGGTTCGGTCGGCCGGACTTGCTGTACCTGCCCAGTCTTCAGTCCAGGTGCAGTCTCTGAGGATCGAGCTTTGGTTCGGTCGACCGATCCTTATGTTCGGTTGATCGATCGGCCAACTGTCTTCCAGTTAAGTTGGCCCGATCAACTTGCTCGACTAAGTCTCTGGATTAACTTCGGTTCGGTCGACAGATCAGGAGGTTCGGTCGACCGATTAGCTTTACCAACGGTCAGCTTCTGACGTGGCATTGGCGGTTGGCTGCTGATTGAAAGGGGTTCGGTCGATCAATCAGGAGGTTCGGTCGATCGAACCATTGACAAGTCAACTTCCAGTTGACTTGCTTTGGTTCGGCTTCTTTGGGTGATTTCGGCCATCCGGAATAGGGCTCACCCGAACCCAGTTCCCAGCCTTCTCCCCGAGCAGTCTTCCATCCCGGCTTTACGTCCCTCGAACACCGCGCATGTTCTTCACGCCCACCGGGTGTAATCTTCCGCAGCTCTCTCGTCCTTCGGACGCACCGAGCCCGTCGGCTCCCTTCCCGTGCCGTCCTTCTCGCTAGCCGCATCTTCCACTCGACTTCCTGCGCTCCTAAGCTCCTGCACACTTAGACACAGGGATCAAATACAAAGCAGGACCTAACCTAAACTTGGTTGATCACATCAAAACTACCACAGGGTTCAACAGCCTCTGTGTGTTTGGTTTTCAAATAGATTATGCACATGTCATACATAATTTAGGCAGGTTAATAGTAGGATGTGCTAACTTTGTGGTTGCAGGCTCCAACTATTATGACATATAGATATTATGTGTGATTGGACCCTTGGACATGTCAAGGGCATTTATTGTGTGTGCATGATTGTAATATTAAATATAGTAGGAGCTATATTAGTTATTAGGATTTTACATTTTGGTTTCGATCTAGATTACTTGTACATTCCTTTATGAAATATAGGATCGATATATGTAAAATTCTATTTTTGTCGCGGATCGTATCCTTGCGAGGCATGGTGCTATTGGAGGACCAGAGGCGTAGCGGAAAAGGAAGCTCGATGGACCCGACGACATGATCCCTAGGGATAACAACACGTGAAGGACAATGATGGAAGAAGTCATAATAGTTGGAAAATTAATTTCCATATTTATTGCTTTTATTTACTGTGATGTGTGTGTGTGTGTGCATGTGATGTATGCTAGCGTAGTAAAAAAAAATCCTCACCTTAAAAAACTATATGGGAGAGGGATTAGTAAATAAATCCCATGGTCTCCATTACTGACTTGTAAGTGATGCAACAAGCTTGTGTGTTGGCTCTAAGTGCCTCCCTCCACAACGGATGTGTTTGTTATGGATCACTAGATCAAATTCCTTTATGGATGGTTATAGGAAATTATTTAGGAGCGTGCGATCTTCTCCAACTGAAGGGGTATAATCCTATTTAATGGACTAAGTATCAAGTAATGATATATACTTAGACGTATTCAAGAGTATCCTCCCCAACGGAGTCACTGCTATTGTTTTGCATGACCAAAGGAATACCAACTATTAATTTGTCATAAAGCTAGGTAAACCCCCCCTCTTACAAATGTTTGAATTTGTATATGTCCACACTAACGTGACATACAAAATTCACGATGTTTGAGGTAATTTTATTTGTCATAAAGTTAGGTTGACAAAATAAAATGGGTAATACCTCCTCTTACAAACAATTGAATTTGTATATGTCCACACTAACGTGGCATACAGAATTCATGGTGTTTGAGGTAATTTAATGTTGATAAGATAATTAATGGGTAAGACCCTCCTCTTACGAATGTTTGAATTTGTATACGTCCACACTAACGTGACATACATAATTCCTAGTGTTTGAGGTGTTGGTGAATTTAAATAATATTATTTGAGGAATCAATGTTATTTTAAATTCAAAGTTTTGACCAAATTTTTTATCAAAGTAAGACCAACTATTAATTTTATTTGTTATAAAGATAGGTTGACAAGATAATAAAATTAATGGATAAAATCTCCTATTAAAGTTTGAATTTGTATACGTCCACACTAACGTGGCATACAAAATTCACGGGGATTTTAGAGTGTTGGTCTTGATCAAATATTTTTTTTTGTGATTCTTAGGGTTTCATATGTTTGTCAATCCCCTAGTTGTTATACTATAGGATAGACTTAGTAGTCCCAATTAAGATTGGAAACAAAACTTGGACTCTAAGATGAACTGTCCTCTCAGAAATAAGAACAATAGAGGTGTATTTAATTCATTAGTTGTTGAAACATATTTAGTGGTGTTATCTACTGGTGCCTGGTGTATAGATACGGGAGCCACTAATCATGTCTGCAATTCATTGCAGGGGTTCCAAGAAACCTGACAACTATATGAAAAGGAAAATACCGTCTACATGGTCACTGCTGCAAAATGTAGCAACTGTTGTAGTGGGAGGTGTTTATCCTCTGATAGTAATAAAACATGGATTTTGAGAAATTATCTTTACATACCAAGTTTATAAAGAACTTGAATTCAGTTTCTAAACTATCCAAAGAACTTGATATTCTGTCTCTTTTGATAACAAAGTTGTTATCAAGGAAAAGAGGGAAGTTATCTGTTCTGGTTGACAATTTATAAATTCCAATAACTCCCACGATGCAACAAATGGAAATTAATAACATATCATCTAATTCTAAAAGGAGAAAGCAACCTTCGGAAATAAACCAATCATATCTTTGGCATCTAAGGCTAGGTTATATTAACTTGAGTAGGATTCAAAGGATAATAGCCGATGAACTTTTGGGTTCATTGGTAGTGGAAACCTTTCCAACCTGTGAGTCGTACTTGGAAGAAGGAATAACCAAGAAGGTTTTTAAGTCTAAGGGGTATAGAGCCAAAGATATGATGGAATTGGTTCATTCTGATTTGTGTGGATCTATGACTATCCAAGAAAGAGGTAGTTTCGAATAATTCGTCTATTTTATAGATAACTATTCAAGATACGGGTAGATTTACTTGATGTAGCACAAGTCTAAGTGCTTTGATAAGTTCAAAGAGTGCTAGGCTGATGTGGAGTAACATCAAGGTAAAAGTATCAAGACACTACAGTGAGATCGTAGTGACGAGTACCTCTTGGGATAGTTTAGGAGTCACTTATCAGAAGTCGAGATTCAATCCCGATTAACTACACCTGGTACACCCCAGCAGAATGGTGTAGTAGAAAGAAGGTATAAGACTCTTATGGAAATTATTAGATTGATGATGAGTTATTCAGAAAATTACCAAATTCATTTTGATGATATACTCTGGAAACAGAAGTGAATAGTACCTTCTAAGTCATAACTTTCTACTCACATAGAAATGCAGAATAGGCGTAAGCCTAATTTCAAGCATATTCGGATTCGGGGTAGTCCAACACATGTGCTGAAGGGACACACTGATAAGTTGAACAGGAGTTCACTTGTTTGTGGGTTATCCTAGAGAAAACGAAATGAGGTTTATAGTCCTAAAAATCAGAAGGTCATTGTTAGCACCAATGCCCGATTTTTAGAAGAGGACTAAACCCATAAGTAAATTTGTTCTTAAGGAAATAATATAGGACACATCTAATCTAGTACCAATTGTACAAAATAAAATATCACAAGAAACTGCAACACGTATCACAATTGATACACAATTACAGACAGTGTCTCATCATAGTGGGAGGGTTGTTAGGCAACCTAAAAGATTCATGTTTTGGGAAAGTCTTTAGACTTGATCCCAAGTGAACATGAACCTGATCCTCAGACATATGACAAAGCGCTCCAAGATAAAGATGCAGCATCTTGGCAAAGAGCAATGAATACAGAATATATGTATAAAAGTCTGGGAGCTTATAGAACCACCAGATGGTGTAAAAGCCATTAGGTATAAATAGGTCTACAATAGGAAAAGAGGGATAGATGGGAAGGTGGAAACTTTCAAAGCAAGGCTTGTTGAAAAAGAAAACTTTTTCACCGGTAGCCATGCTTAAGTCTATCCGAATTCTTTTATCTATTGCTACTCATATGGACTATGAGATTTGGCAAGTGGATGTCAAGACAACTTTCCTTAATGGAAGTCTTGAAGAAAACATCCATATGAAGCAACCAGAGGGGTTCATTGAAAAGGGCAAAGAGCATCTAGTATGTAAGCTCAATTGGTCTATTTATGGACTGAAGCAAAGCTTCAAGGTCTTGGTTCATCCGGTTTAATGAAGTAATCCAGACCTATGGATTTATTCAGTGACCCGATGAGACTTGTGTATAAAAGAAGTGTGATGGAACGTGGTGGTATTTCTTGTACTATACGTAGATGACATTTTTGGTAGTTGGAAACAATATCAAAGTGTTGTCAGATGTAAGGGTATAGTTGTCCAAGCAATTCAATATGAAAGACTTGGGAGACTGCACACATATTCTCGGGATCAAAGTGATCACAAGAAAAGAATGTTGTGCTTATCCCGAGCTTCATACTATTCTAGCTCGTTTTAGCATGCAAAACTCCAAGAAAGGTTTCTTACCTTTTCGTCTTGGAGTAGCTTTATCTAAAGAGATGTCTCCAAAGACATCAAAGGAGATAAAAGGACATGAAGGTAGTTCCTTATGCTTCGGTTGTCGGAAGCCTAATGTATGCTATGTTGTGCACGAGACCAGATATCTATTTTGCCCAGGGCATAGTTAGCAGAAGTAACCCAGGACCGGGACACTAGACTGCCGTAAAGCATATATTAAAGTACCTTAGAGGGACTAGATATTATATGCTAGTTTACTAGGTAGATGATTTGATCCCTGTGGGTTACACAGATTTTAACTTCCAATCATATAGGGACAATAGTAAGACGACCTCGGGGTTTTTGTGTTTAGTTTAGGAGGTGAAGCCATAACTATGGAGGAATGTTAAGTATAGGAGCTTTTCCGGGCTCCACCATAGAAGCTGAGTATGTGGTAGTCTCTGTGGTAGCCATAGAAGTTATATGATTCAGAAACTTCATGATGTACTTAGATATGATTTCTGATTTGTCCAAAAAAAATTATTATAATTTTTGTAATAATAATGGTGCAGTAGCAAACTCGAAGAAACCATAAGTCCATAAGGTAAGTAAACACAATAGAGCGCAAGTACCACTCAATACGAGACATCGTATAATGAGGAGAAGTTGTTGCCGCCTAGATTACATCAGATGATAACCTGAGAGATCCTTTCACTAAGGCCCTTAAGGCAAGAACTTTTAATGGGCATGTTGAAGGGTTGGGAATCAAATGTATGACAAGGTATATGGCATCTTAGTCTTTTAGTATAAGTGGGAGATTGTTAGAGTGTATACTAAAAGCCTAGCTTTTGTAAATATTTATTTTTAAAATAAAAGAATCACATTGGTCAAATGTCTACATTTATTTGCTAATTATAGTTGTTCAATTAATTTATATTGTAGATAACATAGTGTGTGGTGTCACACACAGAAGATCATGTTATCAGTCCTTTATAAATTATAAACAGTTGCTCACGACTAAGATGGAAAGGAACAAACCGTTGAAATAGTCGTTGTGTAATTAAGTATTAGTTTATCTTGACTAATAAATTACACTAGTACACTCTGAGTGTATTGAGTAGGACCATTTAAGGTAAGTTCTTTTTATACTGACTTAATAAAAGAATAAGACCTTAGTTATTATGGAAGTGTGTGCTCTTAATCCTAATATAATAACAAGCACATATATTTAGTATTCATTTCTTTAACTTATCAAAAAGTGAGATTTAGCTCGATAAATTAATAGGCCAGATAAGTTGAGAAATGATATTACTTATAGTGTGTGTTGTTGATTATAGAAGGAAATTGTATCCTAGTAATCTAGGTTGAGAATGTCCCCAAGAGGAGCTCATAAGGATTGCCATGTTAAACTCTGCAGGTGGACTTAGTCCAACATGACAATGAGGTTGAGTGGTACTACTCTTGGACTAAGACATTAATTAAATTGAGTTGTCAGTAACTCAATTAAATTAATGGACATTCGATATCTTAAACACAGGGAGACTAACACACTCATGATAAGAAGGAGCCCATAATATAATTTGGGATTGGTGCGGTAGTGCAATAATAACTTTCTGGTGGAATGAGTTATTATTGATGAACTTGAGTTGTGTGTTCGGGGCGAACATGGGATACTCAAGCTCATCAAAAGGCCAAAACCAATTTCTCCTCTAGGTCCCTGTCGTAGACTCAATGAAGCCTTAAATCCACTCATGATAAGCCCATCTTGGTGTCCAAGAGGGGGTCGACCCAAGGCTTGGTGACCAAGCCAAGGGCCCGCCACTATCTCCACAAAGGGGGCCAACCCTTTGCTTGGTGCCCAAGCAAGAAGGGGTCAACCACTATAATTCAAACTAGGAGGGGTGTTTTGGATTTTTAAAATCCCCTCTTTGTAGATAAAATACAAGTTTAAAAGAAGGATTTTTAATTTACAAAACTTTCCTTATTTGAATTAGGCCATATGGTTTAAAAGAAAGTTTAAAAGTTTTAAAACTTTTCTTTTTTAACCATCCTCATGGTTGTTGGGAAAAAAGGAAGGGAGTTTTAAATTTGAAACTTTTTATTTTTTGTAACCATGTTTAAAAAGGAAATTTTAGAAGAGAAGTTTTAAATTTTAAAACTTGGTTTTAATTTTTAAAACTTTCCTTTTTTTACATCCACAAAAGGAAAGAGAGCTTGTAATATTTTATAAGAGGATTTCTTCTTTTATAAAATTTTATAAATTTTTTTTTCTCTCTTCATGATGTTGTGGCCGGCCACCCTTTCTTGGTGTCCAAGCAAGGGGTCGGCCATTAAAAGCATTCAATCAATTAAGAGGAGGAAAAAGGAAATAAATAGGAGGAAAGGAAAAACAAGAGGAAGATTTTAATTTTTGTAAACATCTTTTCCTTATTTGCCTGGGGTAAGTAATATAAAAAAAAGAGAGGAGAGGCCTCATGTGAGATCAATTCTTATTCTCTTGTTGGACCTCTCTATTGTGGCCGACCCTCTCTCCCTCTCTTTTCTCCTTGCTCTCTTTTGTTCCTTGGTGGTGGTGGTGGCCGAATACTAGAGAAGGAGGAGGAGTTTTGGGTGGTGTTCATCTTGGAGGATCGTCGCCCACACGACGCCTAAGAGGAGGTGAGGAATATGGCAGAAGATCTCGAGGTTATTAGCATACAAAGAAGAGGTATAACTAGTATTTATTTTCCGCATCATGTTAGTTCTTCTTTGTACGAATTCCAAACACAAGAGACATATGATTCTAGAGTTTTGAATTTGTGATTCGAGTTTGTGTTTTTTTTTTTTCGAATTTGTGATTCGATTGTTCTTTTTCGTTAAACCTAATGTTATTTTAGGAAATTAAATATTTAATTTCGTTAAGAGGTTTTGTCGAGGCAGTGGTGGATGCTCCCATACCCAAGAAGGCCATGTACCTCGCCATGTTTGTCCTGGGAACCAATTTCCGAAATAGATATTTAATTGAATTTGTAACATAGGTTGATTTAGATCAATAGTGTTAAGTTCTGCTTGCAATCCAAATCTAAACCATTAAGAACATATTAGTTAAATTTGGAATCAATAATGTTAAGTTCCGTTTGCGATTCCTAATTTAATTTCTAAAGAACACAATAGGTTGTTTAGGAAAGGTTTGACACTCGTACAAAATTTTTATACAATGGAACCGGTACGATCTTCCTAGGACCAACCAACATTTAGCTCGCCCAACTCTTTCGGTACCCCACGGTAAGGAGCTTTCGATGTCGACCCGTCCTTGGAATCAGCTCAATAGGAAACTCCACTTGCCTTCGGGGACGCAAACCTGGTAGTTCATCTGGAAATACATCCGGATACTCCCAGACCACTGGAACGTCTAAGAGCTGAGTACTACTGCTGTCGTCGCTATTAATTAATGACAAAAGAAATACCTGACAATCATGCGACAACAGCTTCTGAGCCTGAATCGCAGAAATGGTCGATATGCCGTCATCCCTGATGCTAGTGAAATCCCACGAGGGTTGGTTCGGAGGTCGGAATGTGACTACCCTCGTCTGGAAATCAACCGTGGCATGATATGCTGACAGCCAATCCATGCCAAGGATAATGTCGAACTCGACCATTTCCAGTACCAATAAATCTACAAGGAGTATATGGGTGTTGAAATCTAATGGGCATCCTTTGACCTCCTGAGTGACGTCCAATGCATCACCGGACGGTAGGGCAACGGTCAGTCGGCCCGCTGTACATCAATTAGCATATCAGCAGAAAATGTATAAAGTAAAATCGTACAACGGAAAACGGATCCGTTGGCCCGCTGTGCATCCTCTCTGGTAACCGTGTGAATTCGTCCAGTCTGTGGCGGAGTGGAGGTGATAGCACCGCCAAAGGCTGCTGCTTTTGATCCTGAGCCTGCCACTGAGATGGTGCCAAATATTGAGCCAAAGATGGGCATGAGGACTGCGTCTGGTACTGAACCAGTGACTGGGAATATAGCTGATACTGCACCAGTGGCTGAGACTGCGACTGATACTGCCCCTGCGTCAGATACTGATGTCATGAAAAACAATAAAAAATCAGTTATGTTTCTATTCCATCTGAGTCTATGGGAACGATGGATCATGATGTGATTATTATGCCTGCTCATGCTTGGGCTCCTTCAACTGCTCCAGCAGTTCTTCCCCCAGTTTCCATTTCATAATCGATAGTACAGTTGGATCATTCTTTTGTTCCACACCCTTGCTTTGGGCCACAACCACCACTAGGCTAAAGGTTGATGGGCTTGATTATGGGCCTATTGTGCCACCTATGTGTCTTCCTTGTGGTTTAGTCACATGAACATCTCTTAATCATGCAACAACAATGTTTGCTGATGCAAGTGCCAATTTTAATCTTTTTGCCCCCCCCCCCCCCCCCCCCAAAAAAAAAACAACAGTACATAATTCGTTTTGAGAAGAAATCATAAAAGAAATAAGTCGTCGATTGCAAATACTTATGTCGGTCATCAAAGTGGGAATTCTTACAATTCTATGGGATTAGAGAATGATGATAAATTGTATAGAATAGATGATCAAATTGGCAACAAGAGTACTGATTCAACCAAGTCTATTGAAGACGAAGATGATGATGAGGGTGGGACTAAAGCTGTCAGATCAATAGCAGCAGAAAACCAAGAGATAAAACGTGTGCAAATTGAAATTTTGTAAAAGGTTACAAATGATCTTTTTGATAAAATTGCTACGAAAGTTCTTAATGAGTGGGTGTCGGGTATATCGAAAGTGGTACCGCTGGTGGTACAGTGGACGCTGTAAGGGTGGACCCGACGGGCACGGTCAAGGTGGTTACTGTTAGGACCTTCGGATGGCTAGAAAGGGGGGGGTGTGAATAGCCTCCTTTAAAAATCCAATCAATTTCCTCACAAGAGTTTGTTAGCACAGCGGAAATAAGTAAAATGAAAACTGATGCAAGGAAAAGAATAAACCACCACTAACAAAACGATGTACGGGGTTCGGGGATAACTTACCCCTACTCCTCGGCGTGTCCGTAAGGTGGACGATCCCTTGATCTTTCGGTAGATCACACCCCGGACAAAATCCGGCTAAGTGTTTCTCCTTCTCGGTGGAGTAACCTCTCCACAAAAGTCACAGAATAGATTTGAAAACAAAGCACAATGGCTTACAGAGTTTTGTGGCTAACGGAATGAACAAATGAAACTTACAGCCACGAAGCAAAACGCATGCAAAGACAGAAGGAAGTCTTTAGTCAAGAGCTCAACAACATAGCCTCTTGATCGACAGAGAGTTTTTCCAGAACCTTAGCAAACCTCTCTTCTTCCTTCTTCTTATTCTGCTTTCTCACTGTCCCGAATCACTGTCACCTGTGTCGAATCGCTGCAACCAACTCAGGCGTCGCCAATCACTCTTCCTTCTCATCTGGTTCTCTGAACTCACACCAATACCATCCATGGTCTTCACTAGTGTCTCTGAGCTCGAACCAATGAGCAAGAGTCCAACTGATCGCGGCCAGTGAACGTTGAAGCCCGAATTGCATCACTTGCAGTGAAATACAGCATAAAGGGCACTTGTTCTTATTCTTCTGATGGAGCTTCATTTGAAATTAACCAATGGCACGATACCTGCAACCTGTAACTTAAAAATCTCACAGCAGATGATTTGATCAGGTGAATCAGAAGTGAATCAGAAATATCAGAGAAGCAGCAGAAACAAACGAGAAGTTGTGGATCGGTCAACAGACCGATCCATAGCTCTCTGGACCGATCAGGACTCATCCTGATCGGTCCGGGAAGAGTCTGATCGGTCTGTGGACTGATCAGCCTATGGGTGGATCGGTCCACAGACCGATCCCCCCTTCTCGCTTTGAGTCCCAGCGTTTCTGATCGCTCCTTTCTGATCGGTCTTTAGACCGATCAGATAACCCACAGAATGCTTCTGTGTGGTTACTGATCGATCCCCAGACCGATCAGATAACTCACAGAGACTTTCTGTGTGGTCACTGATCGGTCACGAGACCGATCAGGTGACTCATGTATCACTGGATCGGTCTGCCGACCGATCCAGACAACCAGAGTATCACTGGATCGGTCAACAGACCGATCCAATGTCTTGTGTTAGTTTTAGAGCCTCCCAGCCCTAAACCCTAACGTCTTCCTAGTCCAGAGAACGAGCTACCAAGCCCTCTCTGACCTAGTCCGGAGAACGAGCTGCCGAGCCCTCTCCGACTTTGTCCGGTTCAGAGAACGAGCTACCGAGCCCTCTCCGACTTTGTCCGGTTCAGAGAACGAGCTACCGAGCCCTCTCTGACCTAGTCCGGAGAACGAGCTGTCATGCCCTCTCCGACTTCGTCCGGTCCAGAGAACGAGCTACCGAGCCCTCTCTGACCTAGTCCGGAGACGAGCTGCCGAGCCCTCTCTGACTTCGTCCGGTCCAGAGAACGAGCTACCGAGCCCTCTCTGACTTTGCGTGCCAAGTATCCGTACTTGGACTTTTCCTCTCCTCATGATCATCCTTGATCATCAATCAGTCTGAGTTTAATTAATATCTGATACAAACTTAAATCAGTGTCAACATGAAAACAACAGTATCAACAATCTCCCCCTTTTTGTTGTTTGACAACACGATTTAAGTTTAGATCAGAAATGTTCATATTTCCATATTTCCCTAATTTTAGGGGAATCAAGATCCTCCCCCTAAGACAGATACAACACCATGTAAGGATAGGGGAATCAAGGTCCTCCCCCTAAAGCCAAACTTCCATTTATCTTTAAACTTAGTTATCTTCTCCCCCTTTGTCAAACACCGAAAAGGTGCGAATTAGGTAAGAGAACGTTAAGGACTCCCCCTTAACCCATACTGTCTTTTTCTTAATTCACCTAGAACACCCTCAAAATGTATTATAAGACAGTGATAAAGAGAAAAGAGACATACAAGACATGACATATGAACAACATATTAAAAACCAATAAGGAGTGAAACATAAAGAAAAAAAATAAACAGCATAAATAGAAGAAATCAGTAAGTATCCAGGACAGACATACATATCTAACAACCAACATCCAAAACATAGACAGTCAAAATGACATCATAGAACAATGTATATCAATCAGCCTCCTCATCATGAGGAGCATCAGGATCATCAACGGGAGGAATGGGTCCCTGAGGTGGCATGCCGCTGCTCGAGGATGGATAGCCCGGGAAATCCTACGGAGGTGGGTATCTGGCCATCCAATCCATAATCGCCTGATGTGTCACCAGCTGCTGACTGCGTAAATCATCGTAGCGCTGGTCAATCCGGACGCGTAGCCCGTGAAGCTCAGCAACCAGCAGCTCATCGTGCCGATCAAAGCGACTCTCCAGCTCGGCGATCTGCCAGCGCAGATCAGGATCGACCTCTCCATCGTCTGCAGCAGGAGAAGCAGCAACAGGAGCAGCTGCAACCTGTCGTGGAGGTCCCCATGGTAACTCACCTAGAGCTCTCTCATCCTTCCACCAAACATCCCCATTTTGTCCTATGATTCCAGACTTGGAAAATGCCCGCTTCCCATGTCTGCAATCCTGTCTTACCATCTTGACTATTCTACCCTTAGAGACATCAATCTGAAGGGTCTCGAGCCAATCTGTAATTATATGCCCATAAGGCATATAAACAGTGTAGCCGCTCGGCTCACTATAGGAGATGATCGAAGAGTAGATGCTAGATATGATGTCAAAGTCGAGACGCCGACGTAATCCATAAAGCATCAGGCAATGATATGGTCGGATCTCAGACAATAGTTTAGATGTGATAGGCAGAAGGCAGTTCGTGACAATTTTAAAAAGAATGTAGTCTTGAGGAGATAATCTCAAGGCTGCAAAAGTAGGAAAGTCAACATCTAGCTCATCAAGGCCACCCGGTCTAGGATGTCTGAAGAAGTACTCATAAATATCGTCAGATGAGATATCAAAGGGTGGAGGTAAAGGATCTGGTAAATCAGGAAATATCGAAAAGACATTACCGGAACACCTCCGACAACCGAGATAGTCAAAGAAGGATGAGAAACTGAAATCAAGAGTCCGCTTAGCAACTCTTGTTTTATAACCTGCATCATTAGTCTGATGAATGTTGTTATAAAACTCAGTGACCAAGTCATAGTTGATATCCCGTTCTAAGTAGACAAGTGAGTCAAGTTTGTAGTAGGCAATGATTTCAGACACAGTTGGACAAAATTCGTCCATGAATTTACGATCTACAGACCTATAAGGGAGTAATTTAAAGGTTCTTTGTCTAAAGGCTTCCTCAAAATTGTGGTTCGGGAATCTCCCGGAAATAGATGGTTGAGGTCGGGAAGGACCCTTAGACTTCGACTTCTCAGGTGACTTAGAGGTCCCCTCACCCACTGGTTTCTTTCTAAGAGTTAACAAAGTGATAGAATGGGGCAAGTAAGTGAGCACCAGAGCCACCCGAAACAAAAACCACAGATATGGTGAGAAATGAGACCGAAATGCCAAGTTCTAGAGAAGTAAGGAGTTACCTTGGTGCCATTGAAGTTTTGGCTAGAGCTTTGGCTAGGGTTCCGGCGTGCAAAGAGAAGAGAAGAGGTGAGGTGTAGGGAAGAGTCAGCTAGGGCTTCCGCGTGAAGAGGGAAAAGAAAGGATCGGGAAGTTTTAAGGGTTTTCTGATGGTTCAATTGTCATGATCGGACGGCCGTCCGATCGGGTTGGTCACCTACCCTCTTAGAACATCCCATTCTTTGGCGTCTCACGCGAACCCTACCTCTCCACTTCTCTCGATTCTTCTTCCCAGCGCCGGTAGACCATCGAGAATGATCAGTGGCCTTGCATACCGGATTGATCTGATCGGTCTCCGGACCGATCAGGGAACTCCCTGATCGGTCTGTAGACCGATCAGAAAGTGATCAGTAGCGTGCCAGGCTGACCTGATCGGTCCGTAGACCGATCAGTGTCTGATACTTAGATCTCTCTAGTAATTTCAGTAACTGAAATTAGTAATTTCAGTAACTGAAATTCATAGAGAAGTTCGATAGTTCATGGAAGTTTCTCTAGGAAAACTTCCAAGTTCAGAACCTAGAACCTGGAGGATCTACAAACATAACGATTACCTAAAAATTATGGTTTGAACTTGTTTATAGCCCTAAAGTTGCAGACATTTAGAAAACAAACAACTTAAGCCTTGAAAACTGAAATTTTTGACCTTTGTTATGTTCAGTTTCAAGTTTGTCAAAATATAACCAACTTGCTATCATTCTTTCAAGGACTTGTCCTATAATCAATCAAAATCATGAAAAGCAATGTTCAAGTGTATCAAACAGTCCATCAACCAAAGTTTCATAATTTCTAGGTAAAGGTCCAACCAAGTTTCCTTGGTTGGAATATATGAATAAGATCTAGGAACCAAATACACATGAATTATGTAATGGTCTTCCCCATACTCAATTTATGTCTCTTCAACCTAATTATTCAAGGGATGCATGATACATTTTGAATAATTCGGCTAATCTTAGCATCTCACCCCATATCTAGCAAACAAAAATCATTTGTTAAACCTTATAGTTTGTGTGAGATGTTCCCAAGTTGCCCAAATTAATTTCCCTATTTCTCTTGTTGTTTTAATTGTCCTTATTGATCATGATGAAGTCCTAATAGCCTATTGAGCCAAACACATTCCCAATTCTCTCCTCAAATGACTAAATTCATTTTCCGGAAGAGGTTTGGTGAAAATATCGGCTAGGTTTGACTTTGACTCAACATAGGTGAGTGCAATGTCTCCCCTAGCTACGTGATCTCTAATGAAGTGGTGGCGCACTTCAATATGTTTGGTCCTTGAATGATGGACTGAGTTTTTTGTTAGGTTTATTGTGCTGATGTTGTCACACAACACTTGCACTCCCTTATACGAAAGTCCATAATCTTCTAGAGTGTGGATCATCCACAACAATTGTGATACACTCTCTCCCATGGCAATGTATTCAGCCTCGGTCGTGGAGAGAGCAACACAATGTTGCTTCTGATTTGACCAACTAACTAATGATGAACCTAAAAATTGGCAACCCCCACTAGTGCTTTTCCGATCCAATTTGCACCCAGCGTAATCGGAGTCGGTATAACCTATCAAGTCAAAAGACTCCGTGCGAGGGTACCATAGACCTACTCGAATTGTGCCCTTAAGGTATCTCAGAATTCTCTTAACTGTAATTAAATGAGATTCCTTGGCACAGACTTGATATCTAGCGCACATGCCCACAGCAAAAAGTATGTCCGGCCTACTAGCTGTGAGATATAGAAGACTACCAATCATGCTTCTATATTGCGTTAGATCAACTGGTTTTCCATTCTCATCATTGTCAAGGCGAGTGTTTGTCGCCATTGGAGTGGATACTTCCTTAGAGTCACTCATTTTGAATTTCTTGAGCATCTCTTGAGTATATTTTGTTTGATGGACATAAATGCCATCTCGAGTTTGTTTGATTTCAAGTCCAAGGAAGAATGTCAATTCTCCCACCAGACTCATTTCAAACTCACTTTCCATGTGAGTGATAAATTCATTCAAATAACCCTTGTTATTTGAGCCACAAATTATGTCATCGACATACACCTGGGCTACAAATATGTTTTCACCATCTCTACGCAGAAATAGTGTTGGGTCTATTTGACCTCTCACAAAACCCTTTTCTAATAGGTAAGTTGACAACCTTTCGTACCAAGCTCGAGGTGCTTGTTTAAGCCCATAAAGAGCTTTCTTGAGCTTGTACACGTGGTTTGGAGCTTCGGTATTCACAAACCCCGGTGGTTGTTCAACATAGACCTCTTCTTTAATGAAACCATTTAAGAAGGCTGATTTGACGTCCATTTGATAGAGCTTGAAGCCTCTATGTGCAGCAAAAGCTAGCATTAAGCGGATGGATTCTAATCGAGCCACGGGAGCATAAGTCTCATCATAATTGAGGCCTTCGACTTGACTATAGCCCTTGGCTACAAGTCTTGCCTTGTTTCTTACTACTTCTCCCTTTTGGTTTAACTTATTTTTGAAGACCCATTTTGTTCCAATAATGGTGGTCTTCTTAGGTCTAGGAACTAAGTCCCACACTTGGCTCCTTTCAAATTGACCTAACTCATCTTGCATAGCTATGATCCAATCAGGATCGTGCAATGCCTCATCAACTAATTTTGGTTCGATTTCTGAGATCAAGGCGACCTCATTAGACTCATTTCTAAAGAATGACATAGTCCTAACCCCTTGTTGAATGTCTCCCACAATCTGGTCTTGGGGATGACTAGAGGCTATCCTAGATTACCTTGGTATTGGCGGTGCCTCATGAATGGTCTCACTAGACACAGGCACGGGCTCAGTATCAGGTAAAGGATCAGACTGAGTCCTCTCTTGCCTTTGCTCATCGTCATCGGAGTCAATTTCGACTCTTTCTATGTTTTGATCATTTAAACTTAGATTTCTAAGTTCAAATTGAATTTCTCCTACATCCTTTGATTGATCATTCTATTTAGGGATTTCTTCAAATGCTACATCCGAGGACTCTTCAATCAACTTAGTCCTAATGTTGTAGACTCGATAGGCTTTACTGGTTAGAGAGTACCCAACTAGTATCCCTTCGTCAGCCTTAGCCGTGAACTTTCCAAGATGGTCCTTGGTGTTCAAGATAATCACCTTACAACCAAACACCCTAAGATGTTTAATTGTAGGGGGTTTCCCAAACCAAAGTTCATGGGGAGTCATTCCTAAAAACCTATGTATCAAGACTCGGTTTTGCACATAGCAAGCGGTATTTACCGCTTCAGCCCATAAGTAGCTCGGTAATGAGTACTCATTGAGCATGCTTCGTGCAGCCTCTTGCAAGACTCGGTTCTTTCTCTCCACAACCCCATTTTGTTGTAGGGTCCTTGGAGTAGAGAACTCATGCCTATATCCTTTTTCTTGACAAAATTCTAAAAATCTATGGTTTTGAAATTCTCCACCATAATCACTTCTAATTGTTTTAATTGTTGTCGATTTTTCATTTTCAGTTCTTCTACAAAAAGAAACAAAAACATCTATGGTTTGATCCTTATTTTTCAAAAAGAAGGTCCATGTATATCTAGTAAAATCATCAATGATCACTAAACAGTATCTACTCCCATTCAATGAAATAACATTACTGCAATCAAACAAATTCATATGCAATAAATCTAAAGCAGTAGATGTACTTACATCGCTTTTACCTTTATGAGCCGCTTTTGTTTGCTTACCCTTTTGACATGCATCACATAATTTTGTCTTTTGATACTTGATGCTTGGTAAGTCTCGCACTAATCCTTTATTGGCCAGCTTTCGAATATTCTTCATGTTTACGTGGGCCAATCTTCTATGCCACAACCATGATTCTTCTTCTTTTGACATGAAACACTTAGCAGAGGCATTAGTAGCACTTTTAAAGGATACTTGGTAAATGTTATCTACCCTTGTGCCTACTAGTACCGTGTCAAGTGTGTCAATGTGTTTGACCAGACATTGACTTGAATGAAACTCAATTGTGTAACCCGTATCACACAATTGGCTGACACTTAGGAGATTAAAAGTCATCCCCTTGACTAGAAGGACATTTTTTATTTGGAGACATTCGGATATTTGAATATCTCCAACTCCTATAACCTTAAGGCTACCATTATTACCAAAAGACACATTACCTCTATTTTTATTTTGAAGGGTGGTAAAGAGTGACTTGTCCCCGGTCATGTGCTTGGAGCATCCACTATCAACAAACCAAGTTGATAGATGCTCCCCCTTGACACCTGCCTACAAGACACGAAAGATAGATGTTTTAGGTACCCAAATCTTGGGACCTAATGCATCTACAATAAAAGACCTAGGAACCCATGCCTTGGTCACACCCTTCCTAGTCTCATGAACCCTAGAAGCATGTGATCTATGAAATTGGGTTCTAGACACTAAGAAAATGAAACTAGGCTCCTTAGGTTGTTATCCTAAACCAGCCTTGTTGTAGACCACCCTTTGGGAATTTAGAATCATATCTAAGGTCTTAGAGCTAGTTGAGAATTTCTCAAGCATATTCTTGAGTTTCTCAACTTCACTCTTTAGGGCATTATTTTCATCCTCAAGAAGCTCTTGATGAAGGTCATCAACCTTATCTTCCCTAAGAGTCTTCAAGTGTTCTACTTCTTCTTTTAATAATTTGATTTCAGTTTTTGATTTCTTAAGCAGTGTAGATAAATGAGCAATAGTCTTATAGCATTTTTCTAAATGTGGAGAGGTTACCTCTTCATCATCCGAAGATGATGAAGCCGCGGTTGATGTATCACTTCCGGAGTCCGATTCCTCCCTTGCCATGAGTGCTAATTGACGAGTGCTTTTCTCCTTCTCTTCCTCCGATGAGCTTGAGGAGGATTCATCCCAAGAAGCTTTGAGAGCTTTCTTCTTCTTGGCCCTTTCTTCCTTCTTCTTGAGTTTCGGACACTCGCTCCGATAGTGTCCTTTCTTGCTACACTCATAACAAGTAATGTTAGTCTTATCAATATTTTGATCAATAGACTTACCTTTCCCTTTGTATCTTCGGCTCCTTCTCATGATTCTTCTCACGAAGTTGGCCATCTCGCTTGATGATGATCCTCCTTCATCATCGGACTCGGAGGAGGATGAGGATGTAGGAATTTCTTTCTCCTTCTTCTTTTCTTTCTTCCTCCTTCCATCCTTGCTCTTTTCTCCTACAACTAAAGCAATACCTTTCTCTTTTTGACCCTTGTTAGCAAGCTCATGAAGTTCCATTTCACAAAAGAATTCATCTAACTTAACAATTGAGAGGTCCTTGGAGACCTTGTAGGCATCTACCATAGATGACCACAATGCATTCCTTGGAAAAGCTTTGAGAGCGTACCTTACGAGATCGCGATTTTCTACGCGTTCATCCACGCAATGAAGACCATTGATGATCTCCTTGAACCTTCCGTGTAGTTCACTTACCGTTTCGTTCTCCTTCATGGTGAGATTTTGTAGTTGGTTTAGGAACAAGTCTCTCTTGGCGATCCGAGAGTCTCGAGTTCCTTCTTGGAGCTCGATGAGCTTGTTCCACAAATCCTTTGCACTCACGAATGGACCTACCTTGACAAGCTGATCTTTGGCTATTCCACATTGTAGTGTGACCACCGCCTTGGCATCGGCTTATCCTTTGCGAGTTTGCTCGGCAGACCACCTCGACGACTCTAGTTCCTTACCTTCTTCATCCTTCGGAGGTGTGAAACCTTCCTTGACCGAGAACCACATGGAGATGTCGGTCTTGAGATAATACTCCATACGACTCTTCCAATATTGGAAATCCGCTCCATCGAAGTAGGGTGGGCGATTGGTACTAAAACCTTCCTTCATAGCCATCTTCTTGCTCTTTAGGGTGTTAATCCGGATGAAGAGCGCCTTGCTCTGATACCACTTGTTAGGACCTTCGGATGGCTAGAGAGGGGGTGTGAATAGCCTCCTTTAAAAATCTAATCAATTTCCTCACAAGAGTTTGTTAGCACAGCGGAAATAAGTAAAATGAAAACTGATGCAAGGAAAAGAACAAACCACCACTAACAAAACGATTTACGAGGTTCAGGGATAACTTGTCCCTACTCCTCGGCGTGTCCGTAAAGTGGACGATCCCTTGATCTTTCGGTAGATCACACCCCGGACAAAATCCGGCTAAGTGTTTCTCCTTCTAGGTGGAGTAACCTCTCCACAAAAGTCACAGAATAGATTTGAAAACAAAGCACAATGGCTTACAGAGTTTTGTGGCTAATGGAATGAACAAATGAAACTTACAGCCACGAAGCAAAACGCATGCAAAGACAGAAGGAAGTCTTTAGTCAAGAGCTCAACAACACAGCCTCTTGATCGACAGAGAGTTTTTCCAGAACCTTAGCAAACCTCTCTTCTTCCTTCTTCTTATTCTGCTTTCTCACTGTCCCGAATCACTGTCACCTGTGTCGAATCGCTGCAACCAACTCAGGCGTCGCCAATCACTCTTCCTTCTCATCTGGTTCTCTGAACTCACACCAATACCATCCATGGTCTTCACTGGTGTCTCTGAGCTCGAACCAATGAGCAAGAGTCCAACTGATCGCGGCCAGTGAACGTTGAAGCCCGAATTGCATCACTTGCAGTGAAATACAGCATAAAGGGCACTTGTTCTTATTCTTCTGATGGAGCTTCATTTAAAATTAACCAATGGCACGATACCTCCAACCTATAACTTAAAAATCTCACAGTAGATGATTTGATCAGGTGAATCAGAAATATCAGAGAAGCAGCAGAAACAAACGACAAGTTGTGGATCAGTCAACAGACCGATCCATAGCTCTCTGGACCGATCAGGACTCATCCTGATCGGTCCGGGAAGAGTATGATCGGTCTGTGGACCGATCAGCCTATGGGTGGATTGGTCCACAGACCGATACCCCCTCTCGCTTTGAGTCCCAGCGTTTTTGATCGCTCCTTTCTGATCGGTCTGTAGACCGATCAGATAACCCACAGAATGCTTCTGTGTGGTTACTGATCGGTCCCCAGACCGATTAGATAACCCACAGAGACTTTCTGTGTGGTCACTGATCGGTCACGAGACCGATCAGGTGACTCATGTATCACTGGATCGGTCTGCCGACCGATCCAGACAACCAGAGTATCACTGGATCGGTCAACAGACCGATCCAATGTTTTGTGTTAGTTTTAGAGCCTCCCAGCCCTAAACCCTAACGTCTTCCTGGTCCAGAGAACGAGCTAGCAAGCCCTCTCTGACCTAGTCCGGAGAACGAGCTACTGAGCCCTCTCCGACTTTGTCCAGTTCAGAGAACGAGCTACCGAGCCCTCTCCGACTTTGTCCGGTTCAGAGAACGAGCTACCGAGCCCTCTCTGACCTAGTCCGGAGATCGAGCTGCCGAGCCCTCTCCGATTTCGTCCGGTCCAGAGAACGAGCTACCGAGCCCTCTCTGACCTAGTCCGGAGAATGAGCTGCCGAGCCCTCTCCGACTTCGTCCGGTCCAGAGAACGAGCTACCGAGCCCTCTCTGACTTTGCGTGCCAAGTATCCGTACTTGGACTTTTCTTCTCCTCATGATCATCCTTGATCATCAATCAGTCTGAGTTTAATTAATATCTGATACAAACTTAAATCAGTGTCAACATCAAAACAACAGCCAGGTCAGACTGTATCAACAGTTACCTCTGAAGAAGGAACCGTCGAAATCTGAGAGCTCGATGCGCCCGTGGTATCATGAGGAGTCTGTCCTTGACTGACAAACTCAATCCCAGCAGACCTCTCTGGTGACTCCGTCGCCAAAGATGCTAACGTCCTCTTGTGTGACCATCCGACACCACGTCTCAGAGCTAGAACATGTGTATATCACTTCATATCAGTTAAATTATTACTCGAGTATTAATACAGTACCAAAATTATAAAATTAATCATTTTACCTATTTACCGTCTGGAGATGTTTTTGTTAGAGTGTATACTAAAAGCCTAGCTTTTGGTATAAACATTTATCTAGAAATAAGAATCACATTGGTCAAATGTCTACATTTGTGATAAATGTAGTTGTTCAATTAATTTGTATTGTAGATAATATGGTGTGTGGTGTCACACACAGAGGATCATGTTATCAGTACCTTATAAATTATAAACAGTAGCTCACGACCAAGATGGAAAGGAACAAACCATTTGAAGGTCGTAGTGTAATTAGGTATTAGTTTATCTTAACTATATAATTACACTAGTACACTTAGAGTGTATTGAGTAGGACCATTAGAGGTCATTTCTTTTATACTGACTTTATAAAGAAACAAAGACCTCAGTTATTATGGAAGTGTGTGCTCTTAATCCTAATATAATAACAAGCACATATATTTGATATTTATTTTTTTAATTTATCAATGGGTGAGATTTAGTTCGATAAATCAATAAGCTCGATAAGTTGGGAAATGATATCACTTATAGTGTGTGTTGTTGATTATAGAAGGAATCTGTGTCCTAGTAATCTAGGTTGAGAATGACCCCAAGAGGAGCTCATAAGGATTGTCATGTTAAACCCTGTAGGTGGACTTAGTCCGACATGACGATAAGGTTGAGTGGTACTACTCTTGGACTAAGATATTAATTAAGTGAGTTGTCAGTAACTCATTTAATTAGTGGACATTCATTATCTTAAACACAGGGAGACTAACACACTCATAATAAGAAGGAGCCCAAAATGTAATTTGGGATTGGTGCGGTAGTTTAATAATAGATCTTTAGTGGAATGAATTATTATTGATGAAATTAAGTTATGTGTTTGGGGCGAACACGGGATGCTTAATTTCATCGGGAGACCAAAATCAATTCCTCCTCTCGGTCCCTATCGTAGCCTCTTGTATATAGAGATTTATACCCACCACATACCCACCTTCTTACCCATCCAATGGGCCGGCCAAGCTAGCTTGGAACCCAAGCTAGGGCCGGTCAAGACCAAATGGTTGAGCCAAGTTGGTGGCCGGCCAAAGCTTGGGTCCCAAGCTTAGGTGGTCGGCCACTAGAATATTAAAAAGGATTTTTTAAAATTATTTCTTATGTGGATATCATGATTTTAAAAGAGAGTTTAAAAATTAAAAATTTCCTTTTATAACTTTCTACAAAAGATTAAGAGAAGAGATTAATCTCTTTCCTTATTTGTAGTTTAAAAGGATGGTTTTAATTTTTGGTAAAAATTTCCTTATTTGTAAATTATCTACATGTTTAAAAGAGAGTTTAAAATTTGAAATCTTTCCTTATTTGTTGTTTAAAGGAGGATTTTAAATTTTAAGAAAACTTTCCTTTTTAACCATGTTCATGATTTAAAAGAGAGTTTAAAATTAAATATTATCTTTTATAAGTTTCTACAAAAGATTAAGAAAAGATTTGATATCTTTCCTTATTTGTAAATTAAAAGAGATTTTAATTTTTAGAGATAACTTTCTTTTTATCCACATGTTAAAAGAAAGATTTTAATTTATTAAATTTCCTTTTTATAAACCAATCATGAAGGGATAAAATTATTAGAGAAATTTTATAAATTTCCGGAAGCAAATAAGGAAGTTTTAATTGGTGTTTAAAATTTTATTTGCTTGGAAGTTTAATGTTGTGGCCGGCCAAATAAAATTGAGAAAGAATTTTATTTTTAATTAAATAAATTTTCCTTTTCAATGGAAAAAGAATTAAGGAAGTTTTTATTAAAATTTCTTTATTTGCCAAGATCAAGGATTATAAAAGAGGGGGTAGAGGAGGCTTCAAGGCGAACGACTCTATTCTATTTTTCCTCTCTTTTCTCCTTGGGTGTGGCCGGCCCTTTCTTTCCTCTCCTCTCCTTTGTGTGGTCGAAACCTTCTCATGGTGGAGATAGCTTTGGTGGCTGGAACTAAGAAGGAGAAGAAGGAGAGAAAAGAAGCCTCTTTTCTAGCATCCCTTGGAGCATGGTGGTGGTGGCCGAACCTCTTCATCCTAGGAGAAGTTTTGATGGCCGAAACTTGTAAGGAAGAAGAAGGTGCTTGGTGGTTCTCATCTTGGAAGATCGTTACCCACACAACGTCCGAGGTTAGAAGAGGAATACGGTAGAAGATCAAGAGGTCTTTCTAAAAGGTATAACTAGTAATTTTTCTTTCCGCATCATACTAATTATTTTTGGAAATAATACTAAATACAAGAGGCATACGATTCTAGTGTTTCGAATTTGTTTTCGATATAGTGTTTCTTTATTTTTTTCCTTGTGATTTGATTGTTCTTTTCGGTTGACCTAAAGTTATTTTAGGAAATTAAATATTAGCTTTCTATAAAAGGTTTTGTCTAGTCGGTGGTGGTTGCTCCCATATCCAAGAAGGCCGTGTGCCTCGCCACGTCAGTACTGGGAACCAATTATGGAAATTAATATTTAATGGAATTAATAACTTAAGGTGATTTGGGTCGAACGTGTTAAGTTCTGCATGAGACCCAAGTCAAAACCTAAAAGAACAAATAGATTAAGTTTTGGATCAAACGTGTTAAGTTCCGCAGGCGATCCAAAATTTAATTTAAAAGAACACATGGTAGCTAGGAAAAGGTTCAGACCTTTGTACAAAATTTTTGTACAGTGGAACCTCTAGGTTTTCCGAGTAGCAACCAACAGTTTTGTCGCTGCCAAATCCCTAATTATAACCTTTCCTTGATGAGGTCAAATAATATCTCGAAATTCTGAACAAAGAAAAATCGACGGAAATCTGTACAAATTCGAAACAGAATTCCGAAACATGAAGATAACGGAAATCTGTACAAATCCGAAAAATACCCAGATTAACTCGCAAAACTTAGCTCTGATACAAAATAAATTGTCACGCCCCGGGGGAGTCCTTGCTAGAGGAAATTTTCGCAGCATCTCCCCTGTGTAGGTGACAATATGGGACCTAACTACATAGCCCTCAAGGCTCACAATCATCAGCCAACACAGTTGGAACATATACCATGCAATAATAAAATGATCCACGCAGTTAAAATATATCAACCTCCAACTATCATCACAATACAAAAAGAAATTGAAAATAACATCCAAACTTACCTCTTCTGCCGTCCGACAGGCACGTAGCAAAACATATCAAATAGAAACCCACCAAGCAAGCAAAAGACCAACCATTACAATACCTTAAGAAAAACCATACAAATTCAGGGTGCAAAACCAATACAAGTCTGAAACACAGCTCTAAGTAAATAAACAGAATACCAAAAGACCAATACGTAAACTCTTGTGACAAGGGGAATAGCAACTGGAACCTCCTGACAGCTTCAATCTGAAATATGAATAAATCAACGATGTGAGTTCAACAACTCAGCGGATATCGAATAGACATGCATAATAAGATATAACTAACAGTAAAAATCATGCGGTACAGTTTCCTGAATAAAAGTAGAAAATGCAGACTGAAAAGGCTGAAGAAACTATACTCACTAGAACCTCCTATCCGAAAATAAGGGTCATCAGACCATATACAAAATGTCACCTGTATGCATGTCAATCATATGCAACCACCAAAATGCAACATACATAATGCAGCAAGCATAAACAATAAATGCAATCCATGCATATGATGCAAAAATGACATAGTCACCCCTGACGCCAGTCAGCCATCTCACACGCGATGGTAAGACCGAGTGGGTAGGGCTATGCCAACTGTGCACTCTGCCATCACTGCTACTGAGTGACCGAGTGGATAGGATGTTGTCAGAGTACACCTATCCTCTTACCCCAAACATAGTGGGGGAGCCTATGCTCTCATCTCCCTATATCATGGTCAAGGGGAGGGATCCCTGCTCGCTACACGCTGCAATCATCACTACCCATGAGCAGACCAGCGGAGCCTTGACAGAACAAACTGCATATACCCTGCCCGATGTACCACTAGTCCATGAGTGGTTGTGTGTACAGATCATGTACCTGGCGATGTGCTCAACTATAATGGAGCCGACAATCGCTCAGCATGCAATCATGCAAGATGGTGCATGACACTACAACATATAAATCCTGACACCTCTATAATATATACTAAAAGGTAAATAAATCCATACAATGATCTAGGTAACAATAAACTAGGTACACAAGTCAGACATGTCAAATAACTAGACTACTACACAGTAGAACAATGTATGTCACTATTTCTATGAACAGGAGTAAACATGGCAACAAACAAGAGAATATAAGTATGAATGCATAACAGATTGGAATATAGGCAGACTATAAGACCAAGAAGTGACATACCAAAGTAGAAGTAAATACAATCATTACTACTAGCTATAAACTACTATGCATATCAAAAAATGACCATATCAAGGAGATAAGTCAGAGGTACCCGCCTTAAAAATGAGATCGAATCAAACCAATCCGACGATGAGACACCCATCTCGAATCAAAGTCCTGCAATAACAAGTATAATTTAGCTACTCCCACGTACATGAAATAGCTAAACCAAATTCCTATTTACCAGGAACCCTAATTCATTCATTATCCTTGGTTAATTAACTAAAATCGGATCTAACCCAAAGCTTAGATTAGATCCAACATTTTAACCTCAATCGTTTCTGAAACCACATGATCAGCTATCCCTAACCATACCCGCATTAATTCAGATTTAAGCTACAGCAAGAAATAAATTCCCAACACCTTACCCTCAAATCAAGCCACCTCTGTTAACTCACGACCAACTAGAGATGGTCGAAAAATGGCTTGCCGGAACTATGGTTGATCCACAGTTCTGTTAACTACACTTCAAACACAATCCTCAGTCTACATCAACTACTATCCAAACAAAATCCCTAAATCCAAACTAAGATAAGTCAACAGAGTTTGTAACAAGAATTCGTTACCCAATTGGCTTCCTTCTTCTCTGGTAGTAACTCACTATTGCCAGCGGTAATGTTACCTATGGTGATCGACTAGAGACAACAACCAACGGCTTCAATCAGAGTAGAGATGGGGAAAGTGTAAAATACCGGAAAAAAATGACGAATAATGATAAGTGAATTTTTGGAAATTTTTTAGAAATTTTTCAGGAATTTTTCGGAGACCGTATGGACGAGTTTACGGGGATAGAAACGGGGCCCGGGGAAAGCCTGTTTAGGTTACCCAATTTAAGTGAGGAAAAGTTTTATTTTTTCCTTTTTGGTTTTCTTTTATCTTTATTTTGTTTTCTCCTCCTCTTCTGTCGCCGTGTCCCCAAGCCTTCCCCGCGCGCCTTCTCTTCCTCTCACGCGTGCCCTAACCGGCGCCGCAACCGCCGCTGCCTCCCTCTCCTCTGCCCGACGCCGACGACACCAGGGAACAGAGAGTCGGCGATTGAGCATCTCCTCCCTCCCTCTTCCTTTCTTCTTCTCTGTCTCTGCCACTAAGGTCGGGATGCGCCGCCGCCCCTCTCAGCCGGAAACTACCTCCAAGCCGAAGCCCTAGCCGCGGTGAGGTCTGAGCCCATTCCCCCTGCCGCCAGCAATGTCAAGCACTTCTGACCAGTGCCACCGGCCTTCCTTTTTTCCCTAGCGCCGGTGGCCGCGAGCCCTAATTGTGGGCGTAGGGTTCTGCCAAACCCTCTTCTCCATTTGGTTGATCTCTCGCTGTGCCCTAGTTTGGGTTCACAGCCGCCGCCGCTCCTCTGCCCTAGCCTCAGCCGACGCCCCACTCCGATGCTGACAGCCACCACCAAGCCCATTTTCTCCTTCTGATTCTTCACTACCGGTCGCGGTTGCTGCTCTCCTCTAGGACAGTCACTGGAATTGGAGTTCTCTCCGACCACAGATCTTCTTCTTCGTGTCGTGGACAGAAGCAGAGCATCCAAGTCGTTCCTGTGGTCCCGTTTTGTTGTACCGTGCCCTAGCAGTGGTTGAAGTGGTAAGGGAGATTATTTTACTGCTGGATTTCAGTTGTGATTGTGCATCTCATCTCAGTATTGTGATGATTGGGTGTGGGATTGCTAATTTAGAGTTTATGGTTTGGTTGGGCAGTAATTTCTCTTAGTGTTGACCACTGTTATCGACAGGAGGATGTTACGGTCGCGAGGCAACTGTAGAGTCCTCAGATTTGGGAGGGACAGTGATTTCATCTACGCTGGCAGAGAGTTATACCAGCTATACGTCATTGGTGGAGCCATCAATTCTGGTGAGTGGTTAGCATTGATAAATGTGTAGTCTAATCTAATGGATTATAGACTTAGTTTATGTGTTCTTGGATTAAATTGATGTGAAGGATTTGAGTTGGATGCGATCTCTTGGACTTATTGAGGACGGTTGATACGACATGCGTATGAAGGCGGGTACCTCTTGACTTATCTTTTATGATATTATCATTTGGATATGCATAGTATTTAATAACTACAAGCAATGAACATGTTTGCCTTTGGTATGTCACTGTTTGATATCCATAGCATGTTAGGTTTGTCGCCTGTGATGTATCCGTGCTTATATCTCGTGATTTGTTGCCATGTGTATCTTACTGCCATGAGTATCTTAGTTTCTAGAGTGACATACCATGCTTTACTGAGGTTAGGATTAGGCTCTGGATTTTTGTTTCTGGCATGTGTATCCAAATTATCTGATACTTAGGTTTTTATGCCATGCCTGGATTATGTATTTCTATTAGTATATTATATATGATTCGTGTACCTAGACCTTGTGGCTTTGATTTGTGCATATTGTTGGTACATATGCTATGGAAGAGGGATAGGTTTAGGATCTATGTTGTTATACCATAGAGGACCTGTATACCCTAGATCCGTGGATTTGACCTACTGATACTGTGGTACTCATATTATATATATATGGATTTTTCTATGCTGATCAGGATATACCATACTTGTTATGTTCAGGACATATGTTTTGATATTCTATCTGACCTGTGTACTCTAGATTTTGGTATGTGACCACCGCTTTTACAGTACCCATTTTGTATATATGGATATGGTTATGTTGATCAGTTTTTGCTATGCATAGTGTCATGCATCATGATTGCATGCTGTGCGATTGTCGGCTCAACTATGGTTGAGCCCATCGCCAGTTACATGTACTGCACACACCCCCACTCATGGTTTAGTGGTATATCAGGCAGGTGTGTGGCGGTTCTACTATTTGGCTCCGTTGATCATATGACTCAGCGTGGTAGCCGGCAATCAGTTCCGCTCCGTTTGGCTCCGCTGGCATTTAGTGTAGCTGCGTGGTAGTCGGCAAATGGTGGACTCTGTTTGGCTCCGTTAGTCTGGTGACTCAGCGTGGTAGCCGGCAGAGATTTCCTCCCCGTCATCATGTACCGGGAGATGAGAGCATTGAGCTCCCCCATTTATGATTTGGGGTCATAGGACAGGAGTACTCCGACAGCATTCCGTCCACTCGGTCACTGTTCAGGAGCAGTAATGTTAGAGTGCACGGTCATCACATGCATTGATTGCCTTTATTTGTTTGTGTTTGCTGCACTTATACTCTGCATTTTGGTGGATGCATTTGTTTGACATGCATACAGGAGACATACTGCGTATTGGTTTGATGACCTTTTAGATCAGGATAGGAGTTCCTGGTGAGTACAGCTTCCTTGGTTACTTATCAGTTTTGTATATTTCCTATATATTATTCGGAAGCTGTATTCCATGTTTATTGTTGTTAGATATATCTTCCTAGGCATGTCTATTGGTATTCGCTGAGTTGTTGAACTCACCCCCGTGGACACTATCTTTTCAGGTACCAGGTTATTTATGGTGTCGCTTGGAGCATCCTGTCTGCTGGTCCCTGCGTCACATCAGAGACATATCGCTGCCTTTCTGTTGTTTATCTTGGTATATGAAATTTCTGTATTTCGAATTGTGTTCTGGTTTTTGTTTCCGGGTGTTATGTTGTTGGTTGTGTAAGCCTAGCCGGCTAGCAGTTTTGTGTTTGGTTGTATTTGGTTTCTGTCAGTTTTTTTGTGTTTTGGTTTTGATACAGCCGAGTGGGCTGCTTTACTTTTAACTGCGTGGTTGTGTCAGCCAGAGGCTGAATTTGATATTAACTGCGTGGTGTTTGTTTTCTTTTATTGTTATGATTCCAGCCGCATGTGGCTGAGGTATATTATGCCTGTAGAAGTGCTTCAGATTGTCACCCGTACAGGGGAGGTGCTGCCGAAATTTCTTCGGACAGAGACTCCCTCGGGGCGTGACAATTTAGTGGTATCAGAGCAGGTATACGATACTTGCTATGTGTTTTGGATTTTCGAGATTTATCTGATACCAATTTATTTGGTATCAGAGCTCGGCTTACGAGTCTTATTTTCCCTGTGTTTCGGATTTCGTGATTTGGTTTTCTCGATGTGACTTTTCGGATTTTGGGACCTGGCAGCAGCAAGACATCTCCAAGCTATAGGAGGTATGTTGGTATACTGTTATCCTACCTTTTTGTTAGTATATGCACCGTTGACTATTACAGTTTATGACATGTATTAGCACTCTTTACTAGTACCTGTCTAGTTGAGATATCATATATTTTATGTATTAGGTAAAACTCTGATGATGATCGACCTTGATAGAGATTAAGGGTTACAGATTCTGGTGATTTATCATATCATACACCAGTAGTTTTTTTAGCTGCTGTTACTATTAGTTGGTTAGCAGATTGAGGCACATACCAGCCTCTGCTATTATTAGCTGGATAGTGGATAGTATCTATATATTCATGCTGACTTAGCTAGTAGAATACCATATTACCTCAGTTAATTTCATCAGTAAATATTGGTTTACTCTTGTTAGATTGGTCAGTAGAAGTCTGATTTACACTTGTTGATTTGGGTAGTCGTGTATTGATATACCTTAGTTGCTTGTGGAGGATTAAGGTATTCTTGATTAGTTAGTAGATGACTGATTTAGTTTTGTTGGTTTGATTAGTAGGGGACAGTCATACTCTATTTTTAGAGGTTCGAATCTTTTGATTATTTGTGCTTAGTTAGATATCTAGAGTACATTTGGGTACATGACTTGTACTGATGTGGAAAAGACTGAATTAGCCGTATACCATTATCGGTTTGGTCAGTCTATAGAGGATCCTATTCCATGTGGACTTTTATTTTAGACTGTATGCACCTAGTTGGATAACATAGAAGGTAGCATATGGAATATCAAGTTGATTGGATTAAATATGCTGATTCTGCATATCTATGTGGTGTACATATGATTATTATGTGTTGTAGGAGTGTTATGATGGATGGTTTAAATTGCATGTAGTAGGTGTATATTTGTCCAGATGATGATTATTGTGGGTATACTTTTCCAGTCTGATTGTTGTGGGGTTCTAGTAGATTTTACCCGTGTTTGATTGTTTTACTGGAGGTATCTTATCGTTTTAAATCTGTGTCGTGGTATGTGCACATGGGTGTGAGTGTCTTATTGGAAGTATCTTGTTGATTAGGTTTGATTTGTGAGTGCACCTGAGTTTAGTATGCTTTACTGGAAGTATATGTTGATTATACTCTTGGCATAGGTGTATATATGTCAAGTGAATGTTGTTTGAGGTGTATTGTCAATTATACCTATATTGATATGTGCACACGGGTTCGGTATGCATTGTTGGAGGTATCACGATGGTTTATACCTTTGTTATGAGTATGTTTGGTGTGTACTAAAAGGAGGATTATATCGATCATACATATGTTGTGTGTGCACGTGTGCCAGGTGTATGGTTGGTAGCATCATGATGAGTCTACTTATGTGGAATGTAGAATGTTAAATGTCTATATTATGACATTAGTTGTATTACCCTGTCAACTAATTCTCCTATTAGTGGGTGATCGATCCACTAGGATGATGATATAGTTGACTATGGATTTGATTTGATTACTGGATTGTGATACCCTAGGTTAACCACAGTGATCTGTGGTAGAGAGATCTCATGCAGTCTCTAGCTAGATAGTTAGGTGCCTTGGACACTTATGTATTGTTGGTGGTGGAGCGTTGCTCCCACACATGTTATGGATTGTCTGTGGTGGAGAGTTACTCCCACCTATTGCGGATTGCTTGTAGCGGAGTATTGCTCTCATGTTTATTGTAGATACATATTTGGGATTATTTTGTGGTGGAGCGTTGCTCCCACATATGTAAGATTTCTTGTGGTAGAGCGTTGCTCCCACCTATGTGGTATTTCGTGTGATGGAGCGTTGCTCTCACACTAGAGGATCTATTCCTTGGTGATTTATGTTGTTGGTGATTAGATTTCTGATTTATTATCAGAGATCATATGGTTAGGAATGTCTGTGATACGGACATTATGTGTCTTGGTTTTACCATTAGGGCTTGCGGAGCCTTAGATGTTTGAGGGGCTCGATGATTCTGGTATTCCGAGGATGTTTGGATCGGTTTCCATTGTCTTTGTTGACGATGTTGCGATTTATTACGAATCCGAGGTGAGTCTCGTACACCACCTTTGCTTAGATCTAGAGATGTTTCGACGGGAACATCTATATGTGAAGATCAGTAGTGCGTATTTTGGTAGTCTCCTGTGAGATGTTTGAGACATGGGCACCAGTAGAAGTGTACCGTGGTTCCATAGGAGATGGAGGTTGTTATCGTTGGGAGTAGTCGTAGTCTATACAGGAGACTCGAAACTTCCTTTGTTTGGCTCGATATTTCCGGAGATACGTTGAAGGTTTCTCACGGATTGCTCTGCTACTTACCGCCTGACCAGGAAAGGCGTAAAGTTCACTTGGACTGAGGATTGCAAGACTAGCTTATAGGAGCTGAAGCGGAGACTAGTGTCGGCTCCGATTTTGGCTTTACCTTCTGGAGAGGACGGATATGTCCTCTACATCGACGCATCTATTCAGAGTTTGAGCGCTGTTCTGATGCAGCACGATAGAGTAGTCTCCTATGCTTCTCGTCGGTTGAAGGAGCATGAGAAGAACTACCCTGTACATGATCTGGTGCTAGTCACCATTATTTTTCCATGAAGATTAGACGACATTATTTATATGGCATTACATTTGAGATTCTTAATGACCATAAGAGTCTCAAATATCTGTTTATTTAGCTCAAATATCTATTTATTTAGAAGGAACTTTGTTTCTGACAGACGAGATGGATGGAGTTCCTGAAGGATTATGATTGTACCTTTAGCTATCACCCGGAGAGAGCTAATGTGGTTGCCGATGCACTTAGCAGGAAGTCCAGAGGGACTTTAGCTTGCCATCGAGTTGTGGTCACAGACTTGATTCAAGGTTTCTCCGATTTGGGCCTTGAGGGGATAGGACAGACAGAGCAGGGTAATCTGGTTACCATGGTTGTTCAGTCGTCGATCAGGACGAGGATCTGAGAGCCCTAGGCTGTTGATCAGTGTTTGCAGTTTATTTGCAGCCAGTAGCTTCCGGGCAGCAGACCGAGTTCACACGAGACGAGGAGGGTGTTATACACTTCCGAAGCAGATTATGCGTAATTCAGTCTCATCCGGTCTTATAGGAGTTACTTCCGGAGGCTCATCGCTCATGATTTGCTGTCCATCCAAGCGGTACCCGTATGTATCGAGATTTGAGACGTTCCTATTGGTGGAACGGTACCCGTCTTATCTGTCAGCAGGTGAAGGCTGAGCACCAGAGACCTGCAGGATTACTTCAGCGGATTCCTATTCCTGAGTGGAAGTGGGATCACATCACTATGGACTTTGTGGTGGGTTTGCCGAGGACACGACGAGGCCATGACGCGATTTGGGTAATCTTTGATCAATTAACCAAATCCGCGCATTTCTTAGCGATCCGGAGGACTGATTCCCTGGATCGATTGGCAGATCTGTATTGTCGAGAGATCATCAGACTACATGATGTTCTGTTGAGTATTATTTCGGATAGAGATCCACGGTTTACGTCTCGTTTCTGGCAGAGTCTGGAGCAGACCTTGGGCGCACAGCTCCGATTCAGTACAGTTTTCCATCCACGGACAGATGAACAGTCAGAGCGGACTATTCAGACTCTTGAGGACTTGCAGAGATCATGTGTTATGGATTTCGGAGGCAGTTGGGAGGACCATTTGTCATTGGTAGAATTCGCCTACAACAACAGCTTGCATTTGGCTGTCCAGATGGCACCGTTGAAGCGTTGTATGGTAGGCCTTGTCGGACACCTATTCTCTGGATGAGGTTGGGGAGGCCCAGTTGTTGGGACCTCATAGAGCTCAGCATGAGGCGGAGTTGGTCCGTACTATTAGACGGAGAGTGTTAGAGGCACAGGATTGCCAGAAGAGTTATGCTGACCGGAGTCGGAGACTCTTAGAGTTCTCCATTTGCGAGCGAGTTTCACCCACGAAAGGGGTGAAGAGATTTTGCCTCAGGGGTAAGCTGGCCCCGCGGTATATTGACCCTTTCGAGATCTTGGAGAGGATCGGAGCGGTAGCTTACCGACTGGCACTACCACCGTCCCTGTCAGGCTTTCACGATGTTGTTCACGTATCTATGCTGAGGAGATACGTACTTGACCCGACGCATGTGCTGACAGATGTCTCAGTTCCAGTTCAGCCTGACATTTCTTATGAGAAGGTTCCGATACGGATTCTGGACCGGAATGAGCGTCAGTTGCGGAACAAGACTATCCGACTGGTTAAAATCGGATGGCAGCATCATTCGGACAAGGAGGCTACTTGGGAGCTCGAGGATACGATCCGAGCTCGATATCCCCATCTTTTCACTTGAGGTATGTGATTTATTTACCGTTCAGCATTTATACTCTATATCTGTTGTAAGTAATTGCTGATGGTAGATAACGAAATTTGGGGACCAAATTTTTATAAGTGGGGGAGAATGTAAAATACCGGAAAAAATATGACGAATAATGATAAGTGAATTTTTCAGAATTTTTTAGAAATTTTTCAGGAATTTTTCGGAGACCGTATGAACGAGTTTACGGGGATAGAAACGGGGCCCGGGGAAAGCCTGTTTAGGTTACCCAATTTAAGTGAGGAAAAGTTTTAGTTTTTCCTTTTTGGTTTTATTTTTTCTTTATTTTGTTTTATCCTCCTCTTCTGTCGCCGTGTCCCCAAGCCTTCCCCGCGCGCCTTCTCTTCCTCTCACGCGTGCCCTAACCGGCACCGCAACCGCCGCTGCCTCCCTCTCCTCTGCCCGACGCCGACGACACCAGGGAACAGAGAGTCGGCGATTGAGCATCTCCTCCCTCCCTCTTCCTTTCTTCTTCTCTGTCTCTGCTACTAAGGTCGGGATGCGCCGCCGCCCCTCTCGGCCGGAAACTACCTCCAAGCCGAAGCCCTAGCCGCGGTGAGGTCTGAGCCCATTCCCCCTGCCGCCAGCAATGTCAAGCACTTCTGAGCAGTGCCACCGGTCTTCCTTTTTGCCCTAGCGCCGGTGGCTGCGAGCCCTAATTGTGGGCGTAGGGTTCTGCCAAACCCTCTTCTCCATTTGGTTGATCTCTCGCCGTGCCCTAGTTTGGGTTCACAGCCGCCGCCGCTCCTCTGCCCTAGCCTCAGCCGACGACCCACTCCGATGCTGACAGCCACCACCAAGCCCATTTTCTCCTTCTGATTCTTCACTACCGGTCGCGGTTGCTGCTCTCCTCTAGAACAGTCACTGGAGTTGGAGTTCTCTCCGACCACTGATCTTCTTCTTCGGGTCGTGGACAGAAGCAAAGCATCCAAGTCGTTTCTGTGGTCCCATTTTGTTGTACCGTGCCCTAGCAGTGGTTGAAGTGGTAAGGGAGATTATTTTACTGCTGGATTTCAGTTGTGATTGTGCATCTCATCTCAGTATTGTGATGATTGGGTGTGGGATTGCTAATTTAGAGTTTATGGTTTGGTTGGGCAGTAATTTCTCTTAGTGTTGACCACTGTTATCGACAGGAGGATGTTTCGGTCGCGAGGCAACTGTAGAGTCCTCAGATTTGGGAGGGACAGTGATTTCATCTACGCTGGCAGAGAGTTATACCAGCTATACGTCATTGGTGGAGCCATCAATTCTGGTGAGTGGTTAGCATTGATAAATGTGTAGTCTAATCTAATGGATTATAGACTTAGTTTATGTGTTCTTGGATTAAATTGATGTGAAGGATTTGAGTTGGATGCGATCTCTTGGACTTATTGAGGACGGTTGATACGACATGCGTATGAAGGCGGGTACCTCTTGACTTATCTTTTATGATATTGTCATTTGGATATGCATAATATTTAATAACTACAAGCAATGAACATGTTTGCCTTTGGTATGTCACTGTTTGATATCCATAGCATGTTAGGTTTGTCGCCTGTGATGTATCCGTGCTTATATCTCGTGATTTGTTGCCATGAGTATCTTATTGCCATGAGTATCTTAGTTTCTAGAGTGACATACCATGCTTTACTGAGGTTAGGATTAGGCTATGGATTTTTGTTTCTGGCATGTGTATCCAAATTATCTGATACTTAGGTTTTTATGCCATGCCTGGATTGTGTATTTCTATTAGTATATCATATATGATTCGTGTACCTAGACCTTGTGGCTTTGATTTGTGCATATTGTTGGTACATATGCTATGGAAGGGGGATAGGTTTAGGATCTAGGTTGTTATACCATAGAGGACCTGTATATCCTAGATCCGTGGATTTAACCTACTGATACTATGGTACTCATATTATATATATATGGATTTTTCTATGTTGATCGGGATATACCATACTTGTTATGTTCAGGACATATGTTTTGATATTCTATCTGACCTGTGTACTCTAGATTTTGGTATGTGACCATCGCTTTTACAGTACCCATTTTGTATATATGGATATGGTTATGTTGATCAGTTTTTGCTATGCATAGTGTCATGCATCATGATTGCATGCTGTGCGATTGTCGGCTCCACTATGGTTGAGCCCATCGCCAGTTACATGTACTGCACACACCCCACTCATGGTTTAGTGGTATATCAGGCAGGTGTGTGGCGGTTCTGCTGTTTGGCTCCGTTGGTCATATGACTCAGCGTGGTAGCCGGCAGTCAGTTCTGCTCCACTGGCATTTAGTGTAGCAGCGTGGTAGCCGGCAGATGGTGGACTCTGTTTGGCTCCGTTGGTCAGGTGACTCAACGCGGTAGCCGGCAGAGATTTCCTCCCCGTCATCATGTACCGGGAGATGAGAGCATTGAGCTCCCCCATTTATGATTTGGGGTCACAGGACAGGAGTACTCCGACAGCATTCCGTCCACTCGGTCACTGTTCAGGAGCAGTGATGTTAGAGTGCACGGTCATCACATGCATTGATTGCCTTTATTTGTTTGTGTTTGCTGCACTTATATGCTGCATTTTGGTGGATGCATTTGTTTGACATGCATACAGGAGACATACTGCGTATTGGTTTGATGACCCTTTAGATCAGGATAGGAGTTCCTGGTGAGTACAACTTCCTTGGTTACTTATCAGTTTTGTATATTTCCTATATATTATTCGGAAGCTGTATTCCATGTTTATTGCTGTTAGATATATCTTCCTAGGCATGACTATTGGTATTCGCTGAGTTGTTGAACTCACCCCCGTGGACACTATCTTTTCAGGTACCAGGTTATTTATGGTGTCGCTTGGAGCATCCTGTCTGCTGGTCCCCGCGTCACATCAGAGACATATCGCTGCCTTTCTGTTGTTTATCTTGGTATATGAAATTTCTGTATTTCGAATTGTGTTCAGGTTTTTGTTTCCGGGTGTTATGTTGTTGGTTGTGTAAGCCTAGCCGGCTAGCAGTTTTATGTTTGGTTGTATTTGGTTTTTGTCAGTTTTTGTTGTGTTTTGGTTTTGATACAGCCGAGTGGGCTGCTTTACTTTTAACTGCGTGGTTGTGTCAGCCAGAGGCTGAATTTGATATTAACTGCGTGGTGTTTGTTTTCTTTTATTGTTATGATTCCAGCCGCATGTGGCTGAGGTATATTATGCTTGTAGAAGTGCTTCAGATTGTCACCCGTACAGGGGAGGTGCTGCCGAAATTTCTTCGGACAGAGACTCCCTCGGGGCGTGACAGAAAGAAACTTGGGCTTGAATCCTCGCTCTTGGTCGAAGACCAAACCCGTGTAAAGGTGGCGCCTCAGATCAGGAAAACGAGCACTCGGTTGGCGGTGGATCGGGAGCTATGGCACCGGCTCTAGGGAAGAGGGGAGGCACTCAGTGGTGAAGATGGGAGAGGTCAAGCCTCCGGTGGTCGGCGATATACTGGCGGTGCTAGAGCAAAGAGAAGGGGGGTCGGCACTAAGGGAAAGGGCTCGATTTTCCTTGGCCGAGGGGTTTTATTCGCGAGGGAGAAGAAGAAACGAAGCGGCGCTAGGTTGAGGGAGATAAAGGAATCGAGAATGGGAGGCGGCAACGCGAGCTCGACAAAGAGGAAGAGGGGAAGAGGAAGAGAGAAGTAGCATCGGGAGGAAGGGCGTGCGGTGGTGAGAGGAGAGTAAATAATTAGGTTTTATAAATATATAACTTAGTTTTATTTAATTATAACCTAAGTTAGTTCCTCAATCAAATCCCACTTGAGTGGTATTCCAAACAGACTTTCCTCTGGCCCAATAATTTATCTACTTAACATACGTCATAAGAGCTCCGAAATATTCCCAGAAAATTTCTAAAAATTCCTAAAAATTTTGTCAAGATTATTTCTCAAATAACCTTATTATTTAATTATTATTTTGTATGGTATTTTATACTAACACTCCTACAAAACTTAATGTTTGTTTCAACCTCAACATCAAGTCATGAATGATCTAATTTTTGGCACTAATAGCTATGGTTTGGGAAATCATTAAACTTAGAACTTTTTACTCCAAGAAATTCCCAAGCAGCATGAGTTTTTCCAAACACAGCAGCATATCCTTGACCCACCTTAGTACTACAAAGATTGGATTGATCATTAAAATTTTAATTATAGAAGCATGCAAGATGTTGATCAATCTTTTCAAGCATCGTAGAGCCTATCAGAATTTTAGGGTGATTTAACACTATATGGACTACATCAATCTCAACATATTGAGCTAATTTTCTGGGAAGAATCCCCAGACTTAGAAACTCTAGCACCTAGTCAGATGAAGATCACAACACAAGTTTCTGAAGAGTTAATAGTTTAATGAGGGATCTGGATTCTATGAACATTACAACAAATTGATGAAGATTTTTCCGATGAGGATGATCAATTTGAAATTTTTGATAAAGCCACCACTTATGATGATGATGTGGTGGATAAAAGTGTAGGGATATGTACTATAGAAGAAATGTCCTGAGAATCATCTCCTTTGATCACATAACCAATTGACACTATGGAATTTGTAAGAGTGGAATTGGTTGATGATAAATGTGTAGGGTCTGGTGCAGTGGAAGTAAAGCCCCAAGAATCACCACATTCAAAGGTACCACTGTAAGGTAATAGGTTGCTAAATACACAATCGCGCAACGGAAAAACCTATTACTCCAGAAGATCCATGCGAAGGGAAACAAAACTTTATACTAAGTTAGATCTAAAACATGATGAAGTATACCTTTGTTGCGTGCTCACGGACTCCCGACAGCTCGGATCTCAGCATGAACACACACTCGCACCTGTATGGTATCCACACGAACAAGGGTTCGTTTGTCTCACAAACTCACTAAGTGGAGATACCTACTGATAACCATGATTTAGCTATATTATTTTAATTCATAATGCATGCTTTTAATGGTTTATTCATAGCCTAATCTCACATTTACATTACATTTCATAAATTGCATATGATCATGGACTTAATTACAATTTAGCTAATTATCACGGTATTTGATGCTAATATTTGATTATCATTTTGTAGGCATCAAAAGGGTTTTGGACCCAATCAGATCAGGCCACACTTGGGCTCAAATCTAGGGCTAAACGGAGTGATCAAGCCTTGGAGTGTTTTGGACCGTCCATTGAAGATTAAGCAGATTTGAGCCATCCATTGAAGATCCGGCTTATCCGACCTAATGAGGAGCATATTTGGACAGTAGATGAAGATCGATACTGTTGGATCAGATTTTTGGCTATTTTCCACCGTTGATCAAGCTTCGAGAATTCTCAGCCATCTGATCAGATTTGGGAGAGTTTAAATACCGTGAGAAGCTACAGTGAACAGGAGCTCGGTTCACGATTTTGAGCTACAGTGCCTTCGTCTTCTTCTCCGCGATGCCGATGCTCCCATTCCTCAAATCAGATCCGAGAGCTTACCTTCTTCAACGACTGCGATCCCGAGCTGCCGACGTTCATCTTCCGGTGACCAGAGAGCATTGAAGGAGGTTTCCCGATTGCGATTTTGATTTTGTTCCACCGCCACATACCCGGTTGAGGAGGTTTCTAGATCGGCGTTGTTCGCATCCATCAGATGCTTAAGGGAGGTCTCCTGGAAGCTACTGATTTCTTTCCAATCTCCATTTCACAGCAATACTTGGACGATGTGGCCATTCGATCCGGTTTGCAAATTCACAGATTTATACTCTGTTCTTCGGATGGTGAGATTACCAGATGAATGTGAGCTTGAATGGAGGTTTCCAAGAGCGATGAACATCACTTGGTAATAGTTGGAAGTTTCGGGATTGTGTGTTGAATGCTTAAGGGGTTCCGAGAGCATTTCTATTGTTACAGCAGATTGATGAGGAGTTTTGTTCCGGATTTGTTTGAGGAATGCTTAGGGTTTTGTTTTCTTTATCTTTGCCTTTAATTTGTCCTTGAACTGGCTCAGATATGAAGATCTGATTCTTTCTTTGCAATTCCTTTCCTGTTTGTTTTTCTTTGATGCAATCCCAATCTTATTTAACTTCTAACTGATTTCTGATTTGAATTTGGTATTTCTGTGAATACAAATCTGTGTTTAGTTTTTAGTCTTAAATTCAGAAAATTCTTGTTCTGTGCTCAGATTTGTTGAGATAGTGCTTGAGTTTAAATGTTGAATGAATCATTGAGTATTTACATTGTTGCCTCTTTTTACATTCTTGATTTAGGAGGTGAATTGAAGTTTTGCTAGTTAATGAATTAATTTCAATGGTGCAAGTTGAGGTGTTAATGAATTATTTGATCTTTGAGTAAGATTCAGAGTTGAATGTTAGATTGGTTCATGTAAGATTGGTTAAGTTTCAAGTCTTAAATGTTAATCTCTTATTGTGGTTATCAATTAAAGGTTTAGTGATTGTTTTTCTTGCTGCACTGATGCATTTAAATTCTATTAGTTGATATTGAATTTAATTGTTGGTAAGTTGATGTTGAATTAACCTTGATGATTTAAGAGTATGATTGGAACCAATTCAAGAATGCACACACACTTATTAGTTATCCTTGAAAAAATACGACTTGGGACTCTTTACTACACATGTTTCATTTAGTTTATGTGAGTTCCAATCTTTATTAATTTGGGGTGCCACGTGACATGCAAATGGCTAACACCAAATTTTGGCGTCGTTGCCGGGGAGCAACTAACTAGTAGTGTGTGTTTATTTTAGATTGTGCATTGCATTGATTGATTTTATTGTTAGTATCTTTCTTGATTTGATTGCTTATTCTTTTTGTATTTTCATGTTGGTTTATTCTTGAATTTTTAAGTGCTTTACTGTTCACAATTTCATGTGTTTGAAACTTTATGCTTTTGAGTTTTCTAATCTTGATTTTTAGTGTTGTAGTAAAGAACAGGAGATTTTTTTAGCATGGATCCATATTTTCATAATTTTAGAGGTGGAATAGAGAATCAGTATTTTCAGCCTAAGTGTTAATATTACCCAAACATGGATCAACAAAATAGGTATGAGTCATTTTCAAATGGTTTTAATGCTAATTGGGTGGATCATTCATGTTTCAGGTATGAAAATGCACAAGGATCATTTATTGAGCCATATCCAACCTACAAGAATTCATATGGATTTCAAGAGGTTTCAACAAATTTTATATCAAATTCTTTTCAACAAAACGATCCTCAGATGGATGAGTCAACATGGAAACTCATGGAGATTATGCATCAAATGAGTGAGCATCAAGAGCAGCAATTTTCAAGGATACAGAACATACAGATTTAGTTAGATCAAATTGCATCATCCATCAATTAGCTGCAAGCACAAAACTCCAGTGGAGAGATGGAAAGTAACGATTCTGTCAGGCCTGACCCTACTTCTATCACTTCACATGTTTTTTCTAGTATTTTTTATGATAATGATGTAATTATGCAAATTACTGATCCTAATGATTTTGTTGTTGAAGATGTTGCTAGTGATTCAGGTTCTGAACATTTTTTTGAAGATGATTTAAATGTAGAGGAATGCTTACTGGAAGTATTACCTCAAGAATCACCCAGAATTAAAGATGTAAGTGTAGGGACTTGTGCTATGAAGCTAAACACCCAAGAATCACTATATGAACATGAACCATTACCAGAATAAGAGCTTGAGCCATATCTTGATGAAGAGGAGGTAACAATCACTACTCTAGGTACCTTTCAAGATGACAAGGTGAGTATTTCTTGTGATTTATCAAAAAATTCAATAGAGGTACCATTTGTTGATTTTATTAGTTGTGATTCATTTCTTGACATATCTTCTATTAAAACTAATATTCTCCTATATTCTTTTTACCCCACATGTGTGTGGGAGGTGTTTTCTTTTGTTGATGTTGTAGGAAAATACAAGCTCCTAGAGTGGATGCTTGAACTGAATCGCCTCCGACCTCCAGAAAAAGCTTTTGATGGAAAAATGGTAAATAAAAAGAAATTGATTGCAACCAAAAGTACTCTATTACCAGTGTGGATTTTGTTGCTAAATCTTCTTCGACCGCTGGAATTAAAGGGGAGTTGGTTCTAATTTAGCTTTCTTTTGCATTTTAATTCATGCTTTGTTAATAAATTCTTTTTATGCATTTCTTAAGTTTCATACTTTGCATTTTACATTTTACTTCCACACTTTGCTTCCACACTTTTGCATTTAGTTTGGTATACATAGCACTTCAATTTGAATAAAATTCTTCATGGAAATTTTCTAGTAATATTTTTAAGATGGTAAAAGTCTTTTAAATTTGATCATCAATTTTAGGTCATTTGACATGATTGAATACTCTACTTACATGATTTTGGTTAGTTTGGTAGTGGATTTCAATTTGATCAATTGAGCTTGATTGCATAAAAAAATACCTAGAGAGGACCACTTCAAGCCTATACTCTATTATTTTCTTTGTGTGACATGTACTTACAACAATTGAAACTCTAGAACTTGCTTTGCTTTTTTTCAAGGTCACAATAGCATATGTATGCATTGAGATGAAGGATTATTTTATTCTTGATCCCTCATAAATTTCAATTCCTTTCTTCATAATTTTCTTAAAACACTTTTTCTCTTGCACTTTAACCCTTGATTACTTTTGCTTGGTCCATTTCATTGAGGGTTTTGATAGACTATCTTGATGAGTTGTATTGACTAGATGGACAAAGGATTAAGTGTGGGAGAGTTGTGTAGTATTTTTGAAGGTTTGGATACATTTGTTTGAGAAATTTGAGGTAAAAGAAGTGGATTGAGATAAAGCAGGAATTCTTCAATTGTAGAAGCAGAAAGGAAGGCTGACTTGTGTCATTGACAACAATTCCTTCAATTAATGCTACTATTAATTCAATGTTATTTGTTGTGTTTACTTCCAGGAAGCTAGCATGTTGTAGATAATGAAATCAGGGTATGCTGGAATGGAAAATGCAGAGGAAATGAAATATGATTTCAGAAACTAAAGAAATGTAAAAATCAGTTGTTGTTTGAAAGGAAAAGCAAGGAATGGTGATTTCTTTATCTAAACAACTTGTTGAAAATATATGGAGTTTGATTTGGTACTTCACCAATTTAGAAAGCCAACACCAGCCACTGAATTCTGCCATTGTTCTGAAATTCTGATACAAGAGGCAAAAGGGAAATTATTCAATCAGTAAGGAACAACACAGAAATTCTGCAGAATGAATATGCAGTTGCTGATCAAAATTAATGGGAACTCAAGTACTAATCAATGCATTGCTTAATTGAAATCTGGAAATGCATGAAGGAGGTATGATGAATTGTTTTCTGAAATTTCTAGAACTTGATAAAAAAAGAACAAAGTTGCAGAGACCAACACCACATCATTTCAGGAAAATGGAATCTCTTAAACTTGAAATTAGAAATTGTATTTTTGAACATTTCTTGTAACACCCCACCCTCCTCACTACTGGACTGTGAGGGCGGAGCGCTACTTGACTACTAATCTTATCTTAACTATCCTTTCTCACATGTTGATAGAAATTTCTAAAACTCTCAGAGAACTCAAAACATACAATTAACTAGCAGCGGAAGACTAAATGTCTCATCTAACACATTCTTAATAAATGACAATCTTAATAAATTCTTATGCTAGGTCCCAAGGCTTCTATAGTCCAGGCATCACACATCCATCCGCACCTCCTTGTCGCCTTCCTTTGCTATAACTTTTCCTTTCTTTTATCTGCAGTAAGAGGAAATACAACTATAAGCAAAATTGCTTAGTAAGCGCTATCTAACTCACAAAACTCGAATATGCATGTGAATAAAATAAATCTAAAACTGATTTGTGAAGTTTTGAAAACTATTTTCATAATAGATAAAAATAATAATAAAACTGTTGATGGGCCCGGCAACTGTACTTGCTATGCGCGCATCCCTAACTAGACCCGAGATAGCTGGTCCCGAATCTAGTAAGGTTTACTAGGTTATCTAAACCTAGGGACGACTATGGGAGCCCAACCCAAGGACAACTAAGAGTCCAGCACAGTGCCATTGATAAAAGTAAAATACTGATTTATAAGCTGATTTATCTTAATTACTTCTTCTTTAAATGCCTTGGCATTTTAACGAGCACCTTGTATGCCAAAATCCCTAAAGTCTTGACTTTTGGATCTACTTAAGGCCTTGGCCTTTCTCTTTCTTTTCTTTATCTTTCTTACACTTGTTAATAATTCTAATAAAAGAATGCTTCTTTAAAAACTGAAATGTTTAAACAAATTCTAACTTTGAAATGCATAAACAAAAATCTGCATACTATGCTAATCAAAATTCTGCATACTATATTAATCAAGATTCTGCATTCTATGCTACACTATTTCTACATACTATGCAAACATAAATTCTGCACTATAATACTTAACCAAATTGCACTATAATCTTTTTCTTTAAAAACTGCACTATAAGTTCCACAAAAAATATGCACTACAAGTTCCACCAAAAATCTGCACTATACATTCCACCAAAAATCTGCACTACAGGTTCCACCAAAAATCTGCACTATAAACTTTAAAGAAGTCTGTACCATAAGCTCTTAAGAAATCTGCACTACAAGTTCTAAAGAAATCTGCTCTAAAGAAATCTGTATTATAAGCTCTAAGAAATCTGCACTACAAGCTCTAAAGAAATCTGCTCTAAAGAAATCAGCATTTTAAGCTCTAAGAAATCTGCACTATGAGCCTACATAAAGATCTGCACTATAAGCTTAATTAAAAATCTGCACTATAGGCTTAATTAAAAATCTGCACTATAAGCTTAATTAAAATCTGCACTATAAGCCTACATAAAAATCTGCACTATAAGCTTAATTAAAATCTGTACAATAGGCTTAATTAAAAATCTGCACTATAAGCGCTTAATTAAAATTTGCAATATAAGCTCTACATAAAAATCTGCATTATAAGCTTAATTAAAATCTGCACTATAGGCTTAATTAAAAATCTGCACTATAAGCGCTTCTCATGCTTCGAATTCAAGAAGAATAAAGGTCCGAAACTACTCCTACTGCAGGTGAGAAGCACTTACCTTGCTTCTTGGACTCACAACCGAACAAAAAGGGCTTCTAGGACCTTGTCCGGCCGCCGGAGTTGATGCCCTAACTCCCTTTCATTTTCTGCCCGAGCTCCGCCATCGTACACACAAGAGAAGGAGAGAATGGTTTAAGTCACGGGAAAATAGAGCATCAACTTATCCCTTTTTATAACTTAATATTTCTGTTAACTCATTAAATAAATTCGCTATCTTTTCTAAACAGACAAATCCAACATCAAATTATCCCTTTTATAATCCAATATTCTGTTAATTATCTTAAATAAATTCGCTACTTTTTCTAAATAAATAAATCCAACATCAACTTATCCCTTTTATAATATTCTGTTAACTATCTTAAATAAATTCGCTACCTTTTCTAAACAAACAAATCCAAGATCAACTTATCCCTTTTTTAATCTAATATTCTGTTAACTATCTTAAATAAATTCGCTACCTTTTCTAAACAGAAAAATCTGTTTGCACATCTGGTCAGCTGGGTTTTGACCAAGCCAAAGGTCGTGGGTTCAATTCTCGGCTTGGACATTTTTTTGTCGAAACTTCCTTCATTTACTAAAAATATCAAACGACCTCCAAAAATTACATAAAAATTCTCTAAAAATTTCTAAAAATCCCTAGAATATTTCTATAGCATTTTTAAATATTTTTAAATTACTTTTAGGACTCTAATTGACGAAATTTGGGTCGTTACAATTTCCTATATCTTATAAAAAGTTCGTCCTCGAAGTTAGAATAATTCTATAGCATGTTCTCTTCCTTGTACATGCATTAGTTAGCGTCCATAATCTAATATACTAAGGAAAACCACATCAAAGGTATCTTAGGACCTCTTAACCTACATACAATGAACATAAGCATAAGCAGTGACATAAGCATGACAGCATAAATGTAAGCATGGTAGATGAACTAAACATAATGATAGACTCGATCACAAGCATGTCCATATGCATAGGCAAAAACATAACATGAACATAACATAGACCTAAACATAAACGTAAATATAAACATAACATGACTTGAACATACTTGCATGCATACTCATAAACATACTATTGTGGTGGCCTAATTGCACTTAGTAGTACCATAACATAAGTTGTTGATCAGACAACTACCCTAGCGCTAGGTTGGTAGGGGTCCGAACTTAGGACCGGAGTTCCCCTTTATTCTGGCGCGCTCACCGGGCTTAGGTACCAGAATCATACCACCATCCCAGAACATATCTTGTTTGATTCTGGCGCGCTCACTGGGCTTAGGTCCCCAGATCATACCACCATCCCAGAACATATCTTGTTTGATTCTGGCGCGTTCACCGGGCTTAGGTCCCCGGATCATACCACCATCCCAGAACACATCTTGTTTGATTCTGGCGCGCTCATCGGGCTTAGGTCCTCGGATCATACCACCATCCCAGAACACATCTTGTTATGTAAAAGAAACTAAGCAGAATTCTTAACTTTATAAGCACTTCTAAACATCTCCCTATTCTGTACATATAATCTAATACTTCTAAGGATTTCTCTTTACTGTAAAGAATAAAGAAAAGCATACTAAAAATTAAATACTTTCTTACTTGAAGACGGGAAGGTTGGTGCTGATGTGTGATGTTGGAGAATAGGAACTGCTCTGATACCAACTGTAACACCCCACCCTCCTCACTGCTGGACTGTGAGGGCGGAGCGCTACTTGACTACTAATCTTATCTTAACTATCCTTTCTAAACATATTTATGTATATGAATATAAGAGAGACAAAACTTCTATCTTACTAAAGCACATTTAAGCAATTACTCCATACTGCAAATAATAAAGAAAGCATAAAAGAAAAACTTAAATACTTTCTTACTACTCTGATACCAACTTGTAACACCCCACCCTCCTCACTACTGGACTGTGAGGGCGGAGCGCTACTTGACTACTAATCTTATCTTAACTATCCTTTCTCACATGTTGATAGAAATTCCTAAAACTCTCAGAGAACTCAAAACATACAATTAACTAGCAGCGGAAGACTAAATGACTCATCTAATACATTCTTAATAAATGACAATCTTAATAAATTCTTAAGCTATGTCCCAAGGATTCTATAGTCCAGGCATCACACATCCATCCGCACCTCCTTGTCGCCTTCCTTTGCTATAACTTTTTCTTTCCTTTATTTGCAGTAAGAGGAAATGCAACTATAAGCAAAATTGCTTAGTAAGCGCTATCTAACTCACAAAACTCGAATATGCATGTGAATAAAATAAATCTAAAACTGATTTGTGAAGTTTTGAAAACCATTTTCATAATAGATAAAAATAATAATCAAACTGCTGATGGGTCTGGGAACTGTACTTACTATGCGCGCATCCCTAACTAGACCCGAGATAGCTGGTCCCGAAACTAGTAAGGTTTACTAGGTTATCTAAACCTAGGGACGACTATGGGAGCACAACCCAAGGACAACTAAGAGTCCAGTACAGTGTCATTGATAAAAGTAAAATACTGATTTATAAGATGATTTATCTTAATTACTTCTTCTTTAAATGCCTTGGCATTTTAACGAGCACCTTGTGTGCCAAAATTCCTAAAGTCTTGACTTTGGGATCTACTTAAGGCCTTGGCCTTTCTCTTTCTTTTCTTTATCTTTCTTACACTTGTTAATAATTCTAATAAAAGAATGCATCTTTAAAAATTGAAATGTTTAAACAAATTCTAACTTTGAAATGCATAAACAAAAATCTGCATACTATGCTAATCAAAATTCTGCATACTATACTAATCAAGATTCTGCATTCTATGCTACACTATTTCTGCATACTATGCAAAAATAAATTCTACACTATAATACTTAACCAAATTGCACTATAATCTTTTTCTTTAAAAACTGCACTATAAGTTCCACCAAAAATCTGCACTACAAGTTCCACAAAAAATATGCACTATACATTCCACTAAAAATCTGTTAGTTAGAGCCCTAGAGCCAATCATTTGATGATTGTACGGACTCATGTATATCATATTCTTGTATATTAATAAAGGCATTTGTTTGGTTATTATACTTATTTATATTAGTGCCAAATAGACTAAGTATAATAGCGTCCTTGAGTAGAAGGTTCATACCTATATCAATCGATTAGTTGAATCGATAGTGAGATGATATAGGGAACACTACTCTAAATCATTCCTAGTCGAGTATTAGCATTCGGGGACAATGTTAATACAATAAGACTAGCATGTAGGTCAGCTCGATGACTTGATCTCACAAGTCATGGATATAGAGATATCAAGCTGACACATGGGTATGCATTAGAGAATGTATATTGAATGACCCGCCATGAGAAAGTATCATGGATCGTTATATGAGTGTCATATACTTTCTCATGTGGCTATTAGTATGACTATTAGTCCTTAGACCTGAAGTCACCATGGATCCCTACATAAGGAGTTATGTACTTTAGTTTCGTCAAACGTCACCCGTAACTGGGTGGACTATAAAGGTGATTACTGGGTATATAACGAATTATGTAGAGGGATGTGAGTGATGTAGATGGAATCTATCCCTCCCATATGACGGGAGCGACATCGGTATTCTTGATAGAGTGAGACCACTAAGTGCATGGCCATGCCCAAATGAGTCAACATTAGATGTTGAGCTCATTTGATCGAGTGAGTCTACTTGGAGTTCAAGATTTAGATTGATTAGAGGATGACACGGTCTATGCCTCATATTGATCAATCTAGATGTCTAGGATAGAAGGACACTTGTCATTATTTTGTGAGTATCACAATTGGTAGTCACAAGGTGATGTCGGATCTCGACATTCTTGTAACTTGGGTAGTAATGATGTGTTGCTAGATACCGCTTATTACTTATGCTCCTAAATGGGTTTAGGATATTGCCAACGTTACAAGAACCTATAGGGTCACACACTTAGGACAATTAGGTGGAGATTAGGTTCATATGATGAACCAAGAGGATTAGATTCATTTGATGAATCAAATTGGATTAAGAGTAATCCTAATTGGGCTAACTTGAGTTCGACTCAAGTTGATTCATGTGTTAAATGAGTCTAATTTAGATTTTGACTCATTGAATCAATTTAATTTAATGAATTAGATTCATTATATTAAGTTGGCTTGAATCAAATGGTTGGATTAGATCCACCATGGTAGAGATTGAGTCAAGTTTGACTTGACTTGAGAAGGAAGACCAAAGGTCAATTTTGACTTGACCTTTTGCCACCTCATTGGTGAGTTGGCATTAGGTGGACCAATAATGATGTTCCACATCATCATGGGTGCCACCTCATGGAAGTAACAAAGCCACTCTCTTAATGGTTTCATATTAATTGCAATTAATGCAATTAATGTGATTTTATGGTTTCATATTAATTGCAATTAATGCAATTAATGTGAATTTTGAAATGTGGCCGGCCACTTGGTTTTTGGGTGAAAAAATTCATTTTTCATTCACTTGTGTGCATCTTCCTCCTTCTCCCTCTCAAGCTCTCCCTCTCCCTCTCCTCCCTTGGCCGAACCACATAGGTGCTAGCACACCTTGGTTTTTGGTCATCTCCATCTAGTGTGTCCGTGTGGATACTTCTAGAGGACCGGCGCTTGACGGTCTTGAGATCCGGCATCATTTGGACGAGCGGGAACGCGAAGGGCATCGCATCAAGGGTAAACACTTTTTCCTCATAGATCTAAGTAGTAGATCAGTTTTTGAACTCGTACAAGAAATAGTTTTTCAAATTTTTTATACGAATCTTTGCACGGATCTACGGCTTTGGGTCCTTCGGGGTTTCCGCGACGCGAAAAAGCGATTTTCGCGGCTCGAAGAACCCAACAGTGGTATCAGAGCCACGTGCAAAGACTTGTACGAGTTAGTTTTTGGTTTTTGGAAAACAAAAAGCTTCTATGATTTTCTGTAAAAATTCAATTTTTATGGTTTTATGGGTAATTTTTCCTTATAGGCGAAGCACAAGTGTCTCGGCACTTGTAGGCTTCGGCTATCGGGAAGAATTTTCCCAAACGACTTCGTTTCGACCCAAAATCTTTTGGGACAGCGGACTCGGGTGCCTTTAGATCGCAACGGAGCAACTCACGATGGTTAGATCGTGGGTAGGGGCGCTGCCCCTAACCCCGCAAGGGGATTTGCTCCGCGATCACACCCGAAATCGCTAAAAACGAACCCGTCTGGAAGATTTTTCCGAATCGGTAATGTCTCGGCCAAAATCATTTTGGGACAGCGGGTTTAGGCGCTGTTGGATCGCAAAGGAACCCTCGCAATGGTTAGATCGCGGGTAGGGGCGCTGCCCCTAGGCCCCGCAAGGGGATCCGTTCCGCGATTGCGCCCGAAACCGCTAAACGGGACCGCCGGGAAATTTTACTTGTAAAAATTGTAAAAATTAATTTTAAAATTATAGAAAATTATGAAAATATATAATTTTGAATTATATATATTAATTTGTGATAGTCATGGCCCAAAGCCCAATATGATTGGTTGTGTTGTAATTCATAATACGGCCTGCGTGCCGTGATGTGTTTTCGCGTGTTGTATTTATTTTATTATTGCGCGTCATGCCTCGTCTTTTATTCTTGTTGTAAATTAGATTTAGACTCGAATGTAACTCGAGTTTCAAATTGTAATGTACAAATTGGAGCGGTGGAGGGTCCACACGAGACGGAGTTCCGAGGCGGGCACGAGCAACACAAGGTGGTCAAAGGGAGGAGCTTGGAGAAGCTGTTGACCCTAGGTTGACCAATCGATCTTCTCATTGGCTTGAGAAGATCGTAGTAGGGCCATGACTAAATCACAAATAGATTAATTAATTAATTATTATGTATTTGATGCATGTTTAATAATTAATTAATTAATTAGTGCCTTAACAATTAGATTAGATCTAAGTCGTGCACATGATGCACCCTTGCGATTAGATTAGATCTAAGTCGTGCACAAGATGCATTCTTCTCGATTAGATTAGATCTAGATCGAACCAACTCTAAAATGCCTAACCGTGCCGTGATACCTATCACTACCTCGATCACATGTATTGTTGAATCTGCCAAAGCAGAGCAATACATATTATCTTGGTAGGGTACGGAGGGACAATCTTGGTCCCGTCTATCAACGCATGGGTGAATAAAAACTCAATTAGATTGAGTATTCATAGTTACTCGGTTGGATCGAGTCAACTATAGGCATTCTTCCAATAGTTGGAAAGATAGGTCAATATCACATCTATATTAAACTCTCGGGCGTATTAGCCAAAGCTAACTCGAGTTTTAATATAAATGCGGATATTGATTCTATAAACAAGAGTTGCATAGAGATGTAATTGGTAATCGTTACCTACCGATCATACTAAGCCTTGGGCGTATTAGCCAAAGCTAACTCAAGGGTTAGTATGATGTGGATCTTGTCCCACAAGAATTATAGAATTCAGTGGGAGCATCATTTAATTAAAGGCCTAATTAAATGATTTTAAAGAATATGATACTTATTTCTACATTTATTTCTGTTGTAGAATTGCCATGACGTCGACTACGAACATTTTCTCCCTGCGATCTGTCCTTAAGAAGGACAAGCTCAACGGAGCAAATTTCCTGGACTGGTACAGGAACCTGAGAATAGTTCTCACTCAGGAACGTAAACTGTACGTTCTGGAGCAGCCCATTCCGGAGGCTCCTCCTGCCAATGCCCCGCGAGCTGACAAAGATGCTTACAAGAAGCATCAAGATGACGTATTAGATGTGTCATGTCTAATGCTCGCGACCATGAACTCTGAGCTTCAGAAGCAACATGAGTTAATGGGTGCTTACGATATGGTTGAACATCTTTGTCACCTATATCAAGGACAAGCAAGGCACTGGAAGAGGAACTCCAAAGAATACCTGGAAGATCTTAAGAAGAAGAGAAATAAGATTTCTACTTCAGGTATAAATGTTATAGAAGTCAACCTCTCTATTTCTTCATCGTGGGTATTAGATACCGGATGTGCTTCGCACATTTGTACTAATGTACAAGCGCTGAGGAATAACAGGGCATTGACGAAGGGTGAGATAGATCTACGAGTAGGCAATGGAGCATGGGTTGCTGCTGTTGCTGTAGGAACTTATCAGCTATCTCTGTCCTCTGGGCTTGTACTAGATTTGGATGATTGTTGTTATGTGCCTGCTCTTACTAAGAACATAGTTTCAGTTTCTTGTTTAGACAAGAAAGGATACTCTTTTATAATAAAAGACAAATGTTGTTCTGTTTATTTGAAAGATATGTTCTATTGTAGTGCACCACTAATAAACGGACTCTATATTCTAGACCTTGAGAGCTCTATCTATAACATTAGTACCAAGAGGTTCAAGTCAAATGACATGAACCAAACATACCTCTGACACTGTCGCTTAGGTCATATAAATGACAAGCACTTATCCCAGCTCCATAAGGATGGTTTGCTGGACTCATTTGATTTAGAATCATATGAGATATGCGAGTCATGCCTACGAGGCAAGATGACCAAGACCCCCTTTAGTGGGCATAGCGAGAGAGCAACTGATTTGTTAGGACTTATACATAGTGATGTATATAGCCCTTTCAATGTTGCTGCTAGAGGCGGTTATAGATACTTCATCACGTTTACTGATGATTTTAGTAGATACGGTTATGTGTACTTGATGACACATAAGTCTGAATCCTTTGAAAAGTTCAAAGAATTCAAGAATGAAGTACAGAACCAGCTTGGCAAGAGTATTAAGGTACTTCGATCAGATCGAGGTGGTGAAAACTTAAGCCATGAGTTTCGTGACTACTTAGCTGAGTGTGGGATTTTATCTCAACTCACTCCTCCTGGAACACCACAGTGGAATGGTGTATCCGAAAGGAGGAATCGTACCTTATTAGATATGGTACGATCTATGATGAGTCACACAGATCTTCCGACATATCTATGGGGATATGCTCTAGACACGGCAGCTTTCATACTCAACCGAGTTCCATCAAAGGCCGTGATAAAGACACCATATAGGATATGGACCGGGAGAGATGCCCAGTGTCTTTCATGAGGATTTGGGTTGTGAGGCTTACGTTCGACGTCAAGTCTCAGACAAGTTAGGACCCAAATCCGACAAGTGCTATTTCATCGGATATCCCAAGGAAACTAAGGATATTACTTCTACATTCCCGTCAACACAAGGTAGTTGTGGCAAGATGGGTCTTTCTAGAAAGGATTTTGTTTCTAGAAAGACAAGTGGAGATGCTCGATCTTGAAGAAGTTCAAGATGCGAACAATAGCATGATACCTCGATGGAAATTGAACTGGAACCACAAAGTGTTGTGGATGATGTTGTTCCACAAGGAGTTGAGGAACAACAACCGCTCAAGTAGACATACCTCTTCGCAGTTCGATAGGGTACGTCGTCAGCCCGAGAGATACTCATTTCTCTTGTCGACCATGATGACATTGTGCTCATAGAGGATGAGCCTACCACCTTTCGAAGCTGATGAGACCAGATTCAGAAATGGCTAGAAGCCATGAGATCCGAGATGGAATCCATGTACACCAACCAAGTATGGACTTTGGTTGATCCACCTGAAGGGGTAAAACCCATTGGGTGTAAGTGGGTCTTTAAGAGAAAGACTGACATGGATGGACTTATCTATAAGGGTCGCTTGGTAGCTAAAGGTTTCAAGCAGATTCATGGTATTGACTATGATGAAACCTTTTCTCCAGTAGCGATGTTTAAGTCCATTCGGATCATGCTTGCTATTGCAGCCTACCATGACTATGAGATATGGCAGATGGATGTCAAAACCGCGTTTCTGAATGGAAACCTACTCGAGGATGTGTACATGACACAACCTGAGGGTTTTGTAGATCCACAGCATACTAGCAAAGTATGCAAGCTGCATAGGTCCATTTATGGACTAAAGCAAGCTTCTCGGAGCTGGAATCTTCGATTCGATGATGCGATCAAACAGTTTGGTTTCATCAAGAATGAAGATGAGCCTTGTGTCTACAAGAAGGTTGTAGGGGACATAGTTGTCTTCCTCATACTGTATGTGGATGACATACTACTCATTGGGAAGGACATCCCTATGCTTCAGTCTGTCAAGACCTGGCTAGGGAGTTGCTTCTCAATGAAGGACTTAGGTGAGGCATCTCGTATTCTTGGGATACAGATCTATAGAGATAGATCTAAGAGATTGCTTGGCCTAAGTCAGAGTACATATATTGACAAGGTACTCCTTCGGTTTGCCATGCAGAATTCCAAGAAGGGATTTCTGCCGATGTCACATGGCGTGAGTCTTTCGAAGACTCAAGGTCCCTCTTCTAGAGAGGAGAGAGACCGCATGGATCAGATCCCTTATGCCTCAGCCATAGGATCGATCATGTACGCCATGTTGTGTACTCGACCTGATGTCTCGTATGCTTTGAGCATGACGAGCAGATACCAGTCAGATCCAGGTGAAAGTCACTGGATAGCGGTCAAGAATATTCTTAAGTACTTACGAAGGACTAAAGAATATTTCTTGATATATGGAGGCAATGATGAGCTAACTGTAAAGGGTTACAGTGATGCCAGCTTTCAGACCGATCAGGATGATTACCGATCGCAGTCAGGGTTCGTATTTTGCATTAATGGTGGTGCTGTCAGCTGGAAGAGTTCGAAGCAGGATACAGTAGCTGATTCTACAACAGAAGCCGAGTATATTGCTGCATCAGAGGCAGCAAAGGAGGCAGTTTGGATCCGCAAGTTCATCACTGAACTTGGGGTGGTTCCTAGCATCGCTGACCCAGTTGAGCTCTATTGTGACAACAATGGAGCTATAGCACAGGCGAAGGAACCTCGCTCACACCAGCGGACCAAGCACATACTACGGCGCTTCCATCTCATTCGAGAGATTATCGATAGAGGAGATGTGAAGATTTGCAGAGTACCTACAGAGGCTAACATCGCAGATCCCTTGACCAAGGCTTTGGCACAGAGGAAGCATGATGGTCACACTAGGTCTTTAGGCCTTAGAGCCTATACTGATTGGCACTAGTGCTAGTGGGAGATTGTTAGTTAGAGCCCTAGAGCCAATCATTTGATGATTGTACGGACTCATGTATATCATATTCTTGTATATTAATAAAGGCATTTGTTTGGTTATTATACTTATTTATATTAGTGCCAAATAGACTAAGTATAATAGCGTCCTTGAGTATAAGGTTCATACCTATATCAATCGATTAGTTGAATCGATAGTGAGATGATATAGGGAACACTACTCTAAATCATTCCTAGTCGAGTATTAGCATTCAGGGACAATGTTAATACAATAAGACTAGCATGTAGGTCAGCTCGATGACTTGATCTCACAAGTCATGGATATAGAGATATCAAGCTGACACATGGGTATGCATTAGAGAATGTATATTGAATGACCCGCCATGAGAAAGTATCATGGATCGTTATATGAGTGTCATATACTTTCTCATGTGGCTATTAGTATGACTATTAGTCCTTAGACCTGAAGTCACCATGGATCCCTACATAAGGAGTTATGTACTTTAGTTTCGTCAAACGTCACCCGTAACTGGGTGGACTATAAAGGCGATTACTGGGTATATAATGAATTATGTAGAGGGATGTGAGTGATGTAGATGGAATCTATCCCTCCCATATGACGGGAGCGACATCGGTATTCTTGATAGAGTGAGACCACTAAGTGCATGGTAATGCCCAAATGAGTCAACATTAGATGTTGAGCTCATTTGATCGAGTGAGTCTACTTGGAGTTCAAGATTTAGATTGATTAGAGGATGACACGGTCTATGCCTCATATTGATCAATCTAGATGTCTAGGATAGAAGGACACTTGTCATTATTTTGTGAGTAGTCACAATTGGTAGTCACAAGGTGATGTCGGATCTCGACATTCTTGTAACTTGGGTAGTAATGATGTGTTGCTAGATACCGCTCATTACTTATGCTCCTAAATGGGTTTAGGGCATTGCCAACGTTACAAGAACCTATAGGGTCACACACTTAGGACAATTAGGTGGAGATTAGGTTCATATGATGAACCAAGAGGATTAGATTCATTTGATGAATCAAATTGGATTAAGAGTAATCCTAATTGGGCTAACTTGAGTTCGACTCAAGTTGATTCATGTGTTAAATGAGTCTAATTTAGATTTTGACTCATTGAATCAATTTAATTTAATGAATTAGATTCATTATATTAAGTTGGCTTGAATCAAATGGTTGGATTAGATCCACCATGGTAGAGATTGAGTCAAGTTTGACTTGACTTGAGAAGGAAGACCAAAGGTCAATTTTGACTTGACCTTTTTGCCACCTCATTGGTGAGTTGGCATTAGGTGGACCAATAATGATGTTCCACATCATCATGGGTGCCACCTCATGGAAGTAACAAAGCCACTCTCTTAATGGTTTCATATTAATTGCAATTAATGCAATTAATGTGATTTTATGGTTTCATATTAATTGCAATTAATGCAATTAATGTGAATTTTGAAAAGTGGCCGGCCACTTGGTTTTTGGGTGAAAAAAATTCATTTTTCATTCACTTGTGTGCATCTTCCTCCTTCTCCCTCTCAAGCTCTCCCTCTCCCTCTCCTCCCTTGGCCGAACCACATAGGTGCTAGCACACCTTGGTTTTTGGTCATCTCCATCTAGTGTGTCCGTGTGGATACTTCTAGAGGACCGGCGCTTGACGGTCTTGAGATCCGGCATCATTTGGACGAGCGGGAACGCGAAGGGCATCGCATCAAGGGTAAACACTTTTTCCTCATAGATCTAAGTAGTAGATCAGTTTTTGAACTCGTACAAGAAATAGTTTTTCAAATTTTTTATACGAATCTTTGCACAGATATACGGCTTTGGGTCCTTCGGGGTTTCCGCGACGCGAAAAAGCGGTTTTCGCGGCTCGAAGAACCCAACAAAATCTGCACTACAGGTTCCACCAAAAATCTGCACTATAAACTTTAAAGAAGTCTGTACCATAAACTCTTAAGAAATCTGCACTACAAGTTCTAAAGAAATCTGCTCTAAAGAAATCTGTATTTTAAGCTCTAAGAAATCTGCACTACAAGCTCTAAAGAAATCTGCTCTAAAGAAATCTACATTTTAAGCTCTAAGAAATCTGCACTATGAGCCTACATAAAGATCTGCACTATAAGCTTAATTAAAAATCTGCACTATAGGCTTAATTAAAAATCTGCACTATAAGCTTAATTAAAATCTGCACTATAAGCCTACATAAAAATCTGCACTATAAGCTTAATTAAAATCTGTACTATAGGCTTAATTAAAAATCTGCACTATAAGCGCTTAATTAAAATCTGCAATATAAGCTCTACATAAAAATCTGCATTATAAGCTTAATTAAAATCTGCACTATAGGCTTAATTAAAAATCTGCACTATAAGCGCTTCTCATGCTTCGAATTCAAGAAGAATAAAGGTCCGAAACTACTCCTACTGCAGGTGAGAAGCACTTACCTTGCTTCTTGGACTCACAACCGAACAAAAAGGGCTTCTAGGACCTTAGCCGGCCGCCGGAGTTGATGCCCTAACTCCCTTTCGTTTTCTACCCGAGCTCCGCCATCGTACGCAGAAGAGAAGGAGAGAATGGTTTAAGTCACGGGAAAACAGAGCATCAACTTATCCCTTTTTATAACTTAATATTTCTGTTAACTCCTTAAATAAATTCGCTATCTTTTCTAAACAGACAAATCCAACATCAACTTATCCCTTTTATAATCCAATATTCTATTAATTATCTTAAATAAATTCACTATTTTTTGTAAACAAACAAATCCAACATCAACTTATCCCTTTTATAATATTCTATTAACTATCTTAAATAAATTCGCTACCTTTTCTAAACAAACAAATCCAAGATCAACTTATCCCTTTTATAATCCAATATTCTGTTAACTATCTTAAATAAATTTGCTATCTTTTCTAAATAGAAAAATCTGTTTGCACACCTGGTCAGCTGGGTTTTGACCAAGCCAAAGGTCGTGGGTTCAATACTCGGCTTGGACATTTTTTTGTCGAAACTTCCTTCGTTTACTAAAAATACCAAACGACCTCCAAAATTACATAAAAATACTCTAAAAATTTCTAAAAATCCCTAGAATATTTCTATAGCATTTTTAAATATTTTTAAATTACTTTTAGGACTCTAATTGACGAAATTTGGGTCGTTACAATTTCCCATATCTTATAAAAAGTTCGTCCTCGAAGTTAGAATAATTCTATAGCATGTTCTCTTCCTTGTACATGCATTAGTTAGCGTCCATAATCTAATATACTAAGGAAAACCACATCAAAGGTATCTTAGGACCTCCTAACCTACATACAATGAACATATGCATAAGCAGTGACATAAGCATGACAGCATAAATGTAAGCATGGTAGATGAACTAAACATAATGATAGACTCGATCACAAGCATGTCCATATGCATAGGCAAAAACACAACATGAACATAACATAGACCTAAACATAAACGTAAATATAAATATAACATGACTTGAACATACTTGCATGCATACTCATAAACATACTATTGTGGTGGCCTAGTTGCACTTAGTAGTACCATAACATAAGTTGTTGATCAGACAACTACCCTAGCGCTAGGTTGGTAGGGGTCCGAACTTAGGACCGGAGTTCCCCTTTATTCTGGCGCGCTCACCGGGCTTAGGTCCCAGAATCATACCACCATCCCAGAACATATCTTGTTTGATTCTGGCACGCTCACTGGGCTTAGGTCCCCAGATCATACCACCATCCCAGAACATATCTTGTTTGATTCTGGCGCGTTCACCGGGCTTAGGTCCCCGGATCATACCACCATCCCAGAACACATCTTGTTTGATTCTGGCGCGCTCATCGGGCTTAGGTCCTCGGATCATACCACCATCCCAGAACACATCTTGTTATGTAAAAGAAACTAAGCAGAATTCTTAACTTTATATGCACTTTTAAACATCTCCCTATTCTGTACATATAATCTAATACTTCTAAGGATTTCTCTTTACTGTAAAGAATAAAGAAAAGCATACTAAAAATTAAATACTTTCTTACTTGAAGACGGGAAGGTTGGTGCTGATGTGTGATGTTGGAGAATAGGAACTGCTCTGATACCAACTGTAAAACCCCACCCTCCTCACTACTGGACTGTGAGGGCGGAGCGCTACTTGACTACTAATCTTATCTTAACTATCCTTTCTAAACATATTTATGTATATGAATATAAGAGAGACAAAACTTCTATCTTACTAAAGCACATTTAAGCAATTACTCCATACTGCAAATAATAAAGAAAGCATAAAAGAAAAACTTAAATACTTTCTTACTACTCTGATACCAACTTGTAACACCCCACCCTCCTCACTACTGGACTGTGAGGGCGGAGCGCTACTTGACTACTAATCTTATCTTAACTATCCTTTCTCACATGTTGATAGAAATTCCTAAAACTCTCAGAGAACTCAAAACATACAATTAACTAGCAGCGGAAGACTAAATGACTCATCTAATACATTCTTAATAAATGACAATCTTAATAAATTCTTATGCTAGGTCCCAAGGCTTCTATAGTCCAGGCATCACACATCCATCCGCACCACCTTGTCGCCTTCCTTTGCTATAACTTTTCCTTTCCTTTATCTGCAGTAAGAGGAAATGCAACTATAAGCAAAATTGCATAGTAAGCGCTATCTAACTCACAAAACTCGAATATGCATGTGAATAAAATAAATCTAAAACTGATTTGTGAAGTTTTGAAAACCATTTTCATAATAGATAAAAATAATAATCAAACTGCTGATGGGTCCGGCAACTGTACTTGCTAAGCGCGCATCCCTAACTAGATCTGAGATAGCTGGTCTCGAATCTAGTAAGGTTTACTAGGTTATCTAAACCTAGGGACGACTATGGGAGCACAACCCAAGGACAACTAAGAGTCCAGCACAGTGCCATTGATAAAAGTAAAATACTGATTTATAAGATGATTTATCTTAATTACTTCTTCTTTAAATGCCTTGGCATTTTAACGAGCACCTTGTGTGCCAAAATCCCTAAAGTCTTGACTTTGGGATCTACTTAAGGCCTTGGCCTTTCTCTTTCTTTTCTTTATCTTTCTTACACTTGTTAATAATTCTAATAAAAGAATGCTCCTTTAAAAACTGAAATGTTTAAACAAATTCTAACTTTGAAATGTATAAACAAAAATCTGCATACTATGCTAATCAAAATTCTGCATACTATACTAATCAAGATTCTGCATTCTATGCTACACTATTTCTGCATACTATGCAAACATAAATTCTACACTATAATACTTAACCAAATTGCACTATAATCTTTTTCTTTAAAAACTGCACTATAAGTTCCACAAAAAATCTGCACTACAAGTTCCACCAAAAATCTGCACTATACATTCCACCAAAAATCTGCACTACAGGTTCCACCAAAAATCTGCACTATAAACTTTAAAGAAGTCTGTACCATAAGCTCTTAAGAAATCTGCACTACAAGTTCTAAAGAAATCTGTATTTTAAGCTCTAAGAAATCTGCACTACAAGCTCTAAAGAAATCTGCTCTAAAGAAATCTACATTTTAAGCTCTAAGAAATCTGCACTATGAGCCTACATAAAGATCTGCACTATAAGCTTAATTAAAAATCTGCACTATAGGCTTAATTAAAAATCTGCACTATAAGCTTAATTAAAATCTGCACTATAAGCCTACATAAAAATCTGCACTATAAGCTTAATTAAAATCTGTACTATAGGCTTAATTAAAAATCTGCACTATAAGCGCTTAATTAAAATCTGCAATATAAGCTCTACATAAAAATCTGCATTATAAGCTTAATTAAAATTTGCACTATAGGCTTAATTAAAAATCTGCACTATAAGCGCTTCTCATGCTTCGAATTCAAGAAGAATAAAGGTCCGAAACTACTCCTACTGCAGGTGAGAAGCACTTACCTTGCTTCTTGGACTCACAACCGAACAAAAAGGGCTTCTAGGACCTTAGCCGGCCGCCGGAGTTGATGCCCTAACTCCCTTTCATTTTCTACCCGAGCTCCGCCATCGTACGCAGAAGAGAAGGAGAGAATGGTTTAAGTCACGGGAAAACAGAGCATCAACTTATCCCTTTTTATAACTTAATATTTCTGTTAACTCCTTAAATAAATTCGCTATCTTTTCTAAACAGACAAATCCAACATCAACTTATCCCTTTTATAATCCAATATTCTATTAATTATCTTAAATAAATTCACTACTTTTTCTAAACAAACAAATCCAACATCAACTTATCACTTTTATAATATTCTGTTAACTATCTTAAATAAATTCGCTACCTTTTCTAAACAAACAAATCCAAGATCAACTTATCCCTTTTATAATCCAATATTCTGTTAACTATCTTAAATAAATTTGCTATCTTTTCTAAACAGAAAAATCTGTTTGCACACCTCGTCAGCTGGGTTTTGACCAAGCCAAAGGTCGTGGGTTCAATTCTCGGTTTGGACATTTTTTTGTCGAAACTTCTTTCGTTTAGTAAATATACCAAACGACCTCCAAAAATTACATAAAAATACTCTAAAAATTTCTAAAAATCCCTAGAATATTTCTATAGCATTTTTAAATATTTTTAAATTACTTTTAGGACTCTAATTGAGGAAATTTGGGTCGTTACATTTCTAACAGCCTAAATTTTGATGTTTGAATTTATGAATTAAAATCAAAATTTCTGAATTCAAGTTGATTATTATTTGATGCTCTACCTTTTCCAAGTTTATGGTGTACAAAATTTTGAGGATGCAAGAAATCGAAGTGCTGATACATTAACCTGGGAAACATCCTGCTGAATTATGTTTGTGAAGCTGAAAACTGAGTGTACAGTTTCTAAAATTTTCAGAAATTGAACCAAAATTTTTATTTCAAATCTTAATCAAATTGAAGGAGTGTTAGTTTCTTAAACTAAAAGAGATCAAAAGCTAAGTGTTGGTTTCAGCATACCTATTTCAATTTTTTTGTGTGTAAAACTGCAGTCATATCATCAGCAACTTCTGCATTCTGGATTTCTAGATTTCAACTTCAGACTTCTCCTGTTCCTTAGCTTCAATTAAGAATTGAAATAGGAGTTTAGGTTCAACTTCTGAAAATTCCAGAAATATACTACAGCAGGATGTAGTTTTGCACACAAATGAGAGCTGAATTCTTGTGCTATTGCAAGGAAGTTTATGCAGATTTCTAAAACTTGTGAAGACTTGATTTGAAGTCTTCATACTTCTAGTTCATGGAGTGCTATTTTTATTTGAGCAGGAAGCTGATGTAACAAGAATGCAGAAGCTGCTGATTTCTGGAATTGGGTAGCTGCACTTAAGCTCTTAAATCAGTAAGTTGGTATTGACTGACAATAGAGAATTATTGACATTGTTTTGTGCCAGAATTATATGCAACCCCATTAGTTTCAACTCATTCACTTTATTGCTGAAGAAATTTAAAGAGAGTTGTAATTCTAAACTTGAATGTTATTACTGATAAGCCTTGGAATGCTCAACTTCTGAAATCTTGAATTTTTCTGCTACATTTTTGAGAAATTTGTAACTGAAGAAACACCAACAGAATTAGAGAAAGAAAATCTGCAGAATGCTGTAACTCATTTATAGCAAGGAGCATTTCTGGTAAAAAAAAACAAGGCAGATGATAAATGTGCTGCTAGTTTTAGATTGTGTTGCTGGAAATGAATTATAGTGAATCTGTTATGAACAAGTTCTCTTTGCAAGTTCCTAATTAGTAAAAAGCTACATGAAGTTGCTAGTCTTATATTGTCATTTGATGCTCTTCTCTTTTAAAATCCTAAACTTGAATCTAGGGAGCTACATCATTTCTTGTTGCTGTAATTATGAAATTGTGTAGCTAACTACTTGAGTTTGGGGCTGAGTTATGACACAAATTTTGTTTTACTTCTTCCACTATACAAAGATTAAGAAACAATTTTAAAGGCTAAAAGAAATGGCTGTTAAATGCAGAGATGCAGAAATTTTAAGAGCTAGAAACAAAGTTGGAAAGTGCAAAGAAGATTCTGAATTAGAGTATCAATTGTGTGTCAAGCTCTTCTTATAACCCTCTGACCAGTAAATGATGCAACCGAAGACTTTTATTCCTCATTGCAAATGTTGAATGGACAAGCAGATTCCAAAGTTTAAATCAGAAGTCAGAAATTATCCCAAATTCAGGAATGTCAGAAATATAGGACCTCCTTAAACTTGAACTTCTTTGAATCTGATTGCTTGACCAATTTTTGAAGTTCTGGAACCTGTGGTAGCTTAATTCAGAGTTTCTGCTGAGTGTGTTCTCTGAAATCTGAATTATAGGAAGTCTGCTTGCTAAGAACTGTCAAACTTCAGAAGTGCTGACATTTTGCAAAACTGTGGAAATGAAGCCAAATGATGTAATGTATCTGAAGGAACAAATCAACCTTTCAGAGAGAGATATGAAAATTCTAATGTTCCTTTTTCAGGAAGTATTTATAGATATTATGGAATCTGAACATAGTTGCAAGGTTTTGAGTTTGCCAATAATTTCAGATACCAACTTATAATGCTATTCCTGACTTGAACATCAACTAAAACCTCCTTTTAAACTGAGTTTTCAGAAAGTGGCAGAGTATTTAAATTTTAGATTCTGAAAATTATATAGCTTCACTTTACTGCTGGGAATTAGAGGTTGTTGTAACATTTGACAACAAGGATACAATCTACAAGCCATTTCAAAATGGAAGTTAAGCTTCTCTAAATCTGAAAATGAGAATTAAGAGTAGAACTTCAAAAGAAATCAGAAATGGAATGCAGGAATTGTGCAAATCTGTAAAAGCTGAGAGCTGGCCTATAAACTTGAAATGTATTCCTTTTTACATGAAGATTAAGTGTTAAGGAAATGGAATGGGATAAGTGAGATCAAATTGGAGAGGCAATGTTATGAATTTCGAGTTAGGAGAAGAAGCAATTTGATTGCAGATCAGATACAGATTTGTAGTTTCAGTTTGAAACTGATTTGGAATTTATTCTGTCATCTTTTATTATCAGGTTTCGAAACTACATTGAGCTTTAGTCCTAGTTTTGTTTTCCTACAAAAAAGCCAGTTGTGTGCCAAACCATTTTACAATTTCTTCACCAGAAATAACTTCAAATTCTTTATGATTGAAGCTGAAGTTACCTTGGAATTGTATTTCAAAACTTAAGACTGGAATTCTGGATTTCTGAAAGCATTAGCTGGTGGCTGCAGTTTTATGGAATCTGTAAAAATGAGACCTGAAAGTAGATGTTCAGTGAAAGTTTAAGAGGAATACATTATTTTCTTATTTGTTTTTGATCAACATTGTAATTGCCAAGGTAATTAAGATTACTTGAATCAATTTCTTAAGCTTACTGGAACTGCAGATTTTTGAAGATTGCTGATGTTTCTAGCTGTATTACAGTGCTGAATTTTCTGCACAATTTGAATATGCAAGTTGCTGAAATTAAAATCTGCAGAATGAAAACAATAGAGAACAGTGGTTAAAGAATATCAAGTAAGTGGATAACATATTGTATTCTATTGTCCGAGACGACCAACATTTTAAGTGTGGGGGAGGGAATTCTTCTCCATGAGGTGATTTAAGATTATTTGAGCCTTCAAGTGATGGAAACAAGTGGAAAAACAGTGAAAAAAAAATTAAAAAATAGTGGCAATTCAAAAAGAGAGTATCATAGAGTATCAAGATTCTATGTTTGCATTCAAATTGAAGGAGAGGTTAGCTTGATACTTTGAAGTGGTAATGACAAATGATATTCATCTCTTTTTACATCAAAATGGTCAACTCATCAAGTATATTCCTCCAATACTCTCATCTTCTCAATTTTTCATTGAATTCTTTTCTTTTGCCATTTCATTCACTTTAATTGTTCTTCTTGCTTCCATTTTAATTCTTGTTGATTAAATCCTTTTTATTCATGTATGCTATGTTCTATGGTGGTGGAGAATTAGAAAATAAGCAAGCTTATGATAGTGAAATGTTGTGAGTGACATTGAGTGAGCTCCACCAAAATGCATTTTTGAGTGTGAGGGCTAGAATATGTGAATACCTTGTGAGATTGCAACTTGCTTAATTTTTCAATTGGATTGAAACCACCATACCTACTGATTATTGTTTGGATTGTATTCATGATTGTTGGTGATCTTTAAGGTGGCCTTAGTTAATTACCTTTTACTATCTTCTAGGTATTGCTAGGAAATTGTGTGGAGATGATTTTTAGATTTTCTTTACTTGAACGGGATGTCCAAGTCTAAGTGTGGAGGATTTGATAACTATGATTTAGCTATATTATTTTAATTCATAATGCATACTTTTAATGGTTTATTCATAGCCTAATCTCACATTTACATTACATTTAATAAATTGCATATGATCTTGGACTTAATTGTAATTTAGCTAATTATCACGATATTTGATGCTAATATTTGATTATTATTTTGTAGGCATCAAAAGGGTTATGGACACGATCAGATCAGGCCACACTTGGGCTCAAATCTAGGGCTAAACGGAGTGATCAAGCCTTGGAGTGTTTTGGACCGTCCATTGAAGATTAAGCAGATCTGAGCCATCCATTGAAGATCCGGCTCATCCGACCTAATGAGGAGTAGATCTGGACCGTAGATGAAGATCGGTACTGTTGGATCGGATTTTTAGCTATTTTCCACCGTTGATCAAGCTTCGAGAATTCATAGCCATCCGATCAGATTTGGGAAAGTTTAAATACCGTGAGAAGCTACAGTGAATAGGAGCTCGGTTCGCGATTTTGAGCTACAGTGCCTTCGTCTTCTTCGCCGTGACGCCGACGTTCCCATTCCTCAAATCAGATCCGAGAGCTTACCTTCTTCAATGACTATGATCCCGAGCTGCCGGCGTTCATCTTCCGGTGACCAGAGAGCATTGAAGGAGGTTTCCCGATTGTGATTTTGATTCTGTTCCACCGCTGCATACCCGGTAGAGAAGGTTTCCAGATCGGCATTATTCGCATCCATCAGATGCTTAAGGGAGGTCTCCTGGAAGCTACTGATTTCTTTCCAATCTCCATTTCACAGCAATGACGATGTGGCCATTCGATCCGGTTTGCAAATTCATAGATTCATACTCTGTTCTTCAGATGGTGAGATTACCAGATGAATGTGAGCTTGAATGGAGGTTTCCAAGAGTGATGAACATCACTTGGTAATAGTTGGAAGCTTCGGGATTGTGTGTTGAATGCTTAAGGGGTTTCGAGAGCATTTCTGTTGTTACAGCAGATTGATGAGGAGTTTTGTTCTAGATTTGGTTGAGGAATGCTTAGGGTTTTTTTTTCTTTATCTTTGCCTTTAATTTGTCCTTGAACTGGCTCCGATTTGAAGATCTGATTCTTTCTTTGCAATTCCTTTCCTGTTTGTTTTTCTTTGTTGCAATCCCAATCTTGTTTAACTTCTAACTTATTTCTGATTTGAATTTGGTATTTCTGTTAACACAAATCTGTGTTTTGTTTTTAGTCTTAAATTCAGAAAATTCTTGTTCTGTGCTCGGATTTGTTGAGATAGTGCTTGAGTTTAAATGTTGAATGAATCATTGAGTATTTACATTGTTGCCTCTTTTTACATTCTTGATTTAGGAGGTGAATTGAAGTTTTGCTAGTTAATGAATTAATTTCAATGGTGCAAGTTGAGGTATTAATGAATTATTTGAACTTTGAGTAAGATTCAGAGTTGAATGTTAGATTGGTTCATGTAAGATTGGTTAAGTTTCAAGTCTTAAATGTTGAACTCTTATTGTGGTTATCAATTAAAGGTTTAGTGATTGTTTTTCTTGCTTCACTGATGCATTTAAATTCTGTTAGTTGATGTTGAATTTAATTGTTGGTAAGTTGATGTTGAATTAACCTTGATGATTTAATAGTATGATTGGAACCAATTCAAGAATGCACACACACTTATTAGTTATCCTTGGAAAAATACGACTTGGGACTCTTTACTACACGTGTTTCATTTAGTTTATATGAGTTCCAATCTTTATTAATTTGGGGTGCCACGTGACATGCAAATGACTAACACCACCTACCACCTAAGGTTGTGCTAGCAACCTTAGAAAGAGGATTCGAACAAGAGGAGAAGAGAGGGAGGAGATAATGAATAATCATCAAAAATGAGAAGAAAAATGGCTTAAGTATTTTCATCCAATGAAAACACTTAATGATCATTAATTCCATTAATGAGCCTTAATGCTCATTCATTCTCCATTAAGGACCATATTTGAAAAACTCCTCATTTTCAAAACTCCTCATTTTCAAATCAATTTTAAAAATTGAATTGAATGAAAATAATTCATTGAATTTAAAATTCAATGAATACCTCCATTAAGTCTCACTTGAGTCTAACTCAAGTCTGTAACGCCCGAAAATTCTCAAGACTATTTTAGGAATATTCTATGATTTTTCTGGAATTATTAGATATTTTTCTGGAATTTTTGGAGTATCGGAAGTAGCAAAAATAAATAGAAAAGTAAAATGGTTTAAGCGGGAATCGAACTCGGGACCTCTTGGGTCCGCTAAACCTTTAGTTAGCCTTAGTAACCGGTGAACCCAGCAGGGCCGTGCTGAAAGAGAAGGGAAACATTTATACTTATATTTGAGTTGGGCCTAGTTACCCACTTAATATAAATTAAGAACTTAAGTTGGTTTGGGTTATTTTGAGTTTGGTTCGGCAACCTCTTCCCCTCCAATCCCTCATGCCAAACACTCCTCCCTCTCCTCCCTCTCTCAGCGCCAACCACAAGGAGAACTAGGGTTCCATCCCTAGGGTCCCAAGGTCACTTTTCGGCGACGATTTCAGCACAAGGACGTTCCCCTCCGCGAGTAGAGCACGTGGACGCGAGCGAATCGTCGAGAAGTCGTCTCCACCGGAATTTCTAGCGATTAGATTTGTAAGAAATCTAGCACACAAGGTAAGAAACCCCTCACCTGCAGTATAAGTAGCTCCGTTTGGTTTTATACGCACTAGTTTAGCTATATGCTGTTTTTATCGACGCATAGGGTGAATTTGACCCTCCTCGCAAATTTAGGGATTTAGTGAGTACTTCTAGATGGGCCGGACACGTATTCCCTCTTCAGTGGGGGTTCCTAGACATTGTCGGGTGACTAGAAGTGGTCTCCCTAATAGAGGGGAGAGTTGGGGCACACTAGGTGTTCGATAAAATAGCTGGTTAAGTTAAAATGCAAATTAGGCATTTTAATAGCTCAGTTAAATGCATTAGAAGCATTTAAATCAGTAAATCAGTTTATTTTAGTTTATATGGGACTACGGTCCAATGGGTGGGCTCCCACAGTCGCCTCTAGGTTCAGACAACCTAGCTCTAGGTTCAGATAACCTAGATACAGCAAGTTAAAACAGTTAGCTATATTCAGTATTTTACTTTCAGTGGCACTGTACTGGATCAGATATCGATTGGGTTGGACTCCCACAGTCGTCCCTAGGTTTAGATAACCTAGTTAACCCTACTAAATTCGGGACTTACAAACCCGGGTCTAGTTAGGGATGCGCGCACAGCAAGTACAGTTGCCGGGCCCAAACAACATGTTTAGTATTTTCACTTACTATATGTATATGGTTTCCAACCTTTCACAAAGTAGTTCGTGAATTCAGTACAGTCCTAGCAGTAGCTCAGTTTTTAGTATCAGCTTAGTTCTTCATTGATATCATGTTTAGCTTTGGATATGCCATGATTGTATGCTTATATGCCATGCCATGATTAGTTTATTCAGTATACTTAGCATATCCTTTCAAACGGCATGATTTAAAATCATATTTGCATCGTATGCATGTTTTAGTGAGGTAGATGGTTTCTTACTAGGCGAAAGCTTATAGATACTTTCTTTTCCTTATACTGCAGATAAAGGTAAAGGAAAGATGGACTAGCGGAGGCTGGAGGGCAATGCTACGAAGATGTGTGTGGGCAGGAACTTGGAGTAGAGATCTTAGGGAACCTTAGCAAGTTTTGTTTCAAACATTAGAACTTTTCAGTGTTTTTTTATCATCTTGCACTTTAGTATGTTAATCGCTATGAATTAGTTAACTATGCACCTTATTATGCTTAGAACACCTCTTTTATGTAGTTAGAATGTTAGTTGTTGTCGTTAGAGTGTTTCCTAGTCATTTTAGTACTTGTAATGTGATTGAGGCACGAAACAGTGCTGAAATCAGACCTTTGGCACGGAATCAGAAACTCAGATCGATCAGCCGATCGATTCGAGGGTCTTCAATCGATCGAAGGATCGACTAGGCACCTGGTTTCGCGAACAGTAGGCTTCTGGATCGATCGGTCGATCAATCCAGCCAATTCCGTCGCGAACAGAAGGCTCTGGGATTGATCACTGGATCGATTGATCAGTCTGGATCGATTAGCTGATCGATCCAGAATATTGCCCGAGCACAGTAGCGTGCTGGATCGATCACTGGATCGATCCAACCTATGTTCCGAATACAGTAGCCGGCTGGATCGATCATTGGATCGATCCGACTATTCCAATCGATCCGTGGATCGATTGGGAGGTCTGGTATCAGTGGGGGAGTGTCTAAGTTCAGTTCCTTGGCCATGGGGAAGGTAAAACATGTTATGAGTAGTTAGTTTACCTCCCTTAACATGTATAGAACCAAGAAATGTCAGTAGTTTAGTAAAATTTTAATTAGTACAGCTTCCGCATTTAGATTTAGTAATGGTCGGGGAATAGTTTAGCACAGCCTAATGTGACAATCGGCCTTACAGCTTAGTAGTAGAAGGCGGGACGTTACAGAGTGGTATCAGAGCAGTGTTCCATACTTCCTACACACACATCAGCATTGAACCTGCAGCTTCAAAGTAAGAATACCTCTACTTTATTTATGCTTTCTGTTCCTTGCTATAGTTCATGTTTATAAATAAACTGCTGCATGATAGTATGTGATAGTATATAACATGATAACGATAGTTATACAATTATGATTGTAATAGTTATTCATGTTCTGTCCTCTATGTCTTTAGAAATGGCACGGGGACGCCCAGCTAGAAGGGCACTAGCTACTGAGCCCCAGCAAGAGGCAGGCAGTTCAGTGCCTCCTCCTGACCTTACAGCATTAGTGGCTCAGTTACAGCAGCAACTAGCTGAACAGCAACAGGAAATAGCCACCTTAAAGGCTAATCATCAGAGTACCCCTACCGTCACCCCGGAACCAAACCTGACGACTCCAGAAGTCTTAGAGGTTCCACCAGCCCAGCCTACAACACCAGCACCAGTACCAGCAGCTGAGCCAAGAAAGGAAGCCTATCTGATCCAGTGGCAGCGAGTCAAGCTAGAGAACTTCTCAGGCACTAGTGAACCATGGGATGCACAAGCCTGGTTCAAAACACTGGAGAGCACGATGGAGCTTCTGGACTGGCCAGAACACGAGAAGGTGAAGTGTGCCTCCTTCTGCCTGACAGGAGACGCACGCATGTGGTGGGAAAGAATCAGAACGAAGCGCCCAGTGAACCAGATGTCATGGGCTGACTTCGAGAAAGAATTCTTCGAGGAGTTCTTTCACATACGGGTTACAAACCGCCACTATGACGAGTTCACTGAGTTTCGTCAGGGCAACCTTTCAGTTGAGGAAGCCGTGAAGAAGTTCAACAGGTTGGCTCGTCTATTCCCAGAGCTAGTCAGCACAGAGAAGGAACGAATCCGGTTGATGCTCAAGATGCTGAGGCCAGAGATAGCAGTGAACGTGGCTGGTGGCATACATAGGCCACAAACCACAGAAGAGTTAGTGAGCAGTGCCTTGACCACAGAACATTACCAGAACAACATAAAGCAGCAGAAGCGAGTCTCCTCAGAGTCCAAAGGCCAAGGAAACCCTCACACTCAAAAACAGCAAGGCCACAGCTCTAACTGGAAAGGGAACTCCAACGGCAAGCGCAAATCAGGGAGTGACCCAAAAGGAGGACCCTCTAGCAAGCGATCCAGTTATCCAAAGTGTGCTACTTGTGGGAAATTCCACCCAGGGATTTGTCGCAAGGGCACACGAGGATGCTTTGAATGTGGACAAGAAGGGCACATGGCCAAGCAGTGCCCGAACAAGACCGGTCTTCCTCAGCCATAGCAGATTCAGTATGCAGGCCAGCCAGCTCAGTTATATCAGATGCAGGCCGCTCTAAAAGGTCCACTTATCAGCCAGGGCAGATTAGAAGCCCCTCCAGCTATGGCGAAAACGAGGATCTACTCACTCACCAGAGAGGACGTAGCCAATGCCTCGACAGTTGTCACAGGTCAGATTAGCATTTTTCAGTATAGTGCTACTGTTCTATTTGATACTGGGGCAACCCATTCATATATAGCCAGGATGTTCTTCGAAAAATTAGAAAGACCCTCAGAGGTACTCAGTGGTCAGTTTATAACGACACTACCTTCAGGAGAGATCATGGCATCCACGCACTGGCTCAGAGCAGTGTCGGTCATTATAGCAGACAGAGAGCTCTTTTGTGATCTGATAGTGCTAGAGATGACCGACTATGACGTGATCTTTGGAATGGACTTTCTGATCAGATACGGTGCTACCATAGAATGCCGTAAACAGAAAGTTATCTTCCAACCTGAAGCGGCAGTGCAGTTTGAATACAGCGGAGAACCAAAGAGAAAGGCCAAGAAGTTTCTCTCAGCTATGAAAGCACAGAAGCTACTGGATTCAAGATGTACAGGATTCCTAGCACACGTAGTCAACGCCAGCCAAGACAAGAACCAACAGCTAACAGAGGTTCGAGTCGTATGTGACTACCCAGCAGTCTTCCCTGAAGAGTTACCAGGCTTAGCACCAGACAGGGAGATTGACTTTGAGATAGAGCTCATTCCCGGTACGAATCCTATCTCCAAAGCGCCTTATCGCATGGCTCCAGCAGAACTGAAGGAACTTCAGGAGCAACTACAGGAGCTGCTTGACAAGGGTTTCATACGCCCGAGTCACTCACCGTGGGGAGCGCCTGTATTGTTCGTGAAGAAGAAGGATGGAAGCATGCGACTGTGCATAGACTACAGATCACTGAACCAAGTCACGATCAAGAACAGGTATCCCCTTCCCAGAATCGATGATCTGTTCGACCAGCTGAAGGGAGCAGCAGTGTTCTCTAAGATAGATCTCAGATCAGGTTATCATCAGGTAAAGGTTAAAGAAGGGGATATACCCAAGACAACATTCAGAACCAGATACGGACACTACTAGTTCATAGTCATGCCCTTTGGCGTGACCAATGCTCCAGCTACATTCATGGATCTCATGAACAGAGTATTCAGGGAGTATTTGGATAAGTTTGTTATTGTGTTTATCGATGACATCCTTATCTACTCAGGAACTCAGGAAGAACACTCAGAGCACCTGAAACTAGTGTTGCAGACCCTTCAGCAAAACCAGCTATACGCCAAGTTCACGAAATGTGAATTTTGGCTAGATCAGGTGTCCTTCCTGGGTCATATCATCTCGAAGGATGGTATTATGGTAGATCCCAGCAAGATAGAAGCAGTAAGTAACTGGAAGAGACCTAAGAACGCCAGCGAAATCAGGAGCTTTCTGGGATTAGCAGGATATTACAGGAAGTTTGTAGAGGACTTCTCCAGGATAGCCTCCCCACTGACAGCTCTCACCGGAAAGAACAGGAAATTTCAGTGGACAGAGGACTGCGAGAACAGCTTCAGTGAGCTAAAAAGGAGATTGACCAGTGCTCCCATTTTGGCTCTACTAGACAACACCAGCAGCTTTGACATCTATAGTGATGCCTCTAAGTTGGGACTAGGAGCAGTACTGATGCAAAATGGCAAGGTGATCGCCTATGCCTCCAGACAACTCAAGGATTATGAGAAGAATTACCCTACTCATGACCTTGAGCTTGCAGCAGTAGTGTTCGCTCTCAAAATTTGGAGACATTACTTATATGGAGCTCAGTGCAGAGTGTATACAGATCATCAGAGTCTGAAGTACTTCTTCACTCAGAAGGATCTGAACATGCGATAGCGCAGATGGCTTGAGCTGGTCAAAGACTACGATATAGACATCCTCTACCATCCAGGGAAAGCCAATAAGGTAGCCGACGCACTTAGCAGAAAATCCAGTGCTACCTTATTATCCCTTACAGCCATGTCACCGCCCTACAGAAGGAGATCGTAGATTTCGGTCTCGAACTCATCGTTGGACAACTCTCTCCTATGACCTTAGAGTCTACCTTACTTGGTGATATTCAGTCAGCTCAGGAGCAGGACCCTGAAATTCAGAAAATCAAGCAAGGGCTAACAGAATCAGAAAGTAGAGAATTCAGAGTGTCCGATAGCGGGGTGTTGTATTTTGGTGACAGACTCTGTGTTCCAGATCAGGAGGAGCTACGGAGACAGATTTTAGATGAGGCTCACAAGACTCCCTATGCGATGCATCCAGGTTCCACCAAAATGTATCAGACCTGAAGAACCATTTTTGGTGGCCCGGGATGAAGCGAGACATCGCCAGATATGTTAGCATCTGCCTCACCTGTCAGAGGGTCAAGGCAGAACATCAGCGACCAGGAGGAGTTCTGCAGCCTATACAGATTCCAGAATGGAAGTGGGAGGATATCTCTATGGATTTCATAATGGGACTGCCCAGAACCACGAATGGTTTTGACGCCATCTGGGTAATAGTCGACAGGTTGACTAAATCAGCCCATTTCTTAGCTATCAAGATATCCTACTCCATGAAGAAGCTAGCTCAGTTGTATCTCCAGGAGATCGTCAGACTACATGGAGTCCCACGAACCATCATTTCAGACAGAGACAGCAGATTCGCATCCCACTTCTGGGAGTGTGTACAGTCAACGTTGGGTACTATGTTAAAGTTCAGCACAACATTCCATCCTCAGACAGATGGTCAGACGGAGCGAGTAAATCAGGTACTCGAAGATATGCTCCGAGCGTGTGCCCTAGACTTCAAGGGAAGTTGGTGCAAATATCTGAGCTTAGCAGAATTTGCATACAACAACAGCTATCAGGCCACTATCGGTATGGCACCTTACGAGGCTCTCTATGGGCGGAGGTGTAGATCTCCAATCTGCTGGTATGAGAGTGGTGAACAGAAAGAACTAGAACTTCAGACAGATCTAGTAGCAGATCCGCCAGAGGATAGAGACAGCTCAGAGCCGCCAGAAAAGCTATGCTGATACACGACGCAGACCCTTAGAGTTTTCAGTCGGGGATACAGTGTTCCTTAGAATAGCTCCCATGAAGGGAGTGATGCGTTTTGGGAAGAAGGGCAAACTTAGTCCCAGATATGTGGGACCATACCTTATCAGCAGAAGAGTGGGCAAGGTAGCATATGAGCTAGAGCTGCCCCAGGAAATTTCAGCTGTCCACAACGTATTTCATGTCTCTATGCTGAAAATGCATACCCCAGATGCCACCCAGGTGATTGAGCCCCAGTCGGTACAGATCCGCGAAGACCTCATCTATGATAGTCGGCCTATTCAGATAATAGACCGAGCAGTTAAGAAATTGCGGAACAAGGAGGTACCATTATTCAAAGTCATTTAGCACAGTCACACAGCAGAAGAGGCAACTTGGGAGACAGAAGCTAGCATGAGACAGAAGTACCCAGAATTATTTTAAGTTCGAGGACGAACTTTTTATAAGGTATGGGGGATTGTAACGCCCGAAAATTCTGAAGACTATTTTAGGAATATTCTATGATTTTTCTGGAATTATTAGATATTTTTCTGGAATTTTTGGAGTATCGGAAGTAGCAAAAATAAATAGAAAAGTAAAATGGTTTAAGCGGGAATCGAACCCGGGACCTCTTGGATCCGCTAAACCTTTAGTTAGCCTTAGTAACCGGTGAACCCAGCAGGGCCGTACTGAAAGAGAAGGGAAACATTTATACTTATATTTGAGTTGGGCCTAGTTACCCACTTAATATAAATTAAGAACTTAAGTTGGTTTGGGTTATTTTGAGTTTGGTTCGGCAACCTCTTCCCCTCCAAACCCTCACGCCGAACACCCCTCCCTCTCCTCCCTCTCTCGGTGCCAACCATAAGGAGAACTAGGGTTCCATCCCTAGGGTCCCAAGGTCACTTTTCGGCGACGATTTCAGCACAAGGACGTTCCCCTCCGCGAGTAGAGCACGTGGACGCGAGCGAATCGTCGAGAAGTCGTCTCCACCAGAATTTCTAGCGATTAGATTTGTAAGAAATCTAGTACACAAGGTAAGAAACCCCTCACCTGCAGTATAAGTAGCTCCGTTTGGTTTTATATGCACTAGTTTAGCTATATGCTGTTTTTATCGACGCATAGGGTGAATTTGACCCTCCTCGCAGATTTAGGGATTTAGTGAGTACTTCTAGATGGGCCGGACACGTATTCCCTCTTCAGTGGGGGTTCCTAGACATTGTCGGGTGCCTAGAAGTGGTCTCCCTAATAGAGGGGAGAGTTGGGGCACACTAGGTGTTCGATAAAATAGCTCGTTAAGTTAAAATGCAAATTAGGCATTTTAATAGCTTAGTTAAATGCATTAGAAGCATTTAAATCAGGAAATCAGTTTATTTTAGTTTATATGGGACTACGGTCCAATGTGTGGGCTCCCACAGTCGCCTCTAGGTTCAGACAACCTAGCTCTATGTTCAGATAACCTAGAAACAGCAAGTTAAAACAGTTAGCTATATTCAGTATTTTACTTTCAGTAGCACTGTACTGGATCAGATATCCATTGGGTTGGACTCCCACAGTCGTCCCTAGGTTTAGATAACCTAGTTAACCCTACTAAATTCGGGACATGCAAACCCGGGTCTAGTTAGGGATGCGCGCACAGCAAGTACAGTTGTCGGGCCCAAACAGCATGTTTAGTATTTTCACTTACTATATGTATATGGTTTCCAACCTTTCACAAAGTAGTTCGTGAATTCAGTACAGTCCTAGCAAATAGCTCAGTTTTTAGTATCAGCTTAGTTCTTCATTGATACCATGTGATTGATATCACGTTCAGCTTTGGATATGCCATGATTGTATGCTTATATTTCATGCCATGATTAGTTTATTCAGTATACTTAGCATATCCTTTCAAACGGCATGATTTAAAATCATATTTGCATCGTATGCATGTTTTTGTGAGGTAGATGGTTTCTTACTAGGCGAAAGCTTATAGATACTTTCTTTTCCTTATACTGCAGATAAAGGTAAAGGAAAGATGGACTAGCGGAGGCTGGAGGGCAATGCTACGAAGATGTGTGTGGGCAGGAACTTGGAGTAGAGATCTTAGGGAACCTTAGCAAGTTTTGTTTCAAACATTAGAACTTTTCAGTATTTTTTTATCATCTTGCACTTTAGTATGTTAATCGCTATGAATTAGTTAACTATGCACCTTATTATGCTTAGAACACCTCTTTTATGTTGTTAGAATGTTAGTTGTTGTCGTTAGAGTGTTTCCTAGTCATTTTAGTACTTGTAATGTGATTGAGGCACGAAACAGTGCTGAAATCAGACCTTTGGCACGGAATTAGAAACTCAGATCGATCAGCTGATCGATTCGAGGGTCTTCAATCGATCGAAGGATCGACTGGGCACCTGGTTTCGCGAACAGTAGGCTTCTGGATCGATCGGTCGATCGATCCAGCCAATTCCGTCGCGAACAGAAGGCTCTGGGATCGATCACTGGATCGATTGATCAGTCTGGATCGATCAGCCGATCGATCCAGAATATTGCCCGAGCACAGTAGCGTGCTGGATCGATCACTGGATCGATCCAACCTATGTTCCGCATACAGTAGCCGGCTGGATCGATCACTGGATCGATCCGACTATTCCAATCGATCCGTGGATCGATTGGGAGGTCTGGTATCAGTGGGGGAGTGTCTAAGTTCAGTTCCTTGGCGATGGGGAAGGTAAAACATGTTATGAGTAGTTAGTTTACCTCCCTTAGCATGTATAGAACCAAGAAATGTTAGTAGTTTAGTAAAATTTTAATTAGTACAGCTTCCGCATTTAGATTTAGTAATGGTTGGGGAATAGTTTACCACAGCCTAATGTGACGATCAGCCTTATAGCTTAGTAGTAGAAGGCGGGACGTTACAAAGTCTAATTCAATCGAGTCTTACTCAATTAATCCTCATACAATTCAAATTCAATGAATCACTATTTCATTAATTTGAATTTACTTTCTCTAGTCTAGTTTGAATTGGGCTTAATCCAATAATTATATTCAATTGAGTCTAACTCAATAAGTCCAATTCAGATTAGACTTAATCCAATTATTCATCACATGAATATATCTCCAAATCTACTTGTTCCTTGTGTGTGACCCAATAGGTTCTCATAACATTGGCAATATATCCAAATCAACATTTAGATACATAAGCAATGAGTGGCATCTTGCAAGGCATCATTGCTACCCAAGTGACGAGAAGGTCAAGATCTGACCTAACCTGTCCGTGGCTATTATCTTGTATGACTTTGTCCCTCTATCCTTGATATCTAGGTTGATCAATGAGGCATAGACCGTGTCATCCTCTTATCAACCTTTGTGTTTCTTGATCTCTAAGTAGACACACTCAATCAAATAAGCTCAATATCTCATATTGACTCATTTGCGCATAACCATGTTTTCTTGTGTCCTACTAATCAAGGGGCCCACAGATATACCTTCCGTCATATGGAAGGGATAGATCCCATCTACATCACTCACATCCATCCGCATAATTCATTGCATACTCAATGATCAACTTTATTGTCCACCTTGTTACAGGCGACGTTTGCCGATACCAAAGTACATAACTCCTTATGTAGGGAACCGTAGTGACTTCAGGTCTAAAGACTATTCATACAAATAGTCACATGAGAATGCTTATGACACTCATATAACGATCCATGAAACATTCTCATGGCAGGTCATTCAGTATATATTCTCTAATATATACCCATGTGTCAACCTGATATCTCATATCCATGACTTGTGAGATTAAGTCATCCGTTGACCTACATGCTAGTCTCAACGCATTAATATTGTCATTGTATATTAATGCTCGACTAGGAATAGTTAAGAGTAGTGTTCTCTACAATATCTCACTATCAATTCAACCAATTGATATATTGTAGATAAGAACCTACTACCCAAGGACATTATTATATTTATTCAATCGACAATTAACTGAAATAAATATAATAACCAACTTTACCTTTTTATTTATAATGAAATATGATACAATAATGTGCCCTTTACAATCATCTCATAATTGGTATTAGGACTAATACTAACAATCTTCCACTAGAACTAGTGTCAATCACTGAGATATCGAATACCCATTGACCTAGTGTGGCCATCATGCTTTCTCTGTGCCAAAACCTTGGTCAAAGGATATGCAATGTTAGCATTGGTCGGTACTCTGCATATCTTCACATCTCCTCTATCAATGATTTCTCGAATGAGATGGAATCTTCGTAGTATGTGTTTGGATCTCTAATGAGAACGAGGTTTCTTAGCCTGTGCAAGAGCCCCATTGTTATCACAATCGAGGTCTATTGGATTCGCTATACTAGGAACAACATCAAGCTCAGTAATGAACTTCCTGATCCCAATAGCCTCCTTTGCTGCAGCTGAAGAAGCAATATACTCGGCCTCTGTTATAGAATGAGCGACTGTGCCCTGCTTCGAACTCTTCTAGCTCACAACACCACCATTTAAGCAAAACACAAACCCTGACTGTGATATGTAATCATCCTTATCTGTTTGGAAGCTAGCATCGGTGTAACCCTTTACAACAAGCTCTTCATCACCTCCAAAGATCAAGAAATAATCTTGAGTCATTCTCAAGTACTTAAGAATATTCTTGACTACTGTCTAGTGACCTTCACCTGGATCTAACTGGTTTCTTCTTGTCATGCTTAATGTATACGAGATATCTGGGCGAGTACAAAGCATGGCGTACATGATAGACCCTATAGCAGATTCATATGGAATCTGATCCATGCGGTCCCTTTCTACCTTAGAAGAGGGACATTGAGTCTTCGAAACACTCACACCATGTGACATAGGCAAGAATCCCTTCTTGGAATTCTCCATGGCAAAACGTTTAAACACCTTGTTAATGTATGTACTCTGGCTTAGGCTAAGCAATCTTTTAGATCTATCTCTATATATTTTAAGGCCTAAAATATAGGCTGCTTCACCTAAGTCTTTCATTGAAAAATAATTCCTAAGCCAAGTCTTCACTGACTGAAGAGTAGGGATATCATTTCCAATGAGAAGTATATCATCCACATACAATATGAGAAAGATGACTGTGCTCCCACTAACCTTCTTGTAGGCACAAGGTTCATCTTCATTCTTGATGAGACTAAACATTTTGATCGCATCATCGAATTGAAGATTCCAGCTTCTAGAAGCTTGCTTTAATCCATAAATGGATCTTTGCAACTTACAAACCTTTCCAGCATTCTTTGGATCTACAAAATAGGCTATATCATGTACACATCCTCGAGTAGATTTCCGTTAAGAAATGTGATTTTGTCATCTATCTGCCAGATCTCATAATCATAGTAAGCTGCAATAGCAAGTGAAATCTGAATGGACTTAAGCATCACAACTGGTGAAAAAGTTTCATCATAGTCTATACCATGAATTTGCTTGAAACCTTTAGCTACCAATCTACCTTTATAGGTATGCATATGTCCATCCATGTCAGCCTTCACCTTGAAGACCCACTTACACCCAATGAGTTTGATCCCTTCAGGTGGATCAACCAAAGTCTATACTTGGTTTGTGTACATGGATTTCATTTCGGATCTCATGGCCTCTAGCCATTTCTCAGAATCTGGGCCCATAACAGCTTCCTGATAAGATGTAGGCTCATCAAGATCAATAAGCTCTACATCACCCTGGTCAGACAAGAGAAATGAATATCTCTCAGGTTGACGACGGGTCCTATAAGATCCGCATAGAGCATGTGCTACTTGAACAGATTGTTGCTCCACAACTTCTTGTGGCGCTTGTTCAATTTCCATCAAGGCATCAGTGCTAGTTTGTGTATCTTGAATTTCTTCAAGATCGACTTCACTCCCACTAGTCTTACTAGAAATAAATTCCCTTTCTAGAAAGACACCAGTTCTGGCAACAAACACCTTGCCTTCTGTGGGATTATAGAAGTAATATCCCTTTGTTTCCTTGGGACATCCTATAAAATATCACTTTTCTGATTTGGGTCCAAGTTTATCTGAGACTTGTTGTCGAACGTAAGCCTCACAACCCCAAATCTTCATAAAAGATATCTTGGGACTCTTCCCAGTCCATATAGTATATGGTGTCTTTATGACGACCTTAGATGGAACTCGGTTAAGTGTGAAAGCGGTCGTCTCTAGAGCATGCCTCCAGAAGGAAGTAGGAAGATCTGTATAACTCATCATCGATCATACCATATCTAATAAGGTGTGATTTATCCTTTCTGATACACCATTCCATTGTGGTGTTCCAGGTGGAGTGAGCTGAGATATGATCGCACACTCAATGAGATGGTCATGAAACTCTTGGCTAAGGTATTCTCCACTTCGATCTGATCGAAGCATTTTAATACTCTTACCAAGTTGGTTTTGTGCTTTATTCTTGAATTCTTTGAACTTTTCAAAGGATTCTGACTTGCGTCTCATCAAATACACATAGCTGTATTTACTGAAATCATCAGTGAAGGTAATGAAGTAATAATAGCCTCCTCTAACAGCTATTCTGAAAGGCACACATACATCTGTATGTATGAGTCCTAACAGATCATTAGCCCTTTCACCATGTCCACTAAATGGAGTCTTTGTCATCTTGCCTCGAAGACAAGATTCACATGCCTCATATGATTCAAAATCAAATGAGTCCAAAAGTCCATGCTTATAGAGTTGGGATATGCGACTCTCATTTATGTGACCTAGGCAACAATGCCAGAGATATGTTTGGTTCAAATCATTAGACTTGAACCATTTGGTATTTATGTTATAGATTGGGTTTTCAAAGTCTAGAACATAGAGGTCATTCATAAGAGGTGCATTACAATAGAACATATCATTGAAATAAATGGAACAACATTTGTCTTTTATTACAAAGAAAAGTCTTTCTTGTCCAAAAAAGAAATAGAGATAATGTTCTTTGTCAAAGCGGGCACATAACAACACTCTTCTAGTTCTAAAACAAGCCTAGTGGGCAAAGATAAAGAATATGTTCCTACAGCGACAACAGCAACTCTTGCACCATTGCCTACTCGTAGGTCCACTTCTCCCTTTGTCAATGCTCTACTATTTCTCAGCCCCTGAGGCAGAAGTCTAACTTCTCTTTCTTTTCAGTTCCTTTAGGTACACCTTGTAGTTCCTCTTCCAGTGTCCGGTCTCACCGCAGTGGAAGCAAGTTCCTTCCTTAGCAACCCCACCTTTGGGTTTCAGTGAGTCTTGCCCTTGCCTTTGGCTTGGGTCTTACCCTTGCCTTTAGGCTTCCACTTACCTTTGCCTTTAGACACCATCAAAATGGAACTAGGCTTTGCTTTCTTAAGGTTGAGTTCGACAGTTCTTAACATGCTTAACATTTCAGGTAGTGGTTTGTCAATTTCATTCATGTTGTAGTTCATGATGAATTGACTATAACTATCGGGCAACGACTGCAGAATAAGGTCAGTGGTCAATTCTTGGCCTAGTGGAAATCCTAACCGCTGTAGGTTTTCTACATACCCAATCATTTTGAGTACATATGGTCCTACGGGACTTCCTTCTTGCATTCTGCATTAAAACAACGCTTTAGAGATCTCAAATCTCTCATGCCTTGCTTGTCCTTAATATAGTTGACTAAGTTGTTCAACCATATCATAAGCATCCATGTTCTCATGTTGCTTCTGAAGCTCAGAGTTCATGGTGGCGAGCATAAGGCATGACACATCTAATGCATCATCTTGATGCTTCTTGTAAGCATCCCTATCAGCTCTAGTGGCAGTAGCGGGGGTTGTTGGGAATTTCGGGTCGCAAAAACCGCTTTTTCACATTGCGGAAACCCCGAATCTCCCATGCCACCGGATCCGTGCGAAGTTTATAAACAAAAATTTCGAGTATGAGTTTACTAAAGCCTAGATCTACACTAGAGAAGGAAGTTACCCTCGATGCGATGCCCTTCGCAATCCCGCTCGTCCAACGGTTCGTCAGATCTCGAGATCTTCAAGCATACGATCCTCTAGAAGTATCCACACGAACAAACTAGGTGGAGAGGCCAAACAAAAGGTGTGCTAGCACCTATGAAGTGTTCGGCCAAGAGAGGAGAGGGAGAAGAAAATTGAGAGCAAGAGGAAGAAGATGGAGTGAATGCCTTGAATGAAAAATCAACTCTTTTCCTCACAATAAGTGGCCGACCACAATAGAGTTGTAACCTCCATTCTCATTTAATGTGGCCATTAAAGAGAAGATTTGTAACCTCCATGAGGTGACACACACATGTGCCAACTATGATGATGTGGCACATCATCATTAGTCCTCCTAATGCCAACTCACAAATGAGGTGGCAAATAGTCAAGTCAAACTTGACTCTTCCTCTTCCTCTCAAGTCAAGTCAAACTTGACATTATAACTCCCATGGTTGATCAAATCCAACCAATTGATTCAAGCAAATTTAATATAATGAATCTAATTCATTTAATTAAATTGATTCAATGAGTCATAATCTAAATTAGACTCATTGAACACATGAATCAAATTGAGTCCAACTCAATTAGTTCAATTAGGATTACTCTTAATCCAATTTGATTCATCACATAAATCTAATCCTCTTGATTTATCATATGAACCTAATCTCCATCTAATTGTCCTTTGTGTGTGACCCTATAGGTTCTTATAACGTTGGCAATGCTCCTAAACCTATTTAGAAGCATAAGTAATGAGCGGTATCTAGCAACACATCATTACTACCCAAGTTATAAGAATGTTGAGATCCAACATCACCTTGTGACTACTAATTGTGAGTCCTCACAATATATGACAAGTGTCCTTCTATCCTAGACATCTAGATTGATCAATATGAGGCATAGACCGTGTCATCCTCTAATCAATCTAAATCTTGAACTCCAATTAGACTCACTCAATCAAATGAGCTCAATATCTCATATTGACTCATTTGGGCATGGCCATGCACTTCGTGGTCTCACTCTATCAAGAATATCGATGTCGCTCCCGTCATATAGGAGGGATAGATCCCATCTACATCACTCACATCCCTCTGCATAATTCGTTACATACCCAGTAATCGCCTTTATAGTCCACCCAGTTACGGGTGACGTTTGACGAAGCCAAATGTATGTAACTCCTTATGTAGGGATCCATGATGACTTCAGGTCCAAGGACTAGTAGTCATACTAATAGCCACATGAGAAAGTATATGACACCCATATAACGATCAATGATACTTTCTCATGGCGGGTCATTCAGTATACATTCTCCAATGCATACCCATGTGTCAACTTGATATCTCTATATCCATCAAGTCATCGAGTTGACCTACATACTAGTCTCGTCGCATTAACATTGTCCCTGAATGTTAATACTCGACTAGGAATGATTAAGAGTAGTGTTCCCTATATCATCTCACTATCGGTTCAACTAACCGATTGATATAGGTAAGAACCCTCTACTCAAGGACGCTATTATACTTAGTTATTTTGCACCAATACAAGTAAGTATAATAACCAAAACAAATGTCTTTATTAATATACAAGAATATGATACAATGAGTCCATACAACAATCATAAAATGATTGGCTTTAGGGCTCTAACTAACAATCTCCCACTAGCACTAGTGCTAATCAGTGTAGGCTCTAAGCCCCAATGACCTAGTGTGACCATCATGCTTTCTCTGTGCCAAAGCCTTGGTCAAGGGATCTGCGATGTTAGCCTCTGTAAGTACTCTGCAAATCTTCACATCTCCTCTGTCGATAATCTCTCGAATGAGATGGAAGCGCCGTAGTTTGTGTTTGGTCCGCTGATGTGAGCGAGGTTCCTTAGCCTGTGCTATAGCTCCATTATTGTCACAATAGAGCTCAATAGGGTTAGCGATACTAGGAACCACCCCAAGTTCAGTGATGAACTTGCAGATCCAAACTGCCTCCTTTGCTGCCTCTGATGCAGCAATGTACTCGGCCTCTGTTGTAGAATTAGCGACTGTGTCCTGCTTCAAACTCTTCCAGTTCACAGCACCACCATTTATGCAAAACACGAACCCTAACTGCGATCGATAACCATCCTGGTCGGTCTGGAAGCTAGCATCACTGTAACCCTTTACAGCTAGCTCATCATCGCCTCCATATATCAAGAAATATTCTTTAGTCCTTCTTAAGTACTTAAGAATATTCTTGACCGCTATCCAGTGACTTTCACCTGGATCTAGCTGGTATCTGCTCGTCATGCTCAAAGCATACGAGACATCAGGACGAGTACATAGCATGACGTACATGATAGATCCTATGGCTGAAGCATAAGGGATCTGATCCATGCGGTCTCTTTCCTCTCTACAAGAGGGACCTTGAGTCTTCGAAAGACTCACGCCATGTGACATCGGCAGAAATCCCTTCTTGGAGTTCTGCATGGCAAATCGAAGGAGTACCTTGTCAATATATGTACTCTGACTTAGGCCAAGCAATCTCTTAGATCTATCTCTATAGATCTGTATGCCTGAAATGCGAGATGCTTCACCTAAGTCCTTCATTGAGAAACAACTCCCTAGCCAGGTCTTGACAGACTGAAGTAAAGGGATGTCTTTCCCAATAAGTAGTATGTCATCCACATACAATATGAGGAAGACAACTATGTCCCCTACAACCTTCTTGTAGACACAAGATTCATCTTTATTCTTGATGAAACCAAACTGTTTGATTGCATCATCGAATCAAAGATTCTAGCTCCGAGAAGCTTGCTTTAGTCCATAAATGGACCTATGCAGCTTGCATACTCTGCCAGTATGCTGTGGATCTACAAAACCCTCAGGTTGTGTCATGTACACATCCTCGAGCAGGTTTCCATTCAGAAACGTAGTTTTGATATCCATCTGCCATATCTCATAGTCATGGTATGCTGCAATAGCAAGCATGATCCGAATGGACTTAAACATCGCTACTAGAGAAAAGGTTTCATAATAGTCAATACCATGAATCTGCTTGAAACCATTAGCTACCAAGCGACCCTTATAGATAAGTCCATCCATGTCAGTCTTTCTCTTAAAGACCCACTTACACCCTATGGGTTTTACCCCTTCAGGTGGATCAACCAAAGTCCATACTTGGTTAGTGTACATGGATTCCATCTCGGATCTCATGGCCTCTAGCCATTTCTCAGAATCTGGTCTCATCAAAGCTTCCTGATAGGTGGTAGGCTCATCCTCTATGAGCACAACATCATCTTGGTCAGACAAGAGAAATGAGTATCTCTCAGGCTAACGACGTACCCTATCAAACCTGCGAAGAGGTATGTCTACTTGAACTGGTTGTTGTTCCTCAACTCCTTGTGGAACAACATCATCCACAATACTTTGTAGTTCTAGTTCAACTTCCATCGAGGCTTTAGTGCTATTGTTCGCATCTTGAACTTCTTCAAGATCGAACGTACTCCCACTAGTCTTTCAAGAAACAAAGTCCCTTTCTAGAAAGACCCCAGTCTTTGCCACAACTACCTTGTGCTGACTGAGAATGTAGAAGTAATATCCCTTAGTTTCCTTGGGATATCCAATAAAGTAGCACTTGTCAGATTTGGGTCCTAATTTGTCTGAGACTTGACGTCTAACGTAAGCCTCACAACCCCAAATCCTCATAAAAGACACCTGGGCATCTCTCCCAGTCCATATCCTATATGGTGTCTTTATCACGGCCTTGGATGGAACTCGGTTGAGTATAAAAACTGTCGTGTCTAGAGCATAGCCCCAAAGAAATGTAGGAAGATCTGTGTGACTCATCATAGACCATACCATATCTAATAGAGTACGGTTCCTCCTTTCGGATACACCATTCCACTGTGGTGTTCCAGGAGGAGTGAGTTGGGATAGAATCTCACACTCAGCTAGATAGTCACGAAACTCATGGCTAAGGTATTCTCCACCTCGATCTGATCGAAGTATCTTAATACTCTTGCCAACCTGATTCTGTACTTCATTCTTGAATTCTTTGAACTTTTCAAAGAATTCAGACTTATGTGTCATCAAGTACACATAACCATATCTACTGAAGTCATCAGTAAATGTAATGAAGTACCTATAACCGCCTCTAGCAGCGACATTGAAAGGGCCACATACATCACTATGTATAAGTCCTAACAAATCAGTCGCTCTTTCGCTGTGCCCACTAAAGGGAGTCTTGGTCATCTTGCCTAGTAGGCATGACTCGAACGTCTCATAAGATTCAAAATCAAATGAGTCCAGCAAACCATCCTTATAGAACTGGGATAAGCGCTTGTCATTTATATGACCTATGCGACAGTGCCAGAGATAGGTTTGGTTCATGTCATTTGACTTGAACCTCTTAGTATTTATGTTATAGATAGGGCTTTCAAGATCTAGAATGTAGAGTCCGTTCATCAGAGGTGCACTATAATAGAACATATCTTTTAAATAAACAGAACAACATTTGTCCTTTATTATAAAAGAGAAACCTTACTTGTCCAAACAAGAAACTGAAATTATGTTCTTAGTTAAAGCAGGCACATAACAACATTCATCTAATTCTAATACAAGCCCAGAGGGCAGAGATAGATGATAAGTTCCTACAGCAACAGCAGCAACTCGTGCTCCATTGCCTACTCGTAGGTCCACCTCGCCCTTCGTCAATGCCCTGCTATTTCTCAGCACCTGCACATTAGTACAAATGTGATAAGCACATCCGGTATCTAATACCCATGATGAAGAAATAGATAGATTGACTTCTATAACATATATACCTGAAGTGGAAGTCTCACTTCGCTTCTTCTTAAGCTCCTCCAAGTATACTTTGCAGTTCCACTTCCAATGCCCTGTCTGACCGCAGTGGAAGCAGGTAGCATCCTTGGCAACCCCTTCTTTAGGCTTCAGTGTCTTGCCTTTACCCTTGGCTTGGGACTTTCCTTTGCCTTTGGGCTTGCCCTTGCCCTTGTGTTTCTAAACCATCAAAACAGAGTGGGGTTTAACCTTCTTAAGGTTCAGCTCAACAATTCTTAACATGCTAAGCAGGTCGGGCAGTGGCTTGTCAATTTCATTCATGTTGTAGTTTAGAACAAATTGACTATAGCTATCCGACAAGGATTACAAGATCAGGTCAGTGGCCAGCTCTTGGCCAAGCGGGAATCCCAACCTCTGTAGGTTTTCTATGTATCCAATCATTTTGAGTACATATGGGCCTACGGGAGCCCCATCTGACATCTTGCACTGAAATAGTGCCCTTGAGATCTCAAATCTCTCGTGCCGCGCTTGTCCTTGATATAGTTGGCAAAGATGTTCAACCATATCATAAGAGCCCATTAACTCGTATTGCTTCTGAAGCTCAGAGTTCATGGTTGCGAGCATAAGATAGGACACATCTAATGCGTCATCTTGATGCTTCTTATAAACATCTTTGTCAGCTCGCGTGGCATTGGCAGGAGGAGCCTCCGAAATGGGCTGCTCCAGAACGTACAGTTTATGTTCCTGGGTGAGAACTATTCTCAGATTCCTGTACCAGTCCAGGAAATTTGCTCCATTGAGCTTGTCCTTGTCAAGGACAGAACGCAGAGAGAAGGTGTTCGTGTTTGACGTCATGGTTATCTACAACAGAAATAAAAGCAGAAAGTAAATATCATATTCTTTTTATCATTTAATTAGGCCTTTAACTAAATGATGCTCTCATTGAATTCTATAATTCAAGTGGAAAAAGATCCACATCATACTAACCCTTGAGTTAGCTTTGGCTAATATGCCCAAGATTTAGTATGATCGGTAGGTAACGATTTACCAATTACATCTCTATGCAACTCTTGTTTATAGGATCATTATCCGCAGTTATATTAAAACTTGAGTTAGCTTTGGCTAATACGCCCAAGAATTAATATAAATGTGATTTATGTCCTATCTTTCCAACCGTTGGAAGAATGCCTACAGTTAAACTCGATTTAACTAGTTGTACTCAATCAAATTGAGTCTCTACTCACCCATGCGTTGATAGGCGGGACCAAGATTGTCCCTCTGTACCCTACCAAGATAATATGTGTTGCTCTGCTTTGGCAGATTCAACAACACATGTGATCAAGATAGTGATAGGTATCACAGCATGGTAGGCATTTTAGAGTTAACGCGATTGAGATCTAATCTAATCGTAGGATGCATCTTGTACACGATTTAGATCTAATCTAATCGTTAAGGCACTAATTAACTACTTTACTAGCATGCATCAAATACACACACAAAAGAAATTAATTATACTATTTGTGATTAGTCATGGCCCTACTACGATCTTCTCAAGCCAATGAGAAGATCGGATAGTCAACCTAGGGTCAACAGCTTCTCAAGCTCCTCCCTTTAACCACCTTGTGTTGCTCGCGCCCTCCTCGTAACTCTGTCTCGAGTGGACCTTCCACGACTCCAATTTTGTACATTATAATTTTGAAACTCGAGTTACATTCGAGTCTAAACTAATTTACAACAAGAATAAATGGAGAAAGGCACGACGCGCAGGTCGCGTATCAAGTATACAACACACACAATCATATGATGGCACGCAGGCCGTATTATGAATTATAACACAAATATACCAATCAAATTGGGTCTTTTTGGACCATGACCATCACAAATTATACATAATTCTAAATTATGTAATTTCCATAATTTTCTGTAATTTTAATACTATTTTTTTACAATTTTTAAGAGGAAAAATTCCCGGCGGTCTCGATTAGCGATTTTCGGGCGCAATCGCGGAACGAATCCCCTTGCGGGGCCAGGGGTAGTGCCCCTTCCCACGATATAACCATCGCGAGTGTTCCTAAGCGATCCTACAGTGCCTTAGTCCACTGTCCCAAAAGGATTTGGGGCGAAACCTTGCCGTTTTGAAAAAATCTTCTCGGTGTCGAAGCCTACAAGTGTCTAAACACTTGTGCTTCGCTTCTACGAGAAAAATACTCATAAAAACCATAAAAAACCTAAATTTACAGAAAGTTACAGAACCTACATTTTTCATAAAAATACAAACTAAATTCGTACAAGACTTTGCACGTGGCTCTGATACCACTGTTGAGAATTTCGGGCCGCAAAAACCGCTTTTTCGCGTTGCGGAAACCCTGAATCTCCCTTGCCACTGGATCCGTGCGAAGTTTATAAACAAAAATTTCGAGTACGAGTTTACTAAAGCCTAGATCTACACTAGAGAAGGACGTTACCCTCGATGCGATGCCCTTCGCAATCCCGCTCGTCCAACGGTACGCCGGATCTCGAGATCGTCAAGCGTACGATCCTCTAGAAGTATCCACACGAACAAACTAGGTGGAGAGGCCAAACAAAAGGTGTGCTAGCACCTATGAAGTGTTCGGCCAAGAGAGGAGAGGGAGAATAAAATTGAGAGCAAGAGGAAGAAGATGGAGTGAATGCCTTGAATGAAAAATCAACTATTTTCCTCACAATAAGTGGCCGACCACAATGGAGTTGTAACCTCCATTCTCATTTAATGTGGCCATTAAAGAGAAGATTTGTAACCTCCATGAGGTGGCACACACATGTGCCAACTATGATGATGTGGCACATCATCATTAGTCCTCCTAATGCCAACTCACAAATGAGGTGGCAAATAGTCAAGTCAAACTTGACTCTTCCTCTTCCTCTCAAGTCAAGTCAAACTTGACATTATAACTCCCATGGATGATCAAATCCAACTATTTGATTCAAGCCAATTTAATATAATGAATCTAATTCATTTAATTAAATTGATTCAATGAGTCATAATTTAAATTAGACTCATTGAACACATGAATCAAATTGAGTCCAACTCAATTAGTTCAATTAGGATTACTCTTAATCCAATTTGATTCATCAAATGAATCTAATCCTCTTGGTTCAACATATGAACCTAATCTCCATCTAATTGTCCTTTGTGTGTGACCCTATAGGTTCTTATAACGTTGGCAATGCTCCTAAATCCATTTAGAAGCATAAGTAATGAGCGGTATCTAGCAACACATCATTTCTACCCAAGTTATAAGAATGTTGAGATCCAACATCACCTTGTGACTACTAATTGTGAGTCCTCGCAATATATGACAAGTGTCCATCTATCCTAGACATCTAGATTGATCAATATGAGGCATAGACCATGTCATCCTCTAATAAATCTAAATCTTGAACTCCAAGTAGACTCACTCAATCAAATGAGCTCAATATCTCATATTGACTCATTTGAGCATAGTCATGCACTTCGTGGTCTCACTCTATCTAGAATATCGATGTCGCTCCCGTCATATAGGAGGGATAGATCCCATCTACATCACTCACATCCCTCTGCATAATTCGTTACATACCTAGTAATCACCTTTATAATCCACCCAATTACGGGTGAAGTTTGACGAAGCCAAAGTACGTAACTTCTTATGTAGGGATCCATGGTGACTTCAGGTCTAAGGACTAGTAGTCATACTAATAGCCACATGAGAAAGTATATGACACTCATATAACGATCCATGATTCTTTCTCATGGCGGGTCATTCAGTATACATTCTCCAATGCATACCCATGTGTCAACTTGATATCTCTATATCCATGACTTGTGAGATCAAGTCATCGAGTTGACCTACATGTTAGTCTCGTCGCATTAACATTGTCCCTGAATGTTAATACTCGACTAGGAATGATTAAGAGTAGTGTTCCCTATATCATCTCACTATCGGTTCAACTAACCGATTGATATAGGTAAGAACCCTCTACTCAAGAATGTCATTATACTTAGTTATTTGACACCAATACAAGTAAGTATAATAACCAAAACAAATGCCTTAATTAATATACAAGAATATGATACAATTAGTCCATACAACAATCATCAAATGATTTGCTCTAGGGCTCTAACTAACAGGGGTGCCTCAGGAATAGGCTGCTCAAGGACGTACAGTTTTCGTTCTTGCTTGAGAACTATTCTCATGTTTCTGTACCAGTCCAGGAAGTTAGCTCTATTGAGCTTGTCCTTATCAAGGACAGATCCCAGAGAGAGAGTGTTCGACGTATTTGATGACATGATTATCTACAACAACATAATGCAGAACTTAGTATCATATATCGATCATTTAATTAGGTCTTTAATTAAACGATGCTCCCACTGAATTGTAAAGTTTTGGTAGGAGCAAGTCATGGCTGTGGTTTTACCCACACTACTAGCTCTAAATCCAATCGCAATGACATTCATGTGGGTCAAGATCCTTATTATACTCATCTTGAGTTAGCTTTGGCTAATCGCTCAAGACTCATATAATGTAGGTAGGCATCATATACCAATTGCATCAAATGTAACTCTTGTATAGCTAGATGAACAAGACTATTTGTTCATTTTGCCCATCTTATGAAATTCATATTATAGCTCATCTTGAGTTAGATTTGGCTAATCGCCCAAGATTAGTACAATTTGAATTCCATCTTATGGGATATGCCTTTAAATTCTTAATCTAAGTGAGACAACTTAGTTAAGTTGTACCCAAAGTTTAATATTCGGACATCACAATTGTCCAGTCGCACTCTAGCAAGATAAATTGAGTCACTTTTCTTTGGAAAAACCTGACTACAATTGATCGAGCAAGAAGTGAGTATTAAACTTTTGGTAGGCATATATTAAAATACCTCATCTTTTAAATTAAACATGTATTGAATACATCACATAGTACACATCACACATATATGCATAAATCAAAACGTGACATGGTTATGACCCCCATAAACTACGATCTTCTCAAGCCAATGAGAAGAGCGATGAGTCCACCTAAGTCAAAATAGCTTCTCCAAGCGCTCCCTCTGTCGCAATGTGTTGTTGTCCTTCCTTCCTTCCTTTTCACCCATCATCCAGTAGACTAATTTCTTTCTAATTTGTACATTACAACAACTAAAGAAACTCAAGTTACATTCAAGTGTAGTCTAAATTACAACAAGAATGAAAGGGATAAAGGCACGACACGCATGTCGTATTATGAATTACAACAACACATGCAATCACATAGGGGTTCAAGGGCCATAACCATGCACCATGTCAAATATATTCATAATATATTTACAACATAAATTTACTATGATTGCATTAACAAATTATGAGCTGCAACGCCACAGTGGTCCCGCTAGCCGGTTAGCGGGCGGGGTCAAGAGGCAGCGCCCCTTGCGGGGTTTTCAGGGGGCAGCGCCCCTGAAGCAAAATTAATTTTTGCATCCTCTTTTATGAGTTGCTGCCATGTCCAAGACCCTACAACCCTTAAGACCGACCATGTTTCATTCTGAACAAAACACCTTTGGTCGAGACCTTGTTGGTCACATACCAACTATGTTTCATTCTTAACAAAACATTTAATTTTTTTTTTGGCCGAAACTCATAATTTTTGCAAAATCATAGTAAACCTATCATGTTTTCTTATATCACATATAAAATTGCTAAAAAATTAGTATATCCCTTCGCAAGTGGCTCTGATACCACTGTAAGGTAATAGGTTGCTAAACACGCAATCACGCAGCGGGAAAACCTATTACCCCAGTAGATCCATGCGAAGGGAAACAAAACTTTATACTAAGTTAGATCTAAAACATGATGAAGTATACCTTTGTTGCATGCTCACAGACTCCCGACAGCTCGGATCTCAGCACGAACATACGCTCGCACCTCTATGGTATCCACACGAACAAGGGTTCGTTTGTCTCACAAACTCACTAAGTGGAGATGCCTACCACCTAAGGTTGTGCTAGCAACCTTAGAAAGAGGATTCGGCCAAGAGGAGAAGAGAGAGAGGAGATAATGAATAATCATCAAAAATGAGAAGAAAAATGGCTTAAGTATTTTCATCCAATGAAAACACTTAATGTGTAACGACCACCCTTCTTACTACTACTACTCTCTAAGGATGACCGTTACTTAACTACTAACTCTACTTAACCGGTATGATTAAAAATCACATGGAAACCCTACCAAAAAATTTCGGCAGAGTCTCCCCTGTACCGGTGACCAAATCAACAATACAAACAAACTATACTCAGCCACAGGCGGCTGGAACATATATTTTCACAACCAAAAGGAATAACATCACCACGCAGTTTAATGAAATCAAAGCATGCAAGTAATAAATAGCGGAAACAAAATAAAAACATACAGTTAACTAACAGCGGAAGACTAAATGACTCATCTAATACGTTTTTAATAAATTCTTAAACTAAGTCCCAAGGCTTCCATAGTCCTGGCATCACACATCCCTCGAACACCTCCTTGTCGCCTTCCTTTCTATATCTTTTCCTTTCCTGTATCTGCAGTAAGAGGAAGTGTAGTCTATAAGCAAAATTTGCTTAGTAAGCGCTATCTAACTCACAAAAACTCGATGTGCATGTATATAAATAAAAACATGCTAAAACTGAATGCTAACATGTAAAGCTACTCATGCTCATAAATAGCAAATAACAGTAAGCTAACTCATGCTCTTCTAATAGTAAAGAAACATACTGAAAGGCTAAACATGTAAGGCAAGTCTATACTATCATGCTTGCATAAAGAACTAAGCTTACTGAATTCTAAACACCTTCTGAATCTTATTTCACTTGTTTAAAGACTTATTCTTTAAATACTTTATACTTATGTAAAACTTGCTTTACTTGTTCAAAACTTATACTTATAATACTTCAAAATAATAATCAACTTCTTCTTGGGCCCGGCAATTGTGCTTTTACTTTTGTAACGACTCGACCCATTCGGCGGCCCATTTGGCGACCCTATGGTCGTCGACCGTCGACCGTAGGCTAAACCGGGACGACTATGGGAGCCCAACCCAAGGACAGAGAGTCCAACACAGTGCCACTGATAAAAGTAAAATACTTGCTATCTTTTAATACTTCTATATAATGCCTCGGCATTTTCTCTAGCACCTTGTGTGCCAAAATCCCTAAAGTCTTGACTTTGGGATCTACTTAAGGCCTTGGCCTTTTTCTTTCTTTTATTTATCTTTCTTATACTTTTCTTATAAAAGAATGCTTCTTACAAAACTATAATGTTTAAACAAATTCTAATACCGAAACGTTTAAACAAAAATCTGCATACAAGCTTAAACAGAAATCTGCATATTAAGCTTAACAAAAATCTGTATTATAATGCTTATCAAAATTCTGCATACTATACTACTTAAAATTCTGCATTCTATAAGCTTACAAAATCTGCACTTTAAACTTACAAAATCTGCACTATAAGCTTACAAAAATCTGCACTATATACTTATGAAATCTACACTATAAACTTACAAAAATCTGCACTATATACTTATGAAATCTGCACTATAAACTTACAAAAATCTGCACTATATACTTATTAAATCTGCATATTTAGAAGATCTAAACTTCATTAAAACTTCCAAATTGATTCAATCATCTTTAGTCTTAATACATGTTACTTTTTTCTTTACTGCTTCCACACATAGATATTCTTCCTTCTATGACATCTACTAGTCTTGCACTTTCATCTATATAATTCTCTATTAATAACTCATCTTTATAAATCTGTATTTCTTGCTCACCTCAAGATTTTATCTTACGATGTGTCATTAAAAGTGAAGATTTAACAAAACTTCTATTTATAGCTTAAATCTTTTCGTCTACTTTTATTATCTTATATATTTTTCGTACTGAATACTACTACATCAAACTACAAAGCGCATGATCTCAACTTACACATCTCTCCTTCTCAATCAATCTCATTTCGCTAACTACTACATTAGTCATTCTCTTTCTCATAATCTATATATCTTTCTTATAACTGTATTCATATCATCAACAACTTATCCATACCTCTCTACTGAAATAAATCCATCTAGTGACAACATCGAATCAACCCCCTATTACCAAGCTGAAATCTGCAGAAATCCTGAATTGCAGTGATCATCTTTAACAACTCAAGCAAGAAAATCACAACTCAACAATCAATATATATATAACCTACCAAAACTATTCAAAACTAAACCATTTACTCTTCTCCAAATCTAAATAACTAACTTTTGGTTTCATGGCAGCAAACATGAATTCCCAATCTTCGCAGAAAATTCGGAAACAAGAAGGAATACGAATCCGGAACTATCCTACTGCAGGTGAGTAGCAACTTACCTTGGGTTTCTTGGACTTACAACCGAGAAGGAGGCATCTAGGGCTTTCGGCGAGCTCGAAATCCCGACTCTTCTTCGTGCTCCCGACTCCTCCTCGTCGAGAAGAGCTTAAGGAGATGGAGAAACCCCTCGGAGAACCTTGGCCGGCCATCGGAAACGCCCTAAAGCTCGGCTGCGTTTTCGCCGGGAAGAGTCGCGCCGTCGAACTCGAGAGAAGGGGAGAGAAAGGTTTCGGTCACGGGATAATTAATCCCTAACTTATCCCTCTTTTATAACCTAAAGTTTATGGCTTAAGACTATTTCGCTCCTTATCTAATCACGAAATTCTCGCGGAAGAGTTGGTTGGCTACGGTTTTGACCAAGTCAAGGGTTGCGGTTTCGAATCCTCAGCCGCGCACTTTTCGTTTCGATTTATTTTCAATGTTCCTAACTATACCTTATATAAATTTGTTCTCACATCTAATTAACAAATCGAGCATGGCACGGTTGGTCGTGCCGAGTTTTGCTTGGGCCGAGGAGCTCGGTTCGAAACCCAGCTTCTTCAACTTATTTTCCTTGCTATTATTCTCCATTACCATTTTCTACATCATATACATCTTATCTCATATATTATAAACAAAACTTGTTTAGCTCAGTTGGTTGGCTGACTTATGTTAAGACTCGGGTCAAGCCCGAGGTCTTGGGTTCAAAACCCAACTTCAACATTTTTCTTTCTTCTTCTTTTTTTTTTTTTAAACTTCTTCCTCTTGGTAAAAATACCAAACGAACTCCAAAAATTGCATAAAAATACTCTATAAATTCCTAAAAATCTCTAGAATTTTTCTAAAACATTTCTAGATTTTAATAAGGTCTTTTAGAACTCTAAATCATGAAATTTGGGGTGTTACATAATGATCATTAATTCTATTAATGAGCCTTAATGCTCATTCACTCTCCATTAAGGACCACATTTGAAAAACTCCTCATTTTTAAAACTCCTCATTTTCAAATCAATTTTGAAAATTGAATTGAATGAAAATGATTCATTGAATTCAAAATTCAATGAATACCTCCATTAAGTCTCACTTGAGTCTAACTCAAGTCTAATCCACTTGAGTCTAACTCAAGTCTAATTCAATTGAGTCTTACTTAATTAATCCTCATACAATTCAAATTCAATGAATCACTATTTTATTAATTTGAATTGACTTTCTCTAGTCTAGTTTAAATTGGACTTAATCCAATAATTAGATTCAATTGAGTCTAACTCAATAAGTCCAATTCATATTAGACTTAATCCAATTATTCATCATATGAATATATCTCCAAATCTACTTGTTCTTTATGTGTAACCCAATAGGTTCTTGTAACATTGGTAATGTATCCAAATCAACATTTAGATACATAAGCAATAAGTGGCATCTAGCAAGGCATCATTGCTACCCAAGTGAAGAGAAGGTCAAGATCCGACCTAACCTGTCCATGGCTATTATCTTGTATGATTTTGTCCCTCTATCCTTGATATCTAGGTTGATCAATGAGGCATAGACCATGTCATCCTCTTATCAACCTTTGTGTTTCTTGATCTCTAAGTAGACACACTCAATCAAATAAGTTCAATATCTCATATTGACTTATTTGCGCATGACCATGCTTTCTTGTGTCCTACTAATCAAAGGGCCCACAGATATCGCTTCCATCATATGGAAGAGATAGATCTCATCTACATCACTCACATCTCTTCGCATAATTCATTGCATACCCAGTGATCGACTTTATTGTCCACCTTGTTACAGGTGGCGTTTGCCGATACCAAAGTACACAACTCCTTATGTAGGGAACCGTAGTGACTTCAGGTCTAAAGACTATTCATACCAATAGTCACATGAGAATGTTTATGACACTCATATAACGATCCATGAAACATTCTCATGGCGGGTCATTCAGTATATATTCTTTAATATATACCCATGTGTCAACCTGATATCTCATATCCATGACTTGTGAGATCAAGTCATCCGTTGACCTACATGCTAGTCTCAACGCATTAATATTGTCCTTGTATATTAATGCTCAACTAGAAATAGTTAAGAGTAGTGTTCTCTACAATATCTCACTATCAATTCAACCAATTGATATGCTGTAGATAAGAACCTACTACCCAAGGATATTATTATATTTATTCAATCGACACTGAACTGAAATAAATATAATAACCAACTTTGTCTTTTTATTTATAATGAAATATGATACAATAATGTGCCCTTTATAATCATCTCATAATTGGTACTAGGGCTAATACTAACAACCATCACTTGAGTCAAAGCTAGAGCCACTACAAGACCACGAGAAAGACACATCCATGTGTTTTGAACTCTTAGGTAACTCTCAACAATGCAAGATTAGTATTTTTAGTAATCTTTTAGAAAATTTCATAGAGGTACATGTAGTTGATTTTGTTTGATGTGATTTAATTTTAGATACATACACAGTTCATCTTAATATGGTTCTGTTCTATCTTATATAGCATGCTTGTGGGAGGAATATTTTTTCCTTAGGGTGTGCAGGTTTTAATGAGGCTAAAAATTAAAAGCTCAATCTGAACTATCTCCAACCGCCGGAAAGAACTTTTGAAGAGACAAAGATGGAAAGAGCGGTGTTACACTATATTATTATTATGATGACAACTCTCTTCATAATAAATTGGGCAATTGGAAGAAAAGTTTGGAAGTATTTTACTTTGGCAAGATTGCAATTTAGATGAGCCTAAATAAGGGGTTGAGCTTATGACCTAAAACAAGCGCTTCTTGGAAGGCAACCCAAGTTCTTTCTAGTTTCCATTTAAGTTTTTTATTTCATTTTAGTTTCTTAACCTAAACTCTCCACTTAATTTCTCTTGTCCAATTTCTTTTTGTAGGTTTTAAAGTTGTGGGGGAATGCAAATATCAAATAGAGGAGTATTTTTAGCATATAAATGCCTCAATCATTTGAAACTCATCACTTGGTAATTTCTCTAACTTTATAACCTCCTCCAAATCACATTTTGAGTTTTCATTGCGATAATGACAAGTTTAGGTTTAAGGGGATGTATTAGGCTTAGATTAGTTTCATCATATTTCTTTTTGTATAATAATTTTTTTTCTAGTTGCATCATTCATCACATCATGATTGTTTGTTCCTTAATGTAAAAATACTAGCACGCTTATTCTAGATTTTATATGATTTATTATTGACTTATGGTACTAGAATATTTAGTGATCTATCTTTTTCTATCTATGATAGCATAAAATGAGCAATATTTTTACTGTAAAAGTTTAAATATTGGCCTTATTTTAGAATCTCTTTTCACTTTTCTAGTTTTGATGATAGATAACTCTAGAAATAGTTATGATTCATAGAATTGGACTAGTACATGTGTTTCTAAGGTGACCTCTCAATTATATTTTGGTTATTGGAAGATCTTAGATCATGACAGCTCATTCAGAAAAAACAAAATCCCTGCATTTGCATTTATAGATTTGCATTTATGTTAGTGCTACACCTTTAAAACACCAAAAAAAAAAAGAAATAAAATTATTTGAATAAGGGATATAAAATAGTTATCATAAGTGAAAACTAATAATTTACCCCTTTGAGACTGAGTTAGATTACTAGAAAAATAAATGTTATGTTTCTCTTAATTCTAAATAGTTTTTTGAGATCTTGTGTAACTTTAGATATATGAACCATGCCAGAATGTATACTAAAAGCCAAGCTTTTTGTAAACATTTATTTTAGAAATAAAGAATCACATTGGTCAAATGTCTACATTTATATGTTAAGTGCAGTTGTTCAATTAATTTATATTGTAAATAATATGGTGTGTGGTGTCACACATAGAAGATCATGTTATCAGTTCCTTATAAATTATAAACAATAGTTCACGACTAAGATGATTAGGAACAAATAATTGGTATAGTTATAATGTAATTTGGTATTAATTTATCTTAACTATAAAATTACACTAATACACTCTGAGTGTATTGAGCAGGACCATTTGAGGTAGTTTCTTTTTATACTAACTAAATAAAAGAACAATACCTCTGTTATTATGGAAGTGTGTGCTCTTAATCCTAATATAATAACAAACACATATACTTAATATTTATTTCTTTGATTTATCAAAGGGTACGATTTAGCTCGATAAATCAATATGCCCGATAAGTTGGGAAATGATATTACTTATAGTGTGTGTTGTTGATTATAGAAGGAAACAATGTCCTAGTAATCTAGATTGATAATGTCCCCAAGACGAGCTCATAAGGATTATCATGTTAAACCCTGCAGATGGCCTTAGTCCGACACGATAATAAGGTTGAGTGGTACTACTTTTAGACTAAAACATTAATTAAAATGAGTTGTTAGTAACTCAATTAATCAGTGGACATCCGACATCTTAAACATAGGGAGACTAACACACTCATGATAAGAAGGAGCCCAAAATGTAATTTGGAATTGGTGCGGTAGTTCAATAATAACTCTTTAGTGTTATGAGTTATTACTGATGAACTTGAGTTCGGTGTTCGGGGTGAACATGGGAAGCTTAAGTTCATCGGAAGACCAAAACTAATTTCTCCTCTCGGTCTCTGTTGTAACCTCAATAAAACTTTATATTCACCTAAGCTCATCTTTTAGTCCGTACGTTGGTGTTGCTATCTAAGGTTGCTTCTCAATGCTAATGTGTCAACATTTGAAAGGTTTTGAGAAGTTTTGAAAAGCAAGCTTTGAGAAACGTTGATGTAAGTTTTGAGAAGCAAAGCTTTGAGAAATTTTAAAAACGTTGATGTGTCAACGTGGAAAAGTTTTGAGAATTTCTCAAACGTTGGCAAACAAGTTTTTGAGAAAGCAAGTTTTGTCTTGTCAACGAAAAGCTTGCTTGCCTTGTTATGTCCACGTTGGAAGATATGGCCGATCATATTAAAAAAAAAAAAGGATGTGTTTTCTTTTTAAAAAATATCTTCTATATTTTAAAAAGAGATTTTAAATTTTAAAACTTTCCTCTTTTATAATCGACCTTTTAAAAGAGGGTTTTAATTTTTTGATAAAACTTTTCTTTTTTTAACCATGATTTAAAAGAAAAATTTTAATTAATCTTTCCTTTATTGTAGTTGTCTACATGGTTAAAAGAGAAAGATTAATTTTAAAACTTTCCTTTTGTTGCCATAGACAATAGGAATTTTTTTTTTAAAAGAGAGATTTTAATTGTTATTAAAATTTCTTTTTTTTGCCAAGACCAAGGATTATAAAAGAGAGGGATAGGGTGCCTCATAAGACATAACCTTAGGCTTTCTCCTCTCTTCCTTGGTGTGGCCGGCCCTCCTTATGCTTCTCTCTTTTCCTTGGTGGCCGACCATGGCTTCTTTCCCTTCTCTTTGTTTTCTTCTCTTAGGCCGGCGGCACCTTTCATCTTGTCTCCTTTTCTTTTGCTTCCTTAGGGCCAGCAGCATCAAGGCTTTGAAAACCTTATGGCCGGTTGCTTAGAGAGGAAGAAGAAGAAGAGGAGAAGCACATGGTGGCCGGTTGTTTGGAGAAGAAGAAGAGAAGGAAATTTCCTATTTTGGCATCGCTTGGTGGCTAGAGATTCTTGGAGAAGAAGAAGTGGCTCAGGTGGTTTCATCTTGGAAGATCGTCACTCACACGACGTCCAAGAGAATGAGAGGATTACAACAGAAGATCAAGAGGTCATTAGAGCATACAAAAAGGTATACTAATTAATTGTTTCTGCATCATGATTAATTAGTTCATGTTTATTTTTGTATGAGTTTCAAAATACCAAACACAAGAGGCTAGAGATTTTAGATGTTCGGATTTGTTTCGAATTTGTGTTTCTTTTATTTTTCAATCTTGTGATTCGATTGTTCTTTTTTGTTAAACCTAGAGTAATATAAGGAAATTAAATATTGAATTTCATTAAGAGGCTTTGTCGAGGCCGCAGTGGATGTTCCCATACCCAAGAAGGCCAAGTGCCTCGCCATGTTTGACCTGGGAGCCAATTTCCAAAATAAATATTTAATTCAATTTGTAACATAGGTGGATTTAGATCTATAATGTTAAGTATCATTTGCGATCCAAGTCTAAACCTCTAAGAACAGATAAGTTAAATTTGGAAACAATAATGTTAAGTTCCGTTTGCGATACGGAATTTAATTTCTAAAGAACACAATAGGTTGTTAGGAAAGGTTCAAGACTTGTACAAAATTTTTGTACAAGGAAACCGGTACGATATTCCTAGGACCAACCAACAATTTACGATATCCCTTATTTGAATAAGGGATATAAAATAGTTATCATGAGTGAAAACTAACAATTTATCCCTTTGAGACCGAGTTAGATTACTGGAAAAATAAATGTTATGTTTCTTTTAATTCTAAGTAGTTTTTTGAGATCTTGTGTAACTTTAGATATATGAACCATGTGTGTGGCAGGTAAGTGTCTATCACTAGAAGCATAAGGAACATAATTTTATGACGACTTGACTAGGGTTAGGAATTGAAACTTGAAAAACTTAGTCGACTATTGCACTGAGCACGGAGAACTATTTCTTAGGTCATACTTAAAAAAATTTTATATCTTTCTCACTAATAAAATAATTTGATAGGATTATATTAATACATTAGAGATTTTGATGCACTATGTAGCCGCAAGAGTCTAGATTATAGTTTTTTCTTGAAGACAAGCCTAAGTTTAAGTCTAGGGTGTGATGTGCGTAGATTATATATGTTTTTAGGTATTGTTTGACACACATCTACTTGCATTTCTTGAATATAATTTATGTTTTATGCATCCTATTCCATTATTATGTCATACGTCTATTCTATTTGTTCAAAGATCTACTCTTTGCTTATTTTTATTGACAAGATGCAAATTGAACCAAAAATAGAACAAAGGCACACATTGAAACAACTTGTGAAGATCATCAACAAGGATCATGGTGGCAAAAGGCGAATACACTTACCCCCAGCGCCCCCGACAACCTGTCCTAGGGCAAACATGGTGCCAAGAGGCATAGTCATGTGCCCTCTCCCAAAGCAAATTGGTGCAGGTCGTGCCTATAAGCACGGTCATGCCTCCCACCAGAGGCCAACCGGGCGGCTAGGTGAAATCACATGGCCATGCCCCCTTCCATAGCCAAATCATGGTCCAGTCATTCCATATTTCTAGAGCCTAATTAGAGAGGGGTCGTGCCTTTTGGCACGGTCGTACCTCTCCATGCTATGTGGCATAGAGTTGAGGTTGTGTCGTGCAAAAATAGGGTTGTGTTAAATCTAGGTAGACTGTAGAGTAATTTTAAAATGACCATAACTTTGTACTCAGTTGGAGTTATAAGTTATTCTAGATACCAAATTATAGATAACTTTAAGTGATACAACTTTTCTTCAGGTTTAACAGAGAGAAAACATATTCTCGCCATGCTAAAAGGCACAGTCGTACCTCCGATCCATGGTCGTGTCACACCCTCTTCCTAAATTGTAGACAAAACTTTGAACCACCATAACTTTCATCTCAATTGGATCTATGGCTCAATCCATATATCAAATATAGATAATTTCAAGGGCTAAAACTTTAGTTTAGAGTGAAATACAAGAAAACTAGGGTTAAGATGTGAAAACCCTATTTTGGAGGAGCCCTATAAATCTGGCTGATCTGGACAGTTTAGAGAAGGTATAAAAGGGTCAAGAAACTCATTCTTTGACTCATCTTGGATTTGGTACTTTGTCACTCTCCTTGGAGAAGGGTTCTCCCCTTAAGGGGAAACCCTAGAGCTTCTATTTTCATCGATCTACATGATCTGTCCACCTCTGGACTAAGGATTGAAAGTAAAAAGACCAGCGACACATAGATAAGCATTCCTCTCTTCTCTATATTATATTTTTGATTATAGGATGCTTAATTTCTTGTCTCTTGATTGTAATAGAGTAGATCTCTATATCTAAGATGTAGAAGGTAATTGTGATGTTTTGATTGATATATAAATTATGTATATATTATTTTCTTATTCAATAAAGTATTTATGTCATATTCTATATGTCTTATGCCTTATATGTGTTTGATAAAATATGTAAATCGTGTAAACATGTTAATGTGAGGGATTAGTTACCATGTAGAGAAGGTACTTTAGATTGTATGACTAGAGGGCCCAGTGATAGAGGATAATCATTTAATCAGACTTTCCAGAGTATCATCTTGAATTGGGAGCTAATTCTCCACAATAGATTAGATAATTAGAGATTAATGAGTTTTCACCAATTCCATGCTAGGAAGTAATTTGTATAATCTAGATCATATGACTGGGGTCCCTCGGTGACAAAGGTTAACCCTTTAACTGAACCTTCTACATTACCTTTTCCGCTTAGTAGCACTGAATGTCAATAGGGAGAACACTCTAGTAAGACCGTCGTGGGGTTGCACCGGTAACTTTGTTAGAATCCTTACAAGAGTACAAGTATGGAGGTAAGGAGATGAACAATACATAGGGACATTAATCAACATCATAATGAAATCAAAATCCTAGAAACCATCTCCCTAAGCTCATCCCCTCACAAGATCATCTCTCCTTCTCTCTCTTACTCTTTTAACTCTCTCTTTCCCAACTCTCTATCTATCTCTCTCTCTCTCATTCTCTCTTGCCTTCAATCTTTTCCAACCAACTTCCAATTGTTTAGATAACTCACCGTGTGAAGTCAACTAGTGTTTAATCAATAGTCTCTATGGGATTGATATTTTTATTACTAACAATGTAATCGTGCACTTGCAGTAACATAACAGGTCCTACTTGCTTTGTTAAAGTATATTTCGGAACTCGTGTTTGGACTAGGTTCTAACATTTTGACTTAATATAGACATATAAGGTTTGTTGTTTGAGTTAGCTTCATATCCAAGTCCAGATTTATTATGCACGGGTTGTTAAGATCCAAGCATCATATTTAAATACTTGGAGCCCGAGTTGAACTTTTCAACACTTTCTTGAGTCCCTCTACTAGACTTTCAAGTTAGAATTTTCTTCCTCAAGTTTTGCAACTTAAGTTGAATATCTTTCTTGAACATGGTCAGTTGAGGGATTCAAGTTGACTTGCTTCTCTTAAGATGGTTGACTTCTTAAGTAGCAAATCATTCTGAGCCTCAGATTTAGTTAATTTTTCAAATAAACATTTAATAACTTTTCACATTTGAAATTATAAAAATAAATTTACCTCTTTTGGTCATTCTAAAATGGATACGAATCTGTAGCTTGACTCGGACTAGCACTCAGACTCAGACTCAGATCCTTCGTTCATTGCCATAAGTACAAGATGACTTGATTGCTTTGGTTCTTCCATACCTAACTCCTCCGATGAAGATGTAGGATCAAATGAGTGCCAAGTATGTAGCGAAAAGATAGAGAATGAATGAACAAACACACAAAAATAAGGTCGATTACTTGGTTCGGAGCCTTCAGCGACTCCTACTCCAAGACTCATGTCCCTCTGGACTATATACTTGGGTAATCCACTAAAGACCTCTTCTGAAATTGCCAGAAGAGTAAATCAAGTACAGGAACACAAAACTAGGACAATGTAACAGACTACATTGCTTTAGTAATAAATTAAATTCTCTAAGTAAATTGTTACCCATCACAAAGTATGTCGATGTGGGATGCTCATGTGTTGGTGTCGATCTGCTGGCAGCGGTCAGATATCATGGAGCAGTAGCGCAACAGTAGAGCGTAGTCGAAGTAGTAGAAGAGTTGTAGCAGCTCGTATTGAAGTTTTGTGGTTACTATTCTGAATTCTAGCCAAATAGTGCTTCTATAAAGTGTGTTGGTGCAGAGAGCACCAGACGATCAAACTTAAGTTTTGATTATGACAAAGGGCTCAAAGTTAAGCTTTCTTGTTGTCTAACAAATTAAACTGAGTGTGTAGGAAAGTCTTAAGTGATCTTAGGTAAGAGAAAGCCCTAGTTAATGCTAGGTAGGAGGAAACTCCTAGCTACAGTTAGGCGACGAAGTCCTAGTCCAGGGGACTGGGCAAAGCCTTGGCAGGTCGAGAACGTTGGGCAAAATCCTAGTGTCGAGGACACTAGGTGAAAATCCTAAGGGTCGTGGACATCGGGTGGAAGACTGGACGAGTCGGGGATTAGATGTTCAGCATTAAGTCCTAATGTCTCGGATGTTGGGCACATGTCGAGTTGGTTTGGAGGACTGGTCTGGCAAAAGGTAATTTCTCATGAGAGGAGTAGGTGAGGATTCATTCCCTGTTGAGCGAACAGTAGGTATCAGTTTGACCAAGAGTTTCCAGAAAATCTAAAAGTCAGAACTAGACAGTCCGGATACTATCAAGAAGTTCTATTATTCACATTTTATTATGCTATCTTATAGGGTATATTTTGTATTTTGGACTAACATGATATGAAGGGAGTGAAAAACATAAAATAAGTTCAGATGAACAGTGCTCAAGGCGCCTCCGGTGAGGTTGGAGGCACCTCGAGCACCTTGGCTGAAGGCTAGCACGGAGAGGTAGGGAGGCACTTTCTGTAACGCCCCGCCCCTCCTGCTAAGGCGACGGGGATTACTTGGACACATACATACTTACTTAACACAGCGGAAGTCTTACTTAAAGAAATTAAAAGCTTTTACTTTAAAATCACTATAGACATATAAAACCACATAGCATACTTATCATGATTTTTGAGTCATAATACCTAAACACATAATTAAGGTCATGGAGTCAAAATGAAATAACATAAACATGACATATTTCTTTATTAACAAAAGCAGGTCTTTCCCTTTAGTCAGGCCACTACCACACACATCCTTCTAGCGCCTCCTGCTGCACTCCTAGTACATCCATTCCTTGCCTTTATCTGTGGTACAAGAAAGTAAGCTGTGAGCACTCATGGCTCAGTAAGTTCCTTTCCTACTCACAAAAATCGTATAGCATATCAAAATCACAAGTCCAAAACGCATGGAAACAATTTATCATATCAAGCAGCATATCATGGCATATCATAACATAATCATCATAAAATATCATAGCATATTCTAACATGAACATCAAATGAATCCTGACATAGCATAACATCATCATAAATATCATGGCATAATCATAAAGTATATGCAAGGTGAATTCCTAAACATGCATCATGAAACATATGCAACATGTCTTTTGAAAATTATAATATACATACTTAAACATAATCTCAACATGATTAGGGCCCCGGCTTGTACCACATACAAAAATGCGCGCGTCCTATGTAGGTCCAAGGTAGCAAGTCTTGAACCCTACAAGGCATACATACTAGGCCCGTTTCTTAGTCCATCAACCTAGGGGCACTTAGGAAACCATCCCTAACGAGGCCCGTTTCTTAGTCCATCGACACCGGGGCGCTTATGGAGCCCACCTTTGGTACAAGCCATACATAAAGTAAAGTAGCATGTCATACATATCATAGTTCTTATCATTTAATGCATAACATATTTCTTAACATATCATAAAACATGCATATTTGGGCACACAGCACATGCATGGATCATAAGCATACATAATGAACATGTCATTTATCACATCATAAGGCATGCATATTTGGGCACACAGCACATGCATGGATCATAAACGTACATAATGGACATTTCATTTATCATATCATAAAGCATGCATAATTGGGCACATAGCACATGCATGGGTCATAAGCATACATAATGAACATATCACTCATCATAGAAAGACATAATCATACATGGAATCATTTAAATAACATCTCTTAATTTATAGCATAGCATGTGAGGCACATCTAGATCACTAAACCTCTTATGGCCGAAAGTCAAGAGTAGGGACATGAACTCTAGACAACATACAAACATAAGAATCTCATGCTAACTTCACATCCTATCATAAGAAAGATCATAAGCATGTTAACCTAAATTTTTAAGCCCTCCCAGGTTTCTAATCCTTTCATGGCTGAAACCTTCATGAAGAGCAATCAAGTTCTAAACAACATGTAAACATGAAAACCCTAACTCATATCACATCATATTTCATAAGGAACAACTTGAGCATGTTTAATTTGGGTTCTAAGTTCCATAAGCTTCTATCCTTATCATGGCCGAACCCTAGCAAACCTTATTCTAGGTTACATGTAGCATGAAGGTGTTGAACCTTAAGCCAATATCCTACACATTTCATGAGGAACATCATAAGCACATTTGGTTCAAGTTCCAAACTTCCTAAACCCATTAACCCAAGGTGGCCGAAACATATTAAGCATGGAAACTAGATTTCTAGTGGCATAAGAGCATGGAAAACACAACTACATTTCATAGCATTTATCACAAGAAACATCATGAGCATATCTAAGTTGGGTTCTAAATTTCCCTAGGCCTTTAGACCAATAGTGGCCGAAACATGTGAGCATGAAAACTAGGTTTCTAGGGCATAAGAGCATGGAAACCACAACTACATTTCATAGCATTTATCACAAGAAACATCATGAGCATATCTAAGTTGGGTTCTACATTTTCTTAGTCCTTTAAACCAAGAGTGGCCGAAACATTTGAGCATGGAAACTAGGTTTCTAATGGTATAAGAGCATGGAAACCACAACTACATTTCATAGCATTTTTCAAAAGAAACATCATGAGCATATCCAAGTTGGGTTCTACATTTTCCTAGGCCTTTAGACCAAGAGTGGCTGAAACATGTGAGCATGGAAACTAGGTTTCTAATGGTATAAGAGCATGGAAACCACAACTACATTTCATAGCATTTTTCAAAAGAAACATCATCAGCATATCCAAGTTGGGTTATAAGTTTCCTTAGGCCTTTAAACCAATGGTGACCGAAACATGTGAGCATGAAAACTAGGTTTCTATTGGCATAAGAGTATAGAAACCACAAACACATTTCATAGCATTTATTACAAGAAACATTATGAGTAAACTTAGTTTAAAATCTAAGCATCCTTGCCCTAAAGCTTAGTGTGGCCGAAAGTTACATGTAACTAAATTTCTATGTAACAAGCAACCCTAAGAACATCAAACTAGTTTCATATCATTTCATCAAGAAGGTCATGAGCATCTTAGCCTTGGTTTAAACTTTCCTAGGCCTCAAATCACAACATGGCTGAATCTTCATAAGCATGAAATAGACTTTCAAACCAACATACAATCAAGGCATAACATTTTAGCTTCATATCTTGTCTTAGGAAAAATCATAGCATGCTTAGTTTTAGGTTTAAAGCTCTCCTAGGCCTTTAGTTCTTCCATGGCCGAATATTCATGAGCATAAGAAAATGGAGTTTCAATCAACATACAAGTAAGAGAAAAAGTTAACAACACCATTTTCATAGGGTACATAACACAAGAACAAGGAAGCATGTTTAGTTTGAGTCTTTAGCTTACCTAGTCCTCTTGTTCATGCTTGGCCGAGAGTCTAAGGTTCATGGATCTAAGTTCTAATTAATCATTCTAGCATAGAAACATTAGATTAACCTCCTACATAAGATACATGTCACAAGAAAAATAATAAGCATATCTAGTTTAAAATTTCTTAGACCCTTCCTTTTGTCTTGGCCGAAATTTCCATAATCAACCCTAGTTTTTTTTTAGCAATCTATCTTCATGGAAAACCATATGAGCTATTGTACCACAGGTGAGGGGAAGCTTACCTAGTGTTCACTTTTTAATCCTTAAGGAGATGGTACCCTTGGTGGAGAGGAAGAATAGAGCTTCTTCTTTTAGCACTCCTTTTGATTTCTCTTGCTTGGAAGGGTACACCTTGAAGGCTCCTTCTTGTATCTTAGTTTTCTCTTAGGAAGAAGACCTAAACTCGGCTAGTGGTGATGAGGGAGAAGAGCTCTAGTTTCGGTAATGGTGAGGAAGAAGAAAGAAAATGAAATCCTTTTCTTTCTTTCCTTTTTATGCTAAGTGGGTGGAAGAAACAAATATGAATTTTGCTTCCCTTTCTCCTTAATTCATGTATATACTTTTCTAATGAGAATATGTCCTCATTCATCTCCCTTAACTCTTCTCATCCTCACTCTCTTAATCCCCACGAAAATAGATAAAAAAATATAAAAGACAACTTGTCTTTTGCTTACTCCTTTTCTTTACCAAGAGGTAAACAAGAGGAAGAAAACTACTTGATTTTCTCTTGTTCCCTCACTTAATTATATCTTCATTTTTAACTACAATTCCCATCATTTTCCATTCATATGTTATTCATTATCCTAGTGGTTATCATACATATTTTTATTTCTATCCTTTGTGAGAGGTTCAAGGTTCAAACCTTCACCTCTTCTTTTTATTTCTTTTATTTTTTTTCTTTTGATTCTTCTTACTCTTATGCTCTAAAGCAAATAACACCCATATACTTATCTTATAGTTTTGTGGGTGTTACAGTACCCCATACCTCATAGAAAGTTCGTCCTCGAACTTAAAATAGCTCCGGATACTTTTGTTTCATATCATCTTCTCGTTCCCACGTGGCTTCTTCGTACTGTTGATTTTGCCATAAGACCTTTACTAAGGGTACTTCTTTGTTCCTTAGTCTTTTGACGTCTCGATCCAATATCTGAATTGGGCAGCTTTCGTAGGTTAGGTCCTCTTGCACTTGTACTGTCTGGGGTTCGATCACTTGGCCCGTGTTCGGAATACATTTCTTTAGCATCGAAACGTGGAATATGTTGTGAATGGCTGACATCTCTTGAGGCAGCTCTATTTCATACGCTACCTTGTCGATTCTTTTCAGAACCTGGTATGGTCCCACATAGCGCGGGCTTAGCTTTCCCTTCTTACCGAACCTCATTATTCCCTTCATAGGAGCTACCTTGAGGAATACTGAGTCTCCGACACTGAACTCCAATGGCCTTCGTCGCTTATCCGCATAATTCTTCTGTCGACTCTGAGCAGTTTCTATTCTTTGGCGGATATTCTATATAACACGGGTGGTGTTATTGATAAGCTCTGTTTGAAATCCCATCTCTTTCTTTTCCCCGCTTTCATACTAACATATAGGTGATCTGCAATTCCTACCATACAGAGCCTCGTAAGGTGCCATCCCAATAGTAGCCTGGTAGCTATTGTTGTAAGCGAATTCTGTTAAGCATAAATATCGGCACCAGCTTCCCTTGAAGTCCAAGGCACAAGCCCGTAGCATGTCTTCTAGCACTTGGTTCACCCTCTCTGTCTGTCCGTCGGTTTGAGGGTGGAAAGCAGTACTGAATAATAGCTTTGTGCCAAGAGCCCTCTGAACACATTCCCAAAAATGCGAGACAAAACGACCATCTCTGTTAGAGATGATGGTCTTAGGGATCCCATGTAGTCTAATAATTTCCTTGACATATAATTGAGCCAGTTGCTCAATTGAATGAGTCATCTTAATTACCAGAAAGTGGGCGGATTTGGTTAATCTATCCACGATTACCCATATAGCGTCATAGCCGTTTGTTGTCTTGGGTAATCCTGAAATAAAGTCCATAGAGATATTCTCCCATTTCCATTCTAGAATTTGGACAGGCTGCAGTAATCCTCCAGGCCTCTGGTGTTCTGCTTTAACCCTCTGACAGATCAGGCAGGCACTGATGTACTGAGCCACATCTCTTTTCATACCGGACCACCAGAATTTCTTTTTCAAATCCTGGTACATTTTGGTGGATCCCGGATGCATTGCATAGGGCATTGAATGAGCTTCTTCCAATATCTTGCTTCGCAACTCGGGGTCCTCGGGAATACATAATCGATCTCTGAGGTATAATATTCCGCTGTCCGCGGTACGAAATCCATCATTCTTTCCTTCTAAGATCTCTTGTTTAATCCTTTGGAGGTTTTGGTCACTGGTTTTCTTCTCTAATATATTGTCGAATAGGGTGGGTGCTATGGTCAGGGTGGAGAGTTTCCCGGACATAGTCTCGACCCCATGACATGAAATGGTTCTCGGTTTCCCGATAGATTCGACCACTGGTTTGCCTTCAGTATTAAATAAAACTTTAGCATGTTGGCTAGAGATAAGCGGCTGACCTGTAACGACAGTAGAGGCGTTCGCCACGTCTTCACTAGTAATCGCGAAAACCCTGGCATTCGTCGTCGCTGCCTGGGCTTCCAATCTCCCTTGGCTGATCGAAGTCCCTTCTATAGCAGTTTGCATCTGGTGTAACTGTGAAGGGGCACTCTTGTTCTGGTTATTTTGCTGGAATGGTGCCTGAAACTGAGTAGGACAGTCTCTGGCCAAATGTCCTTCCTGTCCGCAATTATAGCATTTTCTTGTACCTTTGTGACATAATCCGGAATGCAGCTTCCCACAAACAGAACACTAGGGGTATCTCGGTTGTTTATTCACTGACCCACTTTTTGTGTTGTCCCACTGCTTTCTTTTTCCGGTAGAAGTTCCTTTCCAGCCTAGTTTGGTACTCTGGGGTCTCTGTCCTTCGGCTCGTGTCTGACCTTTATTCTCCTTCATTGCTTTCTGATAATGTTCCGTAATCAATGCACTGCTGACTAATTCCTCTGTAGTCTGCGGTCTATTAACTCTGCCGGCCACGTTCAGTGCTATCTCGGGTCGAAGCATCTTCAGCATCAGTCTGACCCTTTCTCTTTCTGTACGCACTAATTCGGGACAAAGGCGTACTAGACGGTTGAAGCGCTTTACTGCTTTGTTTACTGATAAATCACCTTGCCGGAACTCGGTGAACTCGTCGTAATGCCGGTTCGTCACTTGTGTATGGATGAACTCTTCAAAGAACTCTGTCTCGAAGTCCGTCCAATTTATCAGATTAATCTGCCTCTTAGCTTTAACTCTTTCCCACCACATTCTCGCATCTCCGGAGAAACAGAAAGATACGCATTTGATCTTCTCTGATTCGGGCCAGTCCAGTAGTTCCACTGTGCTCTCTACTGTCTTGAACCAGGCCTGGGCATCCCACGGCTCGCAAGTACCCGAGAAGTTCTCCGGCTTCAGCCTCAGCCACTGTATCAAGTAGGTCTCCTGTCGAACCACTAGGGCAGGGGCTACCGGTGGTACTGGTGCAACTATTGGCACGACGGGCACTGCGTTCTGAATTACTGGCAGGGTGGTAGGAGTTCCTTGTTGACCCATCTGTTGGGTTTTTCGGGTCGCGAAAACCGCTTTTCGCGTCGCGGAAACCCCGAATCACCCAAAGTCGTAGATCCGTGCAAGGAAAATTTCCGGAAAACACGAGTACGAGTTTTAATACTTTGATCTACAGTAGATCTACAAAGAAAACATTTTACCTTCGATGCGTGCCCTCGCAAAATCCCGCTTGTCCAAGGTACGTGTCGGATCTCTAAAGTATCAAGATAGATTCTTCTCTAGTGATATCCACACGAACAAGGAGTACTCTCTAGCACTCAAGGATGGAGAAGAAAGACCCCAAGTGTGCTAGCACTCTCTCTAGGGCTCTCAGATGGGAATGGAAGAAGAAAGGAAAGCAAAGAAGAGAATACAATACACTCCTCTAAAAATATTACCTTACTTCTTGGACTTCTTGGATTAACTCACTCAACCACCTTCTCCTCACCATGGAAGTCACGGCAACCTCTACCCAAGAGAGGGGAGAAGCAAGGAAGAAGATCATAGAATGAATGCACACATAACTCCACAAAATCAAAACCCCCTACCATTAGTGTGGCCGGCTACACAATGTAACCCCCTTCATTAATGTGGCCGACCACATTAAAACCAAGGGAAGAGTGTAACCCCCATGAGGTGGCATACCTCATGAGGTGGAGGTGATGTGGCAAGGATGAGTCATCCTTATGATGTGGCAATACATCAAGTCAAACTTGATGTTTCAAATTCCATTTGGTCAAGTCAAAATTGACCAATTTCTTCCTTGTTGAGTTAAATCCAACCTTTGATTCAAGTCAATTTCAATTTAATGAATCTCAATTCATTAATATAAATTGACTCAATGAATCAAATTTAAATTAGACTCATTCAACAATTGAATCTAATTGAGTCTAACTCAATAAGTCTAATTCGAATCCAATCCTTGGTGCATCATATGAACCTAATCCAATTGGTTCATCATATGAACCTAATCTCCATCCACTTGTTCTTTGTGTGTGACCCAATAGGCTCTTGTAACGTTGGCAATATTTCTAAACTCCTTTAGAAACATAAGCAATGAGCGGCATCTAGCAATACATCATTGCTACCCAAGTTACAAGAATGTTGAGATCCAACATCACCTTGTGACTATTAATTGTGACTTCTCACAATATATGACAAGTGTCCTTCTATCCTAGACATCTAGATTGATCAATGTGAGGCATAGACCGTGTCATCCTCTGACCAATCTAAATCTTGAACTCCAAGTAGACTCACTCAATCAAATGAGCTCAATATCTCATATTGACTCATTTGGGTATGGCCATACACTTCGTGGTCTTACTCTATCAAGAATATCGATGTCACTCCCGTCATATAGGAGGGATAGATCCCATCTACATCACTCACATCCCTCTGCATAATTGGTTACATACCCAGTAATCACCTTTATAGTCCACCTAGTTACGGGTGACGTTTGACGAAACCAAAGTACATAACTCCTTATGTAGGGATCCATGGTGACTTCAGGTCTAAGGACTAATAGTCATACTAATAGCCACATGAGAAAGTATATGACACTCATATAACGATCCATGATACTTTCTCATGGCGGGTCATTCAGTATACATTCTCTAATGCATACCCATGTGTCAGCTTGATATCTCTATATCCATGACTTGTGAGATCAAGTCATCGAGCTGACCTACATGCTAGTCTTATTGTATTAACATTGTCCCTGAATGTTAATACTCGACTAGGAATGATTTAGAGTAGTGTTCCCTATATCATCTCACTATCGATTCAACTAATCGATTGATATAGGTATGAACCTTCTACTCAAGGACGCTATTATACTTAGTCTATTTGGCACTAATACAAATAAGTATAATAACCAAACAAATGCATTTATTAATATACAAGAATATGATACAATGAGTCCATACAATCATCAAATGATTGGCTCTAGGGCTCTAACTAACACATCAAAGTCGTGATCAACTGTTGTTGTTCTGTGATCTGACGTTGGAGGTCGGTGACTACCTGAGTCAGATCTGGTGGAGTTACTGTCTCGTCTGCTCGGGTAGTGCGTCTCCTAGCCATGCTTATCTTCATTAAATAGCAACAAATTATCGTTATTCCTATTCGACTGTCATAAGGTTATTCCTATCCTACCATCATGCATAACTAAACTAAATCAAAGAATAAGTAAACATGCATAATATTAAAGCATCGAAACAAAAATTAAATTAAGCATATAGAATCTTACTTGGAGCGGCAGGATGGAGGCTTGACATGTGTGTAGTGGAAAGGCTAAACATGGCTCTGATACCAAACTGTAACGCCCCGCCCCTCCTGCTAAGGCGACGGGGGTTACTTGGACACATACATACTTACTTAACACAGCGGAAGTCTTAAAGAAATTAAAAGCTTTTACTTTAAAATCACTATAGACATATAAAACCACATAGCATACTTATCATGATTTTTGAGTCATAATACCCAAACACATAATTAAGGTCATGGAGTCAAAATGAAATAACATAAACATGGCATATTTCTTTATTAACAAAAGCAGGTCTTTCCCTTTAGCCAAGCCACTACCACACACATCCTTCTAGCCCCTCCTGCTGCTCCCCTAGTACATCCATTCCTTGCCTTTATCTGTGGTACAAGAAAGTAAGCTGTGAGCACTCATCGCTCAGTAAGTTCCTTTCCTACTCACAAAAACCGTATAGCATATCAAAATCACAAGTCCACAACGCATGGAAACAATTTATCATATCAAGCAGCATATCGTGGGTTATCATAACATAATCATCATAAAATATCATAGCATATTCTAACATGAACATCAAATGAATCCTGACATAGCATAACATCATCATAAATATCATGGCATAATCATAAAGTATATGCAAGGTGAATTCCTAAACATGCATCATGAAACATATGCAACATGTCTTTTGAAAACTTATAATATACATACTTAAACATAATCTCAACATGATTAGGGCCCCGGCTTGTACCACATACATAAATGTGCGCGTCCTATGTAGGTCCAAGGTAGCAAGTCTTGAACCCTACAAGGCATACATACTAGGCTCGTTTCTTAGTGAATCGACCTAGGGGCACTTAGGAGCCCATCCCTAACGAGGCCCGTTTCTTAGTCCATCGACCCCGGGGCGCTTATGGAGCCCACCCTTGGTACAAGTCATACATAAAGTAAAGTAGAATGTCATACATATCATAGTTCTTATCATTTATGCATAACATATTTCTTAATATATCATAAAACATGCATATTTGGGCACACAGCACATGCATGGATCATAAGCATACATAATGAACATGTTATTTATTATATCATAAGGCATGCATATTTGGGCACACAGCACATGCATGGATCATAAACGTACATAATGGACATGTCATTTATCATATCATAAAGCATGCATAATTGGGCACATAGCACATGCATGGGTCATAAGCATACATAATGAACATATCACTCATCATAGAAAGACATAATCATACATGGAATCATTTAAATAACATCTCTTAATTCATAGCATAGCATGTGAGGCACATCTAGGTCACTAAACCTCTTATGGCCGAAAGTCAAGAGTAGGGACATGAACTCAAGACAACATACAAACATAAGAATCTCATGCTAACTTCACATCCTATCAAAAGAAAGATCATAAGCATGTTAACCTAAATTTTTAAGCCCTCCTAGGTTTCTAATTCTTTCTTGGCCGAAACCTTCATGAAGAGCAATCAAGTTCTAAACAACATGTAAACATGAAAACCCTAACTCATATCACATCATATTTCATAAGGAACAACTTGAGCATGTTTAATTTGGGTTCTATGTTCCATAAGCTTCTATCCTTATCATGGTCGAACCCTAGCAAGCCTTATTCTAGGTTACATGTAGCATGAAGGTGTTGAACCTTAAGCCAATATCCTACACATTTCATGAGGAACATCATAAGCACGTTTGGTTCAAGTTCCAAACTTCCTAAACCCATTAACCCAAGGTGGCCGAAACATATTAAGCATGGAAACTAGATTTCTAGTGGCATAAGAGCATGGAAAACACAACTACATTTCATAGCATTTATCACAAGAAACATCATGAGCATATCTAAGTTGGGTTCTAAATTTCCCTAGGCCTTTAGACCAATAGTGGCCGAAACATGTGAGCATGAAAACTAGGTTTCTAGGGCATAAGAGCATGGAAACCACAACTACATTTCATAGCATTTATCACAAGAAACATCATGAGCATATCTAAGTTGGGTTCTACATTTTCTTAGGCCTTTAGACCAAGAGTGGCCAAAACATGTGAGCATGGAACCTAGGTTTCTAATGGTATAAGATCATGGAAACCACAACTACATTTCATAGCATTTTTCAAAAGAAACATCATGAGCATATCCAAGTTGGGTTCTACATTTTCCTAGGCCTTTAGACCAAGAGTGGCCGAAACATGTGAGCATGGAAACTAGGTTTCTAATGGTATAAGAGCATGGAAACCACAACTACATTTCATAGCATTTTTCAAATGAAACATCATGAGCATATCCAAGTTGGGTTATAAGTTTCCCTAGGCCTTTAAACCAATGGTGGCCGAAACATGTGAGCATGAAAACTAGGTTTCTATTGGCATAAGAGTATAGAAACCACAAACACATTTCATAGCATTTATTACAAGAAACATTATGAGTAAACTTAGTTTAAAATCTAAGCATCCTAGCCCTAAAGCTTAGTGTGGCCGAAAATTACATGTAACTAAATTTCTATGTAACAAGCAACCCTAAGAACATCAAACTAGTTTCATATCATTTCAACAAGAAGGTCATGAGCATCTTAGCCTTGGTTTAAACTTTCCTAGGCCTCAAATCACAACATGGATGAATCTTCATAAGCATGAAATAGACTTTGAAACCAACATACAATCAAGGCATAACATTTTAGCTTCATATCTTGTCTTAGGAAAAATCATAGCATGCTTAGTTTTAGGTTTAAAACTCTCCTTGGCCTTTAGTTCTTCCATGGCTGAATATTCATGAGCATAAGAAAATGGAGTTTCAATCAACATACAAGTAAGAGAAAAAGTTAACAACACCATTTTCATAGGGTACATAACACAAGAACAAGGAAACATGTTTAGTTTGAGTCTTTAGCTTACCTAGTCCTCTTGTTCATGCTTGGCCGAGAGTCTAAGGTTCATGGATCTAAGTTCTAATTAATCATTCTAGCATAGAAACATTAGATTAACCTCCTACATAAGATACATGTCACAAGAAAAATAATAAGCATATCTAGTTTAAAATTTCTTAGACCCTTCCTTTTGTCTTGGCCGAAATTTCCATAATCAACCCTAGTTTTTTTTTAGCAATCTATCTTCATGGAAAACCATATGAGCTATTGTACCATAGGTGAGGGGAAGCTTACCTAGTGTTCACTTGTTAATCCTTAAGGAAATGGTACCCTTGGTGGAGAGGAAGAATAGAGCTTCTTCTTTTAGCACTCCTTTTGATTTCTCTTGCTTGGAAGGGTACACCTTGAAGGCTCCTTCTTGTATCTTAGTTTTCTCTTAGGAAGAAGACCTAAACTCGGCTTGTGGTGATGAGGGAGAAGAGCTCTAGTTTCGGCAATGGTGAGGAAGAAGAAAGAAAATGAAATCCTTTTCTTTCTTTCCTTTTTATGCTAAGTGGGTGGAAGAAACAAATATGAATTTTGCTTCCCTTTCTCCTTAATTCATGTATATACTTTTCTAATGAGAATATGTCTTCATTCATCTCCCTTAACTCTTCTCATCCTCACTCTCTTAATCCCCACGAAAATAGAGAAAAAAAATAGAAAAGATAACTTGTCTTTTGCTTACTCCTTTTCTTTACCAAGAGGTAAACAAGAGGAAGAAAACTACTTGATTTTCTCTTGTTCCCTCACTTAATTATATCTTCATTTTTAACTACAATTCCCATCATTTTCCATTCATATGTTATCCATTATCCTAGTGGTTATCATACATAATTTTATTTCTATCCTTTGTGAGAGGTTCAAGGTTCAAACCTTCACCTCTTCTTTTTATTTCTTTTATTTCTTTTTCTTTTGATTCTTCTTACTCTTATGCTCTAAAGCAAATAACACCCATATACTTGTCTTATAGTTTTGTGGGTGTTACACTTTCTGTGTGCCAGAAGGCACCTTGGAGCTAGGATGAAAGTCACCTTCCATGACTTGAAGGCACCTTCGGATGGATAAACAGTGTAGGCTAAAGAGCTTATCAACACTGAGAAGTTGGGGATAAGTTGCAAAACTGGAGGCACCTCTAATGGGGTTAAAGGCGCCTTCAACAACCCATAAAAGGTGCACTCAACCAGAGGTTTATACATACTTCATTTTCACAACCTTTCTCCTACGCACTGCTCTAAAGACAATACTGCGACTTTGTGACGCGACTCCGACGACTGAGTGACGTGACTCGGATGACTGAAAGCACGATTTGCCAGATCCTCAAAAGTCGTCGGTATACTTTTAAATTATGGTATTTAAATTATAAATATCTATTGTACCCGTCTTTGTAAAGATTTTCTGAAATGATAGTGGATTGCTCAATGAAAGGGATCAATGATCGCGAGCCTTGGAGTAGGAGTCGTCAAAGGCTCCAACCCAAGTAAAACCAACACATGTTAGCGATTGTTTTACTTTCGCTATTTTCTTTTGATTTCCGCTGCATTTATTCTGTCTTTTCAGAAAAGAGTGAAAAATCCACGAGTGTTATTCACCCCCCCCCCCCCTCTCTAGCACGTCTCGATCCTACAATTGGTATCAGAGCGGGGTCACTCTAAATCGGTACAACTACCATCCGAGCATTTTTTTGTTGCTTTTTTCATCCATTTTCTTAAAAAAATAAATTCTTGCACCTTTTTTCCATTTTTAAATTTTTGCTATAAGTTAGGATTAGTCTAATTGTTGGAACCCCAAGGTTATTTTGATGTGATCAAAAAAGTTAAGTTAGGTCCTATGGTGTTTTAACCTTGTGCCTAAGTGTGCAGGAGCTTAGGAGCACAGGGAGTGGAGCAAAAGATGCAGCTAACGAGAATGATGGCATAGGAGAGAGCCAACGGGCTCAGTGCGTCCGAGGGACGAGGTGCTGCAGAAGAGTACGTGGGCGGACGAGAAGAAAGCACGTGGTGTTTTCGAGGGACGAGAAGCCAGAGCGAAAGGTTGCTTGAGAAGGTCGAAATTGGGTTCGGGTGAGCCTTATTTTGGTTGGCTGAAATCACCCAAGCGAGAGAAGCCGGAGCGGAAGACCTGGACCGAGGCGAGCATCACCGAAGCAGAGGGCCTGGACCAAAAGTCAACTAAGTTGACTTTAGTGGTCCGGGCGCCTGGACCCATTCCGGGCGCCCGGACCAGTTCGAGCGCCCGGAGCGATTTCGAGCGCCCGGAACTTGATTTTGATCGGATCGCGTTTGACCGCGATCTGTTGTGAAGGGGATAAAATTTTATCCCCCTTCCAGGCGCCTGGAACCCTCTAGGCACCCCGACCAAGGCTATAAATACAGCCTTGGTCCAGAAGCTTTTCAATAGAACAAGAGTTAGCAATACAACACTTGTGAGCTTCCATTTCTAGTTTAGCTTCTCTTTTTACGCTTTCACTACTGTAAGAGATTTCTCCGCCTGAAGGAGATCTTTTTAGTGTTCAATTCATTCCTTGGATTAACAACCTCCCCGGTTGTAACCGACTCAAGTCTGTGAGTCAATTCTTTTAGTTTATTGCTTTCAATTTTATGTAAGTGTTTAAGTTATAAGTTCGAGAAGGGTATTTTTTGTTTGTATTTTTTTAGGGCTATTCAATCCCCCTTCTAGCCGGCTAATGCAGGCCAACAAGTGGTATCAGAGTCAGGATACTTTAGGAGGACTAACAGCCGATCGAAGCATCGAATCAATGGTCGGACTAAGCATATACCCGCTGAAGTTTGAAGGGGAGTTCGCTAGCTGGAAAAAATGAATGCAGGTATTTTTAAAACTAACTTTGAATTACTTTTAATAATGAAGTTCAGTTTTGTAGCACCCGAAGGTAAGGAGGAATACCAGTGGATGAAAATGACCAGACCGACTATGTGGCAAACGGTAAAGTAGAGTTTCATCTGCTAAGCGTCCTTCCGCCATAAGAAGTCAACCGGATCGTCACCTATAACTCAGCAAAGGAACTTTGGGAGAAGTTCCTTGAGCTACACGAATGGACGTCCAAAGCTAGGCTCGCAAGACTGTTAGTCAGAAACCTAGAGTCAATCATTTGATGATTGTATTATGGACTTGTTGTATCATATTCTTATATAAATAAAGGCATTTGTTTTGGTTATTATACTTACTTGTATTGGTGCCAAATAAACTAAGTATAATAGCGTCCTTGAGTAGAAGGTTCTTACCAATATCAATCGATTGGTTGAATCGATAGTGAGATGATATAGGGAACACTACTCTTAATCATTCCTAGTCGAGTATTAACATTCAGCGATAATGTTAATGCAATAAGACTAGCATGTAGGTCAACTCGATGACTTGATCTCACAAGTCATGGATATAGAGATATCAAGTTGACACATGGGTATGCATTGGAGAATGTATACTAAATGACCCGCCATGAGAAAGTATCATAGATCGTTATATGAGTGTCATATACTTTCTCATGTGACTATTAGTATGACTACTAGTCCTTAGACCTGAAGTCACCATAGATCCCTATATAAGGAGTTATGTACTTTGATTTCGTCAAACGTCACCCGTAACTGGATGGACTATAAAGGCGATTACTGGGTATGTAACGAATTATGCAGAGGGATGTGAGTGATGTAGATGAGATCTATCCCTCCTATATGACGGGACTGACATCGATATTCTTGATAGAGTGAGACCACGAAGTGCATGGCCATGCCCAAATGAGTCAATATGAGATATTGAACTCATTTGATTGAGTGAGTCTCCTTGGAGTTCAAGATTTAGGTTGATTAGAGGATGACACGGTCTATGCCTCATATTGATCAATCTAGATGTCTAGGATAGAAGGACACTTGTCATATATTGTGAGGAGTCACAATTAGTAGTCACAAGGTGCTGTTGGATCTCAACATTTTTGTAACTTGGGTAGTAATGATGTGTTGCTAGATACCGCTCATTACTTATACTCCTAAATGGGTTTAAGAGCATTGCTAACGTTACAAGAACCTATAGGGTCACACACTAAGGACAATTAGATGGAGATTAGGTTTATATGATGAACCAAGAGGATTAGGTTCATGTATTGAACCAAATTGGATTAAGAGTAATCCAAGTTAGGCTAATTGAGTTGGACTCAAGTTGATTCATGTGTTCAATGAGTCTAATTTAGATTATGACTCATTGAATTAATTTAATTAAATGAATTAGATTCATTATATTAAGTTGATTTCAATCAAATGGTTAGATTAGATCAACCATGAGAGAGATTTGGTCAAGTTTGACTTGACTTGAGAAGGAAGATGAAAGGTCAAGTTTGACTTGACCATTTGCCACCTCATTTATGAGTTGGCAATAGGAGGACTAATGATGATGTGCCACATCATCAAAGATAGCACATGTGTGTGCCACATCATGGAGGTTACAAACCCCTTTCCATTTAATGTGGCCGGCCACATTAATTGTAAGGGAGTTACAATTGTGGTCGGCCACTCAAAAATGAAAGAGAATGAATTTTTCATTCAAGTGTATTCATTCTATCTTCTTCCTCCTTGAGCTCTTTCTTCTCTCTCTCTCATCCTACCTTGGCCGAACTCTACTAAGGTGCTAGCACACTTTAGTTTGGTTTTCTCCCTCTTTTGTTCGTGTGGATACGTGTAGAGGATTGTCTACTTTGACAATCTTGAGATCCGGCACCTTGGACGAGCAGGATTCGCGAAGGGCGCGCATCAAGGGTAAAAGGCTCTTCTCCTAGTGTAGATCTAGGCTTTAGTAAACTCGTACTCAAATTTTTGTTTTATTTTACTTCAGACGGATCCGGTGACGGGGGTTTTGGGGTTTCCGCGACGCGAAAAAGTGATTTCGCGGCCCGAAAAATCCAACAGTGGTATTAGAGCCACGTGCGAAGTCTTGTACGAGTTTATTTTGTATTTTTATGAAAAATATCAGTTCTGTAATATTCTATAAATTTCCTATTTTTATAGTTATTATGGGTATTTTTCTCATAGAAGCGAAGCACAAGTGTTTCGACACTTGTAGGCTTCGACTACCGAGAAGATTTTTCCGAAACGGCAAGATTTCGCCCCAAATATTTTTGGGACAGCGGGCTAAGGCGTTGTAGGATCACTAAGGAACACTCGCGATGGTTAGATCATGGGTAGGGGCGCTGCCCCTGGCCACGCAAGGGGATTCGTTCCGCGATTGTGCCGGAAAACCTGCTAAACGGAACCGTCGGGAATTTTACTCATAAAAATTGTAAAAATTATAGTAAAAATTACAGAAAATTATAGAAAATACATAATTTAGAATTATGTATCATTTTATGATAGTCATGGCCCAAAAAGACCCAATTTGATTGGAAATGTGTTGTAATTCATAATACGGCCTGCGTGTCGTCATGTGATGTGCGTGTTGTATATTTGATTCGTGACCTGCATGTCGTGCCTTTCTCTATTTTATATTCTTGTAGTAAAATAGTTTAGACTCGAATGTAACTTGAGTTTCAAAAATTGTAATGTACAAAATTGGAGCGGTGGAAGGTCCACTCGAGACGGAGTTACGAGGAGGACGCGAGCAACACAAGGTGGTCAAAGGGAGGAGCTTGAGAAGCTGTTGACCTTAGGTTGACCATCCGATCTTCTCATTGGCTTGAGAAGATCATAGTAGGGCCATGACTAATCACAAATAATTTAATTAATTGCTTGTGTGTATGTGATGCATAATTAGTAATTAATTAGTGTCTAACGATTAGATTAGATCTAAATTGTGTACAAGATGCACCCTCTCGATTAGATTAGATCTCAATCGCGTCAACTCAAATGCCTACCGTGCCATGATACCTATCACTACCTCGATCACATGTGTTGTTGAATCTACCAAAGCAGAGCAACACATATTATCTTGGAAGGGTACGGAGGGACAATCTTGGTCCCGCCTATGAACACATGGGTGAGTAGAGACTCAATTTGATTGAGTTCAACTAGTTAAATCGAGTTTAGCTGTAGGCATTCTTCCAACGGTTGGAAAGATAGGACATAAATCACATTTATATTAATTCTTGGGCGTATTAGCCAAAGCTAACTCAAGTTTTAATATAACTACGGATAATGATCCTATAAACAAGAGTTGCATAGAGATGTAATTGGTAAATAGTTACCTACCGATCATACTAAATCTTGGGCATATTAGCCAAAGGTAACTCAAGGGTTAGTATGATGTGGATCTTATTCCACTTGAATTATAGAATTCAGTGGGAGCATCATTTAGTTAAAAGCCTAATTAAATGATTTAAAAGAATATGATATTTATTTTCTGCATTTTTCTGTTGTAGATAACCATGACGTCAAACACGAACACCTTCTCTCTGCGTTCTGTCCTTGACAAGGACAAGCTCAACGGAGCAAATTTCCTAGACTGGTACAAGAATCTGAGAATAGTTCTCACCCAGGAACGTAAACTGTACATTCTGGAGTAGCCCATTCCGGAGGCTCCTCCTGCCAATGCCACGCGAGCAGACAAAGATGCTTACAAGAAGCATCAAGATGATGCATTAGATGTGTCCTGTCTAATGTTCGCGACCATGAACTCTGAGCTTCAGAAGCAACACGAGTTAATGGGTGCTTACGATATGGTTGAACATCTTCGTCAACAGTATCAAGGACAAATGAGGCACGAGAGATTTGAGATCTCAAGGGCACTATTTCAGTGCAAGATGTCAGATGGGGCTCCCGTAGGCCCATATGTACTCAAAATGATTGGGTACATAGAAAACCTACAGAGGTTGGGATTCCCGCTTGGCCAAGAGCTGGCCACTGACCTGATCTTGCAATCCTTGCCGGATAGCTATAGTCAATTCGTTCTAAACTACAACATGAACGAAATTGACAAGCCACTGCCCGAGCTGCTTAGCATGTTAAGAACTGGTGAGCTGAACCTTAAGAAGGTTAAGCCCCACTCTGTTCTGATGGTTCAGAAACAGAAGGGCAAGGGCAAGCCCAAAGACAAAGGAAAGTCCCAAGCCAAGGGCAAAGGCAAGGCACTGAAGCCTAAAGGAGGGGTCGCCAAGGATGCTACCTGCTTCCACTGCGGTCAGATTGGACACTGGAAGAGGAACTGCAAGGTGTACCTGGAAGATCTTAAGAATAGGAGAAGTGAGACTTCCACTTCAGGTATATATGTTATAAAAGTCAATCTATCTATTTCTTCATCATGGGTATTAGATACCGGATGTGCTTCTCACATTTGTACTAATGTGCAGGCGCTGAGAAATAACAGGGCATTGGCAAAGGGTGAGGTGGACCTATGCGAAGGCAATGGAGCACGGGTTGCTGCTGTTGCTGTAGGAACTTATCATCTATCTCTGCCCTCTGGACTTGTATTAGAGTTGGATGATTGTTGTTATGTGCCTGCTTTAACTAAGAACATAATTTCAGTTTCTTGTTTGGACAAGAAAGGTTTCCTTTTATAATTAAGGACAAATGTTGTTCTATTTATTTAAAAGATATGTTCTATTGTAGTGCACCTCTGATGAATGGACTCTACATTCTAGACCTTGAAAGCCCTATTTATAACATAAATACCAAGAGGTTCAAGTCAAATGACTTGAATCAAACCTATCTCTGGCACTGTCACTTAGGTCATATAAATGACAAGTGCTTATCCCAGCTGCATAAGGATGGTTTGCTGGACTCATTTGATTTTGAATCTTATGAGACGTGCGAGTCATGCCTACTAGGCAAGATGACCAAGACTCCCTTTAGTGGGCACAGCGAAAGAGCGACTGATTTGTTAGGACTTATACATAGTGATGTATGTGGCCCTTTCAATGTTGCTGCTAGAGGCGGTTATAGGTACTTCATTACATTTACTGATGACTTCAGTAGATATGGTTATGTGTACTTGATGACACATAAGTCAGAATCCTTTGAAAAGTTCAAAGAATTCAAGAATGAAGTACAGAACCAGCTTGGCAAGAGTATTAAGATACTTTGATCAAATCGAGGTGGAGAATACCTTAGCCATGAGTTTTGTGACTATCTAGCTAAGTGTAGGATTCTATCCCAACTCACTCCTCCTGGAACACCACAGTGGAATGGTGTATCCAAAAGGAGAAATCGTACCCTATTAGATATGGTACGATCTATGATGAGTCACACAGTTTGGGGCTATGCTCTAGATACGACAGCTTTTATACTCAACTGAGTTCCATCCAAGGATGTGATAAAGACACCATATAGGATATGGACTGGGAGAGATACCCAGGTGTCTTTTATGAGGATTTGGGGTTGTGAGGCTTACGTTAGACGTCAAGTCTCAGACAAATTAGAACACAAATCTGACAAGTGCTACTTGACTGGGGTCTTTCTAGAAAGGGACTTTGTTTCTAGAAAGACTAGTGGGAGTACGTTCGATCTTGAAGAAGTTCAAGATGCGGACCATAGCACTGAAGCCTCGATGGAAGTTGAACTGGAACCACATAGTATTTTGGATGATGTTGTTCCACAAAGAGTTGAGGAATAACAACCAGTTCAAGTAGACATACCTCTTCGCAGGTTTGATAAGGTACGTCGTCAGCCTGAGAGATTCTCATTTCTCTTGTCTGACCATGATGACGTTGTGCTCATAGAGGATGAGCCTACCACCTATCAGGAAGCTGTGATGAGACCAGATTCCAAGAAATGGCTAGAGGCCATGAGATCCGAAATGGAATCCATGTACACCAACCAAGTATGGACTTTGGTTGATCCACCTGAAGGGGTAAAACCCATAGGGTGTAAGTGGGTCTTTAAGAGAAAGACTGACATGGATGGACTTATCTATAAGGGTCGCTTGGTAGCTAAAGGTTTCAAGCAGATTCATGGTATTGACTATGATGAAACCTTTTCTCCAGTAGCGATGTTTAAGTCCATTCGGATCATGCTTGCTATTGCAGCATACCATGACTATAAGATATGGTAGATGGATGTCAAAATCGTGTTTCTGAATGGAAACCTACTCGAGGATGTGTACATGACACAACCTGAGGGTTTTTTAGATCCACAACATACTAACAGAGTATGCAAGCTGCATAGGTCCATTTATGGACTAAAGCAAGCTTCTCGGAGCTGGAATCTTCGATTCGATGATGCAATCAAATAGTTTGGTTTCATCAAGAATGAAGATGAGCCTTGTGTCTACAAGAAGGTTGTAGGGGATATAGTTGTCTTCCTCATATTGTATGTGGATGACATACTACTCATTGGGAAAAACATCCCTTTGCTACAGTCTGTCAAGACTTAGCTAGGGATATGTTTCTCAATGAAGGACTTAGGTGAGGCATCCCGCATTCTAGGGATACAAATCTATAGAGATAGATCTAAGAGACTGCTTGGCCTAAGTCAGAGTACATATATTGACAAGGTACTCCTACGGTTTGCCATGTAGAACTCCAAGAATGGATTTCTACCGATGGCACATGGCGTGAGTCTTTCGAAGACTCAAGGTCACTCTTCTTGAGAGGAGAGAGACCACATGGATCAGATCCCTTATGCCTCAGCCATAGGATCTATCATGTACGCCATGCTATATACTCGACCTGATGTCTCGTATGCTTTGAGCATGACGAATAGATACAAGTCAGATCCAGGTGAAAGTCACTGGATAGCGGTCAAGAATATTCTTAAATTCTTAAGAAGGACTAAGGAATATTTCTTGATATATGGAGGCGATGACGAGCTAGCTGTAAAGGGTTACAGTGATGCCTGCTTCCAGACCGACCAGGATGATTATCGATCGCAGTCAGGGTTCGTGTTTTGCATAAATGGTGGTGTTGTGAGCTGGAAGAGTTCGAAGCAGGACACAGTAGCTGATTCTACGACAGAGGCCGAGTACATTGCTGCATCAGAGGCAGCAAAGGAGGCAGTTTGGATCCGCAAGTTCATCACTGAACTTGGGGTGGTTCCTAGTAACGCTGACCCTATTGAGCTCTATTGTGACAACAATGGAGCTATAGCACAGGCTAAGGAACCTCGCTTACACCAGCGGACCAAACACATACTACGGCGCTTCCATCTCATTCGAGAGATTATTAACAGAGGAGATGTGAAGATTTTTAGAGTACCCATAGAGGCTAACATCGCATATCCCTTGACCAAGGCTTTGGCACAGAGAAAGCATGATGGTCACACTAGGTCATTGGGGTTTAGAGCCTACACTGATTGGCACTAGTGCTAGTGGGAGATTGTTAGTTAGAGCCATAGAGCCAATCATTTGATGATTGTATTATGGACTTGCTATATCATATTCTTATAAAAATAAAGGCATTTGTTTTGGTTATTATACTTACTTGTATTGGTGCCAAATAAACTAAGTATAATAGCGTCCTTGAGTAGAAGATTCTTACCTATATCAATCGATTGGTTGAATCGATAGTGAGATGATATAGGGAACACTACTCTTTATCATTCCTAGTCGAGTATTAACATTCAGGGATAATGTTAATGCAATAAGACTAGCATGTAGATCAACTCGATGACATGATCTCACAAGTCATGGATATAGAGATATCAAGTTGACACATGGGTATGCATTAAAGAATGTATACTGAATGACCCGCCATAAGAAAGTATCATGGATCGTTATATGAGTGTCATATACTTTCTCATGTGGCTATTAGTATGACTACTAGTCCTTAGACCTGAAGTCACCATGGATCCCTACATAAGGAGTTATGTAATTGGTTTCGTCAAACGTCACCCGTAACTGAATGGACTATAAAGGCGATTACTGGGTATGTAACGAATTATGCAGAGGGATGTGAGTGATGTAGATGAGATCTATCCCTCCTATATGACGGGAGTGACATCGATATTCCTGATAGAGTGAGACCACAAAGTGCATGGCCATGCCCAAATGAGTCAATATGAGATATTGAGCACATTTGATTGAGTGAGTCTACTTGGAGTTCAAGATTTAGGTTGATTAGAGGATGACACGGTCTATACCTCATATTGATCAATCTAGATGTCTAGGATAGAAGGACACTTGTCATATATTGTGAGGAGTCACAATTAGTAGTCACAAGGTGATGTTGGATCTCAACATTCTTGTAACTTGGGTAGTAATGATGTGTTGCTAGATACCGCTCATTACTTATGCTCCTAAATGGGTTTAGGGGCATTGCCAACGTTACAAGAACCTATAGGGTCACACACTAAGGACAATTAGATGGAAATTAGGTTCATATGATGAACCAAGAGGATTAGGTTCATGTATTGAACCAAATTAGATTAAGAGTAATCCATGTTAGGCTAATTGAGTTGGACTCAAGTTGATTCATGTGTTCAATGAGTCTAATTTAGATTATGACTCATTGAATCAATTTAATTAAATGAATTAGATTCATTATATTAAGTTGGTTTGAATCAAATGGTTAGATTAGATCAACCATGAGAGAGATTTGGTCAAGTTTGACTTAACTTGAGAAGGAAGATGAAAGGTCAAGTTTGACTTTACCATTTGCCATCTCATTTGTGAGTTGGCAATAGGAGGACTAATGATGATGTGCCACATCATCAAAGCTAGCACATGTGTGTGCCACATCATGGAGGTTACAAACCCCTTTCCATTTAATGTGGTCGGCCACATTAATTGTAAGGGAGTTACAATTGTGGTCAGCCACTCAAAAATGAAAGAGAATGAATTTTTCATTCAATTGTATTCATTCTATCTTCTTCCTCCTTGAGCTCTTTATTCTCTCCCTCTCATCCTACCTTGGCCGAACCCTACTAAGGTGCTAGCACACTTTAGTTTGGTTTTCTCCCTCTTTTGTTCGTGTGGATACGTGTAGAGGATTGTCTACTTAGACAATCTTGAGATCCGACACCTTGGACGAGCTGGATTCGCGAAGGGCGCGCATCAAGGGTAAAAGGCTCTTCTCCTAGTGTAGATCTAGGCTTTAGTAAACTCGTACTTGAATTTTTATTTTATTTTACTTCGCACGGATCCGGTGGCGGGGGTTTCGGGGTTTGCGCGACGCTAAAAAGCGGTTTTCGCGGCCCGAAAAACCCAACAGAGACAAGATTTACTTCATAACCAGCTCACCAACCTGCAATTCAGAGAGGATGAACCATTGTGCATCTCCACTCGAGGATTAAGGATCTCATCACCGGACTCTCGAATCTCGGAGAAAAGGTAAGTAACTAAGATTCACTAAGGTACGCTCTTAATATCTTCCCTAGGAACACAAAATGGGCATCACTAGTAGATGCTTTTTATATATCTAAAGACTTAGAAACTATTTCCTTAGAAGAATTATTTTTCACATTTGAAGTGCATGAATCGAGATGTGCAGGTACAAAGGAGACGAAGCACAACGTTGCCCTCAAAGCATCGAGAGACGAACCTGAGTCAGAGTCTTCTCTCGACGATGAGGAACTGGTAATGATGGTAAAGCACTTTAAGAAATTATATAAATCTAGAAAAACTAACTATCTGCAGGGTAGAAAGAAAAGGAAGATCCGATGCTACCACTGCAACGAAGAAGGGGACGTCAAGGACAATTTCCCCAAGCTAAGAAACAAGGATAAAGGAAAGAAGCCTGTCCAACTGAACAAATTCAAGAAGTTAAATTCAACTGTACAAAAAATTTTGTACAAGTGTCGAACCTTTCCTTAAATAACCTATTGTGTTCTTTAGAAGTTAAATTAGGAATCGCAGACGTAACTTAACACCATTGATTCCAAATTTAACTTATCTGTTCTTAATGGTTTAGATTTGAATCGCAAGCGGAACTTAACACTATTGATTCAAATCCACCTATGTTATTAATTTCATTAAATATTAATTTCCAAAATTGGCTTCTAGGACTACATGGCAAGGCATATGGCCTTCTTGGATATGGGAGCAGCCACCACCGCCTAGACAAAGCCTTTTAAGGAAAGCTAATATTTAATTTCCTTAAATAACTCTAGGTTAACCAAAAAGAACAATCGAATCACAAATTTGAAAAATAAAACAAAAGAAACACAAATTTGAAACAAATCTGAAAACTCTAGAATCATATGCCTCTCGTGTTTGGTATTTCCAAAAATAACTAAACAAAGAAAACTAGTATGATGCGGAAAACAATTACTAGTTATACCTTTCTTTGTAAGCAAATAACCTCTTGATCTTCTACCGTATTCCTCTTCTTATCCCGGAAGTTGTGTGGGCAACGATCTACCGAGATGAGAATCCACCTAAGCCACCTTCTTCTCCAAGCAAGATTCGGCCACCACAATAGCTCCATGAAATGATGAGGTTCGGCCACCACCAAGCTCCAAGGGATGCTAGAAACGAAGCCTCCTTTCTCTCCTTCTCCTAGCTAGAACCGGCCACCATGGGCTTCTCTTATGTTGATGCCGCCGGCCACAAAGGAGGAAGAAAAGAGAAGGAGAAGAGGCCCTAGGGCCGGCCACACCAAAGAAGAAAAGGAGAGGAAGAAAAGAATAGAGTTAGCTCCCATGAAGGCACCTCTACCCCCTCTTTTATAATCCTTGGTCTTGGCAAATAAGGAAAATTTAAATAAAAACTTCCTTATTACTTTGCCATGAAAAGGAAAATTTAATTAATTAAAATTAAAATCCTTTTCACAATTGTAATGGCCGGGCACTTTAATCCCCAAAACAAGGAGAGTTTTAATTAACACAAGAATTAAAACTTCCTAATTTGTTTCCGAAAATTTATAAAAAATTTCTCCAATAATTTTTCCCTTCATGGTGGATTATAAAAAGGAATTTTTATAAATTAAAATCTTTCTTTTAAACATGTGGATAATTTTCAAAAAGGAAAGTTATCTCTAAAAATTAAAATCTCCTTTCAATCTACAAATAAGGAAAGATATCAAATCATTTCTTAATCTTTTGTAGAAACTTATAAAAGAAATATTTAATTTTTAAACTTTCTTTTAAATCATGAACATGGTTAAAAAAGGAAACTTTTCTTAAAATTAAAAACCACCTTTCAATCTACAAATAAGGAAAGATTTCAAATCTTTTCTTAATCTTTTGTAAAAAGCTATAAAAGGAAAGATTTAAATTTCAAATTCTCTTTTAAAACCATGATATCCACATTAAGAAAAGATTAAAAATAAAATCCCTTTTAATGTGATGTGGCCGGTCACACTAAGCTTGGGTTCAAGCTAGGGTCGGCCACACCAATTCAACTCACCCTATTTACTTGGCCGACCCAAGCTTGGGTTCCAAGCTTGCTTGGCCGACCCCAATAGGATGGGTATAAAGGTGGGTAAGAAGTGGGTATGTGGTGGGTATAAATCTCTATATACAAGAGGCTATGATAGGGACCGAGAGGAGGAATTGGTTTTGGTCTCCCGATGAAATTAAGCTTCCCATGTTCGTCCTGAACACACAATTTAATTTCATCAATAATAATTCATTCCACTAAAAAACTATTATTGAACTACCGCACCAATCCCAAATTACATTTTGGGCTCCTTCTTATTATGAGTGTGTTAATCTCCCTGTGTTTAAGATGTCGAATGTCCACTAATTAAATGAGTTACTGACAACTCACCTAATTAATATCTCAGTTCCAAGAGTAGTACCACTCAACCTTATCGTCATGTCGGACTAAGTCCACCTACAGGGTTTAACATGACAATCCTTATGAGCTCCTTTTGGGGGCATTATCAACATAGATCACTAGGACACAGTTTCCTTCTATAATCAACAACACACACTATAAGTAATATCATTTCCCAACTTATCGGACTTATTGATTTATCGAACTAAATCTCACCCATTGTTAAATTAAAAAAATAAATATCAAATATATGTGCTTGTTATTATATTAGGATTAAGTGTAAGAAATAAATATCAAATATATGTGCTTGTAATATAAATTAAGTTTTTGAAATAATTATTTAAGTTTGGTTTGATTTACTTTTTATGAGCTTGAGCTTGTTTGAAATTTGACTTAAGTTTATCTTGTTTAGATGTTATCGAACTCTCAATTTAAACTTATTTGATTGTTTGAAACATTTAGCTGTTTAATTGGTTAGTGAGCTTGATAATTCAAACTTATTTATTTATTTTATTTGATTTTATTATTTATTTAACATATTGAAAATAACTTTATTAATTAATATAGTTCGTGAATATTGTTCATAAATGTTATTCATGAACATTATTCATGAGCGTTATTCGTCAACATTGTTCACGAATTTTATTCATGAACATTGCTCATGAACGTTAGCGAACTGAACACATATGTGTTCAAATTTATTTGTTTAGTTTAACCAATTATTCAAGTTTATTTGTTTAATTAATCTTGTGTATATTGAACGAATATAAACAATCTTTTACTAAGCTGTACACTAAATTTGTTCATGAATGTTTAATTTATTTACAGTCCTAATGTATGTAGCACAACTTGATGAGGCCGAGAAGTTCTTCAAATTGCATACAAATTTGCGTGACGATTCTCTTCATATTATTAAAGAAGATATAAATAGGAGATAGAGATCATGAAGTTAGTTTGGCCTAGTATAGTAGGGAGAAGGGTGATTGTTACACTTAATCCTAATATAATAACAAGCACATATATTTGATATTTATTTCTTTAATTTATCAATGGGTGAGATTTAGTTCGATGAATCAATAAGCCCGATAAGTTGGGAAATGGTATCATTTATAGTGTGTGTTGTTGATTATAGAAGGAAACTGTGTCCTAGAGATACTAGGTTGATAATGTCCTCAAGAGGAGCTCATAAAGATTGTCATGTTAAACCCTGCAGGTGGACCTAGTCCGACATGACAATAAGGTTGAGTGGTACTACTCTTGGACTTAGATATTAATTAAATGAGTTGTCAGTAACTCACTTAATTAGTGGGCATTCGATATCTTAAACACAGGGAGACTAACACACTCATAATAAGAAGGAGCCCAAAAATGTAATTTGGGATTGGTGCGGTAGTTCAATAATAGTTCTCTAGTGGAATGAATTATTATTGATAAAATTAAGTTGTGTGTTCGGGGCGAACACGGGATGCTTAATTTTATCGGGAGACCAAAACCAATTTCTCCTCTCGGTCCCTATCGTAGCCTCTTATTTATAGAGTACTATACCCACCTATATCTACCTTCATACCCATGAGAAAGGGGCCGGCCAAGCTAGCTTGTGGTTCAAGCTAGGGTCGGCCAAGCCTTGGTTCATGGGTGGCCGGCCCTAGCTTGAACCCAAGCTTAGGTGGCCGGCCCCCCATTAAATTAAAGAGAATTTTAATTTTAATTTTTATTATGTGGAAGATATAATTTATTACAGAGAATTAAAATTAAAATATCTCTCTTTAAAAAGATCTACAAAAAGATTAAAAGAAAGAGATTATATCTCTTTCCTTATTTGTAGATTGGAAAGATATTTTATTTTTTCTCTCTGAAAAATTATTCACATGTTGAAAATTAAAATTATAGAAATTTCTTTTTATCAACCATGAAGGGATTTTAAAAGGAAATTTTATTTTTTAAAATTTCCAAAGACAAAAAAGGAAGTTTTAATTGTTGATTAAAATTATCCTAATTGCTCTACATGAGGTGGCCGGCCACATACAATTAATTAGGAAAATTTATTTAATTTTTTCTTAATTAATTGTTGTCAAGGAAAGTTAAAGAAATTTTATTATAAATAAATTTCCTTATTTGCCAAAGCCAAGGAATATAAAAGAAGGGGTAGGGTTGCCTTCATGGTGAACAACCTCTATTATTTTTCTCCCTCTTTTCTTTGGTGTGGTGGCCGGCCCTTCCCTTTCTCTCTTCTCCTCTTGTTGGACGAAACCTATCTTCTTGGTGGAGCTTTTGTTTGTGGCCGGATCAAGGAAGGAGAAGAAGGAGAGAAAGTGTAATACCCACTAAGCTTGTAAGATAAATATATGAATGTGGGATTTTGCCTTAGAAAAATAATAGGAAGTGAGTTGAACCAAAAAGGAAATAAAAAGAAATAAAAATAGGGAGAGGTCAAGGATTGAACCTTGAACCTCTTATATTATATTTCATAGAATTAATGGGTAATAACCAGTTGGGATAGGAATAATATGTTGATAGCAAAGGAGGGAAACTCATGATAAAGGTAAGAGTAAAAGCTAGCCAAAAGGAAACAAGTAAAGGGCAAGAGAAAGGCAACTTGCCTTCCTCCCTTCCTCTCCCTCTTCCTCTTTGATTTTTGCCGAAATGTTTAAAGAGGAATTAAGGGGATTCATTCCCCCTTATTTCACCATGAATGATGAGGATAAATAAACAAATAAAAATAAAAATAAAATAGAAAAAAAGGGCTAAGGGAGAAGGAAAGCAAAAACTAAGTTTGCTACCTCTTCCCCCTTAACATAAAAGAGAATATGTAAAGGGAAAATTCTATTTTCTCTCATTTTTCTCATTCTCCCCTCTCCCTCACCGAAACCTCAGTTCCCCTCTCCTCCATTTTCGGCCCCAAGCCAAGGTTTTCTCCTAAGAAAACCTAAGATACAAGGAGGACTTAGCAAAGGAATCAAGGGAAAGGAACTAGAAGAAGAGGCTACTTCTTCTTCTTCATACCTTAGATCCACAAGCGAAAAAGGATGTAAGCTTCCCCTCACCTGTGGTACAAGGCTTTTATGTGTTTTTCGGATTTTATGAAGATTTTAAAACCTAGAAACAAGTTTGAGAAAATTCGGCCAAGAAGAGCTTCCAAAATCTAATGGTGTTTGAACTAGTCTTCACTACATGATAGATTTTTCTATGCTATGTAAAAGGGTTCTTCTTCATGCTTTTATACCTATATGATGCTTGATCAGAGGATTACTGAACCCTAGAATTTTGACCAAAAATATTCTTAAGAGGCTAGGGAAATTTATTGTTTCACCCAACTAGTACAAGGTTCTCCCTATGAAATATTAAGGGTTATGTATTAGTGTTTCTTCCTTAGAAGATATTTGAAACTAAAAGAAAACCACTCATATGTTTCGGCCAAGAAAGGTTTTAGGGTTAGAAAGACTTTTAAATTTAAATAACCATGCTCATGTGTTAGAATACAAAGATCTTAAAGGATTGGTATTCTTGAATATTGCTAGAATTCCATGAACTCCTTCTTAGGGTTTTTCGGCCATGATGAGATGGATAGCTTAGAAAAGCTTAAACAAGATTTTAATATGCTCAAGACCTCTGTGCTGTTTAGATATGAAAGTTTTTCAATGCCCTCATGCTTAGTTAGGGTGTAGAAAAATTAGTGGATGACATATAACATGTATAACCACAAGGGGTCCGAGCTTATTCATGAACCAATTTGTATATATGTTTCTTAGTAATTTTTGCCATGAAACTTACTTAGGTTTTTAATGCTTAAGGGCACTTAAAAACCTAGCTAAAGAATGGTAGGTTTCGGCCATGAGAAAAAAATAAATGAAAAAGAGAAAAAGAAACCTAGAAAGCCTAAGACACAATTCATATGTATACTCATTATGCTTGTCTTTATACATGCTATGAAACTTGTATAAATTCTCATGCTTTTAGGCTATTTGAAGCAAGTTTATATTCTGTGAGTTTCGGCCAAGTAGGGTTTAAAAGACCTAGAGGCCTTAGAAATGAAACCAAATGTGTTAAAAGTACTTCTTATGTAAATAGGATAATGTATTGATTTTGTCACATACTTGTATAATTTTTCCATGATCTAAATGGACCATTGTGAGTCTCGGCCATGAAGGTTTAGATGCCCTAGAAACCCTAGGACTTAAATTAAATATGCTCATGTCACCCTACATGAAATATGATAAGTAGAAAGCCAAGGTTCAATTACTATATGTTGTTTTATGACCTAAAATGATGCTAGGGTTTGTTTCGGCCATAACTATTGGATGATGCCTTGTATGAATTTATACATAATGTTAGTCCAAGTTCACATGCTTGTATGCTTGTTTGTAGCCCTAAGGAGAACTTGTTAAATTTCGGCCATGACATATGTTAAGGGCTTAAAGAACTTAGGAACTAATTCAAATGTGTCAAATGTGTTTACCTTGTTCCTTGGTAAAAATGTTATAAATATGATTTAAAGTTGTCCATGCTTTTATGTCATATGGAACCTTGTTTCACACCTTAAGGTTTCGGCCATGTAAAAATTAGGGGCTTGAGGAACTTAGAAACTAAGTTAATCATGTTTATAATGCTTCCTATGAAAATGTTATGATGATAATTTAGGTGCCACATGCTTGGATGTTGTGTTTAACCTAAATTGAGCTCTAAAGGGTTTCGGCCACAAAGGTTTAGGAAGCTTAAAACCAAGATAAATATGATACCATGTTTCCTATGATAGGATAATCACAAGATACACCCTTATGCTTAATATGTATGCTTGTGATTTATGACTTATGATATGATATGCATGCTTTTATGATATGATATGCTTTGTACTTAAAATATGCATGCTTATGTTATGATATGAGGTTAAATTATGCATGCTTTGATGCTATGTTTAGTGCTTAAAATATGCATGCTTTCATGATATGCTATGTGGTTAAATCATGCATGCTTGATGATATGCTTTATGCTTAAGATATGCATGTTTTTATGATCTATGCCTAAGTGATGCATATTGTTATGACATGATGTATGCCTAAGTGATGCATACCTTTATGACATGATGTATGCCTAAGTGATGCATACCTTTATGATATGATGTATGCCTAAGTGATGCATACCTTTATGACATGACGTATGCCTAAGTGATGCATACTTTTATGATATGATGTGTGCCTAAGTGATGCATGCTTTTATGATACATGATATGTATGACATGTACTTTACTTTATATGTGAGTGGCTTGTACCAAGGGTGGGCTCCATAAGCGCCCCCGGGACTAAGGACCTCGTTAGGGATGGGCTCCTAAGTGCCCCTAGGACTAAGGGCCTAGTATGTTTGCCTCGTAGGGTTCAAGACTTGCTACCTTGGACCTACAAGGTTGCGCGCAATATGTAAGTGGTACATAGCCGGGATCCCCCTTATGTTGAGATTATTTTCAAGTATATATGTAAAAGAAAATTGTTTTAAAGATCATGAGACATACACATGTTTTTCGGATACATGTTTTCCAAAATCATATTGCATACACCTTATGATTATGCTATGTTTCATGTTATGTTCTTGATTATGATATGCCATGATAAGGTATGATTATGTTATGTTCATGCTATACCTTATAGACATGTTTCGGCCATGGATTTGTTGATGCTTGATATATAAATTTCGGCCATGGATATGATGATGCCTTGATGTACATGTTTCGGCCATAGTATGATGCTTTGATATACATGTTTCGGCCATGCTTTGATATACCATGATACTTGTTTGTTATGCCATGTCTAGCTATGTTTTATGCAATGCACTATGTATATGTTTCGGCCATGGTGATGCTTGATATGCTATGACTAGTTGTGATTATATTATGATGCATGATATGTTTGAATAGAATGCTATGTTATGCCATGATTAGTTGAGATTATGACTTGTTGATGCATTCTTGATTATGTGCTGATTGTTGGTTTTAGTGAGTAGGAAAGGAACTTACTGAGCCATGAGTGCTCATAGCTTACTTTCCTTGTACCACAGATAAAGGAAAAAGTTGGATGAGTTAGAGGAGCAGCAGGAGGGGCAACGAAGATGTGTGTGGCAGTGGCTAGGCAACCAAATAAATAAGAACCTGCTTAAAGTTTCTTTAAAGAACTATGCATTGGTATTTTATGACTTGTGATACCTAAACATGTGTGGCTTGACATTATGGTTCCACTGGATTTGATGTTATGATTTTGATGCCATGTGATAGTATAGTTCAAAAGAAATTTAAAAGAAAAGTTTTATTAAAACTATGAAAATTATTTTAAGTCTTCCGCTGTTTTAAAAAGAAAAATTTATACGTAGAGTATCGTAGCCCCGTCCCTTAGGGTAGCAGTTACAGGTTGGTTTCAGAGCCAAAGTTATTGCCAGTTCACTACACACACATCAAGCCTCCTACCTGCCGCTCCAAGTAAGAATGTTTATGCTAAATTTACTTGTTATATGCTTATGTTTAATTTTCTTGTTATATTCTTATGTTTGATTTTCTTGTCATATGCTTATGCTTTATTTTATTTCTTGTTATATTGCCTATGCTTTATTTCTTTACTACATTACTTATGCTTTATTTCTTTATGTTACATTGTTTGTCATTATATTCCTTATTTTTCCTTATGTTGTTTATGCTTTAATTTAATGTTTTACTTGCTTATGTTTGATGCTTTATTCTATGCTTTTAGTTATAATTTAGATTAGGATTACATATTGGTAGGTTAGGAATAATACCAGAACAAATAGATAGAAACAAAACAATATGTTAGATTGGCTAAAAAAAACGATAACCACTTACACTAGTCTGTTTGTCCGTATTTAGATAAACATGGTTAAGACACGCAATGCCCGAACCGGAGGAACAGTGACTCCACCAGATCTGACACAGGTAGTCGCGGACCTCCAGCATCAGATCGCAGAGCAACAGCAGTCACCCCACCGGTGAATCCACTACCTGTTGTACCTACAGCTGCACCAGTGCCCCCGGCAGCCCCTACTCCGATGGTCCGACAAGAGGCCTATCTGATTCAGTGGCAAAGGCTTAAGCCGGAAGCATTCTCGGGAAACTGTGAACCATGGGATGCGCAAGCCTGGCTCAAAACCGTGGAGAACATAATGGAATTATTGGATTGGCCTGAACACGAGAAGGTCAAATGCGCGTCGTTCTGTCTTACCGGAGATGCCCGGATGTGGTGGGACAGAGTAAAGGCGAAAAGACAAATCAACCAAATGCAGTGGATAGATTTTGAGACAGAGTTCTTAGAGGAATTCTTCCATATGCGAGTGACCAACAAGCACTATGACGAGTTCACTGAGTTCCGGCAAGGTGATCTGTCGGTTAACGAAGCCGTTAAGAGGTTCAACCGCCTAGCCCGACTGTGCCCAGAACTGGTCCGAACCGAAAAAGAAAGGGTCCGGTTAATGTTAAAGATGCTCCGACCCGAGATAGCTCTGAACGTAGCCGGCGGAGTTAATAGACCGCAGACTGCAGAGGAGCTAGTCAGCAGCGCCCTGATTACCGAGCACTATCAGGAAGCAATGAATAAGGGCAAGAACCAAGCACTGACCGGAGGACAAAAATCGCACAGTACCAGAACTGACTGGAAAGGAAACTCAAGTGGAAAGAGGAAACAGTGGAATAAAACAAAAGGTGGTCCGGCCAATAAGCAGACTAAGTACCCTCAGTGTGCCACATGTGGGAAGATGCATTCTGGAGTATGTCTTCTGAGCACCAAAAGGTGCTACAACTGCGGAGGGGAAGGTCATTTGGCGAGAAATTGCCCTACTCAGTCTCAGGCACTACCTTCGCAGAACTTCCAGAACAGGAGTGCCCCCGCACAGCTTCACCAGATGCAAGCTGCCATAGAAGGGACTTCAATCAGCCAAGGAAGATTAGAAGCCCCTCCCACTATGACCAATGCCAGAGTCTACTCTCTCGCTCAGGATGACGTGGCGAACGCCTCTACTATTGTCACAGGTCAGCTATCTAATTTCAGTTAGTATGCTAGAATTTTTATTCGATACTGAAAGCAAACTGATGAGGGAATCCATCGAGAAACTGAAACATGTCTCATATCCATTAGTTGAAACCATGTCCGGACGACTCTCTACCCTCACCATAACACCAACGTTATTCGAGAACATGTTAGAGAAGCAAACCAGAGACCCGAGCCTACAAAGAATTAAACAAGAGACCGCAGAAGGAAAGAATGACGGGTTCTGTATCGCAGACGATGGAATATTATACCTCAGGGATCGATTATGTATTCCAGAGGATCCAGAGTTGCAAAAGAAGATACTGGAAGAAGCCCATACAACGCCTTATGCAATGCACCCGGGTTCCACTAAAATGTACCAGGACCTGAAAAAGAAATTTTGGTGGTCCGGTATGAAAAGAGAAGTGGCTCAGTGCGTCAGTACTTGTCTGACGTGCCAAAGGGTAAAAGCTGAACATCAGAGACCCGGCGGATTATTACAACCTGTCCAAATTCCAGAATGGAAATGGGAAGAAATCTCCATGGAATTCATTTCAGGTCTACCCAAGACGACAAACGGGTATGATGCTATATGGGTGATCGTGGACAGACTGACGAAGTCTGCACACTTTTTGGCAATCAAGATGACTTATTCAACTGAACAACTAGCTCAGATATATGTTAAGGAAATCGTCAGATTACATGGTATCCCTAAGACCATTATTTCTGATAGAGATGGACGTTTTGTCTCGCACTTTTGGGAGTGCGTTCAGAAGGCCCTCGACACGAAGTTGTTGTTTAGCATAGCCTTCCACCCACAGACTGATGGGCAGACTGAAAGAGTAAATCAAATATTGGAAGATATGTTAAGAGCTTGTGCCCTGGATTTCAAGGGGAGCTAGTGCCGATATTTATACCTGGCAGAATTCGCCTACAATAATAGCTACCAAGCTACTATTGAAATGACACCTTACGAAGCTCTATATGGGAGGAAGTGTAGATCTCCTATATGCTGGTATGAAAGTGGTGAAAAGAAGGAAATGGGGTTCCGAACGGAACTTATTGATAACACCACCCGAGCTATACAAAAGATCCGTCAACGAATAGAAACTGCTCAGAGTCGGCAGAAGAATTATGCCGATAAACGGCGCAGGCCGCTAGAATTCAACATCGGAGACTTAGTATTCCTTAAAGTATCCCCCATGAAAGGGATAATGAGGTTAGGAAAGAAGAGCAAGTTAAGCCCCCGATACGTAGGACCGTACCGGATTTTAGAAAGAGTGGGCCAAGTGACATATATACTGTAACTACCTCCAGACATGGCAGCCATTCACAATGTGTTCCATGTATCAATGCTCAAGAAGTGTATTTCCAGCACAGATCAAGTAATTGAGCCGCAGCCGGTACAGGTTCAGGAGGACTTAAGTTACGAAAGTAAACCCATCCAGATTCTGGACCGAGAAATCAAGAGGTTAAGGAACAAAGAAATACCCTTAGTAAAAGTCTTGTGGCGGAATCAACGATTTGAAGAAGCCACTTGGGAACGCGAGGACGATATGAAACAAAAGTACCCGGAGCTATTTTAAAGTTCGAGGACGAACTTTTTATGAGGTACGGGGTACTGTAATACCCACTAAGCTTGTAAGATAAATAAATGAATGTGGGATTTTGCCTTAGAAAAATAATAGGAAGTGAGTTGAACCAAAAAGGAAATAAAAAGAAATAAAAATAGGGAGAGGTCAAGGATTGAACCTTGAACCTCTTATATTATATTTCATAGAATTAATGGGTAATAACCAGTTGGGATAGGAATAATATGTTGATAGCAAAGGAGGGAAACTCATGATAAAGGTAAGAGTAAAAGCTAGCCAAAAGGAAACAAGTAAAGAGCAAGAGAAAGGCAATTTGCCTTCCTCCCTTCCTCTCCCTCTTCCTCTTTGATTTTTGCCGAAATGTTTAAAGAGGAATTAAGGGGATTCATTCCCCCTTATTTCACCATGAATGATGAGGATAAATAAACAAATAAAAATAAAAATAAAATAGAAAAAAAGGGCTAAGGGAGAAGGAAAGCAAAAACTAAGTTTGCTACCTCTTCCCCCTTAACATAAAAGAGAATATGTAAAGGGAAAATTCTATTTTCTCTCATTTTTCTCATTCTCTCCTCTCCCTCACCGAAACCTCAGTTCCCCTCTCCTCCATTTTCGGCCCCAAGCCAAGGTTTTCTCCTAAGAAAACCTAAGATACAAGGAGGACTTAGCAAAGGAATCAAGGGAAGGAACTAGAAGAAGAGGCTACTTCTTCTTCTTCATACCTTAGATCCACAAGAGAAAAAGGATGTAAGCTTCCCCTCACCTATGGTACAAGGCTTTTATGTGTTTTTTGGATTTTATGAAGATTTTAAAACCTAGAAACAAGTTTGAGAAAATTCGGCCAAGAAGAGCTTCCAAAATCTAATGGTGTTTAAACTAGTCTTCACTACATGATAGATTTTTCTATGCTATGTAAAGGGGTTCTTCTTCATGCTTTTATACCTATATGATGCTTGATCAGAGGAGTACTGAACCCAAGAATTTCAGCCAAAAATATTCTTAAGAGGCTAGGGAAATTTATTGTTTCACCCAACTAGTACAAGGTTCTCCCTATGAAATATTAAGGGTTATGTATTAGTGTTTCTTCCTTAGAAGATATTTGAAACTAAAAGAAAACCACTCATATGTTTCGGCCAAGAAAGGGTTTAGGGTTATAAAGACTTTTAAATTTAAATAACCATGCTCATGTGTTAGAATACAAAGATCTTAAAGGATTGGTATGCTTGAATATTGCTAGAATTCCATGAACTCCTTCTTAGGGTTTTTCGGCCATGATGAGATGGATAGCTTAGAAAAGATTAAACAAGATTTTAATATGCTCAAGACCTCTGTGCTGTTTAGATATGAAAGTTGTTCAATGCCCTCATGCTTAGTTAGGGTGTAGAAAAATTAGTGGATGACATATAACATGTATAACCACAAGGGGTCCTAGCTTATTCATGAACCAATTTGTATATATGTTTCTTAGTAATTTTTGCCATGAAACTTACTTAGGTTTTTCATGCTTTAGGCCACTTAAAAACCTAGCTAAAGAATGGTAGGTTTCGACCATGAGAAAAAAATAAAAGAAAAAGAGAAAAAGAAACCTAGAAAGCCTGAGACACAATTCATATGTATACTCATTATGCTTGTCTTTATACATGCTATGAAACTTGTATAAATTCTCATACTTTTAGGCTATTTGAAGCAAGTTTATATTCTGTGAGTTTCGGCCAAGTAGGGTTTAAAAGACCTAGAGGCCTTAGAAATGAAACCAAATGTGTTAAAAGTACTTCTTATGTAAATAGGATAATGTATTGATTTTGTCACATACTTGTATAATTTTTCCATGATCTAAATGGACCATTGTGAGTCTCGGCCATGAAGGTTTAGATGCCCTAGAAACCCTAGGACTTAAATTAAATATGCTCATGTCACCCTACATGAAATATGATAAGTAGAAAGCCAAGGTTCAATTACTATATGTTGTTTTATGACCTAAAATGATGCTAGGGTTTGTTTCGGCCATAACTATTGGATGATGCCTTGTATGAATTTATACATAATGTTAGTCCAAGTTCACATGCTTGTATGCTTGTTTATAGCCCTAAGGAGAACTTGTTAAATTTCGGCCATGACATATGTTAAGGGCTTAAAGAACTTAGGAACTAATTCAAATGTGTCAAATGTGTTTACCTTGTTCCTTGGTAAAAATGTTATAAATATGATTTAAAGTTGTCCATGCTTTTATGTCATATGGAACCTTGTTTCACACCTTAAGGTTTCGGCCATGTAAAAATTAGGGACTTGAGGAACTTAGAAACTAAGTTAATCATGTTTATAATGCTTCCTATGATAATGTTATGATGATAATTTAGGTGCCACATGCTTGGATGTTGTGTTTAACCTAAATTGAGCTCTAAAGGGTTTCGGCCACAAGGGTTTAGGAAGCTTAAAACCAAGATAAATATGATACCATGTTTCCTATGATAGGATAATCACAAGATACACCCTTATGCTTAATATGTATGCTTGTGATTTATGACTTATGATATGATATGCATGCTTTTATGATATGATATGCTTTGTGCTTAAAATATGCATGCTTATGTTATGATATGAGGTTAAATTATGCATGCTTTGATGCTATGTTTAGTGATTAAAATATGCATGCTTTCATGATATGCTATGTGCTTAAATCATGCATGCTTGATGTTATGCTTTATGCTTAAGATATGCATGTTTTTATGATCTATGCCTAAGTGATGCATATTGTTATGACATGATGTATGCCTAAGTGATGCATACCTTTATGATATGATGTATGCCTAAGTGATGCATACCTTTATGACATGATGTATGCCTAAGTGATGCATACCTTTATGATATGATGTATGCCTAAGTGATGCATACCTTTATGACATGACGTATGCCTAAGTGATGCATACTTTTATGATATGATGTGTGCCTAAGTGATGCATGCTTTTATGATACATGATATGTATGACATGTACTTTACTTTATATGTTAGTGGCTTGTACCAAGGGTGGGCTCCATAAGCGCCCCGGGGACTAAGGACCTTGTTAGGGATGGGCTCCTAAGTGCCCCTAGGACTAAGGGCCTAGTATGTTTGCCTCGTAGGGTTCAAGACTTGCTACCTTGGACCTACAAGGTTGCGCGCAATATGTAAGTGGTACATAGCCGGGATCCCCCTTATGTTGAGATTATTTTCAAGTATATATGTAAAAGAAAATGGTTTTAAAGATCATGAGACATACACATGTTTTTCGGATACATGTTTTCCAAAATCATATTGCATACACCTTATGATTATGCTATGTTTCATGTTATGCTCTTGATTATGATATGCCATGATAAGGTATGATTATATTATGTTCATGCTATACCTTATAGACATGTTTCGGCCATGGATTTGTTGATGCTTGATATATAAATTTCGGCCATGGATATGATGATGCCTTGATGTACATGTTTCGGCCATAGTATGATGCTTTGATATACATGTTTCGGCCATGCTTTGATATACCATGATACTTGTTTGTTATGCCATGTCTAGCTATGTTTTATGCAATGCACTATGTATATGTTTCGGCCATGGTGATGCTTGATATGCTATGACTAGTTGTGATTATATTATGATGCATGATATGTTTGAATAGAATGCTATGTTATGCCATGATTAGTTGAGATTATGACTTGTTGATGCATTCTTGATTATGTGCTGATTGTTGGTTTTAGTGAGTAGGAAAGGAACTTACTGAGCCATGAGTGCTCATAGCTTACTTTCCTTGTACCACAGATAAAGGAAAAAGCTGGATGAGTTAGAGGAGCAGCAGGAGGGGCAACGAAGATGTGTGTGGCAGTGGCTAGGCAACCAAATAAATAAGAACCTGCTTAAAGTTTCTTTAAAGAACTATGCATTGGTATTTTATGACTTGTGATACCTAAACATGTGTGGCTTGACATTATGGTTCCACTGGATTTGATGTTATGATTTTGATGCCATGTGATAGTATAGTTCAAAAGAAATTTAAAAGAAAAGTTTTATTAAAACTATGAAAATTATTTTAAGTCTTCCGCTGTCTTAAAAAGAAAAATTTATACGTAGAGTATCGTAGCCCCGTCCCTTAGGGTAGCAGGGAGGGCGGGCGTTACAGGTTACTGGAAGTGTCGGATGGAGGCGTATCTCCAGACTCACTTTGAAGTCTAGATGATTGTCAAAACCGGGCTGGAATTACCAACTGACGGCGCCGGCAAGCCACTACCTTGCAAGAACTAGGATGCAACCCTAATCAAGAAGGTAGAAACTAATGTCAAAGCAACCTGCAACCTCCAGTGTGGCCTGAGAAATGAGGAACTCAACAGAGTAGGACCTTTCTCAAGTGCAAAGGAGCTGTGGAAAAAGCTGATCGAACTACATGAGGGTACATCAGACACAAAGGTAAGCAAGAGAGACCTTATTTTAAATAAATTATATAACATTAAATTGCAAGAAAATGAAACAACAAGCCAACTGTAGCTCGCATACAAGACTTATTGAACGGACTCCATGCAATCGGTCAAAGGGTGGAGAACATGTACATTATAAGGTATGCACTGAATGACTTTCCCAGGACTACCTTGTGGGCATCCATGGTAGATGCTTACAAGGTATCCAAGGATCTCTCGTCAATAAAGTTAGATGAACTTTTTTCTGAGTTTGAATTGCATGAACAGACTAATACACGCTCAGCCGAGAAGGGTGAAGCTTTTGTTGCAGGTACAAGCAGAATGCGCAGAACCAAACCAGAATCGGAAGAAGAACTAGATTCAGACGACGATGATGATAAGCTCACGACCGAACTTGTCAACCTTGTGAGGAAGCTCTACAAAAAGAAGAAGGGCTTCAACAAGAAGGATGTTAGAAAGGTGATCCAATCCAAGGAGGCCCAACTAAAGGTGAAGTTCGAGGTGACATGCTACAGATGCAACCAAAAGGAGCACATCAAGGCCAACTATCCAAACAAGAAAGACGCGAAGAAACCCAGAAGGAAGAAGGCCCTGAAAGCAACTTGGGACAAATCTTCTTCCGAGGAGTCCGACGGTGAAGAACTCGAACAGATGAGTTTCCTCGCAATGACGGCCCGGGACCAAATCAACGAATCTGGAAGCGAGGATGAATCTGAAGCTGAATCCGAGAGAAGCCACGGATCTGTATCCGTTTCCGAAGGGCCGAACTGTAAGTAAATGTCATTTGTATAATTTAATAAATTACTTAATGCGTAAACTAGCTAAGTCTAATGTTCAGATCAAGTCACTTCTAAAGGAGGTAACTGTTGGTGCAATCATGCCCTGGATGTTTTCAATGTGTTGACAACTATTTAAGTTTAGGTTAATATGTTTGGATCTAACATGTGCTGCAAGTTTTGTAGGAAGAAGCCCAAGAAGGTCGAGTACCAGAGTCTTGGCAGGAAAAGTCCTTGTAGGTCAGAAGACCAGGTGTAAGGCAAGAGAAGTCCAAGAAGGTCGAGGACCAGAGTCTTGGCGAGAAAGTTCAGGAAAGCATTTATCTAGCACAAGGTACTAATGGAGATACTGGCAATCGATTGACAAATCGATTGAGATGCTTAACTATGGAACAGAATACTGCTGAATCGATCAACCAATCAATTGGGAGAAATCAATCAATCGGTCGATTGATTGATAGCTTCTACGCGAGAGCACAGAGGGAAATTAAATCTATCAGCCGATCGATTGGAGGAGTCCAATAGATCGACCAATCAATTCACAAGTCTACTGGGCTCTCACACAGTGCGATATTGGATCGATCAACTGATCGATTGGAGGTAACCAATCGATCGGTCGATCTATTCAATTCACCTCTGTATCCATGCAATATGCGGCTAAATCGATCTAGTTTTTGCTCAATCGATTGAGGTTGTAATCGTGACATGATGAAGCACAACGACTATATCTGAATCAATCGGATATGTGCCCAATCGATCAAAGACGACACTTACATGAGAAACGACTACTTTCAAAGCCGAATAAAAAGGGCAAAATAACTGTAGCAAAAAGCATCTCTTGCAAAAATTGATTGTGAAAGAAAAACGTGTGATCTCTAAGCAATTTTAAAGTGAAAATTTCTTGCACTCCTCCTTCTAATTCAAAATCTCATCTTGTAATGAGAAAGAGGCAATCTTGTAAAGGTTTCTCCACCTTCGTTTGTGGCTTGAGAAGGAGAAGTTCATAGTGGAGCTTGATCGTGTGGGTGTATGCCTTGGATTAGTCACCTCAAGGAGATGGAGACCAAGTAAACCAAGGAGTTAGCATTGTTTTCTTGTTTCTCTTGTCTTTCCTTCCTTTCTATTTGCTTCCGCTAACAAGTTGTAGGTAACAAATCGAAGAAAGGCTATTCATCCCCCATCTAGGGGAACGCAAAGGTCCTATCAATTGGTATCAGAGCAAGGTTTGCATCGGAAGAACTCATCGTCAATCGAAGCATCAAGATGGTGTTTCAAGAGGGATATAGCACCGCTCGACCACCTTTCTTTGATGGCATTGATTTCACATATTGGAAAGGTAGGATGGAATATTATTTGATGAATGATATTGAAAATTGGTTTAGTGTTGTAGATGGATTTGAGAAACCAAAAGATGGATCGGGAGCACCTCTTCCAACCAAGGATTGGACAAAAGAGATGGTAAAGAAGGCCCAAGAAAATGCAAAAGCCACAACAACCTTGCAATGTGGACTCTCAAAGGAGAAATTAAGCAAAGTAGGACCATTCAACTCCTCTAAAGAGCTTTGGGAAAAGCTCATTGAATTAAATGAGGGATCAAGCGAATCTAGGAGGGCCAAGAGAGATCTCTTGTTGGGGCAGCTTCAAACCTTCACCATGAAGAACAATGAGACCGTGAGTCAAATGCATGGAAGATTCAAGGAGATAGTGAATAGACTCCATGTAATAGGTGAGAAAATTGACAATAGGGATCTAGTGAGGTATGTTCTCCAATCTTTTCCTAGAACCACTTTATGGGCATCAATGGTTGATGCGTATAAGGTATCTAGAGATCTTTCCTTAGTTAAGCTTGATGAATTGTTTTGCAAGTTTGAACTTCATGAACAAGCTAATGTAGTTTCAAAAGAGAAAGGTATAGCTCTTATTGTAGAAAAGAAGGAAAAGAAAAAGAAGAAAGAAAATACGGTGGAATCGTCATCATCCGAATCTGAGCAAGAATCATCGAATAGTGATGATGAAATGTCGGCAAGTGAAGTGACACATTATGTTAAGAAGATGATGGGAAGATCAAGGAAATTCACAAGAAAGGATTTAGACAAGCAAATCTTTATTATGTTGATCTTTCATATGCTTCTAACCCTTCTATTAAGTGTTTGATATCAAAAGAAGAGGAAGGATGGCTATGTCATAGGAAACTTGGACATATCAATATGAGGAACATAGCCAAGGTTGTCAAGATGGAGCTAGTAAAGGGAATACCAAAAATCAAGTATATCAAGGACAAGTTGTGTAATGTGTGCCAAGTGGGTAAGCAATCAAGGTCATCACATAGAGGTAAAACTTTAACTAGTACTTCATTACCACTAGAATTATTGCACTTGGATCTTTTTTATTGTCATAGAACACCTTCGTTGATAGGCAACAAACATTGTTTGGTGATAGTTGATGATTACTCTAAATATACTTGGGTGTATTTCTTGAAACATAAGGGGGAAACTTTGGAAACAATCATAGGGTTTACCAAGAGGGTAGAAAACGAAAAGAATCTCAAGGTTGATAGAATTAAGAGTGATCATGGTGGAGAGTTTGAGAATTTGAACTTTTCTAAGTTTTGTCTAGAAAATGGCTATAAGCATGAATTCTCTTGTCCAAGAACACCTCAACAAAATGGTGTAGTGGAGAGGAAGAATCGAGCTTTACAAGAGGCGGCTAGAACCATGCTCAATGCATATTCCTTACCTAGCTATTTGTGGGTCGAAGCGGTTAATACTGCTTGTTATATTCAAAATCATGTCTTGATTCATAAGTTTTTAGGGAAAACACCTTTTGAATTATGGAATGGCACAATCCCTACAATTCACTATTTTAAGGTCTTTGGTTGTAAGGTCTATATTCTTAATACTAAAGATGACTTAGAAAAATTTGAGGCCAAGTCCAATGAGAGAATTTTAATTGGATACTCATCTACTAGTAGAGGATATAGAGTATACAACAAAAAGACTCAAACGGTTGAAGAATCATCCAATGTTGAGTTTGATAAGTCTACTAGTACTTACCCTAGAAAATTATCTATTGATAAGGATATAATTGAACATAATAAAAACATTACTCAAGAAATATGATCTACATTTAGGGGGTATTGATCAAGGGGGAGGAAGAGATGGTTCAGATGATGAAAGAAACAATGAACTTCCCAAAGACAATGACCCCATAACTTTGAGGACCATAAGGCACCATCAAGGTCATCCTATTGATCAAATAGTTGGAGATGTGGCTCAAGGGGTAAGGACTAGATCTTACTTTAGAGATCATACTTAGTCAAATTGCTCTAATATCACAATTTGAACCAAAATCAATTGATAGAGCCTTAATTGATACGGATTGGATTCTAGCAATGCAAGAAGAGTTGAATCAATTTGAAAGAAGTGATGTATGGGAATTAGTTCCAAGACCAAATGATAGTACAATTATTACAACAAAATGAGTTTTTAGAAACAAATTGGATGATCAAGGAAAAGTCACTAGAAATAAGGCTAGGTTAGTAGCTAGGGGTTTCAATCAAGTTGAAGGACTTGACTATGATGCAACTTATACCTCGATTGCTCGATTAGAGTCCATTCGGATACTATTAGGATATGCCGCTTATATGGGTTTTAAACTTTATCAAATGAATGTGAAATCGGCATTCCTAAATGGGTTCATTAAGGAGGAAGTGTATGTGGAACAACCACCCGGATTTGAAGTCATATATTATCCAAATCATGTTTATAAACTTAAGAAAGCGTTGTATGGGTTAAAACAAGCTCCCAGGGCTTGGTATGAAAGACTCTCATCCTTCTTAATCTCCAAAGATTTTAGAAGAGGAACAATTGATCCAACCCTATTTTTAAAGTCTAAGGACGGAGACATCTTTGTTGCACAAGTTTATGTTGATGACATCATTTTTGGTTCAACAAATAATGAATTTCTTCAAGATTTCATTAAACATATGGAAAGTGAGTTTGAGATGAGTCAAGTTGGAGAACTAAGTTTCTTCTTAAGATTGTAAGTCAAACAAACTAAAGAAGGAACCCATGTCTATCAAACAAAATTTGCTAAGGAACTTATCAAGAAATTTGGTTTGGAAAATGCTAAGGTAGTATCTACTCCCATGAGAACTAATACCAAAATAGTGATCAAGAAGGAAAATTAGTAGACCCAAAGCAATATAGAAGTATGATTAGTAGTTTGTTATACCTAACCGCTAGTAGACCGAACATACTCTTTGCGGTAGGCATGTGTGCAAGATATCAATCATGTGCCAAGGAATCTCATTTAGTGGCGTAAAGAGAATTTTGAGATACATCAAGAGTACCATTAATGTCGGTCTTTGGTACCCTAGGACTCGAAATTTTGATTTGATTGGGTACACTGATTCCGATTATGCAGGCTGTAAATTGGATAGGAAAAGTACTAGTGGTGGATGTCAATTTCTTGGATCCTCTCTAGTGAGTTGGAGTAGTAGAAAACAACCTTGTGTTGCTTTGTCTACCACCGAGGCCGAATATGTAGCTATAGGTAGTTGTGTAGCTCAATTACTTTGGATGATGCATGCTTTAGAAGATTATGAGCTTTACTATTCCAAAGTTAAGGTATTATGTGATAATGTTAGCATCATTAACTTAACCAAAAATTCGGTGCATCACTCTAGGACAAAGCACATTGAAGTGAAACATCACTTCATTAGGGATCATGTGGCAAGAGGAGACATTATGCTAAATTATGTTGATTCTAAGTCAAATCTTGCCGACATATTTACCAAGCCACTACCCGAGGCGGAATTTACCTCACTTAGGAGAGAACTTGGTATGTGTTTTGTAGAATAATGAGTATAGCATTACATGATCCCATATCACATCACAAACTTACCTCAATGCATCTCACAATAGACCAAGAGGCCTTGCTTGTGTATTTCTTCACTTAGACATTATGTGAGATGATTAGGATGATGCACTTGGCTCATCATGTTGGTTATGATACATTACTTTGAGCCGATATGACATCTAGTAACATTAATCCATAATGGTCCAATCATAGGGAAAACAAGTGTACAAATCTTGTGCACTTAGCCCAAAGATTATGATTGCAAATTTTACTTTAAATACGTATAAAACTTATTTTTGAAACTTTTGTTGAAGTTTGTGTTAGAATGGGAGTTACCATTGAATAGCTAAGATAGGAACCTACAAAAATATTGAAGTTTTCGACAATTTCTAATTTTGTGTCAATTTTTGAAAATAGAGTCATTTTTGTCAATCTTTATGTTTACTTGATAATATGAGACATATATATAGTGTCTACATGAAATTTCATGATTTTTGGGGTAGTGTACAATTATTTGTGTGCTTTCAAAAAATTTGGATCTGAAAATTTCTAAAATGAAGTAATGTCAGAATTCCCAATCGATTGGGCAGTCGATTGGGAAGCTGGGATTTCTCCCTAAAGGGCAGTTGAATCGATCAATGAATCGATTCAACACATTTCGATCGATCGATGGATTGATTGAGATGCATTTTCGATTTTCAAAGAGGGCATCTGAATCGATCAATGGATCGATTCAGCGCGTCTGAATCAATCGATGGATCGATTGAGATGCGGTTCCGCATTTCACAGAGACTTCGTGAATCGATCGACCGATCGATTCACTGGCTCTTAATTGATCGGTCGATTGATTGGGTATTTAAAATCCAACTTAAATCACTGTTGACCTAAGTCCACCCTCACTTTCTCTCGTTTTCCTTTCAACTCAATCCGTGCCCTAACCTGGGCGATTCTCCCGGCGGATCTCTCGCCTGCATCGGTTGTCCTCTCTGACGGTTCTCTCCGGCGAAGGGAATTTTTCCATCTCTCTCCCACTTCTGCTCCTTTTCTCTCAACGAATAGGGCCGCTCCTTCTTCCTCGTCTCTGCGTCGCACACAAAATGCAGATTCTGAACCCTAGGTAATCTCTTCACTCTCTTCTCATTTTCTATTTGTCTCTTGCTTCTAAACCTAGATTGCTAATCAACCTGTGTGTTGTGTGTTTGTGTGTGGCGCATTGCATTTCACTCATGCATTGCATTTTCCTGCATTTTATTCTCTGCATTCTCTGTTGCCCTGCCTTTTCCTACCATTGCTATTGCTTGCTTCTTTTTCATTGGTTACCCTTAGGAAGAAACAGAAGGTCCGCGAGTCGGGTGAGGGCTCTTCTCGACCGCCACTTCGTCCTCTCCCTCCCACTGATCAGAGTTTTCCTAATGCTGCTATGCAGCAAGCCTTTAGCAAGCACACATTTAAGCTTATCCCTACTAGGTCTATTGATCTTCCATTCTATAGGGATTCTTGTGTGGAGGTCTACAATATCCTTGTGCATTACAACCTTGACTTCATACTCTCTTGTGAGCAAAGTATAAATGTGGCTCTTGTGTCTGAATTTTACAACAACCTGCATACTTCTGACGACGTTTCATATCACACTCGTGTTGCGAAACGAAGTCTAGACTTTTCCCCTGAGATCCTTCAAGCATTTTTGGGATGTCGCCCCTCCACTAATGATTTTGTATTCTATCCATCACTCTCTGATATTTTGCCTCCGCCATTTGAGCACATTAGTGTTGCTACTATGCATCAGAGTTTGTTTGGTCATCCTCATCCGGACAGTCCAAATGCACAACTCACAAACTTTTCTTCTCTTGCGGTGTCAGCTGGGGACAACTCACTTTATAAAGTGGTTGTTAACTGCCTTTTGCCCATTATCTCACGTGCCCTCACTATTCTTCAACCTTCCAATATGATTTTGCTGTACGCTATGCGGAAAACTCTTGACATCAACATTTCTCTAAACATCTTTCATTGCATCATTCATTTCATCCAACTAGTGCAACAGACGATCGACATGCCTTTTGGCCATCTCATCACTGCCTGGCTCGAGTCTATGGGGATTGATGTCACTCAAGGTTGACAGGAGCCCATGTCCGCTGCGTATTCCAGGATTTCTTCCCGATCTTTCATGAAGACCGGCTTAGGGGTTGGTCTTGCAGGAGTCGGTGGCTCGATGGGCGCGCGCTGGGTGAAGGCCCAAGGGCTCGCCAAGGGGGGCGCACAGGCGCTAGTTCCTGTGGCGGCTGATGTTGAGGAGGATATCATCGAGCCTGATTCTCCGACATTCGAGGAGACTGTAGATACCCGCCTTGAGGAGCTAACCATGGAGGTAGCTCGCCTGCGCACCATGATGGACATCATGGCCCATCGACAAACTGCAATGTAGGTGAGTTTGGACACGCTAGTGGATTTGGTGAGCTCTTGGGTGACAGGTCATCCATCTCAGTCTATTCCTTCCACTAGTCTCGTCCCGCGTGCTGAGGTTGCTCCTGGTGCTGACTCTACGGCGGCTCCTGCTCTGGCTCCTACGTCTACACTTGCTTCTAATTCTGTTCCCACTCCTCCGGGATGTAGGATCGAAAAGAATTTAGATATCTCCACAATAGCATGATATTGTCCACTTTGGGCCTACACCCTCATGGCTTTGCTCTTGGGCTCTCCCCAAAAGGCCTCATGCCAATGGAGATATCTTTTCTCTTATAGACCCATGATCTTTCCCATGTGTTTCCAATATGGGACTATGTTTGCAACCTTGCAACCCCAACACGGGAGACGATACATTTGATTTCCCAGTATCTCTATGACACGTGATTTTGTACATTGTGTGGATGTTTGTTGTGAAGTCCCTTTTGTGAACTTCACTTTATTTTGGATGTATGATGATCCTGTCTAGGAAATTTGACAAAATGGAAAGTTGGGGAGAAAACCTACTGTTGATGAAGAGTAATACCTTACTAAATATTTATCCGAGAAACCCAAAGCGGATCGGGGAGAATAAAGTCACAGAATACCCTCCTCGTGCGAAGCTTCAATGACGAGAGAGAAATCTGACTGAAGAAAATCGAGATCCGAAGCTTTCATGGCTTCCTGCGTACAAAAGACCAACCAACACTATCGTCAGTGACCTGAGACCGTGTAACACCCACGAAATTTTAAGATAAGTATATGAGCATTAAACTCTTTAGAGCATGAAAGTAAGAGGAATCAAAGAAATAAATAATAGAAATAAAAAAAAAAGAAGAAGAGGTCAAGGTTTGAACCTTGGACCTCCCACAAATAATGAACATAAATTGATGCATGACAACCACTAGGATAATGATTTACATATGGATATGAAAGAATGGAATCTTACTTAAAGGTGAGAAGAAAAATAAAAGAAAATTAAGCAAAAGAGCAAGAGAATACCAAGTGGCTTACCTCCTCTTCCTCTTGGTTAAGAGAAGGAACAAGAAGAAGGCAAGTTGCCTTCCTCACCCTTCCCTCTCCTCATTTTCGTGGGAATCAAGAGAGGAGTGATGGATGAATTAAGGGAAGGATTAATGAAGGCATAAATTCCCCTCATGATGAATAAATAGAAAATGAGAAAAAAAATCTCTCATTTTTTCTCCTTCTTCCTCCTCCTTCTCCCTTCTCTCTTCTCCACCAAGACCAAGGGGTATTCCCTCTCCTTGATCCGAACACTAAGTTAAGTTCTTCTCCAAGAAAGCTAATTTCCGAGAAGAAATCTTCAAGTTCTAGCCCTTCCAAGCAAAGGAAACCAAAGGAGGCACAAGAAGAAGAAGCTTCTTACTTTCTTTAGCAACTAGAACATTTTTCTCTAAGAGAAACCACAAGCGAAAGGATGTAAGTTCCCCTCACCTGTGGTACAATAGCTTATAGGGATTTTTCATGTAAATAGATTTGCTTAACAACCTAGGTATTGTTTCATGAAAATCCATGGTTTTTTTTTAACCAAGATCAAAAGAAAGAATCTAAGTTTAAAGACCTAACTAGATGTGCTCAATATACTTCTTGTGACATGTATATTATGGTAGGAGTTTATCCTTATGTTTTTACGCTAAAAGGGTTATAGGTTCATGAACTTAATATTTCGGCCAAGCATGAACAAAAGAACTAGAAGAGCTTCAAAACTAAGTTAAGCATGATCTCTTGTACTCATAATATGTGCTCTATGATAATAGTGTGGTTAACATATTTGTTCCCAATTGTATGTTGATTTAACTTAATTTTCATTCACATGGGTATTCGGCCATGATTAAACTAAAAGCCTATGAGAGCTTTAAATCTAAAACTAAGCATGCTATGTTTCTCTAAGATAGGGTAATTATGATGTGCCATGATTGTATGAAAATATAAACCCTATTTCATATGCAAGAAGATTCGGCCATATTAAGACGTGAAGCCTAGGGAACATTTATAACAAGTCTAAGATGCTCATGACCTTCTTGATGAAATGATATGAAGTTAACTTGTTGCTTTTATGCTTATTTGTTGCATAGAATGATGATTACATGTCTATAACCTTCGGCCACTTAAGGTTCCAAGACCTAGGATGATTAGAACTTGAACCAAATTTCTTATGTTATTTCCTTATAAATGATACCATGAAATTGTGTAGGTTCTCATGCTTTTTAGGACACTTGAACTTTAGTTTTGAGTCCTACACCATTCGGCCATATCATGTTTAAGGGCCTAGGAAACCTAGAGCCTAACTCAACTATGCTCATGTTAGTCCTTAAAATGTTTGCTATGAAATATGTTTAAGGTTCTCATGCTTTTAGGACACTTGAACCTTGGTTTTAAGACCTATACCATTCGGCCACATCATGTTTAAGGGCCTAGGAACCCTAGAACCTAACTCAACTATGTTCATGTTATTCCTTGGAATGTTTGCTATGAAAGTTGTTTAAGGTTCTCATGCTTTTAGGACACTTGAACCCTAGCATCAAGTCCTACCAGTTTCGGCTATGATGAAAGTAGAGACCTAGGAATCTAAGAACCCAAACCAAACATGTTCAAAGTATTCCTTATGATGTAAGATATGATAAAGGCTTGGGGTTCATATGCTTTCATATTGCTTACTAAACTAGGTCACAAATTAGCTTGTTTCGGCCATCACATGATATTAGGGTAGAAACCTAATTATGATCTTTTATGTGCTTCACATGCAATGCTTTATGACATGATAAGAATATGCTATGTAGCTATACTCATTTATGTGATTAGGACTTATGAGTAACAATGTGCAATATGCCTAAATTCATGATATGCTGTGTGCTCAAATTTACGATGTGCTGTGTGCTTAATTATGCTTATGACCATGATATGCTGTGTGCTCAAATTCATGATATGCTGTGTGCTCAAATTTATGATGTGCTATGTGCTTAATTATGCTTATGATCATGATATGCTGTGTGCTTAAATATGCTTATGATCATGATATGCTGTGTGATTAATTATGCATGTGATCATGATATGCTGTGTGCCCAAATTCATGATATGTTATGTGCTCAATTTCACATGCTTTAAGTATGCCTAAGAGTTGCCTCCCTACAAGTGGGATCAAGAGCACTCTTCATGATATGAATATGACATGAAAGTTATGCTAAGAATTATATTATTATGACATGCTACTTTACTTTTAAGGCTTGTACCAAGGGTGGGCTCCATAAGCACCCCGGGGTCGATGGACTAAGAAACGGGCCTCGTTAGGGATGGGCTCCTAAGTGCCCCTAGGTCGATGGACTAAGAAACGGGCCTAGTATGTATGCCTTGTAGGGTTCAAGACTTGCTACCTTGGACCTACATAGGACACGTGCATTTATTTATGTGGTACAAGCCGGGGCCCTAATCATGTTGAGATTATGTTTAAGTATGTATGTTATAAGTTTTAAAAGACATGTTGCATATGTTTTCATGATGCATGTTTAAGAGTTCGCCTTGCATATACCTTAGGTGATGCCATGATACCTTATGTTTATGTCATGATGATGCCATGATATTTATGATGATGCTTATGACATGTATGATGTTTATGTTGTGTGATACCATGATATCTTATGTTTATGTTGTGATCATGCCATGATATGCTACAGGATATGATGAAATTATCTCCATATGATATGACTTGTGTTCGTAATATGCTATACGGTTTTTGTGAGTAGGAAAGGAACTTACTGAGCCATGAGTGCTCACAGCTTACTTTCTTGTACTACAGATAAGGGCAAGGGATGGATGAACTAAGGGAGCAGCAGGAGGGGCTAGAAGGATGTGTGTGGCAGTGATTTGGCTAACGAAAAAGAAAAGACCTGCTTTCATAAAAAAAATAAGAATTTTGCCTAGCTTTATGTCACTACTTCATAACTCCATGACATTTTATTATGTGTTTGTGTATCATGTCTCAAAAATATGTTAAGTATGTTGTGTGGTTTATATGTTAGATGATTTGTCATGGTGATTTAAAAGCTAAAGAAAAGTTTTAAAATTTTACGAATAAGACTTCCGCTGTAATTAGTAAGTAAGTATGGTAAAGTAACCCCCGTGGCCTTGGCAGGAGGGGCGGGGTGTTACAGTTTGGTATCAGAGCCCAGGTTAGCCTCTCACTACACACATGTCAAGCCTCCATTCTGCCGCTCCAAGTAAGAATATATATGTTTAATTTAAATTCTTTTGTTATGATGCCTTAATTTATTCATGTTTATTTATCCTGTCTGATTATGATAAGTCACAACTATAGGATAGGTATGAATGATGGTAGAATAAGAATGATAACGACCCTATGTTAACTTGGATAGAAATAACAATAATTTATTGTCGTTTAATGAAGATAAGCATGGCTAGGAGACGCACTACTCGAGCAAACGAGACAACGACTCCACCGGATCTGACACAGATAGTTACTGATCTCCAGCGTCAGATCACGGAGCAACAATAGCTGATTACGACTTTAATGGGTCAGCAAGAAAATCCTGCCACCCCGCCAGTAAATCAGAACGCAGTGCCTATTATTCCAGTAGCTGCACCAGTACCAATGATAGCCCCTATCCCGGTGGTCCGACAGGAGACCTACTTGATCCAGTGGCTAAGGTTGAAGCCGGAGAATTTCTCAGGTACTTGCGAGCCATGGGACGCCCAGGCCTGGTTCAAGACAGTAGAAAGCATAGTAGAACTATTGGACTGGCCTGTACCGGAAAAGATCAAATGTGTATCGTTCTATTTTTCCGGAGATGCAAGGATGTGGTGGGAAAGAGTGAAGGCAAAGAGACAGATTAATCTGATGACCTGGATGGACTTCGAGACAGAGTTCTTTGAAGAGTTCTTCCATATGCAAGTGACGAACCGACACTATGACGAGTTCACCGAGTTCCGTCAAGGTGACCTATTAGTGAACAAGGCGGTAAAACGCTTCAACCGTTTGGCACGCCTATGTCCAGAGTTGGTTCGCACAGAAAGAGAAAGGGTCAGACTGATGCTGAAGATGCTTCGACCCGAGATAGCATTAAATGTGGCCGGCGGAATTAATAGGCCGCAGACTACAGAGGAACTGGTCAGCAGTGCCCTAATTACAGAACACTATCAGAAAGCAATGAACGGGAATAAGAATCAGACATGAGCAGAAAGACAGAGACCTCAGAGTACTAAAACAGGCTGGAAAGGAACCCCTACTGGGAAAAGGAAGCAATGGGATAATGCTAAAGGTGGTCCAGTGAATAAGCAACCGAAGTACCCTTAGTGTACTATTTGTGGGAAGCTGCATCCCGGAGTATGTCACAAAGGTACAAGAAAATGCTATAATTACGGACGGGAAGGACATTTGGCCAAAGACTGCACTAACCGGTTTCAGGCACCACCCCAGCAGAATAACCAGAACAGGAGTGCCCCTCCACAACTACACCAGATGCAAACTGCTATAGAAGGGACTTTGATCAGCCAAGGGAGATTGGAAGCCCCGCCAGCGATGACAGACGCTAGGGTTTTCTCGCTTACTAAAGAAGATGTGGCAAGCGCCTCTACTGCGTTACAGGTCAGCTGCCTATTTTCAGTCAGTATGCTTTAGTATTGTTTGATACTGGGGCGACACACTCGTTCGTCTCAGCACCATTTACGAAGAAATTAGACATTCCACCCCAAACACTAAATGGCACGTTCTTAACAACCCTACCATCTGGGGAAGTTATGCCATCAGATCATATGTTGTGGGTCGTACCTATCCGAATTGCAGACAGGGAACTCTACAGCAATCTGATAATACTCGACATGCGGGATTATGACATTATACTGGGCATGGATTTCCTAAGCAAGTACGGTGCCTCAATCGAGTGTCGTAAGAAGAAGGTAGTCTTCCGACCTGAAGTTGAACCGATGTTTGAGTTTATTGGTGAATCTGGGAAAGAAATTGAAAGATTCTTATCAGCTGTAAAGGCACAGAGTATGTTAGATAAAGGATATACTGGATTTCTAGCGCACGTGGTTGATACAAGACAAACCGGGAACCCGAAACTAGAAGAGATCAGGGTAGTATGCAACTATCCAGAAGTGTTTCCCTAAGAACTACCGGGACTGCCCCCTGATAGGGAAATGGAATTTGCGGTCGAATTAGTTCCGGGTACTAAACCGATCTCTAAAGCACCTTACCGGATGGCGCCGACTGAGTTAAAGGAACTTCAAGAACACCTACGAGAGTTACTCGACAAGGGATTTATTCGCCCTAGTCACTCTCCATGGGGAGCTCCAGTACTGTTTGTGAAAAAGAAGGATGGGTCTATGCGGATGTGTATAGACTACCGAGCACTGAATAACGTGACAATCAAGAACAGGTACCCCCTTCCATGGATCGACGATTTGTTCGATCAATTGAAGGGAGCAACTGTCTTCTCAAAGATTGACCTAAGGTCCGGCTATCATCAAGTGAAAGTGAAACAAGATGATATACCAAAGACAGCCTTTCGAACAAGATATGGACACTATGAGTTCGAAGTTATGCCCTTCGGAGTAACAAATGCCCCTGCGGTATTCATGGATTTGATGATTCGAGTGTTTACGGCTTATCTCGACAAATTTGTGATTGTCTTCATTCACGATATTCTCATCTATTCGAGAACCCAAGAAGAGCATGCAGAACACCTGAATACAGTATTGCAGATTCTTCGGGAGAAACGACTATATGCAAAGTTCTCCAAATGTGAGTTCTGGCTCGATCGAATATCATTCTTGGGTCATATTATCTCCAAAGATGGAGTCATGGTAGATCCAAGCAAGATTGAAGCAGTAAGTAACTAGAACAGGCCAAAGAATGCCAGCGAAGTCAGGAGTTTTCTGGGGTTAGCGAGCTACTATAGGAAGTTCATAGAGGATTTCTCCAAAATTGCAGCCCTTATGACGGTTCTCACCAAGAAAAACAAAAAGTATGAATGGACGGATGACTGCGAGAGGAGTTTTACAGAACTAAAACGGAGACTGACCAGTGCTCCGATCCTTACTCTTCCGGAAAGTAACAAAGGCTTTGATATGTACAGCAATGCCTCCTTACTAGGACTTGGAGCTGTACTTATGCAAGATGGAAAAGTCATTGCCTATGCCTCTAGACAACTCAAAGAGCATGAAAGGAATTACCCCGTTCATGATTTAGAGCTAGCAGCGGTGGTCTTCGCTCTAAAAACATGGAGGCATTACTTATATGGGGCCCAGTGCAGGATTTATACAGACCACCAGAGTCTAAAATATTTCTTCACGCAGAAGGACCTAAATATGAGACAACGCAGATGGCTCGAGTTAGTCAAGGACTATGATTGCGAGATATTTTATCACCCCGGTAAAGTGAACAAGGTGGTCGATGCACTCAGTAGGAAGATCGGCACCACCTGACGTCGCTATTTTTAAAGTTCGAGGACGAACTTTCTATGAGGTATGGGGTACTGTAACACCCACGAAATTTTAAGATAAGTATATGAGCATTAATCTCTTTAGAGCATGAAAGTAAGAGGAATAAAAGAAATAAATAATAGAAATAAAAAAAAAAAAATAAGAGGTCAATGTTTGAACCTTGGACCTCCCACAAATAATGAAGATAAATTGATGCATGACAACCACTAGGATAATGATTTACATATGGATAGGAAAGAATGGAATCTTAGTTAAAGGTGAGAAGAAAAATAAAAGAAAATTAAGCAAAAGAGCAAGAGAATACCAAGTGACTTACCTCCTCTTCCTCTTGGTTAAGAAAAGGAACAAGAAGAAGGCAAGTTGCCTTCCTCACCCTTCCCTCTCCTCATTTTCGTGGGAATCAAGAGAGGAGTGATGGATGAATTAAGGGAAGGATTAATGAAGGCATAAATTCCCCTCATGATGAATAAATAGAAAATGAGAAAAAAAATATCTCATTTTTTCTCCTTCTTCCTCCTCCTTCTCCCTTCTCTCTTCTCCACCGAGACCAAGGGGTCTTCCCTCTCCTTGATCCGAACACTAAGTTAAGTTCTTCTCCAAGAAAGCTAATTTTCGAGAAGAAATCTTCAAGTTCTAGCCCTTCCAAGCAAAGGAAACCAAAGGAGGCACAAGAAGAAGAAGCTTCTTCCTTTCTTTAGCAACTAGAACATTTTTCTCTAAGAGAAACCACAAGCGAAAGGATGTAAGTTCCCCTCACCTATGGTACAATAGCTTATAGGGATTTTTCATGTAAATAGATTTGCTTAACAACCTAGGTATTGTTTCATGAAAATCCATGGTTTTTTTTAACCAAGATCAAAAGAAAGAATCTAAGTTTAAAGACCTAACTAGATGTGCTCAATATACTTCTTGTGACATGTATATTATGGTAGGAGTTTATCCTTATGTTTTTACGCTAAAAGGGTTATAGGTTCATGAACTTAATATTTCGGCCAAGCATGAACAAAAGAACTAGAAGAGCTTCAAAACTAAATTAAGCATGATCTCTTGTACTCATAATACGTGCTCTATGATAATAGTGTGGTTAACATATTTGTTCCCAATTGTATGTTGATTTAACTTAATTTTCATTCACATGGGTATTCGGCCATGATAAAACTAAAAGCCTAGGAGAGCTTTAAATCTAAAACTAAGCATGCTATGTTTCTCTAAGATAGGGTAATTATGATGTGCCATGATTGTATGAAAATATAAACCCTATTTCATATGCAAGAAGATTCGGCCATATTAAGATGTGAAGCCTAGGGAAAATTTATAACAAGTCTAAGATGCTCTTGACCTTCTTGATGAAATGATATGAAGTTAACTTGTTGCTTTTATGCTTATTTGTTGCATAGAATGATGATTACATGTCTATAACCTTCGGCCACTTAAGGTTCCAAGACCTAGGATGATTAGAACTTGAACCAAATTGCTTATGTTATTTCCTTATAAATGATACCATGAAATTGTGTAGGTTCCCATGCTTTTTAGGACACTTGAACTTTGGTTTTGAGTCCTACACCATTCGGCCATATCATGTTTAAGGGCCTAGGAAGCCTAGAACCTAACTCAACTATGCTCATGTTAGTCCTTAAAATGTTTGCTATGAAATATGTTTAAGGTTCTCATGCTTTTAGGACACTTGAACCTTGGTTTTAAGACCTATACCATTCGGCCACATCATGTTTAAGGGCCTAGGAACCCTAGAACCTAACTCAACTATGCTCATGTTATTCCTTGGAATGTTTGCTATGAAAGTTGTTTAAGGTTCTCATGCTTTTAGGACACTTGAACCCTAGCATCAAGTCCTACAAGTTTCGGCTATGATGAAAGTAGAGACCTAGGAATCTAAGAACCCAAACCAAACATGTGCAAAGTATTCCTTATGATGTAAGATATGATAAAGGCTTGGGGTTCATATGCTTTCACGTTGCTTACTAAACTAGGTCACAAATTAGCATGTTTCGGCCATCACATGATATTAGGGTAGAAACCTAATTATGATCTTTTATGTGCCTCACATGCAAAGCTTTATGACATGATAAGAATATGCTATGTAGCTATACTCATTTATGTGATTAGGACTTATGAGTAACAATGTGCTATATGCCTAAATTCATGATATACTGTGTGCTCAAATTTACGATGTGTTGTGTGCTTAATTATGCTTATGACCATGATATGTTGTGTGCTCAAATTCATGATATGCTGTGTGCTCAAATTTATGATTTGCTGTGTGCTTAATTATGCTTATGATCATGATATGATGTGTGCTTAAATATGCTTATGATCATGATATGCTGTGTGCTCAAATTCATGATGTGCTGTGGGCTTAATTATGCATGTGATCATGATATGCTGTGTGCCCAAATTTATGATATGCTATGTGCTCAATTTCACATGCTTTAAGTATGCCTAAGAGTTGCCTCCCTACAAGTGGGATCCAGAGCACTCTTCATGAGACGAATATGACATGAAAGTTATGCTAAGAATTATATTATTATGACATGCTACTTTACTTTTAAGGCTTGTACCAAGGGTGGGCTCCATAAGCGCCCCGGGGTCGATGGACTAAGAAACAGGCCTCGTTAGGGATGGGCTCCTAAGTGCCCCTAGGTCGATGGACTAAGAAACGGGCCTAGTATGTATGCCTTGTAGGGTTCAAGACTTGCTACCTTGGACCTACATAGGACGCGTGCATTTATTTATGTGGTACAAGCCGGGGCCCTAATCATGTTGAGATTATGTTTAAGTATGTATGTTATAAGTTTTAAAAGACATGTTGCATATGTTTTCATGATGCATGTTTAAGAGTTCGCCTTGCATATACCTTAGGTGATGCCATGATACCTTATGTTTATGTCATGATGATGCCATGATATTTATGATGATGCTTATGACATGTATGATGTTTATGTTGTGTGATACCATGATATCTTATGTTTATGTTATGATCATGCCATGATATGCTACAGGATATGATGAAATTATCTCCATATGATATGACTTGTGTTCGTAATATGCTATACGGTTTTTGTGAGTAGAAAAGGAACTTACTGAGCCATGAGTGCTCACAGCTTACTTTCTTGTACTACAGATAAGGGCAAGGGATGGATGAACTAGGGGAGCAGCAGGAGGGGCTAGAAGGATGTGTGTGGCAGTGATTTGGCTAACGAAAAAGAAAGACCTGCTTTCATAAAAAAATAAGAATTTTGCCTAGCTTTATGTCACTACTTCATAACTCCATGACATTTTATTATGTGTTTGAGTATCATGTCTCAAAAATATGTTAAGTATGCTGTGTGGTTTATATGTTAGATGATTTGTCATGGTGATTTAAAAGCTAAAGAAAAGTTTTAAAATTTACGAATAAGACTTCCGCTGTAATTAGTACGTAAGTATGGTAAAGTAACCCCTGTGGCCTTAGCAGGAGGGGCGGGGCGTTACAGACCCGGGTGGGAATCCCTGGCTAGACTCTCCGACGCTCAAGTCAGTGATCTCTCTTCGTGTGGAAAAAGGAAGAAGAAGATGAACAGTAGTTGAAAACTAGAGTCGTGAGTGTGAGCATCAATGTGAACTTACCTGGCCAACGGAGAGGATTCCCCTTTTTATACAATTTCATATAACCTCCGTAGTCATGAAGTGGACCCCGGTTTGTTAGAATTTGTTATGAGATGTCGTAATCCTTGTACTTGCATAAAATAACTTTTAAGGAATCTTTTTTGTACCCCAGATGTACCTCTTTTATCGTTTAGTACCTGCAGAAAAGTCTAGAAGCACACTTCTCGTCAAATAGGTAAACCTGTTATACAATCACATACAAATATCTTTATTAAATTAATTGTGAGTATTCTTGAAATATTTGCTCCTACTCTATCTTATAAGTTATATCGGAGTATATTTATCACCCCTACTTGTTCGTCCTGTCTTTATTGTGTTGTAGACAACTTGGTATTATACTATGTTTTATATTGACCGAAATTAAACCCAGACCTTGTTCGGTCAGTTTATTATTATCATTCAACTAATCGTTCAATAATATACTACCAATTCTGTAAAGCCTTAGATCTTTTCATTCTTGGGCGATCATGTATACTTAATTAATTTTAGATATGCCACCTTAAACAATCCTGGCTTTTTATCTTAAACGTGTACACCCGGCCGATATTGGTTTACCCTTCCTAAGATGTATCCCGGTCGATATTGGCCTATTCTTCTCAAGGTATTTCTCGATCGATATTAGCTTACTTTCATTAAGGTATATATCGGTCGATATTGACCTGCCTCCCCTAAGGTATATCTCGGTCGACATTGGCCTACCTCCCTTGAGGTATGTATCGATCGATATCAGCCTACCTCCCTTGAGGTATATATCGGTCAATATTGGCTTACTTCCCTTAAGTTATATCTCGGCCGATATTGATCTATCTTCTTAATTGTATATCTCGATCGATATTGGTCTTCCTTCATCAAGGTATTATCTGGCCGGGATTGGCCTACCTCTCTTAAGGTATATCCCGGCCGATATTGATCTATCTTCTTAATTCTGCTATCTCCTTTCCCTTTTTCACCAAAGACCTGCTAAACTTAACCCATATCACTAGTCTTCCCTTCAAGTTTAGTCGAAGGAGGTGTAGCCGACTGACTAGACACAAGTCTATTTTTGTTTCTTTACTTGTCTTTACCCGTGACTCTGCCATGGGTACTGTAGTGGCCTCATGATCCTCTGATATGGTCATCCCGTGAACTCAAGTATTGTAATCTCGTGAGTCTTTTGATCCTTTAAATAGGGTTACTACCCTTTGTTCGTTCTCCATTCACCCTAGTTCTTTTTCTTCCTTGTTCACTTCCTCTTATCGAGAGTATGGCCTTAGATCCCCCTTTCTGGGGGCAATTCTTGTTGGACAAGGCGAGATCTATATATAAGTTTGCCCAAGTTTTGGATCCAATCAACTTTCTAGTCCGAGAGCTAGAGGCATTTCTGTTGATCACCCACTTTTGAGTACTATCAAAAACTGCCCTGGGCAACAAAATTCCTCAAGATCTAGAATCTCAAGCCAAAAGCCCGACTGTTCTGCAAACTCGACGGGTTTCAGAGGGGTTAACGCTAGTCATGGAGGTTCCAATGCCTAGTCCCTGGGCGTCACGATGAAGGCGTAGCCCATGTTACCTGCAGGCTAGAGTGGTCTCTCTGGAAGCAGAGCTCAAAGGCTCTAACAGGAAAGGGGCTCTTCAGTCACCTTTCCACCGGGGCATAAATAAATTTGCCCTTCCTTGTTCATGGGACCATTCTACTTCATAGTTTCCTTCGTCCCAGGCAAAATATTGCCACTTCTGTTGCCCGGGCAAGCTTCCTTCGTGCCAGGCAAAATATTTCCACTTCTGCGCCTTGGCAAGATTGGCTCCGATGGGATTGAAATCTTCTAAGTATTTTGAGAATTTAGATTAATAATCTGTACTGCATCCCAGGATTTAGCATTTTGAGAGGAAAATGTAATGTTATGTACTTGATCATATCTTAAATGTAAAATTGAATGGTTTTTTGTATCAAATTAGGTGACTCTCTTGAATCTTTTTGATTTATGAGAATAGACAGGTTCTTCAACTTTTTTAAAATACTTGAATAATAGTATTCCCTTTCTCAATATGTCACCTGGCCGATATTAATTTATCTACAACAAACAAGGTTATCTCGATCGATATTAGTCTGTGCTTTATAATAACATTAATTCAAACAATGCTTTATGCCTAAATGATTCTCCTCATTTTTCGATTATTGTCCTCGATCCGGGTTTTGTCAAATTCAATCAATCCTTCTTTATTGTGCACAGTAAACCATGCCCCTTTTCTCCAGAATTTCGTTGATCATGATTAGCTTTTCACTGGTAAGAGAATGTTGGAGGCGTGTGACGAGGCTTCACTAACCCCTACGTGATATGATTTGTCGCATCCAACATAAATGCCCACTTATGATTATATGACACGTGTCTTCTTTTTTCTGTGTAACACTAGCATTTGCCCTTTTTCTATAATCCACGGCGTCTATTGAAACAAAAGTGTGTTGATCTAACAACGGTTGTGTGTCTTCTAAACCCTAAACCCTTTATCTTCTCGTCGACTTTGTCCCTTTCTTCCTTGCCTTAGCGTTCTTCTTTTGTTACAGTCTTTGATCAATCCTCGCGCTCACTGCTTTCCGGCGATCTCCTCTCTTGACTCCAGTAAGTAACTTGCTGTTCTGCTAACCTTTACTTCTGTCTATGGCTGAAGAAACGATTGCCCCTTGGTATGTCCAAATTTCATCTTCTTTTGACAAAAATGCTAGGCTTGCTATTCGCAATCAGTATGAAATTCCTAGGAAATATAGTATCTTGATCCCTAAGCCAGATGATCATCCTCATCATCCTCCCGATAATTGCGTGACTTTTTTCAGGGATCAATTGATAGGGGGTTTGAGGTTTCCCATTCCTCCTTTTCTAATTGATGTGAGTCAGTACTTCGACATTCCCTTGCAACAATTCGCACCTAATGCCTTTCGTTATTTGTGTGGTACTTACATGTTATTCCGCCTGTTAGATATTCCTCCTACTCCCTAAAATTTTTTCATGTTTTCTTATCCAAAATGTTCGGAGCCCGGCGTTTTCCTTTTCCACTCTCAAACTAAGATGGTCCTTTTTAAGGATATGCCTTCATCACTCAAAGCTTGGAAATCTCGCTTCTTCTTTCTAAAGTTTCCTGGACCCATCCCTTGGTCCCATGCCTGGAAATCTTCCTTACCTCCCTTGCCCGACGTCAAGGAGTTTCACCTTCATCCTACTTTTCCTCTCTATTGAGAAAAATTGCTATGTCGCCGCCTTTCTATACCTAGATGGCTGCGGGTTGATCTTCTGTATCTGTTTGGTCTAAGCCCTGTCAAGCCTGATACACAAAGCTCTTTAGGTAAAGTTTTTCTTTTTTCCTTATTGATTTTTACTAACTAAAACCCTTCCTACTGTTTTGTGCAGTGGCTGGGTTCTATGCTGCTTTGATTGATGAGGAGCTACGTTTGGAGGAAGCTCAGCTGCGTGCAAAAGAGCAAGAGCTCCTTGCCGCACTTAATCAGCCTTCCTCGACTGAGGTTTCGATTCCTGTGGTGGAAACCTCCAGCTCTCAAGTGGTTCCTGAGGTTACTGGGGACCTACCTGCTAAAATTCCTGCTGTTTATTTGCCAGCTACTTCTTCATCAGTGGTCGTTGCTTCTCCGGCAACTACTTCCCTTCCCATTATCGAGCTTACATTCCCCATAAGCTTGGAAAAGTCCTTGGCTGAGGTTGCTCCCAGCAAACGTCTCGGCCGCAAACTTACCAGAGCTCCTCCTCCCAAGAGGAGATTGATTCTTTCTGGTGAAGAATTGCTCTCAGAAGATTTTGCTTCTACTGACCTCCCTTCTGATGAGCTTACTTTGGCTAACCTTTATTCTTCTCTTGTTTTCTCTGACTCGCCCTCTTCTGGTACTAGTGCTCCTAGTGGCACTTATTTTACTTTTCCCTTGTCTTTTACAGAATCTGGGTCTTTACCTTCTTCATTTTCTTCCTATCTAGTTTTCGCTCCCCCTTCTATTCCCACCTCTTCTTTCTCCATGGGTTCTTCTACTGTTCCTGTCCTCCCTATATTGTTGGGAGGTTCTTTTGCTAGTGCTTGGGAGGAAATTCATCCTCTCTTTGGAGAACTTACTACTCCTGAGACAATTGATCAATTCTCTCACAAGGAGACCCAAGTATGTTTATTAATACCTATTTATTATTTATCCTTGACTATTTTATGACCATTTATTATATTTTTTTAGTGATGGATAGCCAACATGGGCCTGTCTCGGCTGATGCACAACTTATATAATGAGAACAAGAAACTGAAACAGCAAGTTGCTGATATGTCTTCTGCTAGAACTTCAGAAGAATCCAAGCAACAATATGAAGCTCAAATTGAGAGTCTTCAATCACAATTTAAATCAGCTACGGATCTTAACAAGGAATTAACTTCCAAATTAGAGAAGCAAACTGTTGAAATCAACGAGTTAAAATCTAATTATGAGTCTGCGTTGGCTAATAAACTCAAGGCTCTACAGCCGAAGGATGATGAAATAACTTCCTTAAATACCTCCCTAAATTCAGCTAAAACCAAGGCCTCTACCAAAGAAGCTGAGTTGCAGCCTTCCCAGACGGCTTTAGTAGTTTACAAAGCTGGTGAAGATGGTCATTTCAAGGATCGAGCTATCGTCTTGATCTAATCTCCCGAGTTCAACAGGCCCATTGTAAAGTCTATCTTGGCGGCCTATACTGTCGGAGCTGAAGGAGCGGTGAAGCAATTGCGAGAAGAAGACTTCTTATCTCGTGATCCTCCTCCTAACTTCTTGAACCGACGCAAGTTCCTTGATAATAGGCCCGCTGATCTATTTCCTCAGTTGACTATAGAGTAATCTCTTTACCTGAATCTGGCTCATTGTAAAGCTAACTAGAATTTGTTATGACAACCTGGCTTATCTGTGCAAAGTTAAACTTCTCTCTTTATTACTAAATTTGCTCCTTTTTTATTCGTGGTGGTAACTCATTTTCTCTAAGCATGTCGAATGTCGCCTGGCTTGCCACTATAGTAATCTCTTTACCATAGTATCCTCCATTTTGGCTAATCCATTATAACCGGCCGATTCATACTTGTGCTTACAAATATCGTCCGGTACTTTGTAGTTAACTAAGTCCTGTCCGATTTAGTGCGGCCTGTCGTAATACTATTAATATCGTTCGGTTTATTATAACCGATCGATTTATACTTGTGTCTATGAATACCATCTGGTGCATTATACTTAACTAAATTTCATCCGATTCATTATGGCGAATGCCGCCTGGCTTGCCATTATAAATCCTTAATCAATATATTATAATATCACCCATCTCGGCCGATCTATCGTAATCGACCGATTCATACTTATGCTCACAAGTATCGTTCGGTACTTTGTTTTTAACCGAGTCTCATTCGATATAACATGGTACTTTATAATATAATATTTTCAATATCAATTGGTTTATTATACCTGGTCGATATACCATTAGGCTAGAACATATCGACCGATACCTTATACTTAACTGAATCTCGTCCGGTCTAGTATGGCTCTCCGGGTTTGTTGTTTTAATCAAATAGATAATCTGAAATTATCTTATCAACCTCGTACCCAACCGATTTCCTCCATACCTCTTTGATTCTTTAAGAATCACATATAGCGAGAAAAACTTGGTCGTGTTTCCCGAGGAAGATTACTAAACTTAATACCTTTTTCTTGGGATTCATCCTTCTTTTTGAATTCGATTCTATCCTTTGATGACATTACCTCTTTATGGCGGTTATGATTCCTGGTATTCTTCCTTATTGGATTCATACTTCTTCTTTTTTATACTTAAGTTCTACATGAACTGCCATTGATATTATTATTTTATATACCCCTATGCTTTCAGATTTTTCCTTTTTCCAGTTCTTCTTCCTCCCCTGTTTAAGGGTTTTTGGGTATAAGGCCCTGATGGAGAGAGAAGGAGGTTTGAGATGCTATCTTCTTCTTTTTGACTATCCTTACCTCTTCCTTTGTTTGCTTCCCTTCTGTTATTTCGTCATGGCCACTTCTTCCCCTGCATGGTTCCTTTCGTGTGCTTCTGACCTTATAGAGCAAGAGGAAGTGGATTTACAAGTGAGCTATAGTTTTCCTTCCTATATAGTTCGCCCTACCCACAGGATGGCCCACACCTTCCTCCTCTGGGGTGTATATCTATCTTTCGGGACCAAGTTTTATAAGGTTTTCGATTCCCTCTTCATCCCTTTTTCTCTGATGTTAGTATCTACTTTTAGATTCCCCTTAATCAATTTATTCCTCAGTCTTTTTCTATCCTCATGGGTTTTGTTGGGGTGTCCAAACTGTTAGATTTTCCTCTATCCCCTCGTCTTTTTCACCACTTCTTCATTCCGCGCCAAGTAGATATCGGTGTCTTCAAATTTCAGTCTCGCCCTAAGGCTGTTTTATTCAACCGAATTCCTCCTCAAGGGGAATGGCGTCACAAATTTTTCTTTATGTGTCTCCCTTCTTCTCCTCCTTTTCCTATCCACTGGATATATGATCCTCCCTCCAGTTCCTAGTACTGACAATCTCCTCAATGATCCCTCTGTCTCTTTCGCTTTATCCAAACTAAAGGGGGCAAAATTCAGCTTACCATCCTTGATTGTGGAGGGCTTGATGTTTCCCTTTGGGATAAGTAACATCGACACTCCCTTGGATGTTTCTTTTGGTATGTCTAAACATTCTAAACTATGTTTATCAGTTGGTTGCTAATCATCTTCTATAATGATGCCCAATTCTTATGTTTCAGCTGATGCTCTTCTACCCACTTTCATGTACAAGAATTCGGCCATAACCAAGTCTTTTCTGAATAAATTTATAGAACAATTACTGCAAGCTCGTCGAGCTGATTCCACCTCCTCTACTTTGGGTTTATTATCTAAAGAAGAGCAAACAGCGGAAGTTATCGCTGCTATGTAAGAGGAAGAAGAACAACCTTTCATGGTCGTAATCAAGAAGCCCCGGCTTACTGAAGATGTTCCTTTTCGCGATACTTTTGGTACTTTTGTGCAGACCCCCGTTGTCCCTGCACCTATTTCTTTTGAGAGAGGTAAGACACCAATGTCCCCTACCCACATTATCTCCAATCTTTCTCTTAGGATGATGAGACCGGCTCTACTCATCCTCTCCTCTTTTGTTATTGTTTCAGCTTCTTCTGCTTCTCAGATGGTCGTTACCCCCTCTGTATCCTCCCAGCCTTTTGCATTGGCCTTGCCTCCTCTGGCTTCTGGACCACGAGCAAAACAAACACCTTGCAAGAGATCTTCTCCGAGTCCAGGGCCATCAGCTATTCATGCCTCAACAACTGAATCAACTTTGATTGCTCTACCATCTTCCATCCCTTCTAGCTCATCCTCTATCATTCTCGGTTCTACTACTCCCCTCATTTCTCTTCCTTCTTCTTCCACACGACCCTCTTCTCCTTCTACCTCCACGCCTTTATTTAGACAAGCTATGGGTCTTCCCTCTCAAATTGGACAAACTTCGGACCCTCCTGGTTACGGTTTTTTACAACTGTAAGGCCCACTGTCTGAATCTTGGCTGCATAGCCAAGAATTATTAAAAGGCATTAGTATTTCTAGCCGTCCTGACAGTCATAGTCGCCAAGCTGTTGCTGTAAGTATTTTTCATTATATATTGTTAACTTCTTATTACTTTCACTAATTGTATTATTATTTTAGTTCCTTGCCTCAAGTCTTCATCTGGACCAGTTAGTCATTGCCTTGGAAAGGGAAAATGGCAAGTTAAAGGCTCAAGTAGAGGCATTGAAAGCCAATCTTCCTCCTTCTCACATTGAGCTCACACAATTACGAGAGAAGATAGCCTCGTAAACTCAACAAATAGAGAGTTTGAAGAAGGAACTGCAACATCAGCAGCAGCTATTGGCAAACAAAGAGCTTGAGAGGAGAACTTTGGAATTACGAGTGGATCGATTACATTCTAGTCTCCAGATGGAAATTGCTTTGAAGGACAAAGCCCTCTCAGATGTTTCTCATAAAAGCATTGTTTTAGAGAAAGTGGAGAGGTTTCATAATGTCTTTCTTTCTGAGCAGGCTCAAGATTCAGCCTCACAAGATTTTGCTATTCTACAAGAGCAAGAACAAAGAAAAGCTCAGGATGTCGAGCTATCATCACTCCAAAATGAACGAGAGCAGCTTAAATTGGAGAGAGACGCTCTCAAAGATCAAAATACAAAACTATAAACTGAATTCCAAAGTTACACGGAGCATGAGGAAAGCCGATGGGAAGAGAAACACCTAACTTATCTAAGGTCTCCGACGTTTGTTAACGAATATGTTTATTAACGAAGAGAAATCATTCTGTGGCAGAGATTCTCCAACAATTGAGGGAGGTTGGTTATCTACCTAGGGAAACTGTCGTAGACTCAACCAAGAATTACCCGAAAATCTGACGAGCCATTTTGAGTAAGCATGGTTATGTATTTAAAAAAGACTTGTAATTAAAAGACTTGTAATTAGAAGACTTGTAATGAAAAGACTTGTAATTAAGAGACCTGTAATTAATTAGCTACAATATTAAAAGGAAATTTGGTACTTACCTATTTTTCCTAATTTGTATTAGCTTGACATTGCTTCCTTTGAAATGCTCCTGAGAACTAAGAATAAGTACTATCTTGTTCAAGAATTCTTTCCTTATTCTTCGGAATTAGATCTTGTTTTGATAAACTCCTCCATTGTTAATATCTTCATGGACCATATAATTTTGAGCAGTAAAATTTCCCATAACCTCCTTGAACTTAAATTAGGCAGGCGTGTACAAAACTCCATTCATATTCAGAAGGACATGTAATTCCGAGCGATTTTATATGAAGAACTTCATGGAATTTCTGTGCTTTAGTTGAGTATAATATCCCGAGTAATTTTAGATAAAGAGATTTATATGATCGGGACTCTAGATAGGGAATGAAATTTTAAAAGATTATACCTATATATATACAGAATCCCCCCCCCCTCAAACTTTGAATCTTGGTCTGGGGTGTAATACCGAGTGATTTTTATGAAGAAATCCACACAACTTTGAATTTCCACCAATAATATAATCCTGATCGACTATGCTTTTAAGATAGTTTAAAGTCTTCGGTCCCTCCTATGAAGACCCGTCCGAGTTACTTCATGAGATTTCCCGATCGACTGTGCTTTTATGATAGTTTAAAGTCTCCGGTTCCTCCCATGAAGACCCGTCCGAGTTACTTCATGAGATTTCCCGATCGACTGTGCTTTTATGATAGTTTAAAGTTTCTGATTCCTCCCATGAAGACTCATCCGAGTTACTTCATGAGATTTCCCGATCGACTATACTTTTATGATAGTTTAAAGTCTTCGGTTCCTCCCATGAAGACCCGTCCGAGTTACTTCATGAGATTTTCCGATCGACTGTGCTTTTATGATAGTTTAAAGTCTCCGGTTCCTCCCATGAAGACCCGTCCGCGTTACTTCATGAGATTTCCCAATCGACTATGCTTTTATGATAGTTTAAAGTCTCCGATTCCTCCCATGAAGACCCGTCCGAGTTACTTCATGAGATTTCCTGATCGACTGTGCTTTTATGATAGTTTAAAGTCTTCGGTTCCTCCCATGAAGACCCATCTGAGTTACTTCATGAGATTTCTCGATCAACTATGCTTTTATGATAGTTTAAAGTCTCCGGTTCCTCCCATGAAGACCCGTCCGAGTTACTTCATGAGATTTCTCGATCGACTATGCTTTTATGATAGCTTAAAGTCTCCGTTTCCTCCCATGAAGACTCGTCCGAGTTACTTCATGAGATTTCCCTATCGACTATGCTTTTATGATAGTTTAAAGTCTCTGGTTCCTCCCATGAAGACTCGTCCGAGTTACTTCATGTGATTTCCCGATCGACTGTGCTTTTATGATAGTTTAAAGTCTCCGGTTCCTTCCATAAAGACCCGTCCGAGTTACTTCATGAGATTTCCCGATTGACTGTGCTTTTATGATAGTTTAAAGTCTCCGGTTCCTCCCATGAAGATCCGTCCGAGTTACTTCATGAGATTTCCCGATCGACTGTGCTTTATGCAAAACTAAAATGCTTGCACTAACCTTGTGATGGTTTAACGTCTTTGAGATTTTCTTAAGGAAGCCTGGTAGGTTCTTCCTTAAAGCACCCAGTTGACGGTCGCTTGAACAGATTAAAAATGTTTGCCTAATAATCATCATGCTGTTTGAACCATATTTATTTCTTGCGCGATATTTGGCCTGAATTGTATTTATCGAGTTGAATAAAGTACATAAACTATGAGCATACTTGTCATTTGTTCGCAGGGAAACCGCTTCAAGTAATTTTAATTTGTTCTCTCAGACATATTCTTGAATGATATGAGCTTGTTAAGTTCGGTAGGGCTGTAAATGATTTGCACTCCAGGGACGCTTGAGAGTCCTTCCTTCAGTGTCCTGCAGATAATATGAGCCTGATGCCAGTTTTTCTATCACCTTGTAAGGTCCTCCCCATTGTGGTGCTAACTTACTAACATCCCCAATAGGCTTAACACGTTTCCATACTAGATCTCCCACTTGGAAAAATCTTGGGATGACTCTTCTGTTATAATTTTACCTCATTCGTTGTCGATATGATGTGAGACGAGTTGCAGCTTTATTTATGATTTCCTCTATCAGATCCAGCTCCATGAGTCGTCGACTAGCGTTATCTTCATCATATAACTTCTTTCTGTCATATTCTACTCCCACCTCGATAGGAATTACTGCTTCTCCCCCATAAACTAGTTGAAAAGGAGTGATCCCTGTAGTTTCTCGGGGTGTAGTGCGATATGCCCAAAGAACACTGGGTAGTTCATCTACCCAGCTACCTCCGACATGATCTAGTTTGGTTTTTAAGTCTCTTATAATTTTTCTGTTGGTTACCTCTGCTTGACCATTACTCTGTGGATATGCCACAGAGGTGAACGCTTGAATAATACTATAGCTTTTGCACCAATCTAAGATTCTATCTCCTTGGAATTGCCTTCCATTATCAGAAACTAATTTATGAGGAATACCGAATCTGCATATGATATTTTTCCATAGGAATTTAATAACTGCATCTTCAGTAATCCGAGCAAGTGGTTCTGCTTCTACCCATTTAAATAAATAATCCACTGCTACTAACAAAAATCTTCTTTGTGTAGTTGTCATAGGAAACGGACCCACTATATCCATGCCCCATTGATCAAAGGGGCAGGAGACTATAGACGTTCTTAATAATTGCGTAGGATGATGCGGAATATTCTGATGTTTTTGACAAGAAATACAAGTTCTTACCAATTTGTTAGCATCTTCATGTAGAGTAGGCCAGAAATATCCTGCTAGTAAAATTCTGTGAGCTAAGGATCTCCCTCCTATATGACTGCCACATGAGCCTTGATGAACCTCTTGCAGGATAAATTATACATCTTCTGTGCCAATACACTTAAGCAAAGGTCTAGAGAAAGCTCTTTTATATAACTGCTCCCCTATCATAGTATACTGAGCAGTCCTCCTCTTCAATATCCTTGCTTGTTCTGCATCATTCGGAAGAATGGCCTGCTGCAAATATAATATGATTGGTGCCTTCCAGTCACCTTGTATTTCTGCGTCAACTTGTCTTTCAATACAAGATATTAACAGAGTTTGCTCCACTGGCCGATCTAGATTCCATGGTGTTATAGCAGAGGCCAATTTAGCTAATTCATCGGCTACTTCATTTTCGGATCGAGAAACTTTTTGTATATTTACTTCTTGAAACTGATACTTCAATTTATCAAATGCCTCAGCATATAACTTGAGCATATCATTATTAATTTCAAAGTTACCTGATAATTGTGTTGGAGGATCTTGCGGCCGGCTTGAAGGGGGGGTTGGATAGACGGCACCCCCAAATCCTTGCTTCCTATGATGTTAGCGCAGCGGAATACAAACAAACACAAATAGAAAGCTGAACACTAAATACAAGAATGGAAATGCAAACCGCTAACACGTTCGTTTACGTGGTTCGGAGATAACTTGCTCCTACTCCACGGCGTGTCCGTAAGGTGGACGATCCCTCAATCCGTCGGTGGATTAGTCCCCGGCAAACTCCGGCTAGCTCAACCTCCTTGTGGGTGGAGAAACCTCACCACAACTCCAACCAAGAACACTTGGATACAAGAGAACCTTGAGCACTTTGGTGACTACTAATTAGGGTTTAACCAAGTCTAATTTCGTCAGGTTGGCCGGCCATCCCAAGCTCCTTCTTATAGAGCTTGAAGCAAATCAGCATCCTAATTTGCCCGTTACCAGTCGACTGATCCATGCACCAGTCGACTGGTGCCAACCCAACGGCTATCTCAACGGCTCTCTGCTACAGTGCATCAGTCGACTGGTCCATGCACCAGTCGACTGCTACAGTAACTGCTGCAGTGCGCTACAGTGACTGCTACAGTGCCGCTGCAGTAAAATCCTAAAACTAGGATTTTACTCCGAGTACAATCTCTCATGCACTCGTACCCTCACCCTTATGACTCATTTGATGCTTTCTTTGCAGCTTTGACCTCTTGCCTTCAAGCCTACTTCCTTTGGCTCTCGTCCCTCGGATGCATCCAAGCCCGCGGCTTGTCCCCAATGTCATCCTTCGCATATGCCTCGAAGTCGCTTCCCTCGGCCCTTGTCCTCGCTGCCTTGTCCACGGTCCCTCGGATGCTCCATCCTTCACCGGACCCGAAGCCGTCAACCTGAGTCACATGTGTCACCTGCAGTCCTGCACAACTCAAGTACACATATCAAATAACGAGGGTAATCCTAACTTAAACCCTTTGCCCAAACACCGAAACACATGGTCCCGTGGACCATTGGGATTGCTCCAACAAATTATTGGGCTGCTAACTGAGAATTAGAATAGATGAGAACTCCAGCTGCTCCTATATGCCGAGCGGCTTATAATCCGGCTATCAATGCTTCATATTCTACCTCATTGTTGGTGGCTCTATAATTCAGCTTGACAGAAAGTTGAAGTCTATCTTCCCTCGGAGATATAAGGAGAACACCAATTCCACTACCTTGTCTGGTTGAGGATCCATCCACATAAACTTTCCAAGTATTTTCTTCTTCATGGCCTTGAAGTTCTATAATGAAATCTGCTAGAGCTTGTGCCTTGATGGTCGAGCGAGGTTGATATTGTATGTCATACTCACTAAGTTCGGTCGTCCATTTGATCAATCGACCCGATGCCTCCGGGTTAAGCAATACCCGCCCAAAAGTATTGTTGGTCAACACAATAATTGTGTGTGCTAAAAAATATGGGTGCAACCTCCGGGCAGTCAACACTAATGCATAAGCCAACTTTTCGAGTGTAGTATATCTACACTCGGCTCCTTTTAATAAATAGCTAGAAAAATTCACAGGGTGTTACTCTTCCCCTTCCTATCTAACTAACACAGAGCCTACAGTATTTTCATTGGCCGAGAGATATACCCATAAGGTCTCTCCTACTACAGGCTTAGCCAATACAGGAAGGGTGGACAGATAGTCTAAATCTAGACAAGGCTATAATCCGGCTGGTGAGTCTTTGAGCTTCCCTCATGTTGCGTGGTGGCTCCATGTTTTACAGAGCTTTGACTTTGCTTGGGTTGACTTCTATTCCCCGCTTGGACACCATATAGCCCAGGAACTTTTCACCCTTTACTCCAAATAAACATTTGCCTGGGTATAGCTTGAGCCCATATTGCCTCAATGTCTTGCAAGTCTCCTCTACATCCCTGCATAGATCAATAGCTTGAAGAGACTTAATTAAGATATCATCGACATATACTTCCATATTTCTTCCAATCTGTTTCTGGAAGACCTTATTCATAAGCCTCTGATAAGTTGCTCCTGTATTTTTTAGTCCAAAGGGCATAATATTATAACAATAAGTACTTTCAGATGTTATGAAACTGACCTTTTCTTGGTCCTCCTTAGCTAAGGGGACCTGATAATAGCCCTGATAGGCATCCAGCATAGAAATGTATTCACACCCAGATGTAGAATCTACTAATTGATCTATCCGGGGCAGCGGATAATAATCTTTCGGGCAAACTTTGTTGAGATCACAGAAATCAATACATGCCTGCCATTTGTTTCCTGGCTTAGAGACCAAGACCACATTAGCTAGCCAGCTAGGGAACTGTACCTCCTTGATGTAGCCAGCTTCCATGAGTTTAATCACTTCTTCCTTGATGATTTGATTTTGTTCTACACTGAAATTTCTTTTTCTTTGCATGACCGGCCGGGCATCTAGGAAAACATGCAAAGGATGATCCATTACTGAAGGGGAAACACCCATGACTTCTTTGGGCGTCCAGGTAAAGACATCATTGTTTTTCTTCAAGCACTGAACCAGCTCGGCTTTCAATGTAGGATCAAGATCGGCCGCGACATAAGTAGTAGCTTCAGGTCGACCGGTCTGTATCTGGACTTCTTCCTTTTCTTCATAAACCAGAACAGATGACTTTTCTTGAATAGCATTAACCTCCATTCTTTGGATTTTTCGAGCGGCGCTGGCTTCAGTTCGGACGATCTCTACATAACATTTACGGGTTGTCTTCTGATCACCCCGCACTTTCCCGAACTGATCATTAATGGAAAATTTAATTTTTTGACAGAAAGTAGAAACAACCACCCTAAACTCATTTAGGGTCGGCCGACCCAATATTTCGTTATAGGCAGATGGAGCATCCACCACCATGAAGTAAGATCTTCTGGTCCTCATTAGGGGCTCCTCCCCCAAAGATATGGCCAATTTTATTTGACCGAGCGGTTATACCTCATTACCAGTGAATCCATATAAAGGAGTCACCATCTGTTGAAGTTCACTCGGGTCAATCTGCAGCTGATCAAAAGCTTTCTTGAAGATAATATTCACAAAACTACCAGTATCTATGAAGGTACGAGAAATAGCATAATTGGCTATCACAGCCTTAATTATTAATGCATCATCATGGGGTATTTCTACCCCCTCTAGGTCTCTGGGCCCAAAACTGATTTCTGGATCGGCTGCTCTTTCCATGCTGCATCCTACATCATGGATCTCGAGTCTTCGTGCATGTGCTTTTCTGGCCCTGTTGGAATCTCCATCAGTGGGCCCACCTGCAATCATGTTAATGTTGCCTCGAGCGGCATTACTCCTGTTTTCTTCTTGCCGGACTGTCATGGCTTCAAGCTGAGTCTTCTCAAGCACCTGAGTTGTACCGGCCGGACTTGGTAATGCGCCTTGTTGAGGCTCGACCGGGCGATATTCCAGTTTGAGCAGACTTTGTTGTCTAGGGTATTGTTGCCGATAATAGTTTTGCCTTTGATAACAATCCTTGTTCGCTCTCTTATTTTTCAAAACAAAACAGTCCTATGTATGATGACTGCTAGTCTTATGGTATATGCATCACCTTCTTGGTGCTTCTTGTTGCATCTCCACGTATTGTACTGCTTGTGGATGATATTCTGGATGACGATGAGGTGGATAAACTACTCGAGGTCCTCTCGGTGGAGGGACAGGAGCAGGAGCCTTCTCCTTAACAGGGGTAGGAGAAGAAGTAGTGCCTTCTTTTCTGCGGGCAGCTTGAGCTTCTTCAATGTTAATGAATTCAGTGGCACGCTCGATTAAGGAGTCAAAATTGGCAGGAGGATTTCTTACTAGATCTTTAAAGAAATCATTATCATTCAGACCTTGAGAGAAAACACTTACTAATATTTCAGTAGTAGCGTTGGGTACATCGATAGCTACCTGATTGAATCTTTTGATATAGGCTCTAATGGACTCCTTAGATGCTTGTTTAATTGAAAATAGACTCCAGGAAGTCTTATGGTACCTCTTGTTGCTAGAGAAATGGTGTAGGAAAACCTTCTTGAAGTCCTTGAACTTTCGGATAGATTTTTCCGGCAATCTCTTAAACCAACGTTGCGCGGCTCCTCCGAGTGTTGTGAGGAACATCCGGCACTTCACTCCATCAGAAAATTATTTTAATAGTGCTACATTCTCAAATTTTAACAAGTGATCTTCTGGATCGGTAGTCCCAGTGTACTCGCCAATTGTAAATTTTGATACCGCTTAGGAAGCGGATCCTCCAATACACTTTGGGAGAATGGAGAAATGATTCTTTCCGGCGAGCTATCGCAAGCTATCATCTTAACTTTGCGCTTCTCTCTGTCTGGTGCTTCGCGAGAGGATTCCTGAAATATAGGCTTTCATCCTCCCTATTCCAAAGGAGTACGAAGGAAGGCTCGAGGACGCCTATTCGGGGAAGCTGTAGCTGGAGGGAAATATACATGTTCTTCTTCTTCTGGCTCCTTTCCCTTCCGGAGCTCAGTAGTCGAAATCGCCGGATTATGAGCTATCGGCAGAGTAGCCCCAGTATGAGCTTAATGTTGTTGTCGTTGTTGTTGCAAAGCTTTCTGTACATGAGTATTAATGAGAAAATCTAGATCTTAGCGGCTAATAGTGAGTAGATTTGATTTTCCAGCCTCTTCCATCTTGTAGTCTCAGATTCAGGTGAAGTTCCCACAGACGGCGCCAAATTTGATCCTGTCTGAGAAACATGACAAAATGGAAAGTTGGGGAGAAAACCTACTGCTGATGAAGATTAATACCTGACTGAATATTGATCCGAGAAACCCAAAGTGGATTGGGGAGAATAAAGTCACAGAATGCCATCCTCATGCGAAGCTTTAATGACGAGAGAGAAATCTTATTGAAGAAAATCGAGATCCGGAGCTTTCAAAGCTTCCTGTGCACAAAAGACCAACCAACACTATCGTTAGTGACCTGAGACCGGGGTGGGAATCCCTAGCTAGACCCTCCGACGCTCAAGTCAGTGATCTCTCTTCGTGTGGAAAAAGGAAGAAGAAGATGAACAGTAGTTGAAAACTAGAGTCGTGAGTGTGAGCATCAATGTGAACTTACCTGGCCAACGAAGAGGATTCCCCTTTTTATACCACTTCATATAACCTCCGTAGTCATGAAGTGGACCCCGGTTTGTTAGAATTTGTTATGAGATGACGTAAGCCCTGTACTTGCATAAAATAACTTTTAAAGAATCTTTTTTGTACCCCAAATGTACCTCTTTTGTCATTTAGTACCTGCAGAAAACTCTAGAAGCACACTTCCCGCCAAATAGGTAAACCTATTATACAATCACATACAAATATCTTCATTAAATTAATTATGAGTATTCCTGAAATATTTGCTCCTGCTCTATCTTATAAGTTATATCGGAGTATATTTATCACCCCTACCTGTTCGTCCTGTCTTTATTGTGTTGTAGACAACTTGATATTATACTATGTTTTATATTGACCGAAATTAAACCCAGACCTTGTTCGGTCAGTTTATTATTATCATTCAACAATCGTTCAGTAATATACTACTAATTTTGTAAAGCCTTAGATCTTTTCATTCCCAGGCGATCATGTATACTTAATTAATTTTAGATATGCCACCTTAAATAATCCTGGCTTTTTATCTTAAACGTGTACACCCGGCCGATATTGGTTTACCCTTCCTAAGATGTATCCCGGCCGATATTGGCCTATTCTTCTCAAGGTATTTCTCGATCGGTATTAGCTTACTTTCATTAAGGTATATATCAGTCGATATTGACCTGCCTCCCCTAAGGTATATCTCGGTCGATATTGGCCTACCTCCCTTGAGGTATGTATCGATCGATATCGGCCTACCTCCCTTGAGGTATATATCGGTCAATATTGGCTTACTTCCCTTTGTTGGAACCCCAAGGTTGTTTTGGTGTGATCAACAAGTTAAGTTAGGTCCTGTGTGTATTTAACCTTATGTCTAAGTGTGCAGGAGCTTAGGAGCACAGGTAGTTGAGTGGAAGATGTAGCTAGCGTGAAGGACGGCAATCCGAGGGACGAGGTGCTGCGGAAGAGTACATCGGTGGACGAGAAGGAAGCGTGCGGTGGTTCCGAGGGACGAAAGCCGAAGCGGAAGATTGCTCGTGGAGCAAGAGACGCAGCTAGCAAGATGGACGGCACGCGGTGCGTCCGAGGGACGAAGACTGCGGATGAGTACGCCGGCGGACGAGAAGGAAACACGCAGCGATTCTGAGGGACGAGAAGCCAGAGGGAAGCCCGCTCGAGAAGACCGGAACTTGGGTTCGGGAGAGCCCTATTCCGGATAGCAGAGATCACCCAAGCAAGCGGATCCAGAGTAGAAGACCCAGACCGAGCTGAACCAAACCGGAGCAGTGGTCCCCGGATGAAAAAGTCAACGTTGGTTGACTTTGGGCTCCGAGGCGCCCAGAACAGTCCGGGGCGCCCGGAGCAGCCCGGGGCGCCCGGACCCAGTATTTTGACCAGATCAAGTCAAAACTCGATCTGAACGTTGGGGGATAAAATTTATCCCCCCAGGGCGCCCGGAACCCTTCCAGGCGCCCCGACCAAGGCTATAAATATAGCCTTGGTCCAGAAGCTTCAAATCAACTCAGAGATTTACATTCCAAACACTTGTGCGATTCTGTTCTTGTTTAGCTTCTGTCTTTTGTGCTCTCACTACTGTAAGAGGCTTCTCCGCCTGAAGGAGATATTTTAGTGCACGTTCATTCCTTGGATTAACAACCTCCTTGGTTGTAACCAAGTCAAGTTGTGAGCCTCTTCTTTCTACTTTTTATTTACTGCTAATTTACTTTATGCAAGTGTTCTATTGAAAGTTCGAGAAGGGTCTTTGTTGTTTTTTTTTACAGGCTATTCAACCCCCCTTTTAGCCGGCCCAACGGTCCTACAAGTGGTATCAGAGCCGAGACGCTTCAGGAGGACTAACCGCCGAACGAAGCAACGAGATGGCCGGATCTAACATCCACCCGCCAAAATTCGAGGGGGACTTTGCAAGCTGGAAGAAGCACATGGAGGTATTTTTCGGTACCGATTTTGATTTATTACTAACAATGCAACTCGGTTTTGAAGCTCCCGAGGGCAAAGCAAAAAGTCAATGGACAAAGAAAGAGCAGGCCGAGTACGTGGCAAACAAGAAAGCATAATTCCATCTGCTAACCGTACTTCCGCCACAAGAAGTCAACCGTGTTGGCACCTACAATTCGGCAAAGGAGCTTTGGGAGAAGTTCCTTGAATTACACGAAGGAACATCTGAAGCCAAGCTTGCGAGACGGGACTTACTTCGCAACCTGCTCACCAACCTCCGTCTTGAAGAAGGTGAAACAATTGCACATCTACACTCGAGGATACAGGAGCTCATCACCGGACTTTCGAATCTCGGAGAAGAGGTAAGTAACCGAGATTCGCTCAGGTACGCTTTAAATTCCTTCCCTAGAAATTCAAAATGGGCATCATTAGTAGATGCTTTTTACATTTCGAAGGACTTAGAAAAAATTTCATTAGAAGAATTTTTTTCAACATTTGGAGTGCATGAGTCAAGATGTGCAAGAATGAGGGAGCCAAAGAACAATGTCGCCCTCAAAGCTTTGAGAGATAAACCTAAATCAGAATCTTCTCTCGACGATGAGGAAATGGTAATGATGGTAAGAAGATTTAAGAAGTTATACAATTCTAGAAAAACTAACTATCCATAGGGTAGAAAGAAAAGAACGATCCGCTGCTACCATTACGACGAAGAAGGGCATGTCAAGGACAACTACCCCAAGCTGAAGAATAAAGACAAGGAAAAGGGTAAGAAGCCTATCCAAAAACGAAAGGCCCTGAAGGCGACGTGAGACGATACGTCGTCCGAATCGGAAGTCGAAGCATTCTCCGGACTCGCACTGATGGCGAGTCATCAAGACGACGACTGCGATTCAAGCTCTTCTGAAATGAGCATCGAGAGCATCGATGAAGGGGGAGACACGTCAGAAGAAAGCAGCAGCTCAGGGGGAGAAACAGACAACGAGATCAACAAGGTAAGTTAGGTACGATCTCTTCCTCCCGATAAAATGTTTAAGTTCGTTAAACTTTTAACAAAAGATTGCTGCAAATTAGAAAGTGAAAATAAAATTTTAAAAGTAATTCTAGCTAAGTCTTGTCCCTTAGAGGAATTAGATAAATTAAAAATAACAAATGAAAAATTGAAACTTGAAAATGATGATTTGAAAATTCAAGTAGATAACTTGAAAAACTATGCATGTTCATCTAAAACCAATTTTAGAAGATTTAATAATTTAAATTGGTACTTTAAATATCACCCGGGACAAATTAGGAACATTTCAAGAAAATATGTCCCTAAAAGCTTTCTAATTAATTCAGTAGGGTGGAACCTATATTGGGTTCCTAAATCATGCCTAAACTAAATTGTAAAATTAGCGCTTTAAGTGAGAAAATTAAACAAAGAATTTCCTTATGAGGCTTTGTCAAGGAAGTGGTTGTTGCTCCAATAACCAAGAAGGCCTAGTGCCTCTCCACGACCTGGAAGCCAAAATATTGAAATAAATATTTAATTAACTTACTAATAAAGCATTAATATAAGAATTAATTAGTGCTTTAAAAAGGTTATTCAAAACATTTTATTTTAGAAATTTACTTACTTAGAATTTTTTTTCCCTAAGTCATTTTTTTTGTGCTTAAAAATTCTCAAAAATTTAAGTTAGGATTTTTTTAGGATTTTTATTACTTAGAAAAATTCTCAAAAATCATTTATTCCTAAGTTAAAAACTTTTTCCTGAAACTAGAAATCTCAGCTTAAATTACTTAGAAAAATTTTCTAAATTTCTTAAAAATCTAGAATTTTTTTTTTAAAAAACCCTTAGATTGTTTTTTCTTGGAACCCCATTTTTTTGTGATCAAAGGGGGAGAAGGGAAAGTATAAGTCTAGGGGGAGGTAGAGATAGATTTAATTTTTTTTTTCTTTTCTATCTTTTTGCACTTAAATTGCAAATTAAGTTAATTTACTTAATTTTATTTTATGACTATTTTAACCCTAGCTTAACTTAAGTTGATCATAGCAAAAAGGGGGAGATTGTTGGAACCCCAAGGTTGTTTTGGTGTGATCAACAAGTTAAGTTAGGTCCTGTGTGTATTTAACCTTGTGTCTAAGTGTGCAGGAGCTTAGGAGCACAGGTAGTTGAGTGGAAGACGCAGCTAGCGTGAAGGACGGCAGTCCGAAGGACGGCAGTCCGAGGGACGAGGTGCTGCGGAAGAGTACACCGGCGGACGAGAAGGAAGCGTGCGGTGGTTCCGAGGGACGAAAGTCGGAGCGGAAGATTGCTTGTGGAGCAAGAGACGCAGCTAGCGAGATGGACGGCACGCGGTGTGTCCGAGGGACGAAGACCCCGGATGAGTACGCCGGCGGACGAGAAGGAAACACGCAGCGATTTCGAGGGACGAGAAGCCGGAGGGAAGCCCGCTCGAGAAGACCGGAACTTGGGTTCGGGTGAGCTCTATTCCGGATAGCAGAGATCACCCAAGCAAGTGGATCCGGAGTAGAAGTCCCGGACCGAGCTGAACCAAACCGGAGCAGTGGTCCCCAGATGAAAAAGTCAACGTTGGTTGACTTGGGCTCCGGGGCGCCCGGAACAGTCCGGGGAGCCCGGAGCAGCCCGGGGCACCCGGAACAGTCCGGGGCGCCCGGAGCAGCCCGGGGCACCCGGAACCCTTTCGGGCGCCCGGACCCAGTATTTTGACCAGATCGAGTCAAAACTCGATCTGAACATTGGGGGATAAAATTTATCCCCCCCAGGACGCCCGGAACCCTTCCAGGCACCCCGACCAAGGCTATCAATATAGCCTTGGTCCAGAAGCTTCAAATCAACTCAGAGATTTACATTCCAAACACTTGTGCGATTATGTTCTAGTTTAGCTTCTGTCTTTTGTGCTCTCACTGCTGTAAGAGGCTTTTCCGCCTGAAGGAGATATTTTAGTGCACGTTCATTCCTTGGATTAACAACCTCCTTGGTTGTAACCAAGTCAAGTTGTGAGCCTCTTCTTTCTGCTTTTTATTTACTGCTAATTTACTTTATGCAAGTGTTCTGTTGAAAGTTTGAGAAGGGTCTTTGTTGTTTTTTTTTTACAGGCTATTCAACCCCCCTTCTAGCCGACCCAACGGTCCTACACCCTTAAGTTATATCTTGGCCGATATTGATCTATCTTCTTAATTGTATATCTCGATCGATATTGGTCTTCCTTCATCAAGGTATTATCTGGCTGGGATTGGCCTACCTCTCTTAAGGTATATCCTGGCCGATATTGATCTATCTTCTTAATTCTGCTATCTCCTTTCCCTTTTTCACCAGAGACCTGCTAAACTTAACTCATATCATATGATATACTGCTTTTCTCTATTATCTTTCGTTTTTCGAATCCAGATTGTTATCTTATGTTGATATTTGTGTGATTTAGGAGGAGTACCCCTCAGGTTTATCGTGTTTGGTTAATGCACCAATTCATGCTTAGTCATATATGAATTTGCTATTATTGTGTAAAATGAATTTTATGCGTAGTTAATAACAATATTGTCATTTACTGTTAGCTCATGATTATTGCTATTTACTGCTTATCATCTTATTATTATGGTGTGTTGGAAATTAGTCTAAACTCAAATAGATTGTTAAACATCAAAAAAAAGGGAGATTGTTGGTGCAATCATGCCCTGGATGTTTTCAATATGTTGACAACTATTTAAGTTTAGGTTAATACATTTGGATCTAATGTGTGCTGCAAGTTTTGCAGGAAGAAGCCCAAGAAGGTCGAGTATCGGAGTCTTGGTAGGAAAAGTCCTTGTAGGTCAGAAGACCAGATGTAAGGCAAGAGAAGTCCAAGAAGGTCGAGGACCGGAGTCTTGGCAAGAAAGTTCAGGGAAGCATTTATCTGGAATGAGGTACTAATGGAGATACTGGCAATCGATTGAGACGCTTAACTATAGAACAGAATACTGCTGAATCGATCAACCGATCGATTGGGGGAAATCAATCGATCGATCGATCGATTGATAGCTTCTACGCGAGAGCACAGAGGGAAATTAAATCGATCAGCCGATCGATTGGAGGAGTCCAATCGATCGACCAATCAATTCACAATTTTACTACGCTCTCACACAGTGCGATATTGGATCGATCAGCCGATCAATTGGAGGTAACCAATCGATCGGTCAATCGATTCAATTCACCTCTGTATCCATGCAATATGCGGCTGAATTGATCCAGTTTTGGCTCAATCAATTGAGGTTATAATCGTGACGTGATGAAGCACAACGACTATATCCGAATCGATCGGAGATGTGCCCAATCGATTGAAGGCAACAATTACGTGAGAAATGACTACTTTCAAAGCCGAATAAAAAGGGGAAAACAACTGTAGCAAAAAGCATCTCTTGCAAAAATTGATTTTGAAAGAAAAACGTGTGTCTCTAAGCAATTTTAAAGTGAAAGTTTCTTGCACTCCTCCTCCTAATTCAAAATCTCATCTTGTAAAGAGGAAGAGGCAATCTTGTAAAGGTTTCTCCACCTTCGTTTATGGCTCGAGAATGAGAAGTTCATAGTGGAGCTTGATCGTGTGGGTGTGTGCCTTGAATTAGTCACCTCAAGAAGGTGGAGACCAAGTAAACCAAGGAATTAGCATTGTTTTCTTGTTTCTCTTGTCTTTCCTTCCTTTCTATTTGGTTCTGCTAACAAGTTGTAAGTAACAAATCGAAAAAAGGCTATTCACCCCCCCTAGCCGAACGCAAAGGTCCTATCAGTAACAGCCCTTAAAGAAGTGACTAACTTCGAATCCTTGACTGACCCAGTTCAGACTAGAACCTTAACTCAAGTCCAAAAGCTTGAGGAAGAGAATTCCAGCCTGAAAAGTCAAGTCAAAGATTTGAAGTTTGCATTGGAACGGTTTACACTGGGTTCCAAGAATCTTGACTTGATTCTTGGAAATCAGAAAGTCGTATATAATCGATCCGGACTAGGATTTAGAACTAAAAAGAAATATCGGTCTTATTTATCGCTTGTTAACAGACCGAATAGAAAGATAGTCCAACCATGGGTACCTAAGTCCAACTTGGTCAATCAAGTTGGACTTGGTCAATATTGGGTCCCCAAGGATCAAGTACATTACTTTGATAGACCATATCGAGGCTATGATCCAGGGGGAGCCAATAGAAAAATTATCTTAATAAATAGATAAAATTGCTTGATGCTTGTTTATTTTTTTCCCTTGTAATAAGCATGTTTAGATTAGGATAGTTTAAGGACCTAGACGTAATTTACACTTGTTTAATTAAACCTATGGGTTTCAAAAGGGAAATTGAATATATATTTTCTTTGAAAGGCTCTGTCTAGAAGTGGTGGAAAATCTCATACCCAAGGAGGCCTAGTGCCTCGCCACAGCCTGGGAGTCAATCTTCGAAATGTACATTTAATTAACCAATTGGAAAACCTAAGTTTAACTCAAATGTAAATTAATCCTTAGAAATAATTTAAATCAAAGATAATCATCTCACAAAACTACTTAAAATTCCCTGATTGATAACTTAGAATCAGGTGAGATGGATCTAGGTTGAACATAGTCTAATACAATTAATTAACTTAATAATTTGATCCAATTAATTAATTTAATAATTGAATCTCATTTAAAAATCTTTTTAAAACTTATTTAATTTTTTAAAAAGAAATTATTTAAAAATCTTTTAAAACTTATTTAAAAAAATCTTTTTAAAACTTATTTAAAAACCTTTTTAAAAAACTTATTTAAAAATCTTTTTAAAATCTTATTTAAAAACTTTTTTAAAGCTTATTTAAAAATCTTTTAAAACTTATTTAAAAATATTTTAAAACTTATTTAAATTTTTTTAAAAAAAAATTATTTAAAAATATTTTAAAACTCATTTAAAAATCTTTTTAAAAAACATATTTAAAAATATTTTAAAAACTTATTTAAAAACTTAATTAAAAAATCTTTTCAAAAACTTATTTAAAAATCTTTTAAAACTTATTTAAAAAATCTTTTTAAAACTTATTTAAAAATATTTTTTAAAAACTTATTTAAAAAACTTATTTAAAAACTTTTAAAAACTTATTTAAAATTTTTTTAAAACTTATTTAAAAAATATTTTTAAAAACTTATTTAAAAATCTTTTTAAAAAACTTATTGAAAACCTTTTTTAAAACTTATTTTAAAATATTTTAAAAACTTATTTAAAAAACTTTTAAAACTGATTTTAAAATCTTTTTAAAAACTGATTTAAAAATCTTTTTTATCTTATTTAAAAAAATTTTATCTTATTTAAAAAAATTATCTTATTTAAAATTTTTTTTATCTTATTTAAAAATCTTTTTAAAACTTATATAAAAATCTTTTTTAAAAACTTATTTTAAAAAAATTTTTAAAAAACTTATTTAAAAATCTTTTAAAAAAAAATTTAATAAATCAACTTAAATAATAAACCACTTAATAATCAAGTTAATTAAACCTAATCAAATAAACTAAACTAATTAACTTAATCTAATAAATTAATTTAACCCAATTAACTGGATAAACCATCTCACAAACACCCATAGGAATACCATGGTTGATCATCTAAACTAGGTAAGATAGAACATTAAGTTAATTTCAGTCAAACCATCTTCTAAATCCATGAAATTGACCCAAATCAAATACTTTATGTAGGAACATAAAGGTTTGGATCAATGGATGCTAGATAGTGGATGCTCCAGGCACATGACTGGAGACAGACTGAAATTCACTAAACTGAAACTCAAGAACCTAGGGTTTGTCGTGTTCGGAAACGACGGAACCCTTAAGGTAATCGAAATAGGTAATATCCAATTAAATTCTGATTTTTATATTCGAAAAGTCTTATTGATTGAACAATTCAATTTCAATTTACTTAGTATTAGCCAGTTATATGATTCAGGATACTTAGTCACTTTTTCGAAAACTGAATGTATAATTAAGAATATTAATAATCCTGAAATCACACTTAAGGGAATTAGGAAAAAGAACATTTATACAATAGACCTACCTACCTCTTCACAAGAGTATCTATTGACACAACAAGAGAAAACCGAGTTGTGGCACAGGAGACTGGGCCACACTCATACTAGACTTATTTCAAAAATGAGTCAAAATGGTTTACTTAGAGGTCTGCCAAAATTAAAATTTATTGAAAATTCAATGTGTGATGCTTGTCAACAAGGTAAACAAACTAAGTCAAATCATAAGTTAACCAACTTAAATAGAACAACTTCTATACTTGAGCTCCTTCACCTAAACTTGATTCACACGGAGCCAAGTCACTAAGCAAAAACCAATATTGCTTAGTAATAATCGATAGTCACTCAAGATTTACCTGGGCAAGATTCATAAAAACCAAAGATGAAACTTTCGAAGTTTTTAGAATATTTTGCAAATTAATAGAAAATGAAAAGGACACTTAAATAAAAAGAATCAGAAGTGACCATGGGGGAGAATTTGAAAATTCATATATTTATTGAATTTTGTGAAATTAATGGCTATAAACATGAATACTCATGCCCTAGGACCCCCCCAATAAAATGGTCTAGTAGAATGGAAAAATAGAACCCTACAAGAAGCCGCTAGGACCATATTGAATGAATACAAACTATCTAACCAATTCTGGGCTAAAGCAATTAACACAGCCTGTTATATACAAAATAGAATTTTACTTAATAAATATCAAAATAAAACACCTTATGAAATATATTATAATAAAATTCCTAACTTAAACAATTTAAAAGTATTTGGTTGTAAATATTTATTTTAAACACCAAAGACTATTTAGGAAAATTTACATCAAAAACAACCCCAGAAATATTTTTAGGGTACTCAACAACTAGTAGGGCATATAATGAAAACATCAATATAGAAAATATTAACTCAAGAAGTTTAGAAGATGATGAAGAAATGCCACTTGAACCTAGTGATTTATAAGATCCAGTTACTGACCCAACTTTGAGACCAACAAGAACAAATACTAATCACCCATTTGACCAAATTTTGGGTGATCCAACTCTAGGAGTCAGAACTAGGTCATCCTATAGGAACCTAAGCCAAATAGCCCTGATTTCCAAAATTGAACCCAAAACTGTAGGCGAAGCCTTACCTGACTCAAATTGGACAGTAGCAATGCAAGAGGAATTAGCCCAATTTGAAAGGAATCAGGTCTGGGAATTAGTACCTAAACCTATTAACAAGACCATAATTGATACTAAATGGGTTTTTAGGAACAAGTTAAATGATCAAGGTGCAATAGTTAGAAATAAAGCAAGGTTGGTAGCTAAAGGGTTCAACCAAGTAGAAGGGTTAGACTATGATGAGACCTATGCTCCTGTAGCCAGACTTGAATCCATCAGGATGTTGCTCGCCTATGCAGCACATAAAGGATTCAAGCTTTATCAAATGGATGTAAAATTCGCTTTCTTGAACGGATTTATCAAAGAAGAGGTATATATAGGTCAACCCCTAGGATTTGAAGACTTAGAATATCTAAATCATGTTTTAGGCTAAAAAAGGCTCTATATGGACTAAAACAAGCACCTAGGGCTTGGTATGAATGTCTATCCAATTATCTAATATCTAAAGGGTTCAACCAAGGTCAAATAGATCCAACCCTATGTGTAAAAACCCTAGAAAATGATATTTTTATAGCTCAAATATATGTAGACGATATAATTTTTGTCTCAACTAATTCCATATTTTTAAAAGAATTTACCAAATTAATGGAAAATGTGTTTGAAATGAGTCTAGTAGGTGAACTTAACTTTTTTCTATGTTTACAAATTAAACAAACCAAAGATGGAATATATATTTTTCAAACTAAATATGCCAAGGAATTAATTAGAAAATTTGGAATGGATAATTCAAAAATTATTAATACACCAATGACTACCAACATTAATATTGACTAAGACTTAGAAGGAAAACCAGTAGATTTAAAATACTATCGAAGTGTGATAGGAAGTCTACTGTACCTAACTGTGAGTCGTCTGGACATTCTTTTTGCAGTAGGTATGTGTGCAAGATATCAATCTTGTGCAAAAGAGTCACACTTAACCTACGTTAAAAGAATACTTAGGTATATTAAGGGAAGCCTGATGTGCGTAGATCTTATGATCATTTATGCATGCTTTAATGCACATCTACTTACATTTCATTAGCATAATCTATGTTTATTATACCCTATTTCATTATAATATCATACCTCTATTATATTTTGTTCAGAGATCTACTCTTTGCTTGTTTTTATTAACAGGACGCTATTTGGAGTGAAAATAGAGCAAAAACGTACACAGGAGCTTGGGTCGTGTAGACCACACGGTCGTGTGGCCATTAGCATGTTCAGGTTGTGCCTAGAATCCAGATTTGAAGAGGGCCATGGCTTTGCCAACATCCCGTGGCCAAGCAACACACGGTCGTGCCAATGATCCAGAGGAGAGAAAGGTCATGGTGGTGTGAATCCACACGGTCGTGTGACCTCGGCAGAGAATAAAAAGGCCACGGTCGTGTGAGCCACACGACCGTGTGACTCAACCCGAGAAGAAGTCGTGTGAGGCCGTGTAGATTCCACACGGCCGTGTGACGAAGAACATGGGTCGTGCCACGCCAAAACAGGGTCGTGCTGAATTCTAGGCAAATTGCAGACTGTTCTTAATTTAGCCATAACTTTGTGCTCCGTTGGAGTTTCGGGATGTTCTTTATACCGAAACATAGCTAACTTCAAGATCTACACCTTTGCTTCAGATATAACAGAGAGAAAGCATTGGCTGCCAATGATAAATGGCACGGCCGTGCCTCCCAACTGTGGGTTCAACTGGACCTCTACCCAGATTGCAGACCAAACTTTGAACCGCCATAACTTTCGGCTCGGTTGGAGCCAGGGCTCAATCCAAGTATCAGATTGAAGATAAATTCAAGAGCTACAACTTTTGTTCAAGGTGAATCACGAGAAAGCCTGGTTTAATGGATGAAAAGCCCAGTTTACCGGACCCCTATAATTCTGGTATTCCTGGGCAATTTGGAGGAGGTATAAAAGGGTTAAGATCCCTATTCTTGATCATCTTTGGTTCGGGACTCCACCCCTCACTGGGGGAAAGGGTTCTCCCCTTTGGGGAAAATCCTAGAGCTTCATCCACCACCGTTTCTAGACATTCCGTCCATCTCCAGAGCAAGGAGGCATTCCCAAGACATCGGAAACATCGGCAAGCATCTCTTCTTCCCCTTCTTCTCACATCAAAGGTTGTAAGTATGCTTTACTTTATGTTTTGGGATTGTTCTTCCCTCACAATGGAGTAGATCTCCTTTTCTATGGATGTAGGGAGTAATTGTGGATAGAGTTTGATGTAAGACTCATGTTCATGCCTTTACTCGTTGGATGATTTCTCTTGCTTCATTTCTATTTTATATGCATGAGACTTATTGTCTTGTCATGGTAATTGATTATGTAGGAATTTCTAATTTCATAAAGAGAGGATCTTAAATCATATACCCGAGGGGCCCTAGTGACAGGGGTAACCCGTTCACGGACGTCTAGGATATTTCCTTGAAAGGAGAGGCAACTTCTCCACAAGGAAGTAAGAGACCAAACCAAACCCCTATCTGTATCCCTAATGATACTGATTAAATTTGTATTCTTGTGATCTACCGAGGTGCTCTAGTGACAGGGGTTAACTGTAACAGGATTTCACAGGGGTCTTCTCTGATTAGTACTTAAGGATAGTAGCTTTAACTTCCGGCCAAGGTATGTTGATTGACAATGAGTAAAAGATAGAACATCATGCATCAGGTTCCACCACAACAAAACCGAAATCCTAAAATCCATTTCCAAAGCTCAAATCCCTCCAAGATCGATTCTCTCATCCTTCTCTTTCTCTATTCAATCACTCTCGTTAGTTTGCAAGCGCCAAAGCTAACTTTTGACCGTCTAGATAACTTACTTTGCGACATTTCTAGTGCTTAATCAACAATCCCTGTGGTTCGATAATCTTATATATTATTGATGACAAATCCTTGTACTTGCGGTTTGTAACAAGTTTTTGGCGCCGTTGTCAGGGTTCTTTTATGCACAAGAGTGTTGACAAAGCATATACATTGATCGATCAAGTAGCATTGAACCTCCATGAATGGTCAAGCAAAAGTTGGATGGAATCTCCCTCAAAAATTCATGAAGTACAAGTCATATATACAAGAGAGCATGCCAAACAAAATACAGTTCAACCACCCAAGAATGTTGAAATTCACAAGTCACAGAATGAGGAGTTCAAACATTTGGGGGAAAAGATTAATAGCATAGTTTCAAAATGGTTCAAGGAAGACCTTCCTCCTACACAGCATAGTTTCAAGATCTAGTGTAAATGATAATGATATTAGATTACGAAGTGGAAAGAATCATGAAGAACTACTGAAGAAGGATTTGTCTAGAATTGAGGAGAAGAATAATAGAAGACCTCAAGAACTCAGTTTCATTACTCCAGGAAGTTCCCAAAGGCCATAAGTACCTTTTACTCAACGATTGATCACACCTACACTAGATAAGCAAGTTGGACCTCCTTTGCAAGCTCAAAGGGAATATGGGAAAAAGGAAGTAGCTTCCCTGAGACCTTCACTAAAAGTTCCTTTTCCACAAAGGCTAGTGAGGGTCAATGAAAACGAAGACTTTGGCAAATTCTGTGACACTAATATGGTTGAGTGTAGATTTCTGGATGTATATGAAGATGAGGATTGTGATGATAATGCAATGGATAACAAGTTTTCAGATTTACCTTCTGGGTTTACAGGGTGTTATGATGAAATTAAATTTTCAAATGATGAATGTGATGTGGTAGATTAACTTAAAACTGTAAATGAAGTTAGTGATCCTCCTATAGATGATTCTCCCACTGAGGATATTGATGTTGGTTTATTTTTTGATGCTTGTGTTGATGATGATGTTATGAAAGGGAGTGTAGGGAGTTGTGTTGTGGAAGCAGCATCTCAAGAATCACCTCCTTTATCCACACAACCTTCTGAGATTATGAGAGTTGCAAGGATTGAACATGTTGTGAACCAATATGTAGGGACTTGTGCAATAGAAGCAAAGCCCCAAGAATCACCACTTTTAGATGCACCACTACTTGAGCTAGAGCTAAAGCCAATACAAGATTCAGAAGTCGCATCCACATGTTTAGAACTTTCAGGTATCTCTGAGCAAAGCAAGGTTAGTATCCTTTGTGATCTTTTGAAAATTTTCATAGATGTACCAATAGTAGATTTTGTTGAATGTGATTCAATTTGTGATACATACTCAGTTCATCTTAATAAGGTTCTAGTTCTATCTAATATAGCATGATTGGGAGAGGTATGTTTTTCTTTTGGATGTGTAGATTTTCATGGGGCCTATATTTAGAAGCTCAGACTGAACTGTCTTCGACCACCTGAAGAACTTCAAAGAAGACGAAGATGGAGAGAGTTATACTTTACGCTGTAGCTCCTTTGATGAAAGCTCTCTCCATAATAAGAGCCCTTGGTAGGAGGGTGTTGAAATATCTTACCCCTCCAAGAGCGATATTTCATTGAATCTAATGAGGTGGTTGAGCTAATGACCTTAAACAAACGCTTCTTGGGAGGCCACCCAAGTTCTTTCTTATTTTATTTATGTCTTTAGTTATTTCTTATTTTCATTTCTTTCCTCATAATAAGCATGTGTTGGTGCAATATCCCTCAGGTCAAGGTTGACCTGGGTAACCAAGCTGAGTCTTGGTTTGGGTTTAGATGTTTGACAATAAGATATTGATTGAAGAAGAGTCAAGTAGGTCAAGGTTGACCGGATACTTGACCGGGAAGTCCTAACTGGGATGTTAGGCAAAATGAAAGACCTAGTGAGTGAAGCTAGGCAGAAGAAAAGTCCTGGTGAGTGAAGCCAGGCAGAAGGAAGTCCTAGTGAGTGAAGCTAGGCAGATGGAAATCCTGGTGAGTGAAGCCAGGTGAAAGTCCTAGTGAGTGAAGCTAGGCAGATGGAAATCCTGGTGAGTGAAGCCAGGTGAAAGTCCTAGTGAGTGAAGCTAGGCAGATGGAAAACCCTAGTGAGTGAAGCTAGGTGAAAGTCCTGGTGAGTGAAGCCAGGCAAGGGAAAATCCAGATGGATCAAGGATGATCGGACATCTGGTGCTGGGAAGTCCAAGTAGGTCAAAGGATTGACCGGATACTTGGCACAAAGAAAAGTCCAAGTAGGTCAAAGGGATTGACCGGATACTTGGCACAGAGAAAAGTCCAAGTGGGTCAAAGGGATTGACCGGACACTTGGTAAGGGAGTCCTAGCAGGTCAAGGGAGTGACTAGATGCTAGGCATGACATACCAACAGGTCAAGGTTGACTGGATGTTGGTTTGGGAGGTTTGGGACTTGGTTTTAGACAAAAATCAAGTGTTGGATCGATCAATGGATCGATCCAGGCTCTGGATCGATCAGTGGATCGATCCAGACCTGTCCCAGCGAACAGAGAGCCTCTGGATCGATCCGTGGATCGATCCAGAGGTCCCAATCGATCAGTGGATCGATTGGGACGCGGCTGCTTCGCGCAATAAGCGCTGGATCGATCCGTATAGAGGCGCTCTGGATCGATCCGTGGATCGATCCAAAGCCTCCCCGATCGATTGGGAACATTCGAATCGATCGGGATCCGACCGTTGGCGTCGTTTATAGCTACAGGCGTTCGATGGCTGCGGCATCTCTTCTCCGATTCACTCCAGAGCTCTCGCCAACTCCTCCACAGCGCTCACAAAGCTCAGATCGCCAATTCTTGAAGAATCTTGGAAGCTCTCCAAGTCAAGAGGCGGATCAAAGCCAAGAAGAGAAGCTAGGGTTAGGGTTTTGTACTCATTGTAAGCTTGTAAGCTTGTATTTCTTGTATCCTTTCCCTCTCTTCTTGTATTGAGTATTGTAGGGCTTCTCCGCCCTTGGTAGTTACCACAAAGGAGAGTTTTATTTAGTGGAGGGTGTGTGTGTTGGTGTGGATCCTTGGATTAGTCACCTCTTGTGAGGTGGATACCAAGTAAAACCAACCGTGTTAGCGTTGTGTGTTTGTTTCTGTATTTTCCGCTGCACATCTTTGAAGGAATAAGCAACGCCGAGCAAGAGCGAACGCGACGAGCTATTCACCCCCCCCCCCTCTAGCTACTTTTGGTCCTAACAAGTGGTATCAGAGCAAGGCTGCTCTTCACCGGAATCACCGCCGGAAGGGGCAAACATATCAAGAAAAGCTAGAGGGTGAAGAAGTTGGAGCAATTTCTTCAAGTTCAAGACTTTATCAAGCTCAACTTCGAGATGCAATTCCAAGATGGGCTTGGATTTGACACAAGGGTGGCTCCACCATACACTTCTACGAGTTTCGATTCTTGGAAATCAAGAATCAAAAATTTTCTTATGATGGAGATAGAGCAATGGTTTGCTCTAATGGAAGGCTTCAAGGCTCCAAGAAATTCAAAGGGCAAAGTTCTAAAGAAAAGCAAATGGAGCCCGGAGCAAGTCCAAAGGTGCGAGGCAAATGACAAAGTGACCAAGCTTTTGGTCAATTTATTGCCAAGCACCATTCTTTGCAAAATTGGAGAATTTGAAGATGCAAAGGAACTTTGGAGCAAATTGGCTAAGCTTCATGAAGAGATCCCCTCCACTGTACAAGATCATGGAGAATCCAGAGAGGGTGACTCTTTGGAGCAAGACCAAGAGGAGGACTCCGAGATTGAGAGATGCTCAACCTCCGAAGAAGAGGAAATCCAGGAAGCTTCATCCTCAAGGGAATGCACCGAAGGGAACAAGGAGAGAGTATACTCCTTGTTTCATATTCAAGATGATGAAGCCTCCACCTCTAGGATTGAGGGGGAGCAATCCTTGGTGACACCGGATCAAGAAGAAGGAGAAGTTTCTACATCCGGGTCAAGTGAAGAAGAAGAAGATGGTGCCACCTCCGACATTCAAGAAATATCAAATGGAGGAGCAAGTGCCATCCCTACACAAGAAGGTAAAAATAGTTCAATTAATAATAAAAATCATATTATATGCTTTGAGTGTAGGGAACATGGGCACTACAAGAGCAAGTGCCCTAAATTGGCCAAGAAGAAGGGCCAAGTGGCACAAAAGGGCAAGGCGAAGCTCAAGGAGACCACCCCCGGGACAAAGAAGAGTAAATTGTGTGCTTCTTGTGCAATCAAAAGGGGCATTACCGAAGTCAATGCCCTAAGGGGAAGAAGGTGGTCAAGGCTCATGGAGGAAGCACTAGTCAAGGGGGAGCCTCCAAGGTAAAGAAGAAGGTAACATTTATTGAGCCTACCCCTTTACATTATGGTAAAAAGCATGATAGTTCAAATTTTTATCATTTTAATGCTATTTACCATGAAAATAGAAAGCATGATAGCGTTAAAGAAAAACATATAGCTTTTCATGCTAAAACCACTACACCTAAGGCTAGGAATGTAGGTAAAAATCTGGGCAATAACTCTAAAGATTCAAGATACAAGCCTAGAAACAAAAATGCTCATGAACTTAATGGAAAACCAAATACTAAGGATTTAATGATAGAAAATCAAGTCTTGAGGTCAAGACTTGATAAAATGGAGAAGACCCTAAAAATGATGGAAAATATCCTATTAGGGCAAAGTGAGCAATACCTAGGGCTAGGAAAATCAAAGTCATCCAATGGCCATAGAGGTTTGGGATACAAACCAAAGGCTAAGAAGGATGTGCCCTCTTACCATAGAGTTCCATATAGTTATGGAACAAACCCTAGGTCTAGTGGGCAAGTCAAAAATACTAGGGAGGTCATCCCTAAGAGTATTTTTGCAATTAATGTGACTAAGACTTCTATGAAGTCTAAGAAAGTCACTAACAAGGTCACAAGGGAGGCTATCCCTAGAGTTGACCTAGAAAATGTGACCAAGGCTTCTAAGAAGTCAAACAAGGTCACTAGGAAGGTATCTAGGGAAGTTATCCCTAGTGAATACCTAGAGCATCCAAGGAGCACCAATAGGTGTTGGGTTCCTAGGAGCATTTTCTCTACCCCATAAATGGGTTAGAGAGTGTCATCTCCGATTAGAAGGGTAGTTAACCCAACTTTGAGGAAATTGACACTCAAGGAGCATTTTCAAGGTTTTTGTTAACCTTTGAAAATGAAACGGACCTAGTGTTTACTCCTTGAAAGAGTAAAATGTGCCTATTGGTGGAAAAATTGATTTTATCTTAAAATGGCACAAATTGGGAAAACCATAAGAACTACCAAGTTGGGATTTTGGTATGTTCTTAGGAAATTTAAGGCGATCCGGGCCTAAATTTAAAGGTGCTCACTCTTGAGGGAAAATGGAATATGCCAATTTGAGGAATATTTTAAATTTCTAATTGGCATAATTAATTCAAGAGATTAAAGAAATGTCAAGTTGGGTTTTGACATTTTCTTAAGGAAATTGGGCGATCTAGGGTTATACTTTGTGATTTAGCTAAGTGGTTAAGGATACTTAGATAGGTAATCTAAGTATATTTTATTTATGCTAAATCTTGCCATGATTGTTTGCCCATCATATGCCATGACATCATGTCTATTTTTGCATTCATGTTTTACTATGAAAAACTCAAAAATACCATGTCATGACATTCATACATCATGTAGTTATAGGAATCTTTCTTTTGAAAGTTATTTTATTTTGATGTATGCCATAACATTATCATGCATTAGTTTAATTCCTTGTAATTAAGGACAAATGGCATTTAACAACACTTATTAACAAGTGACATCCTAGGTGGATGTCTAATATCTCTAAAATGCCTAGATAGATATGCATGATCCCTAGATTAGGGCAAAACCAAAATCTACATCTCACAAAGACTATAAGGTGACTTATATGTGTTTTAGTGCACATTAGATACAAGTGAGATGTTAGGATGATGAACAAAACTCAAGATGTTGATTTAGTGCATTCTTTTGAGTTTTAGGTTCATCAAAACACATAGTTATGTGTTTTCCCATCATTGGGAAAGCTAATGTGCAAGTCATGTGCATTATGCCCAAGGAACATGATGGGATATTGGTTTTGAAAATGTTTTAAAATGTTTTGGAAAACCTTGGTGAAGGCTATCTTTTGATAGTAATCACCATTGAATAGTTAGACACAAACTTGAAGAAAAACACTAAAGTTTTTGCAAGTTTTCAAGTTTGTGTCAATCTTTGAAAATATGATGTATTTTCATAGAAAGCTATTTTTCCATGATTAAGTATGCCCTAAATAATGTCTACACGAAATTTCATAATTTTTGGATTTTTGTAGAATTTTCTAGGGTTTCTGAGTTGACTGAAATAGAATTTCAGCAACTATCGAGCTCGATCGATCCATGGATCGATTGAGTTCTGAATCGATCCATGGATCGATTCAAACGGCAATTCCCGAGCAGAAGCTGGATCGATCAGCCGATCGATCCAGGGAGTCTGAATCGATCAGTGGATCGATTCAGAAAGGTTCAATCGATTGGACCCAACTCCAATCGATCCAAGTTGCTGATTTTGGCCGGGAAGGCCTGATTTCAGCATCTTTGAACCTCTTTGAGTCTAGGTAACCATTCCAAACCCCTTAAATACATTTGTATACATACAAAGGGTGTTTTCATGTTGAAAACAAGGATAGATTGGTTAACGAAGACTAAGTAGAAGTTTAGGTTGAGTTTGTTTCAAATTTTGAATATTTGAACCTCAAAACTTCTAAATTTGGGTTTCCTAATGGTTTAGGGATTCCAAGTCATTGTTGGTGCAATGACAGAAGTTACCACCATGTCTTTAGGGGGAGGGACTCTTTAAAGACATGAAAATTATTTTTCATGAACCTTGGAAGGTGGTTAACCTTCTGTTGTGAACTTGCTCAAGGTTGAGCATTTAAACTTGAAATGGGAAAAATGGGGAGTGGATATCCTCATTATTTCAAGTGGACACTCAAGTGGTTGAAAATGCTCAAGGTTGGGTATTTGTCAACATTGAGGGAGAGGTTAAGGATAAATGAAGGGTATGGGACCTTCATTATCGTGTTGATCACAACGAGTGATGTTGTGAACAACGATGAGCAACTCTTCAGGGGGAGAGTCTTCAACAAATGGATTTGTTGAAGTGTGCCCAGAATTGGAGCATAGGTTGATGTGTGTCCAACGATGGGTTGATGTGTGCCAATAGGGGGAGAATGTATGGTTAAGCTTAGTCCTTCATTACCTATGGGAAGGTCATAGGGGGAGAATGAAAGGACTCATGAAAGGGAGTAAGTTAGGCTTTCATTACCTAGAGGGAGTTTGCCCTCTTAGGGGGAGAATGAAGAGCTTAATTTATGCTTTCATTACCTAGTGGCATGAAGAAGAAGGCTATGGGATTAGCCTAACTTACATGTGGTATTGTAAGTGATAGTGTTGGTATTGTCAAACATCAAAAAGGGGGAGATTGTTGGTGCAATATCCCTCAGGTCAAGGTTGACCTGGGTAACCAAGCTGAGTCTTGGTTTGGGTTTAGATGTTTGACAATAAGATATTGATTGAAGAAGAGTCAAGTAGGTCAAGGTTGACCGGATACTTGACTGGGAAGTCCTAACTGGGATGTTAGGCAAAATGAAAGACCTAGTGAGTGAAGCTAGGCAGAAGAAAAGTCCTGGTGAGTGAAGCCAGGCAGAAGGAAGTCCTAGTGAGTGAAGCTAGGCAGATGGAAATCCTGGTGAGTGAAGCCAGGTGAAAGTCCTAGTGAGTGAAGCTAGGCAGATGGAAATCCTGGTGAGTGAAGCCAGGTGAAAGTCCTAGTGAGTGAAGCTAGGCAGATGGAAATCCTGGTGAGTGAAGCCAGGTGAAAGTCCTAGTGAGTGAAGCTAGGCAGATGGAAAACCCTAGTGAGTGAAGCTAGGTGAAAGTCCTGGTGAGTGAAGCCAGGCAAGGGAATATCCAGATGGATCAAGGATGATCGGACATCTGGTGCTGGGAAGTCCAAGTAGGTCAAAGGATTGACCGGATACTTGGCACAAAGAAAAGTCCAAGTAGGTCAAAGGGATTGACCGGATACTTGGCACAGAGAAAAGTCCAAGTGGGTCAAAGGGATTGACCGGACACTTGGTAAGGGAGTCCTAGCAGGTCAAGGGAGTGACTAGATGCTAGGCATGACATACCAACAGGTCAAGGTTGACTGGATGTTGGTTTGGGAGGTTTGGGACTTGGTTTTAGACAAAAATCAAGTCTTTGGATCGATCGATGGATCGATCCAGCTCGATCGATCGGTGGATCGATCCGGACTGTCCCAACGACAGAGCCTCGGATCGATCCGTGGATCGATCAGAGGTCCCAATCGATCGATGGATCGATTGGGGAAGTAAGCGCCGGATCGATCCGTGGATCGATCCAGCGCTTATCGCGCAAGCGCTCGGATCGATCCGTGGATCGATCCAAAGCCTCCCCGATCGATTGGGAACATTCGAATCGATCGGGATCCGACCGTTGGCGTCGTTTATAGCTGCAGGCGTTCGATGGCTGCGGCATCTCTTCTCCGATTCACTCCAGAGCTCTCGCCAACTCCTCCACAGCGCTCACAAAGCTCAGATCGCCAGTTCTTGAAGAATCTTGGAAGCTCTCCAAGTCAAGAGGCGGATCAAAGCCAAGAAGAGAAGCTAGGGTTAGGGTTTTGTACTCATTGTAAGCTTGTAAGCTTGTATTTCTTGTATCCTTTCCCTCTCTTCTTGTATTGAGTATTGTAGGGCTTCTCCGCCCTTGGTAGTTACCACAAAGGAGAGTTTTATTTAGTGGAGGGTGTGTGTGTTGGTGTGGATCCTTGGATTAGTCACCTCTTGTGAGGTGGATACCAAGTAAAACCAACCGTGTTAGCGTTGTGTGTTTGTTTCTGTATTTTCCGCTGCACATCTTTGAAGGAACAAGCAACGCCGAGCAAGAGCAAACGCGACGAGCTATTCACCCCCCCCCCCCCTCTAGCTACTTTTGGTCCTAACAGCATGTATCCTCTACTTAATTTTTGTTGTCAATTTTCTTTTATAGGACTCAAAGATTAGGAGGAGTGCAATTACATGATGGAGAAGTTAATGACATGCATCCTTTGGTAACTTGTCTTACTTTTAATCTCCTCCACATTGTTTTAGTTTTCATTGGGATAATGAAAAGTTTAAGTCTGGGGGGATGCATTAGATGCATTTGGTTTAGTTTAGCTTTTGCTTTTGCATACTTCTTTTTGCCTAATAAAATTTGCTAGTTACATCATTCATCACATTATGATTGTTTGTTCCTTAATGCAAAATACTAGCACGTTCCATCTAAATATTTATGTTGTGTGATTGGGTATGCTAGTATGTTTATTGATCTTTATTTTCCTATCCATAGTAACATGAAGTGAGCATTGTTATTACTAGAAGAATTTGAATGTTGGCCTAGTTTTAGGATCTTTTCACATTATGCTTGACTTTGATATAGATATTTTTGAAAATAGTCATGATTCATAGAACCAGACTAGTACTCTTGCTTCTATGGTGACTTCTCAACTACATTTTGGTTACTGGATAAACTCAGATCATGTAAGCTCATTTGGAAAAATCAATCCCAAAAAAATTAAAATAAAAAAATAAAAGTTTGTTTAAGTTTGATACTTTGCAAAAAATAAAAAAAAGAAAGAAAAAAAATAAGGGATAAAAAATAGTTATCGTGAGTGGAAACTAGCAATTCACCCCTTTGAGACCGAGTTAGGTTACTGGGGAAATGAATGCTATGTTTTCTTGATACTGAGTATTCCTTTGAGACCTTGTGTAGAAGATGCAGAGCATTTTTGAGTGGAACGAACCTTGTGTGTGGCAGGTAAGTGTCTATCACCGGAAGTATGAGGAACACGGTTAAATAAAAAATTGACTAGGCTTAGAGATTGACACTTGAAAAAGTTAAGTCACTTATTACACTGAGCACGGAGAACTTCTACTTAGGCCACACTCAAATAATTTTTGTATCATGCTCATCAATGAAACTATATGATAGGTTTATATTGATTCTTTAGGGAATATTACATACCATCTATGCACATAAATCTAGATTGCAGGTTTTGCTTGAGGACAAGCAAAGGTTCAAGTCTAGAAGTGTGATGTGCGTAGATCTTATGATCATTTATGTATGCTTTGACGCACATCTACTTGCATTTCATTAGCATAATCTATGTTTATTGTACCCTATTTCATTATAATATCATACCTCCATTATATTTTGTTCGGAGATCTACCCTTTGCTTGTTTTTATTGACAGGATGCTATTTGGAGCGAAAATGGAGCAAAAACGTACACAAGAGCTTGGGTCATGTATACCACACAGTCGTGTGGCCATTAGCATGTTCAGGTCATGCCAAATGGCACGACCGTGCTTGGAATCCAGATTTGAAGAGGGTCACGGCCATGTGAGACTCACAACCGTGCCAACATCCCATGGCCAAGCAACACACGGTCATGCCAACGATCCAGAGGAGAGAAAGGTCACGACCGTGTGAATCCACACGGCCGTGTGACCTCGGCAGAGAAGAAAAAGGCCACAGTCGTGTGAGCCACACGGCCGTGTGACTCAACCCGAGAAGAAGTCGTGTTAGGCCGTGTGGATTCCACACGGCCGTGTGACGAAGAACACGGGCCGTGCGACGCCAAAACAAGGCCGTGTTGAATTCTAGGCAGATTGCAGATCGTTCGTAATTTGGCCATAACTTTGTGCTCCGTTGGAGTTTCGGGATGTTCTTTATACCGAAACGTAGCTGGCTTCAAGATCTACAACTTTTCTTCAGATTCAACAGAGAGAAAGCATTGGCTACCAATGCTAAATGGCATGGCCGTGCCTCCTAACCATGGGTTTAACTGGAACTCCGCCCAGACTGCAGACTAAAATTTGAACCGCCATAACTTTCGGCTTAGTTGGAGCCATGGATCAATCCAAGTATCAGATTGAAGATAATTTCAAGAGATACAACTTTGGTTCAGGGTGAATCATGAGAAAACCTGGTTTAATGGATGAAAATCCCAGTTTACCGGATCCCTATAATTTTGGTTTTCCTGAGTAGTTTGGAGGAGGTATAAAAGGGTCAAGATCCCTATTCTTGATCATCTTTGGTTCGGGACTCCGTACCTCTTTGGGGGAAAGGGTTCTCCCCTTTGGGGAAAATCCTAGAGCTTCATACACTGCCGTTCCTAGACACTTCTTCCATCTCCAGAGCAAGGAGGCATTCCCAAGACATCGGAAACCTCGGCAAGCATCTCTTCTTCCCCTTCTTCTCACATCAAGGGTTGTAAGTATGCTTTACTTTATATTTTGGGGTTGTTCTTCCCTCACAATGGAGTAGATCTCCTTTTCTATGGATGTAGGGAGTAGTTGTGGATAGAGTTTGATGTAAGACTCATGTTCGTGCCTTTATTCGTTGGATGATTTCTCTTGCTTCGTTTCTATTTGATATGCATGAGACTTGTTATCTTGTCATGGTAATTGATTATGTAGGAATTGCTAATTTCGTAAAGAGAGGATCTTAGATCGTATACCCAAGGGGTCATAGTGACAGGGGTAACCCGTTCACGAACGTCTAGGATATTCCCTTGAAAGGAGAGGTAACTTCTCCACAAGGAAGTAAGAGACCAAACCAAACCTCTATCTCTACCCCTAATTATACCGCTTAAATTTGTATTCTTGTGATCTACCGAGGCACCCTAGTGATAGGGGTTAACCATAACAGGATTTCACAGGGGTCTTCTCTGATTAGTACTTAAGGATAGTATCTTTAACTTCCGGCGAAGGTATGCTGATTGACAATGAGTAAAAGATAGAACATGATGCATCAGGTTCCACCATAACGAAACTAAAATCCTAGAATCCATTTTCAATGCTCAAATCCCTCCAAGATCGATTCTCTCATCCTTCTCTTTCTCTCTTCAATCACTCTCGTTAGTTTGCAAGCGCCAAAGCCAACTTTCAACCGTCTAGATAACTTACTTTGCGACATCTCTAGTGCTTAATCAACAGTCCATGTGGTTCGACAATCTTATATATTACTGACAACGAATCCGTGCACTTGCGGTTCATAACAAAGCCTAAATGTAGAATTATGGTACCCTAGATCTTGCACCCTTGATCTAACCGGCTATTCTAACTCAGACTATGCTGGGTGCAAGCTAGATAGAAAAAAGCACAAGTGGTAGCTGTCAATTACTAGGTCAGTGCCTATTAAGTTGGTCGAGCAGAAAGCAACATTGTATTACTTTATCTACCACTGAAGCGGAATATATAGCCCTTGGTGAATGTGCATCTCAACTATTATGCATGATGTATACCCTAAAAGACTATCAACTAGAATATCAGAAAATAAAAATTTCAATTGATAATATAAGTTCAATTAATCTAACCAAAAATCCGATTCACCATTCAAGAACTAAACATATAGAAGTAAATCACCACTTTGTAAGGGATCACGTAGCTAAAGGTGATATTGTACTTAACTATGTTGAGTTAAAATCAAATCTAGCTGGCATATTCACAAAGCCCTTACCTGAACTTAAGTTCAGTTCACTTAGAAGACAAATAGGGATGTGCTTAGTAGAATAGATCTTATTTTTTTTACTTACTATATTTTCTCAACCTGTTTTTAAATTTGGTTTAAAAAATCCTAGGAAAAATATTTTTTAAAATCCCAACTTTTGTTAGTTTTTTCAAAAATCTGGTTTAGCCTAGGATTTTAACCCCTAGATATAATGTACCCCTAGTTTCAGCCAGAGCATCTCACAAGCACACTAGGTTTAACTTGCTTGTGTTTGAAAACACTTAAAATGGTGTGAGATGCATAAGATACTGCCTAGACTTAAGAATACTTATGTCTGTGCATCGACATAACTCTGGGTGTTAAATACCTAACTTACAATAATAAAGTTAAGTTATCTAGACTTAGTCAAATATAATTGGATCACTAACTTAACTTGACTAACCAAGTGAAAAATGTTGCCCTCTAGGTAAACAGCTAGTAGCAAATGGTTAGACATTTTGTTACTCATGCTTGGACTATAGGACTTTTTGAATGTTTTTTTAAGGTAGCCTTAGCTAAAATTATTTCAAGTGATGATTTAAGCTAAATTTAAATCAACTTTTTAACCCTAAAAAAGTTATTTTCTAGAAATTTATTTTACAACTTTAAAGTTTTATCATCTATTTTTACAAACCTATTAGCTAAGTTACTTTTCAAATCAAAACTTTCCCTTAGCTAAATTTATTTTGAAAATTAATTTTTCCTACAAGAAAATTTCCTATTTAAAGCTAAGTGTGGTAGTCCTATCAAACTCCCTTCTTAAAACAGATTAAGTATTTTTCAAAAAGCTTTTCAAAATTAGCTAAGTACTTTCAATAGGTTGTTAAAAAAACTTTTCGAATTTATCTAAGTACTTTTCAAGAAAACTTTTTGATATCACTTAGCTAAAAGTGTTACATAGAATTTTATTCTAAAAAGCTAAGTGTTTATCAAAGTATTTCTAACTCTCTATTTTAATTATATCTCAAAAAGAAGTTAGTCTTAGCTAAGGTCATTGATCACTTTCCTAATTTTTCTTTATTTTCTTGCTTATTTTGATATATGGCAAAGGGGGAGAGTAATTCAAAATTCAAATTAAAATTTTAAGCTTTTATTAATGGGGAGTTTTTGTAAGCAGCTATTAAGGGGGAGCTTTGTATTAAATTTATGCTTGCGCTATTTTTTTTAGTTATGCTTACACTGTAATCTTTACAATATTTCCTTATTGTGTCTTTTTGCTTAACTTTGAATTTTAGTTGCCATAATCAAAAAGGGGGAGATTGTTGGTGCGGGAAGCATCCGACGATCGAATCCAAGTTTTGATAATGACAAAGGATTCAAAGTTAAGATTGTGTTATCTAACATGTGTGAATGAGGTTTTTTAGGAAAGTTTTAACTGCGGTTAGGCAAGAGGAAACCCCTAGGGGGTGGTATCCCTAGGTCATAGGGGGTGGTAACCCTAGGTGAAGGAAAATTCTGAGGGGCGGTAACCTTAGGTCCTAGGGGGTGGTAACCCTAGGTGGAGGAAATCCTAAGAGGGGGGGTAACCTTAGGTTCAAGGGGGAGGTAACCCTAGGTGGCGAAAAACCTTAGGGGGTGGTAACCCTAGGCAAAAAGTCCAGTCAGTCTGGAAGACCGGACTGGCATCAGGTATGCTCTCTTTAGTGGAGTAGGTGAGGACGCGTTCCCTGGAAGAGGGAATAGTAGGCGTCGGTTCGACCGAGGGTTTCCGATCGGCAATCCAAAGTCAAAACCAGACAATCAGTGACTGTCAAACTTTCTCATTATTATGATTATTGTGTGTGCTAACTTTGTTTTACAGGATATGTGGTTGGTTTGTGGACTAACATGTTTTGCAGGGACAAAAGAGCAAGATTAGCCTTGGATGAACAGTACCCAAGGCACCCTCATGATGCTTGAGGCGCCTCGGGTGCAAGGCAGAAGTTGCGCTAGAAGCTACATTGGAGGCACCCTCATGGAGGCTTGAGGCGCCCTCATGGTGGCTTGAGGCACCTCGGACAGCCTTGGAGGCACCTTCAAGGCTTATGAAGGCGCCTTCAAATGGATCAGCGAGGACTTCTTCAGTGTTTATCCGCACGGCTGACTCGGCTCGTTGGAGGCGCCCTAAAGGGGCTTTAAGGCGCCTCTAACAGCCTTTATATGGGGTATTCGACCAGCAACTCAGATGAATAATTCTCGAGCCATCCTTCAGCTGTGCACTGCCAACGAGACGATCCGGCTGAGCTACAACAAGTCCCCGACGACCCGGAGCTATGAATCTTCAATTCTTGTTGTCAGTATAGCTTGTTTAATACTGTTGAAATTGTAATACTCTTGTAATCTTTTGCGCAATATAGTTGTTGCCCAAAGTAAATGCTCAACGAGCATGGGCCTTGGAGTAGGGGTCGCCCCTGTAACGCCCACCCTTCTTACCCAACCAAAGGTGGCGCTACGTTCTTATACTACTTACGTACATGCTTTAGTTATAACAGCGGAAGAATAAAAACTTTAAAGAATTTAATTTATTAAGCATAATATCACATATTCTGATTTGTTCAAATGTGCATATATTGAACTTATAAGTAAAAATATTAATTTGTCCGAATCGTTCTTGTCGAGCCACCACCACACACATCACTATCTGCTCCTCCTGTTGCTCCGTTGTACATCCAGCTTTCTCTTTTATCTGCGGTACAAGGAAAGTAAGCTATGAGCACTCATGGCTCAGTAAGTTCCTTTCCTACTCACTAAAACCGAGAATCATTGTATATCAAGAATGGATCAACATATCATCGTCTCAACTAATCATAACATAACATATCATTCTATTCAAACATATCATGCATATTTCTTATTCACATATCATTTCATAGAAGCATGAATATCATATCATAAAACAAATAAATCACAAGCATGAGACATACAAGGGCATCATATTCATATCATAATATCACATGACATTATATCATATCATCATATAATTCAAGCACATATGAATGTAGGCAATGCATCGTGAATTTGAAAACTTATACTTAATAGTACTTGAAATTAATATCATCATCATTTGGGATCCCGGTTTGTACCACATACATAATGCGTAGGTCCAAGGTAGCAAGTCTTGAGCCCTACCATGCATACATACTAGGCCCGAGTCTTACTCCATCGACCTAGGGCACTCAAAGGCCCATTACTGACGAGGCCCGAGTCTTACTCCATCGACCCCGGGGCGTTTACGGAGCCCACCCTTGGTACAAACCATAAAAATAACTTATCATGCATAACTATCATATCATGTCCTTAACAATCTTTCATGCATTTATTCTTTTTCATTTCTTTTCATTATGTATAGCATTTTCTATGCTATCACATATCATAACATAACTTCATTTCTTTTCATTATGTATAGCATTTTCTATGCTATAACACATCATGGCATATTTCATAATATAACTTCATTATGCATATCATTTCGTAACTAAAGCAATCATGCATTCTAACTTATTATCATTACTAGGCCCGAGTCTTACTCCATCGACCTAGGGCACTCAAAGGCCCATTACTGACGAGGCCCGAGTCTTACTCCATCGACCCCGGGGCGTTTACGAAGCCCACCCTTGGTACAAACCATAAAATAACTTATCATGCATAACTATCATATCATGTCCTTAACAATCTTTCATGCATTTATTCTTTTCATTTCTTTTCATTATGTATAGCATCTTCTATGCTATCACATATCATAACATAACTTCATTTCTTTTCATTATGTATAGCATTTTTCTAGGTTTCTTTCCCTTTTTCTTTTATTTTCCTTCATGGCCGAAACCTACCAGTCCTTAAGCTAGGTTTCTTAAGTGGCCTAAAGCATGGAAAGCCTAAGTAAATATCATGGCAAAAGTTACTAAGAACATCATACACAAAATTGGATCATAAACAAGCTAGGACTCTTGTGATCTTACATGTCTTATATCATGTAACTAATTTTCTACATTCCAATTAAACATGAGAGCATTAATCAACTTTCATATCATAATATCACAGAGGTCTTGAGCATATTAATATTTTTGTTTAGGCTAATCTAAGCTATCCCTTTTATCATGGCCGAAAAACCCTAAAAAGAGTTCATGAGTTTCTAGCAATGTGAACACCCTTTAAGAAACTTTATATCCTATCATAGGAGCATGTTTATTTAAATTTTGAAGGTCTTTCTAACCCTTAACCTTTCTGGTCCGAAGCATACAAGTGAGTTTTCTTTTGGTTCCAATTAATTTCCAAGCAAGAAAACCATAGAAAGGTCCTTAGCATTTCATAGAAGGAACCTTGCACTAGTTTGGTTAGACAATAATCTTCCTAGCCTCTTTAAAATATTTTTGGTTAAATCCTAGGGTTAGATACTCCTCTGATCATACATCATATCAGTATAAAATCATGGAAAAGAATCCTTCTACATAGCATAGAAAATCTTATCATGAAATGAGGTCTTGTTTAAATCATCCTAGATTTGAAAACCTTTTCTTTAGCCGAATTTTCTTAAATTCTTTCCTAGGTTTTCTAATCCTTATAAATCCGAAAATCACATAAAAGCCTTGTACCACAGGTGAGGGGAAGCTTACCTTCTTTGCTTAAGTTTCCTAGAGTTGAGAACTTGCTTGTGGACCTTTCTTCCTTGCTTGCTTTGCTCAGCACCAAAGGAGGAAGAAGTGGCTAGGTCTTTTGGTGGAGAGGAGGAGGAAGAAGAGGAGGCTTCTTCCTCTTGTGTTGCCCGGCAACAAAAAGAAAGAAAGAAGGGGGAGAGTTGTTGCTCTCGGCAACAAGAGGAAAGAGGGAGGGAGAGTGCTCGGCACAAATGGAGGAGAGGAGGAGAGTGAGTTGAGGATGAAGGCCCCCCCCCCCTCCATGCCTATTTATACTAAAGTGAGGGGAGGAAAACTTGACTTGATTCATCCTCCTCATTTACTTCTCCTCTTAATGAGAAAGAATATGCTAGAGAAATGCTTCTTGAGTTTCTCTCTTTTCTTTCTCTTAATTTCTCTCCTTTCTTTCCTTTAATTATAATTCCCATCTCTCCTCTTACAATATTTGTAACGACCCAACTCCTGGGTACTAATCTGTGAGCCGCATCGCTACATTAACTACTGAAGCTACTGTACGGAAAATTGGGTAAAATAAAATTTCACTAACTGACTCGGTTAGTCTGACAATTGATACACCCATGCTGTTATAAGGAAGGATTCAAGACCCTTTCCGGTTGGTGTACATGTGCTAAGGAGGATACTTGACCTCCCATCTGAGCTAGGAACTCAGAATTAACTTCCCAGCTAGCTGCTGATCGATCCACGGATCGATCAAACTTACTACGATTCTGTGCCCTGCTGGATCGGTCTGCGGACCGAACCAGCAAAGGCTGGATCGGTCGGCAGACCGATCCAGGTGTGTCTGGATCGGTCTGCAGACCGATCCAGGCACCTGGAAACGCTGGATGCTCTCTGTTCGGTGTTGGATCGGTCGGACGACCGATCAGATAGCATACAGTAGCATACTGTATGCCTCTGGATCGGTCGGCTGACCGATCCAGGATCCTGATACTGCAACGGATCGGTCGGCAGACCGATCCAACTCTGATACGAAATCAGAGTTTCTGATTTCAGAACTTTCAGGCACTGGAACGTACCACAACTCACCGACATAGTTTCTAGATACATGAAAAACAATCTAACATTAACCTACATGCGTCCTAAACTGAACAAACTGAATAGTGCATAGTTTTACTGGATTAAAACATTTACCAGCTAAGGATTTAAACCACAAACAAACTAACAATGTAAATACTGGAATTAAGCTGTTTCGACCCCTAGGATCTTTATTCCAAACCCCTTGCACACACACACCTCCATAGCATTGTCCTCCAGCCTCCGTTAGTCCACTTTTCTTTTACCTGTATCTGCAGTATAAGAAAAGTAGTACCTGTAAGCTAAAGAGCTTAGTAAGAAACCATCTACCTCACAAAAACATGCAACGATGCAAGTATGGTTTCAAAACATGCTATTTGAAAACTGAACTGAGCATGGCAACATGGCATGGCATACAAACATGTACTGAACTGATCATGGCATACAAACAAGCTGAGCATAGCATACTGTATCTGAAACTAAGCATACATACTGAACTGGTCATGCATATACATCTAACTGGTCATGAACTCAAATCATGAAACTTAACTGAGATAATCAACTGAAACTGAAACTAAGTTAGTGTTTCCATCACTGATTACATATTTGGAAAACTATATATAATAATAGATGAAAATACTAAACATGCTGCTGGGCCCTGGCAACATCCCTACGAGACCCGGGATTGCAAGTTCTGAATCCAGCAGGGTTACTAGGTTATCTGAACCTAGGGACGACTGTGGGAGTCCAACCCATGGATATCTGATCCAAGTACAGTGCCAACTGAATAAAAGTAAAATACTGAATACTGTTTTATTTTACTTTGCTGTTCTAGGTTATCTGAACCTAGAGCTAGGTTATCTGAACCTAGAGGCTACTGTGGGAGCCCACCCAATGGATATCTGATCCATTTGCTGTAATATCTGATAATAAACTGAGTAAAAATGTTCTAATTCATTTTACATGCTGTTAGGATGCCTATTGGTGCATCCTTCGGAACTGAGCATTCTACCGAACGCTTGGTGTGCACTAAAAGCACACCCTAAACTGAAAACTGTGAAATTACTGAACTAATGCCAAAACTAACAAGCGAGAGCAATTATACTGCAGGTGAGGGGTTTCTTACCTCAATCGCAAGGTTTTCTTACGATTTATTCGCTAGGTTTTTCCGAAAAAACTGCTCCGTTCGAGGAACCGCTTACGTCCTCGCGTTCCTCTCGCGGAGAAGAACCGACTTCGTACAGGTGTTGTCACTGGAAAGTGAACACACGATCCTAGGGAAGGAACCCTAGGTTTCCCTTGCTTTGTTTTGCTGCGCCGAGAGAAAGAAACGGGAGAGGGAGAGGGTCTCGGTGAGGGTTTGGAGAAGGTCACGAACCAATTAGAAATAAACCAACCCACTTAAACCTCCTATTTATATCATGTGGTAATTCCGGTCTAACTCTAATATAAATATAAATGTTTCTCCTTTCTCTCAGCACGGCCCTGCTGGGTTCACTGGTTACTAACATTATCCCTTAAACCATAGGTCTCGGGTTCGACTCCCGCTTAGGCCGTTTTCGTTCCCAATTCTTTTTGCTACTTCCGATACTCGTAAAATTCTGGAAAAATATCTAAAAATTCCACAAAAATCATAGAATAATTCTAAAATAAATTCGGGAATTTTTCGGGCTTTACAATATTCACTCCTATCACACTTGGTTAACACATGCATGCATCCACAAGAGAACCAAGGATCAAAACTTGGTTATGTATATTTTTACTTCTTTTTACTTCCTTTTCCTTTTAATTAAAAAGAATCCTTTCTTATTCTTAACTACTTAATCCTTTCTCTCCTTATCAATAATTCTCCTATCCCCTTTGATATCCTATACATGTTCCTTACAAGAGATCCAAGGTTCAATCTCTCTTCTAACATTTTATTTTCTTTTGTACATAATAATTCATATATTGCAATATTATGCATTATGCATAAATATTTCATACATGTATATATTATCTCATATTTCTTCCTTTTGTCTACATTAATTCTATAAATCATGCATAGATGATTTATATTCTCAACTTTATTTTCTTTCATAAAGTTTTAATCATCTAAATCCTTCCCATCGTAACATTCAACGTAGACTATCTACACATTCTTTTCATTACATTCGTACTCTCATTGCCCTTACTTTATCTAGGCTTTCTAGGGGTGTTACAAACTCCCCTACTTATTGAAAGTTCGTCCCCGAACTTAGAATGACAATTTCTACTCAGATTCCTAAGACACTGGTGGAGCTTACCCTTGGTATAAGCCAATCACACAGAAAGTAAAGTACATGTCATACATATCATGTATCATAAAAGCATGCATCACTTAGGCACACCTCATATCATAAAAGTATGCATCACTTAGGCATACATCATGTCATAAAAGTATGCATCACTTAGGCATACGTCATCTCATAAAAGTATGCATCACTTAGGCATACATTACATCATAAAAAGTATGCATCCTAGAATATCACCTACTTATCATCATGCACCATTCTCTAGGGTATAGCTTAAGGTATCCTTCCTAGGCTACCATTCATGCATCCTAGAGTATCATACTATTTTTAACACATACTTGTCATCATGCACCCTTCTCTAGGGTATAGCTTAAGGTATCCTTCCTAGGCTATCATTCATGTATCCTAGAGTATCATACTAATTTTTAACACATACTTGTCATCATGCACCCTTCTCTAGGGTATAGCTTAAGGTATCCTTCCTAGGCTATTATTCATGTATCCTAGAGTATCATACTAATTTTTTTTGCATATAAATAAATTAAGCAACTGTACTTACTTGGAGCGACAGGAAGGAGCTTGATGTGTGTGTAGTGAGCTGGCAAAACCTCGCTCTGATACCACCTGTAACGCCCACCCTTCTTACCCAACCAAAGGTGGCGCTACGTTCTTATACTACTTACGTACATGCTTTAGTTATAACAGCGGAAGAATAAAAACTTTAAAGAATTTAATTTATTAAGCATAATATCACATATTCTGATTTGTTCAAATGTGCATATATTGAACTTATAAGTAAAAATATTAATTTGTCCGAATCGTTCTTGCCGAGCCACCACCACACACATCACTATCTGCTCCTCCTGTTGCTCTGTTGTACATCCAGCTTTCTCTTTTATCTGCGGTACAAGGAAAGTAAGCTATGAGCACTCATGGCTCAGTAAGTTCCTTTCCTACTCACTAAAACCGAGAATCATCGTATATCAAGAATGGATCAACATATCATCGTCTCAACTAATCATAACATAACATATCATTCTATTCAAACATATCATGCATATTTCTTATTCACATATCATTTCATAGAAGCATGAATATCATATCATAAAACAAATAAATCACAAGCATGAGACATACAAGGGCATCAGATTCATATCATAATATCACATGACATTATATCATATCATCATATAATTCAAGCACATATGAATGTAGGCAATGCATCGTGAATTTGAAAACTTATACTTAATAGTACTTAAAATTAATATCATCATCATTTGGGATCCCGGTTTGTACCACATACATAATGCGTAGGTCCAAGGTAGCAAGTCTTGAGCCCTACCATGCATACATACTTGGCCCGAGTCTTACTCCATCGACCTAGGGCACTCAAAGGCCCATTACTGAAGAGGCCCGAGTCTTACTCCATCGACCCCGGGGCGTTTACGGAGCCCATCCTTGGTACAAACCATAAAAATAACTTATCATGCATAACTATCATATCATGTCCTTAACAATCTTTCATGCATTTATTCTTTTTCATTTCTTTTCATTATGTATAGCATTTTCTATGCTATCACATATCATAACATAACTTCATTTCTTTTCATTATGTATAGCATTTTCTATGCTATAACACATCATGGCATATTTCATAATATAACTTCATTATGCATATCATTTCGTAACTAAAGCAATCATGCATTCTAACTTATTATCATTACTAGGCCCGAGTCTTACTCCATCGACCTAGGGCACTCAAAGGCCCATTACTGACGAGGCCCGAGTCTTACTCCATCGACCCCGGGGCGTTTACGGAGCCCACCCTTGGTACAAACCATAAAATAACTTATCATGCATAACTATCATATCATGTCCTTAACAATCTTTCATGCATTTATTCTTTTCATTTCTTTTCATTATGTATAGCATCTTCTATGCTATCACATATCATAACATAACTTCATTTCTTTTCATTATGTATAGCATTTTTCTAGGTTTCTTTCCCTTTTTCTTTTATTTTCCTTCATGGCCGAAACCTACCAGTCCTTAAGCTAGGTTTCTTAAGTGGCCTAAAGCATGGAAAGCCTAAGTAAATATCATGGCAAAAGTTACTAAGAACATCATACACAAAATTGGATCATAAACAAGCTAGGACTCTTGTGATCTTACATGTCTTATATCATGTAACTAATTTTCTACATTCCAATTAAACATGAGAGCATTAATCAACTTTCATATCATAATATCACAGAGGTCTTGAGCATATTAATATTTTTGTTTAGGCTAATCTAAGCTATCCCTTTTATCATGGCCGAAAAACCCTACAAAAGAGTTCATGAGTTTCTAGCAATGTGAACACCCTTTAAGAAACTTTATATCCTATCATAGGAGCATATTTATTTAAGTTTTTGAAGGTCTTTCTAACCCTTAACCTTTCTGGTCCGAAGCATACAAGTGAGTTTTCTTTTGGTTCCAATTAATTTCCAAGCAAGAAAACCATAGAAAGGTCCTTAGCATTTCATAGAAGGAACTTTGCACTAGTTTGGTTAGACAATAATCTTCCTAGCCTCTTTAAAATATTTTTGGTTAAATCCTAGGGTTAGATACTCCTCTGATCATACATCATATCAGTATAAAATCATGGAAAAGAATCCTTCTACATAGCATAGAAAATCTTATCATGAAATGAGGTCTTGTTTAAATCATCCTAGATTTGAAAACCTTTTCTTTAGCCGAATTTTCTTAAATTCTTTCCTAGGTTTTCTAATCCTTATAAATCCGAAAATCACATAAAAGTCTTGTACCACAGGTGAGGGGAAGCTTACCTTCTTTGCTTAAGTTTCCTAGAGTTGAGAACTTGCTTGTGGACCTTTCTTCCTTGCTTGCTTTGCTCAGCACCAATGGAGGAAGAAGTGGCTAGGTCTTTTGGTGGAGAGGAGGAGGAAGAAGAGGAGGCTTCTTCCTCTTGTGTTGCCCGGCAACAAAAAGAAAGAAAGAAGGGGGAGAGTTGTTGCTCTCGGCAACAAGAGGAAAGAGGGAGGGAGAGTGCTCGGCACAAATGGAGGAGAGGAGGAGAGTGAGTTGAGGATGAAGCCCCCTCCATGCCTATTTATACTAAAGTGAGGGGAGGAAAACTTGACTTGATTCATCCTCCTCATTTACTTCTCCTCTTAATGAGAAAGAATATGCTAGAGAAATGCTTCTTGAGTTTCTCTCTTTTCTTTCTCTTAATTTCTCTCCTTTCTTTTCTTTAATTATAATTCCCATCTTTCGGGCTTTACAATATTCACTCCTATCACACTTGGTTAACACATGCATGCATCCACAAGAGAACCAAGGATCAAAACTTGGTTATGTATATTTTTACTTCTTTTTACTTCCTTTTCCTTTTAATTAAAAAGAATCCTTTCTTATTCTTAACTACTTAATCCTTTCTCTCCTTATCAATAATTCTCCTATCCCCTTTGATATCCTATACATGTTCCTTACAAGAGATCCAAGGTTCAATCTCTCTTCTAACATTTTATTTTCTTTTGTACATAATAATTCATATATTACAATATTATGCATTATGCATAAATATTTCATACATGTATATATTATCTCATATTTCTTCCTTTTGTCTACATTAATTCTATAAATCATGCATAGATGATTTATATTCTCAACTTTATTTTCTTTCATAAAGTTTTAATCATCTAAATCCTTCCCATCGTAACATTCAACGTAGACTATCTACACATTCTTTTCATTACATTCGTACTCTCATTGCCCTTACTTTATCTAGGCTTTCTAGGGGTGTTACAGCCCTAGGCTCTAAACCAAGTAAATTCTTGGTGTCTTTGTGTTTATTTTTCTTATTCCGCTGTGCATTTACTCATACATTTTTCGAATACAAAAAGTGAAAGCCACGAGCGCTATTCACCTCCCCCCTCCCCTCTAGCACTTCTCGATCCAACAAGATTCAAGTTATACCAAATGGACGTAAAATCTACAATCCTCAATGGGTTTATTAAAGAAGAGATTTATGTAAATCAACCCCTAGGATTTGAGGATTTAGACCACCCAAACCATGTCCTTAGGTTAAAGAAAGTTTTATATGGATTAAAACAAGCACCTAGGGCCTGGTATGAATGACAATCAACATACTTAATATCTAAAGAGTTTAACCAAGGCCAAATAGACCAAATCTTATTTGTTAAAACTTTAGAAAAAGAAATTTTTATAGCTCAAATTTATGTAGATGGCATAATCTTTGGATCAACAAATACTAAATTTTTAAAAGAATTCATTAAATTAATGGAAAATAAATTTGAAATGAACCTAGTAGAAGAACTCAATTTTTTCTTAGAATTACAAATAAAATAAACAAAAGAGAAAATTTATGTTTTCCAAACAAAATATGCCAAAGAATTAATTAAGAAATTTAGAATGGAAAATTCTAAAAATATTAATACCCCAATGGCATCCAATGTTAAAATTGACTCTGACTTAGATGGAAAATCAATAGACTTAAAATAGTATAGAAATGTAATAGGAAGTCTACTTTACCTAACTGCAAGTTGATCTAATATTTTATTTGCAGTAGGTATATGTGCTAGATACTAATCTTGTACAAAAGAATCACACTTAACTAATGTAAAAAGGATACTTAAATACATTAAGGGGACCCCAAGTGTTGGACTTTAGTACCCTAGTACTTACACATTTAACTTAACTAATTACTCTGACTCAGTTATGCTGGGTGCAAACTAGATAGAAAGAGTACAAGTGGAAGTTGTCACTTCTAGGGCATTTCCTAGTACGTTGATCTAGTAGAAAGCAACACTGTGTTGTCTTATCCACTACTGAAGTAGAGTACATAGCCATAGGGGAATGTGCATCTCAACTACTATGGATAATGCACGCTTTAAGAGATTATCAATTAGAATATAAAAATACAATAATTTTAATTGATAACATAAGCTCAATCAATCTAACTAATATTCATAGGACTTGAAAATTGTAATATTCATGATTCTTAGTTTCTATATATGTTAAGATTTTTCTATAAGACTTGCAAATTGCCTAAGTTATTCTTGATTAATTTAGATTAGGTTCTTTTAAATTTGATGTTTGATATGGTAGTTTCCTTTGGCCTCCACATGTCCCGTAGGTTAATACTTATGCCAAGTTGTCAGTCAAGGTCAAGATAAGTCAGTAATGACCCAAAGATGATCGTATATAACTCAAGTAAGACTCATGTCCGATCAAACTAATTTGATCACCAACATTATCTTTGTCTTAACTAATAGGAACTTGATCACTGGCTAGAGGGGGTGAATAGAAAACCACTCACTTCGTTCACTTTCCTATACTTGTTAGCCCAACAAAAATACACACAATAAATATGAAAGCTAACCCTAGAGACAAGAATAAAGAAAACCAACCCTAACACATTTGTTTACGTAGTTCAGAGATGATACTCCTACTCCATGATTTTCTGTAAGGTGGATGATCTCTCAATTCGTCAAAGGATTAGTTCTTAAAACTCCAACTAGCTCAATCCTCCTTGTTGGTGGAGAAATCTTGCCATAAACTCGATCAAGAACTCTTGGATTGCTCTAAGCTTTAGAGACCCTATTAGGGGTTAATCACCTCTAATTTCATCACCAAAGTCAGTCAATCTGAGTTCCATTATATAGAGCTTGGGAGGAAATACCCAAGTTATGTTTCAGCCACCAGTCGATTGTCATACTTACTAGTCAACTAGCCTCTATGGAATTTGACCATTACAACCTAACGGCTCGATGTTGTCGACTACTCACTATAGATCAGTCGACTAGTCTTCATGGGCTGAGTGAATAGAAGTATTCTATTCTTTCCTAGTCGACTAGGTCAGTTGACTAGTAACTTTGCTAGTTAATTTGATGCTACCTGTTGACTGGTGATGTTATCAGTTGATTGGTGATGTTACCAGTTAACTGGTGACTTTACCAATTGGCTGGCAAAATGCTAACTTGAGTTTTTACCCCTGAGTACAATCACTTATGTACTTGTCCTCACTCGTACAACCTTGACCTTGCCTTCTAGCCTCCTCTATCAGTCTTGTATCCCTCAAATGTTTTCATATCCTTCACTCCTTACCTTCAATAACTTCCTTTGACCTTGTCATTATTGTCGGGTCTTCCTTTTCCAGCACAATCTTGACCTTACCTTCCAGCCTCCTCCATCAGCCTTACATCCCTCAAATACTTCTCCATCCTTTACATCTTACCTTCAAGAGCTTCCTTCAGCCTTGTCCTTGTTGTTGAGTCTTCCTTTGCCAAGTCACACTTGGACTTATATGGCCAAGCCTCAAGCTTTGACTTATACCGCCAAGACTCTCATGCTTAGACTTTACCTTTGCCAATATTACACTTGGACTTTCCTTTGCACCTATCACTTGCACACTTAATAGTGCATATCAAATACAGATGCAAACTCTAACTTAAACCCTTTGCCAAATATCAAAACTTAAGGATACATCGATTACTCCAATAATCTCTTCCTTTTTGATGATTGACAACCGTTTAAGTTAGGGAAACAAATAATGCAATACATATGTAAATAAATATGAAATCTACTCATGCATATGCAATGGAACCTAATCCTTGTCTCCCCCTTCACCTAAGCTCCCCCTTAAACTAGGATTTCTTGCAAAGATATTTAGGTTTTCCACTTAAACCTAAACTTCTCCTCCTACATCAAAAAGAGCTCCAACAATATCTCAATTATTGAGCTCTTATACTTCTAATGACCATAATCATCATGTATTAATCCCTCATATGATAACATACATGTATATCATCCTTTTTGTCATTTTATATTACAGAAAATAATTTTAGAATGGTTTCTGATAGCAGTCGACTAGCACTAAAATTTCAGGCTAAATCTATTTCTGAACCCAATTTTAGAAATACACCAAAAAATTATCTAGATTTCTAAAAATTCTTAAATTTTATAGAGAAGTCTGTTTTATTATTTTCTACTTAAAAAATAATTAAAAATTAATTTATCATGGATCCCAAGATAGATATAAAATTTAAAATTATCTAAATGGTTTGATTGAACCTTGACCAAAAGTCCTAGTTTTGGCTTCCTCTTGATATATCTGCCCATACTAGGGGTGTAAATGAGCCGAGCAACTCGGTCAAAGCTCGACTCGAGCTCTGAGTTGACCAAGCTTGAGCCAAGCTCAAGCTGGCTCGTTTAATATTCGAACCGAGCTCGAGTCCATTTAATACTAGTTCGATGGCTCGTCGAGCCTGTTGGAGCCAGGATAATTCAATATTTTAATATTTAAAATAATGTATACTTTAAAACTAAATAATAAGTTAAGGAGGTGTTTGTGGTTAGCATATTTCATTAGGTAAGCAATGGTTGAAGGTTTGAATCCTAGCTTACGCAGCTTGTTTTTTCGTTTAAATTCAGTATTTCGAGCCGAGCTCAAGCTTTTTAGTTTTCTCAAGCTCAAGCTCAAGCCAACCTAAGCTCGAGCTTGGCTCGGCTCATTTACACCCCTAATCCATTTTAAACTATAATGCATCCCTATCAACCAACTAGGTTAGAGACTCAAGTCCATCTCTAACCCTTTGGCACATTTTATGACACATCTAGAATCCTAAGCAAGGTTCACTTGAGATCCATTGACCATGACTCTCAAATTGACTCTTAGAGTTCCCCCTAGAGCTCTTAACCCTAGCCGCCTTCCTAGGTGACTCATCTATTATGGCTAGACCATAGCAGTGCCCCATTTTACCTCACTCAAAACACTTGATATGGTTCTTCCCGCTCTTCTCGATAGAGGCAATTGAGAGTTGTGCTTCCAAGACTTCTTCTTCACTTATCTTTAACTCTTCTTCCTTCCTTGAAGATGTGGAAAATTTCACTTCTTCCTTCGAAGATGTGGATGATTCCACTTCTTCCTTCTCTTCGGATGTTGAGCATGTTTCAACATCCGATTGGTCCTTATCCTTTTCTTGGACCAATAAGCCATTCTCCTTGAGTGCCTCCACTTGTTAGATTTGTGTAGGATTTTCATGAAGAGCAATCACTTTACTCCATAGCTCATAAGCACACTTATACTCACCTACACAAGATAACACATTAAGAAGAGATAAATTTATCAAAAATTTTGTTACCTCCTTGTCCACTTCCAATTGTTACCTTTTCTCCTCACTCCAATATCTTGGCCGGAGACACTTCCCCTTCTTGTCCGTTGGAGCTTCGAAGAGTTCTTCCAATGTGATCTAATGGTTCCAATCTATTTGAAACTATGTCTCCAATCACTTCCTCCAATACTTGAAATCTCCTTTCTCGTAGGAGGTGGAATTCAGATGTCTCATACTAGTGCTCCTTCCAACTCCATTGTGATACCACTTGTTGGTATCGGATGATTTTCAAAAATTATTACCTTTTTCCTCTAGTGCTTGCTCCTTTCGATGGTTAGTCTTTCAAGAGTGCTCCTGTTCTGATACTAATTATTGGGACCTTAATCACTGGCTATAGGGAGGTGAATAGACGGTCACCTACTTCGTTCACTTTCCTATACTTGTTAGCGCAGTAGAAATATACACAACGAAATATAAAAGCTAACCCTAGAGACAAGAAGAAAGAAAACAAATCTTAACACATTTATTTATGTGATTCAGAGATGATCCTCCTACTCCATGATTGCCCGTAAGGTGGATGATCCCTCAATTCATTGGTGGATTAGTCCCCGAAACTCTAGCTAGCTCAATCCTCTTTGTCAGTGAAGAAATCTCACCACAAACTCGATCAAGAACTCTTGGATTGCTTTGACCTTTAGAAACTCTATTAGGGGTTAACCACCTCTAATTTGGTCACCAAAGCCAGCCAATCCAAGTTCTATTATATAAAGCTTGAGAGGAAACACTCAAATTGTGTTTCTGCCACCAGTCGATTGTTGATAACCATGATTTTACTGTATTATTTTGATTCATATATGCATGGTTTGATGTTGATTTCATAGGTTAAAATCATGGTTACATCACATTTTGTGCATTGTGTGTATTTTTTGACTTAATTGTAAATTACTTTATTTTTATATTATTTGATGCTAATATTTGATTCTTATTTTGTAGGCATCAAAGGATCTTGGATTTGGATCTATTTGGACCGAAATTGGGCTCGAATCGGAGTTCATCTAGCCATTGATCAAGCTGAATTAATCTGGGCCGTTCACTGAAGACTGTGCAGATTTGGACCATCCAGTGATGATCTGATCGATCCGACCTACGGGAGGGTAGATCCAGACCCTAGATCAACATCAGTACTTTCGGATCAGATTTTGGATGAAATTTCACCGTTGATTTAGCCCGGAATCAATCTCAGCCGTCCGATCAGATCCAAATCTGATTTAAATGAGAAGCTACAGTACCATTCTCCGTCGTCGACTCCTCCGCTCACAGCGCCGCGTCCCACGAGATTCCCAGTGGATTCCGACCACCATTCCTTCTCCGATCATCCTCCCGAGTTTCTACCTTGGTGGAAGACTTCTTAGCAGCTCATCTCGATCATCTGGAGCACCGGCGAGTGTTCTCTCTGGCGAAAAATCTGCTCACGGTGACTTCTCTATTTTCGCCAGATTTGGAGGTGGTCTTCCAAATCTGCGCTCCGATTCCCATCAGTGACGCTTGGAGGTGGTCCACCGGCGTTATTGAGCTTCATCCGATGCCCATCTGCAATCCACGACTTCCATCCAGATTCAGAGAGCTCCGGTAGTAGATTTCCAGCATTTTCGGCATTTTCTTGGGTTCGGGTTGTTTCCAACGTGTCGGGGGTGGTCCGTCGGCACTTGTGAGCATTCCTCGAATTGATTTGCAGCTTAGAATCTCCACTGAAGTCCGAAATTGGGTGGTTTCGATTTTGGTACTCTTGTGTGATGGCAAGAGTATGAAGTTTGTGAGTTGATTGTGAGAGGATTGGTTTTTATTTCATTCTAGTTCTTTTTCTTATTGTTCAACAGCTTAGAACAGATTTATTTTAATGGTTGTTATGTTTTAGCAAGTAGTTTAGCATTTCTTTATTTAATTGAAGCTTAGTTTAAGTCTTCTTTGAAGCTTGTTTAATTGATAAGTTGTAGGTAGGGGTGAGCATTCGGTCAAAACCGAACCGACCGAACCGAATAAACCGAAAATCGAATAAACCGAATTTCTTTTCAACCAACCGAATTGACCGAAGTTCCCTATGAAACCGAACCGACCGAATCGATAAAATATCGGTTAATTCGGGTTTCGACCGAATAGACCGAATTAACTGAATTTTAAAACTCTATTCGATTTTACCTTTAAAAATAAAGATTTTATTTAATTAATTATATTTTAAAATAAAAATTAATTAAAATAATATTCTTATTCGGTTTATTCGGTTTAACCGAATTACAAAATTCAAAACCGAAACCGAACTGAATTAATCTAAAACCGAACCGAATTTTTTAAAAAAAACCGAAAACCGAATTAACCGAACCGAATTTCTAAATTCGGTTGGTTTGGTTCAGTTAATTCAGTTTTTCCGAATTTTTGCTCACCCCTAGTTGTAGGTTTCAAATTAGGGTTTAAATCATGCTTTAGATTAGATTTATTTCTGTCTTGTAATTTCATATGTAGTTTAAGTGTGGTGATGATTAAATTATAATGTAGGGTGACAATGCATTATGGTTTGATTGTTGGCACACAAGTAGATTTCACTATTGCTTTAGATTAATTTCTTATTCGCTATGCTTTACTTTTGTTAGATTTAGATTCAAGCTTAAACCCCCCATTTATTTGCAAAACTCCCCAAATTCCATTTATATGTTTAAAACCCCAAAAATAGGAATAAAAATACAATCCTAAATTACATCATACTGTTGATTCCTCAAGAGCGATCCTGGGCTCGTTACTACAACGTTATTGTGAAATTAAGGGGTTCAGTGGAATATACATTTGTACAATTTGATTAACGGATGTGACAGATTCGCTACACCAAATTTTGGCACCATTGCCGGGGAAGACGTTAATATGCAATGTTTGGTAATTTTAGGATTGTTGTTTGATTGTTTTCATGATTATATATCCATGTGTTGATTTTATTTGTTCCTGAGTCTTCTAATTTTATTTGCTAGTTGTTGTGTAAGAACAGGAAATTCTATTTGACCATGGATCCATATCAGTATTTTGGAGATTAGAGGGAGAGACAGTACTACCTACCTATGGAGCAGCGGAATAGGTATGAGGAAGTACAAGAAAAATTTACAGAGTCAGTTTGGAAATGCAATGAAGTTATGCATCAAATGAGTGAGTATCAAGAGCAATAATTTGCAAGGATACAGAATATTCAGAGTCAGTTAGATCAGATTGCATCATCCATTAATCAGTTACAAAAACAAAGAGCTAGTGAGGAGATGGATTGTGGAGCTCTTGTCAGGCCTGACGCTACTTCTATTTCTTCACAACAATTTTCTAGTTTTATTTGTGATGATGATGTAGTTGTTAAAATTTCTGATTCTACTGATACTGTTGCTTTAAATGTTGTTGAAGATGCAGGTATTGTTGCAGAAGATGATATAAGTGTAGGGGAGTGCTTACTGGAAGCATTACCTCAAGAATCACCAAGAATGGAGGATGTAAGTGTAGGGACTTGTGCTATGGAGCCAAGCACCCAAGAATCACTACATGAAGTTGAACATTCACCAGAACTAGAGTCTGAGCATTTTCTTGATGAAAATGAGGTAACAATCACTACTCCAGGTACCTTTCAACACGATAAGGTGAGTATTTTGTGTAATTTTTCAGAAAATTTAATAGAGGTACCATGCATTGATTTTATTAGTTGTGATTTATTTCTTGATATATATTTTACCAACACTAATATTCTCCTATTTTCTTTTTACCCCACATGCGTGTGGGAGGTGTTTTCTTTGATTGATGTTGTAGGAGAAATTAAGCTTCCGGAGTGGGTATTAAAACTGAACCGCCTCCGTCCTCCAGAAAAAAACTTTGAAGGGAAAAAGGATTAATAAGAAGAATTTAAGTGGAACCATGATTACTCCACTTCCGGGGTGGCTACTACTTCTAAACCTTCTTCAACCACCGGGAATTAAAGGGGAGTTAGTTCCAATTTTGCCTTCTCTTGCATTTTGAGTCATGCTTTGTGTTTAGTTTTTTCTCTAATAAATTCTTTATACGTTCTTTAGTTCCATACTTTGCAATTTGCATTTTATTTTCATACTTTGCATTTAGTTAGGTTTACATAGCATTTCATTTGAATAAATTCTTCATGGGAATTTCTAAGTAATAGTTTTAAGATGGTAAAAGCTTCTTAAATTTGACCATCAATTTTAGGTCATTTAACATGATTGGATGCTTTTCTCACATGATATTGGTTAATTTGGTGGTGGATTCCAATTTGATTGATTGAGCTTGATTGAATATTACCTAGTGAGGACCACCACAAGCCTAAACTCTATTACTTTCTTTGTGTGACATGCACTCATAGCAATTGAACTCTAGAACTTGCTTGGTTTCTTTTCAAAGGCACAATATCATATGTATGCATGAAAAGGAAGGATGTTTGTCATTCTTGTTTCATCATAAATTCTAATTTCTTTTTCCACAATTTTCTTGAGACATTCTCATCTAGCATTCTAAATCTTAATTCTCTTTGCTTGTCGTACTTCTTTTATTTCATTAGAAGTTTTGGTTGAATTCTTGATGAGTTGGATTGACTAGATGAACAAAGATTGAAGTGTGGGGGAGGTGTTGAGAAGGAGTTTGGAAAATATGAAGGAATGAATGGTATTCTTGCATCATTCACCTCTACAAATTTAAAATCCAATTACTGAAAAGATGAAGCAGTGAGGACCATTGACATTAAAAGAAGGCTGATGCTAGATGAAGAAGTAGAAATTGAAGTGCAGGGCTGAAAAGTTTGTATCAGTTTTGTATCAAAAGTAGAATGCAATTTCCAAATGAGTGGAAGCTTAGTTGGAATTGGGGAAGATGCTGAAATAAATGGTATGCTATCTTGTATGACATTTGCAAGATAAGAAAAGGATGAATTCAGGGATTTATCTGGACACAAAACAATGAAGGAACAGGGAGCTTTAAGTAGCCACTGGAATGTGATTTAAATGGATTAAAATTCGGAATTCAATGAGTGGTTATTATTTCATCAACTAAGCATTCGAATGGAGTGTCAATTACTCTGAAAAGTTGAGGGAGAGGGTAGCATTTGGAACTTAAAACAGTGAGGTTAAAATACTGAAAACAGAATTCTGCACTGAGCAAAAATCAGCCTATTGGCTGTTTAGCTTTTGGAGCAATGTGCCAATTTGAATTTCAATGTGTTTGAGCTTGAAGAACTGAATGATATGCTGTATTGTTCTGAGTTCTTGCTGTTTTAGAGATTGTAGAAGTGCTGACATTTTCAAGAATTGCAGAAACATTCAATGAGTTACATTTGAAATCATGCACTTGGAATACAAGTAGAAGTTGCAATTTGTTGTGTCTACTTCAGAGATGAGTTACACCAAGCTAGAATTGTTCAAACTTGGAAATCTTTGGAGAAGGAACCAATATCTTGGAATCTGAACTTCTTGGGAGATTGTTGCACTTTGGAAGTTTGAAGATTGATTAGATACTTATCAACTCGAATTTCTATTGGCTATTAAGAAATGCATTTGGTTTTGTTGTTGAATTCTCTTTAAGAGTGATGTAATAGAAGTTGGATCTAGAGAATGGTTTGGGCAGGAAATTTTCAGAAATCAGAAATTACTGTCAGTAACAATTATGGAACTTAAAGTCTGAACAATTCCTTAAGAAGTAGCAGATGGAGTTGAAAAAGGTTGACTATTTTCAGAATCGTTGTTGTGATGACAGTAGATTCTGAAGTATGAAAATTAAGTCTGAAAAAGGCTGGAAATTCCAGGATTGAGCTGATTTCTGAAACTAAAAAACAACAGTGCATGCCTTTGGAAATTCTGCAATTGGAATAAGTATCAAGTCTGAATTTATAGTGATTTGGATCTTAAATATAGTGTGCCAAGTTTTGTTGTAAGTTTCTGGAATTGATGAAGTGCAGAAAGACAATGGTTACAACAACAGCTAATATATTTTGAAACTGTGCAACAGAATTGTAAATTTGGTGCCAATATATTTATGTAATTTTTGGATAGTAGCAATCTGAATTTGAACTTCTAGCATTCCAGAGTCAAATGATACCCTCATCCTAGCTGGATTCTATTTGATTTGAGCTGAAGCCACCTTAAAATCTCAATGCTGAAACTTATAATGCAGAATCAAAATGTAATGCTGAAGCTTAAAATTACAGAATTCTAAATTCAGAATTTGACAGGAGATCAGGAATCAGATCAAACTGGAATGTTTTTCTGCAGAGTAGAAGTAAACTGAGTTTAAGAAAAGAGCTTGAGAAGAAGATTAGTTGAATTCAAATCATCTCTGGGATTGCTACAAATTATGTGGTTTTAAATAGACTTTGTTTCAGTTCTTTACTTAAGCAGGAAGAATGCAACTTTTAAGATGTTTAGACAACAAGTTAATTTACAGCAAATGTGCAGGGGGATGGAATTAAGAGATGTAAAAAACCTTTGGTTGATTCTTAAATTGAAACGGATGTAGGCAACTGACCTATTCTGGATTGATGCATAACTAAAGTCTGTGAAATAGCTTGTGTTACTTAAACAAGGTATAAGAAGTATTAGATTGCATGGAAATATGTAGCTGAATATGAAACAGGAGTTTGAATCTGATATAGATGCAGTAACTAGAAGCTGGAAATGTCTATGGTTCTGGTTGAAAATTTTCAATAGGAAACTTTTAGATTGAGCAACTCCACTAGCTTCAACTCATCAACTCCACTGCTAAAGGCAACAAGCATCTGATCAGTGAATAACCAGCATGTTTGTGATATTGAAATCTGTAGCAGCAGATTGCATTATCTATTTTCAGAATCCAACAGAACTTTCTAACATTTCTGCAAATCTGACTGTGGTGTTTGAATTTATGATGGTGAACCTATTGGAAATAAATGTCCATGTTAAATATGCCATGCAGAAGGATAGAAGTTGAGTTTAGTAACACAAAGGTTGAGTATTAAGTTGAGGGCACATTGTATCAAGGTTATTGGATAGCTATCCAATTGAAGAATAGTTTGGTTTAATCTTTTGTTTACTCATTGACAAATGGTGTTCAAGTTTCAATAGCCCAAAATCTAGAAATTCATTTCTTCTTGCTGATCTTGATCAGCAGTCAAGATGTTTTCGTATAGAGTGGTTGCAATTGCCATGAGTTCACACTTCAAATTGTATCATTGGTGAAAATGCAGAATTTTGTCCTGCAGTATATCAGAGAATGGACCAAGTGAAGCTCTTCTAGGTGTAGAAACAAATGGTATTCTTGCTTCCAACATCTACAAACTCCATATTAGAATTTCGGAGCTGAGAATTACTGAAATAATGCAAGGAAATTCAGTAACAGAACTGAATTTTGTAGCTATTGAAATCTGACATTGGGAAGTATGATTCAGAATTTTTCCAAGCTGAATTCTGTGAACAAGACTGCTATAGGTATTTAAGGAAGCTTGATTTGGTTGAAACTTAACTCCTGAACTGAAGTATCCAGCAAAGATAATTTCTGTTGCTGCTGGGCATAGAATCTGTTTGGATTTGAAATCTGATATCAGAGATGGACCAAGCTGCTGGATTTGAAAAGAGCAGAATGCTAGGAAGTGCACAGCATAGGCTAAAAATAGAATTCAGAATTGAGTAAATTTTTGCTATTAAGTTCTTTAAACCTTATTGTACTTGAGTGCTATTATGTGCTGTAATTTCAGAATTGGGTTCTGGAGTTCTGTTTAAATGAATCAAAAATCTGTTTCTATTCTTGCAGTACTGAAATTCTTAAGGGAGCTTGGTTTGTTTCATTTCAGATTTCTGAAATTTATTCTTTGAAGTTTTGAAACAAAAGTGCAAGAGGGCTATTTTTCTGAATATTATTGTGAATCTGATTCTGAAATTGTTTAACCGAACAATATTGCAGAAGAGGTGAGTTCAATTGAATGTGAATAAAGTGTTGGCAGAATTTTGCTGATTTTGCAGAAACACTGGAATGCAACAGGCAGTGCAGGTAGTTGATGATAAGGAAGTTTTTGGTGTTTCACATCAGTGATAAGAGCATAATTTGAAAAATACCTAAAGTGATACATTAATATGAGCTTATTTCTTCAAGCCTTCAACAGAATTACATTGAATTTAATTGCTGAAACTCAGGATCCGATACTTTGCAGAATTAGTTTTGATGCTGAAATACAGAAACTTAATGGAAACTGAATTAAGGAATATGTTTGTTGATTGTAACTAAATTCCAGAACCCAGAATTCAGTTTTGTTGTGTGCTAAGATTTCTTTTGCAAACATCAGGGCAAATATCAGATTTGAGGTTGAGTCTAAATGCACATCAAAATTTTTAATTTCTGAAAGTGAGAGTTGCTGGTTTTGGATTTGGAATTGGTAAAGGCTGAAATGTTGAATATCAAAGCTGTATCACTTTGGAGATTTTGTTTTGTTAGAGCTAAAACTAATTGTATTCAAGCTTGAAGTGATCGAAATCTTTTTCAAGTGGTGGAGTTGCAAATCAATTTCTATTAAAGCTAGTTACAGCTGATCTGGGAAATTCTGTTAAACATAGATGGAATATGGCAAGATCTTGTTGTTGGATCGTGAAACGTCGATAGACGGGGGTGAATATCGATTCGAAAAATAACGAGTATAAACGCAGCGAAATAAAAATTGGACACAATGAATTTTACTTCGTTCGGAGCCTGTGACGACTCCTACTCGAAGGCTCGTACTCCGTGAGTACTTTCGTTGGGCAATTACTAGCAGTTCAAAAATGATTACAATTTATGGTACAGTAATGCTAGCAAAATAACGAAAATACCGACAAGAATTAAGAACAGAGAAGGAGTATATCGTCGGATCTTCGTTAGCGTCGCAGAAGCGCAGAGCAGTAGAGCAGGCAGTCTGAGAGTTCTGAGTTGATTCTGATCTCTGCCTCCGCCCCATCTTTTATATGAAGCTCGGGGCACCCTGGATCCCTTCCAGGCGCCCTGGTGAGAGTGGCAAGTCCAACCAGTGAGCTCCAAGTGGTGACGCGCGGTCAGGATATTTTTTGCCTCCAGGATGCCCGGGTGCCTCCCGGGCGCCCGGACCACCTTTTTCCAGCGAACAACTTTCCTGCAAAACAAGGTTAGTCTGAGACAAAATAGATCCTGCAAAACAAAGTGTTAGCATAATTAAAGTTCAACAAAGTAATAACAAAGAGTATGACTTAGATTCCGTCTTTCCGAGACCGGAATCTAGTCACGATCTTGACTTAGATATCCGAAATGGATCTAAGCCGGATCGACGCCTAATGTTCCCTTCCCGGGAACGCGTCCTCGCAGTCACTCCCCTCTGGTGACTTACCTCACTTACCTGCCAGACGTCCGGTCAACCCTTCGACCCGTCTGGACTTCTCGCCAGCTATCCGGTCAGCCCATTGACCTAGCTGGACTTCTCGCCAAGCGTCCGGTCAGCCCGTCGACCCGCTTGGACTTCTCGCCAGCTATCCGGTCAGCCCGTCGACCTAGCTGGGCTTCGTGCCAGACATCCGGTCAGCCCGTCGACCTGTCTGGACTTCTCCTGCACACTCGATCAGAGTGTTAGACAACAACAAGTTAACTTAACCTGATTTATCATTCATCAAAACCTGGGTTAAATCGTTAGTGCAAACTGCACCAACAATCTCCCCCTTTTTGATGAAATGACAACCTGGTTAAGTTAGTGTAAACATATGCATAAAACAACATGCATTTAATGTGGTTTTTAAGTTAGTTTGTATTTTCAAATGGGTTTAGCTAACTTAACCACCTAACCCTCCCCCTTTGGCATTCATCAAAAATAAGCATTGATTAAGTAAACATAGATTTTTGAAATGTCAAGATAAGCAGATAAAGAGAAAGAATGTCATGATAATCTAGGGGAGTTTAAATTTTTGAAAAACTTGTTTAAAGCATTAGCTTTTAGCTTTTAGAAAAACAACTTTCAAACATAAGTGTATAAGTTCTAAATTTCAAGATCAAGTTTTAAATTTTCAAAACACGTTTCAACTTTGAAACGCTTTTCAAACATAAGTTTTCAAAATCAAAATTCCAAAACTAAGTTTGAAAAATCCAGTTTTCAAAACTGATTGAAATTAATTTTTCAACACTAAGTTTGTAAAAGATTCAATTTTCAAAATTAAGGAAAATGATTTTGAGAAGCTTAGTTTGTAAACTTAAGTTTGAAAAATCTAATTTCCACAATTTTCAATAATAAAGCAATTTTTAAAACTAATTTTTGTAAAATTTTAACTTTCAAATCAAATTGTCAAAATTAAGTAAAATCTAATTTTTCAGAACTGGATTCAGGACAATTTTCAAAGTGAAGTTAAACATTAAGAAAAATGATTTTGAACTTTACTTTTAGTTTTCAAAAATAATTTTGTAGAATTCTTTTTCCAAAATCAAAATTTCAAAGTTCAAAAGTACTAGTTTTGTAGCAACCCCCCCCCTTTCTTACCACTACTCTCTAAGGGAGGTTGTTACCTAACTATAACTTCATTCCTAGTGGCACTGACTCTATAATTAGAGTCAGGTAGATTTTATCACGGTTTAGAGGAATTCCTACCGAAAAATTTCGGCAGAGTCTCCCCTGTACCGGTGACCAAATCCATAATACAAACAATCTATACTCAGCCACAGGCGGCTGGAACATATATTTTCTTCACAACCACGCATTAATAAATCATATTCTAATCAAAAACTAAACTAGCAATAAGAATTAAACTCAAAACTCTCAGAACAAAGCATAACAAACTACAATGCACTTCAAAATCAAGCATAAACTCATGGTTTCATAATGGAAATAAGGAAAATGAACTAGACATAAACTCTAAATGAATAAATCTTGCTAGTCCCCTCTGGATCCCTCCATAGTTCAGCCACCACACACATCCATCATCACCACCACCCTGTCGCCTCCCTTCATATCTTAGCTTTTCCTTTATCTGCAGTAGGAGGAAAAAGAAAAAGTATCTATAAGCGAAAACGCTTAGTAAGTACTAATCTATCTCACAAAACTCGAAATGCATAAATAAAATGCATAAGTGCTGAAACTGAAATAATAATAAAGCTATCTGCATGTGCTCATGGTATACAGAAAATGAACAGAATACAAATCATACTCAGTATCAAGCAGAATAACGAGAACTAACAATGTAAACTTAGAATCAAAGAAACTAACCATTCTTATTTATTCTAAGCTTGGAACTTATTTCATTTCTTGTATCCTTGTGTTAGAAATTAATCTTTTAATTTCTATCCTTTACTTTCTTCTTCTTTCTTTCTTTCTTAACTTTTCTTTTCTTTGGTTTTCTTTTCTGGGGCCCAGGCCTAGTACCAACTCATGCGCGTTCCCTAATAGGTTGGGGTTGCGAGCCACCAATCCTAAAAGAGCAGACCTCGGTCTACCAGGGCCAAGACCTCGGAAATGGTCACCTGGATTTGTTTAACGACAAGCTCTTGGATGTCGGGTACTAGCCTCTTGCTTGACTTACTTGTTATCTTTCTTATTCTTTTATCTTCCTTATTATCTTTTATTAAAGATTGTGGGAGTCCTTTAGATATACTTAATAAGTATAGGTGTATACTCAACTAACCATGCTATATAACAGAATAAAACAAATAACTTAAAGCTTACTGATCATGCTACAAGCTAACTAAAGAAAGCAATTTAAAGCCTTTGAATCATACGGTGAAAACATGGCAAAGGATGCTGTTTTAGTACTTCTAAACATGCTGTAAAATCAAGCATGGAATGATTCTAATCATGCTATAAATAAAGCAAAAGAAAGCTAATTCAAACTTGCTAATCATGCTACAAAATAGAGCAAAAAGGAAGCTAATTTTGGACTTCCTAAACATGCTGTAAAATAGGGCAAAAATGCTACTTTAGGGATTCTAATCATGTTATAAAGCATAGACAAAGAATACTACTTTAGGGCTTCTCAAGCATGCTGTAAAATAGACAAAGGATGCTACCTTTAAGGCCTTTAAACATGCTATACAAAATAAGGTAACATGCTACTTTAACTATGTACAACATGACCTTAAAGCAAGGAAATTCATGTACAACATACAACTCAAAGCATTCAACAGCAAGCCAAGACAATGCATCCTTAAGCGAACTCATGGCAGCGACATGGGATAACTATAATGATCTGTTCGGTATGATCCTAAACAGGGCAGCAAGGAATCAACCGAAACTCCACTGTGCACGGCCAAAATCCCTAGCAATAATTAAGGATAGAATGCATACAATTCTACTTGGCACTAGAATCATACTACATGCTCAACTAACCTAAACGAAACCTTGATTTCCCTGTGAAGCTCACGGCAGAATACCCAAAAGAAAGCCAAAGTCCCCCAATTCTTTCCACATAGAACTCACGGCAGATTCAAACACAAGGAGAACCAAGACCTCAAACAAGGGATGTTCGGTCTGCTGCAATTGGAGCATGTCCATTCCCAAAACTCAAAACTCTACTGCAATTAGGTATAACCGTTCGGCTTGACAAACAGAGCAAGGAAGGAAAACCCTAGCATAAAGTTCTACTCGGCACTATGAAAACCGGAAGCAAAGAAATCAAATCGAAGCCCGGAGCAACTCCTACCGCAGGTGAGTAGTACTTACCGCCGGTTCTTGGACTTACAACCGAAGGAGAGGAAGGTCTAGGGTTCCAAAGCTTGAAACTTTTGACTTCTTCTTGTGCCCGCGCGCTCCCCTTGACGAGAGAAGTTCGGCTTCGTGAAGAATCCGTGGAGGAGAGAGCTCGCCGGTCGCCGGAATCGCCTAGGTTTGAGCTGCGATTTTCGCCCGAGGAGAGGAGACGCCGTCGCGAGGGAGGAGAGAAAATGTTTAGGTTTTCTAAAATCCCAAAACTTATTTCCCTTTTATAAGTAATCGGATATAACTCAACTATACTATAACCTTATTTAATTCTATTTGAGATTAACATAAATCTCTTATCCCAGCTGGTCAAGCCGGTTTGGCTTGGTTTGGTCCGACCCGAGGTCGCGGGTTCGAACCCCTTCTCCAACGCTTTTTGCTTAAACTTCTTTGGTTTTGTAAAAATACTAAACGACCTCCAAAAATTACGTAAAAATACTCTAAAAATTCCTAAAAATCTCTAGAATATTTTAAAGGCATTTCCAAATACTTTTATGGCCCTTTAGAACTTGAAATGAGAAAAATTGGGTCGTTACAAGTTTCAAAACCATGGTTTAAAATACTAGAAAAGTTCAGTTTTCAAGGACTAAGTAAAAAGGATAAAAAGTTTGTGATTTAAAACAAACAATTGTGAGTTGATTTAAAAAAATTTTCACAATTTTAAACAGGTTGATTTTGAAAAATGATTTTTAAACTTTGATTTTCAAAATTAAGTTTAAAATTCGATTTGAAAAAATGAATTAGTTTTATTTCTCCCCCTGAACCTGACATAAAATTTTGAAAATATTTGCTAATATATTTAAAGTAGAAAAAAAATTGAGGTAGAATTTTCTAGAGAGATTTTAAAGAGAAGATTAAAAAATAGCACTTAAGGAGATAATTAAAAAATAAACCTCCCCCTGAATTTGATACTCCTTTAATTTATTAATCCTCCTTATTTATTACTCCCCCTTAATATAAAATTTTACAACCGTAACATATTTTCGTACCTAAGTGTTTTAGGCGATTGTATAATTATCTTTATAAAATTGTTCATTTAAATTTGACTAAACGTAATTAACGTTAGATTTAGTTGAAATAAGTTAACCTTTAGTGTAATGTTAAGTAAGATAAGTTGTTATTAATTCAATAATTAATCAATATTAATAATTTATTGATTAAATTTTACTTGATTCAATAATTTAATATAATCTAAATTTTGTATTAATTGATGAAGGTGTTAGTTATAATTTAACTTTTCATTTACTTCCTTTTAAGTTGGATTAACTTAGTTTAAAGTTGGTAGTAATTTGAGGTTAAACTCGTTATTAAACAAGGTTAAGTAAGGTTCAATTTAAGTCAAACTTTAATTATGTTTTAATAAAAATAATTAATATTTTAAAGGTTGATTAAAAAAAATGACTTAGAGTAATTTTAATATTTTTACTAAGGTTAAACCTAGGTGCTAATCAAATCAAGCATAGTTCTCAAATAAAGTTAAACTTAAATAGTTAAGTTCTACTTATTAATTATATAATTAAGTTTAAAGTTAAAGTTAACGGAATTTAAGTTTTTAAGTTAGGTGTCTAAGTTTTAAATGAATTTAAAAGAATTATTATTATTATTATTTTTAAGGGATTTCTAACAAGATTTTAAAATGATTTTTATAATTATTTAATGGCAATACGTTCAATTCAGTTTTGATTTTAGATTTAAATTAATATCAGTGATTAATTTAGGTTTAAGATTTAAGTTTAAGTTCAATTTTTAAATTTTAATTGTAATTAAGTTTTAATTTAAGTTTTAATTTTCAGTTAGGTTAAATTAAGTTGAAAAGTAATGTTTAAATTAAGTTTTAATTTAAGATTAAAATAATGTTTTAGGGAAAAAAATTTAAAATCTAAATAATAATTTTTAAAGTTTAAATAAGCAATAAGAATAATTTTTTGTAAGTTAACAACATTTTATCAAACTGAACAATAATCTTAAGAAGAATTTTTCAAAATGATTTATTAAAGATTTAATTTTTTTAAAAGATTTTTTTTATTTTTTTTTTTTACTGATTTTTGAAAGAGTTTAAAAAGTAATTTTAAAATAATTTTTAAAATGGTTTAAAATAGTTTTTAAAAGAGTTTTTAAAATAATTTTTAAAATAATTTTTAAAATAACTTTTAAAATTTTTAAAATAATTTTTAAATATTTTTAAAATGTTTTAAAAGAATTTTTTAAAATACTTTTCAAAATAGTTTTAAAAGAATTTTGAAGATAATTTTAAAATAAATTTTAAGTTTAGAATAAAGATTTTAAAGTTAAATATAAAATTTTAAAAGTTAAATTTTTAAGTTAAATAATTTTTAGGTTAAAATAAATTTTTAATTTAAAATAATTTTTAGGTTAAAATAAATATTTAAGTTGAAATAATAAATTTTTAAGTTAAAATAGTTTTTAGGTTAAAATAAAATTTTCATTTAATATAATTTTTAGGTGAAAATAAATTTTTAATTTAAAATAATAAATTTTTAAGTTAAAATAATTTTTAAGTTAAAAAAATTTAATTTTTAAAATATATTTTTTTTTAAAATTAATTTTAATTTAATTTAATTTAAAATTCAAATTTTAATTTTAATTAATTTTAATTTAATTTGAAATTCGAAATTTAATTTTAATTTGAAATTCAAAATTTAATTTTAATTAATTTTAATTTAATTTGAAATTCGAAATTTAATTTTAATTAATTTTAATTTAATTTGAAATTCGAAATTTAATTTTAATTTGAAATTCAAAATTTAATTTTAATTAATTTTAATTTAATTTGAAATTCGAAATTTAATTTTAATTAATTTTAATTTAATTTGAAATTCGAAATTTAATTTTAATTTGAAATTCAAACTTTAATTTTAATTTAATTTGAAATTCTAAATTTAATTTTAATTTGAAATTCGAAATTTAATTTTAATTTGAAATTTAAAATTTAATTTTAATTAATTTTAATTTAGTTTGAAAATTAATTAATTTAATCCTTAATCATCTCACCCGATCTAGATTATCAATCAGGGAATCCTATAATTTTGTGAGATGAATTAGATTTAATTACAGAGTTTGGTTTAACTTGTGTTAGATTCAGGTTTAGCTTTGGTCTCAACAAATAGACATTCTTCGGATAAACTTCTAAGCTTGGTGAGTCACTTGGACGTCATTAGAAGTAACCAAATGCACGGAGCTTGGTACTAAACCTTGGTCTAACTAGTTATGATCCATTTAAAGGTAGCTTCGGTCGGTTCCACTTGGCCAAATGCACCAGATTGAAGTCATATCTTTCTAGACATGCGATGCCCAAGCTTCCCCAACGTACTATCATCAAAAAACTTCACCAGTACTATGATTCAAGTTAAACTTGAACCCTCTTTAACTAGTCCTAATTACCCTGTCGGGTAGGTTGGTTTTGGTTAGCATTTCCTAGACTGAATTTATCTTGGTTTTGGTTAGCATTTCCTAGACTGAATTTATCTTGATTATTAAATATTTTATCAGGGTATTTATTGATTTTATCCATTTTCTCATTTTTAGCATTTAAATTCAAGTTTATTTTAATGTTTGACTTATTTATGTCTAAATGCTCACCTAATTTTAAATTTTCTGAATTAATTAAATTATTTAAATTGATTTGGTCATTGTTCTGTTTGACCAAGTCAAGGTTGATGCCAAATTGATCAGAGTCTTGATTGACTTGATCAGAGTCTAGATTATTTTGTGATTTTGAATTTAAAACATTTAAATCTAGATTATCATGCACCATACTTGGACTAATTTCATACTTATCATCATGCTGATTATTTAAACCACTATTAGCAGGGGTATTTTGATAAATATTACTAACCTTGAGCGCAACCCCTAATTCAGTAGGATTCTCCGTTGGATTTGAATCGAGTCCATATTTGACTTTAACTTGATCTTCTAGCTCCATCGGCGTCTCGTGAAGCTTGATCAACTAGGTCCACAGCTCATATGCATTCATGTACTTTTCTAATCTGCATAAAATATTGTTAGGTAAAATATTACAAATAATGTTACTTACCTTTTTGTTCAGTTCCGAGTTTTGAGAAGGTTTCCTCAAAATTAGCATATAATCGATATCTACGCTTCCTAAGAAGCATTCCATTAATCGCTTCCAGTAGTTGAAGTCTTCATGATCGTATGGTAGTGGTTCGCAGGGGTTCCGTCCTTCTTGAAGAGTGATTATTCTTGCACACAGAGAAACAGAAAAAAATCCCAAGACTTGGTCTTGGATTAGCAGTGCTGAAAAAAATAATATTTCACTATTTTCGGAAAAAATAATAAAATATTATTAAAATATTAATAAAATATTTGAAAAAAAAATATTATTTCAAAATTTTGAAAATGTAATATTTTTTAAATACTAAATAATGGTGAAAAGATGGCGATGTATTTTTCAAAAACCGTTTTGGAGGGAAAAAATGAAAGGCGTAAGATTTTATTTAAAAGACAAACAATATCTAATTTTTTTTCTTTAAAACGACCCCCCTTTGCTTGATTGGTGGTTGCACCAAATCAGAGCGGTACCTGCTCTGATACCACTTGTTGGATCGTGAAACGTCGATAGAGGGGGGGTGAATATCGATTCGAAAAATAACGAGTATAAACGCAGCGGAATAAAAATTGGACACAATGAATTTTACTTCGTTCGGAGCCTGTGACGACTCCTACTCGAAGGCCCATACTCCGTGAGTCCTTTCGTTGGGCAATTACTAGCAGTTCGAAAATGATTACAATTTAAGGTACAGTAATGCTAGCAAAATAACGAAAATACCGACAAGAATTAAGAACATAGAAGGAGTATATCGTCGGATCTTCGTTAGCGTCGCAGGAGCGCAGAGCAGTAGAGCAGGCAGTCTGAGAGTTCTGAGTTGATTCTGATCTCTGCCTCCGCCCCATCTTTTATATGAAGCTTGGGGCGCCCTGGATCCCTTCCAGGCGCCCTGGTGAGACGTGGCAAGTCCAACTAGTGAGCTCCAAGTGGTGACGCGCGGTCAGGATATTTTTTGCCTCCAGGGCGCCCGGGTGCCTCCCGGGCGCCCGGACCTCCGGGCGCCCGGACCACCTTTTTCCAGCGAACAAATTTCCTGCAAAACAAGGTTAGACCGAGACAAAATAGATCCTGCAAAACAAAGTGTTAGCATAATTAAAGTTCAACAAAGTAATAACAAAGAGTATGACTTAGATTCCGTCTTTCCGAGACCGAAATCTAGTCACGATCTCGACTTAGATATCCGAAATGGATCTAAGCCGGATCGACGCCTAATGTTCCCTTCCCGGGAACGCGTCCTCGCAGTCACTCCCCTCCAGTGACTTACCTCACTTACCTGCCAGACGTCCGGTCAGCCCTTCGACCCGTCTGGACTTCTCGCCAGCTATCCGGTCAGCCCATTGACCTAGCTGGACTTCTCGCCAAGCGTCCGGTCAACCCGTCGACCCGCTTGGACTTCTCGCCAGCTATCCGGTCAGCCCGTCGACCTAGCTGGGCTTCATGCCAGACATCCGGTCAACCCGTCGACCTGTCTAGATTTCTCCTACACACTCGATCAGAGTGTTAGACAACAACAAGCTAACTTAACCTGATTTGTCATTCATCAAAACCTGGGTTAAATCGTTAGTGCAAACCGCACCAACACTTGTTTCTGGGAAGGTTTTAAAGAAACCAGTAAGTTTCAAGGTGGTTCCTGAAACTTTGTTCAAATTTAACTCAAATTCTGTTCAAAATTTTACTGAAATCTGCAGAAATCAGAAAACAGAATTTGGATTATAGCTTGAAGTTGTTGGAGCTATGTTGATTATAGCTGAATTCTCTAGGTATTAAATTCTGCAACATCTGCAGAAATGGAACTATGTTTGAATTTGTTGCTGAATTCTGTTCTTTACCTTGCCATTACTAAAGATTGCAGAATTCAGAATGCAATGGAGTGCTGGAGCTGAAATTTTAATCTTCTTTGACTCACAATTCTTGATGCTGGAATCTGTAGCGACAGATTATAGTAATCTGAATTCATTCACAGATTACAGCAGAACCTTGCATCTTTGTTTGTTTTGTTTAATTCTACGATTTGTTGCATTGTCCGAGACGGCCAAATTTTAAGTGTGGGGGAGGAAGTTCTTATTCACAAGATTGAAGTGAGATATTTGAGCTTTCAAGTGATGGAATGAAGTGGAAAAACAATGAAGTGAAAGAAAAAAAAATTGGTAAGAAAAGAGAGTATCAATTGTAGAGATAGAGTATCAAGATTCTTTGATTTCCATCAAATTGAAGGAGAGGTTAGCTTGATATGTTGAATTGGTAATGACAAATGGTATTCATCCCTTTTTACATCAAATTGGTCAACTCAACAAGTATATTCCTCCAATACTCTCATTCTCTCATTTTCTTCATTAATACCTTTTCTTTTGCTACTACATTCATGTCAATTGTTCTTCTTGCTTCCACTTCAATTCTTGTTGATAAAATCCTTTTGATTCATGTATGCTATGTTTTATAGTGGTGGAGAATTAGAAAATAAGCAAGCTTATGGTAGTGAAATGTTGTGAGTTGTATTGAGAGAGCTTCACTTATACACATGTTTGAGTGTGAGAGCTAGAATAGGTAAATCCTTTTTGAGATTGCATCTTGCTTAAGTTTTTCGATTGGATTGAAACTACCACACCTACTGATTAGTGTTTGTGTAACGACCCAAATTTCCTCATTTTGAGCCCCAAAAATAATTCAAAAATATTTTTAAATGCTATAAAAAAATTCTAGAGATTTTTAGAAATTTTTAGAGTATTTTTATGTAATTTTTGGAGTTCGTTTGGTATTTTTACCAAGAGGAAGAAGTTTAAAAAAATAATAATAAATAAATAAAAATAAAATTTGTTGAAACCGGGTTTTGAACCCAAGACCCCGGACCCGAACCCGGACGCAGCCAACCAACTGCGCCAGCGGGTTTTGTTAATTAAGGAAAGAATAAATTGTATATAAGTGGTAGTTGGTTTAATGAAAACCTAGTGATAAGAAAAGGGGACTTATTTTTCCTGAGACCCGGATCTCTTCCTCTCCTCTCTCGCGACGGTGCGACTTCTTCTCGGCGAAACCGTGGCAGCAAGCAAGCACGTCACCGGCGGCCGGCGAGCACTTCTCACCGTGGGATCTTCATAGATTTGAGGTCTCCTCGTCGAAGAGAGCTTGTGGGCACGAAGAGGAGTCGGATTGTTGAGTTCTCCGCAAGCCCTAGAAGCATTAGAAGCCTCCTTCTCGACTGTGAGTTCAAGAACGCGACGGTAAGTAGCTTCCTCACCTGCAGTAAGATAGCTCCGAAGCATATTTTGTATTCCTCTCCTGGTTTCCGAAGCTTTGCTTGAATTTTCTTGCTTTCTTGAATTTTGCCGTGAAGAATCTTGCTTTTTATTTGCTGCCGTGAACCTTAAAGAAAGAAGAGACAAATTGGTTTAGTAAGCATGAAGAACAGATTTCGGATTCCTGTGTTGGGCAAGGAACGAGGAAGAGTTTAGTTTCCTTTAAAGCAGGTAGTTTGATTTTGTAGAATGGTATGTTATGATACAATACATGAAGAACAGCCATATTTTCCTAGGTTTTCAGTAGCAAATCTTTGTTTGGTTGCAAGGTGTGTGCAATGGCACAATGTTGGTGAATATGCTGTCAGATACTTGATTGTAGTTTAGTCCTTAAAGCATGTAATTAAATGTACTGCAGATTTATGCAATTGATATGGAATTTGTGATGTGTTCAAGATTGCTAGTGCAGGTTTTGTTGGGAATTAAGTCTTAATTAGGATGTTATTGCTTCTCCCTGTCGAATTTGCAACTGTTGTACCGATTTTGATAGATTAAGCTTGATTGATGATGCCTTTGTTCCTCTTTATGGCTTCTAGAATTTTTGTACAGATTATTGGTAGGTTAAGACTCAATGGTTGGAGGTTTTGTTCTTTTGAGAGCTTCCAAAATCTTGGACAGATTCTATCGGTGGATTTAGCTTGATGATTGGTATTTTGATGGAGATTTTAGAACTAAATCAGCGGATTAAGAAGAGTGAAGAGAGCCTAATTTTTCTTTTAGACAGGATTGAAGTGGTTTAAGATGTCTTCCGTTGGGTTTCATTTTTGGTTTCGACTGTGCTATTTCTGGACAGAATTGTAGTGTTCTAAATGAGCTATCCTTGTGTGTTTTTCCTCATATTTTGGCTGCTGTAAAGAATTGTTTAGATGGGCAAGAATAGTTATAATTCCGGGATTTTAGAAAGGTTTGGATGAAATTGGTTTGATGTAAGTTTGGGTTCTATATTTAGGAAGATAATTCCTGTACCGATTATTGAGGTTAGTTAAGTCTAAAGGTGAGAAGTATGTGGGTGATTTAGTTATGCAAGTAATAAGTTCAGAATAGAAGTTTAGTTTAGAAGATGAGAAAAGAGATTTACATGTTGATCAATGTAGATTTTATAAAGTATTAAGATGCAGATTTTGTTAAGCTTAGTATGCAGATCTTAGATAAGCTTAGTATGCAGATTTTAGATAAGCTTAATATGCAGATTTTAGTTAAGCTTAATATGCATGGTGTAATTTGTAGCTTAGTTTTTACTTGTTAACTCCATGAGCATGATTGGCTTTAAGATTAGTATTTTAACAAGCATGAACAGCCATATATTCTAGTGGAAGAATAAGAGCTCTATTAAATTCTTTTAGAAGTGTTAACAAGTATAAGATAGATAAAGAAAAGAAAGAAAAAGGCCAAGGCCTTAAGTAGATCTCAAAGTCAAGACTTTAGGGATTTTGGCACACAAGGTGCTTATTAAAATGCCAAGGCATTATATATTAGAAGTATTAAAAGATAACAAGTATTTTACTTTTATCAGTGGCACTGTACTGGACTCTCAGTTGTCCTTGGGTTGGGCTCCCATAGTCGTCCCTAGGTTCAGATAACCTAGTAGTAACGGCACGGCCGACGGTCGACGGTCGATGACCTGAGGGTCGCCAAATGGGTCGGGTCGTTACAAAAGTAAAAGCACAGTTTCCGGGCCCAAGAAGAAGTTGATTACTATTTTGAAGTATTATAAGTATAAGTTTTTGAACAAGCAAAATGAGTTTTACATAAACATAAAGTATTAAAGATTAAGTTTAAAACAAATGAAATAAGGTTCATATAGTTCTAAAAATCAGTAAGTTTAGTTCTTTATTCTACCATGTTTATCTAGTAGATGAGTAGTTTTTCATGTTTACCTATTAGATGAGTAGCATGATTAGCTATTAGAATTACATGAGTAGATTTCTTAGCTTTTCTTTGCTATTAGTTTGACATGAGTAGTTATGTTTATGCTTTATTTTCTTTTAGAGCATATAGTTTCTAGTTTTTCCGATATACATGCATATTTGTGTTTTTGTGAGTTAGATAGCGCTTACTAAGCAAATTTTGCTTATAGATTGCACTTCCTCTTACTGCAGATACAAGAAAGGAAAAGATATAGAAAGGAAGGCGACATGGAGGTGATTGAAGGATGTGTGATGCCAGGACTATGGAAGCATTGGGACTAGGAAGAAGTTTTCTTTTAGTTTCTATTGTCTTTTGCTATGTTAGAAGTATTTGAGATAGTACATGATATTTTGATGTGATTAGGACATAGTAAATGAATTGTGATATGGTGTGATAAGTTGTGGTGTTGTTTTCTTTATTTTGGATTTTTTATACTGCGTGGTTGATTTATATGTGTTCCAGCCGCTTGTGGCTGAGTATATATTGCATGTATTGTTGAATATGGTCACCGGTACAAGGGAGACTCTGCCGAAATTTTTCGGTAGGGTTTCCATGTGATTTTTAATTATACCGGTTAAGTAGAGTTAGTAGATAAGTATCGGTCATCCTTAGAGAGTAGTAGTAGTAAGAAGGGTGGTCGCTACAGTTGGTATCAGAGCAGTTTCCATTCTCCAGCATCACACATCAGCACCATCCTTGCCGTCTTCAAGTAAGAAAGTATTTAAGTTTTCCTTTTTATGCTTTCTTTATTATTTGTAGTATAGAGTATCTGCTTATATGCGCTTAAGTAAGAAGAAAATCCTTGTTTTATTTTTTCTATGTTTTGATACATATGCTTAGAAAGAATCGAGACAATTTTAGTTTTGTTTCTCTTATGTTCATATACATAAGTTTGTTTAGAAAGGATAGAGAAGATGTTAAGTATTATTCTTGGCATAGTTAGATGTTAAGATAGAGGACAAGACAGTGGGGAGTCAGAAACCCCAGTTAAGTAATTAGAACTAGAAGGACAATGATAACAAGAAAGACCCAAGCAGGAAGACATTCGGGTAGTCTGCGAATACCCAAAGGTATTTCTAGAAGAGCTACCTGGACTACCTTTCAACAGAGAAGTAGAGTTTGGAATTGAGTCGTTTCCTGACACCAGCCTAATTTCAAAAGCTCTGTATCGAATTTTTCTAGCAGAGCTAAGAGAGTTACAAGAATAATTTTAGGAGCTACTTGACAAGGGTTTTATCCGCCCTAGTCATTCACCCCGGAGAGCTCCAGAGTTGTTCAGTAGGAAGAAAGACATATCTATGCGGATATGCATAGATTTTAGAGCACTGAGCAAAGTAGTTGTTAAGGACTAGTACCCTCTTCCCAGAATAGATGATCTATTGGATCAGCTAAAGAGTGCAATAATGTTCTCTAAAACAGACCTGCGTTTTGGGGAACCATAAGTTGAAAGTGAAAGAAAGTGATGCACCCAGAACAGTTTCCAGGACCAGAAATGGACACTACGAATTTGTAGTCATGTCATTTGGTGTAACTAATACACCTATGGTCTTCAGAGACCTTATAATAAGCCTTCCAAGGACCACTAATGGATATGATTCGATATGAATGATAGAGGACCGAGAAGTTAAGAGACTAAGGAACAAAGAGTACCATTAGTGAAAGTTATTTAGAACCAGAAACACGAGGAAATTATTTAGGAGCATAAGGACAGTATGAGACAGAGAGATCTAGAATTATTCTAAGTTCGAGGACGAACTTTTTATAAGGTGTGGGAAATTGTAACGACCCAAATTTCCTCATTTTGAGCCCCAAAAATAATTCAAAAATATTTTTAAATGCTATAGAAAAATTCTAGAGATTTTTAGAAATTTTTAGAGTATTTTTATGTAATTTTTGGAGTTCGTTTGGTATTTTTACCAAGAGGAAGAAGTTTAAAAAAAATAATAATAAATAAATAAAAATAAAATTTGTTGAAACCGGGTTTTGAACCCAAGACCCCGGACCCGAACCCAGACGCAGCCAACCAACTGCGCCAGCGGGTTTTGTTAATTAAGAAAAGAATAAATTGTATATAAGTGGTAGTTGGTTTAATGAAAACCTAGTGATAAGAAAAGGGTACTTATTTTTCCCGAGACCCGGATCTCTTCCTCTCCTCTCTGTTGGTGCGGGAAGCATCCGACGATCAAACCCGAGTTTTGATAATGGCAAAGGATTCAAAGTTAAGGGGTTTTGTGATCTGACAGCTTTGTTGAGTGTTTCAGGAAAGTCCTAACTGCGGTTAGGCAAGTGAAAACCCTAGGGGGTGGTAACCCTAGGTCCTAGGGGGTGGTAACCCTAGGTAGAGAAAAGTCCTAGCTGCGGTTAGGCAAAGGGAAAACCCTAGGGGGCGGTAACCCTAGGTCATAGGGGGTGGTAACCCTATGCGGAAAGTCTTGGCAGGTCGATGGCTTCAGGCAAAAGTCCTAGGGGGTGGTAACCCTAGGTGGAAAGTCCTGGTGTCGCGAACCAGGTGAAAGACTGGACTAGCCGGGAAGCGGATGTCCAGCAGAAAGTCCGGAAGCGTCGAGTGCTGAGCAAAAGTCCAGTCGATCTGGAGGATCGCACTGGCAACAGGTAAATCTCCTGAGTGGAGTAGGTGAGGACGTGTTCCCCGTAGAGGGAACAGTAGGCGTCGGGTCGACCTAGGGTTTCCGGGGGGAAACCTGAAGTCAGACCCGGACAGTTCGAATGCTGTCAAAACTTTCATTATTATCATTCATTATGTTTCTGTGCTAACTTTATTTTGCAGGGTATGTGTTTGGGACTAACACATTTTGCAGGAACAAAGGAGCAAGTTACAACTCGGATGAACAGTGTCCGAGGCGCCTCCATGGAGCTTGGAGGCGCCTCGGGTGCGAACCAGGAAAAGCCAGCGCAGAAGGTTGGAGGCGCCTTGGGTCGAAGGTTGAAGGCGCCTTGGGTAGGCTGAAGGCGCCTTGAACTGGATGAAGTTCGACCAAGTCTGTGCTGATCTCCGCGGGTGACTCGGCCTGTTTAAGGCGCCTTGAAGGGCTTCAAGGCGCCTTGAACACCCTTTATAAGGGGTCTCGAGCAGCAGCACCAGTATAACGAACTCCAAGCAATCCTTACGCTACAAGCTGCTCTAGAAACACCCAGAAGTGCTGTTACAAGTCTCCGACAACCCGGAGCTTCAGATTCTGCTACTTTATTGTTGTCGGTATAATTTGTTTTAGTTCTTTCAATTGTAATATCTTATTGTACATTTTACGAGCTTATAGTTGTTGCCCACGGAAAGCGATCAAGGATCGCGGGCCTTCGAGTAGGAGTCGCCTTAGGCTCCGAACGAAGTAAAACTTCTTGTGTCCCTCTGTGATTGCATTCGTTATTTTCGCTGCGTATATTTACTTTGATAGTTTTACGATTCCGATACGATCAAAATAGCCACGAGGGCTATTCACCCCCCCCCCCCTCTAGCGCGTCTCGATCCAACAATTGGTATCAGAGCGGGGTCGCTTTGAACTGGTGCAACCACCATTCAAGCATTTTTCGTGGCTTTGTCGTTTATATAGGTTAAAAATAAAACCTTACGCCTTTCGTTTTTTCCCTCCAAAACTGTTTTTGAAAAATTAATTTTCATCTTTTCACCATTGGTTGGAATTAACAAAATATTGCGTTTTCAAAAATTGTGGTAATATTTTTTAATATTTTTTTAATAATATTTTAATAATATTTTATTATTTTTTTCCGAAATTCCTGAATTACTATCTTTATTTCTCTCCTGCACTACTAATCCAAGACTAAGTCTTGGAACAAGTTTTATTGTGTTTATTTTTCGAGATCGTCTTTTTAAAATGGCCCATCAAGAAGGCTACAACACTGCTCGCCCACCGCTCTTCTCCGGAGATGATTTCGGAGATTGGAAGGGTCAGATGGAGGCGTATCTCCAGACTCACTTTGAAGTCTGGATGATCGTCAAAACCGGGCTTCAACTGCCAATTGACGGCGCCGGCAAGCCACTACCATACGAGAACTGGGACGTGAACCTTATCAAAAAGGTAGAAGCAAACGTAAAAGCAACGTATACACTTCAGTGTGGCTTAACGAATAAGGAGCTGAATCGCGCCGGCCAATTCTCAAGTGCCAAGGAGCTGTGGGAGAGTCTGATTGACCTACACGAAGGTATTCCTGATACGAAAATAGGTAAGCATGTTTTAATAAATAAATTATTCGAGCAGACTAATACTATTCCGGCCGAGGAAGGTGTTGCGTTATTTGCAGGAACAAGCAAGACGAAGAAAGCACTGAAGGCAACATGGTCCGAGTCATTAGATGAATCCGAACCGGACGAAGAAGAGCAAGCGAGCCTTCTAGCTCTACCGGTACTAGCGAACATTATCGACACCGAGTCTGAGTTCGAATCCGAAACGGAGAGCGAGTCAGAAACAGAGTCCGAGCGAAGCCACGAATCCGCATTCGTTTCCGAAGGACCTAACCCCACTGTAAGTGCCTTACTCGCCGAAACTCAATTAGACGATTTAAAAAATATAGTCCCTTACTTGCTAAAAAAGTTGGCTAAATCCAATGTCCGAGTTAAGTCGCTCCAAAAGGAGGTAACAACCCTTAAGGAAGCGACTGACTCGAGTTCTTTAACTGAGCCGGCTCAAATTGGAAGTTCAACTCAAGTCCAACAACTTGAGGAAGAAAATTCCAATTTGAAAGCTCAAATTAAAGAACTCAAGGACACGTTGGAACGGTTCACCTTGGGCTCCAAGAATCTGGATCTGATTCTTGGAAAACAGCGAGCCGTCTACAACAAAACTGGACTTGGATTTAAAACTAAAATAAAATACAAATCATATTTATCGCTAGTTAATAGAAATAATAGAAAAATTGTCCAAGCATGGGTGTCAAAATCCAACTTGGTTAATCAAGTTGGAACTGGTCACTATTGGGTCCCCAAAGATCAAGTCTATTATCTTGATAGACCATATCGAGGCTATGATCCAAGGGGAGCTAATAGAAAAACAATATTAAGAACATAATTCAAATTAAAATTCAATTAAAAATTTGAAATCAAATTCGAAATTCTAAATCAAAAATTCAAATTCAAAATTCAAATTTAATTTAAATTCTAAATTCTAAATTCGAAATTCTAAATCAAAAATTCAAATTCAAAATTCAAATTTAATTTAAATTCGAAATTCTAAATTCGAAATTCTAAATCAAAAATTCTAAATTCTAAATCAAATTCGAAATTCTAAATTCGAAATTCTAAATCAAAATTTCAAAATTCTAAATCAAATTCGAAATTCTAAATTCGAAATTCTAAATCAAAATTTCAAAATTCTAAATCAAATTCTAAATTCTAAATTCGAAATTCTAAATCAAAAATTCAAATTCAAAATTCAAATTTAATTTAAATTCGAAATTCTAAATTCGAAATTCTAAATCAAAAATTCTAAATTCTAAATCAAATTCGAAATTTTAAATTCGAAATTCTAAATTCAAAAATAGATGGTGGATCCAAACTAGCTGGCACCTCCAACTGAACTACCTGACAGGGTAACTGAACCTAATTTACCCGAAATGGGTAAAACAAGAGTAGATTACCCGGCAGGGTAATTAAGGATAGTTTAAAAAGGGCTGAGTTTAACTTTAACCACAGTACCGGTGAAGTTTTTGGATGATAGTACGTTAGGGAAACTTGGGCATCGCATGTCTAGGAAGATATGGCTTCGACCTGGTGCATTTGGCCAAGTGGAACTGACCGAAGCTACCCTTAAATGGATCCTAACTAGTTAGACCAGGGTTTAGTATTAAGTTTAATGGGTAGAACTATTTGGGAAACCTCGAAGGCATGGTTACTTTAATGAGTTCCTTGTGACTCACCATAGCCCAGAAGTTTATCCAAAGAATGCTTACTTGTTGAACCCAAAGCTAAACCTGAATCTAACACAAAGTTAAACCTTACCCCAAAATTCAACCATAATTCATCTCACAACAATTATAGGGTTCCCTGATTGACAATTTAGATCGAGTGAGATGACTAAGGAATTAAAAGTTCAAATTCAAAATTAAATTCGTAATTAATATCATGTTTTTTTAATGAAATCAATTTAAAATTTATTTTAAAAATCTCAAAATCATTTTAAAAATCTTTTCAAAATCATTTCAAAAATCTTTCAAAATTATTTCAAAATCTTTTAAAAATCTATTTCAAAAATCTTTTCAAAATCATTTCAAAATCTTTTAAAAATCTATTTCAAAAATCTTTCAAAATCTTTTAAAATTTATTTGTAAAATTCTTTTAAAAATCATTTCAAAATCTTTTAAAATTATTTCAAAAATTATTTCAAAATCATTTTAAAATCTATTTCAAAAATCTTTCAAAATCATTTCAAAATCATTTTAAAATTATTTCAAAATCTTTTAAAAATCTATTTCAAAAATCTTTCAAAATCATTTCAAAATCATTTTAAACTTAATTTCAAAAATCTTTGAAAAATCATTTCAAAATCATTTTAAAATTATTTCAAAATCTTTGAAAAATCATTCCAAAATCATTTAAACTTTTTCAAAATATTAATCAATTAATTTCAGAATATTATTCAATTAATTTCAAAATATTAAAAGGGTTTAAAAATCTTTTCTTCTCAAATCATATTATGACTGCAAATGTTAACTCCAATTAATTTTCACTATAGTCTTCAAGTTTAATATTTACTAATTTGAAATTCAAACTTATATTTTCAATAATCTTAATTGACAAAGTTTATTTTATCTGACACTTACTCATAAGCCAAACATGCCTGAAAACCTAGAATGGGTGAGATGAAAAATTCAACAAAATATAAAAGACTCATTATATTTTTGGACTCTAGGACTCTAGGACTCATTATAGGGATTCATGTTTGCATTAGTTAAGGGGGAGTGAACGGAGTCAAACTAATTATCAAGTGTCTATTGAAGAGCTTTTCAAATTTAATTAAATATCTTTTGAAAAAACTTTTCAAATAGAAATATTTAGCTTTAGCATGCTTGTAATTTAGGGCTCTGATACCTAATCAAATCAAATTTAAAATTTAATTAACTTGACTCATACTTAGACTTAATGACAAACTGAATTTAACTTAACTAAACATTTAGCTACTCCCTCTTTGCTAACAAAAGACTTTAAACTAAATATCTTTCAAACTTGAGAATGTTTTTAAGCTAAAATACTTAAAACTTTAGCTACATTTTCTAACTTTTACATCTTTTCAAAACCACCCTTAAAGACTCCTTCAAAAGTCAAGTTTGCAAAAGGCTTAGCTAAGTGATTTCTATAACAATGAAAATTAAAAGCTAAGTCAATGTTTCAAAAGAAAAATTCTTATTTTTTAATTTTTATTTCACTTAGCAAAAAGTTAAACAATGAAAATTAATTATAACAAAGCTAAGTGTTATAAAAGCTATTTCAAATTTTTCTAAGTATTACTAGTGTTTAAAAATTTCAGATTTTTTAAAAAAGGTGATAAATTTTCAAATCTTGTCTACTCTTATCCCTCTTTAAAAAGTTAAGCATCAAACTAACTTGCTCTTCTGAAAAATTCAGACATCTTTCACACTGGTATATTTTGATATATGGCAAAGGGGGAGAGTAGGAAAATTCAAAAGTTAGAAAATTCAAAAAACAAAAAGGAGGGTTTTTATTAAGGGGGAGTTTAGTATTACAAAGTTAAAAGTTTCCAGCTTAACTGTGCTTGCATTTAAAGTTTACTTACTTAAGCTTGGTTAAAACTTAATGCATCTATTTGTTATCGCATGTTTTTTTCTTAACTTTGAATTTCTTGTTGCCATAATCAAAAAGGTGGAGATTGTTGATGCGGGAAGCATCCGACGATCAAACCCGAGTTTTGATAATGGCAAAGGATTCAAAGTTAAGGGGTTTTGTGATCTGACAGCTTTGTTGAGTGTTTCAGGAAAGTCCTAACTGCGGTTAGGCAGGTGAAAACCCTAGGGGGTGGTAACCCTAGGTCCTAGGGGGTGGTAACCCTAGGTGGAGAAAAGTCCTAGCTGCGGTTAGGCAAAGGGAAAACCCTAGGGGGCGGTAACCCTAGGTCATAGGGGGTGGTAACCCTATGCGAAAAGTCTTGGCAGGTCGATGGCTTCAGGCAAAAGTCCTAGGGGGTGGTAACCCTAGGTGGAAAGTCCTGGTGTCGCGAACCAGGTGAAAGACTGGACTAGCCGGGAAGCGGATGCCCAGCGGAAAGTCCGGAAGCGTCGAGTGCTGAGCAAAAGTCCAGTCGATCTGGAGGATCGCACTGGCAACAGGTAAATCTCCTAAGTGGAGTAGGTGAGGACGTGTTCCCCGTAGAGAGAACAGTAGGCGTCGGGTCGACCTAGGGTTTCCGGGGGGAAACCTGAAGTCAGACCCGGACAGTTCGAATGCTGTCAAAACTTTCATTATTATCATTCATTATGTTTATGTGCTAACTTTGTTTTGCAGGGTATGTGTTTGGGACTAACACATTTTGCAGGAACAAAGGAGCAAGTTACAACTCGGATGAACAGTGTCCGAGGCGCCTCCATGGAGCTTGGAGGCGCCTCGGGTGCGAACCAGGAAAAGCTAGCGCAGAAGGTTGGAGGCGCCTTAGATAAAGTTCAAGGCGCCTTGGGTCGAAGGTTGAAGGCGCCTTGGGTAGGCTGAAGGCGCCTTGAACTGGATGAAGTTCAACCAAGTCTGTGCTGATCTCCGCGGGTGACTCGGCCTGTTTAAGGCGCCTTGAAGGGCTTCAAGGCGCCTTGAACACCCTTTATAAGGGGTCTCGAGCAGCAGCACCAGTATAACGAACTCCAAGCAATCCTTACGCTACAAGCTGCTCTAGAAACACCCAGAAGTGCTGTTACAAGTCCCCGACAACCCGGAGCTTCAGATTCTGCTACTTTATTGTTGTCGGTATAATTTGTTTTAGTTCTTTCAATTGTAATATCTTATTGTACATTTTACGAACTTATAGTTGTTGCCCACGGAAAGCGATCAAGGATCGCGGGCCTTCGAGTAGGAGTCGCCTTAGGCTCCGAACGAAGTAAAACTTCTTGTGTCCCTCTGTGATTGCATTCGTTATTTCCGCTGCGTATATTTACTTTGATAGTTTTACGATTCCGATACGATCAAAATAGCCACGAGCGCTATTCACCCCCCCCCCTCTAGCGCGTCTCGATCCAACACTCTCTCGCGACGGCGCGACTTCTTCTCGGCGAAACTGTGGCAGCAAGCAAGCACGTCACCGGCGGCCGGCGAGCACTTCTCACCATGGGATCTTCATAGATTTGAGGTCTCCTCGTCGAAGAGAGCTTGTGGGCACGAAGAGGAGTCGGATTGTTGAGTTCTCCGCAAGCCCTAGAAGCATTAGAAGCCTCCTTCTTGACTGTGAGTTCAAGAACGCGACGGTAAGTAGCTTCCTCACCTGCAGTAAGATAGCTCCGAAGCATATTTTGTATTCCTCTCCTGGTTTCCGAAGCTTTGCTTGAATTTTCTTGCTTTCTTGAATTTTGCCGTGAAGAATCTTGCTTTTTATTTGCTGCCGTGAACCTTAAAGAAAGAAGAGACAAATTGGTTTAGTAAGCATGAAGTTTGATTCCTGTGTTGGGCAAGGAACGAGGAAGAGTTTAGTTTCCTTTAAAGCATGTAGTTTGATTTTGTAGAATGGTATGTTATGATACAATACATGAAGAACAGCCATATTATCCAAGGTTTTCAGTAGCAAATCTTTGTTTGGTTGCAAGGTGTGTGAAATGGCACAATGTTGGTGAATATGCTGTCAGATACTTGATTGTAGTTTAGTCCTTAAAGCATGTAATTAAATGTACTGCAGATTTATGCAATTGATATGGAATTTGTGATGTGTTCAAGATTGCTAGTGCAGGTTTTGTTGGGAATTAAGTCTTAATTAGGATGTTATTGCTTCTCCCTGTCGAATTTGCAACTGTTGTACCGATTTTGATAGATTAAGCTTGATTGATGATGCCTTTGTTCCTCTTTATGGCTTCTAGAATTTTTGTACAGATTATTGGTAGGTTAAGACTCAATGGTTGGAGGTTTTGTTCTTTTGAGAGCTTCAAAAATCTTGGACAGATTCTATCGGTGGATTTAGCTTGATTATTGGTATTTTGATGGAGATTTTAGAACTAAATCAGCGGATTAAGAAGAGTGAAGAGAACCTAATTTTTCTTTTAGACAGGATTGAAGTGGTTTAAGATGTCTTCCGTTGGGTTTCATTTTTGGTTTCGACTGTGCTATTTCTGGACAGAATTGTAGTGTTCTAAATGAGTTATCCTTGTGTGTTTTTCCTCATATTTTGGCTGCTGTAAAGAATTGTTTAGATGGGCAAGAATAGTTATAATTCCGGGATTTTAGAAAGGTTTGGATGAAATTGGTTTGATGTAAGTTTGGGTTCTATATTTAGGAAGATAATTCCTATACCGATTATTGAGGTTAGTTAAGTCTAAAGGTGAGAAGTATGTGGGTGATTTAGTTATGCAAGTAATAAGTTCAGAATAGAAGTTTAGTTTAGAAGATGAGAAAAGAGATTTACATGTTGATCAATGTAGATTTTATAAAGTATTAAGATGCAGATTTTGTTAAGCTTAGTATGCAGATCTTAGATAAGCTTAGTATGCAGATTTTAGATAAGCTTAATATGCAGATTTTAGTTAAGCTTAATATGCATGGTGTAATTTGTAGCTTAGTTTTTACTTGTTAACTCCATGAGCATGATTGGCTTTAAGATTAGTATTTTAACAAGCATGAACAGCCATGTATTCTAGTGGAAGAATAAGAGCTCTATTAAATTCTTTTAGAAGTGTTAACAAGTATAAGATAGATAAAGAAAAGAAAGAAAAAGGCCAAGGCCTTAAGTAGATCCCAAAGTCAAGACTTTAGGGATTTTGGCACACAAGGTGCTTATTAAAATGCCAAGGCATTATATATTAGAAATATTAAAAGATAACAAGTATTTTACTTTTATCAGTGGCACTGTACTGGACTCTCAGTTGTCCTTGGGTTGGGCTCCCATAGTCGTCCCTAGGTTCAGATAACCTAGTAGTAACGGCACGGCCGACGGTCGACGGTCGACGACCTGAGGGTCGCCAAATGGGCCGCCAAATGGGTCGGATCGTTACAAAAGTAAAAGCACAGTTTCCGGGCCCAAGAAGAAGTTGATTACTATTTTGAAGTATTATAAGTATAAGTTTTTGAACAAGTAAAATGAGTTTTACATAAACATAAAGTATTAAAGATTAAGTTTAAAACAAATGAAATAAGGTTCATATAGTTCTAAAAATCAGTAAGTTTAGTTCTTTATTCTACCATGTTTATCTAGTAGATGAGTAGTTTTTCATGTTTACCTATTAGATGAGTAGCATGATTAGCTATTAGAATTACATGAGTAGATTTCTTAGCTTTTCTTTGCTATTAGTTTGACATGAGTAGTTATGTTTATGCTTTATTTTCTTTTAGAGCATATAGTTTCTAGTTTTTCCGATATACATGCATATTCGTGTTTTTGTGAGTTAGATAGCGCTTACTAAGCAAATTTTGCTTATAGATTGCAGTTCCTCTTACTGCAGATACAAGAAAGGAAAAGATATAGAAAGGAAGGCGACAAGGAGGTGATTGAAGGATGTGTGATGCCAGGACTATGGAAGCCTTGGGACTAGGAAGAAGTTTTCTTTTAGTTTCTATTGTCTTTTGCTATGTTAGAAGTATTTGAGATAGTACATGATATTTTGATGTGATTAGGACATAGTAAATGAATTGTGATATGGTGTGATAAGTTGTGGTGTTGTTTTCTTTATTTTGGATTTTTTATACTGCGTGGTTGATTGATATGTGTTACAGCCGCTTGTGGCTGAGTATATATTGCATGTATTGTTGAATATGGTCACCGGTACAAGGGAGATTCTGCCAAAATTTTTCGATAGGGTTTCCATGTGATTTTTAATTATACCGGTTATGTAGAGTTAGTAGATAAGTAACGGTCATCCTTAGAGAGTAGTAGTAGTAAGAAGGGTGGTCGTTACAGTTTGGATAGTATTCATGATTGTTTGTTATCTTTAAGATGATCTTAGTTAAACTCTTTTTACTATCTTTTAGGTATTGCTAGGAAATTTTCTATGGAGATGATTTTTAGTTTCTTTACTTTCACGGGACGTTCAAGACTAAGTGTGGGGGATTTGATAACCACGATTTTACTGCATTATTTTGATTCATATATGCATGGTTTGATGTTGATTTCATAGGTTAAAATCATGGTTACATCACATTTTGTGCATTGTGTGTATTTTTGGACTTAATTGCAAATTACTTTATTTTTATATTATTTGATGCTAATATTTGATTCTTATTTTGTAGGCATCAAAGGATCTTGGATTTAAATCTATTTGGACCGAAATTAGGCTCGAATCGGAGTTCATCTAGCCATTGATCAAGCCGAATTAATCTGGGCCGTTCACTGAAGACTATGCAGATCTGGGCCATCTAGTGATGATCTGATCGATCCAACCTACGGGAGGGTATATCCAGACTCTAGATCAACATCAGTACCTTCGGATCGGATTTTGGATGACATTTCACCGTTGATTTAGCCCAGAATCAATCTCAGCCGTCCGATCAGATCCAGATCTGATTTAAATGAGAAGCTATAGTACCTTTCTCCGTCGTCGACTCCTCCGCGCACAGCGCCGCGTCCCGCGAGATTCCCAGTGGATTCCGACCACCATTCCTTCTCCGATCATCCTCCCGAGTTTCTACCTTGGTGGAAGACTTCTTAGCAGCTCATCTCGATCATCTGGAGCACCGGCGAGTGTTCTCTCCGGCGGAAAATCTGCTCACGGTGACTTCTCTGTTTTCGCCAGATTTGGAGGTGGTTTTCGCCAAATCTGCTCACGATTCCCATCAGTGACGCTTGGAGGTGGTCCGCCGGCGTTATTGAGCTTCATCCGATGCCCATCTGCAATCCACGACTTCCATCCAGATTCAGAGAGCTCCGGTAGCATATTTCCAGCATTTTTGGCATTTTCTTGGGTTCGGGTTGTTTCCAGCATGTCAGGGGTGGTCCGTCAGCACTTGTGAGCATTCCTCGAATTGATTTGCAGCTTAGAATCTCCACTTAGGTCCGAAATTAGGTGGTTTCGATTTTGGTACTCTTGTGTGACGGCAAGAGTTTGAAGTTTGTGAGTTGATTGTGAGAGGATTGGTTTTTATTTCATTCTAGTTCTTTTTCTTACTGTTCAACAGCTTAGAACAGATTTATTTTAATGGTTGTTATGTTTTAGCAAGTAGTTTAGCATTTCTTTATTTAATTGAAGCTTAGTTTAAGTCTTCTTTGAAGCTTGTTTAATTGATAAGTTGTAGGTTTCAAATTAGGGTTTAAATCATGCTTTAGATTAGATTTATTTCTGTCTTGTAATTTCATATGTAGTTTAAGTGTTATGATGATTAAATTATAATGTAGGGTGACAATGCATTATGGTTTGATTGTTGGCACACAAGTAGATTGTAACACCCGAAAATTCTCAAACCTAAATTAGAAATATTCTATAATTATTCTGGAATTTTTAGATATTTTTCCGGAATTTTTAGAGTAACGGAAGTAGCAAAAATAATTAGAAACCGAAAACGGCCTAAGCGGGGATTGAACCCGAGACCTATGGCTTGGGGATAATGCTAGTAACCAGTTGAACCCAGCGGGGCCGTGCTGAAAGGAAAGGGAACCAATAAAATTTATATTGGTATTGGGGCGAATTAACTCCTTAATATAAATAGGGAATTAATAGGTGAAGAGTTATTGGGTTAACGTGACTTTTCTCCTCCCTCACCCTAATTCCGCCGATCCCTTCTCCTCCTCCTTCTCTCGGCGCCAACCACAAGAGGAACTAGGGTTCCATCCCTACGGTCCTAAGGTCACTTTCCTGCGACGATTTCAGCACAAGGACGTTCCCCTCCGCGAGTATAGCACATGGACGCGAGCGAATCGTCGAGAAGTCGTCTCCACCGGAATTCCTAGCGATTAGATTTGTAAGAAATCTAGCACACAGGTAAGAAACCCCTCACCTGCAGTAAGAGTAGCTCTCGCGTGGTTTCTTGTATGCATTAGATTAGTTTTATTGAATTTTGTCAGCATATAGGGTGTATTTTAATTCTTCTCACAGATTTAGGGATTAGTGAGCATATCTAGATGGGCCGAGCGCGTGTATCCTCTGTAGATAAGGGTTTAGACGCTGCTGGGTGCCTAGAGGTGGTCTCCCCGATCGAGAGGAGAGTTAGAGAGCGCCAAATGCTCGACAAAATGCCTAGCACAGCCTTATGATACAGTGGACATTTAGTTAAATGCCATAGAACATGTTAATTAGCATGATCAGTTTTTATTTCAGCTTTTATGAGACTAGATGTCCAAATGGGTGGGCTCCCACAGTCACCTCTAGGTTCAGACAACCTAGTTCTAGGTTCAGATAATCTAGATTCAGCAAAATAGTATTAGCTATTTCAGTATTTTACTTTTCAGTGGCACTGTACTGGATTAGATATCCATTGGGTTGGGCTCCCATAGTCGCCCCTAGGTTTAGCTAACCTAGTAAACCCTACTAAATTTGGAACTTGCAATCCCGGGTCTAGTTAGGGATGCGCGCACAGCAAGTACAGTTGCCGGGGCCCATCAGCAGCATGTTTAGTATTTTTACTTACTATATGTATATGGTTTTCAACCTCTCACAAATTAGTTCGTGAATTCAGTACAGTCCTAGCAGTAGTTCAGTATTATCTTAGCTTAGTTTTTGTATCAACTTAGTTCTTCATTGATACCATGTGATTGATATCATGTTCAGCTTTAGATATGCCATGATTGTATGCTTATATGTCATGCCATGTTTAGTTTATCCAGTATACTTAGCATATCCTTTCAAACAGCATGATTTAAAATCATATTTGCATCGTATGCATGATTTAGTGAGGTAGATGGTTTCTTACTAAGCTTTTTAGCTTATAGATACTATTTTCCTTATAATGCAGATACAGGTAAAAGGAAAATGGACTAGCTGTGGAGGCTGGAGGTCATTGCAGATCAAGATGTGTGTGGAAGGAACTAGAATAAAGATCCTAGGGATCGAGTTTTATTTTATTATGCACTAGAACATGTTCAGTATGCATTAGTACTTATAGCAAGCGTTATCTTATGTTTCTGTTAGTTAGCAAGAGAACGGTTTAAAACCTTGTCAGTTTTGGGTACCATATGTTTACATGCCATGAATTAGTATTCTATGCCTTAATCATGTTTAGTATGTTAGCCATTACTTAGTAGAATGTTTCTCTTAGCTTTTATAGTGTCGTGTAATGACTTTGGCACGCATCAGTGCTGAAATCAGACCTTTGGGTCGAAATCAAAAACTCGGATCGATCAGCCGATCGATTCGAGGGTCTTCAATCGACCAACTGATCGACTGGGTGATTCAGCTCGCGAACAGTAGGCGTCTGGATCGATCAGCCGATCGATCCAGCCAATTCCGTCGCGAACAGAGAGCTCTGGGATCGATCAATGGATTGATTGATCAGCTTGGATCGATCAGCAGATCGATCCAGATTTTCGTCCCGGGGACAGTAGCATGCTGGATCAATCACTGGATCGATCCAACCTATGTTCCGCGTACAGTAGGCGGCTGAGTCGATCACTGGATCGATCCGACTATTCCAATCGATCCGTGGATCGATTGGGAGGTCTGATAACAGCTGGAAACCATATATTCCAGTTCCTTGATCATAGGGGATGTAGTATATGTTAGGAATACTTTAGATTACACTCCTTAGTGCATGTAGCACCAAGAAATGTTAACAGCTTAGCAAAATTTTAATTAGTCCAGCTTCCGCATCTAGTTCTAGAGATGGTCAGGGAATAGTTTAGCACAGCATAATATGACGATCGGCCTTATAGCCTAGTTAGTAGAAGGCGGATCGTTACAGAGTGGTATCAGAGCAGTGTTCCATACTTCCTACACACACATCAGCATTGAACCTACAGCTTCCAAGTAAGAATACCTCTACTTTATTTATGCTTTCTGTTCCTTGTTATAGTCCATGTCTATAGATAAACTGCTGCATGATAGTATGTGAGAGTATATAACATGATAACGATAGTTATACAATTATGATTGTAATAGTTATTCATGTTCTGTCCTCTATGTCTTTAGAAATGGCACGAGGACGCCCAGCTAGAAGGGCACTAGCTACTGAGCCCCAGCAAGAGGCAGGCAGTTCAGTGCCTCCTCCTGACCTTACAGCATTAGTGGCTCAGTTACAGCAGCAGCTAGCTGAACAGCGACAGGAAATAGCCACCTTAAAGGCTAATCAGCAGAGTACCCCCACAGTCACCCCGGAACCAAACCTGACGACTCCAGAAGTCTTAGAGGTTCCACCAGCCCAGCCTACAGCGCCAGCGCCAGCACCAGCAGTCCCAGCAGCTGAGCCAAGAAAGGAAGCCTATCTGATCCAGTGGCAGCGAGTCAAGCCAGAGAACTTCTCAGGCACTAGTGAACCATGGGATGCACAAGCCTGGTTCAAAACACTGGAGAGCACGATGGAGCTTCTGGACTGGCCAGAACACGAGAAGGTGAAGTGTGCCTCCTTCTGCCTGACAGGAGACGCCCGCATGTGGTGGGAAAGAATCTGAGCAGATGTCATGGGCTGACTTCGAGAAAGAATTCTTCGAGGAGTTCTTTCACATACGGGTTACAAACCGCCACTACGACGAGTTCACCGAGTTTCGTCAGGGCAACCTTTCAGTTGAGGAAGCCGTGAAGAAATTCAACAGGTTGGCTCGTCTATGCCCAGAGCTAGTCAGCACAGAGAAGGAACGAATCCGGTTGATGCTCAAGATGCTGAGGCCAGAGATAGCAGTGAACGTGGCTGGTGGCATACATAGGCCACAAACCACAGAGGAGTTAGTGAGCAGTGCCTTGACCACAGAGCATTACCAGAACAGCATAAAGCAGCAGAAGCAAGTCTCCTCAGAGTCCAAAGGCCAAGGAAACTCTCACACTCAAAAACAGCAAGGCCACAGCTCTAACTGGAAAGGGAACTCCAACGGCAAGCGCAAATCAGGGAGTGACCCAAAAGGAGGACCATCTAGCAAGCGACCCAGTTATCCAAAGTATGCTACTTGTGGGAAATTCCACCCAGGGGTTTGTCACAAGGGCACACGATGATGCTTTGAATGTGGACAAGAAGGGCACATGGCCAAGCAGTGCCCGAACAAGACCGGTCTTCCTCAGTATGCAGGCCAGCCAGCTCAGTTATATCAGATGCAGGCCGCTCTAGAAGGTCCACTTATCAGCCAGGGCAGATTAGAAGTCCCTCCAGCTATGGCGAATGCGAGGATCTACTCACTCACCAGAGAGGACGTAGCCAATGCCTCGACAGTTGTCACAGGTCAGATTAGCATTTTACAGTATAGTGCTACTGTTCTATTTGATACTGGGGCAACCCATTCATATATAGCCAGGATGTTCTCCGAAAAATTAGAAATACCCTCAGAGGTACTCAGTGGTCAGTTTTTGACGACACTACCTTCAGGAGAGATCATGGCATCCACGCACTGGCTCAGAGCAGTGCCGGTCATTATAGCAGACAGAGAGCTCTTTTGTGATCTGATAGTGCTAGAGATGACCGACTATGACATGATCTTTGGAATGGACTTTCTGATCAGATACGGTGCTACCATAGAGTGCCGTAAACAGAAAGTCATCTTCCAACCTGAAGCGGCAGTGCAATTTGAATACAGCGGGGAACCAAAGAGAAAGGCCAAGAAGTTTCTCTCGGCTATGAAAGCACAGAAGCTACTGGATTCAGGATATACAGGATTCCTAACACACGTAGTCAACGCCAGCCAGGTCGAGAACCAACAGCTAGCAGAGGTTCGAGTCGTATGTGACTACCCAGCAGTCTTCCCTGAAGAGTTACCAGGCTTAGCACCAGACAGGGAGATTGACTTTGAGATAAAGCTCATTCCCGGTACAAATCCTATCTCCAAAGCGCCTTATCGCATGGCTCCAGCAACTTCAGGAGCAACTACAGGAGCTGCTCGACAAGGGTTTCATACGCCCGAGTCACTCACCATGGGGAGCGCCTGTATTGTTCGTGAAGAAGAAGGATGGAAGCATGCGACTGTGCATAGACTACAGATCACTGAACCAAGTCACGATCAAGAACAGGTATCCCCTTCCCAGAATCGATGACCTGTTCGACCAGCTGAAGGGAGCAGCAGTGTTCTCTAAGATAGATCTCAGATCAGGTTATCATCAGGTGAAGGTTAAAGAAGGGGATATACCCAAGACAGCATTCAGAACCAGATACGGACACTACGAGTTCGTAGTCATGCCCTTTGGCGTGACCAATGCTCCAGCTACATTCATGGATCTCATGAACAGAGTATTCAGGGAGTATTTAGATAAGTTTGTTATTGTGTTTATCGATGACATCCTTATCTACTCAGGAACTCAGGAAGAACACTCAGAGCACCTGAAACTAGTATTACAGACCCTTCAGCAGAACCAGCTATACGCCAAGTTCACGAAATGTGAATTTTGGCTAGATCAGGTGTCCTTCCTGGGTCACATCATCTCAAAGGATGGTATTATGGTAGATCCCAGCAAGATAGAAGCAGTAAGTAACTGGAAGAGACCTAAGAACGCCAGCGAAATCAGGAGCTTTCTGGGATTAGCAGGATATTACAGAAAGTTTGTAGAGGACTTCTCCAGGATAGCCTCCCCACTGACAGCTCTTACCAGAAAGAACAGGAAATTTCAGTGGACAGAGGACTGTGAGAACAGCTTCAGCGAGCTAAAAAGGAGATTGACCAGTGCTCCCATTTTGGCTCTACCAGACAACACCAGCAGCTTTGACATCTATAGTGATGCCTCTAAATTGGGATTAGGAGCAGTACTGATGCAAAATGGCAAAGTGATAGCCTATGCCTCAAGACAACTCAAGGATTATGAGAAGAATTACCCTACTCATGACCTTGAGCTTGCAGCAGTAGTGTTCGCTCTCAAAATTTGGAGACATTACTTATATGGAGCTCAGTGCAGAGTGTATACAGATCATCAGAGTCTGAAGTATTTCTTCACTCAGAAGGATCTGAATATGCGACAGCGCAGATGGTTAGAGCTGGTCAAGGATTACGATATAGACATCCTCTACCACCCAGGGAAAGCAAATAGGGTAGCAGATGCACTTAGCAGAAAATCCAGTGCTACCTTATTATCTCTTACAGCCGTGTCACCGCCCCTACAGAAGGAGATTGTAGATTTCGGTCTCGAACTCATCGTTGGACAGCTCTCTACTATGACCTTAGAGTCTACCTTGCTTGGTGATATTCAGTCAGCTCAGGAGCAGGACCCTGAAATTCAGAAAATCAAGCAAGGGCTAGCAGAATCAGAAAGTAGAGAATTCAGAGTGTCCGATAGCGGGGTGTTGTATTTTGGTGACAGACTCTGTGTTCCAGATCAGGAGGAGCTACGGAGACAGATTTTAGATGAGGCTCACAAGACTCCCTATGCGATGCATCCAGGTTCCACCAAAATGTATCAAGACCTGAAGAACCATTTTTGGTGGCCCGGGATGAAGCGAGACATTGCTAGATATGTTAGCATCTGTTTCACCTGTCAGAGAGTCAAGGCAGAACATCAGCGACCAGGAGGAGTTCTGCAGCCTATACAGATTCCAGAATGGAAGTGGGAGGATATCTCTATGGATTTCATAGTGGGACTGCCCAGAACCACGAATGGTTTTGATGCCATCTGGGTAATAGTCGACAGGTTGACTAAATCAGCCCACTTCGTAGCTATCAAGATATCCTACTCCATGGAGAAGCTAGCTCAGTTGTATCTCCAAGAGATCGTCAGACTACATGGAGTCCCACGAACCATCATTTCAGACAGAGACAGCAGATTCACATCACACTTTTGGGAGTGTGTACAGTCAGCTTTGGGCACGAAGTTAAAGTTTAGTACAGCTTTCCATCCTCAGACAGATGGTCAGACGGAGCGAGTAAATCAAGTACTCGAGGATATGCTCCGAGCATGTGCCCTAGACTTCAAGGGAAGTTGGTGCAAATATCTGAGCTTAGCAGAGTTTGCATACAACAACAACTATCAGGCCACTATCGGCATGGCACCTTACGAGGCTCTCTATGGGCGGAGGTGTAGATCTCCAATCTGCTAGTATGAGAGTGGTGAACAGAAAGAACTAGAGCTTCAGACAGATCTAGTAGCAGATACCACAGCAGCTATACAGCAGATCCGCCAGAGGATAGAGACAGCTCAGAGCCGCCAGAAGAGCTATGCTGATACATGGCGCAGACCCTTAGAGTTTTCAGTTGGGGATTCAGTGTTCCTCAGAGTAGCTCCCATGAAGGGAGTAATGCGTTTTGGGAAGAAGGGCAAGCTTAGTCCCAGATATGTGGGACCATACCTTATCAGCAGAAGAGTGGGCAAGGTAGCATATGAGCTAGAGCTACCCCAGGAAATGTCAGCTGTCCACAACGTATTTCATGTCTCTATGCTGAAGAAGCATACCCCAGATGCCACCCAGGTGATTGAGCCCCAGTCGGTACAGATCCGCGAAGACCTCAGCTATGACAGTCGGCCTATTCAGATAATAGACCGAGCAGTTAAGAAATTGCGGAACAAGGAAGTACCATTAGTCAAAGTCATTTGGCACAGTCACACAGCAGAAGAGGCAACTTGGGAGACAGAAGCTAGCATGAGACAGAAGTACCCTAAGTTGCATAGACTAACTTTTATGTAACGCCCGAAAATTCTCAAAGCTAAATTAGAAATATTCTATAATTATTCTGGAATTTTTAGATATTTTTCCGGAATTTTTAGAGTAACGGAAGTAGCAAAAATAATTAGAAACCGAAAACGGCCTAAGCGGGGATTGAACCCGAGACCTATGGCTTGGGGATAATGCTAGTAACCAGTTGAACCCAGCGGGGCCGTGCTGAAAGGAAAGGGAACCAATAAAATTTATATTGGTATTGGGGCGAATTAACTCCTTAATATAAATAGGGAATTAATAGGTGAAGATTTATTGGGTTAACGTGACTTTTCTCCTCCCTCACCCTAATTCCGCCGATCCCTTCTCCTCCTCCTTCTCTCGGCGCCAACCACAAGAGGAACTAGGGTTTCATCCCTAGGGTCCCAAGGTCACTTTCCGGCGATGATTTCAACACAAGGACGTTCCCCTCCGCGAGTAGAGCACGTGGACGCGAGCGAATTGTCGAGAAGTCGTCTCCACCGGAATTTCTAGCGATTAGATTTGTAAGAAATCTAGCACACAGGTAAGAAACCCCTCACCTGCAGTATAAGTAGCTCCCGCGTGGTTTCTTGTATGCATTAGATTTGTTTTATTGAATTTTGTCAGCATATAGGGTGTATTTTAATTCTTCTCACAGATTTAGGGATTAGTGAGCATATCTAGATGGGCCGAGCGCGTGTATCCTCTGTAGATAGGGGTTTAGACGCTGCTGGGTGCCTAGAGGTGGTCTCCCCGATCGAGAGGAGAGTTAGAGAGCGCCAAATGCTCGACAAAATGCCTAGCACAGCCTTATGATATAGTGGGCATTTAGTTAAATGCCATAGAACATGTTAATTAGCATGATCAATTTTTATTTCAGCTTTTATGAGACTAGATGTCCAAATGGGTGGGCTCCCACAGTCGCCTCTAGGTTCAGACAACCTAGTTCTAGGTTCAGATAACCTAGATTCAGCAAAATAGTATTAGCTATTTCAGTATTTTACTTTTCAGTGGCACTGTACTGGATTAGATATCCATTGGGTTGGGCTCCCATAGTCGCCCCTAGGTTTAGCTAACCTAGTAAACCCTACTAGATTCGGAACTTGCAATCCCGAGTCTAGTTAGGGATGCGCGCACAGCAAGTACAGTTGCCGGGGCCCATCAGCAGCATGTTTAGTATTTTTACTTACTATATGTATATGGTTTTCAACCTCTCACAAATTAGTTCGTGAATTCAGTACAGTCCTAGCAGTAGTTCAGTATTAGCTTAGCTTAGTTTTTGTATCAACTTAGTTCTTCATTGATACCATGTGATTGATATCATGTTCAGCTTTAGATATGTCATGATTGTATGCTTATATGCCATGCCATGTTTAGTTTATCCAGTATACTTAGCATATCCTTTCAAACAACATGATTTAAAATCATATTTGCATCGTATGCATGATTTAGTGAGGTAGATGGTTTCTTACTAAGCTTTTTAGCTTACAGATACTATTTTCCTTATACTGCAGATACAGGTAAAAGGAAAATGGACTAGCTGTGGAGGCTGGAGGTCATTGCAGATCAAGATGTGTGTGGAAGGAACTAGAATAAAGATCCTAGGGATCGAGTTTTATTTTATTATGCACTAGAACGTGTTCAGTATGCATTAGTACTTATAGCAAGCGTTATCTTATGTTTCTGTTAGTTAGCAAGAGAACGGTTTAAAACCTTGTCAGTTTTGGGTACCATATGTTTACATGTGATGAATTAGTATTCTATGCCTTAATCATGTTTAGTATGTTAGCCATTACTTAGTAGAATGTTTCTCTTAGCTTTTATAGTGTCGTGTAATGACTTTGGCACGCATCAGTGCTGAAATCAGACCTTAATTTGGGTCGAAATCAGAAACTCGGATCGATCAGCCGATCGATTCGAGGGTCTTCAATCGACCAACTGATCGACTGGGTGATTCAGCTCGCGAACAGTAGGCGTCTGGATCGATCAGCCGATCGATCCAGCCAATTCCGTCGCGAACAGAGAGCTCTGGGATCGATCAATGGATCGATTGATCAACTTGGATCGATCAGCCGATCGATCCAGATTTTCGTCCCGGGCACAGTAGCATGCTGGATCGATCACTGGATCGATCCAACCTATGTTCCGCGTACAGTAGCTGGCTGAGTCGATCACTGGATCGATCCGACTATTCCAATCGATCCGTGGATCGATTGGGAGGTCTGATAACAGCTGGAAACCATATATTCCAGTTCCTTGACCATAGGGGATGTAGTATATGTTAGGAATACTTTAGATTACACTCCTTAGTGCATGTAGCACCAAGAAATGTTAACAGCTTAGCAAAATTTTAATTAGTCCAGCTTCCGCATCTAGTTCTAGAGATGGTCAGGGAATAGTTTAGCACAGCATAATGTGACGATCGGCCTTATAGCCTAGTTAGTAGAAGGCGGGTCGTTACATAGATTTCACTATTGCTTTAGATTAATTTCTTATTCACTATGCTTTACTTTTGTTAGATTTAGATTTAAGCTTAAACCCCCCATTTATTTGCAAAACTCCCCAAATTCCATTTATATGTTTAAAACCCCAAAAATAGGAATAAAAATACAATCCTAAATTACATCATACTGTTGATTCCTCGAGAGCGATCTTGGGCTCGTTACTACAATGTTATTGTGAAATTAAGGGGTTTAGTGGAATATACATTTGTACAATTTGATTAACGGATGTGACAGATTCGCTACACCAATTGTCTCTGTGGAATTCGATTATTATAATCTAACAGCTAGATGTCAGGCGACTACTCATCATGGATTAGTCGACTGATCTTCATGGGCTAAGTGAACAGAAGATTCTGTTCTCTCTCAGTCGATTGTCCAGTCAACTGGACCAGTTGACTGGTGACTTTACCAGTTGACTGGTGACTTTACCAGTTGACTGGTGATGTTACTAGTTAACTGATGATGATAATAGTTGACTAGTGACTTTATAAGTTGACTGGAAAAAATCCTAACTTGGGGTTTTACCCCTGAGTACAATTAATCATGTACTCGTCCTCGCCCGCACAACCTGAACCTTACCTTCTAGCCTCCTCCATCAGCCTTGCGTCCCTTTGATTCTTCTCTATCCTTCACGTCTTACCTTCAAAAGCTTCCTTCAACCTTGTCATTGTTGTCAGGTCTTCCTTTGCCAACACAATCTTAACCTTTCCTTCTAGCCTCCTCCATCAGCCTTGTGTCCCTCGAATGCTTCCCTATCCTTCATGTCTTGCCTTCAAAAGCTTCCTTAGGCCTTATTCTTATTGTCGGATCTTCCTTTTCTAAATTACACTTGGACTTACATGGCCAAGCCTCAAGCTTGGACTTACATGGCCAAGCCTTAAAATTGGACTTACACCGCCAAGACTCTCATGCTTGGACTTCACCTTTGCCAAGATCACACTTAGATTTTCCTTTACACCTGTCACCTGCACACTCAACAACGCATATCAAATACAGATGCAAACCCTAAGTTAAACTCTTTTAACAAATATCAAAACCTATGGGTACACTGATTACTCCAACATTAATCCTAGGTCCCAACACTCTCTCTCATTCCCGGCTTTAATCGATGACCTTATCTTTGTTTTAGCCCTAGGTCTTAAGCATCATTTTTCAATCCCAACCTTAATTACTGACATTGTCTCTATCTCAGCCCCAGGTCCCAGCATCCTTTTTTAGTCTCGGCTTTAATCGGTGATATCATTTCTGTCTCAGCCCTAAGTCTCAATACCATCTCTCAGTCTTATCTTATATATATATATATATATATATATATATAGTAGTTTAAAGAAGTTAAGGGTTAATATGAATCTTTTTTATCAGTGTTAGAAACTTAAACAAATATACACATATAAGAAGATGAGCAGTGTGTTGGAAAAAAGAATTATGGGAGAAGAAATATACTCTACCTAGAAGAGGATAATAAAAAATATAAATTCAACTTGCTTTCATTCATTGAAAAAGTTATATATTTATAGTCTTATTGGATAAATACTAATCTCAAATACATTAAATTTGTACCCTTTAATATTTTGCCACCTCATCCTATTTTATCTCCAAGAACTTTTATTCTTATCAAGAATTGTCACCTGATCATATTCTATCTCTATCTTCTTATCATGAACTCGTATTCTTATCAAGAAATGTCACATCATCATATTCTATCTCTATCTTACGAACTCTCATCAATAATTGTCATCTCATCATATTTTATCTCTATCCACAATTAAGTTTAATTTCTAACACCCTCTCTTAAACTTAATTTTGTGACTCCAAGCAAATTTCGCATCTTAATGAAGTCTTCAAATTTGAGTGACTTGGTAAAAATATCAGCAACTTAATCTTGAGACTTTATGTATTCCACTTGCACCTATTTTCTTGTAATGCACTTTTTGATATAGTGATAGCGTGTATCGATGTGCTTACTTCTATCATGGAAGATTGGATTTTTTTTGCTAGTACTATTGCAGACTTGTTATCAACCTGAATATTAGTTATCTCTTCTTGTGGTAAACTTAGCTCATTCAATAAATTTCTAAGACAAATAGCATAACAAACACATCAAGTCACAGCCAGTCACAGCCACGTACTCTGTTTCACAAGTAGAAAGTATGACAATAGGTTGTTTCTTCAACATCCAAGTAAAAATTGTACCTCCCATAAAGAACATAAATCCTGTAGTGCTCCTTTTATCATCCATATCTCCACCTCAATCACTATCGCTATATCCTTTAAGTTTAAAATAATTAGATATTAAATAAAGCAATCCAAAATCTGTTGTACCTTTGATATAGCATAAAATTCTCTTAGCGATCTTAAGGTGGGTGGTAGTTGGAGCTTCCATATAGCAGCGAACAAGGCCAACAGCATAAAGGATATCAGGTCTTGTGCATGTCAAATATTGTAAACTTCCAACCAAGCTCTTGAAAAATATTGGATCAACTTTTTCTCCTTCATAATACTTTGATAGCTTAACTCCACATTCTACTAGGGTATTTATGGGCTTACTATTATCCATCTTGAACTTCTTTAATATCTCTGTTGCATAACCTTCTTGTAAAATAAAGATTTCATCTTCCCTTTTGTTCACTTCGATGCCCAGATAGTATGCCATGAGTTCAATATCAGTCATCTCAAACTTCTTAGTCATTACTTCTTTAAATTCTCCAAACATACTTGGATTACTTCCTATAAAGATCAAGTCATTGACATATAGGCATACAATCAAACATCTTTATCCTTATTCTGAATGTTTAGTGCATGTTCATAAGGACATTTGATGAAGTCTTTCTCTTGCAAGTACATGTCTATCTGGCTATTCCATACCCTTGATGCTTGCTTTAGCCTGTAGAGAGTCTTCTTCAATTTTAGAACTCTGTCTTCTTGTCCTTTGACTTCATAACGTGATGGCAGCTGAATATAGACTTCTTCAAGAATTCCATTTTAAAAAGAAGATTTTACATTCATTTGATGTATTTTCCACTTATTTTGGGCTGCTAAAGCAATGATTAGTTTGACAGTTTTTAATCGAGCAACAGAAGTAAATACCTCATCATAGTCATTGCTAGATTTTTAACTGTAGCTTTTTATCACCAATCTTACTTTGTATCTTTCAACTTCTCTTTTGCCATTCTTCTTTATTTTATACACCCACTTCACATCAATTTCCTTATGTCCTTCAGGAAGTGTAGTTAACTCACATGTACCATTCTTCTCAATCGCATTGATTTCTTCATCTATCACATCTTTCCACTTTTTACTCTTTATAATTTCATGGAAATCCATAGGCTCACAATCAACAAAGAGATAAAATAGAGTCATATTATCTTGATTTTTAGTTACCTCATAAAGGTCCCGTAAGCTCCTGAAGCGAGGTACTCTTTCACTTAAACTTTCACTTGAAGTTGATGCAGATGAATTTCCTTGAATACTTGATGTTGGTGTTATTAGTGGAGTAGTAGGCTCCTCTCTTGTTTGCTCCACCCTTGGTTGCTCCACATCTTCTTTTTCAAAGTATGGGAAGAACTTGTAATCTTCATTTTGAGATTCCCAATTTCATTCTTCTTCTTTATTAAATACGACATTCCATCTGATGATTGTCTTCCCACCATCTGGATTGTATAACTTATACTCTTTTGAGTTAGTATTATAGCGAATAAAAATAAACTTTTTACTTTTATCATTGAATTTGCTTCTTTCTTCATCAGGCACATGAACATGAGCTATACTCTCAAAAACTCTTAGATGAGAAATCTCAGGCTTCCTTCCACTTCATGCTTCTTATAGTGTCTTACCCCCACTCACTCCTTATTGATGATCGGTTGGATAAGTATACTACACATGAAACTGCTTCTGCCCACAGTTCCTTTGGTAGTCTCTTGCTTTTGAGAATACTCCTTGCGATGTCAAGGATGGTTTGATTCTTTCTTTCTGCCACTCCATTTTATTGAGGGAATTTGGAACTGTCAAGGATCGTCGTATTCCATTGGCTTTACAAAATTCTTAAAATTTCCTTTGAGGTAAATTCTCCTCCTCGATCAGAACACATAGCTTTGATCTCGAGACCGCTCTCCTTTTCTACAGTAGCTTTAAATTTCTTTAATATAATGAAGACCTTTGATTTTTGCTTCAAGAAATACATCCAAGTTTTTCGAGAAAAGTCATATATGTAAAGAATGAAATAATTACTCTTACCAAGTGAACTTGGCTTTATCCGACCACAAACATTTATGTGTATAAGTTCAAATGGCCTTTGGGCTCTTGAACTTGACTCCTTTGGAAAACTACTTCTAAATTACTTCCCAAGTAGACATGATTCACATAATTGGCCAGGATGTTTGATGTAAGGTAGTCTTTTCACCATCTCCTTCTTTGAAAGCAATTCTAGTCTGTCGAAATTGAGATGTCATCCCAAATCAAAGATGTCATAGCCAAATGGTGTTTTTATAACAAACTTTGAGACAATTGACAACATCATTTTGAATATTAAGCAAGAATATTCTATTTTTTGAAATAGATATCTGAGAATTAAGAAACCAATATCATCTTTCAAGATAAGCATATTATCTTTTAGATGAATATCATATCCTTTTTCTAAAAGTTGTCCTAAGCTCAAAATGTTGCTCTTCATATTTGGCACAAAGAAAACATTTGAGATAAATTCATGTTTTTCATTCTTCAAACGGATGAGAATATCACTTTTGCCTTTCACCTCGATCTCTGATTCATCTCCAAAGGATACATTACCACCAATTGATTCATCAAGCTTTACGAACATGTTTCTTTTTCCACACATATGATTACTTACACCAGTGTTGAGATACCACATTGTATCTTCGTCTCTTTCATTATCTTTATATGCTAGTAGTAGAGTGTCATCTTTTTCTTTCCTTTCTTCCATATAATTTACTCTTTCATATACTTTATTCTTGGGCGATCTGCATTCTTTAACATAAAGCCCAAATTTGTTACAATTATAACACTTAACTTGAGATTTATCGTACCTCATGTCTATGTGCCCTCTTCCACGCCCTCTTGTTGAATTTCTTGTATTTGATTGTTGTTGTTGGAAATTCATCCTTGCTCATTAGTACGACCTTGTCCATATTCGTGACCTCTTCCATGTTGACATCTATTATTACTGAAGCTTTCATCTTTCTTTGTCAGTCGAAAAGTCATCTTCAGGAGGTGTTGAGTAATTTTTTCATTTATCTTCTTCTTTTCTTCATGAGTTTGTAATGAACCCAGGAGTCATAGTTTGTAGATCCTTGGTTTCTTCGATGATGGTTGTAATACTATCGAATTTTGAATCCAATAATTGAAGAATTTTCTAATGATATTTACTCCTTCTAGCTTCTAGTTATTTCTCTTTAGTTGATTAAGACTCTAGAAAAGTAACTGGATACCAACTCACCTTCTTTCATACCAAGAGCATCAAATTGACTTCTTAATGTTTGAAGTCATACCGTTTTACTTTTTCTTCTTCTTGATATGAGACTTAGAGCTTTTCCCATGCTTGCTTGGTCGAAGTAGCACTTGAGATCTTTTCAAAACTATCCTCATCTAAATCTTAATAAATGAGAAAGAGAGCCGTCTTGTCTCTCTTTCTTAATCTCTCAGACTATCTTTTTCAGTCGAAGATAGCGTCGAGTCATCACGTGGTCCAACGTAACCTTTTTCTATAACCTCCCAAACATCATGAGTTTCAAGAAGTGTCTTCATCTTGATACTCCAATTATCATAATTACTCACCTTGAGCACCATAACTTGGAAGGGAACTATACCTCCATTAGCCATAGCTCTTTTACCAGTTTATTGGAAAATAGAATTATGGCAGAAGAAATGCACTCTATGTGAAAGAAAAGAATAAAAAATGTGAACTCAACTTGCTTTTATTCATTGAAAAAGTTATATATTTATAGGTTTATTAGATAAGCACTAATCTCAAATACATTGAATCTAGACCCTTTAATCTTTTGTCATCTCATCCTATTCTATCTCCATAAACTCTTATTATTATCAAGAATTATCACCTCATCATATTCTATCTCTATCTTCTTATCACCAACTCTCATTCTTATCAAGAAATATCACATCATCATATTCTATCTCTATCTTATAAACTATCATCAATAATTATTAGCTCATCATACACTACAACAAAAATGTTAAAAGACAACACCCCTACGACAATGATTTTAAGAGAAAGCGTTACGTATTTGCTCAAAGACAACGGTTTTTTCCAAAATCGTTGTCTTTGAACTCCCCATTAAATATAAAAGACAACGGTTTTGTAAAAACTGTTGTCATTGAGCGACTTCTTTTTAAAATGACAACACTCTTTACAACGGTTTTATAAATTGTTGTCTTTATCCACGTTTTTAGGGGTTACAACAACAGTTTTGATAAAATCGTTGTATTTGACTTTGGTCTTTTTTCCCCTTGCGCGCAGTTTTTGCTTTCCCTCTCTCTGAATATCTTTTCGTCGCTGTGTCTTCCCCTTCGCGTTCAACCCTAGCCATTTTTCTTTCCCTCTCCTCATACAATCTCTTCACGCCGTCCTGTTGACCAACCGTCCGCCTCTGCTGGATCTTCCTCCACGACGATGTCCTCTTTTTTTTCCCCATTCTACTTTTTTGTTAGACTTGACTTGTTTCTATTGTCTTTGAACTTCTGTTCCTAAATTTTTTCTAATCCAACTCAGAGGCTTGAAGAATTTGAGCGCTAGCAAAAGATCTCCACTACCAGGGATGAGTGGAAATCTTGGCCCGCTTGATGGCGTTAATCCGGCAGTCATTGAGAGCTTTCCTAGCCACCACATCCATAGCATGTCAGTCGGCCACCAGGTTCATCCCGGTGTGTCGTTTATGTCCCATGTCGATGGAGGTCATGCAGTAGGAGGCACTGGAGCTGATTGCCGCCGCAGATGCGCGGGCATTGCAGCAGCACGAGGAGGCGGACTGCAGCAGCGGCATCCACGGGATAGAGGAGGAAGGCGTAGGAGTAGTGGAAAACGAGGAGATGGAGGCAGATGGACTGTCTGGTCTGAGTCATTTGGGTGATACTCAGCCTCTAGTAATAGTACAGCCAGGCAGGAATCAGCTTACCCTCTCGTTCCAAGGCGAAGTGTATGTTTTCGATTCTGTTTCTCCTGAAAAGGTTGGTTTTGTCACCGTCTAGTATTCGGTTTACTCATTGCAGTCCTAAACTTTGAATCTTACTGGTTTTTTCTTCTTTTGTCTGATATTTTAGGTTCAAGCCGTGCTATTGTTACTGGGAGGTCATGAGATGCAGGCCGGATCAAATCCTTTTCCATCATCTTCTATCCCAACTAAGGTTTGCTTAAACATTACCACATGCCAATTTGCTTTCATGCATTAATGAGTTCAGTGGATTTTGATATGTGTCAGCGTGGAGATATGCCTCATAGAATTGCATCCTTAATGAGGTTTCGAGAAAAGCGAAAAGAGCATAACTTTGAGAAGAAGATACGTTACATTGTTTGCAAGGAAGTAGCGTCAAGGTAGGATGGGTGCATCATCTAAAATCATTCCTATAGTGAATGCTTTGTATACACTATTATTTCAATATTAATTTTGGCATGCTTGCAGTTACCTAGTTATTTCAAAAAGATTAGGAAGGGAACACAGATAAAAATACCTAATTACATTCCTATTTTTGATTTTATTATCCATTTCTACAAGATGCAAATGCTGATATAGTGCTTTGATTTGGGTATGGAGATCAGTTAATCAAATTTGTTCTAATAAGTGTTTCTTTTTTTGGTATTTTAGGTTACTAGAGAGAAAAGTGGAGAATTTACTGCTCGGCTTCTGGAATTCATCATGTCTGCAGTGTTAAAGTTAATAAGCTAATAGTCACTCTTGATTTAAAGTTTGGGGGACGATAAGAAATGAGACTTTGCTACGTAATCTACAGCTTTTGCTATAGCAGAATTCGGAGTTCTTGTAATCACGTGATTAGACAAACGTAAGTGATGATATAACTTTACTCCAAATGGATAGTAATCTACTGCCGCTCGACGGTCTTCAAGCCGGGGTTTTTATAGTCGTCGGTTCGACTCTAGAGTTTAACGTCGCTGCTCGACGGTCTTCAACAATGAGCTTACAGCTCGGATAATATACGCCCAGCCGATCGGCACGGGGTCTTCGACATCGAGCCGATGGTTCGGATAATATACGCCCGGCCGATCGACACGGAATCTTCGACATCGAGCCGATGGCACGAATAATATACGCCCGGCCGATCGGCACGAGGTCTTCGACATCGAGTCGATGGCGCGGATAATATACGCCTGGCCGATCGGCACGGGGTCTTCGACATCCAGCCGATGGCTCGGATAATATACGCCCGGCCGACTGGCTCGAGGTCTTCGACATCGAGCCGATGGCTCGGATAATATACGCCCGACCAATCGGCACGGGGACTTCGACATCGAGCCGATGGCTCGGATAATATACGCCCGGCCAATCGGCACGGGGACTTCGACATCGAGCCGATGGCTCGGATAATATACGCCCGACCGATCAGCACGGGGTCTTCGACATTGAGCCGATGGCTCGGATAATATACGCCCGGCCGACTGGCTCGGGGTCTTTGGCATCGAGCCGATGGCTCGGATAATATACACCCGGCCGATCGGCACAGGATCTTCGACATCGAGCCTATGGCTCGGATAATATACACCCGGCCGATCGGCACGGGGTCTTCGACATCGAGCCGATGGCTCGGATAATATACGCCCGGCCGACCGGCACGGGGTCTTCGACATCGAGCCGATGGCTCGGATAATATACGCCCGGCCGACCGGCACGGGGTCTTCGACATCGAGCCGATGGCTCGGATAATATACGCCCGGCGGATCGGCACGGAGTCTTCGACATCGAGTTGATGAATCGGATAATATACGCCCGGCCGATCGGCACGGGGTCTTCGACATCGAGCCGATGGCTCGGATAATATACGCCCGACCGATCGGCACGGGGTCTTCGACATCGAGCCGATGGCTCGGATAATATATGTCCGGCCGACCGGCTGGGGTCTTCGGCATCGAGCCGATGGCTAAGATAATATACGCCCGGCCGATCGGCACAGGGTCTTCGGCATCGAGTCGATGGCTCGAATAATATACGGCCAACCGACCGGCACGGGGTCTTCGACATCGAGCCGATGGCTCGGATAATATACACCCGGCCGATCGACACGGGGTCTTCGACATCGAGCCGATGGCTCGGATAATATACGCCCGGCCGACTAGCACGGGGTCTTCGACATCGAGCCGATGACTCGGATAATATATGCCCGGCCGATCGGCACGGGGTCTTCGGCATCGAGCCGATGGCTCGGATAATATACGCCCGGCCGATCGACACGGGGTCTTCGGCATCGAGCCGATGACTCGAATAATATACGCCTGGCCGATCGGCACGGGGTCTTCGACGTCAAGCCAATGGCTCGGATAATATACGCCCGGCCGACTTGCTCGGGGTCTTCGGCATTGAGCCGATGACTCGGATAATATACGCCCGGCCGATCGGCACGGGGTCTTCGACATCGAGCTGATGGCTCGGATAATATACGCCCGGCCGACCGGCGAGGGGTCTTCGACATCGAGCCGATGGCTCAAATAATATACACCCGGCCGATCGGCACGGGGTCTTCGACATCGAGCCGATAGCTCGGATAATTTACACCTGACCGATCATCACGGGGTCTTCGACATCGAGCCGATGGCTCGGATAATATACGCCCGGTCGACGAGCTCAGGGTCTTCGGCATCGAGCCGATGGCTCGAATAATATACGCCCGGCCGATCGGCACGGGGTCTTCGACATCGAGCGGATGGATCGGATAATATACGCCCAGCCGACCGGCACGGGGTCTTCGACATCGAGCCGATGGCTCGGATAATATACGCCCAGTCGATCGGCACGGTGTCTTCAACATCGAGCCGATGGCTCGGATAATATACGCTCGGTCGATCGGCACGGGGTCTTCGACATCGAGCCGATGGCTCGGATAATATACGCCCGGCCGACCGGCACGGGGTCTTCGACTTCGAGCCGATGACTCGGATAATATACGCCCGGTCGATCGGCACGGGGTCTTCGGCATCAAGTCGATGGCTCGGATAATATACGCCCGGCCGATCGGCACGGGGTCTTCGACGTCGAGTCAATGGCTCGGATAATATACGCCCGGCCGATTGGCTCGGGGTCTTCAGCATCGAGCCGATGGCTCGGATAATATACGCCCGGCCGATCGGCACGGGGTCTTCGACATCGAGCCGATGGCTCGAATAATATACGCCCGGCCAACCGGCTCGGGGTCTTCGACATCGAGCCGATGGCTCGGATAATATACGCCCGGCCGATCTGCACGAGGTCTTCGACATCGAGCTGATGGCTCGGATAATATACGTCCGGCCGACCGGCTTGGGGTCTTCAGCATCGAGCCGATGGCTCGAATAATATACGCCCGGTCGATCGGCACGGAGTCTTCGACATCGAGCCGATGGCTCAGATAATATACGCCCGGTCGACCGGCACAGGGTCTTCGACATCGAGCCGATGACTCGGATAATATACGCCCGGTCGATCGGCACGGGGTCTTCAGCATCGAGCTGATGGCTCGGATAATATATGCCCAGCCGACCGGCACGGGGTCTTCGACATCGAGTCGGTGGCTCGGATAATGCACGCTCGGCCGATCGACACGGGGACTTTGGCATCGAGCCGGTGGCTCGGATATGATGGAAACCTAGCCGATCAGCACGGGAGACCTCGCTCGAGAAACTATGATAAATTCTATGATCGAAAGAAAATACAGCTGAAAAACTAACCTGCCGACCAGCAGAGGATCTGATTCAATTTCTCAACTCCCGAATACCTGTGGAGTGAGGATACGATATACTCGTTGAAACCCCTCAAAGTCATGAGGATGGCGGAACTTTCCGGGTCGTCCGTCTTCACGTTCCAGACAAGGTGCGTTCCCACAGGCGGCGCCAATTTGATCCTATCCGAGCGCTGAGTCGACGGACGCTGGGGACGTGGGACTCTCTACTGTCTCCAACTAGTGGTGTAGATCTCTGATTTACCCGCAAAGAAGCCGAGCCGGGAGGGGTTTCCAGACGACGACCCTCCGACGCTCAAGTCAGGCAACGAAAAGGTAGAGTAACGCTACTGTGGCTACAGTTATCAAGATTGCATACCTCTGTCGAAGTCTGGAGGTCCTTATATAGAACCCCAGGGAGGCACGGGCATGCTTCTCGATGCGTGCACGTTTCCCTAAACATACCTCAATATGGTTGTGTCAGGAAAGTACGCCTGACATCATTCCGCAATCATCCGAGCATATCCCGGATGTGATGGTGGAAGCTTCCCCCGTACGATATTCTGTCCGCTCCGGCTGCCAACCATGCTGTTTGTCGGCGGCAGGTGTCTCGAGGACGAAGCTACCAGTTGTCCTTTTTGTCTTCTTGCATTCTTATCTGTTCCCGGGCCGAGCGGACTAGCCGCTCGGCGCTCATGGCCTCCGGGAAGCCTTGTTCACGTGCTCGGCTAGGATTGCACCTTATTGTCCTGCGTCTCAGCCGAGCGGCCTGTCCGCCCGGCCCATATACCTTTTTACCTTGAGCATCAGAAACCCGACCCCTGGTCGGGCTATCTTTTGTCCGGTCCGGGAGACCCTTGGCCAGATGTTCGGTCGGCGAGATGCTGGTTGGTCGGATGCTTGGTCAACCCCGTCACTCCACTCGGCATGACCTCTAGCTTGACCCTCTTGACCATTGACCTCCACGTGCCGTTGACCTCTCGCCAACGAGTGATCCCCCGTCCTTACCACCGGATCAAATAGGATTCCTGAGTTCAAGATGCTATCCACTCAAAGTTCTTCTCTTCATAAGGTTTCAAGCGTGCACGCAAGTAGCTCAAGGAATGAACAATGTGTGGATGTTGTTTGGGGATCTCAAAATGCTGATGCACTTGTTCTAAAGGAATCTGAAATACAAAGCACATTGGTTGATCAAAATGAATCAACCACTGAGGTTGATAGCTTCAGGAGTGTTGACTCCTTTGAAGGAGGAAGAAGTTCTTTAAATGGAGCAAGTCATCCCCTAGAGCCAATGGATACTAATCTGGCGAAATCAGTCTATGTGGCAATTGACCAAGAGAAATCTAATGCAGGATGTTTAATGAAAGGAATCTCTACAAAAGGTCCATTTATAATAGTCATTTTCGGTTATATTTTTGTTTATGATTTTTCTTCTTGTCTCTTCATGAAGGTCCGAAGTTCTCACTGTGCTTATACTACTACTATTGCACTGAAAGTGATACATGGTATAGAAAGATGGTAAGTGTTAATTTGCTAGTTGTCATCAATTTGCTCAAGACATAGCAATGCAGGAATGGCTGCCTCCCCACTCACTACAGAAGTAAGTTGTAAGTCATTTTATTAGTGCTGGGAGTGGGAGGTGAGCCAACATAAGTTTTATTAGTCAATATGCAACAAGATAGAAGGACTTATGAGCTTCCTAATCATGGAAGCTATTTGGTATACTTAAACTTAGAGCTAGTCTGGTGTGCAGTTTGGTTAACCTTTGGCTAGGAGTTGGAATATTCTAGAGTTAACAAAAAGTGTACAAGCCAAATTCCAGTATTTTGTTGGCAAAAGTTTCTAGGAATTGATATTTCCATTCCTTTAGTTGTATCACCTAGAAGAATCATTAAGGCAGGAGTAGGTAGAAAGTTAATTTAGATACTAACCTCACTATGCAAGTTATCAGGACTACAACAAATGGTGAATGCCTCTTCTTACTGTACACAATGCATTAGTAGCTGATTTTGTTTACATGCTTTGCAGTACCATTCGTGCTCTATTCGGCATGAAGATCTACACATTCTGTTGCTTGAAATAGTGGGTGAGCATCGATAACTCAGATTGCATATTCGATAATTCAGTGATACTGATCTAATCAAACTGTCTTTTGGTTAAGACCTTCATAAAGATGCATAGAAACTGTTCTCATAGAATATTTTAAGGGGTTTTTTTGATATATTGTTCTTGATGATGCTTCTTTTTCTTTCTTTGTAGGTTATTGTATCGACATCCAGAGCATCGGAAATTAATACTTCCATTTGCTTCCATTTGCTCAGTTAGTTGTCTCTCTTCCATTTGCTTTGTTTCTTAATTGAAGAGATAATTGTTATAACAATACTTCTAACAGATAATATTACTTGTTTCCTTGTGTAATTCTAATAGTTGGGTTCTCTAATTGTTTGTTTCCTTGAACCTTTCATAGATTGCTATTTTTTCTCTACAACACAGATAATTTGTATTAAAGTTCGCATATATATATTTTGAATGTTGATAGTGAACTTAATTGATTTTAATTTTTAACTAGAGAGTAAGTGATGAACAAAAGAATAGAAGAAGACAGAACATATACCCTCATCGGCTATTCCGTAAAGGATATCCATTGGTATATACGTATTTAATTGTTGATACTTAATATTATTGCCTCTCTTTGTTATCATCTTTTGCTTTGATATATCAATACCTAATATACATCCATGTGTTATCTTGCTGATTGAACATTTTGTGAATTTAGTTATAGGTATTGTCATGGTGTCCTTATAATTTTGTTTTTGTTTTGTCTATTAAACTTTACCTCCGGGAAATAAGCTCGTTGTTTAGTGATTAAATTCGGCTGAGTTAGTAGATGGAGTTTATAGCATGTTGACTGGAATTATGAGCATGTTTTATATATAAAGACATTTTTCCAGGAACAAAGCATATATCAAATTCCTTGTCTATTTTCAATATTTGCCTAGACAAGTTCTTGTCATTTTGTCAATCCTGCCTATAACTAAACAAGTTTGCATCCTAAATCAATGTTTAGATGCATTTTCCGCAGGTTTAGTTAATTTCTTATTGCCACGAGTATCTTTTAAGAATATTTTTGACTGATTATTTAGAAACTCAATGGCAAGGTCAATGACATTCATTGATTTAATAGACAGACACAGGCAGAGTAAACTTATTCTGCAAATTTAAATCTATGTGCATAAGTTTTAGTTGGTTAAATTGCTTGTATTGTATTAGTTTGTATTGTATTAGTTTGTATTACATAAGTTACATCCTGAGACTATAAGTTGGTTACATTGCTTGTATTTTATGTAGATTTATATGAATAAATCTAATTCTAGAATTCTGGAAATGAGTGTTGTCCTGGAATTGCTTTATATTAGACCTATGCGAAATCATGGAATTGCTTGTATTGCATAAGTTTGTATTTCATAAGTTAAATTCTGAGCCTATAAGTTGGTTATATTGCTTGTATTTTATGTAGATTTATATGAATAAATCTAAATCAGAATTCTGGAATTCTGGTATTGACCGTTGTCATTGAATTGCTTTATATTAGAGCTATGTGAAATCTTGGAATTGCTTGCATAAGTTTGTATTGCATAAGTTAAATTCTGAGACTATAAGTTAGTTATATTGCTTGTATTTTATGTAGATTTATATGAATAAATCTAAATCAGAATTCTGAAATTCTGGTATTGCCCGTTGTCATGGAATTGTTTTATATTAGAGCTATGCGAAATCCTGGAATTGCTTGTATTGCATAAGTTTTATTTCTTAGACCATAAGTTGGTTATATTGCTTGTTTTTTTATGTAGATTTATATGAATAAATCTAAATCTGGAATTGATAAGTTTTGTTTAATTTTTCTATTGCAGGTACGTAACTCAGCCAATTCATGTAGCTTGAGACTTTTGATGCAAAGAGTGAGCTTTGTTAGGTTGTAAATTGTCTTGCTAATGTGTAAAAGTCATATGGAGAACAGTACTGGAAAACATGTGATTTATGCATGGTTTGATACTACTCATCTTGTATATGTGTGGCTACAAGATGAATTATACATGGATGTTTATTTTAAATTTAATGTAGCAAATATTTAGTTTTGTATTGATGGTTTGCTTATATAAAAATAAGATTGGTTGTTTGGTATTAATGAACATTAAAGACAACAGTTAAAAATATTGTAAAAAGTATGTAAACGACAACGGATTTTTTTTGTAAAAAGTGATAAAAGACAACGGTTTTATCCGTTGTAAAATATATTAAAATTATATACCACAATAGTTTATAACTGTTGTAAAAAAAGCAAAACGAGTAAATATTATCTACTACAACGGTTTATTTTTGTTGTTGAAATTATCTACCACAACGGTTTTAAAACGTTGTCGTATCCTTCATAAACAAATTTTGAACATATAAACAACAACAGATAAAAATCGTTGTCAAATATCTACAAAGACAACGGATTCAAAATCGTTGTCGTAGGGCAATACATTCTACAACGTCCTTAGTTACAACGATTTTTTGACCCTACGACAACGGATAATATCCGTTGTCGTTTGCAATTTTTATTGTAGTGATATTTTATCTCTATCCACAATTAAATTTAATTTCCAACATAGTGGACACACCTAGCTAGCTAGACATACAGGGAGAAACATAGAGTGTTAATGCACTCATACTAATCATTAATTAACGTAGTTGCCTTGCTTAATTCATTGGCGACGGTAGGCGTTGACAGAATGTCTTGCAGCAGGAGGCGGCGGCTGGCAATTGAAGCTGATGATAATGAAGAGGAAGCGATGGTAGAGACGGCAAGTGCATGCTAGTGTTTGTGAATACTACTCCATGGACAGTACTATTGTTGTTAATGCTACACTTGGTATAGTTTCCTGGGCACACGGCACGCTGCAATATAATGTTATCCGACGGCACCATGGCCATCAGGGAATTACTCCTTAGGGTTGCAGTGTTGTGGTGATTGTGTTGGCCTTCATAAGTGGTGATCACAGTGGCTGGGTCTTGGTGAGATCTCTCCACCCTCTTCTTTACATTGCATGTCTCAGATGTGCACCGGTAGTAGCTTCTGCAGTTAACAATATTATTTCAGGAAATTAAAATTAAAATAGTTCTCATAATATGAATTAATTCTGAATCATCAGAACACATGCATATATATTTCTGTACTATTTGAGTAGCTCGATTACCTCGGATAAGTGCTGTTCTTGACTGCCTTCTGCCCATACTTCCTCCACCGGTAGCCATCTTCAAGGTGGTCAACCTCACTCTTGGTAATGAAGGCAAACCTAGCTTCTCTTTGCCTCTTCTTTCCTGTATTCTTAATTATTAGCTGCTCGTCCCTGCACAGACATATATATATATATAGAGGGTTAATTTATGGTGAGATTTTAAATATCTAGCAAGTACAAGTACTGTTAAATGTTTAATTTGTGACGACTTGGTATGTATGTATGTAACTAATTGATCTTATAATTTGTAATGGCAGGAAATAAGGAGAGAAAGATTAGAAGTTTTGTACAATAGTAGCTAGCTACGCAAGAAGATTGACCTCCATGCTCAAGAACAAAATAAAAGGGAAAAGAGAAAGAAAACAATTAAAGTAAAACAAACAGAAGAAAACTAAAACCTACGCTTTCCTCAAGTTATAACTTCCTTTTGTATGTTTCTTCTCATTATCAATCTCCACTGCGTCATGCTTCAGCGACCTTTCCTTCTTGCAGTGCGGTAGGGAGTCCTCCTTGACGCCAATCTTTGTCGCGACATCGAGAAGTTGGAAGTCGCAGGAGTTGTCGTCACGCCATGATAACCGCCCACCAGCAAGTAGTCATCATCAACGTCGATTCATCCATGAATTCAGTACTCATAAAGGTTTGTCGCCGACCATCCGTGTGAGGCGCGATGACCGACGATAGATCGTCCAGGAATGGTAAGTCATAGTCGTTAATGAGCTCTTCGTTGATCTTTCCAGACATGAGAGGGGGAGAGATCGAGCTGAGAATTAGTTGATAAGGATGGAGGTGAATAAGGAGTAAGGGATGGGCAAAAATTAAAGATGAATAATGCGCTTTTAGTCTTCCATTTTTTTAATTGATTTTTGGTATAAGCCTTTGGCTCAGTTAATTCTATCATATAAAAATTTTCCACGAATCACCTATCCCGATAAATCGAGAAAGTACCGTTACTCACTGAAGAAAAAATCCGAAGGCTTAACCATGACACTACGCTCCCGACAGGCTTTCTTCTTTCTTGTTTGGTGCATAATTCATTTATCATGAATTGAATTAATTTTACTGACTATTTTCTGGAGATGTGGAACGGGAAAATATTTTGACGACAGGAAATAGACGCTGGAGCCGAGTCAGCAATCACAAAGACCACCGGCTACGGACGCCGGCCATTGGCACGTGGAGGGACCGAACCCGTGATCCGATGCTGACGCCATTGTTCCCTCCCGCCTAATCTTCCGGCTTGGACGGTGGTGAACGGCCGCTTTCGGCCGTAAGATACGATCGGGCGATTCTAAAAACCAGAACTTCATGTTACCCATAACAAATCAGCTATTTTATTCGTTCATAATGGGGACCCTCTTGGATATCTTGGACGCGATACGTGAACTACTAGCAGGTACAAAATTACGAGAATGAGGCCCAGCGGCAAGGAACGCTATCCAGTTGAGATTTCAATCCGAATGGTGATGTCATGCAACCCGATCCATATATAAGATGCTTTCCTCCATGAAGGACGAGCATTCTAATGGATTTCGTTTGCGAAGTTACCGGTAAACTTCGTCGGACATCAATATTTCAACGCATCCTGTGTGTTTTCCATGATAGACAAATTTACTTAAATTTAATGCCGACCAAATTAGGAGCCGAGATCAAAACTTTGACTCAAGGATTCTAGTTTTGATAGATAACTAAATCCGTTAGATTTTATTCCACTTGTTTTTTTTTAGCTAGATAATGGTCATATAAGAACATCCATAATTATGAACACCCCCAAAGAGCTCATTTAATACCATATTTCAACACTATATCAAAAATAAAATTTTTTATATATCTTTCCACTATAAAAATAACCTCTCAACAATCTTTTCATGGATCTCACATTTTTTTCATTATATATTTCTTATCTCTCTTTCATATTTTATCTTATATATAATTAAATTTTTATAGAATTTAAATTCATAAATGGATAACACTCTAAATAACATTAATAATTAAAAAAATACATAAATATTACCATATATCAAATAAAAATATAACATTATCATAATTAATAAATTATTTTTGTACTGATTACAATCATAACGTGCCCAGATATATTCAACCAAGTTATCTCTCGAAGTTGATGACGCAATTGATTATCATGTAGCTCATAATTTCTCCGGAAATATTCTTGGAATTCTTGGGTAGAGCCTTGAAATATTCGTGACGGAGGATCTTCTTCATTATCAGATCAATTAACTACTACATCTCCATCATTCTTAGTAATCATGATGTGCAAAATAATGTATGTATACATATTATCCTTCAAATTATCCTTGACCAAAATTGTACTGGACCTCTTATCATTGTCCATCGAAATTGGAGTACTCCAAATGTCTGCTTGACATCTTTTCTCGCGGTCTCTTGTCGTTCCTTAAATAATTTTCTCTTGGGATCCTATGGGCGCAGAAAGCTCTTGATAAAAGTAGCTCATTCTGGATAGATCCCATCGATCAGATAGTATCCTTTTGTATCTTGTGTATTGTTAACCGTAAAATTAACCTTGGGTGCATTTCCTTGCAAGACATTGTTAAATAAGGTGATTCGTTAAGCACGTTGATATCATTACGTAACTTTGCAATCCCAAAAAAGACATGTCATATCCATAAGTCTGTAGATGCGACTACTTCAAGCACAATTGTTGGAACGTCATGATCTCCCTGAGTAAACTGGCATTTCCAAGTGACGGGGTAATTTTTCCATTGTCAATGCATACAATCAAGACTACCCAACATACCAGGGAAGTCGTGTCTCTACTTATGCATTTCGAGCAAGTGTTGGATATTAGCAACATTAGGTCTTCTCAAATATTGAGCCTCGAACACTTCAATTACACATCGACAGAAATTGAATAAGCATTGGATGACAGTTGTTTCAATAATTTGTAGGTACTCATTATAATGATCAATAGGGACTTCATATGTCAATTGAAGGATAACCGCTGTATATTTCTGAAGTGGCGACAAACCCTTTTTTTCCAGTTGTATCGACCTTCCATTCAAAATATTTTGAATGATTTTTCAAGGCATCGACTATACGAAGGAATAACCATCTTTGCATTCGGAATCGACGTCGAAATATATCATCAGGATATATTGGCTCATCAGAGAAATAATCGTTAAAAAGACGAGCATATCTGACTTCATGATCCCGATTTAAATACTTTTTCCTCTATGTTCTGCCGGAAGAACTTTGAGCTCTTTGACGTACCATTTGTTGTTGCTCATATAGTCGGAGTATTCTTTATTCATCTATATCCTTCGCATCTTCCTTTAATTGATTTATCCAAAATTTATGGAGCATTGATCGATTTGGATTTTCATCCATCAAGTCTTCTAAGATATTTTCGTGGTTGAAAGAAATAGAAAGTTGAGAAAATGATAAGAAGAATGAAATATTGAGAGTATATTTATAGAAAAAATTTTAAATAAAAAATTAACTATTGTATAGTCGTTGCTTAACGGTTCAATTTCAACGTTCACTAGCCCTTTATTTTTTTAATATTTTAATATTTTTATTTTTTAAAGAAAAACTAAAAAAGAAATTTAACGTTGAACATTGAACATTGAAATAGTGAAGCTCTACTATTGGATATGTTGGGTGTGTATTATTTTTTATAATAAATATTTTAAAAAATAATTAAAAAAATACTACGATGGAGTGGCTCAGCAAATGCGGAGTCGCTCTGTCATTTGAGGGATGAACCTCCCTCCCACTATGGGAGGGAGGTTCGTCCCTAATGTCATATTACTAGTGGGATCTCTTATTGGAGATGCTCTAAGTGTTAGACCCCATGGTTATTTTAGTGTAATCAACCAAGTTAAGTTAGGTTCTTTTTTGGTTTGATCCTTGTGTTTAAGTATGCAGGAGCTTAGTGTTAGATCATGATCGTCAATAGAGGGGGGGTGAATATCGATAATAAAAAAATTATCGAGTAAAGTACGTAGCGGAAAAGTAAAAACAATGCTAACACAGGTCGATTTACTTGGTTCGGAGCCTGTGTCAACTCCTACTCCAAGGCCCGCACACAAGGGTGCTTTCGATGGGCAATTCACTAGCAGTTCGAAAGTTATAACAAACTAAGTACAGAGAAATGCCAATGAAAAATTAAAGCAATACCGACAAAATAAGAGACTAAAACGAGCAACGCGTTTGTCGGAGCTTCGTAGCGTCGCAGGAGCACAGGAGAGCGAATTCTGAGTTGTATTGGAGCTTCAGCCTTGACCCTCCTTATATAAGAGATTCGGGGGCGCCTGGAACCTTCAGGGTGCCCCGGTGTGACGTAGTTGACCCAATCAGGAGCCTCCATGTGGCATTGACGCGAAGGGGATAAAACTTTGCCTCCGGGCGCCCGGACCTCCGAGCGCCTGGGTACCTCCCGGGCACCCAGACCCAAGTTTTCCAGCAGACTCCTTCCTACAAGAAACACGTTAGTCCGAGGCAAGAAAATCGCTTTTTACATTGCGGAAACCCCGAAGTCTTGCCACCGGATCCGTGCGAAGATTAAAATAAATTCATGTACTTGTTTCTATTCTAGATCTACTCTAGATCTACATGGTAGAGATTTTATACCTTTGAAGCGAAGTCTTTCGCAAATCCCGCTCATCCAGAAGGGTTGCCGGATCTTGAGAGTGCCAAATGTACACTCCTCTATGTGTATCCACACGAACAATAGGTGGAGAAAAACACAACTAAGAGTGTGCTAGCACCCTTAGAAGGTCACGGCAATGGAGGAGAGATGGAGAGAAGAGAGGAGGAAGAAGATGACTTGAATGAGTTTTACTCTTGTAACTCACACCATTCAAGTGGTCGGCCACAATAGAGAGGTTATAAACCTCCATGGAATACCAAGAGTCATGGCTCTTAGTCTCCCTCATGAGGTGGCATTTGGTCAAGTCAATCTTGACCAAATGATGTGGCCTTGATGATGTGTAACACCATCATTGGCCGACCCTATGCCAAGTCACAATGACATGACATTTGGTCAAGTCAAAGTCAAGTCAAACTTGACTCTTCATCTTCCCTCCTAAGTCAAGTCAAACTTGATCTCTTATCTCCCATGGTTGATCAAATCCAACCATTTGAATCATATCAATTTAATCTAATGAATCTATATTCATTGAATTAAATTGACTCAAAGAATCATAATCTAATTAGACTCGTTGGACACATGAATCAAATTGAGTCCAACTCAATTAGTTCTAATTTGGATTACTCTTAATCCAATTTGGTTCATCATATGAACCTAATCCTCTTGGCTCATCATATGAACCTATTCTCCATCTAATTGCCCTTTGTGTGTAACCCTATAGGTTCTTGTAGCGTTGACAATACTCCTAAACCCATTTAGAAGCATAAGTAATGAGCGGTATCTAGCAACACATCATTACTACCCAAGTTACAAGAATGTTGAGATCCAACATCACCTTGTGACTACTAATTGTGACCCTTCACAATATATAATAATGTCCTTCTATCATTGACATCTAGATTGATCAATTGGAGGCATAGATTGTGTCATCCTCTAATCAATCTAAATCTTGAACTCCAAGTAGAGTCACTCTAATCAAATGAGCTCAATATCTCATATTGACTCATTTGGGCATGGCCATGCACTTAGTGGTCTCACTCTATCAAGAATAATGATGTCGCTCCCGTCATGTAGGAGGGATAGATCTCATCTACATCACTCACATCCCTCTGCATAATTTGTTACATATCCAGTAATCGCCTTTATAGTCCACCCAGTTACGGGTGACGTTTGACGAAGCCAAAGTATGTAACTCCTTATGTATGGAATCATGGTGACTTCAGGTCCAAGGACTAATAGTCATATTAATAGTCACATGAGAAAGTATATGACACTCATATAATGATCCATGATGTTTTCTCATGGCGGGTCATTCAGTATACATTCTCTAATGCATACTCATGTGTCAACAAGATATCTCTATATCCATGACTTGTGAGATCAAGTCATCGAGTTGACCTACATGCTAGTCTCATCGCATTAACATTGTCCCTGAATGTTAATACTTGACTAGGAATGATTAAGAGTAGTGTTCTCTATATCATCTCACTATCAATTCAACCAATCGATTGATATAGATAAGAACCTTCTAACTCAAGAACGATATTATACTTAGTTATTTGTCACCAATACAAGTAAGTATAATAATCATAATGAAATGCCTTGATAAGTATATAGGAAAATGATACATCGAGTCCATACAACAATCATCATATGATTGGCTCTAGGGCTCTAACTAACAATATCCCACTAGCACTAGTGCCAATCAGTGTAGGGTCTAATACCCAATGACCTAGTGTGACCATCATGCTTTTTCTGTGCCAAAGCCTTGGTCAAGGGATCAGCGACGTTAGCCTCTGTGGGTACTCTACAAATCTTCACATCTCCTCTATCGATGATCTCTCGAATGAGATGGAAGCGCCGTAGTATGTGTTTTGTCCGCTGGTGTGAGTAGGGATGGCAACGGGGAGGGGCGGGGGCGGGTTTGTCATTCCCATCCCCGCCCCGTTTCCATTTTTTCGGGTTCGGGGATTCCCCGAACCCGAACCCACGGGTTCGGAGATTCCTCATCCCCGCCCCATTTCTAAATTTAATTTATATTATTATTATTATTTAATAATAATTATTAATGATAATATTAATATTAATATCAATATCAATAATATTATTATTAATAATATTTTCAAAAATTTTAATATTAATATTAACACTATTATTAATATTTTTTTAAAAAAATCATATTATTATTTATTAATATTAATAATAATAATATTCGGGGCGGGTTCGGGGATGGGGATAGTATTCCCATACCCGCCCCAAACCCGCCCCATCCCCGAAAAATCTGGGATCCCCATCCCTATTTCGGGTTTTCCCTGCGGGGCCCCAAACCCGCGGGAAAAATTGTCATCCCTAGGTGTGAGCGAGGTTCCTTAGCATGCACAATTGCTCCATTGTTGTCACAATAGAGCTCAATATGATCTGCAATACTAGGAACCACCCCAAGCTCAGTAATGAACTTGTGGATCCAAACTGCCTCCTTTGCTGCTTCTGATGCAACAATATACTTGGCCTCTGTTGTAGAATCAGCAACTGTGTCCTGCTTCGAACTCTTCCAGCTCACAGCACCACCATTCAAGCAAAACATGAACCCAGACTGCATCTAAAGTCATCCTGGTCAGTTTGGAAGCTGGCATCACTGTAACCCTTTACAGCTAGCTCATCATCACCTCCATATATCAAGAAATATTTTTTAGTCCTTCTCAAGTACTTAAGAATATTCTTGACCGCTATCCAGTGTCACTCACCTGGATCTAACTGGTATCTGCTCGTCATGCTCAAAGTATACGAAACATCAGGACGAGTGCATAGCATGGCGTACATGATAGATCCTATGGCTGAAGCATAAGGGATCTTATCCATGCGGTCTCTCTCCTCTCTAGAAGAGGGACTTTGAGTCTTCGAAAGACTCACACCATGTGACATCGGCAGAAATCCTTTCTTGGAATTCTGCATGGCAAACCGTAGTAATACCTTGTCAATATATGTACTCTGACTTAAGTCAAGCTATCTCTATAGATCTTTATGCCTAGAATGTAGGCTGCTTCACCTAAGTCCTTCAATGAGAAATAATTCCCCAGCCAAGTCTTGACAGACTGCAGCAAAGGAATGTCATTCCCAATGAGTAGTATGTCATCCACATACAATACAAGGAAGACAACTGTGTTCCCTATAACCTTCTTGTAGACATAGGGTTCATCTTCATTCTTGATGAAACCAAACTGTTTGATCGCATCATCGAATCGAAGATTCCAGCTCTGAGAAGCTTGCTTTAGTCCATAAATGGACTTATGCAGCTTGCATACTCTGCCAGTATGTTGTGGAACTACAAAACCCTCAGGTTGTGTCATGTACATATCCTCAAGCAAGTTTCCATTCAGAAACACGGTTTTGACATCCATCTACCAGATCTCATAATCGTGATATGTTGCAATAGAAAGCATGATCCGAATGGACTTAAACATCGCTACTAGAGAAAAAATTTCATCATAGTCAATACCATGAATTTGCTTGAAACCTTTAGCTACCAGACGACCCTTATATATAAGTCCATCCATGTCATTATTTCTTTTAAAGACCTACTTACACCCAATCGGTTTGCCCCCTTCAAGTGGATCAACCAAAGTCCATACTTGGTTGGTGCACATGGATTCCATCTCGGATCTCATGGCCTCTAGCCATTTCTCAGAATCTATTTTCATCACAACTTCCTGATAGGAGGTAGACTCATTCTCAATGAGCATAACGTCATCATGGTTAGACAAGAGAAATGAGTATATCTCAGGCTAATGGCGTACCCTATCAGACCTGTGAAGAGGTATGTCTACTTGAACTGGTTGTTGTTCCTCAACTCCTTGTGGAGAAATCTCATCATCCACAACACTTTGTGGTTCCAGTTCAACTTCCATTAAGGCTTCAGTGCTATAGTCCATATCTGAACTTCTTCAAGATTGATCGTACTCCCACTAGTTTTTTAGAAACAAAATCCCTTACTAGAAAAACCCAGTCTTAGCCACAACTACTTTGTGTTGACTAGGAATGTAGAAGTAATATCCCTTCATTTCCTTGGGATATCCTATAAAATAACACTTATCAGATTTGGGATTCTGACTTATGTGTCATTAGATACACATAACCATATCTGCTGAAGTCATCAGTAAATGTAATGAAGTACCTATAACCACCTCTGGCAGCGACATTAAAAGGGCCACATACATCACTATGTATAAGTCCTAACAAGTAAGTCGCTCTTTCGCTATGTCCACTAAAGGGAGTCTTGGTCATCTTGCCCAGTAGACATGACTCGCATATCTCATATGATTCGAAATCAAATAAGTCCAACAAACCATCTTTATGGAGCTGGGATAAGCGTTTGCCATTTATATGACCTAAGCGACAGTGTCAGAGATAGGTTTGGTTCATTTCATTTGATTTGAACCTTTTAGTATTTATGTTATAGATAGGGTTCTCTAAGTCTAGAATATAGAGTCCATTCATCAGAGGTGCACTACAATAGAATATATCATTTAAATAAACTGAACAACATTTGTTCTTTATTATAAACGAAAAACCTTTCTTGTCCAAACAAGAAACTGATATAATATTCTTAGTAAGAGCAGGCACATAATAACATTCATCTAATTCTAGTACAAGCCAAGGAGGTAGAGATAGATAGTAAGTCCCTACAGCAACAACAACAACCCATGCTCCATTGCCTACTCGTAGATCCACCTCGCCTTTCGTCAATGCTCTGTTATTTCTCAGCGACTGCATATTAGTACAAATGTGAGAAGCACATCCAGTATCCAATACCCATGATGAAGAAATAGATAGATTGACTTCTATAACATATATACCTGAATTAGAAGTCTCACTTCTTTTCTTCTTAAGATCTTCCAGATATACTTTGCAATTCCTCTTCCAATGCCCGGTCTGACCGCAGTGGAAGCAGGTAGCATCCTTGGCAACCCCTCCTTTGGGTTTTAGTGCCTTGCCTTTGCCCTTGGCTTGGGACTTTCCCTTACCTTTAGGCTTGCCCTTGCCTTTGTGCCTTTGCACCATCAAAATAGAGTTGGGCTTAACCTTCTAAAGGTTGAGCTCAGTAGTTCTCAACATACTCAGAAGCTCCGGTAGTGGTTTGTCAATTTCGTTCATGTTGTAATTCATGACAAATTGACTATAGCTTTCTGGCAAGGATTGAAAGATCAAGTCAATGGCCAGCTCTTGGCCAAGTGGGAATCCCAACCTCTGTAGGTTCTCTATGTACCCAATCATCTTGAGTACATATGGGTCTACGGGAGTCCCGTCTTGCATCTTACACTAAAATAGTGCCTTAGAGATCTCGAATCTCTCATGCCTTGCTAGTCCTTGATATAGTTGACAAAGATGTTCAACTATATCATAAGCAGTCATCAACTCGTGTTGCTTCTGAAGCTCAGAGTTCATAGTTGCGAGCATGAGGCATGACACATCTAATACATCATCTTGATGCTTCTTATAAACATCTCTATCAGCTCACGTGGCAGTGGCAGGAGGTGCCTCGGGAATGGGTTGCTCCAGGATGTACAATTTTCTTTCTTGAGTGAGAACTATTCTCAGATTCCTGTACCAGTCCAGGAAATTAGCTCCATTGAGCTTGTCCTTATCAAGGACAGAACGCAGAGAGAAGGTGTTCGTGTTTGTCGACATGGCAATCTACAATAGAAAAATGTAGAAAATAAATATCATATTCCACTAATCATTTAATTAGGCCTTTAATTAAACGATGCTCCCACTGAATTATAGAACTTTTGTAGAATCGAGTCATGGATGTGGTCAAACCACACTCACTAGATTCTAACCAACTAGCTATAATTCTTGCGGGACAAGATCCACATCATACTACGCCTTGAGTTAGCTTTGGCTAAATCGCCCAAGACTTAGTATGATCGGTAGGTAACTAATTACCAATTACATCTCTATGCAACTCTTGTTTATAGGATCAAGATCCGCATGTATATTAAACTTGAGTTAACTTTGGCTAAATCGCCCAAGAGTTAATATAAATGCCAAGAGTTAATATAAATGTGATTTTGACCTATCTTCCAACAATTGAAAAATGCCTATAGTTAAACCCGATCCAATTGAGTTAACTAGTTTTACTCAATCTAATTGAGTTTGTACTCACCCAAGCTTTGATAGGTGGGACCAAGATTGTCCCTCCGCACCCTACCAAGATAATATGCGTTGCTCTGCTTTGGCAGATTCAACAACAACATGTGATCAAGGTAGTGATGGGTATCAAAACGTGGTAGGCATTTCGAGTTAACGCGATTAAGAACTAATCTAATCGTTAATGTGTATCATATACGCGATTAAGATCTAATCTAATCATTAAGGCACTAATTAATTACTCTACTCTAGCATGCATCACATACACACAAGCAATTAATTAAATTTTTGATTAGGTCATGACCCTACTACGATCTTCTCAAGCCAATGAGAAGATCAAATGGTCAACCTAGGGTCAACAGCTTCTTCAAGCTCCTCCCTTTGACCGTCATGTGTTGCTCGCACCCTCCTCGTAACTCCGTCTCGAGTGGACCTTCCACCACTTCATTTTTGTACATTACAAATTTGAAACTCGAGTTACATTCGAGTCTAAAATCTATTTACAACAAGAATTAAATTAGAAAGGCACGACGCGCAGGTCGCGTATCAAATACAACACGCACATCACACAAAATGGCGCGCAGGCCATATTATGAATTACAACACATTTAGTCCAATCAAATTGGGTTTTTGGGCCATGACCATCAAAAAATCCTACATAATTTTAAATTATGTATTTTATATAAATTTCTGTAATTTTACTACTATTTTTACAATTTTATGAGTTACAATTTTTCGGCGGTCCCGTTTAACGATTTTCGGGCGCGATCGCGGGACAATGCCCCTTGCGGGGTTAGGGGTAGCGTCCCTTCTCGTGAAATGAGTCTCACGAGTGTCCTAAAACAATCTTACAGTGCCTTAAGCCGCTGTCCCAAAACAATTTGGGCGAGAACTTGCCATTTCAAAAAAAATTTCTCGGTAGTCGAAGCCTACAAGTGTCCTGGCACTCGTTGCTTCGCCTCTACGAGAAAAATACTCATAAAAACCATAAAAATCATAAACTTATAGAAACTTACAGATCTATAATTTTTCATAAAAATTAAAATAAAACAAGTACACGCTTCGCACGTGGCTTTGATACTACTATTAGGACTTTGGGCCGCAAAAACCGCTTTTTGCGTTGCGGAAACCCCGAAGTCTTGCCACTGGATCCATGCGAAGATTAAAGTAAATTCATGTACTTGTTTCTATTCTAGATCTACTCTAGATCTACATGGTAGAGATTTTATATCTTTGAAGCGAAGCCCTTCGCAAATCCCGCTCGTCCAGAAGGGTTGCCGGATCTCGAGAGTGTCAAATGTACACTCCTCTATGTGTATCCACATGAACAATAGGTGGAGAAAAGCACAACTAAGAGTGTGCTAGCACCCTTAGAAGGTCACAGCAATGGAGGAAGAGAGGGAGAGAAGAGAGGAGGAAGAAGATGACTTGAATGAGTTTTACTCTTGTAACTCACACCATTCAAGTGGCCGACCACAATAGAGAGGTTATAAACCTCCATGGGATACCAAGAGTCATGGCTCTTGGTCTTCCTCATGAGGTAGCCTTTGGTCAAGTCAATCTTGACCAAATGATGTGGCCTTGATGATGTGTAACACCATCATTGGCTGACACTATGCCAAGTCACAATGACATGACATTTGGTCAAGTCAAAGTCAAGTCAAACTTGACTCTTCATCTTCCCTCCTAAGTCAAGTCAAACTTGACCTCTTATCTCCCATGGTTGATCAAATCCAACCATTTGAATCATATCAATTTAATCTAATGAATCTATATTCATTGAATTGAATTGACTCAATGAATCATAATCTAATTAGACTCATTGGACAGATGTATCAAATTGAGTCCAACTCAATTAGTTCTAATTTGGATTACTCTTAATCCAATTTGGTTCATCATATGAACCTAATCCTCTTGGTTCATCATATGAACCTATTCTCCATTTAATTGCCCTTTGTGTGTGACCCTATAGGTTCTTGTAACGTTGGCAATGCTCCTAAACCCATTTAGAAGCATAAGTAATTAGCAGTATCTAGAAACACATCATTACTACCCAAGTTACAAGAATGTTGAGATCCAACATCACCTTGTGACTACTAATTGTGACCCTTCACAATATATAATAATGTCCTTCTATCCTTGACATCTAGATTGATCAATTTGAGGCATAGACCGTGTCATCCTCTAATCAATCTAAATCTTGAACTCCAAGTAGAATCACTCTAATCAAATGAGCTCAATATCTCATATTGACTCATTTGGGCATGGTCATGCACTTAGTGGTCTCACTCTATCAAGAATAATGATGTCGCTCCCGTCATATAGGAGGGATAGATCTCATCTACATCACTCACATCCCTCCGCATAATTTGTTACATACCCAGTAATCGCCTTTATAGTCCACCCAGTTACGGGTGACGTTTGACGAAGCCAAAGTATGTAACTTCTTATGTAGGGAACCATGGTGACTTCAGGTCTAAGGACTAATAGTCATACTAATAGTCACATGAGAAAGTATATGACACTCATATAACAATCCATGATACTTTCTCATGGCGGGTCATTCAGTATGCATTCTCCAATGCATACCCATGTGTCAACTTGATATCTCTATATCCATGACTTGTGAGATCAAGTCATCGAGTTGACCTACATGCTTGTCTCATCGCATTAACATTGTCCCTGAATATTAATACTTGACTAGGAATGATTAAGAGTAGTGTTCTCTATATCATCTCACTATCGATTCAACCAATCGATTGATATAGATAAGAACCTTCTACTCAAGGACGATATTATACTTAGTTATTTGACATCAATACAAGTAAGTATAATAATCATAATGAAATGTCTTTATAAGTATATAGGAATATGATACATCGAGTCCATACAACAATCATCATATAATTGACTCTAGAGCTCTAACTAACAAATTATACCCTGCAAAACATATTATTAGCACAATTCATTGTTTGACAGAAATGAGTATGACTTAGATTCCGTCTTTCCGAGACCGGAATCTAGTCACGATCTCAACTTAGATTCGTCCTCACAGTCACTCCCCTCCAGTGACTTACCTTTACTTACCTGCCAGACGTCCGATCAGCCCTTTGACCCGTCTGGGCTTCGTGCCAGCTATCCAGTTAGCCAATCGACCTAGCTGGACTTCGCGTCAAACGTCCGGTCAGCCCGTCGACCCGTTTGGACTTCGTGCCAACTATCCGGTCGGCCCGTCGACCTAGCTGGGCTTCATGTCAGCCCGTCGACCTGTCTGGACTTCTCCTACACACTCGGTCAGAGTGTTAGATCAACAATAAAACTAACTTAACTTATTTTGTCATTCATCAAAACCTGGGTTAGACCGTTAGTGCTAACCGCACCAACAATCTTCCCCTTTTTGATGGAATAACAACTTGGTTAAGTTAGTGTTAAATGCAAGTGAAATAAGCATTAACAGGTTTTTAAGTTAGTTTTTATTTTCAATTTGTTTTAGCTAACTTAACCACCTAACCCCTCCTCCTTTGGCATTCATCAAACATAAACATGGATCAAATGCACCAATAATCAAAAGCATTACAAAGAATGCAAACACAAATCAGATCGACTCAGGGGAGTTGAATAATTAGAAATTTTGCTTTAAAAATATCTCTGAACCTTTTCAAAATAGCTAAGTTATGAAAAAACATAGCTAATTTTGTAAAATAGCGAAGTTTTGAAACATACTTTTCAAACATAAGTGTTACAAAAAAATTTTTATAAAAGTTATATTTTTGAAACAGGTTGATAGTAATTTATAAAACTCATTTTGCAAAAATCCAGATTGATAGTAAAGTTAAGTAAAACTTTAAGCTGAATCCAATTTTCAAAATTTTCAAAACTGATTTTAGAAAATTTAGCTTTTAACTTTTCAAAGTTTAAGTAAAAAATCTAATTATCAAATTAAGTTTTGAATCTAAATTTTTAATTCTAAGTTAGACCCACTGTTCAAGTTTAACTTTTAAAACCAAGTAAAAAGTTTTAAGATCCAAATCTTGTAAAAACTTAGTTTTATAAAAGATAGTTTTTCAGAGATAACTCTTTAAAAATTGAGTTGGTAGAGTTCAACTTTCAAATTAACTTTTTCAAAACTAAGTAAGATCTAATTTTCAAAATCAATTTTTAAAACTAAGTTAGATCCAATTTTCAAGACTAAGTTAGATCCAATTTTCAAGACTAAGTTTGTAAAATTTGATTTCCAAATTCAATTTTTTAAAACTAAGTTAAAAAAATAAATTTTTAAGATCTAAGTCTTTTAAAAATAACTTAGTCTTTATAAGAGTTAGTTTTCAAATATAGGTTTACCAAATTAGATTTGCAAAAATAAGTTAGATTTTTCGAACACATTAAAATATTTTTAAGAAAATATTTTCACAAAACTAATTTCAGAATAAAGGAAAAATAAGTATGAAATCAATTAATTCTCCCCCTGAACTTGACATAATTTTTTAAGTAAATCCAACTTTAGTAAGATAATTTTGAAAAATAGTTTTGTATACAAAATTTAAAGATAAGCTTTGTAGAATTGATCAAATTTTCAAAAGGAAGGTTTTTGCAAGTTTAAAACATTATAAGTTTTATAAAGGCAAACGTAAAATTTTCAAGTCAAATTTCAAAATTAATTTGTATTTAATTTTCAAACTAGGTTTGAACTTGAGGCACTTCTTTAGCATTTTTCAAAAACAAATTAAGTTATTTTTAATAAAGGAAAAATATATATTTAATTAATTCCTCCCCCTGAATTTGATACTCCCCTTGACTTTATTACTCTCCTTAATTTATTTCTCCCCCTTAAGTTAACACTAAGATTTGGGTATATTAATGTTCAAAGCCTTAACACCTTTTTATTTACATAAGTATCTTTATATACTTGTATAATTGTTTATTTAAGTTTAATTAATCAATTATTCTAAAATTAATTAATTTTAGATTCAGGTCCTTAAACTTTAGTTTAAGGTTAAATAAGATAACTTGTTATTAATTCAATAATAATTAATCATTATCAATAATTTATCGATTAAATTTTACTTGATTCAATAATTTAATACTTATTAAAATAATTTAAATTTCGTATTAATTGATTGAGTTGATTTAATGAAAGTGTTGGTTATAATTTTAACTATTCATTTACATCCTTTTAAGTAGGATTAACTTAGTTTAAAGTTAGCATTAATTCGAAGTTAAATTTATTAAAGTTATTAAACATAGTTAAGGTTCAATTTGAATCAATCGTTAATAATGATAAATTATGATTTAATTATAGTGAAATTAAGATTTTGATTAATGTTAAAATTAAGATTTAGTTAAATTAAGGTTAAGAATTAAGTAATTGTTTAGTGTAAGTTAAAGTTAATTTTTGAAGTTCTTACTTCAATTATTCACTTATTAAGTATTTAATTATGTTTATAATCTTAAGTTAATCAAATTTTAATTATTTGTTAATAACATCATTAAGGTTTAGTATGACATATTTTAATGTAATTTAAATTTAATTATTTAATTTTATTTTATTTAACTTTAAGTTTACTTAAAATGTTTTTTAAATTAAAATATTTTTTTTTAAAAAAATAATTTAAGTTAAAAATATTTTTTTAAGTTAAAAAGGATTTTTAATATAATTTTTGAAGACGATTTAATTTTAATTTTAATTGTAAATTAAGTTTAAGTTTTAAGTCTTAAACTTAAAGTAACTTTCAAATTTTAATATTAAGTTTTAAATTTAATTTTAAAGTTTTTTACTTAATTTAAATGCCATAGTTTTTTTATATATAAATGATTTTTAAACAAATAATTTTTAAAGTAGTTTTTAAACTTTTAAAATTATATTTAAAAGAATTTTTTTTTAAAAATAATTTTTACCAATTTTTAAATTAATTTTTAAAAGAATTTTTATAATGATTTTAAAAAGATTTAAAATAATTTTTAAAATGATTTTTAAAAGTTTTTAAAATAATTTTTAAAAGAATTTTGAAAATGTCTATAAAAAGTTTTTAAAATTATTTTGAAAAGTTTTTTTTTTAAAACAAAAAAAAATTTTAAAAGAATTTTTTTAAATGATTTTTTAAAAGTTTTTAAAAATATTTTTTTTAAAGAATTCTTTAAATGATTTTAAAAGTTTCTAAAATAATTTTTAAAAGAATTTTTTTAAATGATTTTAAATATTTTTTTAAATAAATTTTTAAAATAAAAAATATTTTTACAAGTTTTTTTAAATGATTTTTAAAAAGTTTTAAAAATAATTTTTTAAAAGAATTTTTAAAATTATTTTTAAAGTTTTTAAAATGATTTTTAAAAGTTATATAAATAATTTTTAAAAGAATTTATTAAATGATTTTTAAAAGTTTTTTAAAAAAAATATTTTTTTTAAATTATTTTGAATCGTTTTTAAAAGAATTTTAAAATTGATTTTTTAAAAGTTTTAAAAATAAATTTTAAAAGAATTTTTAAAATGATTTTTAAAAGTTTTAAAAATAATTTTTTAAAGGATTTTTTTTAAAAAAAAGTTTTTAAAAGAATTTTTTTTTTAAATGATTTTGAAAAGTTTTAAAAATAATTTTTAAAATGATTTTTTTTAATTTTTTCAAAATAATTTTTAAAATGATTTTTTTTAAAGTTTTTAAAATAATTTTTAAAAGGATTTTTATAAATGATTTTTAAAAGTTTTTTTCAAAAATAATTTTTAAAATAATTTTTAAAAGGATTTTTAAATTGTTTTTTAAATGATTTTTAAAAGAATTTTTAAAAGTATTTTTAAAATGATTTTTAAAAGAATTTTTAAAATGATTTTTAATTTTTTTTAAATGATTTTTAAAAGAATATTTAAAAGGATTTTTTAAATGATTTTTAAAAGTTTTTAAAATAATATTTAAAAGAATTTTTTTTAAATGTTTTTTAAAGGTTTTAAAATAATTTTTTGAAAAAGAAGAATTTTTTTAAATGATTTTTTAAAAGTTTTTAAAATAATTTTTTAAAGGATTTTTTAAAATGATTTTTAAAAGAATTTTTAAAAGGATTTTTAAAATGATTTTTAAGATGATTTTTAAAAGAATATTTAAATTGATTTTTAAAAGAATTTTCCAAAGGATTTTTAAATTGATTTTTAAATAATTTTTAAAAGAATTTTTAAAAGGATTTTTAAAATGATTTATAAATTATTTTTTAAATGATTTTTTAAAGTATTTTTGAAAGAATTTTTAAAATGATTTTTAAAGTTTAAAATGATTTTTTAAAGTTAATTTTTTAAGTTAAAAATGAATTTTTTAATCTTAATTTTTAAGATAATTTTAAAGTTTAAAATTAATTTTTAGAGTTAATTTTTTTAGTTAAAAATGTATTTTTTTAAGTTAATTTATAACATAATTTTTAATTTTAAAATTAATTTTTAAAGTTAATTTTTTAAGATAAAAAAGATATAAGTTTAATTAAAAAAATAAATTTTTAATTTTAATTTTAATTCAAAATTTAATTTAATTTAAATTTTTAATTTGATCCTTTAATCATCTCACCCGATCTAAATTATCAATCAGAGAATCCTATGATTTTGTGAGATGAATTAGATTCAATTATTGGTTTTGGTTTAACTTTGTGTTAGATTCAGGTTTAGCTTTGGGCTCAACAAATAGGTATTTTCGGATAAACTTCTGGGCTATGATGAGTTACCGTACATCATTAGAGTAACCATGCCTTCGAGGTTTTCCAAATAGTCCTAACGACGGAACTTAGTACAAAACCTTGGTCTAACTAGTTAGGATCCGTAAGGGGTAGTTTCGGCTAGTTCCACCTAGCCAAATGCACCAGGTCGAAGTCATATCTTCTTAGACATGCATAGACTAAGCTTCCCTAACGTACTATCATCCAAAACTTCATCAGTACCGTGGATCAAGTTAAACTCGGTCCCTTTTTAACTAATCCTAATTACCCTGCCGGGTAGGTTGTTTGGATTACCCTGTCGGGTAGGTTAGTTTTGGAGGTGTCAGCTGTTCTAGAGTCTCTCCCTAAATTATTAGCTTTCCTTTTAAGATTTTTGTATGATTGAAGTTAGTTTCAGTTAAGATTTAATGTTTAATTTGTAATTTAAATTTAAGTTTTTAATTTTGAATTAATTAAATTAGTCAAATTATCTTTTTTTAAACGAGTATATTTAATATTTAAATTTTCTTTCCATTTTTATTTTATTAAGTTAATTGAATTATCTTTTTTTAATAGATTATTGTTAATGTTTAAGTTTTTATTAATTTTTAAATTTAAATTGTATTTCCTTAAAGGTTTATCTTTTATCCTTTCATTAATTGTTAATTTTGAATTTTCTAGATTATCTTTGTTTAATATGTTATCTTTAACATTTAGTTTTAAGTCTATTAAATTTAACTTTGACTTTATTAAAATGTTTGATTTTATCCTTATATTTTCTTTGCCTTTTAAGTTGATATGATTAGTTAAATTTATTAGATAAGTCTTATCTTTTAAACTTAATTTTTTATTAATTAAATTATCTTGGGTTTGGATAGGATTTTTCAGATTGATACGGTCTAGATTATTAAACAATTTATTAATTTTATCCATATCAATATTGACCTTATCATCATTGTTATTTGAATTTTCAGATTTGTTTAGGTTTAATTTTGAATTTTTAGGGTTATTAATTATTTTCAGATTTTCTGAATTTTCTAAATTAATTAGATTTGTTTTATCAGAAAATATCCTAGGGGTATTTTTGCAAGTATTGTCAGCTACACTATTTGCCCAGATATTTTCACAAATATCCAAATTAACATGCATATTCTTTAAACTACTATTAGCAGGGGTGTTTTGGTAATTACTAACCTTGAGCGCAACCCCTAATTCAGTAGGCTTTTCTGTTGGATCTGACTCAAGTTTGGATTCGATTTCGACTTGATCATCTAACTCCAATGGCTCCTCGTGAAGTTTGATCAACTAGGTCCAAAGCTCATATGCATTCTTGTACTTTTCTAGTCTGCATAAAATATTGTTAGGTAAAACATCACAAATAATTTTACTTACATTTTTGTTAAGTTCCGAGTCCTGAGAAGGTTTTCTTAATATTAGCACATTATCGAAATCTAAGCTTCCTAAGAAGCATTCCATTAATCGCCTCCCGTAGTTGAAATCTTGATCGTATGGTGGTGGTTCGTGGGGGTTCCGTCCTTCTTGAAGAGACATTGGTCTTGCACACAAGGAAACAGAGAAAAAGTCCCAAGACTTGGTCTTGGATTAGTAGTGTTGGAGAAAAAATATAGTATTTCACTATTTTTGGAAAAAAAAATAAAATATTATTAAAATATTAAAAAAATATTATTTCAAAATTTTGAAAATATAATATTTTGTCAATACTAAACAATGGTGAAAAGATGACGATGTATTTTTCAAAAATAGTTTTGGGGGGAAAAAATGAAAGGCGTAAGGTTTTATTTTAAAGACAAACGATACCTAATTTTCTTAAAAAAAACACCCCCCCTTTGCTTGATTGGTGGTTGCACCAAATCAGAGCGGTAACCGCTCTGATACCACTTGTTGGATCGTGATCGTCGATAGAGGGGGTGAATATCGATAAAAAAAAATTGTCAAGTAAAGTACGCAACGGAAAAGTAAAATCAATGCTAACACAGGTCGATTTACTTGGTTCGGAGCCTGTGTCGACTCCTACTCCAAGGCCCGCACACAAGGGTGCTTTCAATGGGCAATTCACTAGCAGTTCGAAAGTTATTACAAACTAAGTACGGAGAAATGCCAATGAAAAATTAAAGCAATATCGACAAAGTAAGAGACTAAAAAGAGCAGCGCGTTTGTCAGAGCTTCTTAGCATCGCAGGAGCACAGGAGAGCGAATTCTGAGTTGTATTGGAGCTTCAGCCTTGACCCTCCTTATATAGGAGGTTTGGGGGCGCCTGGAATCTTCAGGGCGCCCCGGTGTGACGTAGCTGACCCAATCAGGAGCCTCCATGTGGCGTTGACGCGAAGGGGATAAAACTTTACCTCCGGGCGCCTGGGTACCTCCTGGGTGCCCGGACCCAAGTTTTCCAGCAGACTCCTTCCTGCAAGAAACACGTTAGTCCAAGACAATTATACCCTGTAAAACAAATTATTAGCACAATTCATTGTTTAACAGAAATGAGTATGACTTAGATTCCGTCTTTCCGAGACCAGAATCTAGTCACGATCTCAACTTAGATTTTCAAAATGGATCTAAGTTGGATCGACGCCTAAGTTCCCTTCCCGGGAACGCGTCCTCACAGTCACTCCCCTCCAGTGACTTACCTTTACTTACCTGCCAGACGTCTGGTCAGCCCTTCGACTCGTCTGGGCTTTGTGCCAGCTATCTGGTCAGCCCATCGACCTAGCCAGACTTCGTGCCAAACGTCCGGTCAGCCCGTCGACCCGTTTGGACTTTGTCCCAGCTATCCAGTCAGCCCGTCGACCTAGCTGGGCTTCACGCCAGACATCAGGTCAGTCCGTCGACCTGTCTGGACTTCTCCTACACACTCGGTCAGAGTATTAGATCAACAACAAAACTAACTTAGCCTATTTTGTCATTAATCAAAACCTGGGTTAGACCATTAGTGCTAACCGCACCAACACTTAGGAGTACAGGAAGTTGAGCGGAAGACACAACTAGCGAGAATGATGGCATGGGAAGGGAGCCGACGAGCTCGGTGCATCCGAGGGACGAGGTGTTGCGGAAGAGTACACCGGTGGACGAGAAGAACGTACGTGATGTTCGAGGGACAAGAAGCTGGAGCAAAAGCCTACTCGAGGAGAAGATCAGAAATTGAGTTCAGATGAGCCCTATTTCGGTTGGTCGCAATCACCCAAGCGATCGGAGCAGCAGAAGAGCGAAAGAAGCTGATGAAGACTACTAGAGGCACCCTCAACAGGAGTTGAAGGTGCCTGCGCACCTCTGCCACCTTCAGGCGGAAAGGCGTCTTCCATGAGCATGGAAGGCACCCTCCGTAAGCATGGAAGGTGTACCCCATGAGCATGGAAGGCGCCTTCAACTAGGAAAACTGACTGTTACCAAGAGATAAAACTCTATCCCTTTGCGCCTCAATGGAGGCACCCTCCAAGCCCTTTGGAGGCACCCTCAAGCTAAGGATAGGATTTTCAAGAGCTATAAAAAGATTCCTGGAGCTAGGAAATAGTATAACAACTTCTATTGACACGCTCCAATTAGTCCCTGCTAGAAGAAATTTTGGCAGCATCTCCCCTGTACTGGTGACAATCTGAAACTTCTTACAATGTCCTTAGGGCCACATATACCTCGGCCAACACGGCCGGAACAATATATATAAATAATAAGTAACATCCACACTATTAATAGTAAAACTAAATTAATACAACAATAAGGAAAATCATCTCAAAAATCCTACTCAACTACACCCATAAAGCTCAAAACTTATATCCTACTCCACTACACTCATAAAACACAAATCACAACGATAAAATCAACTCACCTCTTCTGCCGTCCAGACAGGCATGTAGCAAAACATATCCAATAAAACTCATCGACAATAAAACCATACAATATCCAAGTGTCAAAAACCAAAACAAGTCTAGATATTAATAAGAAAACCAAAAGATAAAAACATACATCCTCGCGATCTGCAGGGGATTAGCGACTGGAACTCCTCCGGACAGCCTCAACCTGAAAATAGTAAATATCCACGGGGTGAGTCAACTCCTCAGCGGGTAACTACTGATATGCATAATAAAGAAAATAACAAATAGCACTAATCATGCATACAGTCTCCTGATATAAGAAGGATAAATGCAAACTAAAATAAATAGGAGAACAACTGTACTAACCAAGACCTGGTGTATGGATAATAAATTGAGAGGTATAGAAATCTTGTATGCATGTCAAACAAATGCATCCATCCAATATACAGTAAATAAATGCAGTAAACACAAGCAATAAATGCATCAATGCGTATGATACCAATGACATGTCCTAGTCACCCCTACTGCCAGTCAGCCATCTCACACACAATAGTGAGACCGAGTGGGTAGGGATGTGACAATCGTGCACTCTGCCATCACTGCTCCTGATGAGTGACCGAGTGGACGGGATGCTGTCGAAGTACACTTACCCTCCTACCCCAAATCATAAGTGGGGGAGCTCAATGCTCTCATCTCCCTGAGAAAGTCCAGAGGAGGGATACCTGTCCTGCTACAACGCTGCGTCACACTACCCATGAGTGGACCAATGGAGCCCTTGATAGAGCACCTGCTGCAACACACCCTGCCTGAATAAAAACCACTTGTTGGTTAGTCCTAAGAAAATCGTACCGGTTCCATTGTACAAAAATTTTTGTACAAGTATCGAACCTTTCCTTAAATAACCTATTGTGTTCTTTAGAAGTTAAATTAGGAATCGCAGACGGAACTTAACATCATTGATTCCAAATTTAACTTATCTATTCTTAATGGTTTAGATTTGAATCGCAAGCGGAATTTAACACTATTGATTCAAATCTACCTAAGTTATTAATTTCATAAATATTAATTTCCAAAATTGGCTTCCAGGACTGCATGGCGAGGCACATGGCCTTCTTGGATAAGGGAGCAACCACCACCGCCTAGGCAAAGCCTTTTAAGGAAGGCTAATTTTTATTTCCTTAAATAACTCTAGGTTAACAAAAAAAAAATTAATCGAATCACAAATTCGAAAAAGAAGAACACACAAACTCGAAAAAACTATTTCGAAAACTCTAGAATCATATGTCTCTTGTGTTTGGTATTTCCATAAATAACTATACAAAGAAAACTAGTATGATGCGGAAAACAATTACTAGTTATACCTTTCTTTGTAAGCAAAATAACCTCTTGATCTTCTACCGTATTCCTCTTCTAACCTCGGACGTTGTGTGGGCAACAATCTTGCGAGACAAGAACCACCAAGCACCTTCTTCTTCCTTCTAGGTTTCGGCCACCACAATTCTCTAAGAGAAGTAGAGGTCCGGCCACCACCACCAAGCTCCAAGGGATGCAAGAAACAAAACCTCCTTTCTCTCCTTCTTCTCCTAGCTAGAACCGGCCACCATCAAGAGCTCCAAGAGGGGTTGCCGCCGGCCATAAGAGGAAGAGAAGAGGAAGAAGCTAGGGCCGACCACCAAGGAGGAAAAGAGAGGAGAAGAATAATAGAGTTGTTCACCCATGAAGGCACCTCTACCCCCTCTTTTATAATCCTTGGTCTTGGCAAAGAAGGAAATTTAAATAAAAACTTCCTTAATTCTTTTGCCATGAAAAGGAAAATTTATTTAATTAAAAATAATTTTCTCTTTTCAATTTACAATGGTCGGCCACTTTAAAAACAAAACAAGGAGAGTTTTAATTAATTAAAACATCCTAATTTGTCTCCAGAAATTTATAAAAAATTTCTCCAATAATTTTTCCCTTCATGGTGGTTTGTAAAAAGGAAATTTTATAAATTAAAATCTTTCTTTTAAACATGTGGATCAAAAGAAAGTTATCTTTAAAAAATTAAAATCTCTTTTAATCTACAAATAAGGAAAGATATCAAATCTTTTCTTAATCTTTTGTAGAAACTTATAAAAGAGAATATTTAATTTTTAAACTCTCTTTTAAATCATGAACATGGTTAAAAAGGAAACGTTTTCTCAAAATTAAAATCTACCTTTCAATCTACAAATAAGGAAAGATTTCAAATCTTTTCTTAATCTTTTGTAGAAAGCTAAAAAAGGAAAGATTTAAATTTTAAACTCTCTTTTAAAATCATGATATCCACATAAGAAATAATTTTAACAAAAATCCCTTTTTAATATGATGTGGCCGGCCACCTAAGCTTGGGCTCCAAGCTATTGGCCGGCCACCTTAAGGCTTAACCTTTAGGCTTGGCCGACCCTAAGCTTGAGCTTCAAGCTTGGCTTGGCCGCCCCTATTGGTTGGGTAAGAAGGTGGGTATATGGTGAGTATAAATCTCTATATACAATAGGCTACGATAGGGACCGAGAGGAGGAATTGGTTTTGGTCTCCCGATAAAATTAAGAATCCCGTGTTCGCCCCGAACACACAACTTAATTTTATCAATAATAATTTATTCCACTAGAGAACTATTATTGAACTACTGCACCAATCCCAAATTACATTTTTGGGCTCCTTCTTATTATGAGTGTGTTAGTCTCCCTGTGTTTAAGATGTTGAATGTCCACTAATTAAGTGAGTTACTGACAACTCATTTAATTAATATCTTAGTCCAAGAGTAGTACCACTCAACCTTATCATCATGTCGGACTAAGTCCACCTACAGGGTTTAACATGACAATCTTTATGAGCTCCTCTTGGGAACATTATCAACCTAGATTACTAGGACATAGTTTCCTTCTATAATCAACAAATCACACTATAAGTAACATCATTTCCCAACTTATCGGGTATTTTGATTTATTGAACTAAATCTCACCCTTTGATAAGTCAAAGAAATAAATATTAAATATATGTGTTTGTTATTATATTAGGATTAAGAGCACACACTTCCATAATAACTAAGATCTAGTTCTTTTATTAAATCAGTATAAAAAGAACTTACCTTAAATGGTCATGCTCAATACACTTAAAGTGTACTAGTGTAATTTATTAGTTAAGATAAACTAATGTCTAATTACACTACGACTATTCCAATGGTTTGTTCCTTTCCATCTTAGTCATGAGCTACTGTTTATAATTTATAAGAACCGATAACACAATCTTCTGTGTGTGACACCACACACTATGTTATCTACAATATAAATTAATTGAACATCTACATTTGGTATATATAAATGTAGACACTTGACCAATGTGATTCTTATAAATGTTTATACAAAAGCTAGACTTTTAGTATACACTCCAACAATCTCTCACTTATACTAAAAGACTATGCTGCCATTAAATGCTGCCATACATCTGATTCTCATCCATTCAACATGTCCATCAAAAGCTATTACCTTAAGGACTTTAGTGAAAAGATCTACAGGTTATCACTTGATGCAATATAGGCGGCAACAACTTCTCCTCGTTATACAATGTCTCGTATTGGGTGGTACTTGCGCTCTATTGTGTTCACTTGCCTTATGGATTCATGGTTTCTTCGAGTTTACTATTGCACCATTATTATTACAATAAATTGTAATAATCTTTGGACAAACCAGAAATCATATCTAAGTCCATCTTGAGGTTACTGAGTCACTCAGCTTCTATGGTTGCCTCTGAGGCTGCCACATACTTAACTTCCATAGTGGAATCTGAAAAGCACCTATGCTTAACACTCCTCCATTGTTATGGCTTTACCTCCTAAAGTAAACACAAAACTCCGAGGTTGACTTACTACTGTCCCTCTCTGATTAGAAGTCAAAATCCTTGTTACCCACAGGGATCAAATCATCTGCCTTGTAAGCTAGCATATAATCTCTTGTGCCTCTAAAGTACTTCAATATATGCTTTACCGCAGACCAATGTCCTTGTCCAGGGTTACTTTGATATCTGCTAACCATACCCACGGCAAAATAGATATCCAATCTCGTACACAGCATTGCATACATTACGCTTCCCACAGCCGAAGCATAAGGAACTGCCTTCGTGTCCTTTATCTCCTTTGATGTTTTTGAAGACATCTCTTTAGATAAAGCTACTCCATGCCTAAAAGGTAAAATACCTTTCTTGGAGTTCTGCATGCTAAACGAGCAAGGATTATATGAAGCTCGGGATAAGCACAACATTCTTTTCTTGCGATCTCTTATGTCTTTGATCCCAAGAATGTGTGCACATTCTCCTAAGTTCTTCATATCGAATTGTTTGGACAACCATACCCTTACTTCTGACAACACTTTGATATTGTTTCCAACTACCAAAAATGTTATCTACGTATAGTACAAGAAATACCACCACGTTTCCATCACACTTCTCGTGTATGTTAGTTAGAGCCCTAGAGCCAATCATTTGATGATTGTATGGACTCATGTATATCATATTCATGTATATATATTAAGGCATTTGGTTTTTGGTTATTATTCTTATTTGTATTAGTGCCAGATAAAATAAGTATAGTAACGTCCTAGAGTAGAAAGGTTCTTACCTATATCAATCGATTGGTTGAATCGATAGTGAGATGATATAGGGAACACTACTCTAAATCATTCCTAAATATACATGAGTCCATACAATCATCAAATGATTGGCTCTAGGGCTCTAACTAACATACACAAGAAGTGTGATGGAAACGTGGTGGTATTTCTTGTACTATACGTAGATAACATTTTTGGTAGTTGGAAACAATATCAAAGTGTTGTCAGAAGTAAGGGTATGGTTGTCCAAACAATTCGATATGAAGAACTTAGGAGAATGTGCACACATTCTTGGGATCAAAGACATAAGGGATCGCAAGAAAAGAATGTTGTGCTTATCCCGAGCTTCATATAATCCTTGCTCGTTTAGCATGCAGAACTCCAAGAAAGGTATCTTACCTATATCAATCGATTGGCTGATTCTATAGTGAGATGATATAGTGAATTTGCTTCGCGATTGCACCCGAAATCGCTAAAAACGAACCCGCCGGGAAGATTTTTCCGAAACGGCAATGTCTCGACCCAAATCGTTTTGGGACAGCGGGTTTAGGCGCTGTTGGATCGCATAGGAACCCTCGCGATGGTTAGATCGCGGGTAGGGGCGCTGCCCCTGGGCCCCGCAAGGGGATCCGTTCCGCGATTGCGCCCGAAACCGCTAAACGGGACCGCCGGGAAATTTTACTCATAAAAATTATAAAAATTATTTTAAAATTACAGAAAAATTATGAAAAATATATAATTTTGAATTATATATTAATTTGTGATAGTCATGGCCCAAAATACCCAATAAGATTGGATTTGTGTTGTAATTCATAATACGGCCTGCGTGCCGTCATATGATTGTGTGTGCTGTATTTTTTATTTTTTTATTTTTTTTTTCCCCACGGCCTGCGCGTCGTGCCTTTCTCTTATTCTGGTTGTAAATTAGATTTAGACTCGAATGTAACTCGAGTTTCAAATTGTAATGTACAAATTGGAGAGGTGGAGGGTCCACACGAGACGGAGTTCCGAGGCGGGCACGAGCAACACAAGGTGGTCAAAGGGAGGAGCTTGGAGAAGTTGTTGACCCTAGGTTGACCATTCGATCTTCTCATTGTCTTGAGAAGATCGTAGTAGGGTCATGACTAAATCACAAATAGATTAATTAATTAATTGTTATGTATCTGATGCATGTTTAATAATTAATTAATTAATTAGTGCCTTAGGATTAGATTAGATCTAAGTCGTGCACATGATGCACCCTTGCGATTAGATTAGATCTAAGTCATGCACAAGATGCATCTTTTTCGATTAGATTAGATCTTAATCGACTCAACTCTAATGCCTAACAGTGTCATGATACCTATCACTACCTCGATCACATGTATTGTTGAATATGCAAAGCAGAGCAATACATATTATCTTGGTAGGGTACGGAGGGACAATCTTGGTCCCGCCTATCAACGCATGGGTGAATACAAACTCAATTAGATTGAGTATTCCTAGTTACTCGGTTGGATCGAGTCAACTATAGGCATTCTTCCAATAGTTGAAAAGGTAGGACAAAATCACGTTTATATTAACTCTCGGACGTATTAGCCAAAGCTAACTCGAGTTTTAATATGGATCTTGATCCTATAAACAAGAGTTGCATAGAGATGTAATTGGTAATCGTTACCTACCGAACATACTAAGCCTTGGGCATATTAGCCAAAGCTAACTCAAGGGTTAGTATGATGTGGATCTTGTCCCACAAGAATTATTGTATTCAGTGGGAGCATCATTTAGTTAAAGGCCTAATTAAATGATTTTAAAAGAATATGATATTTATTTCTGCAAATTTTCTGTTGTAGATAACCATGACGTCGAACACGAATTCCTTCTCCCTGTGATCTGTCCTTGAGAAGGACAAGCTCAACGGAGCGAATTTCCTGGACTGGTAAAGAACGTAAACTGTAAGTTCTGGAGCAGCCCATTCCGGAGGCTCCTCCTGCCACTGCCACGCGAGCTGACCGGGATGCTTACAAGAAGCATCAAGATGACGCATTAGATGTGTCCTGTCTAATGCTCGCGACCATGAACTCTGAGCTTCAGAAGCAACACGAGTTGATGGGCGCTTACGATATGGTTGAGCATCTTCGCCAACTATATCAGGGACAAGCGAGGCATGAGAGATTTGAGATCTCTAAGGCACTGTTTCAGTGCAAGATGTCAGACGGGGCTCCTGTAGGTCCTTATGTACTCAAGATGATTGGGTACATAGAGAACCTACAAAGACTGGGGTTCCCACTTGGCCAAGAGCTGGCCACTGACTTGATCTTGCAGTCCTTGCCAGATAGCTATAGTCAATTCGTTCTGAACTATAACATGAACGAGATTGACAAGCCACTGCCCGAGCTACTTAGTATGTTACGAACTGCTGAGATTAACCTTAAGAAGGTTAAGCCCATTCTAATGGTCCAGAAGCACAAGGGCAAGCCCAAAGGTAAGGGAAAGTCCCAAACCAAGGGCAAAGGCAAGGCACTGAAGCCTAAAGGAGGGGTCGCCAAGGATGCTACCTGCTTCCACTGCGGTCAGACGGGGCACTGGAAGAGGAACTGCAAGGTATACTTGGAGGATCTTAAGAAGAAGCGAAGTGAGACTTCCACTTCAGGTATATATGTTATAGAAGTCAATCTATCTATTTCTACATCTTGGGTATTAGATACTGGATGTGCTTCTCACATTTGTATTGATGTGCAGGCGCTGAGAAATAGCAGGACATTGACAAAGGGCGAGGTGGACCTACGAGTAGGCAATGGAGCACGGGTTGTTGCTATTGCTGTAGGGATTTACTTTCTATCTCTGCCCTCTGGGCTTGTACTAGAGTTAGTTGATTGTTGTTATGTGTCTGCATTAACTAAGAACATAGTTTCAATTTTTTGTTTAGACAAGAAAGGATACTCTTTTGTAATAAAAGACAAATGTTGTTCTGTTTATTTAAAAGATATGTTATATTGTAGTGCACCTCTGATAAACGGACTCTACATTCTAGACCTTGAGAGCCCTATCTATAACATAAATACCAAGAGGATCAAGTCGATTGACTTGAACCAAACCTATCTCTGGTACTGTCGCTTAGGTCATATAAATGACAAACGCTTATCCCAGCTCCATAAGGATGGTTTGCTGGACTCATTTGATTTTGAATCATATGAGATATGCGAGTCATGCCTACGAGGCAAGATGACCAAGACTCCCTTTAGTGGGCACAGCGAGAGAGCAACTGATTTGTTAGGACTCATACATAGTGATGTATGTGGCCCTTTCAATGTTGCTGCTAGAGGCGGTTATAGATACTTCATCACATTTACTGATGACTTCAGTAGATATGGTTATGTGTACTTGATGACACATAAGTCTGAATCCTTTGAAAAGTTCAAAGAATTCAAGAATGAAGTACAGAACCAGCTTGGCAAGAGTATTAAAATACTTCGATCAGATTGAGGTGGTGAATACTTAAGCCATGAGTTTCGTGACTATTTAGCTGAGTGTGGGATTCTATCCCAACTCACTCCTCCTGGAACACCACAGGTGAATGGTGTGTCCGAAAGGAGGAATCGTACCTTATTAGATATGGTACGGTCTATGATGAGTCACACAGATCTTCCGACATACCTCTGGGATTATGCTCTAGACACGGCAGCTTTCATTCTCAACCGAGTTCCATCCAAGGCCGTGATAAAGACACCATATAGGATATGGACTGGGAGAGATACCCAGGTGTCTTTCATGAGGATTTGGGGTTGTGAGGCTTACGTACGACGTCAAGTCTCAGACAAATTAGGACCCAAATTCGACAAGTACTATTTCATCGGATATCCCAAGGAAACTAAGGGATATTTCTTCTACATTCCCAGTCAACACAAGGTAGTTGTGGCAAAGACTGGGATCTTTCTAGAAAGGGACTTTGTTTCTAGAAAGACTAGTGGGAGCGCGTTCGATCTTGAAGAAGTTCAAGATGCGAACAATAGCACTGATGCCTTGATGGAAGTTGAACTGGAACCACAAAGTGTTGTGGATGATGTTGTTCCACAAAGAGTTGAGGAATAACAACCAGTTCAAGTAGACATACCTCTTCGCAGGTCTGATAGGGTACGTCGTCAGCCTGAGAGATACTCATTTCTCTTGTCTGACCATGATGACATTGTGCTCATAGAGGATGAGCCTACCACCTATCAGGAAGCTGTGATGAGACCAGATTCTGAGAAATGGCTAGAGGTCATTCTCGGAGCTGGAATCTTCGATTCGATGATGCGATCAAACAGTTTGGTTTCATCAAGAACGAAGATGAGCCTTGTGTCTACAAGAAGGTTGTAGAAAACATAGTTGTCTTCCTCATATTGTATGTGGATGACATACTACTCATTGGGAAGGACATCCCTATGCTTCAGTCTGTCAAGACCTGGCTAGGGAGTTGCTTCTCAATGAAGGACTTAGGTGATGCATCCCGCATTCTTGGGATACAGATCTATAGAGATAGATCTAAGAGATTGCTTGGCCTAAGTCAGAGTACATACATTGATGAGGTACTCCTACGGTTTGCCATGCAGAACTCTAAGAAGGGATTTCTGCCGATGTCACATGGCGTGAGTCTTTCGAAGACTCAAGGTCCCTCTTCTAGAGAGGAGAGAGACCGCATGGATCAGATCCTTTATGCCTCAGCCATAGGATCGATCATGTACGCCATGCTATGTACTCGACCTGATGTCTCGTATGCTTTGAGCATGACTAGTAGATACCAGTCAGATCTAGGTGAAAGTCACTAGATAGCGGTCAAGAATATTCTTAAGTACTTAAGAAGGACTAAAGAATATTTCTTGATATATGGAGGCAATGATAGGCTAGCTGTAAAGGGTTACAGTGATGCTAGCTTCCAGACCGATCAGGATGATTAAAGATCACAGTCGAGGTTCGTGTTTTGCTTGAATGGTAGTGCTATGAGCTGACAGAGTTCACAACAATTCTACAACGTTTCCATCTCATTCGAGAGATTATCGATAGAGGAGATGTGAAGATTTGCAGAGTACCTACAGAGGCTAACATTGCAGATCCCTTGACCAAGGCTTTGGCACAGAGGAAGCATGATGGTCACACTAGGTCATTAGGCCTTAGAGCCTATACTGATTGGCACTAGTGCTAGTGGGAGATTGTTAGTTAGAGCCCTAGATCCAATCATTTGATGATTGTATGGACTCATGTATATCATATTCATGTATATATATTAAGGCATTTGGTTTTTGGTTATTATGCTTATTTGTATTAGTGCTAGATAAAATAAGTATAGTAACGTCCTAGAGTAGAAAGGTTCTTACCTATATCAATTGATTGGTTGAATCGATAGTGAGATGATATAGGGAACACTACTCTAAATCATTCCTAGTCGAGTATTAACATTCAGGGACAATGTTAATACAATAAGACTAGCATGTAGGTCAGCTCGATGACTTGATCTCACAAGTCATAGATATAGAGATATCAAGCTGACACATGGGTATGCATTAGAGAATGTATACTGAATGACCCGCCATGAGAAAGTATCATGGATCGTTATATGAGTGTCATATACTTTCTCATGTGGCTATTAGTATGACTATTAGTCCTTTGACCTGAAGTCACCATGGATCCCTACATAAGGAGTTATGTACTTTGGTTTCGTCAAACGTCACCCGTAACTGGGTGGACTATAAAGGCGATTACTAGGTATATAACGAATTATGTAGAGGGATATAAGTGAAGTAGATGGGATCTATCCCTCCCATATGACGGGAGCGACATCAGTATTCTTGATAGAGTTAGACCACGAAGTGCATGGCCATGCCCAAATGAGTCAACATTAGATGTTGAGATCATTTGATCGAGTGAGTCTACTTGGAGTTCAAGATTTAGATTGATTAGAGGATGACACGGTCTATGCCTCATATTGATCAATCTAGATATCTAGGATAGAAGGACAATGTCACATATTTTGTGAGAAGTCACAATTGGTAGTCACAAGGTGATGTCGGATCTCGACATTCTTGTAACTTGGGTAGTAATGATGTGTTGCTAGATACCGCTCATTACTTATGCTCCTAAATGGGTTTAGGGCATTGCCAATGTTACAAGAACCTATAGGGTCACACACTAAGGACAATTAGATGGAGATTTGGTTCATATGATGAACCAAGAGGATTAGATTCATTTGATGAATCATATTGGATTAAGAGTAATCCAAATTGGGCTAATTGAGTTAGACTCAAGTTGATTCATGTATTCAATGAGTCTAATTTAGATTATGACTCATTAAATCAACTTAATTTAATGAATTAGATTCATTATATTAAGTTGGCTTGAATCATATGGTTGGATTAGATCAACCATGAGAGAGATTTGATCAAGTTTGACTTGATTTGAGGGGAAGAGAAAAAGTCATGTTTGACTTGACTTTTTGCCACATCACTAGTGAGTTGGCAAGATGTGGACCAATAGGATTGCTCCACATCATCAATGTGTGCCACCTCATGGAGGTTACATGCCTCCATAGCATTTGATGTGGCCGGCCCACATTAAATGAGGAGGTTACACTTGTTGCCATGTCATTTAGTGAGGTGGCAAGATGTGGACCAATAGTGTTGATCCACATCATCCTAGAGTGCCACCTCATGGGGGTTACAACTCTTAATGGTCTCCACATTAATTGGAATTAATGTGGGGGTTACACCTCCTAGAGTGGCCGGCCACTTGATGGCTAAGGGGTTGTTTTGAATTTCCTATTATTGATTCATTCACTCTTCTTCTCCCTTGGGTGCTCTCTCTTCTCCTTCTCCCATTCCTTGGCCGAACACTCCATTGGTGCTAGCACACCTTGTGTTTTGGTCATCTCCTTCTACTTGTGTCCGTGTGGATACATATAGAGGTTGTCTACTTTGACAACTAGAGATCCGGCGACATCTTGGACAAGCGGGAACGAGAAGGGCTTCGCTACAAGGGTAATGATCTTAACTTTAGTGTAGATCTAAAGTTTTTACAAACTCGTACAAGAAAAAGGTTTTTCGAAAAATTTTGTTTACGAATCTTTGCACGAGATCCATGGCTTTGGGTGACTCGGGGTTTCCGCGACGCGAAAAAGCGGTTTTCGCGGCCCAACGAACCCAACAGTGTACACAAGACTCATTCGATTATTAAAAAAATCCATAGGTCTGGATTACTTTATTAAATCGAATGTTCCAAGACCTTGAAGCTTTACTTCAGTCCATAGACTGATTGAGCTTATATACTAGATGCTCTTTTCCCTTTGCAATGAACCTCTCTGGTTGCTTTATATGGATGCATTCTTCAAGACTTCTATAAAGGAAAGCTGTCTTGACATCCATTTGCCTAATCTCATAGTCTATATGAGCAGCAATAGATAAAAGAATCCGGATAGACTTAAGCATGGCTACCGATGAAAAAGTTTCCTTTTTCAACAAGCCTTGCTTTGAAAGTTTCTATCTTCCTGTCTATCCCTCTTTTCCTATTGTAGACTTATTTTCACCCAATGACTTTTACACCATTTGGTGGTTCTACCAACTCCCAGATTTTATTAGAATACATATATTCTAATTATGTATTCATTGCTATTTACAAAAGATGCTGCATCTTTATCTTGGAGCGCTTTGTCATATGTCCGAGAATTAGGTTCATGTTCAGCAGGGATTAAGTCCAAAGACTCTCCCAAAACATGAATATATTAGGTTGCCTAACAACCCTCCCACTATGACGAGGCACTTTCTGCAATTATGTATCATCTGTGATACGTGTTACAGTTTCTTATGATATTTCATCTTGTACAATTGGTACTCGATTAGACGTGTCCTTTATTTTTTTTCTTAAGAACAAATTTACTTATGGACTTGTGGTTTACTATATAGTCCTCTTATAAAAATCGATCATTGATGCTAATAATGACCTTCTGATTTTTAAGACTATAAACCTACTTTCATTTATCTAGGATAACCCACAAACGAGTGAACTCCTGTCCAATTTATCATTGTCTCTCTTCAACATATGTGCTGGACTACCCGAATCCGAATATTCTTCAAAATAAGCTTACACCTATTCAACAATTCTATATGAGTAGAGAGTTCTGACTTGGAAGGTACTATGTTCACTTTCGTTTCCAGTGTATATCCTTAAAATGAATTTGGTAATTTTCTGAATAACTCATCATCGATCTAATTATTCCATAAGAGTCTTATACCTTCTTTCTACTACACCATTCTGTTAGGGTGTACCAGGTGCAATTAGTTGGGATTGAATCCCGACTTCTGATAAGTGACTCCTAAACTCTCCTAAGAGGTACTCGTTACTATGATTTAACCGTAGTGTCTTTATACTTTTACTTTGACGTTACTCCTCATCAGCCTAGTACTCTTTGAACTAATCAAAGCACTTAGACTTATGACGCGTCAAGTAAATGTATCCTTATCTCGAATAGTCGTCTATAAAAGTGACAAAATATTCGAAACAACCTCTTGCCTGGATAGTCAAAGGTCTACACAAATCAGAATGAACCAATTTCAACATATCTTTGGCTCTAAACCCCTTAGACTTAAAAGCTTCTTGGTTATTTTTACTTCCAAGTAAGACTCACAGGTTGGAAAGTTTTCCACTACCAATGAACCCAAGAGTTCATTGGTTATTATCTTTTGAATCCTACTTAAGTTAATATAACCTAGCCTTAGATGGTAAAATATGATTGGTTCATTTCCGAAGGTTGCTTTCTCTTAAAATTAGAAGATGTGTTATTAAATTCAATTTATTGCATCGTGGGAGTTATTAGATTTATAAATTGCCAACCAACGTACCAGAACATATATCTTTCCTATTTTCTCGATAACAATTTTGTTATCAAAATAGACACAATATCTATTCTTTAATAGTTTAGAAACTGAAATATGGTTCTTTCTAAACTTAGTATGTAAAGACAATTTCTGAAAATCCATATTTATTCCTATCATAGGATAAACATCTCCCACTGCAATAGCTGCTACTTTTGCAGTAGTGCCCATGTAGATGGTGATTTCTCTTCATATAGTTGTCGGGTTTCCTGGAGCCCCTGCAATGAATTGCAGACATGATAGTGGCTCCCGTATCTACTCACCAGGTACCGGTAGATAATACCACTAAACATATTTCAACAACTAATGAATCAAATACGCCTATATTGTTCTTAGTTCTAAGAGGACTTAATGTCCAAGTCTTATTTCCAATCATAATAATTGGGACAACTAAGTCTATTCTATAGTATAACAACTAGGGGATTGACGAACATTTGAAAACCTAAGAATCACAAAAATATTTGGTCAAGACCAACATCTCAAAATCCCCATGAATTTTGTATGCCACGTTAGTGTAGACGTATACAAATTCTAAAAGGAGATTTCATCCATTAATTTTATTATCTCGTCAACCTATGACAAATAAAATTAATAGTTGGTCTGTCTTTGATCAAATATTTGGTCAAGACTCTAAATTTAAAATAATATTGATTCCTCAAACAATACTATTTAAATTTACCAACACCTTAAAACACCATGAGTTTTGCATGCCACGTTAGTGTGGGCGTATACAAAATCAACATTTGTAAGAGGAGGGTTTTACCCATTAACTATCTTGTCAACGTAACTTTATGACAAATAAAATTATCTCAAACACCGTTAATTTTGTATGCCACGTTAGTGTGGACGTATACAAAATCAATCATTTGTAAGAGAGGTTTTAACCCATTAATTTTATTATCTTATCACCCTAGTTTTATGACAAATTAATAGTTGGTATTACTTTGGTCTCGCAAAACAATAGTAGTGACTCCGTTGGGGAGGATACTATTGAATGCGTCTAAGTGTATACCATTACTTGATACTTAGTCCATTAAATAGGATTATGCCCCTTCAGTTGGAGAAGATCACACACTCCTAAATAATTTCCTATAACCATCCATAAAGGAAGTTTGATCTAGTGATCCGCAACAAACCCATCCGTTGTGGAGGGAGGCACTCAGAGCTAACACGCAAGCTTGTTGCATCACTTACAAACCAGTAATGGAGACCGTGGGATTTATATACTAATCCCTCTCCCACTTAGTTATTTAAGGTGAGGAATTTTAACCTATGCTAGCATATAACATATGCACACACACAGTAAATAAAAGCAATAAATTTGGAAATTAATTTTCCAACTATTATGGCATTTTCATCACTGTCCTCCGTGTGCTCCAACCCTAGCTGCTGCCATCTTTAGCCACCGCCATCGGGTCGAGTTGTCGCATCTATCTTGCTTCTTATTCCACTGCGCCTCTGGTCCTCCGATAGTACCACACCTCGCAAGGATACGATCCGCGACAAATATAGAATTTTACATGCATCGATCCTATATTCCATAAAGGAATGTACATATATTCTAGATCGAACAAAAATGTAAAATCCTAATAACTAATACAGCTCCTGCTGTATTTAATTTTACAATCATGCACACACAATTAAATGCCCTTGACATGTCCAAGGATCCAATCACACACAAATAAAAATATGTCATAATAGTTGGAGCCTGCAACCACAAATTTAGCACATCCTACTATTATCCTACCTAAATTATGTATGACATGTGCATAATCTATTTGAAAACCAAACACATAGTGGCAAACCCTAGTTCTGATACCAATTGTTGGTTAGTCCTAAGAAAATCGTACCGATTCCACTGTACAAAAATTTTTGTACAAGTGTCGAACCTTTCCATAAATACTCTATTGTGTTCTTTAGAAGTTAAATTAGGAATCGCAGACGGAACTTAACATCATTGATTCCAAATTTAACTTATTTGTTCTTAATGGTTTAGATTTGAATCGCAAGCGGAACTTAGTACTATTGATTCAAATCTACCTAAGTTATTAATTCCATAAATATTAATTTCCAAAATTGGCTTCCAAGACTACATGGCGAGAGGCACATAGCCTTCTTAGATATGGGAGCAACCACCACCGCCTAGGCAAAGCCTTTTAAGGAAATTTAATTTTTATTTCCTTAAATAACTCTAGGTTAACCAAAAAAAACAATCGAATCACAAATTCGAAAAAGAAGAAAACACAAACTCGAAAAAACTATTTCGAAAACTCTAGAATCATATGCCTCTTGTGTTTGGTATTTCCATAAATAACTATACAAAGAAAACTAGTATGATGCAGAAAATAATTACTAGTTATACCTTTCTTTGTAAGTAAAATAACCACTTGATCTTCTACCATATTCCTCTTCTAACCTTGGACGTTGTGTGGGCAACGATCTTCTGAGACAAGAACCACCAAGCACCTTCTTCTTCCTTCTAGGTTTCGGCCACCACAATTCTCCAAGAGAAGTAGAGGTCCGGCCACCACCACCAAGCTCCAAGGGATGCAAGAAACAAAACCTCCTTTCTCTCCTTCTTCTCCTAGCTAGAACCGGCCACCATCAAGAGCTCCAAGAGGGGTTGCCGCCGACCACAAGAGGAAGAGAAGAGGAAGAAGCTAGGGCCGGCCACCAAGGAGGAAAAGAGAGGAGAAGAATAATAGAGTCGTTCACCCATGAAGGCACCTCTACCCCCTCTTTTATAATCCTTGGTCTTGGCAAATAAGGAAATTTAAATAAAAACTTCCTTAATTCTTTTGCCATGAAAAGGAAAATTTATTTAATTAAAAACAATTTTCTCTTTTCAATTTACAATGGTCGGCCACTTTAAAAACAAAACAAGGAGAGTTTTAATTAATTAAAACTTCCTAATTTGTCTCCAGAAATTTATAAAAAATTTCTCCAATATTTTTCCCTTCATGGTGGTTTGTAAAAAGGAAATTTTATAAATTAAAATCTTTCTTTTAAACATGTGGATAAAAAGAAAGTTATCTTTAAAAAAGTAAAATCTCTTTTAATCTACAAATAAGGAAAGATATTAAATCTTTTCTTAATCTTTTGTAGAAACTTATAAAAGAGATTATTTAATTTTTAAACTCTCTTTTAAATCATGAACATGGTTAAAAAGGAAACGTTTTCTCAAAATTAAAATCTACCTTTCAATCTACAAATAAGGAAAGATTTCAAATCTTTTCTTAATCTTTTGTAGAAAGCCATAAAAGGAAAGATTTAAATTTTAAACTCTCTTTTAAAACCATGATATCCACATAAGAAATAATTTTAACAAAAATCCCTTTTTAATAAGCTTGGGCTCCAAGCTATTGGCCGGCCACCTTAAGGCTCAACCTTTAGGCTTGGCCGGCCCTAGGCTTGAGCTTCAAGCTTGGCTTGGTCGGCCCCTATTGGTTGGGTAAGAAGGTGTGTATGTGGTGGGTATAAATCTCTATATATAAGAGGCTACGATAGGGACCGAGAGGAGGAATTGGTTTTGGTCTCCTGATGAAATTAAGCATCCCGTGTTCGCCCCGAACACATAACTTACTTTCATCAATAATAATTCATTCCACGAAAGAACTATTATTGAACTACCGCATCAATCCCAAATTACATTTTTGGGCTCCTTCTTATTATGAGTGTGTTAGTCTCCCTGTGTTTAAGATGTCGAATGTCCACTAATTTAGTGAGTTACTGATAACTCATTTAATTAATATCTTAGTCCAAGAGTAGTACCACTCAACCTTATCGTCATGTCGGACTAAATCCACGTGCAGCGTTTAACATGACAATCTTTATGAGCTCCTCTTGGGAACATTATCAACGTAGATTACTAGGACACAGTTTCCTTCTATAATCAACAAATCACACTATAAGTTACATCATTTCCCAACTTATCGGGCATTTTGATTTATCGAACTAAATCTCACCCTTTGATAAGTCAAAGAAATAAATATTAAATATATGTGTTTGTTATTATATTAGGATTAAGAGCACACACTTCCATAATAACTAAGATCTAGTTCTTTTATTAAATCAGTATAAAAAGAACTTACCTTAAATGGTCCTGCTCAATACACTTAAAGTGTACTAGTGCAATTTATTAGTCAAGATAAACTAATGTCTAATTACACTACGACTATTCCAATGGTTTGTTCTTTTCCATCTTAGTCATGAGCTACTGTTTATAATTTATAAATAACCGATAACACAATCTTCTATGTGTGACACCACACACTATGTTATCTACAATATAAATTAATTGAACATCTACATTTGATATATATAAATTTAGACACTTGACCAATGTGATTCTTATAAATGTTTATACAAAAGCTAGGCTTTTAGTATACACTCCAACAATCTCCCACTTATACTAAAAGACTATGCTGCCATACATCTGATTCTCATTCATTCAACATGTCCATCAAAAGCTCTTACCTTAAGGACTTTAGTGAAAAGATCTACAGGTTATCACTTGATGCAATATAGGCGGCAACAACTTCTCCTCGTTATACGATGTCTCGTATTGGGTGGTACTTGCGCTCTATTGTGTTCACTTGCCTTATGGATTCATGGTTTCTTCGAGTTTGCTATTGCACCATTATTATTATAATAAACTGTAATAATCTTTGGACAAACCAGAAATCATATCTAAGTCCATCTTGAGGTTACTGAGTCACTCAGCTTCTATGGTTGCCTCTGAGGCTGCCACATACTTAACTTCCATAGTGGAATCTGAAAAGCACCTATGCTTAACACTCCTCCATTGTTATGGCTTTACCTCCTAAAGTAAACACAAAACTCCGAGGTTGACTTACTACTGTCCCTCTCTGATTAGAAGTCAAGATCCTTGTTACCCACAGGGATCAAATCATCTGCCTTGTAAGCTAGCATATAATCTCTTGTGCCTCTAAAGTACTTCAATATATGCTTTACCGCAGACCAATGTCCTTGTCCAGGGTTACTTTGATATCTGCTAATCATGCTCACGGCAAAACAGATATCCAGTCTCGTACACAGCATTGCATACATTACGCTTCCCACAGCACAAGCATAAGGAACTGCCTTCATGTCCTTTATCTCCTTTGATGTCTTCGAAGACATCTCTTTAGATAAAGCTACTCCATGCCTAAAAGGTAAGATACCTTTCTTGGAGTTCTGCATGCTAAACGAGCAAGGATTGTATGAAGCTCGGGATAAGCACAACATTCTTTTCTTGCGATCCATTATGTCTTTGATCCCAAGAATGTGTGCACATTCTCCTAAGTTCTTCATATCGAATTGTTTGGACAACCATACCCTTACTTCTGACAACACTTTGATATTGTTTCCAACTATCAAAAATGTTATCTACGTATAGTACAAGAAATACCACCACGTTTCCATCACACTTCTTGTGTACACAAGACTCATTCGATTATTAAAAAAATCCATAGGTCCGGATTACTTTATTAAATCGAATGTTCCAAGACCTTGAAGCTTTACTTCAGTCTATAGACTGATTGAGCTTATATACTAGATGTTCTTTGCCCTTTACAATGAACCTCTCGGTTGTTTTATATGGATGCATTCTTCAAGACTTCCATAAAGGAAAGCTGTCTTGACATCCATTTGCCTAATCTCATAGTCTATATGAGCAGCAATAGATAAAAGAATCCGGATAGACTTAAGCATGGCTACCGATGAAAAAGTTTCCTTTTTCATCAAGCCTTGCTTTGAAAGTTTCTATCTTCCTGTCTATCCCTCTTTTCCTATTGTAGACTTATTTTCATCCAATGGCTTTTACACCATTTGGTGGTTCTACAAGCTCCCAGATTTTATTAGAATACATATATTCTAATTCTGTATTCATTGCTATTTACAAAAGATGCTGCATCTTTATCTTGGAGCGCTTTATCATATGTCCGAGAATTAGGTTCATGTTCAGCAGGGATTAAGTCCAAAGACTCTCCCAAAACATGAATATATTAGGTTGCCTAACAACCCTCCCACTATGACGAGGCACTTTCTGCAATTGTGTATCATCTGTGATATGTGTTGCAGTTTCTTGTGATATTTCATCTTGTACAATTGGTACTCGATTAGACGTGTCCTTTATTTTTTTTTCTTAAGAACAAATTTACTTATGGACTTGTGGTTATGACCTTATGATTTTTAAGACTATAAAATTACTTTCATTTATCTAGGATAACCCACAAACAAGTGAACTCCTGTCCAACTTATCATTATCTCTCTTCAACATATGTGTTGGACTACCCGAATCCGAATATTCTTCAAAATAGGCTTACACCTATTCAACAATTCTATATGAGTAGAGAGTTCTGATTTGGAAGGTACTATGTTCACTTTTGTTTCCAGTGTATGTCCTTAAAATGAATTTGGTAATTTTCTGAATAACTCATCATCGATCTAATTATTCCATAAGAGTCTTATATCTTCTTTCTACTACACCATTCTGTTGGGGTGTACCAGGTGCAATTAGTTGGGATTGAATCCCGACTTCTGATAAGTGACTCCTAAACTCTCCTAAGAGGTACTCGTTACTACGATTTCACCGTAGTGGGTTTATACTTTTACACAAAGCATGTAACAAGTATCGGGTAGTGACCAACCGATGCAGATAAGAAACATAATCATTACTATTTGTTAAAAACACTACTATGCATATCAAATGACATATCTAAAAAGATAAGTCAAAGTACCCGCCTCCAATAAGAGGATCGTATCTGATCCAAATCCGACGTCGAGATGCTCGTCTCGCGTCAATGTCTTGTATTACCAATTTAAATATATTTTATTTAGCTAAATTCTTATAAATAGCTAAATAAAATCTCTAACCCTAAATTAGGGTAAAACCCTAATCAACACATAAACATAAACCTAATTCACACATCAATTATACTAAAAACCTAAATCAACCTAATTTAACCTCTTACCTCAAACTCACAGCTAAGTGTCTGCTGGAAATTGTGGCCGAAGTTACCGCTGTCATAGTTTTGTTGCCATCACTACCCAAGAACCACTGCCAGGCATCCTTCACAGTTAGACCATTCCCATAAGGATATCAAAACACAAACCTCTATGAATCTTGAACCCAAAAGTAAACAGACTTACCCAACCGACAGTTTCCCTCTCTGGCGGAATCGACGCAGTGAAGAGAGTTGAGGTGTCGACTGCGCCAGGAGGTGCTGAGCGATTCTGGACAGTGTCGACCAATCAGCGACGACAGTAGCCAGTGGTGAGCAGAAGACGTCTAGGGCAAAGAGGGGAAAGCATTGCTCGAAGCTTTGGCCGGCGGTAAGAAGAGAGGAGATGGGTCGGCGATAGTGCTAGGGCACAGGCGACGGCGGCGCTGGGTCGAACCTAGTGGCCGACGGTGCTCTCGTGGCAGCTGGCTGGCAACGATGATTAGGTGGCAGAGGGAGTCGGCGTCGGTTGTGGAGGCCAGTGGCTGGCTAGTGCATGAGCACAGAGAGGGGTGGAGATCGGGAGAAGGGAAAAAGAGGAAGGATCGGGAGGGTGGCTCAGCCTGTGATGGCTCACGCTTGTCGGTGCTTGGGCAGGGACAGAGGAGAAGAGAGTAAGGGGATTGGGCAGAGGTGAGGAAAGTGTTCGGTTTCGGCCACGAAGAGGAAGAGAAACCCTTGGCCGAGGGGTTGAATTGCGAGGGGAGAAGCGTCGCGGGCGACAGCGGTTGGAGAAAGGAGTGATTCAGCGCGTGGAGGTTAGGGCACAACACGGGTACACGGAGAAGAAAGGAAAAAATAAAGAAAAGAAAAGGAAATATTTTTAAAAAAAATCAACCATTTCCTCGCTTAAATGGGTAGCCTAACAGGCTTTCTCTGTTGGGTTTTTCGGGCCACGAAAACCGCGTTTTCGCGACGCGGAAACCCCGAATCACCCTAGCCATTGGATCTCGTGCGAAGAAAACTTTCCGAAAACATGAGTACGAGTTTTAAACTACGATCTACAGTAGATCTACAAAGGAAAAACATTTTACCTTCGAAGCGTGCCCTCGCAAATCCCGCTCGTCCAACGGTACGCCGGATCTCGAAGTTGTCAACGTAGACAACTCTCTAGTGATATCCACACGAACAAGGTGTGTTCTCTAACACACAAGGATGGAGAAGAGAGCACCCAAGTGTGCTAGCACTTTCTAGGGCTCTCGGGTAGGATTTAAAAAGGAGAGAAAGGAGAGAAAGAAAAGAGATCTCACATAATCCTCTAGGTACCCTCCTTTGTGACCTTCACTTCACCCTTTTCTTGGAACACAACTCATACACCTTCTACCTCCATGAAAGCTCACGACAACAGCAAGAGAAAGGAGGAAGAGAGCTAGGAGGAAGGAGAAGCATTCAACACCACTTGAATGACACAAAATGAAACCTCCTACACAATTAGTGTGGCCGGCCACACACATGTAACCTCCCCATTTAATGTGGCCGGCCACATTAAATGGAATGGGAGGTGTAACCTCTATGAGGTGGCACACCTCATGAGGTGGAGATGATGTGGCTTCCATGTAGGATGAGTCATCCTCCATGAAGTGGCAATTCATCAAGTCAAACTTGATGTTTCAACTTCCCATTTTGGTCAAGTCAAAATTGACCAAATCTCTTCCATGTTGAGTTGAATTCATTCTTTGATTCAAGCCAATTTCAATCTAATGAATCTCAATTCATTAATATAAATTGACTTAATGAATCAAATTTAAATTAGACTTATTCAACAATTGAATCTAATTGAGTCTAACTCAATAAGTCTAATTTAAATCAATCCGAATCCAATTGTTCATCATATGAACATAATCTCCATCCACTTGTTCTTTGTGTGTGACCCAATAGGTTCTTGTAACGTTGGCAATGTTTCTAAACTCCTTTAAAAACATAAGCAATGAGCGGCATCTAGCAATACATCATTGCTATCCAAGTTACAAGAAATGTTGAGATCCAACATCACCTTGTGACTACTAATTGTGACTCCTCACAATATATGACAAGTGTCCTTCTATCCTAGACATCTAGATTGATCAATGTGAGGCATAGACCGTGTCATCCTCTGACCAATCTAAATCTTGAACTCCAAGTAGACTCACTAAATCAAATGAGCTCAATATCCTATATTGACTCATTTGGGCATGGCCATGCACTTCGTGGTCTCACTCTATCAAGAATACCGATGTCTCTCCCGTCATATAGGAGGGATAGATCCCATCTACATCACTCACATCCCTCTGCATAATTCGTTACATACCCAGTAATCGCCTTTATAGTCCACCCAGTTACGGGTGACGTTTGACGAAACCAAAGTACATAACTCCTTATGTAGGGAACCATGGTGACTTCAGGTCTAAGGACTAGTAGTCATACTAATAGCCACATGAGAAAGTATATGACACTCATATAACGATCCATGATACTTTCTCATGGCGGGTCATTCAGTATACATTCTCTAATGCATACCCATGTGTCAACTTGATATCTCTATATCCATGACTTGTGAAATCAAGTCATTGAGTTGACCTACATGCTAGTCTTATTGCATTAACATTGTCCCTGAATGTTAATACTCGACTAGGAATGATTTAGAGTAGTGTTCCCTATATCATCTCACTATCGATTAAACTAATCGATTGATATAGGTATGAACCTTCTACTCAAGGACGCTATTATACTTAGTCTATTTGGCACTAATACAAATAAGTATAATAACCAAACAAATGCCTTTATTAATATACAAGAATATGATACAATAAGTCCAATATACAATCATCAAATGATTGGCTCTAGGGCTTTAGCTAACAATCTCCCACTAGCACTAGTGCCAATCAGTGTAGGCTCTAAGCCCAAATGACCAAGTGTGACCATCATGCTTCCTCTATTCCAAAGCCTTGGTTAAGGGATCTGCAATGTTAGCCTCTATAGGTACTCTACAAATCTTCACATCTCCTCTCTCGATAATCTCTCGAATGAGATGGAAGCGCCGTAGTATGTGTTTGGTCCGCTGGTGTGAGCGAGGTTCCTTCGCCTGTGCTATAGCTCCATTGTTGTCACAATAGAGCTCAATGGGGTCAGCAATGCTAGGAACCACCCCAAGTTCAGTGATGAACTTGTGGATCCAAACTGCCTCCTTTGCTGCCTCTGATGCAGCAATGTACTCGGCTTCTGTTGTAGAATCGGCTACTGTATCCTACTTTGAACTCTTCTAGCTAACAGCACCACCATTAATGTAAAATACGAACCCCGACTGCGATCTATAGTCATCCTGGTCGGTCTGGAAGCTAGCATCACTGTAACCCTTTACAGCTAGCTCATCATCGCGTCCATATATCAAGAAATATTCTTTAGTCCTTCTTAAGTACTTAAGAATATTCTTGACCGCTATCCAGTGACTTTCACCTGGATCTGACTGGTATCTGCTCGTCATGCTTAAAGCATACGAGACATCAGGTCGAGTACATAGCATGGTGTACATGATCGATCCTATGACTGAGGCATAAGGGATCTAATCCATGCGGTCTCTCTCCTCTCTAGAAGAGGGACCTTGAGTCTTCGAAAGACTCACGCCATGTGACATCGGCAGAAATCCCTTCTTGGAGTTTTGCATGGCAAACCAAAGGAGTACCTTGTCAATATAAGTACTCTGACTTAGGCCAAGCAATCTCTTAGATCTATCTCTATAGATCTGTATCCCTAGAATGCGGGATGTCTCACCTAAGTCCTTCATTGAGAAGCAACTCCTTAGCCAAGTCTTGACAGACTGAAGCATAGGGATGTCCTTCCCAATGAGCAGTATGTCATCCACATACAATATGAGGAAGACAACTATGTCCCCTACAACCTTCTTGTAGACACAAGGTTCATCTTCATTCTTGATGAAACCAAACTATTTGATTGCATCATCGAATCGAAGATTCCAACTCTGAGAAGCTTGCTTTAGTCCATAAATGGACCTATGCAACTTGCATACTCTGTTAGTATGCTTTGGATCTACAAAACCCTCAGGTTGTGTCATGTACACATCCTCGAGTAGGTTTCCATTCAGAAACGAGGTTTTAACATCCATCTGCTAGATCTCGTAATCGTGGTAAGCTGCAATAGCAAGCATGATCCGAATGGACTTAAACATCGCTACTGGTGAAAAGGTTTCATCATAGTCAATACCATGAATCTGCTTGAAACCTTTAGCTACCAAGCGACCCTTATAGATAAGTCCATCCTTGTCAGTCTTTCTCTTAAAGACCCACTTACACCCAATGGGTTTTACCCCTTCAGGTGGATCAACCAAAGTCCATACTTGGTTGGTGTACATGGATTCTATCTCGGATCTCATGGCTTCTAGCCATTTCTCGGAATCTGGTTTCATCACAGCTTCCTGATAGGTGGTAGGCTCATCCTCTATGAGCATAACGTCATCATGGTCAGACAAGAGAAATGAGTATCTCTCAGGCTAACGACGTACCCTATCAGACCTGCGAAGAGGTATGTCTACTTGAACTGGTTGTTGTTCCTCAACTCCTTGTGGAACAACATCATCCACAACACTTTGTGGTTCCAGTTCAATTTCCATCGAGGCATCAGTGCTATTGTTCACATCTTGAACTTCTTCAAGATCGAACGCGCTCCCACTAGTCTTTCTAGAAACAAAGTCCCTTTCTAGAAAGACCCCAGTCTTTGCCACAACTACCTTGTGCTGACTGGGAATGTAGAAGTAATATCCCTTAGTTTCCTTAGGATATCCAATAAAGTAGCACTTGTCAGATTTGGGTCCTAATTTATCTGAGACTTGACGTTGAACATAAGCCTCACAACCCCAAATCCTCATGAAAGACACCTGAGCATCACTCCCAGTCCATATCCTATATGGTGTCTTTATCACGGCCTTGGATGGAACTCGGTTGAGTATAAAAGCTGCCGTGTCTAGAGCATAACCCCAAAGGTATGTCGGAAGATCTGTGTGACTCATCATGGATCGTACCATATCTAATAGGGTACGATTCCTCCTTTCGGATACACCATTCCACTGTGGTGTTCCAGGAGGAGTGAGTTAGGATAGAATCCCACACTCAGCTAGGTAGTCACGAAACTCATGGCTAAGGTATTCTCCACCTCGATCTGATCGAAATATCTTAATACTCTTGCCAAGCTGGTTCTGTACTTCATTCTTGAATTCTTTGAACTTTTCAAAGGATTCTGACTTATGTGTCATCAAGTACACATAACCATATCTACTGAAGTCATCAGTAAATGTGATGAAGTATCTATAACCGCCTCTAGCAGCGACATTGAAAGGGCCACATACATCACTATGTATGAGTCCTAACAAATCAGTCGCTCTTTCGCTGTGCCCACTAAAGGGAGTCTTGGTCATCTTGCCTCATAGGCATGACTCGCATATCTCATATGATTCTAAATCAAATGAGTCCAGCAAACCATCCTTATGGAGCTGGGATAAGCGCTTGTCATTTATATGACCTAAGCGACAGTGCCAGAGATAGGTTTGGTTCAGGTCATTTGACTTGAACCTCTTGGTATTTATGTTATAGATAGGGCTCTCAAGGTCTAGAATATAGAGTCCGTTTATCAGAGGTGCACTACAATAGAACATATCGTTTAAATAGATAGAACAACATTTGTTCTTTATTGTAAACGAAAATCCTTTCTTGTCCAAACAAGAAACTGAAATTATGTTCTTAGTCAAGGCAGGCACATAATAACAATCATCTAATTCTAGTACAAGCCTAGAGGGCAGAGATAGATGGTAAGTTCCTACAGCAATAGCAGCAACCCATGCTCCATTGTCTACTCGTAGGTCTATCTCACCCTTCGTCAATGCTCTGTTATTTCTCAGCGCTTGTACATTAGTACAAATGTGCTAAGCACATCCGGTATCTAATACCACGATGAAGAAATAGAGAGGTTGACTTGTATAACATGTATACCTGAAGTAGAAATCTTATTTCTCTTCTTCTTAAGATCTTCCAGGTATTATTTGGAGTTCCTCTTCCAGTGCCTTGCTTGTCCTTGATATAGGTGACAAAGATGTTCAACCATATCGTAAGTGCTCATCAACTCATGTTGCTTCTGAAGCTCTGAGTTCATGGTTGCGAGCATAAGACAAGACACATCTAATGCGTCATTGATAAGCTATGAATTAACATATTAATTTTGGGTTAATATTTGGTGTTCTTTATATATTTGCACATGTTTAATTCCAATTTTGATTATATTTCCCCAAACAAGGTTTTTATGAGCTTTATGATGTTTTTCCATCTTATGCGTGATTTATTCCTCATTTTGTGAATTTGGTCTTGTAGGGTACACAAGGACTCATGATTCAAGTGAAGGCTTAGTTCACTCAACCAAATGGAGTAGTGCAAGGCCACCTTTGGGCTCAATTAAACCTGGATTCCAATGGATTTCAAGGAGCTTAAACCCAAGCTAGATCACACATGAGCCTTACACCAACTTAGGGTTCAATGAGCCAAAACCCTAGGTATTTAAAGAACATTTTGGCACGGTGAACAGTGAGCTCGCGCTACTGTTCATCGTGCCAGTTTTCGTGACGGCGCAGTCATGACTCCTCCCTTCTTCCAGAGCTTCGAACCAGCTTGTCTTCACCAGCGTGGAGTTCCTCAACCTCCGACGATCAGATTCCGACCATCAGTTCTCATCAGTGAGTGGATTTGGCGAGCATGGTACTGTAGCTGTGGGCTGCAATTTTCAGCTCAGATCAGCGGCGTTCTTCTGGTCTGAGTTTCCATTCCATCACAGGATTATCGGCGGTGGTCCTCCGGTGGTTCTGAGCCCTTTTCCGACAGTTTTCCATCCATTTCAAGCCTTCGTCCAGTTCGTGACTACAGTGCCAGCGAACCCAGCAGCGTGCAGCAGAGTGACACTTCAGAAACTGATCTCGCTGTATTTTTGTGAGCTGATACAAGTTAATCTGAGTTGTCTCGAGTTCAAGGACACCATCTGACTTCTGTTGGAGTGTTCTCTGCAGATCCTTGTGTGACGACAAGGAGAAGATGAATTTGGTCCGAGATTTGGGTGTAGGGATGTTAGATTTTCTTTGCAATTTGTTTCTAGCTTAGGTTTCCTTGTTTACACAGTTTTGTTTCTGAATCTGATAGTTTATAGTTTGGATTTAGTTGTAGTTTCATTTTCTACATGAATTTGATATGCTAGTTCTGTTTTTGTGTGCTGTTTTGTTCTGTTTGTGCAGAAATATTTTCTACGATTCTGTTTTCTAAGTTGTGGCTAACCAGATTTAGTCTTTAGTTGATTGTTGGTAGCTTAAGATTAGTTACTAGTTATTAAGATGAATCCAGAATTTATAGTTCAATAATTGCAATGGGTAGAGTTTCATTTAGTTCAAATTTATTTCTGCAGTTTTATAGATCAGTGAAGGAATAGTTTGAAGTTTAGTTTCTTTTGGTTTTTAGACTTATTTCAGCAGTAGGGTACTTTAAGTTCTTGAATTCATTTCTAGTTTTATGATTTTATTTTGAATTTCAAATCCCCATTTTATATCTAGAAAACCCAAAAAGTATGTTCTTAATCCAAAACAAGCACGTTCTAGCATAATCCTCGGAAATTCGACTCGGGCCTTATACTAAAACATTGCTTTGTGTAGTTGCGGGTTTTCGATCTGAACATTAATTTGGGAGTTAATTTGTGACATCTATTTAGAGAGCTCACCAAATTTTGGCGCCGTTGCCGGGGAAACTTTTAAACTTTGCTAGAATTATTTGTTTGTTTTGGATTGTGAATAATTTTCTCAGCTTTAGTTTGCTGATTTTTCTGATTTTATTGAATATCTACTGAATTTTGATTGTTTATTGGCTTGCATGACTAGGTCTTCCTTTGCAACATTGCTTGAACTAGACCCGGAGATTGAAAGAACCTTTTGGGCTTTAAGGAGACAGGCTAGGTCAGCAACAACTTGTGAGAGCAGAATTTCAGAGATGGATAATCAGATAACGGAAGGGGATCGAACTATGAAAGAGCTTGCAGCACCAGATGTGGCTTATAAGTACTCATGCATCACTTATCCAGACTTGGCAGGAGATTTTGAACTTAGATCAGGACTTATTCATCTGCTTCCCAAATTTCAAGGGTTATCAGGAGAGGATCCCAACCGCCATCTACATGAATTCCATGTGGTTTGTTCTACCATGAAACCACAGGGTATTTCAGAAGAAGACATTAAGTTGAGGGCCTTTCCATTCTCTTTGACAGGAGCAGCAAAGGACTGGTTATATTGCCTTCCAGCTGGATACATTACTAGTTGGATTGATATGAAGAAAGCATTTTTGGAGAAATTTTTCCCAGCTTCTAGGACTGTAACTATCAGAAAGAGCATTTGTGGTATTCAGCAAGTAGTGGGAGAGACTCTTTATGATTATTGGGAGAGATTCAAGAAGCTGTGTTCGAGTTGTCCACAACATCAAATTAGTGATCAGCTCCTTGTTCAATATTTTTATGAGGGTTTACTTCCCATGGATAGGAGCATGATAGATGCAGCAGCTGGAGGAGCCTTGGTGAATAAGACTCCAAATCAAGCAAGAGAGTTAATTTCAAATATGGCAGAAAATTCACAGCAATTTGGGAGTAGAGCTCTTGGGACTAGAGTGGTTAATGAAACTCATTTGGTTTCGAATGAGCAACAAGAAATCAGAAACAATTTGCAAGAATTGACCTCTCTAGTGAAGCAAATGGTGTTGCAAAATTCGAGTCATGTTTCAAATTTTCCTTTATCAATGATGAAGTTGTGTGGAATTTGTTCAAGCCAAGATCATTCTTCGGATCATTGTCCTAATTTATATCAAGATGAATCTGTTGCAGCCATTTCAAGACCTCAATTTCAGCAACACAAGTATGATCCCAACTCTTCAACATATAATCCGGGATGGAGGGATCATCCTAATTTGAGGTATGGGAACACATTTTATCAGCAGCCAACACAAAATCAGATTGGTCAGCCATCATTTCAACATCAGCAGAATCAACATTATTTCCAGAACCATCCAGCAGTTCATTCTCAGCAAAATCAGCACTTCCAGCAGTCACAATTTCAGCAAAACTTCAACCAAAATCAGCAATTTCAACCATTTCAGAATTTTCAGCATTCGAATGTTGCATTTCAACCACAATTTCAGAATGCACAGAACCAGCAAAACCATTATCAGCAAATTCAGCAACCTGTGCAGAATTTCCAGCAGCCAAGCAGTTCGAATCAGCATCAATTTCAGCTTGCACTTCCATCTTCTACAAGTCCTAGATCAATGCAACCTCAGCAGAATTCTAGTAGCTCAAAAATTGAGGATTTGATGCAGCAAGTGCTTCAACAACAACAACAAATGATGCAACAGCAGCAACACCAGCAAAGAACTGATACAACGCTGCAAAACATTGAAAGACAGATTGGGCAACTTGCTAGCAACATCAATCAAATGCAGAACCAAGGATCTGGGCAGTTACCTTCACAACCGACTCCAAATCCTAAGGGAAATGTGAGTGCATTAACTCTTCGAAGTGGTAAAACAATTTCAGAGCCAAATCAGAAGTTATCAGCTGGAACACAGCAGTGTTTTTCCAGACCATTTGCAGATTCAAACCTACAGAATTCTCAGATTTATCCAGCAAATTCAGAGTCAACAGAATCTGAACAGAATGACATTTCTGGTACTGATCAGCTACATTCTACACAACCTGCAACTTCAGAATCTACTCAATTTGGTGGAGCAGATTTTAGTTTGGATTTTACCCCAACAGCAGCTTCAAATTCAGCTCCAAATTCAGCACAGAATCTGGAAAATTCTGCACAGAATCTGGACAGCAATATTACCCAGCAAGGAGTTGAGCATTCTATTCCGTTACCTTTCCCTCAAAGAAGTGTACAACCAAGAAAAGAAATGGAGGAAGAAAAGGCTAGAGAATATCAAGAATTGGTGAAATTGTTCAGCAAAGTTGAAGTGAATGTGCCTTTGCTTACCATGATTAAGCAAATTCCAAAATATGCCAAATTCCTCAAGGATCTTTGTGTGCACAAAAAGAAATTAAAGGGGAATGAATTGATAAGTATGGGAAAGAATGTTTCAGCATTACTTCAGCCAGTTCCTCAGAAGTGTGAAGATCCAGGAGTTTTCACCGTGCCTTGTGTTATAGGAGATTGTATTTTTGAGGATGCGATGTTAGATCTTGGAGCTTCTATTAATGTGATGCCTAAGTCAGTTTTTCAGTCATTAAGAATTGGACCTTTGCAGCCTACAGGTGTAGTGATTCAGTTGGCCAATAGAAGTCAAGCACACCCAGCTGGAGTGATAGAAGATGTATTGGTAAAAGTGAGGGAGTTAATTTTTCCTGCAGATTTTTACATCTTAGATATGGAGGGTGATGTGCTTGCAAATAGGGCTCCGCTTATTCTTGGACGTCCATTCTTGAAGACTGCTAGAACGAAGATTGATGTGCATGCTGGGACTCTTTCTATGGAGATAGGAGACACAGTGGTTAGATTCAGCATTTTTGAGGCTATGAAGCATCCTAGAGAGGATCATTCTATACTTAGCGTGGATATCTCAGAGGAGCTGGATGGCATGGAGTTCTTGTCAGATATTGATTCAGACTTAGAGATTTCTGATTTTGGTACAGTGAATGAATTTGTTGTATTATTGGAAGATGTTTTAGATGTGGAATCTGATGTCAATTCAAGTGAATGCGTAGGGGATTGCTTGGGAGAAGCATTACCCCTAGGATCGCTCAGAGAGGAAGAGGTATGTGTAGGGGATTGCTCAGCAGCATTACCCCTAGGATCACCTATTATGGAGCAGACACAAGAGGAGTTGAAACCATTGCCCCAACATCTGAAATATGCATATTTGGGAGAAAATCAGCAGCTACCTGTCATCATAGCTCAGAATTTGGAACCAGATCAGGAGGAGAGATTATTAGAGATTCTGAGACAGCATAGGAAGGCCATTGGATGGACTTTGGCGGACATTCCTGGGATTAGTCCTTCCATTTGTATGCATAGGATCTATTTGGAGGAGGATGTGAAGCCAGTGAGACAGCCACAAAGACGACTGAACCCTTTGATCTTGGATGTGGTAAAGAAGGAGGTGACTAGACTCTTACAGGCAGGCATTATTTATCCGATTTCTGACAGCAAATGGGTAAGTCCCATCCACGTGGTTCCAAAGAAGTCAGGGGTGACAGTGGTAGCTAATGAAGAGAACGAACTGGTGCCCACGAGAGTGAAGAATTCCTGGAGGGTATATGTGGATTACAGGAAGCTGAACCAAGCAAGCAGAAAGGATCATTATCCACTACCTTTTATTGATCAGATGTTGGAGAGGCTGGCAGGTAAATCCCATTATTGTTTTCTTGACGGGTATACTGGTTATTTTCAGATTTGCATCGACCCAGAGGACCAGGAGAAGACTACCTTCACCTGCCCTTTTGGGACATTCGCATATCGTAGGATGCCATTTGGTTTATGCAATGCTCCAGGGACTTTTCAGCGATGCATGGTGAGTATTTTTGGTGATTTATTAGAGCATTGCATGGAAGTTTTCATGGATGATTTTTCTGTTTATGGCTCGTCTTTTGATGCATGTTTGGATAACTTGTCTAGAGTTTTGGGTAGATGTATCGACACAGATTTGGTTTTAAATTTTGAAAAATGTCATTTTATGGTAGAGCATGGCATTGTTTTAGGTCATATAGTCTCTAGGAAAGGCATTGAAGTAGATCCTGCTAAAGTTAGCGCTATATCTTCTTTATCTTACCCCGCATGCGTGCGGGAAGTGCGAGCTTTTCTTGGTCATGCAGGATTCTACAGGAGATTTATTAGAGACTTCAGTAAGATTGCTCTACCATTATCTCAGCTACTTCAGAAGGATGTTTTGTTTGATTTCGATCAGAGGTGCAAAGAAGCTTTTGACAGATTGAAGGAGGCTCTTACTTCAGCACCTATTATCAGACCCCCAGACTGGTCTTTACCTTTCGAGTTGATGTGTGATGCTTCAGATTATGCAGTGGGAGCTGTACTAGCACAGAGAGTGGATGGAGCACCACATGTTATTTGCTATGCTTCCAAGACTTTGGACTCAGCTCAAGCAAACTACACAACAACAGAAAAAGAGCTTCTTTCTATTGTTTTTGCTTTAGATAAGTTCAGATCATATCTTCTTTGTTCTCATGTGATTATTTTTTCTGATCATACAGCTTTGAAGTATCTCCTCAAGAAGCCTGATGCAAAGCCTAGATTAATCAGATGGATGCTTCTGCTTCAAGAATTCGACGTAGAGATACGTGATAGGAGCGGGAAGGAGAACTTGGTTGCAGATCATTTGAGCAGGATTGAAGGAGATTTGGACCATTCGGCCATTAATGATGATTTCAGAGATGAGCAGCTTCTACAGCTGCAGGGTGAGTCTCCATGGTATGCAGATCTAGTGAATTTCTTAGTTGCACATGTTTATCCCAAACAATTTTCAAAAGCTCAAAAAGATAAATTAAAAAGTGATTCAAAATTCTATGTTTGGGACGATCCTTACTTGTGGAAGTTTTGTAGTGATCAGATCATTAGGAGATGCATACCTGATTCTGAGTTACAGTCTGTACTTACTTTTTGTCATTCTTTTGAGTGTGGAGGACATTTTGGACCACAAAGAACTGCTAGGAAAATATTAGAATGTGGTTTGTATTGGCCTACCCTTTTTCGTGATGCCTATGTTTTTTATAGATCATGTGACAGGTGTCAACGAACTGGGAACATAGGACTTAGAAATGAAATGCCTCAACAATTCATATTATTTTGTGAGATTTTTGATGTTTGGGGTATTGACTTTATGGGTCCATTTCCTGCCTCTTTCGGTTTTGTTTACATTTTATTGGCAGTTGATTATGTTTCCAAATGGGTGGAGGCCATTCCCACTCGGACTGATGACTCTTCTGTTGTTGTTAGTTTTGTCAGGTCTCACATATTTTGCAGGTTTGGAGTACCCAGGGCGATCATAAGTGATCAAGGGTCTCATTTTTGTAACAGACACATGAAGGCTTTGCTACATAAATACGGGGTTACACATAAAGTTTCTACATCCTATCACCCACAAACAAATGGGCAAGCAGAAGTGTCTAACAGGGAGGTGAAATCAATTCTTGAAAAGACTGTGAGACCGGATAGAAAAGATTGGAGCAAAAGACTTGAAGATGCACTTTGGGCATATAGGACAGCTTTCAAAACCCCTATTGGAATGTCCCCTTACAGGATTGTGTATGGAAAAGCATGTCATTTGCCTGTGGAGATTGAACATAGGGCATATTGGGCGGTTAAAGCATGCAATCTTGATAGTGACACGGTTGGAGAAGAAAGGAAGTTGCAACTTCAAGAACTTGAAGAGATTAGATTGGAAGCCTTTGAGAACTCACGGATTTACAAAGAAAAGGCCAAGAGATTTCATGATAAACAAATTGAGGTGAAAGATTTTCAAATTGGTGACAAAGTACTTCTATATCGATCTCGTCTCAAATTGATTAAAGGTAAGTTGAGATCTAGATGGGAAGGACCTTATTGTGTTACTAATGTTTTCTTTTATGGAGTGGTTGAGATCCAGGATTTGTCTACTGGTCGGGTTTTCAAAGTTAATGGACAAAGGCTTAAAAAGTTTCATGAAGAAGTGAAGGGCTTGGTGGTGGAGGAAATGGAACATGTTGATGCTATCTACCCGAGCTAGAGGGGAGTTTTACTTTATCTTTTGTTTCCTTGCAAATGAATAAATTTTTAGATTTTAGTAGTTTTTCTTATATGTTAGGACAAGTTTCGGTTTCATTAGAATTTTCTTTCATCAATAAATTTTGAGTTACATTAGTAGTTTTTTTTTTATTTTTGCATAGTTATAGTTTAGAATTTAGGTTTTATGATAGTTACCATTTCTTTGAGTTTGTTAGTCTTTGTTTTAGGAATAAATGGTACTTCCTTCTTTTGACATTTCCTTGTATCATTTTAAGGGATTTGAAAAGGAATGTTAAATTTGGTTATCAAGTTTAAAGACTCTATAACATGATTGAATTCTAGAATTGCAAAGGGTTGATACTAGTGATGGATTCTTGATTGATGAAATGGTATGATAACTTTTATTTACCTAGTGAGTTTGAGCCTATTTGAGTGATGCACTTGTAGCTTATTTCACTCTAGAACTTGCTTCAAATCTGATTTTTACCTCTAGAGCAGTATTGAGTCATGTTTCATGAAATTTACTCCACTATTACATTGCCCTCACCTATTTTTGCTATTCTTCTTGTCATAAATCATAATATCTTTGATCTTTTCTCATGTCTTATTCTTTGGATGTGGATACCTTGAGTGTTATGTGATGATTTTATTTTGGCCGGGACGGACAAATGAGTAAGTGTGGGGGAGGTGTTTAGTTTGAAATTGGAGTTCTTTTGTGCCGGAATCAGAATGTATCAAGTTGAAAAGAGGAAGCACAGTGAAAGTTTGTTGAGTGGAAGTTTGAAATTTACTCTTAGTGTTTGATTGAAAATCTTGTGAACAAATTGAATTCCGGGAGCTGTGGAGAAATGCAGAAATTCAAGTGCAGTGCTGAAATGTTGTATCAGTTTTGTATCAAATTCAGCTTTGCAAAATTCGAAATGAAGGAAGCTTAATTGAAATTCAAGAAGAAGCTGGAAACAAAAGAGTGTGTACCTGTCATGGCATTTGCAAGAAATTAATTACAGCAGAATTCAGATACACTGGTAGCTGTGGAAATCTGACCACCATGGATTATAATGGGAAATTCAATTGGTGGTAATTATTTCATCAATGAAGCACTTGAATGGAGTATCAATTACCTTGAAAACTTGAAGGAAAAGGGCATCAATTGGTACCTTAAACAGTGAGGACAATGCTGGAATCAGAATGGAGTTTACAGGATTTCAAGAGTGTGTGTATCAAGAGTGTGCAATTTTTTTGTTATCAGCCTTAAAACCCTTGGGAATGAATTGAAATTCTTTTATTTCCAGCAGCTAATTGTGTTTACTTCCTTCCCATTCTTTACAAATTGCTGGACGGAATTCTGAAGTTGCAGTAATTTGCTGGAATTCTGAATTTCAGCAAACTTCTAAGTGATGTTATTGGCTAAAACAAGATGAAAATCAAGCTATTGTTGAATTAAGTGATTTTGAAGCTTTATGGAAATAATCGTTGAAGCTTGAAGTTGGCAACAGTAACATCAGATGAAGATGTCAAGTGTGCAAAGCTGAAATTCAGAATTTGAGGAGATGCAGAATTGGCAACTCTGAAAAGAATTGGAAAGATGTGCAGTTAGGAATGAATGTAGTATCAAGAATTAAGCAATGGTCCCAAGGAGAAAAGAAGCTCAGATGAAGTGCTGAAACATGAAGTAACAAAAGGGATATTGGCATTAATAGCTTCTATTGAGATTCATTAACAACAAAACAAAGAGAAGGATACTTGAAGGGAGTATAGTGCAGAATTTTTAGCAAGTACAGTGTGTGCAGAAATGGCAGTTTTATGATTATTGGGAGATGAATTTGAACCATTGGGAGATGTTGAAACCTTGATAGATTGATACAAAGGGCAGCATTTGAAGATAAACTGAATTCAGCAATACAAAATGCAGTTTTGCAGGAAATGCAGAATTCAAAAGGTGCAGAATTGCAGGAAAAATGGCAGTTTTGTGCCAATTTGGAATGAGAATTGTGATGAGCCAGGGCTGCTGAAAAATGGAAGGTCTTTGGATATGCATTGTAAAGGTTTTGAAGAGGCAAGATGAAGAAGTGTTGGAAATTCTTAAGGCTTAACAGGGGCAAGTTGGTACAAAATCAGCATTGAAGACAAACTGAAATCTGGACTGTTACTGCAGTGAGAAAAAAAGTAAATCCAAGCTGAAATTTTTGTGCCATTGGAGAACAAGAGGTGGAGTCTTGAATTCGTACCATTGTTGAAGAGGATGCTTAGAGAAAAGAAGTGAATATCTGAAAAAGAAACTGAATTCTGATTTAAATGCAGAAAAGTTTTGTGACACAGGTAATGTGCTGATTTGTGCCAAACTATTGGTTATTCAAGCCTGAAATGAATGGAGTTAAGCCATCTTGATCTATTATTAAATAAGCTAACTACCAAGGCTTATCAGTTAGGAAATTTTGGCTGAAATGTCATTGAATCCAAATATGAAAATTCAAGGACAGATTCATACACAGGAAATGAATGGAGTTGTGGGAACAGAATTTTAGTTGTTAAGTTCAGTTCTGAAAATTGAGGATACAATCTGCACTGGAAATGGAGCGAAGTAAAAGGAAGAGTGCAGATTGGTGTGCTTGCAAAAACCAAATCAGCAACAAGAAGCAGTGACAGGAAAAAATGCAGAATTTCGTACTTGGCTGAAATTTAACATCACATAGCATTTTAATTCCATGTCTTCCACCTTGAGTTGAACTTTATCTTTTTATTTGCTCTAACAGAATTAACTCTTCCATTTACATCCTAAATTGTTTTTCTTCCAATGGTTGTGAATTCTCGTGAATGCGCATCTTAATATCTGTGATGGAGGAAAATTAGATGAGAAGCAAGCTTATGGTAGTGGATTTGCTATGAGTAGCTTGAGAGATCTCCACCATTGCAAAATTGAGATTAGGATGAGAGCCACTTCAAATTACCTTGTGAGGGTTAGAAATGCTATCATTTTCATTTTATTCATGATGGATGAAGTTTACTAAGTATTGAACCAAGGTAAAAATAGAGGTCATGAATGTGTGAGTCTATGAAACTTGATACTTACATATATCTTCCTTTTACTTTCTTTTAGATATGATCAAGAATAGTTAGGGAAGAAGGTACCATCTTAGTTGATATTTTGGTGGGCTCACTTGCACGAGGCGTGCAAGAATAAGTGTGGGGGATTTGATAAGCTATGAATTAACATATTAATTTTGGGTTAATATTTGGTGTTCTTTATATATTTGCACATGTTTAATTCCAATTTTGATTATATTTCCCCAAACAAGGTTTTTATGAGCTTTATGATGTTTTTCCATCTTATGCGTGATTTATTCCTCATTTTGTGAATTTGGTCTTGTAGGGTACACAAGGACTCATGATTCAAGTGAAGGCTTAGTTCACTCAACCAAATGGAGTAGTGCAAGGCCACCTTTGGGCTCAATTAAACCTGGATTCCAATGGATTTCAAGGAGCTTAAACCCAAGCTAGATCACACATGAGCCTTACACCAACTTAGGGTTCAATGAGCCAAAACCCTAGGTATTTAAAGAACATTTTGGCACGGTGAACAGTGAGCTCGCGCTACTGTTCATCGTGCCAGTTTTCGTGACGGCGCGGTCGCGACTCCTCCCTTCTTCCAGAGCTTCGAACCAGCTTGTCTTCACCAGCGTGGAGTTCCTCAACCTCCGACGATCAGATTCCGACCATCAGTTCTCATCAGTGAGTGGATTTGGCGAGCATGGTACTGTAGCTGTGGGCTGCGATTTTCAGCTCAGATCAGCGGCGTTCTTCTGGTCTGAGTTTCCATTCCATCACAGGATTATCGGCGGTGGTCCTCCGGTGGTTCTGAGCCCTTTTCCGACAGTTTTCCATCCATTTCAAGCCTTCGTCCAGTTCGTGACTACAGTGCCAGCGAACCCAGCAGCGTGCAGCAGAGTGACACTTCAGAAACTGATCTCGCTGTATTTTTGTGAGCTGATACAAGTTAATCTGAGTTGTCTCGAGTTCAAGGACACCATCTGACTTCTGTTGGAGTGTTCTCTGCAGATCCTTGTGTGACGGCAAGGAGAAGATGAATTTGGTCCGAGATTTGGGTGTAGGGATGTTAGATTTTCTTTGCAATTTGTTTCTAGCTTAGGTTTCCTTGTTTACACAGTTTTGTTTCTGAATCTGATAGTTTATAGTTTGGATTTAGTTGTAGTTTCATTTTCTACATGAATTTGATATGCTAGTTCTGTTTTTGTGTGCTGTTTTGTTCTGTTTGTGCAGAAATATTTTCTGCGATTCTGTTTTCTAAGTTGTGGCTAACCAGATTTAGTCTTTAGTTGATTGTTGGTAGCTTAAGATTAGTTACTAGTTATTAAGATGAATCCAGAATTTATAGTTCAATAATTGCAATGGGTAGAGTTTCATTTAGTTCAAATTTATTTCTGCAGTTTTATAGATCAGTAAAGGAATAGTTTGAAGTTTAGTTTCTTTTGGTTTTTAGACTTATTTCAGCAGTAGGGTACTTTAAGTTCTTGAATTCATTTCTAGTTTTATGATTTTATTTTGAATTTCAAATCCCCATTTTATATCTAGAAAACCCAAAAAGTATGTTCTTAATCCAAAACAAGCACGTTCTAGCATAATCCTCGGAAATTCGACTCGGGCCTTATACTAAAACATTGCTTTGTGTAGTTGTGGGTTTTCGATCTGAACATTAATTTGGGAGTTAATTTGTGACATCTATTTAGAGAGCTCACCAGTCATCTTGATGCTTCTTGTAAGCATCTCAGTTTGCTCGCGTGGCAGTGGCAGGAGGAGCCTCCGGAATGGGCTGCTCCAGAACGTACTGTTTACGTTCTTGGGTGAGAACTATTCTCAGGTTCCTGTACCAGTCCAGGAAATTTGCTCCATTGAGCTTGTCCTTCTTAAGGACAGATCGCAGAGAGAAGGTGTTCGTATTCGACGTCATGGAAATTCTACAACAGAAATAAATGCAGAAATAAGTATCATATTCTTAATCATTTAATTAGGTCATTAACTAAATGATGCTCCCACTGAATTCTATAATTCACGTGGGACAAGATCCACATCATACTAACCCTTGAGTTAGCTTTGGCTAATACGCCCAAGACTTAGTATGATAGGTAGGTAACGATTACCAATTACATCTCTATGCAACTCTTGTTTATAGGATAAAATCCACATTTATATTAAAACTCAAGTTAGCTTTGGCTAATACGCCCGAGAATTAATATAAACGTGATTTTGTCCTACCTTTCCAACCATTAGAAAAATGCCTATAGTTGTACTCGATCCAACCGAGTAAACTAGGAATACTCAATCTGATTGAGTTTGTATTCACCCATGCGTTGATAGGCGGGACCAAGATTGTCCCTCCGTACCCTACCAAGATAGTATGTGTTGCTCTGCTTTGACAGATTCAACAACAGCATGCGATCGAGGTAGTGGTAGGTATCACGGTATGGTAGGCATTACGAGTTGATGCGTTTTAGATCTAATCTAAACGATGATGCGTATCATATACTCGATAGATCCAATCTAATCGAAGGGTGCATCATGTGCACGATTTAGATCTAATCTAATCGCTAGGCACTAATTAACTACTTAATTAAACATGCATCACATACATATAAGTAATTAATTAAATTTTATGATTAGTCATGGCCCTACTACGATCTTCTCAAGCCAATGAGAAGATCGGATGGTCAACCTAAGGTCAACTTCTCAAGCGCCTTCCTTTTGACCACCTTGTGTTGCTCGCGCCTTTCTCGTAACTCCGTCTCGAGTGGCCCTTCCACAACTCCAATTTTTGTACATTACAATTTTGAAACTTGAGTTACATTCGAGTCTAAATCTAATTTACAACCAGAATAAAAGAAAGGCACGACGCGTAGGTCGCGAGAAAAAATAAAAGTACAACACACACATCACATCACGGCGCGCAGGTCGTATTATGAATTACAACACAAATTATCCAATCAAATTGGGTCTTTGGGACATGACTATCACAAAATTAATATATAATTCAAAATTATATATTTTTCATAATTTTTTGTAATTTTTCATAATTTTACAGATATTTATGAGTAAATTTTTCCCGGCAGTCCCGATTAGCGATTTTGGGGGCAATCGCGGAGCAAATCCCCTTGCGGGGTTAGGGGCAGTACCCCTACCCACGATATAACCATCACGAGTTGCTCCTAAGCAATCCTATAGCGCCTAAGTCCGCTGTCCCAAAACAATTTTGGTCGAAACATTGCCGTTTCGGAAAATTCTTCTCGGTAGTCGAAGCCTACAAGTGTAAAAACACTTGTGCTTCGCTTCTACGAGAAAAATACCCATAAAATCATAAAAATTAGGAAATTCACAGAATGTTTACAGATCTATATTTTTCATAAAAATATGAATCTAAACTCGTACTCGCTTCGCACGTGGCTCAGATACCACTGTTGGGTTTTTCGGGCCACGAAAACCGCGTTTTCGCGACGCGGAAACCCCGAATCACCCTAGCCATTGGATCTCGTGCGAAGAAAACTTTCCGAAAACACGAGTACGAGTTTTAAACTACGATGTACAGTAGATCTACAAAGGAAAAACATTTTACCTTCGAAGCGTGCCCTCGCAAATCCTGCTCGTCCAACGATACGTCGGATCTCGAAGTTGTCAACGTAGACAACTCTCTAGTGATATCCACACGAACAAGGTGTGTTCTCTAACACACAAGGATGGAGAAGAGAGCACCCAAGTGTGCTATCACTTTCTAGGGCTCTCGGGTAGGATTTAAAAAGGAGAGAAAGGAGAGAAAGAAAAGAGATCTCACATAATCCTCTAGGTACCCTCCTTTGTGACCTTCACTTCACCCTTTTCTTGGAACACAACTCATACACCTTCTACCTCCATGAAAGCTCACGGCAACAGCAAGAGAAAGGAGGAAGAGAGCTAGGAGGAAGGAGAATCATTCAACACCACTTGAATGACACAAAATGAAACCTCCTACACAATTAGTGTGGCCGGCCACACACATGTAACCTCCCCATTTAATGTGGCCGGCCACATTAAATGGAATGGGAGGTGTAACCTCCAATGAGGTGGAGATGATGTGGCTGCCATGTAGGATGAGTCATCCTCCATGAAGTGGCAATTCATCAAGTCAAACTTAATGTTTCAACTTCCCATTTTGGTCAAGTCAAAATTGACCAAATCTCTTCCATGTTGAGTTGAATTCATTCTTTGATTCAAGCCAATTTCAATCTAATGAATCTCAATTCATTAATATAAATTGACTTAATGAATCAAATTTAAATTAGACTTATTCAACAATTGAATCTAATTGAGTCTAACTCAATAAGTCTAATTTAAATCAATCCGAATCCAATTGGTTCATCATATGAACCTAATCTCCATCCACTTGTTCTTTGTGTGTGACCCAATAGGTTCTTGTAACGTTGGCAATGTTTCTAAACTCCTTTAAAAACATAAGCAATGAGCGGCATCTAACAATACAACATTGTTATCCAAGTTACAAGAAATGTTGAGATCCAACATCACCTTGTGACTACTAATTGTGACTCCTCACAATATATGACAAGTGTCCTTCTATCCTAGACATCTAGATTGATCAATGTGAGGCATAGACCGTGTCATCCTCTGACCAATCTAAATCTTGAACTCCAAGTAGACTCACTAAATCAAATGAGCTCAATATCCATATTGACTCATTTGGGCATGGCCATGCACTTCGTGGTCTCACTCTATCAAGAATACCGATGTCTCTCCCGTCATATAGGAGGGATAGATCCCATCTACATCACTCACATCCCTCTGCATAATTCGTTACATACCCAGTAATCGTCTTTATAGTCCACCCAGTTACGGGTGACGTTTGATGAAACCAAAGTACATAACTCCTTATGTAGGGAACCATGGTGACTTCAGGTCTAAGGACTAGTAGTCATACTAATAGCCACATGAGAAAGTATATGACACTCATATAACGATCCATGATACTTTTTCATGGCGGGTCATTCAGTATACATTCTCTAATGCATACTCATGTGTCAACTTGATATCTCTATATCCATGACTTGTGAAATCAAGTCATCGAGTTGACCTACATGCTAGTCTTATTGCATTAACATTGTCCCTGGATGTTAATACTCGACTAGGAATGATTAAGAGTAGTGTTCCCTATATCATCTCACTATCGGTTCAACTAACCGATTGATATAGGTGAGAACCGTCTACTCAGGGGCATTATTATACTTAGTTTATTTGGCACCAATACAAGTAAGTATAATAACCAAAATCCAAATGCCTTTATTTATATAGAATATGATACAATAAGTCGAATATACAATCATCAAATGATTGACTCTAGGGCTTTAGCTAACATTCTCGGGACCCAATATTTATCCCCGTAAACTCGTCATACGAGCTCCAAAAAATTCTCGAAATTTTTTTAAAAATTTCAAAAAATTTCATTATGATTATTCGCCCTTTTCGGTATTTTACATTCTCCCCCACTAATAAAAATTTGGTCCCCAAATTTTGTTATCTACCATCAGCAAGTACTAACAACAGATAGAAAGTATAAATGCTGAACAGAAAATAACCTACATACCTCAAATGAAAAGATGGGGGTATCGAGCTCGGATCATATCCTCAAGCTCCCAGTTAGCCTCTTCGTCCGAATGATGCTGCCATCCAACTTTAACCAGTCTGATAGTCTTGTTCCGCAGCTGACGCTCTTTCTTGTCCAGAATCCGTACCGGAACCTCCTCGTAGGTAACGTCAGGCTGAACGAGAACTGAGATATCTGTCAGCACATGTGTCGGGTGGGGTACATATCTCCTCAGCATAGATACGTGGAATATGTCGTGCACGCCTGCCAGGGATGGTGGTAGTGCCAGACGATAAGTTACTGCTCCTATCCTCTCCAGGATCTGGAAAGGGCCAATGTACCACGAAGTTAGCTTACCTCTGAGGCCAAATCTCTTCACCCCTTTCGTGGGTGAAACTCGCAGAAATACATGGTCGCCAGTAGAGAACTCCAAGGGTCTCCATCTCTAATCAGCATAACTCTTCTGGCGGTCCTGCGCCCCTGACATCCTCCGTCTGATAGTACGAACCAACTCTGCCTCCTGCTGAGCTCTATGAGGTCCCAACAGCTGGGCCTCCCCAACCTCATCCAAGAGGGTGGGTGTCCGACAAGACCTACCATACAACACTTCAAACGGTTCCATCTGGATAGCCAAATGAAAGCTGTTGTTGTAGGCGAACTCTACCAATGACAAATGGTCCTCCCAACTGCCTCTAAAATCCAATACACAAGATCTCAGTAAGTCCTCTAGAGTCTGAATGGTCCGCTCTGACTGTCCATCTATCTACGAATGAAAAGCTGTACTGAAACGGAGGTGAGTGCCCAAGGCCTGCTGTAGACTTTGCCAGAACTGGGACGTGAACCGTGGGTCTCTATCTGAAATAATACTCAATGGGACACCATGCAATCTGATGATCTCCTAAAAATACAGATCTGCCAATTGATCCAGGGAATCAATCTTTCGGATCGCTAAGAAGTGCGCGGATTTGGTTAATCGATCAACGATTACCCAAATCGTGTCATGGCCTCGTCGTGTCCTTGGCAAACCCACCACAAAATCCATAGTAATATGTTCCCATTTCCACTCAGGAATAGGAATCCGTTGAAGTAATCCGGCAGGTCTCTGGTGCTCAGCCTTCACCTGTTGATAGACAAGACATCTAGCTACAAATTCCGTGATGTCTTTCTTCATACCGTTCCACTAGTAGGAACGCCTCAAATCTCGATACATGCAGGTCCCACCTGGATAGATCGCAAATCGAGAGTGATGAGCCTCCTGAAGTAGCTCCTATAAGACCGGGTGAGACTGAGGTACGCATAATCTGCCTCGGAAGTATATAATACCCTCCTCATCTCGTGTGAACTCGGTCTGCTACCCGGAAGCTATCTGGCTGCCAATGAACTGAAAATACTGATCACCCTCCTGGGCCTCTCAGATCCTCGTCTTGATCGACGACTAAGCAACCATAGTAATAAGAATACCCTGCTCTGTTTGTCCCTGCTCCTCAAGGCCTAACTCAGAGAAACCCTGAATCAAGTATGTGACTGAAGTCCGGTGGCAAGCCAAAGTCCCTCTGGACTTCTTGCTGAGTGCATCGGTAACCACATTAGCTTTCCCTGGGTGATAGCAAATGGTACAGTCATAATCCTTCAGGAACTCCCTCCATCTCCTCTATCGGAGATTAAGTTCCTTCTGGGTGAAAATATATTTGAGACTCTTATGATCCGTAAGAATCTCAAAGGTAATGTCGTACAGATGATGCCGCCAAATCTTCAAAGCAAAGATGATGGCGGCTAGCTCCAAATCATGTACAGGGTAGTTCTTCTCATGCTCCTTCAACTGACGAGAAGCATAGGAGACTACTCTACCATGCTGCATCAGAACAACGCTCAAACCCTAAAGAGATGTATCGGTGTAGAGCACGAATCCGTCCTCTCCGGAGGGTAATACCAAAACTGGAGCCGACACTAATCTCTGCTTCAGCTCCTGGAAGCTGGTCTCGAAGTCCTCGGACCACGTGAACTTCACGCCTTTCTTGGTCAGGCGTATTAGTGGCATAGCAATCCGGGAGAAACCCTCGACGAACCGTCTGTAATATCCAGCTAGTCCCAAAAAACTGCGGATCTCCTGAACTGATTTCGGCTGCTCCCAACTGGTGACAACTTCAATCTTCTAAGGGTCTACTGAAATACCTCTGCTCAAGACCACGTGTCCCAGAAAACCAACTGAGGATAGTCAGAAAACACACTTGCTGAACTTCGCATATAGCTGATGTCGTCGAAGAGTCTCCAAGACTGTGCGAAGATGTTGTGCATGTTCCTCCTCGGAACGCGAGTAGACCAATATGTCATAAATGAAAACGATAATAAACTGATCAAGATACTCCAGGAAGACGCGGTTCATCAAATCCATAAATACCGTTGGAGCATTGGTAAGCCCAAATGGCATTACCAAAAACTCATAATGGTCATATCTGGTACGGAATGCTGTCTTCTGAATATTAGATTCTTTGACTCTCAGCTGATGATATCCGGACCGTAGATCAATCTTAGAATACACCGAGGTACCTCTGAGCTGATCAAACAAATCCTCGATCCGTGGTAAGGGGTACTTATATCTGACGATCACTACATTTAACTGTCTATAATCTATGCACAACCTCAAAGTATCATCCTTTTTCTTGACAAATAATACCAGAGAACCCCATAGATAAGCACTAGGGCGTATAAATCCCCTGTCTAAAAGCTCCTGGAGTTGAACCTTCAGTTCGTTCAACTCTTTAGGTGTCATACGATAAAGAGCTTTCGATGTCGGCTCGGTTCTTGAAATCAACTCAATAGCAAACTCCACTTGCCTTCTGGGAGGCAAACCTGGTAGCTCCTCTGGAAATACTGTTGGGTTTTTCGTGCCGCGAAAACCGCTTTTTCGCGTCGCGGAAACCCCGAAACTCCCTAGCCAACGGATCCGTGCAAAGAAATTTTTTTCGGAAAACTACGAGTACGAGTTTACCTAGATCTACACTTAGATCTACAAGGGAAAAAGGTTATACCTTTGAAGCGAAGCCCTTCGCAATCCCGCAAGTCCAAGGTACGCCGGATCTCAAGATTGTCAACGTAGACAATCCTCTATAAGTATCCACACGAACAAGAAATGTTCTCTAACACTCAAGGATGGAGAAGAGAACACCACAAGTGTGCTAGTACTTCTTGATGCTCTCGGATGGGATTGTAAGAAGAAGAAAAGAAAAGAAGAGAACACACTCCTCTAAAAAATCTCTATATGACTTTCACTAACCTTTCTTCTTGGATTAGACTCACTCTCCTTTCTTCTCCCTTGCTTGAAACCCACAACCAAGAGAAGAGAAGGAGCAAAAAGAGAGCTTGAGGAAGAAGATGATGTGAATGTGAGTGAATGAAAAATTCATTCTCATTCAAAACCAAAAAGGTAACCCTCATTCTCATTAAATGTGGCCATTAAAGAGAATAGATTTGTAACACCCATGAGGTGGCACACTTTGATGATGTGGCACATCATCATTAGTCCTTCTAATGCCAAATCACTAATGATGTGGCAAATAGTCAAGTCAAACTTGACTCTTCCTCTTCCTCTCAAGTCAAGTCAAACTTGACTTAATCTCTCTCATGGTTGATCTAATCCAACCATTTAATTCAAGCCAATTTAATATAATGAATCTAATTCATTTAATTAAATTGATTCAATGAGTCATAATCTAAATTAGACTCATTGAACACATGAATCAACTTGAGTCCAACTCAATTAGCCCAATTAGGATTACTCTTAATCCAATTTGATTCATCAAATGAATCTAATCCTCTTGGTTAATCATATGAACCTAATCTCCATCCACTTGTTCTTTGTGTGTGACCAATAGGTTCTTGTAACGTTGGCAATGCCCCTAAACTCATTTAGAAGCATAAGTAATGAGCGGTATCTAGCAATACATCATTACTACCCAAGTTATAAGAATGTTGAGATCCAACATCACCTTGTGACTACTAATTGTGACTCCTCACAATAAATGACAAGTGTCCTTCTATCCTAGACATCTAGATTGATCAATGAGAGGCATAGACCGTGTCATCCTCTGACCAATCTAAATCTTGAACTCCAAGTAGACTCACTAAATCAAATGAGCTCAATATCCTATATTGACTCATTTGGGCATGGTCATGCACTTCGTGGTCTCACTCTATCAAGAATATCGATGTCTCTCCCATCATATAGGAGGGATAGATCCCATCTACATCACTCACATCCCTCTGCATATTTCGTTACATACCCAGTAATCGCTTTTATAGTCCACCCAGTTACGGGTGACGTTTGACGAAACCAAAGTACATAACTCCTTATGTAGGGAACCATGGTGACTTCAGGTTTAAGGACTAGTAGTAATACTAATAGCCACATGAGAAAGTATATGACACTCATATAACGATCCATGATACTTTCTCATGGCGGGTCATTCAGTATACATTCTCCAATACATACCCATGTGTCAACTTGATATCTCCATATCCATGACTTTTGAGATCGAGTCATCGAGTTGACCTACATGCTAGTCTTATTGCATTAACATTGTCCCTGAATGTTAATACTCGACTAGGAATGATTAAGAGTAGTGTTCCCTATATCATCTCACTATCGATTCAACCAATCGATTGATATAGGTAAGAACCTTCTACTCAAGGACGTTATTATACTTAGTTTATTTGGCACCAATACAAGTAAGTATAATAACCAAAAACCAAATGCCTTTATTTATATAGAATATGATACAACAAGTTCAAAATACAATCATCAAATGATTGGCTCTAGGGCTCTAGCTAACAATCTCCCACTAGCACTAGTGTCAATTAGTGTAGGCTCTAAGCCCCAATGACCTAGTGTGACCATCATGCTTCCTCTGTGCCAAAGCCTTGGTCAAGGGATCTGCGATGTTAGCCTCTGTAGGTACTCTGCAAATCTTCACATCTCCTCTCTCGATGATCTCTCGAATGAGATGGAAGCGTCGTAGTATGTGTTTGGTCCGTTGGTGTGAGCGAGGTTCCTTTGACTATGCTATAGCTCCATTGTTGTCACAATAGAGCTCAATAGGGTCAGCGATACTGGGAACCGCCCCAAGTTCAGTGATGAACTTGCGGATCCAAACTGCTTCCTTTGCTGCCTCTGATGCAGCAATGTACTTGGCCTCTGTCGTAGAATCAGCTACTGTGTCCTGCTTCGAACTCTTCCAGCTCACAGCACCACCATTTATGCAAAATACGAACCCTGACTGCGATCGATAATCATCCTGATCGGTCTGGAAGCTGGCATCACTGTAACCCTTTACAGCTAGCTCATCATTGTCTCCATATATCAAGAAATATTCTTTAGTCCTCATTAAGTACTTAAGAATATTCTTGACCGCTATCCAGTGACTTTCACCTGGATCTGACTGGTATCTGCTCGTCATGCTCAAAGCATACGAGACATCAGGTCGAGTACATAGCATGGCGTACATGATAGATCCTATGGCTGAAGCATAAGGGATCTGATCCATGCGGTCTCTCTCCTCTCTAGAAGAGGGGCCCTGAGTCTTCGAAAGACTCATGCCATGTGACATCGGTAGAAATTCCTTCTTGGAGTTCTGCATGGCAAACCGAAGGAGTACATTGTCAACTTATATACTCTGACTTAGGCCAAGCAATCTCTTAGATATATCTCTATAGATCTGTAACCCTAGAATGCGGAATGCTTCACCTAAGTCTTTCATTGAGAAACATGTCCCTAGCCAAGTCTTTACAGAATGTAGCAAAGGGATGTCTTTCCCAATGAGCAGTATGTCATCCACATACAATATGAGGAAGACAACTATGTCCCCTACAACCTTCTTGTAGACACAAGGTTCATCTTCATTCTTGATGAAACCAAACTATTTGATTGCATCATCGAATCGAAGATTCCAACTCCGAGAAACTTGCTTTAGTCCATAAATGGACCTATGCAGCTTGCATACTCTGTTAGTATGCTTTGGATCTACAAAACCCTCAGGTTGTGTCATGTACACATCCTCGAGTAGGTTTCCATTCAGAAACGCGGTTTTAACATCCATCTGCTAGATCTCGTAATCGTGGTAAGCTGCAATTGCAAGCATGATCCGAATGGACTTAAACATCGCTACTGGTGAAAAGGTTTCATCATAGTCAATACCATGAATCTGCTTGAAACCTTTAGCTACCAAGCGACCCTTATAGATAAGTCCATCCTTGTCAGTCTTTCTCTTAAAGACCCACTTACACCCAATGGGTTTTACCCCTTCAGGTGGATCAACCAAAGTCCATACTTGGTTGGTGTACATGGATTCCATCTCGGATCTCATGGCTTCTAGCCATTTCTCGGAATCTGGTCTCATTACAGCTTCCTGATAGGTGGTAGGCTCATCCTCTATGAGCATAACGTCATCATGGTCAGACAAGAGAAATGAGTATCTCTCAGGCTGACGACGTACCCTATCAGACCTGCGAAGAGGTATGTCTACTTGAACTGGTTGTTGTTCCTCAACTCCTTGTGGAACAACATCATCCACAACACTTTGTGGTTCCAGTTCAATTTCCATCGAGGCATCAGTGCTATTGTTCACATCTTGAACTTCTTCAAGATTGAACGCGCTTCCACTAGTCTTTCTAGAAATAAAGTCCCTTTCTAGAAAGACCCCAGTCTTTGCCACAACTACCTTGTGCTGACTGGGAATGTAGAAGTAATATCCCTTAGTTTCCTTGGGATATCCAATAAAGTAGCACTTGTCGGATTTGGGTCCTAATTTGTCTGAGACTTGACGTCTAACGTAGGACTCACATCCCCAAATCCTCATGAAAGACACTTGGGCATCTCTCCCAGTCCATATCCTATATGGTGTCTTTATCACGGCCTTGGATGGAACTCGGTTGAGTATAAAAGTTGTCATGTACAGAGCATAGCCCCAAAGGAATGTCGGAATATCTGTGTGACTCATCATAGACCGTACCATATCTAATAAGGTACGATTCCTCCTTTCGGATACACCATTCAACTGTGGTGTTCCAGGAGGGGTGCGTTGGGATAGAATCTCACACTCAGCTAGATAGTTACGAAACTCATGGCTAAGGTATTCTCCACCTCGATCTGATCGAAGTATCTTAATACTCTTGCCAAGCTGGTTCTGTACTTCATTCTTGAATTCTTTGAACTTTTCAAAGGATTCAGACTTATGTGTCATCAAGTACACATAACCATATCTACTGAAGTCGTCAGTAAATATGATGAAGTACCTATAACCGCCTCTAGCAGCGACATTGAAAGGGCCACATACATCACTATGTATGAGTCCTAACAAATCAGTCGCTCTTTCGCTGTGCCCACTAAAGGGAGTCTTGGTCATCTTGCCTAGTAGGCATGACTCGCATATCTCATATGATTCAAAATCAAATGAGTCCAGCAAACCATCCTTATGGAGCTGGGATAAGCGCTTGTCATTTATATGACCTAAGTGACAGTGCCAGAGATAGGTTTGGTTCATGTCATTTGACTTGAACCTCTTGGTATTTATGTTATAGATAGGGCTCTCAAGGTCTAGAATATAGAGTCCGTTCAACTACAATAGAACATATCGTTTAAATAGACAGAACAACATTTGTTCTTTATTGTAAACGAAAATCCTTTCTTATCCAAACAAGAAACTGAAATTATGTTCTTAGTCAAGGCAGGCACATAACAACAATCATCTAATTCTAGTACAAGCCCAGAGGATAGAGATAGATAGTAAGTTCCTACAGCAATAGCAGCAACCCGTGCTCCATTGCCTACTCGTAGGTCTACCTCACCCTTCGTCAATGCCCTGCTATTTCTCAGCGCTTGTACATTAGTACAAATGTGCGAAGCACATCCGGTATCTAATACCCACGATGAAGAAATAGAGAGGTTAACTTCTATAACATGTATACCTGAATTAGAAATTTGATTTCTCTTCTTCTTGAGATCTTCCAGGTATTTTTTGGAGTTCCTCTTCCAGTGCCTTGCTTGACCTTGATATAGGTGACAAAGATGTTCAACCATATCGTAAGCATCCATCAACTCATGTTGCTTCTGAAGCTCAGAGTTCATGGTCGCGAGCATAAGACAGGACACATCTAATGCGTCATCTTGATGCTTCTTGTAAGCATCTCGGTCTGCTCGCGTGGCAGTGGCAGGAGGTGTAGGACCGTTGGGCCGGCTAGAAGGGTTGGTAAATAACCTGTCAATTAAAAACAAACAACCCTTCCTCGAACGATTAAGCTAACACTTGTAAAATGAATTAAGCAGATAAATAAAAGCATAAAAGAAAAGACGAGGCACCAGATGTTTACTTGGTTACAACCGATGTGGTTGTTAATCCAAGGAAGATTAAGCTCACAAACTCCTTCAGGCGGAGAAGCCTCTTACAGCGTTTAGGCACAGAAAATAGAAGCTTAACTACAACTAAAGCATACAAGTGTTTGGAAATAGAATGATCGTGATTGTTGAAAAGCTTCTGGACCAAGGCTATATTTATAGCCTTGGTCGGGGCGCCTGGAAGGATTCCGGAGGGGGTAAAATTTATCCCCCAATGGTTGGATCGAGTCAAAGCTCGATCCTGGGAAAAAGTCACTTCCGGGCGCCCGGAAGGTCCGGGCGCCCCGGACAGCTCCGGGCGCCCCGTGACAGTTCCGTGCTCCCCGGGCTCAGCTCGCCTCTGGTCCGGGTCTTTCTGCTCCGGCTCCGCTTGCTTGGGTGATCTCTGACATCCGGAATAGGGCTCACCCAAACCCATCTTCCGGTCTTCTCGAGCGTGCTTCCCTCCGGCTTCTCGTCCCTCAGAATTGCCGCGTGTCCCTTCTCGTCCACCAGCGTACTCATCCGCAGACTTCGTCCCTCGGTCGCACCCCGTGCCGACCTTCACGCTAGCTGCGTCTCTTGCTCCCTGAGCAATCTTCCGCTCCGGCTTTCGTACCTCGGAACCACCGCGCGCTTCCTTCTCGTCCACCGGGGTACTTTTCCGCAGCACCTCGTCCCTCGGACTGCCGTCCTTCTCGCTAGCTGCGTCTTCCGCTCGAGTACCTGTGCTCCTAAGCTCCTACACACTTAGACACAAGGTTAGAAACAATGCAGGACCTAACTTAACTTGTTGATCACACCAAAACAACCTTGGGGTTCCAACAATCTCCCCCTTTTTGGTGTGAACAACCCAAGTTAAGCTAGGGTCAACAATAGATATGAAATTAAATAGTTTATTGCAATAACATGCAATATGATAGAAAAAATTAAATTTCAAACATTCCAAATTTTAATTTTCAATTTTCTACCTCCCCCTAGACTTATACTTTCCTTCTCCCCCTTTGATCACAATAAAAATGGGGAACAACCAAAATCTAAGGGTTTGACACTTAGAAAGATTATAGAAATCTATTTCAATGATTTTCCGAGAAAGCATATTTCCAAGTTAAGGAAAAAGATTTCTAAGTCAAAGAATAACTTAAAAAATTTCTAAGTTTTCACCAAAAAAAAAACTTTCTAAGCAAAAAAAAAATTTATGCAAGTAAATTTTATGAAGATTGATAACATTAAAAGAATTTTCTATGCATTAATTTATTTTAATACTTATATCAAAAAGTTTTAAATTTCCATTTCAATTTATTAGAACTTCTTAAATCACACTTTTTCAAATTTAAAGCCACAAATATTAAATGTGCAAAAAATTGTATCATGTTAATTTTTATAATTTTTTGAATTTCTACTTCACAAAAATATTTCAAAGGCATAAACTTGATAAAAATTTTTGACAATCTAATTTGTAAAAATTCTTTCGGCAATGTGCAAAATTCGTTTGAAAGAATATTTTGTGATAAAAATTCTAATTTGCAGGAATTTATAAATAAAAGATTTCTTAATCCGAAACACTTTTTCGATGACTCAATTTCTAAATCGCAAAACTCTTTCGAGAAAGTAATTTGTAATTCGAAAAAATATTCGAAGAAAATTTTCGACAACACTTCTAATTTGCATAATTCTTTCGAATAAATGTTTTGCAATTTACAAAAGTTTTTCGATAAAATTTCTAACTTGCAAAATTCTTTAAATAATATTTTTGATTTGCAAGACAGGTTTGACAATTGATTTTCTAATTCGAAAAATTCTTTCGATGATTCAATTTCTGATTCGAAAGACTCCTTAGGTAATTTTTCGATTGGTTTAACCAATTGATTAGAAGATGGAGACCATACCTGACTTACCTTTTTGGTCGTTGGTTCTCCCTCTGTTGAATTAATTTCTTCCAAAGATTCTCCCCCTTCATCGATCTCAGGATGTACTTCTGATGACGGCTCGATGTCTATTGAGGAGACGACTTCAACCAGTTCTTCGTAGAGCATTAAGTTCTTTCGCGCTTTTGTACTCTCCGACTCTGTCGAAATCTTTAGTTGGTATTGCGCTTAGAATGTGAAACTCTGCCTGAGCATTCGCCATGGACTCTTCACGTTGCTTCTCGTTCCAGAGGCGTATGTCGATTTTCTCTCCGTTCGTGTCTTTCGGTGCTTCATAACCTGTTTTCATTATTAGAGAAATACCAATATCAGAGTTAAGAAATACCTTCATTTGTTGCTTCCATGAAGAAAGCTCCCCCTCGAATGCTGGTGGGTAGTCGCTAGCTCCGGCCATTGTTGCTTCAGACGGCGGTTAGTCCTTCTGAGGCGTCTCGGCTCTGATACCACTTGTAGGACCGTTGGGCCGGCTAGAAGGGTTGGTAAATAACCTGTCAATTAAAAACAAACAACCCTTCCTCGAACGATTAAGCTAACACTTGTAAAATGAATTAAGCAAATAAATAAAAGCATAAAAGAAAAGACGAGGCACCAGATGTTTACTTGGTTACAACCGATGTGGTTGTTAATTCAAGGAAGATTAAGCTCAAAAACTCCTTCAGGCGGAGAAGCCTCTTACAGCGTTTAGGCACAGAAAATAGAAGCTTAACTACAACTAAAGCATACAAGTGTTTGGAAATAGAATGATCGTGATTGTTGAAAAGCTTCTGGACCAAGGCTATATTTATAGCCTTGGTCGGGGCGCCTGGAAGGGTTTCGGGCGCCCTGGGGGGGATAAAATTTATCCCCCAACGGTTGGATCGAGTCAAAGCTCGATCCTAAGAAAAAGTCTGTTCCGGGCGCCCCGGAGGCAAAAGTCAACCCTGTTGACTTTTGGTCCGTGTCTCTTCTCCGGTTCAGCTCGCCTCTGGTCCGGGTCTTTCTGCTCCAGCTCCGCTTGCTTGGGTGATCTCTGACATCCGGAATAGGGCTCACCCGAACCCATCTTTCGGTCTTCTCGAGCGTGCTTCCCTCCGGCTTCTCGTCCCTCAGAATTGCCGCGTGTCCCTTCTCGTCCACCAGCGTACTCATCCGCAGACTTCGTCCCCCGGTCGCACCCCGTGCCGACCTTCGCGCTAGCTGCGTCTCTTGCTCCCCGAACAATCTTCCGCTCCGGCTTTTGTACCTCGGAACCACCGCGCGCTTCCTTCTCGTCCACCGGGGTACTCTTCCGCAGCACCTCGTCCCTCGGACTGCCGTCCTTCTCGCTAGCTGCGTCTTCCGCTCGAGTACCTATGCTCCTAAGCTCCTGCACACTTAGACACAAGGTTAGAAACAACGCAGGACCTAACTTAACTTGTTGATCACACCAAAACAACCTTGGGGTTCCAATAGGAGGAGCCTCCGGAATGGGCTGCTCCAGAACATACAGTTTACGTTCTTGGGTGAGAAATATTCTCAAGTTCCTGTACCAGCCCAGGAAATTTGCTCCGTTGAGCTTGTCCTTCTTAAGGACAGAACGCAGAGAGAAGTTGTTCGTGTTTGACGTCATGGAAATTCTACAACAGAAATAAATGCAGAAATAAATATCATATTCTTTTAAATCATTTAATTAGGCCTTCAACTAAATGATGCTCCTACTGAATTCTATAATTCATGTGGAACAAGATCCACATCATACTAACCCTTGAGTTAGCTTTGGCTAATACGCCCAAGATTTAGTATGATCGGTAGGTAACGATTACCAATTACATCTCTATGCAACTCTTGTTTATAGGATCATTATCCGCATTTATATTAAAACTTGAGTTAGCTTTGGCTAATACGCCCAAGAATTAATATAAATTTGATTTATGTCCTATCTTTCCAACCCTTGGAAGAATGCATATAGTTGTACTCGATCCAATTGAGTTAACTAGTTACTCAATCTAATTGAGTTGTACTCACCCATGTGTTGATAGGCGGGACCAAGATTGTCCCTCCGTGCCCTACCAAGATAATATGTGTTGCTCTGCTTTGGCAGATTCAACAATGACATGTGATCGAGGTAGTAGTAGGTATCACGGCACGGTAGGCATTTTGAGTTGTCGTGATTTAGATCTAATCTAAATGTCGATGTTGTATCATATACTCGATATAGATCTAATCTAATCGATAGGGTGCATCTTGTACATGATGTAGATCTAATCTAATCGTAAGGGTGCATCTTGTGCACGATTTAGATCTAATCTAATCGTTATGCACTAATTAATTACTATTTTACTAGCATGCATCACATACACACATAAGCAATTAATTAAATAATTTTGTGATTATGTCATGGCCCTACTACGATCTTCTCAAGCCAATGAGAAGATCGGATGGTCAACCTAAGGTCAACAGCTTCTCAAGCGCCTTCCTTTTGACCACCTTGTGTTGTTCGCGCATTCCTCGTAACTCCGTCTTGAGTGGACCTTCCACTGCTTCAAAATTTATATTACAATTTTGAAACTCGAGTTACATTCGAATCTAAATCTAATTTACAACCAGAATATAAATAGGGAGGCACGACGCGCAGGTCGCTTATCAAATATAGTACACACAAACACATGACGGCACGCAGGCCGTATTATAAATTACAACACAAATCTAATCATATTGGGTCTTTTTGGGCCATGACTATCACAAAAATAATATATAATTATAAATTATATATTTTTCATAATTTTATGTAATTTTTCATATTTTTTACAATTTTATGAGTAAATTTTTCCCGGCGGTCCCGATTAGCAATTTCGGGCGCAATCGCGGAGCAAATCCCCTTGCGGGGTTAGGGGCAGTACCCCTACCCGCGATCTAACCATCGAGAGTTGCTCCTAAGCGATCCAACAGCGCCTTAGCCCCCTGTCCCAAAAGGCTTTGGGTCGAAACATTGCCGTAACGGAAAAATCTTCTCGGTAGTCGAAGCCTACAAGTGTCTAAACACCTGTGCTTCGCTTCTATGAGAAAAATACCCTTTAAAACTATAAAAATCATGAAATTACAGAAATTCACAGAATGTTTATTTTTCATAAAAACCAAAATAAACTCATATTCGTCTTCGCACGTGGCTCTGATACTACTGTTGGGTTTTTCATGCCGCGAAAACCACTTTTTCGCGTCGCGAAAACCCCGAAACTCCCTAGCCAACGGATCCGTGCAAAGAAAAAAGAACAAAATTTTACATGTACGAGTTTACTAACTAGATCTACTCTTAGATCTATATGTTTAGAAGGTTATACCTTTGAAGTGAAGCCCTTCGCAATCCCGCAAGTCCAAGGTACGCCGGATCTCAAGATTGTCAACGTAGACAATCCTCTAGAAGTATCCACACGAACAAGAAATGTTCTCTAACACTCAAGGATGGAGAAGAGAACACCACAAGTGTGCTAGTACTTCTTGATGCTCTCGGATGGGATTGTAAGAAGAAGAAAAGAAAAGAAGAGAACACACTCCTCTAAAAAATCTCTATATGACTTTCACTAACCTTTCTTCTTGGATTAGACTCACTCTCCTTTCTTCTCCCTTGCTTGAAACCCACAACCAAGAGAAGAGAAGGAGCAAAAAGAGAGCTTGAGGAAGAAGATGATGTGAATGTGAGTGAATGAAAAATTCATTCTCATTCAAAATCAAAAAGGTAACCCCCATTCTCATTAAATGTGGCCATTAAAGAGAATAGATTTGTAACCCCCATGAGGTGGCACACTTTGATGATGTGGCACATCATCATTAGTCCTCCTAATGCCAAATCACTAATGATGTGGCAAATAGTCAAGTCAAACTTGACTCTTCCTCTTCCTCTCAAGTCAAGTCAAACTTGACTTAATTTCTCTCATGGTTGATCTAATCCAACCATTTAATTCAAGCCAATTTAATATAATGAATCTAATTCATTTAATTAAATTGATTCAATGAGTCATAATCTAAATTAGACTCATTGAACACATGAATCAACTTGAGTCCAACTCAATTAGCCCAATTAGGATTACTCTTAATCCAATTTGATTCATCAAATGAATCTAATCCTCTTGGTTAATCATATGAACCTAATCTCCATCCACTTGTTCTTTGTGTGTGACCAATAGGTTCTTGTAACGTTGGCAATGCCCCTAAACTCATTTAGAAGCATAAGTAATGAGCGGTATCTAGCAATACATCATTACTACCCAAGTTATAAGAATGTTGAGATCCAACATCACCTTGTGACTACTAATTGTGACTCCTCACAATAAATGACAAGTGTCCTTCTATCCTAGACATCTAGATTGATCAATGTGAGGCATAGACCGTGTCATCCTCTGACCAATCTAAATCTTGAACTCCAAGTAGACTCACTAAATCAAATGAGCTCAATATCCTATATTGACTCATTTGGGCATGGTCATGCACTTCGTGGTCTCACTCTATCAAGAATATCGATGTCTCTCCCGTCATATAGGAGGGATAGATCCCATCTACATCACTCACATCCCTCTGCATATTTCGTTACATACCCAGTAATCGCTTTTATAGTCCACCCAGTTACGGGTGACGTTTGACGAAACCAAAGTACATAACTCCTTATGTAGGGAACCATGGTGACTTCAGGTTTAAGGACTAGTAGTCATACTAATAGACACATGAGAAAGTATATGACACTCATATAACGATCCATGATACTTTCTCATGGAGGGTCATTCAGTATACATTCTCCAATGCATACCCATGTGTCAACTTGATATCTCCATATCCATGACTTGTGAGATCGAGTCATTGAGTTGACCTACATGATAGTCTTATTGCATTAACATTGTCCCTGAATGTTAATACTCGACTAGGAATGATTAAGAGTAGTGTTCTCTATATCATCTCACTATCGATTCAACCAATTGATTGATATAGGTAAGAACCTTCTACTCAAGGACGTTATTATACTTAGTTTATTTGGCACCAATACAAGTAAGTATAATAACCAAAAATCAAATGCCTTTATTTATATAGAATATGATACAACAAGTCTAAAATACAATCATCAAATGATTGGCTCTAGGGCTCTAGCTAACAAATACATCCGGATACTCTCGAACTTCTGAATGTAAGAGAGTTGAGAACTACTGCCGTCTTTAATAGGAATCAAAGATAATAGAAAGCCCTGACAACCATGTGTCAGCAGCTTCTGAGCCTGGATCGCCGAAATAGTCGATATGTCGCCGTCTCTGATGCCAGTGAAATCCCACGAGGGTTGGTTCGGAGGCTGAAATGTGACCACCCTCGTTTGGTAATCAACAGTGGCATGATATGCTGACAAACAATCCATGCCAAGAATAATATCAAAGTCAACCATTTCTAGTACTAAAAGATCTACCGTAAGTATCTTGTTGCCAAAGTCTAACAGCAATCTCTGACCTCCTGGGTGATGCCCAAAGTATCACCGGATGGTAGATAGACGGTCTATCACTGCGGTCTAAAAGTGGGTAATCTACTAATCTCCCTCATAAATACATGACGCTCTAACCGACTGAGCTAATAGGCCATCCTCTGGCCTACCATGCTTAGTGAATTAAATGTTGGTGTCGAAATTTAACTTGGGGAGGAGGGTCTGCTCCATAGTCTCTATCCAAGACTGGGCCACACTCGGATCGGTCTCTCCGCGGAATAGTGTGAATCGACTCTTCATCGACTTTGCTAATGTTGGAATCTGGGCTCGTGCGACGACAATATCAGTGGGGTGGGTAGGGATCGACGCAGGAACTGACGGAATCCCTGGAGCTGGTGCTACAGGTAGTACCGCTGGATAGACTGGGGGAGGTACTCCCGGTATTACTGCATAAACTGGGGCATATACCACTGGTGGTACTGCAGGGTCGATATGAGTGGTCGCGGCTGGAGGTACGATAGGTGGTGGTACCGGAAATGGAGCAGCCGGTACCGCTGGTGCAGGTGCTGGATACACTATATGTACTGGGGGCACAGGTGCCGCTGGTGTCAGGTACACGCTAAGTCCAGGTGGCGGTGGTTCCTGGTACGCCGTAGGCTCGACCGGAGCAGGTGCGGGGTATGCCAGTATTACCCCTAGCGGTACCGTAAATACGATAGGGGTGGGTACAGCGGGTGCAGCCGAGGTAGGTACCTCTAAAGGAGCCATCGAGGTTTGAGAGCCCGACGCACCCGCAATATCTTGAGTCTGTCCCTAACTGACAGGCTCAAACCCAGTAGGGATCTCTGGCGAGTCCATTGCCAGAGATTCTAAAGTCCTCTTACGTGGTCGTCCAACACCACGTCTCGCAGCTACTCGTGTAGATCTCATCATATTTGTTAAGTTATATCACTAATATCACTACAAGTATAAAAATTATAAAATTACATTTATACCTATTTACCGTCTAGAGATGTTCCGTCGCTGTCCAGTCCTAATTTTTACCTCAAAATTTCGGACGAGAAAATCGACGGAAACCCCTACAAATTCGGAAATAAATACCCAAGTTTACTAGCAACCTGGGCTAACCCTAAAATCCAGAACACCAAAAGCAGGTATCATAACCCACTCTGATACCAAATAAATTGACACGCCCCAGGTAGTCCTTGCTAGAAGAAATTTCGGCAGCATCTCCCCTGTATGGGTGACAATCTGAAACTTCCTACAATGCCCTCAGGGCCACATATACCTCGGCCAACACGACTAGAACAATATATATAAATAATAAGCAACATCCACGCAGTTTAATAGTAAAGCTAAACTAATACAACGATAAGGAAAACCATCTCAAAAATCCTACTCAACTACACCCATAAAACTCAAAACTTATATCCTACTCCACTACACCCATAAAACACAAATCACAACGATAAAATCAACTCACCTCTTCTGCCATCCAGGCAAGCATGTAGCAAAACATATCCAATAAAATCTATCGACAATAAAACCATACAATATTCAAGTGTCAAAAACTAGAACAAGTCTAGATAGTAATAAGAAAACTAAAAGATAAAAACACACATCCTCGCGATCTGGAGGGGACTAGCGACTGGAACTCCCTCGGACAACCTCAACCTGAAAATAGTAAATATCCACGGGGTGAGTCAACTCCTCAGCGGGTAACTACTGATATGCATAATAAAGAAAATAACAAATAGCACTAATCATGCGTACAGTCTCCTGATATAAGAAGGATAAATGCAAACTAAAATAAATAGGAGAACAACTGTACTTACTAGGACCTGGTGTATGGATAATAAATCGAGAGGTATAGAAATCCTGTATGCATGTCAAACAAATACATCCATCCAATATATAGTAAATAAATACAGTAAACACAAGCAATAAATATATCAATGCGTATGATGCCAATGACATGCCCTGGTCACCCCTACTGCCAGTCAGTCATCTCACACACGATAGTGAGACCAAGTGGGTAGGGATGTGACAATCGTGCACTCTGCCATCACTGCTCCTGATGAGTGACCGAGTGGACGGGATACTGTCGGAGTACACTTACCCTCCTACACCAAATCATAAGTGGGGGAGCTCAATGCTCTCATCTCCCTGAGAAAGTCCAGAGGAGGGATCCCTGTCCTGCTACAACACTGCGTCACACTACCCATGAGTGGACCAACGGAGCCCTTGACAGAGCACCTGCTGCAACACACCCTGCCTGAATAAAAATCACTAACCCATGAGTGGTGGTGTGTGCAGATCCATATAACTGGCGATGTGCTCAACAATAATGGAGTCAACTATCGCACAACATGCAATCATGCGAGATGGTCCATGACACTAAGCATGGAAATATCCTGAACCTATTCATCTCTACATATTGTGTACCATAGGACAATGAATCAAATCAAAGGTCTAGGTACACAGATCAGATAAGGTATAAAAACCTATGTCCTGAACATAATAAAGCATGGTTATGTCACTACCCCACCCCTATAAGCATGTATAATCAGGTAGGTACTAACATGAAGTGCATAACAAGTAAACAAAACAAGCATGTAACAGATATCGGGTAGTGACCAACCGATGCAGATAAGAAACATAATCATTACTATTTGTTAAAAATACTACAATGCATATCAAATGACATATCTAAAAAGATAAGTCAAAGTACCCGCCTCTAATAAGAGGATCATATCTGATCCAAATCCGACGTCGAGATGCTCGTCTCGCATCAAATTCTTGTATTACCAATTTAAATATATTTTATTTAGCTACAATTCATATAAATAGCTAAATAAAATCTCTAACCCTAAATTAGGATAAAACCCTAATCAACACATAAATATAAACCTAATTCACACATCAATTATACTAAAAACCTAAATCAACCTAATTTAACCTTTTACCTCAAACTCACAGCCAAGTGATTGCTGGAAATTGTGGCCGGAGTTACTGCTGTCATAGTTTTGTTGTCGTCACTACCCAAGAACCACTGCAGGTATCCTTCACAGTTAGACCATTCCCATAAGGATATCAAAACGCAAACCTCTACGAATCTTGAACCCAAAAGTAAACAGACTTACCCAACCGGCAGTTTCCCTCTTTGGCGGAATTGACGCAGTGAAGAGAGGCGAGGCGTCGGTTGTGCCAGGAGGTGCTGAGCGGTTCTGGGCGGTGTCGGTCGATCAGCGGCGACAGTAGCCAGTGGTGAGCGGAAGACGGCTAGGGCAAAGAGGGGAAAGCACTGCTCGAAGCTTTGGTCGGCGGTAGGAAGAGAGGAGATGGGTCGGCGGTGGTGCTAGGGCACAGGTGAAGACGGCGCTGGGTCGAACCTGGTGGCCGACGGTGCTCTCGTGGAGGCTGGCTGGCAACGGCGATTAGGTGGCAGAGGGAGTCGGCGTCGGTCGTGGTGGCCTTTGGCTGGCTAGGGCACGAGCACAGAGAGGGGTGGAGATCGGGAGAAGGGAAAAGGAGGAAGGATCAGGAGGGTGGCTCGCCTGGCGGTGGCTCGCGCTCGTCGGTGCTTGGGCAGGGACGAAGGAGAAGAGAGTAAGAGGATTGGGCAGAGGCGAGGAAAGCATTCAGTTTCGGCCACGAAGAGGAAGAGAACCCCTTGGCAAAGGGGTTTAATCGCGAGGGGAGGAGCGTCGCGGGCGACAATGGTTGGAGAAAGGAGTGATTCGACGCGTGGAGGTTAGGGCACAGCACGGGTACGTGGAGAAGAAAGGAAAAAATAAAGAAAAGAAAAGGAAATATTTTTTAAAAAAATCAAACATTTCCTCGCTTAAATGGGTAGCCTAACAGGCTTTCCCAGGGTCCAATATTTATCCCCGTAAACTCGTCATACGAGCTCCAAAAAATTCCCAAAAATTCTCTTATGATTATTCTCCTTTTTTCGGTATTTTACATCTATAATCACTTTCTTAGTTATTTTTGAGCTTTCAGTGTGTGTAAAAGACTTCTCCGTCTTCAGAGAAGGAGATTCTTAATGATCTTTTCAATTGCCTTGAATTAACAACCAACTAGGTTGTAACCAAGTAAATAGTGGCATTTTACTTATTTCTTTAAGTTGTTAATTCTATTTTTAATTGCATTTCTAGTTTAAGTCCAAGGATCAGGAAGGGGTTTTATTTTTCTATTTCAGGCAATTCACCCTTCTCTTGCCGGCCCCGTTGCACCAACAAGTGGTATCAGAGCCCAACCACCTCAAAAGGGCTAACCGCTGACTGAAGCATCAAAGATCAAAGACAATGGCCGGTCCAACAATCTACCCACCAAAATTCGAGGGAGAATTTGCGTCATGGAAGAAATGAATGGAGGTATTCTTCAAAACCGATTTTGAAATACTGCTAATAATTAAATATGATTTTGTAGTTCCAAAACCCCCCAAGGAGAAGAAAAAGAAGAATATCAGTGGACCAAGAAGGAGCAAGTAGACTTCATAGGAAACGGACGAGCCGAGTTTCACCTACTCAGCATACTTCCACCCTAGAAAGTAAATCGAATCGGAGATATGGATAATCATCCAAATGAGCCTCGAACTCCCACTTGACGGCGCTAGGAAACTAGTATCATGCGAGAAATGGGACACAACCTTAATGAAGAAAGTAGAAGCCAACACCAAGGCGACCTGTATTCTCCAATGTGGATTAACAAAAAAAGAGCTAAACCGGGTTGACCCCTTCAAAAGTGCAAAAGAACTACAGGAGAAGTTGATCGAGTTGCACGAAGGCACTTCCAATACTAAGATAAGTAAACATGATTTAATATTAAATAAATTATATAACATAAAAATGCAGGAAGGTGAATCAGTGAGTCAGCTACACGCACACATCTAAGACCTTCTCAACGACCTCCACGCAATCGAACAGAAGGTGAAAAATCATGACGTCATCAGGTATATATTAAATGCATTTCCTAGGAACACCCTATGAGCATCAATGGTAGATGCTTACAAGGTCTCTAAGGATCTTTCTTCAATTAGATTAGAAGAATTATTCTCAGAGTTTGAATTACATGAGCAGACTAATTCATTGCCGGGTGAGAAAGGTATTGCTTTGATTGTAGGTACAAGTAGAATGAGAGAACCAAAAATCAAGCACCGAACCGAACCCGAGTCTAAAGATGAATCGGACTCAGAAGACGACGAAATTACCGCCGATCTTATAAAACTGGTAAGGAAATGTGCAAAAAGAAGAAGGTGACTCAATCAAATACGAAGGTCAAGTTTGGAGTTACATGCTACGGCTACAACCAGAAGGGATAATACAAGTTGGAGTGTCCGAACCAGAAGCAACGAAGAAGGAAGTCATTGAAAGCAACGTGGTTCGAGTCCTCTGAAGATTCCGACGAAGAACATAAGCAAGCAAGCTTCCTTGTTCTACGGGTACAAGCGTACGTTGCCGAAACCGAGTCCGAGTCTGATATAGAGAGTGAATCAGAAATTGAGTCAGAGAGAAGCCATGGATCCGTATCCATTTTCGAATGACCTAATCATTGTAAGCTCTCTAATTTTTGTCACTAACGTAGATGATTTACAAAATTTAGTTTTATATTTATTAAAGAAATTGGCCAAATCCAACGTCTGGGTCAACTCACTCCAAAAGGAGGTAAAATCCTTAAGGAGAAGACTAAACTAAGTCTTTTTGACTGAGCCAGTTCAAAATGGAAGTTCAACTCAAGTCCAACAACTTGAGGAAGAAAATTTGAATTTGAAAGCTCAAGTTAAAGAACTTAAGGACACGTTAGAACGGTTCACCAAGGGTTCCAAGAATCTTGATCTAATTCTTGGAAAACAAAGAGTCGTTTATAACCGATCCGGACTTGAATTTAAGGCTAAACATAAATTTAGATCTTATTTATCTATAGTAAAATGCTCAAATAGAAACTTAGTCCAAACATGGGTCCCCAAGTCAAACTTGATTAATCAAGTTGGACTTGGTCAATATTGGATCCCCAAGGATCATATTCATTACCTTGATAGACCTTATCGAGGCTATGATCTAGAGGGAGCCAATAAAAAGATCATTTTTATCATAAAATAGAATTGTCTGATGTTTGATTTACTATTTTTTATTATACATGCTTAGACTAGGATAGATAAGGACCTAGGGTTGATTCTGTTGGGTTTTTCGGGCCGCGAAAACCGCTTTTCGCGTCGCGGAAACCCCGAATCACCCAAAGCCGTAGATCCGTGCAAAGAAAATTTACGAAAAACTTACGAGTATGAGTTTATTATCTAGATCTACACTTAGATCTACATGTTTAGAAATTTACCCTTGTAGCGAAGCCCTTCGCGTTCCCGCTCGTCCAAACGGTGCCGGATCTCGAGAGTGTCAAAATAGACACTCCTCTAGAAGTATCCACACGAACTAAATAGGTGGAGAGAAACTAAACAAAGGTGTGCTAGCATCCTTGATCAGCCACGGCAAGAAGAGGAGAGGGAGAGCTTGAGAGGAAGAAGGAAGAAGAAGCACACTTGAATGAAAAATGAAATTCACATTCAAACCAAAGTGGTCGGCCACTCTACATTGTGAAACTCCCAAATTAATTGCATTAATTGCAATTAATATGAAGTCATTAAAGAGAATGGCTTTGTAACTTCCATGAGGTGGCACCCATGATGATGTGGAGTAACATCATTGGTCCACATCAATGCCAACTCACCAATGAGGTGGCATAAAGTCAAGTCAAACTTGACTTTTAATCTTCCTCTCAAGTCAAGTCAAACTTGACCAAATTTCTTCCATGGTTGATCGAATCCAACCATTTGATTCAAGCCAACTTAATATAATGAATCTAATTCATTTAATTAAATTGATTCAATGGGTCAAAATCTAAATTAGACTCATTGAACACATGGATCAACTTGAGTCGAACTCAAGTTAGCCCAATTAGGATTACTCTTAATCCAATTTGATTCATCAAATGAATCTAATCCTCTTGGTTCATCATATGAACATAATCTCCATCTAATTGTCCTTAGTGTGTGACCCCTATAGGTTCTTGTAACGTTGGCAATGCCCTAAACCCATTTAGGAGCATAAGTAATGAGCGGTATCTAGCAACACATCATTACTACCCAAGTTACAAGAATGTCGAGATCCGACATCACCTTGTGACTACTAATTGTGACTCTTCACAATATATGACAAGTGTCCTTCTATCCTAGACATCTAGATTGATCAATATGAGGCATAGACCGTGTCATCCTCTAATCAATCTAAATCTTGAACTCCAAGTAGACTCACTCGATCAAATGAGCTCAACATCTAATGTTGACTCATTTGGGCATGGCCATGCACTTAGTGGTCTCACTCTATCAAGAATACCGATGTCGCTCCCGTCATATGGGAGGGATAGATCCCATCTACATCACTCACATCCCTCTACATAATTCGTTATATACCCAGTAATCACCTTTATAGTCCACCCAGTTACGGGTGATGTTTGACGAAACCAAAGTACATAACTCCTTATGTAGGGATCCATGGTGACTTCAGGTCTAAGGACTAATAGTCATACTTAGCCACATGAGAAAGTATATGACACTCATATAACGATCCATGATATTTTCTCATGGCGGGTCATTCAGTATACATTCTCCAATGCATACCCATGTGTCAACTTGATATTTCCATATCCATGACTTGTGAGATCAAGTCATCGAGTTGACCTACATGCTAGTCTTATTGCATTAACATTGTCCCTGAATATTAATACTCGACTATGAATGATTTAGAGTAGTGTTCCCTATATCATCTCACTATCGGTTCAACTAACCGATTGATATAGGTGAGAACCATCTACTCAAGGACATTATTATACTTAGTTTATTTGGCACTAATACAAGTAAGTATAATAACCAAAATCCAAATGCCTTTATTAATATACAAGAATATGATACAATGAGTCCATACAATCATCAAATGATTGGCTCTAGGGCTCTAACTAACAATCTCCCACTAGCACTAGTGCCAATCAATGTAGGCTCTAAGGCCTAATGACCTAGTGTGACCATCATGCTTTCTCTATGCCAAAGCCTTGGTCAAGGGATCAGCGACGTTAGTCTCTGTGGGTACTCTGCAAATCTTCACATCTCCTCTATCGATGATCTCTCGAATGAGATGGAAGCGTCGTAGTATGTGTTTGGTCCGCTGGTGTGAACGAGGTTCCTTCGCCTGTGCTATAGCTCCATTGTTGTCACAATAGAGCTCAATGGGGTCAGTAATGCTAGGAATCACCCCAAGTTCAGTGATGAACTTGCGGATCCAAACTGCCTCCTTTGCTGCCTCTGATGCAGCAATGTACTCGGCCTTTGTTGTAGAATCAGCTATTGTGTCCTGCAGCTGACGACACCACCATTAATGCAAAATCCGACCCCGACTTTGATCTATAGTCATCCTAGTCGGTCTCGAAGCTAGCATCCCGTAACCCTTTACAACTAGCTCATCATTGCCTCCATATATCAGAAATATTCTTTTGTCCTTCTTAAGTACTTAAGAATATTCTTGACCGCTATCCATGACTTTCACTGATCTGGTATCTACTCGTCATGCTCAAAGCATACGAGACATCAGGTCAGTACATAGCATGGCGTACATGATCGATCCTATGGCTGAGGCATAAGGGATCGATCCATGTCTCTCTCCTCTCGAGAAGAGGGACCTTGAGTCTTCGAAGACTCACGCCATGTGACATCGGCGGAAATTCCTTCTTGGACTGCATGGCAAACCGAAGGAGTACCTTGTCAATGTATGTACTCGACCTAGGCCAAACAATCTCTTAGATCTATCTCTATAGATCTGTATAGAATATGGGATGCCTCACCTAAGTCCTTCATTGAGAAGCAACTCCCTAGCCAGGTCTTGACAGATTGAAGCATAGGGATGTCCTTCCCAATGAGTAGTATGTCATCCACATACAATATGAGGAAGACAACTATATCCCCTACAACCTTCTTGTAAACACAAGACTCATCTTCGTTCTTGATGAAACCAAACTGTTTGATTGCATCATCGAATTGAAGATTCTAGCTTCGAGAAGCTTGCTTTAGTCCATAAATGGACCTATGCAGCTTGCATACTCTGTCAGTATGCTGTGGATCTACAAAACCCTCAGGTTGTATCATGTACACATCCTCGAGCAGGTTTCCATTCAAAAACATGGTTTTGACATCCATCTGCCATATCTCATAGTCATGGTATGATGCAATAGCAAGCATGATCCGAATGGACTTAAACATCGCTACTGGAGAAAAGGTTTCATCATAGTCAATACCATGAATCTGCTTGAAACCTTTAGCTACCAAGCGACCCTTATAGATAAGTCCATCCATGTCAGTCTTTCTCTTAAAGACCCACTTACACCCAATGGGTTTCACCCCTTCAGGTGGATCAACCAAAGTCCATACTTGGTTGGTGTACATGGATTCCATCTCGGATCTCATGGCCTCTAGCCATTTCTCGGAATCTGGTCTCATCACAGCTTCCTGATAGGTGGTAGGCTCATCCTCTATGAGCATAACGTCATCATGGTCAGACAAGAGAAATGAGTATCTCTCAGGCTGACGACGTACCCTATCAGACCTGCGAAGAGGTATGTCTACTTGAACCGGTTGTTGTTCCTCAACTCATTGTGGAACAACATCATCCACAACACTTTGTGGTTCCAGTTCAATTTCCATCGAGGCATCAGTGCTATTGTTCGTATCTTGAACTTCTTCAAGATCGAACGTGCTCCCACTAGTCTTTCTAGAAACAAAGTCCCTTTCTAGAAAGACCCCAGTCTTTGCCACAACTACCTTGTGCTGACTGGGAATGTAGAAGTAATATCTCTTAGTTTCCTTGGGATATCCAATGAAATAGAACTTGTCGGATTTGGGTCCTAATTTATCTGAGACTTGACGCCGTACGTAAGTCTCACAACCCCAAATCCTCATGAAAGACACCTGGGCATCTCTCCCAGTCCATATCCTATATGGTGTCTTTATCACGGCCTTTGATGGAACTCGGTTGAGTATGAAAGCTGTCGTGTCTAGAGCATATCCCCATAGATATGTCGGAAGATCTGTGTGACTCATCACAGATCGTACCATATCTAATAAGGTACGATTCCTCCGTTCAGATACACCATTCCACTGTGGTGTTCCAGGAGGAGTGAGTTGGGATAGAATCACACACTCAGCTAGATAGTCACGGAACTCATAGCTAAGGTATTCTCCACCTCGATCGGATCGAAGTATCTTAATACTCTTGCCAAGCTGGTTCTGTACTTCATTCTTGAATTCTTTGAACTTTTCAAAGGATTCAGATTTATGTGTCATCAAATACACATAACCATATCTACTGAAATCATTAGTAAATGTGATGAAGTACCTATAACCGCCTCTAGCCGCAACATTGAAAGAGCCACATACATCACTATGTATGAGTCCTAACAAATCAGTTGCTCTCTCGCTGTGCCCACTAAAAGGAGTCTTGGTCATCTTGCCTCGTAGGCATGACTCGCATATCTCATATGATTCAAAATCAAATGAGTCCAACAAACCATCCTTATGGAGTTGGGATAAGCGCTTGTCATTTATATGACCTAAGCGACAGTGCCAAAGGTAGGTTTGGTTCAGGTCATTAGACTTGAACCTCTTAGTATTTACGTTATAGATAGGGCTTTCAAGGTCTAGAATATAGAGTCCGTTTATCAGAGGTGCACTACAATAGAACATATCATTTAAAAAGACGGAACAACATTTGTTCTTTATTGTAAACGAGAAACCTTTCTTGTCTAAACAAGAAACTGATACAATGTTCTTAGTCAAAGCAGGCACATAACAACATTCATCTAATTCTAATACAAGCCCAGAGGGCAGAGATAGAAAATATGTCCCTACAGCAACAGCAGCAACCCGTGCTCCATTGCCTACTCGTAGGTCCACCTCGCCCTTTGTCAATGCCCTGCTATTTCTCAGCGCCTGCACATCAGTACAAATGTGAGAAGCACATCCAGTATCTAATACCCATGATGTAGAAATAGATAGATTGACTTCTATAACATATATACCTGAAGTGGAAGTCTCACTTCGCTTCTTCTTAAGATCCTCCAAGTATACCTTGCAGTTCCTCTTCCAGTGCCCGGTCTGACCGCAGTGGAGGCAGGTAGCATTCTTGGAGACCCCTCCTTTAGGCTTCAGTGCATTTCCTTTGCCCTTGGCTTGGGACTTTCCTTTGCCTTTGGGCTTGCCTTTGCCCTTATGCTTCTGGACCATCAGAATGGGCTTAACCTTCTTAAGGTTAACCTCAGCAGTTCGTAACATACTAAGGAGCTCGGGCAGTGACTTGTCAATCTCGTTCATGTTATAGTTCAGAACGAATTGACTATAGCTATCCGGCAAGGATTGCAAGATTAAGTCAGTGGCCAGCTCTTGGCCAAGTGGGAACCCCAGTCTTTGTAGGTTCTCTATGTACCCAATCATCTTGAGTACATAAGGACCTACGGGAGCCCCGTCTGACATCTTGCACTGAAACAGTGCCTTAGAGATCTCAAATCTCTCATGCCTCGCTTGTCCCTGATATAGTTGGCGAAGATGCTCAACCATATCGTAAGCGCCCATCAACTCATGTTGCTTCTGAAGCTCTGAGTTCATGGTCGCGAGCATTAGACAGGACACATCTAATGCGTCGTCTTGATGCTTCTTGTAAGCATCTTTGTCTCTCGCGGGGCATTGGCAGGAGGAGCCTCCGGAATGGGCTGCTCCAGAACGTACAGTTTACGTTCCTGGGTGAGAACTATTCTCAAGTTCCTGTACCAGTCCAGGAAATTCGCTCCGTTAAGCTTGTCCTTCTCAAGGACAGATCGCAGGGAGAAGGAATTCGTGTTCGACGTCATGGTTATCTACAACAGAAAATTTGCAGAAATAAATATCATATTCTTTTAAAATCATTTAATTAGGTCTTTAATTAAATGATGCTCCCACTGAATTCTATAATTCTTGTGGGACAAGATCAACATCATACTAACCCTTGAGTTAGCTTTGGCTAATACGCCCAAGGCTTAGTATGATCGGTAGGTAACGATTACCAATTACATCTCTATGCAACTCTTGTTTATAAAATCAATATCCGCATTTATATTAAAACTCGAGTTAGCTTTGGCTAATACGCCCGAGAGTTAATATAGATGTGATTTTGACCTAACTTTTCCAACCGTTGGAAGAATGCCTATAGTTGACTCGATCTAACCGAGCAACAAGGAATACTCAATCTAATTGAGTTTGTATTTACCTATGTGTTGATAGGCGGGACCAAGATTGTCCCTCCGTACCCTACCAAGATAATATGTATTGCTCTGCTTTGGCAGATTCAACAATACATGTGATCGAGGTAGTGATAGGTATCACGACACGGTTAGGCATTTAGAGTTAGTTCGATCGAGATCTAATCTAATCGAAAAGGATGCATCTTGTGCACGACTTAGATCTAATCTAATCGCAAGAGTGCATCATGTGCACGACTTAGATCTAATCTAATCGTAAGGCACTAATTAATTAATTACTTATTAAACATGCATCATATACATAAGCAATTAACTAATTAATCTATTTGTGATTTAGTCATGGCCCTACTACGATCTTCTCAAGCCAATGAGAAGATCGACTGGTCAACCTAGGGTCAACAGCTTCTCCAAGCTTCTCCCTTTGACCACCTTGTGTTGCTCGTGCCCGCCTCGGAACTCCGTCTCGTGTGGACCCTCCACCGCTCCAATTTGTACATTACAATTTGAAACTCGAGTTACATTCGAGTCTAAATCTAATTTACAACCAGAATATATGAGAAAGGCACGACGCGCAGGTCGCGAAAAATAAAAACATACAACACGCGCAAACACATAACGGCACGAGGCCGTATTATGAATTACAACACAATCCAATCATATTGGGTTTTTGGGCCATGACTATCAAAAAATTAATATATAATTCAAAATTATATATTTTCATAATTATATATAATTTTAAAATTAATTTTTTATAATTTTTACGAGTAAACTTTCCCGGTGGTCCCGTTTAGCGGTTTCGGGCGCAATCGCGGAACGGATCCCCTTGCGGGGCTAGGGGCAGCGCCCCTACCCGCGATCTAACCATTGCGAGGGTTCCTTTGCGATCCAACAGCGCCTAAACTCGCTGTCCCAAAACAATTTGGGACGAAACCTTTGAGAAGAATTTTCCCGGCGGTCCCGATTAGCGATTTCGGGCGCAATCGCAAACCAAGCGGGGTTAGGGGAGTGCCCCTACCCACGATCTAACCATCATGAGTTGCTCCTAAGCGATCCTACAGCGCCTTCGCTCGCTGTCCCAAACGGATTTGGGTCGAAACATCACCGTTTTGGAAAAATCTTCCCGGTAGTCGAAGCCTACAAGCGTCTAAACACTTGTGCTTCGATTACTCGAGAAAAATACTCATAAAAACCCAAAAAACATAATTTTACAGAAAATTACAGAAACTTTAGTTTTCATAAAACCAAAAACAAACTTGTATTCGCCTTGCACGTGGCTCTGATACCACTGTTGGGTTTTTCGGGCCGCGAAAACCGCTTTTCGCGTCGCGGAAACCCCGAATCACCCAAAGCCGTAGATCCGTGCAAAGAAAATTTACGAAAAACTTACGAGTATGAGTTTATTATCTAGATCTACACTTAGATCTACATGTTTAGAAATTTACCCTTGTAGCGAAGCCCTTCGCGTTCCCGCTCGTCCAAACGGTGCCGGATCTCGAGAGTGTCAAAATAGACACTCCTCTAGAAGTATCCACACGAACTAAATAGGTGGAGAGAAACTAAACAAAGGTGTGCTAGCATCCTTGATCAGCCATGGCAAGAAGAGGAGAGGGAGAGCTTGAGAGGAAGAAGGAAGAAGAAGCACACTTGAATGAAAAATGAAATTCACATTCAAACCAAAGTGGTCGGCCACTCTACATTGTGAAACTCCCAAATTAATTGCATTAATTGCAATTAATATGAAGTCATTAAAGAGAATGGCTTTGTAACTTCCATGAGGTGGCACCCATGATGATGTGGAGTAACATCATTGGTCCACATCAATGCCAACTCACCAATGAGGTGGCATAAAGTCAAGTCTAACTTGACTTTTAATCTTCCTCTCAAGTCAAGTCAAACTTGACCAAATCTCTTCCATGGTTGATCGAATCCAACCATTTGATTCAAGCCAACTTAATATAATGAATCTAATTCATTTAATTAAATTGATTCAATGAGTCAAAATCTAAATTAGACTCATTGAACACATGAATCAACTTGAGTCGAACTCAAGTTAGCCCAATTAGGATTACTCTTAATCCAATTTGATTCATCAAATGAATCTAATCCTCTTGGTTCATCATATGAACCTAATCTCCATCTAATTGTCCTTAGTGTGTGACCCTATAGGTTCTTGTAACGTTGGCAATGCCCTAAACCCATTTAGGAGCATAAGTAATGAGCGGTATCTAGCAACACATCATTACTACCCAAGTTACAAGAATGTCGAGATCCGACATCACCTTGTGACTACTAATTGTGACTCTTCACAATATATGACAAGTGTCCTTCTATCCTAGACATCTAGATTGATCAATATGAGGCATAGACCGTGTCATCCTCTAATCAATCTAAATCTTGAACTCCAAGTAGACTCACTCGATCAAATGAGCTCAACATCTAATGTTGACTCATTTGGGCATGGCCATGCACTTAGTGGTCTCACTCTATCAAGAATACCGATGTCGCTCCCGTCATATGGGAGGGATAGATCCCATCTACATCACTCACATCCCTCTACATAATTCGTTATATACCCAGTAATCGCCTTTATAGTCTACCCAGTTACGGGTGACGTTTGACGAAACCAAAGTACATAACTCCTTATGTAGGGATCCATGGTGACTTCAGGTCTAAGGACTAATAGTCATACTTAGCCACATGAGAAAGTATATGACACTCATATAACGATCCATGATACTTTCTCATGGCGGGTCATTCAGTATACATTCTCCAATGCATACCCATGTGTCAACTTGATATCTCCATATCCATGACTTGTGAGATCAAGTCATCGAGTTGACCTACATGCTAGTCTTATTGCATTAACATTGTCCCTGAATATTAATACTCGACTATGAATGATTTAGAGTAGTGTTCCCTATATCATCTCACTATCGGTTCAACTAACCGATTGATATAGGTGAGAACCATCTACTCAAGGACATTATTATACTTAGTTTATTTGGCACTAATACAAGTAAGTATAATAACCAAAATCCAAATGCCTTTATTAATATACAAGAATATGATACAATGAGTCTATACAATCATCAAATGATTGGCTCTAGGGCTCTAACTAACAGATTCACACTTGACTAGTTAGACCGAGGAGTTTCAGAAAGGAAATTAAATATCCAATTTCTTTGAAAGGCTTTGTCTAGAAGTGGCAGATGAACTCATACCAAGAAGGCTTAGTGCCTCGTCACGGCCTCGAAGCCAATCATTGAAATATTTAATTGACTAACTGTAAAATCTTAGTCTAGCTCAATTGTAAATCAATCCATAGATTGGAATTTCAATTGAAGATTAAATTAATCATCTCATAAAACTATTAAGGTTCCCTGATTGAAAATCTAGAAAAGGGTGAGATGGGCCTAGGTTTAAAATAGTTAACCAAACCCAAATTAATTAAAATTAATTCAATTAAGTTAACTTAATTAATTTTAAAAAAATAATTATTATAATTATTTACAAAATCATAATGTTAATTATTTTTAAATCATAATTAATTTTAAAAGTATAATTAATTTCAATTAATTCTAAAATCCTTAATCAAAGTAGATTATTTTCAAATGATTTAATTTTCAAAATATTAATCATAATTATTTTTAAATATTGTTTAAATTTTTTTTAATTACTCAAACATATATGTTTTCAAATTGAAACTTATACTTTACTTTTAAAATCAAAATTTAACTTAAATTATTTTTGAAATATACTTCAATGTCATAAATATTTTTCAAAGTTAAAGATAAAATTAACCTCACTTTACTCCGTCTCTCACATAATCATGAACTGAATATGCTTGATAACTTAAAATAGGTGAGATGGAAAATCAGGAAAATAAATAATAACTTTTATATTTTTTTCATGCTTGGACTCTATGACCCTAAAAAATTCATTGGCATTAATTAAGGGGGAGTGCAAAGAAGTTTAAGACATTAATTTTTTATTAAGTATTATTTTTCAAAATTATACTTTTCAAAAGTTCAAAATATTTCTGAAAGAGGAAGTTCAATTTTTTAAACTATTTTTGAGAATAAAAATAAATTATTTTTTTTAAACAGAAACTAAGTATTTGCTAAAGTATTTTTTTAAAAAAAAATCATTTACTTAGCTAAGTATTTTTACAAGAAAATATTTTTAAAGTTAAGTTTTTATCAAAATATTTTTAAAGCTAAGTGTTTATTAAAATATTTTTAAAAGCTAAGGTTTGATCAAAATATTTTTAAAGCTAAAGTTTTTATCAAAATCTTTTTTTAAAGCTAAGCTTTTTGAAAATCTTTTTTTTTTTTAAAAAGGGTTGAGCACTTAAACTCCGTTTTTATCAAATCTTTTAAACTAAGCTTTTATCAATTTTTTTTAAGCTGAGTACTATTAACTAAGCCTTTTTCTATAAAGCTAAGTATTAAAGTTAAGTTTTTATCAACTTCTTGTGAAAACCTAAGTACTTGATAAAGTTTTTAGCTAAGTGTTTGTCCAAACAATTATTTTTAAAACTAAAAAAATGTAGTTAAGTTTTTTTAAAAAAAGCTAAGTATATTCAAAGAATTTCTAATTTAGCTAAGTATTTTGCAAAGAAATTATTTTCAAAGCTAAGTTTAGCTAAGTGTTACCTTTCAGGGGAGCTTAAAGTTAAACAGAGTAATAAAACTACCTTCTCTCTACTTAGTATTATTTTTTATTTATGTCAAAGGGGGAAAGAAAAGTCAAAGTTAAGAATTTAAACATAACCTTTATGGAAGGGGGAGCATAAGGGAGTTTTTTTTACAAACTTTATTTATTGTTATGTTTTACTTAACTTTGAACCGTGTTGTCATAATCAAAAAGAGGGAGATTGTTGGTGCGGTAAGCATCCGACGATCGAACTTGGGTTTTGATGACGTCAAAGGGCCCAAAATTAAGTTGTCTTGTGATCTAACAACTTTTAATGAGCTTGTAAGAAAGTCCTAAGTGTTCTTAGGCAAAAGTCCTAGCTGCAGCTAGACAAGTGGAAAACCCTAGGAGGTGGTAATCCTAGGTCCTAGGGGGCAATAACCCTAGGTGAGGAAAAGTTCTAGCTGCGATTAGGCAGGTGGAAAACCCTAGAAGGTGGTAACCCTAAGCGAAAAGTCTTGGCGGGTTGAGAGCTTCGGGTAAAATCCTAGAGTCGGGGACTGTAGGTTGAAATCCTGGCGTTGCGAATTAGGTGGAAGTCTGGGTGGGTCGTGGAGTGGACGCCCAGCATGAAGACCGAAAGTTTTGGGCGTTGAGCAAAAGTCTAGTTGGTCTGGAGGATCAATCTGGCAACAGGAAAACTCTCTTGAGAGGAGCAGGTGAGGACGCGTTCCTCGTTGAGGGAACACTAGGTGTCGGTTCGACCTAAGATTTTCGAAGGAAATCCGAAGTTAGAATCAGACAGTCCAAAGGCTGTCAACTTAATTGTTTAATATTATTTGCTCTATTTGCCTAACTCTATTTTGTAGGAACCTAACATTTCTGCAATGTCGGACTCAGCCTTGATCGGTCGACCGAACAACCTGATCGGTCGACAAAACCCCAGTACACAAAGGATCAGAATCTAACTCTCGGTAAAGGGTTGACCAGAGGGATCGGTCGACCGAACCTTGGGATCGGTCGATCGAATCGAAGATAGACAGAGACCTGGTCGAGCGAGTTAATTGGATCAGATGAGGCAAAGACTGTCACGCCCCCAAAGGAGTCCCTACCAATAAAATTTTGGCAGCATCTCCCTTGTATCGGTGACAATCTGAAGCATATATATACATACATCCACAAGCATACCCATCAGCAATATACAACAGCCCACACGACTGGATGAAAACACAACCATACAGTTTAATAGACAACCCACACGGCTGTAACATAAATATAGTGGAAATCACAAAATAACGAACATAAAATAAACCAAACAACTAACTGCGAGTCGGCTCGGCTTGACACAACAACCACATCAAACCAAATACAAGATATCACAAAGCTAAATTCTATATAAAAGATACAAATACAAGAATAAGTACAAAACCAATAATGCAAATGGAAGTACTAACGGAATGAGAAGCTCGATGTGACTTGTGACTGATGGGCGGGATCTCCAGGCGACTCCATAAATCCTTTACCTGCTACCTGGTGAAATAAACCAGTTTACGGGGTGGTGAATACTAAGACTCAACGGGTAATAGACAAATAGTGCATGAACATAATAAAGAACTAGAGATACAAAGATATACAATCTCGGAGAGATAAATAACAGATACAACAGTGATATTATAGTAAGTATCAATACCTGAAACCATATACTAGGCTAGTAATAGAAGGTCAGGTGTAGCAAAGTCCTGCTACAGTACTGCTCATAACTACATGGGTAATATGTGAGGTATATACATATTACCAATAAGCAAACTAGTGTCTAAACTCATACCTCAGGTATATATATCTCAACCTATGTGAGCATATCAGCATAAGAAAGCAACAACAACGTAAATAAGCAATAGCAGCATAAGTAAGCAACAACATCAACAGGTATAATAATAACAGCGTATGCACGGATGATCACTCCCGCCCACCCCTCTGCACCATGACTCCTGTATGGTCGAGAGGGCAGGTTAGTAACAGACTGTACACCACTCCAGCTACCACTACTCTCGAGTGACCGAGGGGACAGTTGCATAGTAGCTAACTATCTATGTCTGCGACGGGGGTCCCTACTGCTCGCAACTCCAGCTATCACTACCCATGAGTAAGAGAGTGGGAGCACGACAGGACAAGCAACACGCTCCAGCTACCACTATCCATGAGTGACCGAGCGTGCGACCCTGGCCAACGACCCTCTCAACCACAAGGGAGACATGGTCGTCGGCATGCATGCAATGACATGATGCGTAAAATGCAACAGTCATTATATATATATAAACAGAAAAACATGAATGCTACATGAAGCCGACATGCTCAATAAGGTATGTAAATATACAACATTTAAAGCAAGTATACATGATATCTATTATCCATATATCCAATATCTAATACCTAGTATTTGGTAATCTGGTATCTGCTAAATATCATGGATAGTAACATGAGACTGTATAGATATAGAAACGAATAACTCAAAGATTGAGTGGATAAGTATCAAGCATAGGAAAAATACGAGTGGAGTTAAGATAAACACAATAACTATCTGAACATTTAGCTCATGCACTAAGATCAATGTGCTAAAGAGATAAAGCAAGAAATACCCGCTTTTATACATAGATCGTGTCAAGTAATTCCACGTCAAGATGCTCATCCCGAACCCAAGTCCTGCGATCACATAGGATATAATATAACTAGTCAAGTAAGAACTAGTTAGCTAAATCCATCATAAACCAAATAGCTAACTTATACCAATCTGAATAGGAATCTATACATTAATTCCATTTCAATATTAACCCCAAATCTGATAGTTAACCAATCTCATTAATGTAAACCATCACCTCTTGTGATTCTCTTTTCATCTTAATCTGATTTTCAATTAATCAATCTAGTTAACTCAATCCGATAATGATATCAGCTTCAACATTTCATAGCTCAAACTAATATGTGATTAACCCATAACTTGTTAGTTAATCAAATCGGTTAGCAATATCCTTATATTCTTTCAATTACCATGTTAAATCGGTATAATAGAGTTTGTATCATCAACAAGTGTTAACAGAACAATTACTCCTTCCCAACTTGCTAACCAGATTCATATTAATATGTTAAGATTAATTACTCTAGTAATTACCACTAATCAGATTTAAAATCTGTGAATGAACAAGACTTAGGGAAGAGATTTTCGTTACCCATAGCTTTTTCTCTCATAGTAGCCCACGACAGTTGGCGATGGTCGGTTGGAGGCGACAGCAATGACCAAGTCAGGTTGTGGCAGTAGTGGCTAGAGCTCCGACGTGGCTTGACTGAGAACATTACCGACAAAGAGCGTCAACAAGGAAGATCACAGTCGCTTGCTTGTGCCGGAGAGGGTTGGCAGCATCAGCTTGTGCTCATAGCAAAGGGGAAGACTAGCATAGGCACGCATTACAGATACAAGGAGAAGAGAGGCAGTCTACAACCGTTGACGACATCTCACGATGACGATGACGTCTTGCGATGGTGGTGGCATCATCGGGTCGACCTCATGCGAACAGGAGCAACAGTGATCCGACAGCAGCTTCTTGGGATGGGGACTGCCTCTAGCACAAAGGGTGGCAATGGCTCTGAGATGGCCACAGCTGTGAGGAGGGATGGCGGCGACAACTACGGAATCACCGATTAGGTTTTCGTGTAAATGGGGAGGCGACAACAGTAGATCGGGAGTCGGCATCGACGGATCAAAAGTCGGCGTCGACGATGGAAGTTAGGGCACATGTGAGGTCGAGACCGGAGACTCCCTTAATAGCTCATGCCAATCGATCGAGTGTTTGCTGTTGTCAAGCGATTGGGGATCGAGAGGTGGCTGCGACAGATGAAGATGAGCAGAAGAGAAGCAACGGAGAGTGGAATTCGAGAGGAAGGGAAGAGGAGATCGGAAGAGGTGACGGTGGTTCGGCTTCGCTGGGCGGTGATGAGGAGAGGAGGAGATGCGATCGGGGAAGAGAAGAGGCGGAAACGGGATGAGGCGCGGTGAGAGGAAGTATTAGGGCAAAACTTATAAACTTATACACAGGGTTTAATTTATTAAACCCTAAGTTGATTCCTCAATCAAATCCCACTTAAATGGTGTTCCAAACAGACTCCCACCTAGCCCAACCGATTCATCCCCTCAAACGGGTCATACGGACTCCGTTTAAATCCAAAATAATTTCTAAAAATTCCTGAAAAATCCAATAAGACTATTTCTCGAATAACCTTATTATTTATTAATTATTTGGGCATCGTATTTTACAGAGACCATCGGTTTATCGTTCGACCGAATGCAGGCTGATCCGGTGGTAAGGACGGGGGACCCTCATGGGCGGAGGGTCAAAGACATGTGGAGGTCAACCCCAAGTTCGCGCCGAACGAAGGATGCCGGGCCGAACGGAAGGATGCCCTGCCGAACGAAGGATGTCGGGCCGAACGGAAGGATGCCCTGCCGAACGAAGGATGCCGGGTTGAACGGAAGGATGCCTGGCCAAACGGAAGGATGCCCTGCCGAACGGAGGATGCCGGGCCGAACGGAAGGATGCCCTGCCGAACGAAGGATGCCCTGCCTAACAAAGGATGCCGGGCCGAACGGAGGATGCCGGGTCGAACGGAAGGATGCCCTGCCGAAGGTAGGATGCCGGGCCGAACAGAAGGATGCCCTGCCGAACGAAGGATTGCCGGCGAACGGAGGATCGGTGAAGCGGAAGGATGCGGACGAGCGGAAGGATGTCGGACCCGACGGAGTATGCCGCGCGACGGAAGGATGCCCCGCTGAGCGGAAGCATGCCGCTAACGGAAGCATCGGCGGAAGGATGCGGTGACGTGAAGGATATAGGGCCGAAGCGGAAGGATCCGATTTGACTCGACATTGGCAGAGTTTCCGGGCGGACGGAAGACAACCGACCATGGGCGGGTTTCAGCGCTATAGTGAAAGTCACTGGCGAGCGGATAGCCCGCTCGTACAAGCATAAAGCATCGCTTGTGGAACACTCGGTGAGCACCGGTCGGACCGATACCTACGCCGGTCGGACCTATGCCTACGCCCGGTCGGGCCTTTGGCTGGAAGAGACAAAAGGACAAAGGAAATATCGGGGAACATCTCCTGACAGCGGGTATGTTCAACGACCAGGTCATACGCAAGATCTTACAACAGAGGATCCCGCTGTCCCATCATAGATGTGCTCGGACTGTAGCAGTATGGTGTCAGGTAAGCTCTTCTGACAAGCCCATACCGAGGTATGGACAGAGGACACGTATGCACCTCGATATGTGTGCCCGAGCCTCTTCACAACTCTATATAAAGGGTCCTCACCCTTCACCGGGGGTAGGCATTCTACGTTATTTGGAGCCACTTCTTTGTTGTCGAGCTTTGCCTGACTTGAGCGTCGGAGGGTCGTCGCCGGGAACCCCTTCCCGGCCTGATTTCTTTGCAGGTTCGCCGGAGGCCCGTACGTCCAGTCGGGGATCTACGTCAGCAACACGGAGTGTCACGCCCCCAGAAGAGTCCCTGTCCGAGAAAATTTCGGCAGCATCTCCCCTGTACGGCGGACAATCAAAATTTTCTACAAGCACTAAATACTCAGCCACAGGCGGCTGGAATAATAACAGTAATAAAAATCAATCACCACGCAGTTTATATATATATATTCAGCCTCTGGCTGACACAACCACCCAGTAATAATACTCTGACTCGAAATCAACCCTACTCAACTACACTCGTAAAGCCCAAATCCGATTTTTCTTACCTCTTCTGCCGTCCAGGCAGGCATGTAGTAGAGTAAATCTAAATCAGACGAAAAGTCCATCCAACGGAAAGATTCCATACAATATCCATATGTAAGTCCAAAACAAAACTAAAATAAAGTCTGATAGCGAAAAGCTAAAATGAAACAACTCAAAACCAAGCGGGTAGCACTACGTGCGATGGGGACTAGCGATGGAACTCCCTCGACAAAGATCAACCGAAAATAACAACAATGGAGGCGGGTGAGTCCAACACTCAGCAGGTGAGTTGATAAGCAAAGTAAATAAACAACACCTAGCACTAATCATGCATACAGTCTCGATAAGAAAGATAAGAATGCATCTAAAATAAGCAGGAGAATCTGTACTAACGAGTCCCTGAGTATAAGGTCGAGCATCCGTCAGGGATAAGGAATCAGATGCATGTCAAACATAGGTATCCAAACAATATGCGGCATATAAATGCAGCAACCACAAACACAAGCAATAAATGCATCATGCATATGATGCCAATGATGCGTCTGGTCACCCCGACGCCAGATCATCTCATACAAAAGTGAGGCCGAGTGGGTAGGGCGTGACAACCGTGCACTCTGTCGTCACTACTCCCGATGAGTGACCGAGTGGGACGGGATGCTGTCGGAGTACACCTATCCTCCTACCCCAAATCATAGATGGGGGCGAGCGCAATGCTCTCAACTCCCCGGTACACAAGACGGGAGGAATCCTGTGGACAACACGTTGTGTCACACTACCCATGAGCGGACCAACGGTGCCTAACAGCTGCAACACACTCGGCTGAATCGACCACTAACCCATGAGTGGTGGTGTGTGCAGATCCATGTAACTGGCGATGTGCTCAACAATAATGGAGCGGACTATCGCACAGCATGCAATCATGCAAATGATGCATGGCAATAACCATATAAACATCCTGACCTAATCCATGTATATAGAAAAGTGCACCCTAGGTCAACGAATCATATCGAATCAAAGGTACACAGAAGGTATAAAAACCTAGGTCCTGAACATGGTGAAGCATGGTATATCACTACCCCTATAAGCATGTATAAACAGGTAAAATATACCTGAGATGCAAAACTAATCAAGCATGTAAGATTTGGGTAGTGATTAACCGAAACAGATAATAAACACAATTAATGCAACATGTTAATTTAATTACTAAGCATATCAAATGACATAAGTCAAAAGTACCCGCCTCCAATAGGAATGTCCAAATCCGACATCGAGATACTCGTCTCGCGTCAAAATCCTGTATCCAATACAATTATATTTTATTTAACCAATCCAAATGTATAGCTAAATAAAATTCTTAAGGCTAAATTAGGGTAAAACCCTGATCAATCTAACCATCCAGAAATCCAATTTATCTCCAATTTGATACATAAACCTAATTCATCAACATCACGTATCAAAATTACTACACATGAACCTAACTACAAAATATATCAAATTCCTACCCCTTACCTCAAATCATAGCCACTGCTTGCTGCTGAAAAACAAGTCGTTTGCTGCTGGATTTCAAGGTAAACAACTGCTCCAATCCTGAGGAACCTACTGCCAAAATTCCTAGCTGCAGCTACCTCAGAAATTACTGATTCCTAAATCAAAATACTCAAAATCAACACTTGATGTTATCCAACAGGCCCAAACGCTACTGATTGGATCTGTACCCTAACCTCAAATCGAAAGAGTACCTAATTCCAATCACAGTTAGGGTACAAAGCCTAAGTCTTGTGATGAAACGAACCTGTGGCCGGCGGCAGTGCAAGGGCACAACTTCAGCAGGGCTCGGCTAGGGCAGAAGCTCTGCTCGACGATCGGAGGGAAAGCTCTAGGGCTGAGGAAGGCCGGCGGCAGCGCTGCTCCGGGCGGAGGGAGAGGCGATCGGCGCTGTGCCAAGACGCGGCAGAGAGGAAGAAGGGCACAGAGAAGTCGGACTTGGGAGAAAGGAGGAAGATGACCGGCGCTGCTCTGTGCGTCGCCGACGGCAGTGGCTCGGCGTCGGGTGGCTAGGGCAAGCAGAGAAGAGGAGTTTGGCTCGGGCAGGCGGTCGGGCGGCGGTGCTAGGGCTCCGGCAGAGGAGAGGAGGAGAGGGAGAAGAAGTGGCCGGCGTTTTTGTGCTCTCGGAGAGGAGGAACCGCCGGCCGACGGTTAGGGCAGGGAGGAAGAAGGAATGCGGCGTCGGGATGGCTCGGCAAGGGAAGAAACGGCGACAAAAGCAAAGGAAAAAGAAATAAGAAAATAAAATGAAAAGTATATATATATATAATCTTTTCCTCGCTTAAATCGGGTAGCCTAAACAGGCTTTTCCGGGCTCCGTTTTTGTCCCCGTTAACTCGTCCGTACGAGCTCCGAAAAATACCCGGAAAATTTCCAAAAATTTCGGAAAAATCCCTTATTAATATTCCCTATTTTTTCCGGTATTTTACATTCTCCCCCACTTATAAAAATTTGGTCCCCAAATTTCGTTATCTACCATCAGCAAATACTAACAACAGATATAGAGTATAAATGTTGAACGGTAAATAAATCACATACCTCAAGTGAAAAGATGGGGATATCGAGCTCGGATCGTATCCTCAAGCTCCCAAGTAGCCTCCTCGTCCGAATGATGCTGCCATCCGACTTTAACCAGCCGGATAGTCTTGTTCCGCAACTGACGCTCTTTCCGATCGAGAATCCGTACCGGAACCTCCTCATATGAAATGTCAGGCTGGACAGGAACTGGAATATCTGCCAGCACATGCGTCGGATCGGGTACATATCTCCTCAGCATGGATACATGAAATACATCGTACACGCCTGACAGGGACGGTGGTAGTGCCAGTCGGTAAGCTATTGCTCCGATCCTCTCCAAGATCTCGAAAGGACCAATGTACCGCGGAGCTAGCTTACCTCTGAGGCCAAATCTTTTCACCCCTTTCGTGGGTGAAACTCGTAGAAATACATGGTCGCCAACAGAGAACTCTAGTGGTCTGCGTCTCCGATCAGCATAACTCTTCTGGCGATCCTGCGCCTCTGACATCCTCCGTCTGATAGTACGGACCAACTCTGCATCCTGCTGAACTCTATGAGGTCCCAACAACTGGGCCTCTCCAACCTCATCCCAAAGGGTGGTGTCGACAAGGTCTACTATACAACGCCTCAAACGGTGCCATCCGGATAGCCGAATGGAAGTCGTTGTTGTAGGCAAACTCTACCAACGGCAGATGGTCCTCCCAACCGCCTCCGAAATCCATAACACATGACCTCAACGGGTCCTCTAAAGTCCGAATGGTCCGCCCATCGCCCATCCGCTGGATGGAAAGTCAGTCTTGAAACGGGCTGCGTACTCCAAGGCCTACTCGCAGACTCGCCGTAAAGCGAGGCGTGAACCGTGGATCTCTATCCGAAATGATACTCAATGGAACACCATGTAGTCGATAATCTCTCGACAATACAGATCCGCCAATCGATCCAGGGAATCAGTCCTCCAGATCGCTGCTTTGGTTAATCGATCAACGATTACCCAAATCGCGTCATGGCCTCGTCGTGTCCTCGGCAACCCTACCACAAAGTCCATGGTAATGTGATCCCACTTCCACTCGGGAATAGGAATCCACTGAAGTAATCCTGCGGGTCTCTGGTGTTCGGCCTTCACTGGCCGACAAACAAGACATCTAGCTACGAAATCCGCGATGTCTTTCTTCGCTGTTCCACCGGTAGGAACGCCTCAAGTCTCGATACATACGGGTCCCACTTTGGATGGATCGCCAAATCGAGAACGTGTGCCTCTGAAGTAGCTCAGAAGGACCGGATGAGACCGAGGTACGCATAATCCGCCTCGGAAGAATATAATACCTCCTCATCTCGTAAACTCGATCACGCCTGTTATCTCGATCATCGGCGATGAACTCGCAAATCGATCACCTGACATGTGCCTCTCGGATCCTCGTCTTGATCGACGATCGAGCAACCATGGTAACAATAATACCCGCTTTGTCGCTGCTCCTCAAGATCTAACTCAGAAACTCGAATCAAGTCCGTGATCGAAATTCGTGGCAAGCCAAAGTCCTCTCGACTTCGCCGAAGATCTGCAACCACATTAGCTTTCCTGTGGTGGTAGCTAATGGTACAATCGTAGTCCTTCAGAACTCCATCCATCTCCTCCGTCGAAGCTCCTTCGAGTAAAATGTATTTGAGACTTTTATGATCGGTGAGAATCTCAAATGTGACACCGTATAAATGATGACGCCAAAGCTTCAGCAAAGATGATGGCGACTAACTCCAAGTCATGAACGGGTAGTTCTTCTCATGCTCCTTCAACCGACGAGAAGCATAAGAGACTACTCGCCGTGCTGCATCGAACAGCGCCCAACCTGTAGAGACGCGTCGGTGTAAAGTACAAATCCATCCTCTCCAAGGTAAAACCAAAACCGGAGCCGACACTAATCTCCTTGCTCACGGAAGGTGGTCTCGCAATCCCGGACCATATGAACTTCACGCCTTTCCGTAAGACGTGTCGGTGGCATATGTACGCGAGAAGCCCTCGACAAACGTCGATAATATCCGCCAATCCCGTAAAATCTGCGGATCTGGCTCGACTTGGTGCTCCCAACCGGTGTGCCTCGATCTTCGAGGATCAACTGAAATATACGCTAGAAACCACGTGTCCCGAAAACCAACCGAGGATAACGAATGCACACTTTCGAACTTCGCGTCTGTGATGTCGTCGAAGAATCTCTAAGACTGTGCGAAGATGCTGTGCATGCTCCTCCTCGAACGAGTAGACCAATATGTCATCAATGAAAACGATAACAAACTGATCCGGATACTCCGAAAAATGCGGTTCATCAAGTCTATAAACACCGGCTGGAGCATTGGTAAGCCCAAATGGCATTACCAAAACTCATAATGACCGTATCCGCACGGGAAAGTGTCATCTTCTGGATATCGAATCTCGACTCTCAGCGGTGATATCCGGATCGCAGATCAATCTTAGAATACACTGATGTACCTCTGAGCTGATCAAACAAATCCTCGATCCGTGGTAATGGATATTTATTTCTGATGGTAACTGCATTCAGCTGTCTGTAGTCAATACACAACCTCATAGTACCATCCTTTTTCTTGACAAACAGAACTGGAGAACCCCATGGTGAAACACTAGGGCAAATGAATCCTCTGTCTAAAAGCTCCTGGAGTTGAACCTTCAGCTCGTTCAACTCTTTTGGTGCCATACGATACGGAGCTTTCGATGTCGGTGAGGTTCCCGGAATCAGCTCAATAGCGAACTCCACTGGCCTTCTAGGAGGCAAACCTGGCAGCTCCTCTGGAAATACATCTGCGTACTCCCGGACAACAGGAACGTCGGAGAGTTGCGAACTACTACTGTCCTCAGTACTGATCAATGACAACAGAAAACCATGACAGCCATGAGACAGCAGCTTCTGCGCCTGTATCGCCGAAATAATCGAGATGCCGTCGTCTCTAATGCCAGTGAAACTCCACGAGGGTTGGTTCGGAGGCCGGAAGGTGACCACCCTCGTCTGGCAATCAACGGTAGCATGATACACTGACAGCCAATCCATACCAAGAATGATATCAAACTCGACCATCTCCAATACTAGAAGATCTACCGTAAGTATCATGTTGCCAAAGTCTAACGGGCAACCTCTGATCTCCTGGGTGACGTCTAAAGTATCACCGCATGAGGGAGACAAATCAATCGCGCAACCTACGAGGTAATCTACCAATTTCCATAAAGTACGGGATATAAAAGAGTGCGAACTACAAGATCAATCAAAATATCGCGAAGAATGCATAAATGGAAATCGCATCTGCGGAAAGCGGATCCGTCGGCTCGCTGGAGCGTCCTCTCTGTAATAGCATGAACACGACCACCTCCTGGCGGAGGAGGAGGTGGTAATGCTTTGCCGGTATTCGCCGCCGGGCAAAGCTCGCCATCGAGGCGCCGGACTATGTGCGAGATAAGGCGAGAGGATGGTGATGATCTTGTACCTGCCTTTCGAGTCCGACATCGCCCTGAGTGATAATAAGGTCTGGAGCAAAACTGGGTGCTAAGCCTGGAGTACTCGTCCAAGCATGCCAAATCTTTGCTGGAGGGAGCTACTCCGCCGACTGTGAAGATTGGGCTCGCCCTCCTCGATATGCCTACGATCGACTAGACTATCCCTCTCGACGACCCTCCAGGAGGCGTGTCGAGCCTTCACCGACAATCTTGGCTCTGGTGCCTGGCGGTTGCAATAAAAGCAAACCGATCCCGCAGAGCAAGCTGGGGTGAGTGATCTGGATCCACATCTCAAACAATGAGTATCAGGAAGGTGGTTGCTGGCTTGAGAAAACCGGAACGCGTCTTGAAGAAGACCGTCCACGATTGAGGCCTCGTGACACCCGGAGTACTCGACCGACTGTCTGCGACTACTCGAGGCTGTCACTGCCGCGAGTCTGCTGGACCTCGCCTGATGTCGACCAGTATGCTCTTTTCCTGTCAGGATATGCGCCCGCCGAGCTAACTCTATCATCAAAGCTCGATTCAATGCATCGAGTAAGATGAAATCCCTAGTCCGGCAAGCAGTATATGCAGATAACCATCCAATCCTTGTATAAACTGCATCATGCGAGTTCGTCCTCCGCAACTAACTCGACAAAACCGAGCCAACCGGAGGAATTCAAGATTATACTCGGTCACTGAGCGGTTATTCCTCGACTCATAAAATCGTCGAGACATCGATAGACAATGGAAAGAAACGACTCTCAAAAGCCTCTGAACCTCGTCCATGTGACGTTGCGCCACCAATAATAACTGAGTAACCCACCTGCATTAGCTTCATCCCCAGAATGGTAGCGGCCACCGCTTTCTCCCACTCGGAGCAAGCCATATAGAAGAAAGTCTGCTCCATAGTCTCTATCCATGACAGAGCTATACTCGGATCGAGATCTCCGCGGAAAAGAGTGAAACGAGTCTTCATCGACTCGGCCAATGCTGGAATCCTAGCTCGTGCAGCGACAATATCAGTGAGCTGTGGCTGCAGGAACTGGCGGAAACACTGGAGCTGATACTACAGGTGGTACCGCGGAATAAACCGGAGGAGGAACTCCCAATGCTGCTGTATATACCGGATCGGTGGTACTGCCTGGGGAACAAAAGTGGTGGCAATTGGAGGTAGGAAAAGGTACGGATATGGTGTACCGCTGCCATCAGAGGCACTGGGGTACAGTGCCATGGTGTGTGCACACCGAGGTCCAAGTGGTGGTGGCCGAATACGCCGTAGGTCGCTACGGAGCGGATGTCGGGTACACCAATGGTACTCGATGGTATGCATGTAAACGGGGTAGGCGTGGATACCGCTCGGTGTGGCCAAAGTAGGTATCTCTACAGGAGCTATCGGGATTTGAGAGCCCGATGCTCCCGCTGCATCCCGAGTCTGTCCCTGACTAACAGGCTCACTATCAGTGATCCCGTGGTCCTCGCACGTGGTCGTCCAGCACCACGTCTCGCAAGAATACGAGTAGATCGTCTCATATCTGTTAAATTAAATTACGGATATCAATACCAATATAACCAACATAAAATAACAACATACCTATTTGTCGGAGATGTTCCGTCCCATTTGACCTCAAAATTCAACGCATATATCACGGAATCCAAATAAACCAAACGGAACCAAACATAACCATATCGAAAATCCGATAATGCCCAGTTTGACTCACACACTAACCCAAATATCCGAATACCAACAACAGTATCCGATAAATCTCGAGAACACCATAAGGTGTATCATAACCCGCCTCGATACCAAATAAATTGTATCGATACATCCCAAAATCCAAAATACGTAAAAATATCGTAAACTGCTCGATACCACAAAATTGTCACGCCCCAGAAGAGTCTTTTCGGCAATATCCCCCCTGTACGGCGGACAATCAAAATTTTCTACAAGCACTAAATACTCAGCCACAGGCGGCTGGAATAATAAGAGTAATAAAAATCAATCACCACGCAGTTTATATATATATATTCAGCCTCTGGCTGACACAACCACGCAGTAATAATACTCTGACTCGTAAAGCCCAAATCCGATTTTTCTTACCTCTTCTGCCGTCCAGGCAAGCATGTAGTAGAGTAAATCCAAATCATACGAAAAGTCCATCCAACGGAAAGATTCCATACAATATCCATATGTAAGTCCAAAACAAAACTAAAATAAAGTCTGATAGCGAAAAGCTAAAATGAAACAACTCAAAAACCAGCAGCGGAGTAGCACTACGTGCAGTGGGGACTAGCGACTGGAACTCCCTCCTGACAGCATCAACCTGAAAATAACAACAATGGAGGCGGGGTGAGTCCAACACTCAGCAGGTTGATATGCAAAGTAAATAAACAACATGCGTACAGTCTCCTGATAAGAAAGATAAGAATGCATCTGAAATAAACAGGAGAATACTGTACTAACCAGGTCCTGAGTATAAGGTCAAACAGTCCGAGGGATAAGGAAATCCTGTATGCATGTCAAACATAGGTATCCAAACAATATGCAGCATATAAATGCAGCAAACACAAACACAAGCAATAAATGCATCATGCATATGATGCCAATGATGCGTCCTGGTCACCCCTGACGCCAGTCGATCATCTCATACAAAAGTGAGGCCGAGTGGGTAGGGTTGTGACAACCGTGCACTCTGTCGTCACTACTCCTGATGAGTGACCGAGTGGACGGGATGCTGTCGGAGTACACCTATCCTCCTACCCCAAATCATAGATGGGGGAGCGCAATGCTCTCAACTCCCGGTACTCAAAGACGGGGAGGAATCCCTGCCGGACAACACGTTGTGTCACACTACCCATGAGCGGACCAACGGTGCCTAACAGAGTCCCTGCTGCAACACACTCAGCCTGAATCGACCACTAACCCATGAGTGGTGGTGTGTGCAGATCCATGTAACTGGCGATGTGCTCAACAATAATGGAGCGGACTATCGCACAGCATGCAATCATGCAAATGATGCATGGCAATAACCATATAAACATCCTGACCTAATCCATGTATATAGAAAAGTGCACCCTAGGTCAACGAATCATATCGAATCAAAGGTACACAGAAGGTATAAAAACCTAGGTCCTGAACATGGTGAAGCATGGTATATCACTACCCCTATAAGCATGTATAAACAGGTAAAATATACCTGAGATGCAAAACCAATCAATCAATCAAGCATGTAAGATTTGGGTAGTGATTAACCGAAACAGATAATAAACACAATTAATGCAACATGTTAATTTAATTACTAAGCATATCAAATGACATAAGTCAAAAGTACCCGCCTCCAATAGGAATGTCCAAATCCGACATCGAGATACTCGTCTCGCGTCAAAATCCTGTATCCAATACAATTATATTTTATTTAACCAATCCAAATGTATAGCTAAATAAAATTCTTAAGGCTAAATTAGGGTAAAACCCTGATCAATCTAACCATCCAGAAATCCAATTTATCTCCAATTTGATACATAAACCTAATTCATCAACATCACGTATCAAAATTACTACACATGAACCTAACTACAAAATATATCAAATTCCTACCCCTTACCTCAAATCATAGCCACTGCTTGCTGCTGAAAAACAAGTCGTTTGCTGCTGGATTTCAAGGTAAACAACTGCTCCAATCCTGAGGAACCTACTGCCAAAATTCCTAGCTGCAGCTACCTCAGAAATTACTGATTCCTAAATCAAAATACTCAAAATCAACACTTGATGTTATCCAACAGGCCCAAACGCTACTGATTGGATCTGTACCCTAACCTCAAATCGAAAGAGTACCTAATTCCAATCACAGTTAGGGTACAAAGCCTAAGTCTTGTGATGAAACGAACCTGTGGCCGGCGGCAGTGCAAGGGCACAACTTCAGCAGGGCTCGGCTAGGGCAGAAGCTCTGCTCGACGATCGGAGGGAAAGCTCTAGGGCTGAGGAAGGCCGGCGGCAGCGCTGCTCCGGGCGGAGGGAGAGGCGATCGGCGCTGTGCCAAGACGCGGCAGAGAGGAAGAAGGGCACAGAGAAGTCGGACTTGGGAGAAAGGAGGAAGATGACCGGCGCTGCTCTGTGCGTCGCCGACGGCAGTGGCTCGGCGTCGGGTGGCTAGGGCAAGCAGAGAAGAGGAGTTTGGCTCGGGCAGGCGGTCGGGCGGTGGTGCTAGGGCTCCGGCAGAGGAGAGGAGGAGAGGGAGAAGAAGTGGCCGGCGTTTTTGTGCTCTCGGAGAGGAGGAACCGCCGGCCGGCGGTTAGGGTAGGGAGGAAGAAGGAATGCGGCGTCGGGATGGCTCGGCAAGGGAAGAAACGACGACAAAAGCAAAGGAAAAAGAAATAAGAAAATAAAATGAAAAGTATATATATATATAATCTTTTCCTCGCTTAAATCGGGTAGCCTAAACAGGCTTTTCCGGGCCCCATTTTTGTCCCCGTTAACTCGTCCGTACGAGCTCCGAAAAATACCCGGAAAATTTCCAAAAATTCCAGAAAAATCCCTTATTAATATTCCCTATTTTTCCGGTATTTTACACGGAGAGCACCACGTGCCCAGCTCCGTTGATTCAGCTTTCGGACAGGATCACAGGCGCTATCCAGAGAGGCTGCTTCTGGACAGAAGGTCAGGCAAGTTCAGTAGGTATCGGTCGATCGATCCGGCTCGAGTTAAGGCTTGATCCTGAAGATCAGTGGATCTGGATCAGGCTTGAAGCTACTATAAAAAGGGGTCTCAGCCAGCTACTTCGAACAACAATTCTACAAGCAATCTTCGAAGCTGTGCTCTACGCCGGAATGACTTAACGACGCTCAACTGCTGTTCCGACAATTGACGACTACTTCTATCATCTTTTGTAGTGTCGGTATAATCTTTTAAGTTTAATACTTGTATTTACTTATTTGTAAAAGATTCTCGAGCTTATAGTGATTGCCCATCGAAAGCACTCTCACGTGAGGGCCTTGGAGTAGGAGTTACTACAGGCTCCGAACCAAGTAAATCCTTGGTGTTTGTGTTTTGTTTGTCTCTCTCTTATTTCCGCTGCATATTTACTTTGAGTTTACTCGAAACCAACGAATTATCCAAGAGTGCTATTCACCCCCCTCTAGCGCTTTCGATCCTATAGAGTCCGGGCACCCAAACTGGGTCCGGGCGCCCGAAATAAGAAAGCCAACCTCTTGTTGACTTTCGGTCCCGGTCTTCATCTTCGGTTCCGCTCGCCTTGGTCCGAGTCTTCCACTCTAACTCTGGCTCCACTTGGGTGATCTAAGCCATTCAGAATATGGCTCACCTAAACCCAACTATCGACCTTCAAGTAAACTTCTGCTTCGGCTTCTCATCCCTCGAAAACGCCGTGCACCTCCTTCCCGTCCATCCGCGTCTCTTTCGTAACATCTCATCCCTCAGACGTACTGAGTCCGTCGACTCTCTCCCATGTCGTCCTTCTCGCTAGTTGTGTCGTTTGCTCGACTTTTCTGTGCTCCTAAGTTCCTGCACACTTAGACACAGGATTAAAAACCAACAGGATCTAACCTTACTTGGTTGATCACATCAAACCTACCTTGGGGTACCAATAATTTTGTGTCATTTTCATATTACACATCCATATTTGATTTATATTGTTAATGAAATTAGTACTATTATTACTATTAGATTTTGTTACAATTATAGTAATTATAACTTATTTAGTTATTGTGTTACAATTATAGATTGTTTAAGGGGTATTTAGTCCATAAATTTTTAATATGTTAAGTTTAACTAAGGTGCTGTGTGGTGTATATGATGTTAAATATAACTCAAGTAAGAAATTGAACGATTAAGTCTTCATTTGGTGGGCTAATACTTGAATTAATAATACATAACATTTGCCATTAGGATTAAGCCCCAATTAAATATCTAATGTATGGTGCATGAAAGAGTTTAGATTCGGGGTGCTAGGCGAGCGTATTCATCTTTTTGTCACAATGAAAGGGTTTAGATTATTTACCTTCTCTATGTTGGTCCTGGGACGGGTTGGCGGGGGGTGCTGAGGGTGAGCGTATTCATTTTTTACCATCATGAAAGAGTTTAGATTATTAAATGTAGATTGGATGGGTAGATTTAATTATCTGATTTATTAATATTAATAAATTATTAATGAATCATAAACTTTATGTGGATGATCGTCATATGATTAGCTGAATATAAAAAGAAGGAAGTCAAAATCAATTGAACATCTTTAATCGACTCTCTCCTGTCTTCTCCATTGAGAGAACTCTTTGGTTGTTGCCATCCCTATAGAAGACCCTTTTGCTAGGATCACATGTTCGTTCAGCAACAATTCAGGTTCAATGGCTTTGGCTCTTAATTCAGATCCGCCCTTCGATTTGCCATTATTTCATTTGGTTTTAATGTTCAGATGTAAAAATTGATGATAATTAGATCCGATTGATGCATCATTATATTTTCAATGTATCGTATTCTTTTCTTTCATCAATCACAAATAACAATCTACATATGTTTCCATGAATTTATATTGTACTTGGACTGTCAATAATAATACAATTAGTTTTTAACAAAGACATATTATAAACATTATATATATACATATCAACATGACACAAATTTTAAATCATATACAATATTAATGGAATTCTAACAAGTGAATGAGTTTATCTTCAATGCGGTGTAATATCTTAGATGCAAAATTTATTTAGAGGTTGTGCATTAGATTTCTTACGGGGGATTCTTTTCCGATCGGGATTTAATCATAGTTAAGCATCAACGACCAAGATTTATTATAAATGCTAAGGTAGTTTTTTTATTCTTTAAAAAAAAATGTTAAATTTTAGAAATTATATAGTCGCTAATGGGCTTGACTTGATCGCTTACATCTCGTTATCCATTTTGTTTTGTTTTTTTTTTCTGCTTTGAGGCCATTTGGATTTCGATGAAGCCTTCGATCCTGGTTGGAACTCCTTGTCGGCTCCCCCTTCTCCCGAGCCGTCGGAGATTCTTGGCCAACCCCGAAATTGTGGACAGACTCCCGTTTACCTCCATTGTTTCCGCCTCTCGTTGCATCGTCCCTGTCTTGCTTGCCGGCCTCAGTACGAAGAAGTTTCTTCCTTTGTTGTAGCTTGGGTCAAGTTCTTTGCTGAACTTGTCTTTTGACTTTATTTACTAGGAGCGGTAGCCGTCTCTGCTGAAGATGCTGTTGGCTTAGGAGGAGGAGGGGAAGGAGGACGAGGAGAAGGAGGTGGTGGAGATTTCCAAGAGTGCGAATTTGTTAAAGTCGGGTACATAAGTAGCATACATGGGATCAAAGGCGAGGTGCGAGTGACGCCGTTGACGGACTTCCCGGAAATTAGGTTTTGCACGGTATAAGATCCGAGCTTTGGCAAAGCTTTGCAGAAAAGATTGGATTTTGGTGCTTTATTGGATTGTGGTTTGATATAACCTTTGAGTTTGTTTACTGTTTTATATTTTTTACTATAGCCTGGAATACGATGGTTAAAGACCCGCGTCTCAGGGAAGGAGTTAATATCGCAAGTGCAACTTACTGGTGGGAGAGGTCATTCTGGTCAGAAGAGCTGGATTGTTAGTTTTAGTGGGATTGACACAATGGACAAAGTAAGGATTTCTTTCTGAATTTTTTGTATAGGTGTTGTCTTGAAGAAATTAAATACGTTTAATCCTAAAAAACCTCTGCTACAAGATCCAAGTAGTTAGTTACGTGGACTTAATACCTGGGAATGCAAATAATTGCAGAATGATTAGAATATGGAAGTTGTCTATCTAGGTTGGAGGAATAAAATACAATCCAGATTAATATTGTAGCGTTATACACAACAATCTCACATTCTCATAAACCAAGTGGACAGTGCGAACTACTAGGTTGGAAGTTAAACACAAAGCATTGTTTTGTATGATAATTACATTATCATTACTATTTGACTCTACTTCATTATTAAATTTTACAGGATGTGTACATTAACTTCTTTGATGTGAAACATGAATCATTTGGGAAGAACTTTCTTTTGTGAAACAAAGACCCATCAATTATATTAACTAGTCGATAAAGTTCTTAGATATGAACTGATATTCAGGTAGTTTGGAAATACTTCTTCAAAGGCCATAATATTCTTACAATTCTTTATTCTTTCCCAGAGCAGAGTATTTTCTGCTTAGTTAATATATTTAGTGAAATTCATTCTATAACATACTAAGATAAACTCAAAACCATTATTTATTATTTCTTTCTCTTTGTTGATAAAATATGCTATGGTTCATTGTTATGTAGTACCATACTGATTCTTGATAAGTATCTGTTGTTGTATTACCAATGTGAGATTATAAACCTTTGGTTTTCATTATTTTTTCTTCATACTAGTTCTTATTATTTGATATAGGCTAAACAAATTGTTGGCTCAACTTTGCTTGTAAGAGAATCAGACAGACCGGACCTGGAAGAAGGCGAGTTTTATACTCGTGATCTTGTTGGGATGCGAGTTGCTCTTAAGGTTGAGTTCTGAATTGTCTTATTAATTTAGCAATATGATTTTATATTTACTTGTTAGAAGTATAAAACAGAACAAATAGATGCTAGACTAAGCAACTATTCAACGTGGATATTAGTTCAAAGGATTTTTTCTTTCTTCAAATTCTACTATTTTTTAGGAAATCTGCGAGGTCTTGATTTGATTTTTTTTTTTTTTTTTGAAACTTTTCATCTTTGGATGTGTTTCCAATGACCATCTTGAGTGAGTCTCATCTATTTTCTTTGGTATATGGTGTACTATACCTTTCCCCTTATTTAATCTTTATGTGAAATTCACTTTTATGCTTGTTTTTTTGGCTATAATTTGAGGACATCTTCATTCCTAGCCAACTAAAACTTTTCCCTATTTTCTTTCAGGAATCAAGAACTCTTGTGGGTATGGTGACTAAGGTTGTCAATTATGGTGCTAGTGATCTTCTTCATGTCATGCTTGCAACTGAAGATAGCCAAGATTGGGGTAATTTATCTGAAGAACCAGATTTGAATTCCCATGTTCAACATGTATGGGTTCCATTTGTGGAAGCAATAGTTCCTGATGTTGACATGGATAAGAGAGAAATGCTGATAACTCCACCAAAAGGTCTTTTGGAGCTGAATTTGCGTCCAGATACAAGACCAAAAAAAGAAAGACGACAGCTGGTTAGGTCTGCTCTTTTTTATTATCCCAGTAGCATTTGATTATGATTTATTGTATTTGTTGTTTAAAAACTTTCTGACATTTGTTACCCTAGAAACATTGTCCTAAAATGTGGTTCATTCGGGCACGTATTTACCTGCCTATACCCGCCTGTATGCTGTGTATGCATATGTGGTAGTTACATATTACTTAATCATCAATGGATTCACAAGACCTGATATCTTTGGATATATATATATATATATATATATATTGTCAAGCAGTCCACTTAGTAAAATGCAACACAGAATCAATAAACGGGAAAAGGAAAGGGATCCCTTACTGAGACAAATGACTGAAGACTTTTGTATGTTTGAAACAAAAAAAAGTTCACACTTGGATCATACTATGTTGGAAAATTTATTAAAGTTTTATTTGAGAGCTAACAAGCAGTTCCAACTAAGTCGCATGGCCATCCATGTCGGAAAATTTTGGCAGTCCATAAAGCAGGATATCTTAGAAACCAATTGCTTCCTTGGTATCTCGGAATAGGAATATTTTCCTTCCACTAGGTTCAGAGTAATTACATCAGCATTAAATCTATGCTATTTGGAGGTCAAATACACAAAATTTCAAATTGGTCCCATTGGAATTATTTTCTTTTTGTGCAGTGTGTTCGGGGTTGCCTCTTCTTTTTTTTTTTTACCTTGGTGCGCCAATTATTTATATTTTCTGCCTTAGAGTCAAAACTCAAAAACATGAGTCTTTGCACCTTGTTATTTTAAATTTGTATTCTTGAAGTGAATTGCCCCTTATTTTTCTGGGTTCAGATCGTTTTATTTATTTACATCTTAGTCTCTATTTCGCTTCGTCTGTGTCTCCTCTCAATATTGCTATCAATGTGCTATTACAATGTTTCTACATGTGCTCTGATCAGGTCAGATGCAAAGTTTAATTAAACATTTACTGAAATAACTTGTGTGAACATAAGTGCATAGCATAGAAAGTGTAAAGACTGTTCTGGAGTTTCGTAGAGTTTGTTTTATGGTTGGCTACCCATTGGTTATTTTTTTGGCAATTCATTTTTTTATATAATTACAGGAATGGAAAGAAAGAAAGAAGTTAGAGCGACATCTTGCTGTAGCTAAAAGAAAGCTAGCTGAAATAGGTCAGACGCATGTACTAGAAGGACTGAGAATTGGAGAGAAGGCTCAAAAGAATTTGCTTGCTAGACAGATTATAAACATTGACTTTAAAATGCTCCAGCATGCTATTCAAAGTATCAACAATCCATCTAAGAGGTTGAGTATCTTATTCCCCATCCCTAGCCATAATTTTGTGGTTTATTTTTGTAATTGGAAACAAGAACTTTTGTCATTTTACTCTCTTGATTGATCCAACAATTTGTCGACTCCACCTAGTGGGATAAGGCTTGATTGTTATTATTATTGTTGATTGATCCAACAATTTAAAGGAGTAAAATAGGAGTGCCACTATCATTCATTTGATCATCGGTTATCATCAATTGTTATTGCAATTCAAGCACTTTTTCTAAACCTTATTGGGGCAGTGCTAAATGAATTCACTCTTTATTAAGAAATCCTTACTCTATCTTCTAGATTGGCATTATCCATGCCCCCATGGGTAGTTGGTACCTATGATGCGGCGGTTCAAAAAAGGTGCCACGTGGGATCAAGAAGTCAACATAGATGATGTGGCAATCAACATAAGGAATGAAGTGATAGTCAGAATCACGACCGTGGTCAATGTAAACCTTGCTCACCTGCTATAGTGCCTCCTGATCGGGGCCGTCAAGGTCACGATTGATACAAGCCTTGGTTCTAGCCGATCGGTAGTTGTATTGTTCGATCGGGCGTTCCTCAAGTCGATTGGGCATACGAGCCCTGTTCTAGCCGATCGGTAGTTACACCTCTCGATCGGGCGTTTATCAAGTCGATCGGTTCGCTCATGCATGAATGAGATGCTCGCATGCACCCAAAGGATATTCTTGAGGCACCGGTATGACCAATCTCTTGTAGCTAAGTCACCAATCAGGAAACCTATACCATCTTTAACCAGGGGAAATGTTGTTTTGACACTATTTCTGTGAGTTAATGCCACCTACATTAAATACCTATTATTAATCGTTTAGTGCATGAGGAAAGGGAACAATTAGACAAAGTAAAACAATAGTCTCCCTCATTAATTATCCATGTATTATGACTTCATTAAATACATAGAAGAAGAAGAAACAAAGATCCTTTGTAGTTAATGCAACATCATTAATCAGAGGAAGAAGAAGAGTCCACCAGAAAGGTATAAGAGGATAACCTCTCTTCTAATGAGGGGATCGATCTTTGGCAGTGCCCCTAACAACAATCTCTTCAAGAACGGCCAAATTTCTTACGAGTAAGCCGGCGAGTCAACTTTGAGGATCTTGGAGCATGATCAAATTGGCGTCACCTGTCGGAATCTACCCCTGAACTATGTACTCATGGAAGACATCAGGCGTATTACTCTAATTCAAGTAGAGTTTACCCAAATCGTAGCGGACGCTGTGAGAGATGCACTGTTGCAGCTTTAAGTGAACTAAGTACAATATCAACAGGGGACAAGGCTTCAAGAGCAAGAAAACCTTCCTCCACCCAGAATGGGGTCTCCCGTGCAAACAGAACAACCCTACTTATCTCGATCGACTTCGAGGCAAATTAGCGGCGTGAGATTGAACTCGATCGAGAACCCTGGGGTGCTCGATCAATCGAATCATCCGCTAGGAATACTCCCCCATGCGATTCCACTCGAGCACAGGCATCTATGAAATATCGATCAGGGAATCTAGCCATCTATGCTTTCGGCCCTGACATTCTAGAAGATCCATTGCCCCATCATTTTTAACCACCAACTGCAGGAGACTATAGTGGTTCTATGGATCCCAAAGATCATTTCTACAAGTTTGAGAATATGTCATTGCTGCATCAATATTCAGATGGGGTGAAATGTGGGTATTTCTTACTATGCTTTCAGGACCAGCACAAAGATGATTTTCCCGACTCCCAGTAAACTCCATTCACTCGTTTAAAGAATTTCGGACTCTTTCTACATCACTTTGTCAGCAGTAGGAGGTATCACAAAACCTCCATGAATTTATTTGCCTTGAAACATAAGCCAAAAGAGACATTGAAGGTTTACATTCAAAGGTTTAACAGGATGACCCAAGATGTTCTTTCAGCCACTTCAAAGATACTCATGAGCGCCTTTTCACAAGGCCTCCTTGAGGGGAATTTTTTCAAATCTTTAGTAAGAAAACCACCTACTAGTTTTGATGATTTACTTGGTGGGTCAGTCAAATATGTTAACGTCGAGGAAGTTCAATTTGCTTGAAGAAAAGACCTTGGAGTCAACCTGAGCGAAGGGCACCTCTTCCTTTGAAAGTGGTAGATCCTTAATCATACAAACATAAGGATTGCCGAGCGAAGGGAGCCGTCGATAACATAGAAGCCACCCCTTCAGCTCAACATTTGGGGCCCAGACTCACAAAGAAGGAGAGATTTTCCATTTACCATCAGTCCCGTGGGCATGCCACTGAAGACTGCTACAACTATAACAATCACTCGCAAAGAGCTACCTCTCGGACGTGGTACAAGAAGCCAAGATATGTTTCTTCTTGGTCAACTCAACCGACCCAAGAAAATGGTCGATCAACACAGTAAGAACAACAAGGACAAGAACCCCTCAAACGCCAAAGAGAAGCTTCACAGTTGTCTGACAAAGATCAGAGGAAACAAGAAAAGGGAAAAGCTATCGCTCGGGGCCTGTAAAAGGCTTAATTGGGATGATTTCGGGAGGGCCGACTAATGGTGACTCCAACCAATCCAAAATAACTCATTTTCGCCGATTAGAAGTCCATGTGGTGGGAACTAGCCGGGATAAAAGAGTCGGTCCTTCCATCTTCTTTGGGCCAGACGACCTTGAAGGCATTGAAGCACCACATGAGGATGTCTTGGTAATTGAAGCTTTAATTGCAAATTATATTGTAAAAGGATTTTTGTGGATATAGGGAGTTTCATAAACATTATCTTCAAGAAGGCGATAGATCAAATGCAAATTGATAATGAATAATTGCAACCCTTAGCTACTCCATGATCGGGTTTACCGGACATCAAGTACAGCCGCTCGGGATGATCTCCCTTTCGGTATCACTTGGAGATGCTGCTTTGGAGAGGACCAAGAGAACACCTTTTATGGTGGTCGACATCGCTTCCTCCTACAATGTAATTTTGGGGAGACTTGCACTAAACGCTTTCTAAGCAGTCGTTTCCACTTATCACAAGAAGATCAAGTTTCTAATGAGAGACCAAGTGGTGGAAGTGAGGGGTGACCAACTAGCATCCCGAAAATGTTACATGGATATTATGCGGTTGGAATCCGAAAATCTCGTAGAACTCTAGAAACTTTGCAAATTGCCCAAGACCTTGACCGACTGAAGAGGAGAAACCTCACCGACTGAAGGAAGATGAACAAGAGGAGATTTGCATCCACCTAAGTGGGAAGATGGTGTCACCCAAATCTCTGTCGATCTAGAACCAAGCTTAAAGCAAAAGCTAGAAGATTGCCTAAGGAAAAACTATGATGTCTTTGCCTGGTCAGCAAATGAAATCAAGGGTATTTTTGCTGAGTTGATGGAGCATAAATTAAATATATTTCCGATTCCCGACCGGTCAAATAAAGGAGGCATTTTAGTGCTTAGTAAAACAAGATTATGCGGGCAGAGGTAAACAAACCCTTAGGCAGGACATATGAGAGGTGCAATTTCCAACCTGATTGGCAAACATCGTGTTGGTACCAAAACCAAGTGACAAGTGGCGTGTCTATATTGACTTTCGGGACCTCAATTGAGTGTGCCCGAAAGATTGTTATTCCCTCCCTTGCATAGACCAGATGGTAGATTCAACCTTTGGATGTGAGTATATCTGTATGTTGGATGCGTATCAGGACTATCATCATGCCCCGTTAGCCCCTAGTGATTAAGAAAAAGTAAGTTTCGTCACTGTAGACGGAACATTTTGCTACACTATTATGTCGTTCAGTCTTAAAAACACAGGAGTCACTTATCAAAGAATGATAGACTGGGTGTTTAAAAACCAGATCGACCGGAACTGGAAGTCTATGTGGATGTCATACTCATAAAACAATCTAGGGCGAAGATTTAATTGCAGACATTCAAGAAATTTGTAATACTCTGAGGAGACACATGGTCAAATTGAATCCAAAGAAGTGTCTTTGGAGTAAAGAGCAGACAATTTTTTTTGGAGTATATGGTGATCGAACAGGGCATTGAGGCTAACCCAAAAAAGGTAGAAGCTTTGCAACGTATGACTCCTCCACAGAATCTTCAAGAAACTCAGATTAGTGGACCAAATAATAGCTCTGTCTAGATTTATCTCCTGAATGGCCGATCGGAGTCTACTATTTTTCAAAGTCCTCTATAGAGCATCTAAGTTTGAGTGGGACGCCAGAGGTGATCAAGCCTTCAATGAGCTCAAGGAATATTTAACTGGTCTATCCGTACTATCCAAGCCTATAGTGGGAGAACATTATTCTCATATTTATCATCAACGGAGCAAGCCGTTGGATCAGCTTTATTATGGGAAGAAGGTATGATTCAATACCCTATTTATTTTTATAGTCATTTATTAATCATTTATTAAAAAATGCAGAGAGTAGATATCCTGTGTTAGAGAAGTTAGTGTTAGGATTGGTCTTAACCACTTGGCGGCTGAAGCCATATTTTCTTTTTCATCCCATAATTGTCCTTATAAATAGTCAGCTTGGTCGAATCTTGGTAAACCCTGAAGTCTTGGGACAGCTGGTTAAATGGACAACGGAGCTCGAGGAATATGATATTCAATATCAACTCCGTATGACAAGCAAAGCACAAGCTCTAGCCAATTTTATGGTAGAAATTCCAATACCAACTCAAACAAAACTTGAAAAGTATATGTGGATGATTCTTCCAATCGGCTGGCTTGTGGTGTGGGAGTATTGCTGATTTCTCCTCGACAGGACATTCTGTAATTAGCCGTTTGGTTTGCCTTTCGAGCATCCAACAATGAAGCAGAATATGAAGCCCTATTGGTCGGTCTTCAAGCAACAAAAAGAGTGGGAGCCACTTGGGTAATTATACACTCTGATTCATAACTGGTAGCTCAACAATTGGAGGGTACGTTCGAAATATGAAACGAGTGACTGAAACGGTATGTGGAAGTTTATGAACTGTTAAAGACTGGTTTTCAAGGAGTAATCCTTAAGAAAATACTCCCGTCGAACAACCTCAAGGAAGATGAGTGGCAAAGATGGCAAGTGCCTTGGCCACTTGGACTTTAGAGGATACAATCGCTCACACCTTATATGTCGCGCACATAGACCAAACTGACAGGAAGAAGACCAGAGGACATCTATAATTTTATTCCTCCAACATGGAGCATTACTAGCTGATTCGTTTGAAGCTCGTTTATTAAGAAGAAGAGCCCCTTGATACACAATGATAGGGGAGCATTTATACCGCCGAGCTTTTGCTCGCCCTTTTCTCAAATGTCTCGGGCCCAATGACATTGATTATGTCATGCGGGAGATTCATGCAAGCATCTGTGGCAATCATCTAGGCAGAAGAGCTATGGCTCGGAAAGTTCTATTAGCCGGGTATTTTTGGCCAACGTTGTAGGCAGATATAGCTAAATTTGTTGCTACTTGTGAACATTGTCAAAGGCATCAACCATTATCCCTTTGCCCTACTGAACTGTTAAAAACCTCCACTTTCTCTTGTCCCTTTAATCAGTGAGGAATGGATATAGTGGGACAATTCCTGATCGGCCCCTAGCAGAAAAGGTTTCTATTGATCATAGTGGATTATTTTTCAACGTGGGTAGAAGCGGAAGCTCTAGCGTGAATTGCAGAGGAAGCAGTTTTGCCAATACGGAATTCCTCACAAACTTGTATTAGATAATGGAAGACAATTCTAGGGACTTAAGCTCCGAGAATAGTGTGAGGGATTGGCTATTCAATAAGCTTTCACATCTGTAGCTTACTAGCAATGGGTAGGCTGAAGTGATAAATCAGAAAATCATTAGAGGTCTCAGGATCAAGCTGGATCAGGTTAAAAGCAGCTGGGTTGAGGAGCTCCCAAGCATCGTTTGGGCATATTGTATGACTCCACGAGAAGGTACTGATGAAACGCCTTTTCACTTAGTATATGGAGGAGAAACTGTTGTACTAGTAGAAGTTGGAGAAGAGTCTGTTCGGCGACGAAATTTTGAGGAAGCAAATAATACCGAATAGTGCCTCATCGACCTTGACTTAGTAACTGAAGTCAGAAATAAAGCTGTCACTCGGCTTACAACCTATAGACAGAGGATGATGCAAACATATAATAAAAGAGTGATTCCTCGATTATTCCAAGTCAGGGATTTGGTGTGGCAAAGGGTTAAGCTAGTTGGCAATGTCAATAAGCTAGAGTCACAATGGGGAGGCCCTTACCGAATTACCAAGAAGTTGAGCACGGGGAGTTATTATCTGGAAGAGCTTAATCGAGCAAGATACCTCGACCCTAGTGTTAATCATTTGCTGCCTTACAGAGGTTCATAAGAGTTAATATCCTATTTTTATTGTCTACTTTTGTAAGAATGTTTGATCATATGAAAATAAAAGCTTCTATTGGGTTAATCAACATATAGATTAGCGGAAGCTAATAAAGTTATCCTCCTACGTGAGGGTTCAACCTTCCCGAGTGGAAGATAATAAAGTTATCTTCCTAAGCAAGAGTTTAACCTTCCCGAGTAGAAGCTAATAAGATATCCTTCTACACGAGGGTTTAACCTTCATGAGCGGAAGCTAATAAAGTTATCCTCTTACGCGAGGATTCAACCTTCTCGAGCGGAAGCTAATAAAGTTATCCTTCTACGCAAGGGTTCAACCTCCCGAGCAGAAACTAATAGAGATATCCTCCTACGCGAGGGTTCAACTTCCCGAGCGGAAGCTAATAAAGTTATCCTCCTACGGGAGAGTTTAACCTTCCCGAGCGGAAGCTAATAAAGTTATCCTCCTACGCGAGGGTTCAACCTCTTGAGCGGAAGCTAATAGAGATATCCTCCTACGCGAGGGTTCAACCTTTCCGAGTGGAAGCTAACAAAGTTATCCGCCTACGCGAGGGTTCAACCCTCCCAGGATTCTCCTATAAGGCCCAAATGTGGCTAAGTGTTCTGCCCTCAGGATGGTGGCTGTGATATTGATCAAGAATATTGTACTATTCCCAATCAGACATTAAGATGCATGAAACAACAATTTATCGACATATTTGAATGAAAAATCCCAATAAATAGATCAGTAGATAAACAACAATTGATCTACCAAAAAAATCAAAAAGCCTTATGGCTTATCAAGTTCGAGAGAGTTATCAAGCATTTACAAAGTCTTCTCTGACTCGGGCAATTCTTCCCATACTTTGCCTAAGTCCAAGAACTCTAGTTCATTACCTTGGGGTACTAGTCCGACTTGGATAAACTGACGAGTAGCTCCTTCAAAGCCCTGTTTCATTCTTTTCAAAATTTGAGCAACTAACAACTCATAACACTCCTCTAATTTTAGGAACTTTGCTGTGAAGCTCGCTCGACGTTCTTCCTCTTAATCCTTGTAGGAGGACAGTTCAAGTTGCTCTTCTGTGCTATTACTTAACTTTGGATGGCTACCGCTGCTTGTTGTTGAGAAGAGGTAGCCTCTTCTTTCGCTTGGTTTAGTTGGCCGTGCAGGTTGGAAATTTCTCTGCCCAGGTTAGCAAGTCGAGCCTCCTGAGCAGTAGCTCTTGTAGAAAGTTCATCCCGTACAGTTGTCAACGAATTTATTTGTAAGTTAGAGGCTTTTCCTCTCTGCGTAGCTTCGTCTAGCTCAGCTTGTATGGAGAATACTTGTGCTCTGGATAGTTCTAGTTTTTCATGGAGACTGGCGGCTAAGGTTGCTTGTAAACGACTTTCCTTATCTCGAGTGGCCTCCACCAATGAACGGGATGATTCTGATAATCGTTCCTCCAGATTGGCAACTCGTTTCAGCAATTGCTCGATCTGTTTCACTAGGTTTGGGATGCAGCTATGGACGTGTAGCTACTTTGTCCATAGCTACAAAGGATACGTTAGTTAAATTGACGCATAACGAAATTAGTGGCGCTAAATTCACATGTGTAGCTTAAGCATGGATGCATTAGAGTCGCGGCTGACCTTGATTACATCTAAATTCTACAGAGACTTAGCATAATCACCAGTCTTAAAAAGCTTTAGCACCGGCTTGGCGTGACAACTCTTTAGATCGACTTAGACTCGGGGGAATGCAGGGAAAGGCTGATCAGGCGGATACCTCTAGTTTAGGAATAGACTCGCCTCCTGTGGAGTTCGATGGTACGTCGGTTGGTATCTCAGAAGTTGATTGTATAGGACTTGTAAGTGGAGAGCTTGCCGAAGGTTCTCTGATTATAATGCCTACGCCTGGTTGGTAAGATGGTTCTTCGGGGGAGACCACTGCTCGATCGGACAATGTGAGACATTATGTTTTCTTATTAGTGGAAGAGGAGGTGGCGGTTCGGTGTCCCCTTCGATTGGCTCTTTTGTCACCTCTTCGATCAGAGGAGCACTTTCAGCTGAAGGAGACACCACTGAAGAGCCTCCCTCAATTGCTCTCGCTCGGCTAGAGGATCCCACCTCCACGCCCACACTCATGGGCCCTCGAGGAGGGGGTAGATCGATTTAAGTGGATGCCCCATCAGCGACATCTAAGGAAACTTCAGTTGTCGCTAACGCCCGAAACGGTGCTCGCTCCACCTTCGACAGTTTACTCATTGAGGCACCCAATATGTTCTTCTCTGCAAGCAAACAAGAAACTTGAGTTAGTTCTCACAAAAAATGAGTAAAAAGGAAGACTTACTGAGCGATTTCTCTAGGTCGGCCGTGTTGTGCCCAAAGGATGTCCACATATCAACACAATGACATAATATTGTCCACTTTGGGCCTATGCCCTCATGGCTTTGCTATTGGGCTCTCCCCAAAAGACCTCATGCCAATGGAGATATCCTACATCCTTTTTAAATTTATGATCTTTTCTAAATCTTTTCAATGTGAGACTTTGATTGAACCCCAACAATCCTCCCCTCAAACGAAGGACCACCATTACTCTCATGATCTGCCCCCCGTGAGCATTCAGTCACCCTGACTTGCTCCGATCCTCCCCGTAAGCAGCTGGATCCGGTCAATCTTTACCTGCTTCGGACCTATCCGTGAGCATCCGGTCACCTTGACCTGCTTCGGGCTTCCCTGCGAGCATCCGGTCACCCTGACCTACTTGCCTCCCCGCAAGTATCCGATCACCTTGACCTGCTCTAGGCCTTCTGTAAGCATCTAGTCACCTTGACCTACTCCGGGTTCTCCGCGAACATCCGGTCACCCTGACCTACTTTGAGCCTCCCCGCGAGTATTCAGTCACCCTGACTTACTCTGGGTCTCTTTGTAAGCATCCGGTCACCCTGACCTACTCCGGGCCCACTCTCAACTTCGTTCAAGGCCACCCCACATTGCATCGAGTCTGGATCATGACTCTGATATCATTTGTTGTGCCCAAAGGATGTCCACATATCTCCATAATGACATGATATTGTCCATTTTGGGCCTAGACCCTTATGCCTTTGCTCTTGGGCTCTCTCCAAAAGGCCTTATGTCAATGGAGATATCCTACATCCTTTTTAAACCCATGATCTTTTCTAAATCTTTTCAATGTGGGACTTTGATTGAACCCCAACAGGTCGCAGTAGGGCTTAAATGAGCTTGGTAGAGCAAACCTTCATTCTAGACGATGGTAGTGCAATTGAAGCACAAGCCAATCAATGTCTCCATAACATGTAAATATCCTGGGTCTTTTTTATTCTTCTCGAGTGGTGATTGATCAGGGAGCTCTCCTCTCCAGCCGATTGGGAAAGTGAAGGGGGTTGAAGGTTTCAGATAAAAGAATATATTTTTCCAGCCTTTGTGTGAGGATGAGTTTCTGTCTAAAAACTTGCATCCTGCTCAAGAATACCGTTAATTTTACCCTTTTTGGGTGGAAAAAGTAATGGAAAAAGGTAGGAGTCAAAGGGATGTTATACAATCGGAAAACTACAGCGGCACCGTACAATATCCTATTGACATTGGGAGCTAACTGGTGCAAGGAGATGCCAAAATATACAGAAATATCATGGAAAAATTCAAGAACGGAGAATCGAAGTCCACTGTCAATTTGCTTGTGGAAAAGGGTGGTAAATCCCGACAAAGGCATAGAGGGTGTTGCATCCCTAGGTAGTTTTGATGTGATCAAATAAATTAAGTTAGGTCGTGTTGTGTTTAACCCTGTGTCTAAGTGTGTAGGAACTTAGAAGCACAGGACGTCGAGCAAAAGACGCAGCTAGCGAGAAGGGCGGCATGGGAGAGAGCCGACGGGTTCGGTGCATCTAAGGGACGAGATGCTGCGGAAGAGTATGCGACGGATGAGAAGGAGGCATGCGGCGTTTCCAAGGGACGAGAAGCCGGAGCGGAAGCTTGCTCGAGAAGGCCGGAAGTTGGGTTCGGGTGAGCCCTATTCCGGATGGTCGAAATCACCTAAACGAGTAGAGCCGGAGCGGAAGACTCGGATTGTTGAGAGTGGAACCAAAGCATGAGGTCGGTACCAAAAGTCAGCAAAGGTTGACTTCTGGGGCTTGGGGCGCCTGGACCCGTCCGGGGGTGCTCGGAATCCGAAACTTAGCCACATTCGACGTGACACGTATCGTTGCGTTGGGGATAAAATATTATCCTATTCCAGGCGCCTGGAACCCTTCCAGGCGCCTGGAACCTTCCAGGTGCCTTAAGCAGGGCCAACCCTGCTCCTAGAAGCTAAAAACAACAAGAAAAAGAGAAACAACACTTGTACTCGTTCAGTTTTCTGTTTAGCTTCTGTTTCTGTGCGTTCATTGCTGTAAAGAGACTTATCCGCCTGAATGAGAAATTAGTGCGACTTCATCTGCCTTGGATTAACAACCTCCCTGGTTGTAACCAGGTAAACCTGCTGTGCCTCTTTCCTTTTAGTCTCTTTTATTATTCTTATGCAAGTGTTATTTTAATTAAGTTATAAGTCGAGAAAGGTTCGTTTGGTTAATTTGTGCAGGGGATATTCACCCCTCCCCCTTAACCGGTCGCCAAGGGTCCTAACAAGTAGTATCAGAGGCAGGACGCTTCAGGAGGACTAACCGCTAAACGAAGTACATGAGATGGCCGGACCAAGCATCTACCCATCAAAGTTCGAGAGGGAGTTCACGAGCTGAAAAAAGCGAATGGAGGTATTTTTTAAAATCGATTTTGAATTATTTTTAATAATGAAGTTCGGTTTTGTAGCACCCGAAGGTAAGGAAGAATACCAGTGGACGAAGAAGGAGCGTCCTACCGCTACAAGAAGTCAACCAGATTGGCGCCTGTAACTCAACAAAGGAGCTTTGGGAGAAGTTCCTTGAGCTACACGAAGGGACGTCCGAAGCCAAGCTCGCGAGATGGGATTTGCTAAGGAACCAACTGAGTAACATAAAATTGGAAGCAGAAGAAACCGTTGCACATCTTCACTCGAGAATGAAGGAACTAATCAATGGGCTCACAAATCTCGAAGAAAAGGTAAGCAATCGAGATTCGCTAAGGTACGCGCTTAATACGCTTCCTAAAACTACCGAGTGGGCATCATTAGTAGATGCTTACTATATATCTAAAGATTTAGAATTTGTCATCTTAGAAGAAATATTTCCAACATTTGAAGTCCATGAAACGAGATGTGCAGATTCGAAGGAGCCGAAGGACAATATTGCTCTTAAGGCGAAGATGGATGAACTAGATTCAGAATCCTCTCTCGACGACGATGACGAAACAACAATGATGGTAAGGCGATTTAAAAAATTATTTAAATTTAGAAAAATTAACCATCTGCAGAGTAGAAAGAAAAGAAAAATCAAATGCTACTACTGCAATGAAGAAGAGCACGTTAAAGATAATTGTCCTAAGTTGAAGAACAAGGACAAGGGCAAGGATAAGAAATCTGTCCAATCTAACAAGTACAAAACGCTAAAGGCAACATGGGACGAAACGTCGTCCGAATCGGAAATTAAAGCCATCGTCGGACTTGTGTTAGTGGCAAGTCATCAAGAAGACGAAAACGAAGCAAGCTCGTCCGAAATGAGCATCGAGAGCATCGATAACGGTGGAGCGACATTGAAAGAAAGCAGCAGTTCAGGGGGAGCTACGAATAACGGGATTGACAAGGTAAGTCAGGTACGATTTCTGCGTCCCGATAAATTATTCAAGTTTGTTAAATTATTGTCAAAGGATTGCTGTAAGCTAGAAAAATAAAACTAAGACTTAAAATTAATTCTAATTAAATCTTGTCCATTAGAAGAATTTGACAAAATAAAATTGGAAAATAATAATTTGCAAAATGAAATAAAGAACTTGAAAAATCATACGTGCTCATATAATACAAGTATTAGAAAATTTAATGGTCTAAATTGCTACCTTAATTACCACAAGGGACAAGTTAGAAAAATTTCTTAAGAATATATTCCTAAAAGATTTTTAATCAACCCAGTTGGAAGGAATTTATATTGGGTTCCAAAATTATTCCTGGATTAAAACTTTAAAGTTAGGGCTTTCTGAGAGTAGATTAAATGTTTGTTTCCTTAAGCAACTTTGTCTAGAAAGTGGGTGTTGCTCCAATAACCAAGAAGACCTAATTCCTCGCCACAGCCTGAAAGTTAATTAATGAAATAAAATGTTTAATTGACTAACTGTTAAAGTATTTAATTGTAATTAATGTTTTAAATAGTTACTCAAACATTTTTTTTTACTTAGAATTTTTTTTTCAAAACTTAAAGTTTCTAAACTTATTTACGTTGCAAATTTTTTAAGTGATATTAAAATTATTTTCAAATTTTTTCAAAGTTTCAAAAACTTGATAAGTTTTTCAAAATTATCAGAAAATCAGAGTTTTTTTTAAAACTAAAACCTTTCTTAAAGTTACCCTTAGATTTTTTAGGTGCCCCATTTTTTATTTGATCAAAGGGGGAGAAGAGAAGATTAAGTCTAGGGGGAGGTAGTTTAAACTTTTTTAATTTTTGCATTTTATTGCAAAATTTATTGCTTTTACTTTATGTTGGTTTACTCTAACTTAATTTGGGTTGCTCACATCAAAAAGGGGGAGATCAACGTAGTTTTGATGTGATCAAACAAATTAAGTTAGGTCATGTTGTATTTAACACAGTATCTAAGTGTGCAGGAACTTAGGAGCACAGGACGTTGAGCAAAAGACGCAGCTAGCGAGAAGGACGACACGAGAGAGAGTCGACGGGCTCGGTGCGCCTGAAGGACAGGTGCTGCGGAAGAGTATGCGAGCAGACGAGAAGGAGGCGCGCTGCGTTTTCGAGGGACGAGAAGCCGGAGCGGAAGGTTGCTCGAGAAAGTCGGAAGTTGGGTTCGGGTGAGTCCTATTCCCGATGGCCGAAGTCACCCAAGCGAGTGGAGCCGGAGCGGAAGGTCCGGACCGTTGCGAGTGGAACTAAAGTAGGAGGTCGGAACCAAAAGTCATCAAAGGCTGACTTTTGGGGCTCGGGGCGCCTGGACCAGTCTGGGGTGCTCGGAGTCGGGCGCCTGAAACTCGAAACTTAGCCACATTCGACGTGGCACGTATCGTTGCGTTGGGGATAAAATATTATCCCATTTCAGACGCTTGGAACCCTTCCAGGCGCCCTGAGCAGGGCTATATAAGCAACCCTGCTCCCAGAAGCTAAAAACAATAAGAAAAAGAGAAACAACACTTGTACTCGTTCAGTTTTCTGTTTAGCTTTTGTTTCTATGCATTCATTGCTGTAAAGAGACTTTTCTGCCTAAAGGAGAAATTAGTGCGACTTCATTTGCCTTGGATTAACAACTTCCCTTGTTGTAACTAATTAAACTTGCCGTGTCTCTTTCCTTTTAGTCTCCTTTATTATTCTTATGCCAGTGTTATTTTAATTAAGTTATAAGTCGAGAAAGGTTTGTTTGGTTAATTTGTGCAGGGGCTATTCAACCCTCCCCCCTCTTAGCCGACCGTCAAGCGTCCTAACAGAGGGTACTTAGTCCCCTCAAGGTATTCGGATTACATATTCAGGGGGATGCCGTAATCTAGCCTAAGCCCCTCTCGAAGCTCCCTAGTCATGGGTGAATGGGTGGATTTGTACCACAGAATGAAGGACATTAGAGAATACGGAAGGGTGCGAGTGCTAAATGTAGTCTAAGCGATGAAAGCTATAGAAATAAGAAGAGTAAACAGGAGACTTACGCGAGGATTAAAGACAGGGGTAAGGAAGATGGAGAGGAAAGGATTGCTGAAGTTGTAGCCGAAGATTGACATTGGGAGAAGGGGAGAAGAGAATGCCCTAAAAAACTAATATACCTTTGGTTCTTCGATGGTAACTGTAGGATTAGGGGTCAATGGTGTGCGGGATTAATTTGGGTCTGTTGGATTTGGCGTGGCTATCGAGGAACCTTCCCTTAAACATTATTCTTATCTGTAAATCAAACCTCCATTTGTCATATCACTTGATGTTGTTAGGACCCTTGGCGGTCGGTTAGAGGGGGAGGGGGGTGAATAGCCCCTGCACAAATTAAACAAAAATACCTTCTTCAACTTATAACTTAAACAAACACTTGCATAAAAAAGAATAAGGAAATAAAAAAGACAGAGGCACATAAGTTTTTACATGGTTACAACCGGGGAGGTTGTTTATCCAAGGAAGTAGAGCGCAATAATATCTTCTTCAGGCGGAGAAGCCTCTTTACAGCAATGATCGCACAAAAAGATAAAGCTAAACGAAATTAGAAGCGTACAAGTGTTGTTTCTCAAGATGCTTGTTGTTTTTAGCTTCTGGGACGAAGGCTGTATTTATAGCCTTGGTCGGGGCGCCTGGAAGGGTTCCAGGCGCTTGGAGTGGGATAAAAACTTATCCCCGACGCAGCGGTCAAAGACCACGTCGACATGGCTAAAACTTGGGTTCCGGGCGCCCGGATTGTTCAGGGCGCCCAAAATTGTTCCGGACGCCCGAAATTGTTCTAGACGCCCCAAAGGGGTTCGAGCCTCCAGCTTCGGCTCCGCTTGCTTCGGTCCCAGTTTTTCCGCTCGCTTGGATGATTTCGGCCATCTAGAATAGGGCTTACCCGAACCCAACTTCCGACCTTCTCGAGCAATCTTCCGCTCTGGCTTCTCGTCCCTTGGAAACGTCGCGCGCCTCCTTCTCTTCCGTCTGCGTACTCTTCCACAGCACCTCGTCCCTCAGACGTACCGAGCCCGTCGACTCTCTTCCGTGTCGTCCTTCTCGCTAGCTGCATCTTTTACTCAACTCTCTATGCTCCTAAGTTTCTACATACTTAGATACAAGGTTAAACACAACAAAACTTAATTTAACTTGTTTGATCACATCAAAACTAGCTTGGGGTACCAACAATCTCCCGTTTTTTGATGTGAGCAGCCCAAGTTAAGTTAGGGTAAACCAACATAAAGTTAAAGTAATAAATTTGCAATTAAAGTGCAAAAAATTAAAAAGGTTAAACTACCTCTCCTTAGACTTAATCTTCCCTTCTCCCCCTTTGATCACATAAAAAATAGGGTACCAAAGAAAATCTAAGGGTAACTTTTTCAAAAAATAGTAAATTTTTTTTAAAAAAATATTTTTGAAAAAACTTATCAAGTTTTTGAAACTTTTAAAAAATAATTTTGATAGCACTAAAAAAATTGCAATAATTTTTAGAAAAACTTTTCTAAGTAAAAAATTTTTTGATATCACCAAAAAAAAAATATCAATAATTTTCTAAGTTTGCAAAAACTAATTTTGTAGAAATAATTTTGGTAAAGTAAAAAAACTTTAAGTTTTTTTTTTTAAAAAAATTTGATTAATTATTTTAAGCATTAATTACAATTAAATGCTTTATCAGTTAGTCAATTAAATATTTTATTTCATTAATTGACTTCCAGGTTATGGCGATGCACTAGACCTTCTTGGTTATTGGAGCAACAACCACTTTCTAGACAAAGTCTTTTAAAGAAATTCAAACGCTTAATTTTCTCGCCGAAAGCGCTAAGTCTAATTAAAGTTCAAGTTAGACAAGACTTCGGAACCTAATATAGGTTCCAGCCAACTGGATTAATTAAGAATTTTTTAGGAACATATTTCTGAAAATTTTCTAATTTGCCCCTTATGAAATCTAGGATGCCAGCTTAGTTTATTATAATTTTGAGTTCTAACATTCAAGCATGAATGATTTTTCTAGTTCTTTATTTCATTTTGTAAATTATCATTTTCCAATTTTATTTTATGAAATTGTTCTAATGGACAAGATTTTGCCAGAATTAATTTTAATTCTTTAATTTCTTTTTCTAGCTTGCAACAATTCTTTGATAAATATTTTATAAACTTAAATGACTTATCAGGAGGAAGAGATCGTACCTGATTTACCTTGTCGATCCCGTTATCCGTAACTCCCCCTGAAGTGCTGCTTTCTTCCGATGTCGTTCTCCCTTCATCAATGCTCTCGATGCTCATTTCAGACGAGTTTGCTTCATTTTCATCGTCTTGATAGCTTGCCATTAACGCGAGTCAGAGAAAACCTCAATCTCTGATTCAGACGACGTTTTGTCCCACGTCGTCTTCAGGTTTTTGTGTTTGTTCATTTGGACGGGCTTTTTGTTCTTGCCTTTGTCTTGTTCTTCAATTTAGGGCAGTTGTCTTTAACGTGCCATTCTTCATTGCAGTGGTAGCATCTGATTTTTCTTCTCTTTCTACCCTACAGATGGTTAGTTTTTATAAATTTAAATAACTTTTTAAATTGATTTACCATCATCGTCGTTTCCTCGTCGTCAAAAGAAGATTCTGACTCTTGTTCATCCATCTTCGCCTTGAGGGCAATATTGTGCTTTGGCTCTTTTTTTAAATCTGCACATCTCGATTTATGGACTTCAAACGTTGAAAATAACTCTTCTAAGATAATAGATTCTAAGTCCTTAGAGATATAGTAGGCATCTACTAATGATGCCCATTTCGTATTTTTAGGGAAAGCATTTAGAGCGTACCTTAGCGAATCTCGGTTGCTTACCTTTTCTCCGAGATTTATGAGCCCGGTGATTAGTTCCTTCATTCTCGAGTGAAGATGTGCAACGGTTTCTTCTGTTTCCAATTTTATGTTACTCAGTTGGTTCCTTAGCAGATCTCGTCTCGCGAGCTTGGCTTTGGACGTCCCTTCGTGTAGCTCAAGAACTTCTCTTAAAGTTCTTTTGCTGAGTTGTAGGCGTCGATCCGGTTGACTTCTTGTGGTGGTAGGACGCTCAGCAGATGGAACTCTGCTTTGCCGTTTGCCACAAAGTCGACCTGCTCCTTTGTCCACTGGTATTCTTCCTTACCTTCGGGTGTTACAAAACCGAACTTTATTATTAAAAGCAATTCAAAATCGATTTGAAAGAATACCTGCATTCTCTTTTTCTAATTCGCTAACTCCCCTTCGAAGTTCGGTGGGTAAATACTTGGTCCAGCCATCGATTCAGTGCTTCGATCGACGGTCAATCCTCCTGAAGCATCCTTGCTCTGATACCACTTGTTAGGACTCTTGGCGGTCGACTAGAGGGGGGTGAATAGCCCCTGCACAAATTAAATAAAAATACTTTCCTTAACTTATAACTTAAACAAACACTTGCATAAAAAAGAATAAGGAAACCAAAAAGACAGAGGCACAGAAGTTTTTACTTGGTTACAACCGGGGAGGTTGTTAATCCAAGGAAGTGGAGCGTACTAATATCTCCTTCAGACAGAGAAACCTCTTTACAGCAATGATCGTACAAAAAGACGAAGCTAAACGAAATTAGAAGCGTACAAGTATTGTTTCTCAAGATGCTTGTTTTTAGCTTCTGGGACCAAGGCTGTATTTATAGCCTTGGTCGGGGCGCCTGGAAGGTTCCAGGCGCCTGGAGTGGGATAAAAACTTATCCCCGACGCAACGGTCAAAAACTACATCGAAATGGTTAAAACTTGGGTTTCGGGTGCCCGGACTGCTCCGGAGCCCCGAAGGGGTTTTGTTGACTTTCTCTAGGCCTCCAGCTTCAGCTCCGCTTGCTTCGGTCCGGGTTTTTCCGCTCGCTTGGGTGATTTCGGCCATCGAGAATAGGGTTCACCCGAACCCAACTTCCAGCTTTCTCGAGCAACCTTTCGTTCCGGCTTCTCGTCCCTCGGAAATGTCGCGCGCCTCCTTCTTGTCCGCCCGCGTACTCTTCCGCAGCACCTCGTCTCTCAGACTCATCGAGCCCGTCGGCTCTCTCCCGTACCGTCCTTCTCGCTAGCTGCGCATTTTGCTCGACTCCCTGTGCTCCTAAGTTCCTGCACACTTAGACACAAGGTTAAACACAATAGGACCTAACTTAACTTGTTTGATCACATCAAAACTATCTTGGGATACCAACAGATGTGACCTCAATCAAGTACACAATCCTAGTAAGGCTATTGGCCCAACTAGGATTTGACGTCACAAATCACTTACGAAGCGTGGCACGCTTCATTAATAAGTGCCACACCTCATAAATGTACAATCCTTCGGTATGTGCTTCAATAAATACAGAAGGTTTCCGCGCGCTCTCTCTCTCCACATGGTAAGTGTACTTAGGTTTTAGACCAAGTCAATATCTCAAGTAGATTCACACCTCCTTCGACTGGACTAGAGGGAGAGGCTTGTGACGTCAGATGACGTGGCAATCAACATAAGGAATGACTTGACAGTGAGAATCACGACCGCGGTCAATGTAAACCTTGCTCAGCCGACTAGCTATAGTGCCTCCTGATTAAGGCCATCAAGGTCACGATTAATACAAGCCCTGGTTCTAGCCGATCGGTAGTTGTACTGTTCGATCAGGTGTTCCTCAAGTAGATCGGGATTCTAGCCGATTGCTAGTTACACCTCCCGATTGGGCGTTCATCAAGTTGATTGGTTTGCTTGGGCATGAACAACATGTTCTCATATGCCCAAAGGAAATTCTTGAGGCGCTGGTATGACCAATCTCTTGTAGCTAAGTCACTAACCAGGAGACATATACCTTCTTTAATTAGGGGAAATGTGTTGGGTTTTTCGGGCTGCGAAAATCGCTTTTCGCGTCGCGGAAACCCCGAAAGCCCCGCCACCGGATCCATGCGAAGAATAAAACTTTCGAGAAACTTACGAGTATGAGTTTATAAACTCTAGATCTACATTAGAGTACGAGTTTTACCCTTGATGCGTGCCTTTAGCGAATCCCGCTCGTCCAAGGTGCCGGATCTTAAGTTGTCAAGGTAGACAACTCTCTATGCGTATCCACATGAACAAAGAGGGAGAAAAACCAAACTAAAGTGTGCTAGCACCTTAGTATGGTTCGGCCAAGGTAGGAGGAGAGGGAGAGAAGAAAGAACTCAAGGAAGAAGAAGATGTCAATTAGCCTTTGAATGAAAAATAATGAATTCCCATTCATTTTGAGTGGCCGGCTACATCAAGTGTAACTCCTCTCATTAATGTGGTCGGCCACATTAAAGCAAAGGAGAAGATGTAACTTCCATTAAGTGGCACACTCATGTGTTAACTATGATGATGTGACACATCATCATTGGCCACTTAATGCCAAGTCACAAATGATGTGTCATAAAGTCAAGTCAAACTTGACTCTTCCTCTTTCTCTAAAGTCAAGTCAAACTTGACTTAATCTCTCTCATGGTTGATCTAATCCAACCATTTAATTCAAGCCAATTTAATATAATGAATCTAATTCATTTAATTAAATTGATTCAATGAGTCATAATCTAAATTAGACTCATTGAACACATGAATCAACTTGAGTCTAACTCAATTAGCCTAATTAGGATTACTCTTAATCCAATTTGATTCATCACATGAATCTAATCCTCTTGGTTCATCATATAAACCTAATCTCCATCTAATTGTCCTTAGTGTGTGACCCTATAGGTTCTTGTAACGTTGACAATGCCCCTAAACTCATTTAGGAGCATAAGTAATGAGCGGTATCTAGCAACACATCATTACTACCCAAGTTACAAGAATGTTGAGATCCAACATCACCTTGTGACTACTAATTGTGACTCCTCACAATATATGACAAGTGTCCTTCTATCCTAGACATCTAGATTGATCAATGTGAGGCATAGACCATGTCATCCTCTGACCAATCTAAATCTTGAACTCCAAGTAGACTCAGTAAATCAAACGAGCTCAATATCTCATATTGACTCATTTGGGCATGACCATGCACTTTGTGGTCTCACTCTATCAAGAATATCGATGTCGCTCTCGTCATATAGGAGGGATAGATCCCATCTACATCACTCACATCCCTCTGCATAATTCGTTACATACCCAGTAATCGCCTTTATAGTCCACCCAGTTACGGGTGACGTTTGACGAAACCAAAGTACATAACTCCTTATGTAGGGAACCATGATGACTTCAGGTCCAAGAACTAGTAGTCATACTAATAGCCACATGAGAAAATATATGACACTCATATAACGATCCATGATACTTTCTCATGGCGGGTCATTCAGTATACATTCTCCAATGCATACCCATGTGTCAACTTGATATCTCTATATCCATGACTTATGAGATCAAGTCATCGAGTTGACCTACATGCTAGTCTTATTGCATTAACATTGCCCCTGAATGTTAATACACGATTAGAAATGATTAAGAGTAGTGTTCTCTATATCATCTCACTATCGGTTCAACTAACCGATTGATATAGGTGAGAACCTTCTACTCAAGGACGTTATTATACTTAGTTTATTTGACACCAATACAAGTAGGTGTAATAACCAAAACAAATGCCTTTATTTATATATAAGAATATGATACAATAAGTCCATAATACAATCATCAAATGATTGGATCTAGGGCTCTAACTAACAGTCTACCACTAGCACTAGTGCCAATCAGTGTAGGCTCTAAGCCCCAATGACCTAGTGTGACCATCATGCTTCCTCTGTGCCAAAGCCTTGGTCAAGGGATCTGCGATGTTAGCCTTTGTAGGTACTCTGCATATCTTCACATCTCCTCTCTCGATAATCTTTCGAATGAGATAGAAGCGCCGTAGTATGTGTTTGGTCCGCTGGTGTGAGCGAGGTTCTTTCGCCTGTGCTATAGCTCCATTGTTGTCACAATAGAGCTCAATAGGGTCAGCGATACTAGGAACCACCCCAAGTTCAGTGATGAACTTGCGGATCCAAACTGCCTCCTTTGCTGTCTCTGATGCAGCAATGTACTCGGCCTCTGTCGTAGAATCAGCTACTGTGTCCTGCTTCGAACTCTTCCAGCTCACAGCACCACCATTAATGCAAAACACGAACCCTGACTGCGATCGATAATCATCCTGATCGGTCTGGAAGCTCGCATCACTGTAACCCTTTACAGCTAGCTCATCATTACCTCCATATATCAAGAAATATTCTTTAGTCCTTTTCAAGTACTTAAGAATATTCTTGACCGCTATCCAGTGACTTTCACCTGGATCTGACTGGTATCTGCTCGTCATGCTCAAAGCATACGAGACATCAGGTCGAGTACATAGCATGGCATACATGATAGATCCTATGGCTGAGGTATAAGGGATCTGATCCATGCGGTCTCTCTCCTCTCTAGAAGAGGGACCTTGAGTCTTCGAAAGACTCATGCCATGTGACATCGGCAGAAATCCCTTCTTGGAGTTCTGCATGGCAAACCGAAGGAGTACCTTGTCAATATATGTACTCTGACTTAGGCCAAGCAATCTCTTAGATCTATCTCTATAGATCTGTATCCCTAGAATGCGGGATGCCTCATCTAAGTCCTTCATTGAGAAGCAACTCCCTAGCCAGGTCTTGACAGACTGAAGCAAAGGGATGCCCTTCCCAATGAGTAGTATGCAATCCTCATACAATATGAGGAAGATAACTATATCCCCTACAACCTTCTTGTAGACACAAGGCTCATTTTCGTTCTTGATGAAATCAAACTATTTGATTGCATCATCGAATCGAAGATTCTAGCTCCGAGAAGCTTGCTTTAGTCCATAAATGGACCTATGCAGCTTGCATACTATGCTAGTATGCTGTGGATCTACAAAACTCTCAGGTTGTGTCATGTACACATCTTCGAGCAGGTTTCCATTCAGAAACGCGGTTTTGACATCCATCTGCCATATGTCATAATCATGGTAAGCTGCAATAGCAAGCATGATCCGAATGGACTTAAACATTGCTACTGGAGAAAAGGTTTCATCATAGTCAATACCATGAATCTGCTTGAAACCTTTAGCTACCAAGCGACCCTTATAGATAAGTCCATCCACGTCAGTCTTTCTCTTAAAGACCCACTTACACCCAATGGGTTTTACCCCTGCAGGTGGATCAACCAAAGTCCATACTTGGTTGGTGTACATGGATTCCATCTCGGATCTCATGACCTTTAGCCATTTCTCGGAATCAGGTCTCATCACAGCTTCCTGATAGGTGGTAGGCTCATCCTTTATGAACACAATGTCATCATGGTTAGATAAGAGAAATGAGTATCTCTCAGGCTGACGACGTACCCTATCAGACCTGCGAAGAGGTATGTCTACTTGAACTGGTTGTTGTTCCTCAACTCCTTGTGGAGCAACATCATCCACAACACTTTGTGGTTCCAGTTCAATTTCCATCGAGGCTTCAGTGCTATTGTTCGCATCTTGAACTTCTTCAAGATCGAACGTGCTCCCACTAGTTTTTCTAGAAACAAAGTCCCTTTCTAGAAAGACCCCAATCTTTGCCACAACTACCTTGTGCTGACTGGGAATGTAGAAGTAATATCCCTTAGTTTCTTTGGGATATCCAATAAAGTAGCACTTGTCGGATTTGGGTCCTAATTTATCTGAGACTTGATGTTTAACGTAAGCCTCACAACCCCAAATCCTCATAAAAGACACCTGGCATCTCTCCCAGTCTATATCCTATATGGTGTCTTTATCACGGCCTTGGATGGAACTCTGTTGAGTATAAAAGCTGCCGTGTCTAGAGCATAGCCCGAAAGTAATGTCGGAAGATCTGTGTGACTCATCATAAATTGTACCATATCTAATAGGGTACGATTCCTCCTTTCGGATGGTGTTCCAGGAGGAGTGAGTTGGGATAGAATCCCACACTCAGCTAGATAGTCACGAAACTCATGGCTAAGGTATTCTCCACCTCGATCTGATCGAAGTATCTTAATACTCTTGCCAAGCTGGTTCTGTACTTCATTCTTGAATTCTTTGAACTTTTCAAAGGATTCTGACTTATGTGTCATCAAGTACACATAACCATATCTACTGAAGTCATCAGTAAATGTGATGAAGTACCTATAACCGCCTCTAGCAGCGACATTGAAAGGGTCACATACATCACTATGTATAAGACCTAACAAGTCAGTCGCTCTCTGACTGTGCCCACTAAAGGGACTCTTGGTCATCTTGCCTAGTAGGCATGACTCACACGTCTCATAAGATTCAAAATCAAATGAGTCCAACAAACCATCCTTATGGAGCTGGGATAAGCGCTTGTCATTTATATGACCTAAGCGACAGTGCCAGAGATAAGTTTGGTTCAGGTCATTTGACTTGAACCTCTTGGTATTTATGTTATAGATAGGGCTTTCAAGGTCTAAAATGTAGAGTCCGTTCATCAGAGGTGCACTATAATAGAACATATCTTTTAAATAAACAGAACAACATTTGTCCTTAATTATAAAAGAGAAACCTTTCTTGTCCAAATAAGAAACTGAAATTATGTTCTTAGTTAATGCAGGCACATAACAACAATCATCCAACTCTAATACAAGCCCAGAGGGCAAAGATAGAAAATAAGTCCCTACAACAACAGCAGCAACCCGTGCTCCATTGCCTACGCGTAGGTCCACCTCGCCCTTCGCCAATGCCCTGCTATTTCTCAGCGTCTGCACATTAGTACAAATGTGAGATGCACATCCAGTATCCAATACCCATGATGAAGAAATAGATAGATTAACTTCTATAACATATATACCTGAAGTGGAAGTCTCACTTCGTTTCTTCTTAAGAACTTCCAGGTACACCTTGCAGTTCCTCTTCCAGTGCCCGGTCTGACCGCAGTGGAAGCAGGTAGCATCCTTGGCGACCCCTCCTTTAGGCTTCAGTGCCTTGCCTTTACCCTTGGCTTGGGACTTTCCTTTGCCTTTGGGCTTGCCCTTGCCCTTGTGTTTCTGAACCATCAGAACAGAGTGGGGCTTTGCCTTCTTAAGATTCAGCTCAGCAGTTCTCAACATGCTAAGCAGCTTGGGCAGCGGCTTGTCAATTTCGTTCATATTGTAGTTTAGAACGAATTGACTATAGCTATCTGGCAAGGATTGCAAGATCAGGTCAGTGGCCAGCTCTTGGCCAAGCAGGAATCCCAACCTCTGTAGGTTTTCTATGTACCAAATCATTTTGAGTACATATGGGCCTACGGGAGCCCCATCTGACATCTTGCACTGAAATAGTGCCCTTGAGATCTCAAATCTCTCATGCCGCGCTTGTCCTTGATACAGTTGACGAAGATGTTCAACCATATCGTAAGCGCCCATCAACTCGTGTTGCTTCTAAAGCTCAGAGTTCATGGTCGCGAGCATTAGACAGGACACATCTAATGCGTCATCTTGATGCTTCTTATAAGCATCTTTGTCTGCTCGCGTGGCATTGGCAGGAGGAGCCTCCGGAATGGACTGCTCCAGAACGTACAGTTTACGTTCCTGGGTGAGAACTATTCTCAAGTTCCTGTACCAGTCCAGAAAATTTGCTCCGTTGAGCTTGTCCTTCTCAAGGACAGAACGCAGAGAGAAGGTGTTCGTATTCGACGTCATGGTTATCTACAACAGAAAAATCCAGAAAATAAATATCATGTTCTTTTAAATCATTTAATTAGGCCTTTAACTAAATGATGCTCCCACTGAATTCTATAATTCATGTGGAACAAGATCCACATCATACTACGCCTTGAGTTAGCTTTGGCTAAATCGCCCAAGACTTAGTATGATCGGTAGGTAACGATTTACCAATTACATCTCTATGCAACTCTTGTTTATAGGATCATTATCCGCAGTTATATTAAAACTTGAGTTAGCTTTGGCTAATACGCCCAAGAATTAATATAAATGTGATTTATGCCCTATCTTTCCAACCATTGGAAGAATGCCTATAGTTGTACTGGATCCAACCGAGTTAACTAGGAATACTCAATCTAATTGAGTTTGTAGTCGCCCATGCGTTGATAAGTGGGACCAAGATTGTCCCTCCGTACCCTACCAAGATAATATGTGTTGCTCTGCTTTGGCAGATTCAACAACACATGTGATCGAGGTAGTGATAGGTATCACGGCACGGTAGGCATTAGAGTTGATGCGATTGAGATCTAATCTAATCGAGAGGGTGCATTTTGTACACGATTTAGATCTAATCTAATCGTTAAGCACTAATTAATTACTAATCATGCATCACATACACACAAGCAATTAATTAAATTTATTTGTGATTAGTCATGGCCCTACTACGATCTTCTCAAGCCAATGAGAAGATCGGATGGTCAACCTAGGGTCAACAGCTTCTCAAGCTCCTCCCTTTGACCACCTTGTGTTGCTTGCGCCCTTCTCGTAACTCCGTCTCGAGTGGACCTTCCACGGCTCCAATTTTGTACATTACAATTTTGAAACTCGAGTTACATTCGAGTCTAAACTAATTTACAACAAGAATAAATAGAAAAAGGCACGACGCGCAGGTCGCGAATCAAATGTACAACACGCACAACACAAATGACGGCGCGCAGGCCGTAATATGAATTACAACACATTTCCAATCAGATTGGGTCGTTTTGGGCCATGACCATCACAAATTATACATAATTCTAAATTATGTAATTTCTATAATTTTCTGTAATTTTAATACTAATTTTTACAATTTTTACAAGTAAAATTTCCCGGCGGTCCCGTTTAACGGTTTTCGGGCGCAATCGCGGAACGAATCGCCTTGCGGGGCCAGGGGCAGCGCCCCTACCCGTGATCTAACCATCGCGAGTGTCCTTTAGCGATCCTACAGCGCCTTAGTCCACTGTCCCAAAAAGTTTTGGGGCGAAACTTTGCCGTTTCGGAAAAATCTTCTCGGTAGTCGAAGCCTACAAGTGTCGAAACACTTGTGCTTCGCTTCTACGAGAAAAATACCCATAAAAACTCTAAAAATCATAAAATTACAGAATGTTACAGAATCTATATTTTTCATAAAAATACAAACTAAACTCGTACAACTCTTCGAACTTTGCTCTGATACCACTGTTGGATTTTTCGGGCCGCGAAAACAGTTTTTTCGTGTCGCGGAAACCCCGAAAGCCCCGCCACCGGATCCGTGCGAAGAATAAAACTTTCGAGAAACTTACGAGTACGAGTTTATAAACTCTAGATCTACATTAGAGTACGAGTTTTACCCTTGATGCGTGCCTTTAGCGAATCCCGCTCGTCCAAGGTGTCGGATCTTAAGTTGTCAAGGTAGACAACTCTCTATGCGTATCCACACGAACAAAGAGGGAGAAAAACCAAACTAAAGTGTGCTAGCACCTTAGGAGGGTTCGGCCAAGGTAGGAGGAGAGAGAGAGAAGAAAGAACTCAAGGAAGAAGAAGATGTCAATTAGCCCTTAAATGAAAAATAATGAATTCCCATTCATTTTGAGTGGCCGGCCACATCAAATGTAACTCCTCTCATTAATGTGGCCGACCACATTAAAGCAAAGGAGAAGATGTAACATCCATTAAGTGGCACACTCATGTGTTAACTATGATGATGTGACACATCATCATTGGCCACTTAATGCCAAGTCACAAATGATGTGGCATAAAGTCAAGTCAAACTTAACTCTTCCTCTTCCTCTCAAATCAAGTCAAACTTGACTTAATCTCTCTCATGGTTGATCTAATCCAACCATTTAATTCAAGCCAATTTAATATAATGAATCTAATTCATTTAATTAAATTTATTCAATGAGTCATAATATAAATTAGACTCATTGAACACATGAATCAACTTGAGTCTAACTCAATTAGCCTAATTAGGATTACTCTTAATCCAATTTGATTCATCATATGAATTTAATCCTCTTGGTTCATCATATGAACCAATCTCCAACTAATTGTCCTTAGTGTGTGACCCTATAGGTTCTTGTAACGTTGGCAATGCCCCTAAACTCATTTAGGAGCATAAGTAATGAGCGGTATCTAGCAACACATCATTACTACCCAAGTTACAAGAATGTTGAGATCCAACATCACCTTGTGACTACTAATTGTGACTCCTCACAATATATGACAAGTGTCCTTCTATCCTAGACATCTAGATTGATCAATGTGAGGCATAGACCATGTCATCCTCTGACCAATCTAAATCTTGAACTCCAATATTGACTCATTTGGGCATGACCATGCACTTTGTGGTCTCACTCTATCAAGAATATCGATGTCGCTCTCGTCATATAGGAGGGATAGATCCCATCTACATCACTCACATCCCTCTACATAATTCGTTACATACCCAGTAATCGCCTTTATAGTCCACCCAGTTATGGGTGACGTTTGACGAAACCAAAGTACATAACTTCTTATGTAGGGATCCATGATGACTTCAGGTCCAAGGACTAGTAGTCATACTAATAGCCACATGAGAAAGTATATGACACTCATATAACGATCCATGATACTTTCTCATGGCGGGTCATTCAGTATACATTCTCCAATGCATATCCATGTGTCAACTTGATATCTCTATATCCATGACTTGTGAGATCAAGTCATCGAGTTGACCTACATGCTAGTCTTATTGCATTAACATTGTCCCTGAATGTTAATACACGACTAGAAATGATTAAGAGTAGTGTTCCCTATATCATCTCACTATCGGTTCAACTAACCGATTGATATAGGTGAGAACTTTCTACTCAAGGACGCTATTATACTTAGTTTATTTGGCACAAATACAAGTAAGTGTAATAACCAAAACAAATGCCTTTATTTATATATAAGAATATGATACAATAAGTCCATAATACAATCATCAAATGATTGACTCTAGGGCTCTAACTAACAAAATGTTGTTTTGACACTATTTCTGTGAGTTAATGCCGCCTACAAAATACCTATTATTAATTGTTTAGTGCATGGGGAAAAGTAAAACAATAGTCTCCTTCATTAATTATGCATCTATTATAGCTTCATTAAATACATAGAAGAAGAATAAACAAAGATCCTCTATACTTAATGCAACATCATTAACAAGAGGAAGAAGAAAAGTCCACAAGAAAGGTATAAAAGGATAACTTCTCTTCTAAAGAGGGGATCAATCTTTGGGGGTGTCCCTGACGACAATCTCTTCATGAATGGTCAAATTTCTTACGAGTAAGCCGGCGAGTAAGCTTTGAGGATCTTGGAGCATGATCAACCTACATGAGTGTTTGCTTCAATAAGTCTTGGGGGCAATTCCTAGTGGGTGCAAAATGCCTCATTAAGTGCTTGACCTCCCTCATACAAAGGGCCGCTCTGCTAGGGCAAAATACCTTCTGTGATTTACCTTTTTGTATCTTGTCGCGGGGCCAGTGATACTGAACCGCTTGAGGTGAGTGATATCATCTTTTACTTGGCATTACCCATGCACTTATGCATACTTATCATGATGTAGATTTTTCGTTGATTCTCTTGATGATCAATTCTCTACCTATATATTTCCTATCTTCCTTTGCAATAATCTAGTTAGGAGCTCGAAGAATAGTGTTGCTCCAGTACCGCCAATCACACTATAAAGTCGGCTTAATTCCTTCTAAATTGCAAATATTCTGGTTGGCTTACTCTTTTGTGCAACACCCTTGTACCCTTGCAGGCATTGTCTTGTTGTGAATCCATTCCAGTTTACCTCTTCCATTCCAAACTGAACATTTTATTTCCGCAGTCAAGTTTGAGCGGTCGATCATAACAACTAATAGTGACTGTAAATAAATCATGTCACGCGTTCAAGTTATCATTCCTAAATAGAGGTGGTTATGCATAAATCTGTAACAATATTACTCTATATAAGCATGCATGGACATTCCCCAAGGTTAAATCAGCAGACCACTGCTCAATCTATGCTCTTGACAAGGGCTGTTGACTTATTTGCGCACGTCAACTCTCACTGGGCCTTCAAGTATTGTAATTTTGATTTGTAACTTATTACAGCTTTCAAGAGTTTGGAAGTGTTAACTCAGCTACTTCTCTTAAGAGTCCAATCAGGGTATCTCTAGAGTACCTCATGAATTGTGCAAGTGAAGAGAAGGAAGATTCAAACTATATATTCCAAAAAGAGGGTCTGCAACTACTCTCAAAATCTAAAACTGCTATTGTTTTTATTGTAAGTGAAGAGGGAAACAATAGAGAAGCTATTGAGACAAATGGAGTTTCTAAATCTTCTCTTAGCAAGTTTGAGAATGTGCTTCTTGGATGCAGTAAGTTTTGGAAGGTGAGATATCTGATACTTTTCTCATGTATCATTTTGATTTCCATTGTTTCATATTCTCTTATTCATGAGTTTATCATTATTTTGCGTACTTCTGTCCTGGTTGTAATGTTGTGCAACAAGGTTTAAACTTTAAACTAGTACTTAAAATATCCATCTCTTGTGGCTGACCTGTTTCGTATGTCTCTTCAAAGTTATAACTTTGGTATGTGCAAATTTTTGTACATGGAGATATGCAGAGTTGAATTTTCCAATGATGTTTGCCTAAGTATGATCTACCAATTTGAACCTGAAATCTAAGAACTTTTTTTTTCTGCCCTCTAAAATAAATCATTTCTACAAGAAACTTTTCTAACATTGGAAAAAAATTGATGTTTAACAGGAATCTAGCAGCCCTGAAAAATATATTCAACAAATACATCCATTATGTAAAATGTAATTCTGGGTTGGTGCTCATTGCTCAACTTTGTTTAGTTAAAAGGATTATGGTCAACATTCAAAATTTTCATATTAATTTATCTGACTGTTTTGTAGGCAAACCTATTCAATTTTGCAGAAGAATAATAACTTTATTCCTTTAAAAGACTGATTTGTTATGTGCATGACTTAAAACACACGACTTCCTTAAATAATAATATTACCTACTTGCGTAGTGTAAAGAAAATGCTGTTTCCTGTCTGAAAAAAACTTTGATTTTGTCATGAAATTGTCTGTCTCTCTTTATACTGCACAAGTATACCATACTCATGTGACATGATATAATGGAAAAGTTGGATGAACGTGTATGCACTGATATTGGTGAAGAAATGCAGGAAGGTATACTTTTTAAATTCATTGATCGCCTGCCTGCCTGCCCCTTTCTAGGAGATAAGATTAGTTATTGAATTAGGATACTGCGACAAATAATCTGTTGTAGTTTAGAATAGGTCGTATTATACTTGAAAGACAAATACTTGGATTTTTCTGATGGTTAGGAAACTTTATTGAAGTTATAAATTTGTATTGCATTAGCTCATCAAAACTTGTTTTGCATTAACTTATTCATATATTGATCCATATTAATGCGCCCAAAACCTTGGTGGATCAGTTCATTCATCTTAATTTGCATTGTTTTTCTTTTTTCTCATATATATTGAAATGATACCAATCTTTTGTTATTAGAAAAATGTATTTGAATTCATTATTATTTTTTTACTGGGTTGTTTTTTGCACCTTTCTTTTTGCGGTTTTGTGGGAAATCATATTGAATCAAAATCAATATCAACATGCTTTTACACCACATTTGACTGATGGTTTGATATTTTTTTTTTTGTTTGCATATCAGGTAGAAGAAGATAAGACTGCTCCTCTCATTGTGGTTTCTCCAGCTCATTTAATCAATTCCTATGAAAAATGTCTACAGGACAATAACTATTTTGGCATGAACAGTGAGAAGGTAATGTCTTTTCTAGCTCTTGTTTGCACTTGGTAAGCCCTTAGGATCTTTATAAGATGCTCTTTACTGCATATAGCTCATTGTTTCTTTTGCACTTTGGTAGGTTCTTAGGATCTTCATGAGATTAGCTCTTTATGGCTTATAGCTCACCTGCTTCTTTGTTACTTCAGTTGGAACTTATTATCATTATGGATAGGTTCTTTATGTTTTATAGCTCACTGTTTCCTTTTTGACTTTGGTTGAAACTTAGGATGTTTATGAGATTGACCATTTATGGCTTATACGTCACTGTTTCTTTTAGCTTTAGTAGGAACTTAGGATTTTCATGAGGTTGACCCTTTATGGTTAGCACCTTATGATTTCTTTTTTCTTCTTCTTTACTTTAGTTGAACAGATTGAAACTCATTCAATTTGACCAAATTTATCGGCACACTTGTTCAGTTTATCTGAAGTGACTACCATTCTTATTCCTTTGGCTCAATCTGACTGCATGCTTCGTGACTCAAAGTGAAATTCTTTACGAGTAACAGTCTTAAAGAAAAAAAAAATACATTCTAAACCATGAAAAGTGAAGTTCTTAACATAGTTAATAAAAAATTAAATTTTCTTAGATTGGTTATTTCCAAAGTCCGAGGTAGTTCCTTTCTTTCCATTAGTGACCCTGTATGGGCCTTCTCAATTTGGTAGGTTAACACAACGTATCCCACACAGGTCTTGGCAGATTTTCCTTTAGTATTGACTTGTGTTATCACTTTTGTTGTTTAAAGGTTTTGAGTTTTGACTGTATGGTTAATGTAATGAATGATGTGCTGACAGGGTGACGTTTGTTCTCTCGGTTTCAGGTTTGGTTCTTAGAAGAAGTACAATTACCAATTGTAAGCATGCCTGTAGATCAAAATGGCAGCAAGATTCTCCTGAAGTCTTTATGGGAACTACTAGAAGCACCCATTGGTTCTGGAGGATTTTTCAGATTATTGTTATCAAACAATATACTGGCTCAGCTGTGTGAAATAGGTGTTGAATTTGTCGAGGTTTGACAATCATTTCTCTAACCCTTTTAAGTGCTATACTTAAACCTTTTTTGGATCATTATTTAAAATCATCTTGGAATCATAGAATCTAGAGAGACAAGTACTCACCTATGGCATATACTGAATGGCCACATGTTCATGGCATTAAACAAACAATTGTACATTGAATGCTAAAACATATTAGTCCCAAGTACTGTCAATTGTCTTACCTAATCATCATATATCAATAAGCCTATCCTTTTGAGAGGAAACTGGAGGAAAATTCTACAGTCAAGAAGCTTATCCTGGATTCTGACCATTCCTTTTGTGAACTTTGCTCCTATTTTTCAAATAAGAGATTATTTTGTATCTTATAGAAGGTGGTCCTTGATCTCAAATAAGATCCAATGCCTTTGCCAATAGTATGATCAAGATAGAGGCCAGAGTCATTTGTTGTTTATTTTGCAAAAAAATATTTTGAATTCCAGATGCTTAAACCATGATAAGGCTTTTAGAAAGGTCATGATTATCAATGTTCAGATCAATCTGGCGTGCTTTAGGAGATTTTTTGATACTGGCGTGTTCAAATCATTACCTATGTACAATTGATCTAAATGAGGTGAGTGGATGTAGAAAAGTTCCATGTATATGCTGTTTGTTGACGCTAGTATGTAGAAACTTAAGCAAATAGGAACGAATCAAAACAGAGACAAAGGTGATAAGTGATTACTCTAACTGAATCAAGTGTTGACAGAAAAAAAGATATGTACCAACAAATAATGTGGCTAAGAGAGATAAGGATCTTGTTTGCAATTCTGATGTTGCTAGAATAAGGTAAATTAGAAATGTGAAATATTTATTTTGGTCTCAATAAAAAATCACAAAACACACCAATTAATCTTGGGCCAGTTTTAGGGGAGAAAGGAATGTAAAATAACTGAAAATTTAGAGGAAGGATATGAAGTCACATATACCCCTTCCACTTGGATTTTGTCTCCTTAAAACCTGTAACCATTTTTGGAAACAGAAAGCTGTACTTACAGCAACAAATTGAATGTTAAAACACTTTTCTCCTCCCTCTCTCTCTCACATACAAAACATTCACATACTCCATTTGCGATGTTATCCCAGATTTAATTTTGCATGTTTCGCCTTTTGCCTTCTTCCACTGGAGTAGGAATAGGGTTGCCAAAATCATTTTTTCTTCAAGGAAACTTGGCTGAGATTATAATCCTTGGGTATTGGTTTAGTAATGTTTTGAAAACTTATTGTCAATGTACTATATAATCACCAATTGTTGATTCACTCATATTGTTCAAATGTTTAAGTTCCTTTGCTTACTTGCTCGGTCATGCATCATTCAATAAAAGATTTGGCTGGGATTATGTCTGAAGCAGTCCAAGTAGTGTGATTTTTGTTTGAACTTGAGTTTCTTGTTCTTTTTGAGTCACCTGGTTCGAGGCTGGATTCCTAGCTTTGGTTCAGATTATATTTCATAATGGTTTCCTACCTATTATCATTCATGCAGACGCTCAATCTTAGGATTTGAATCTAGTGTCTCGTTAGATACATTGAACAAAAAAAATTTCATCTTGTCCGCGATTTAAATACCAAAACAATTCAGTAAGTGCTTATTCTCAGTTTAATTGGTTCCACAGGTCTGCAGTTTGAATGATAGGGCAACAGGTGGACATCCCTTATTCTTTGGGTTAGTCAGTTCCCTTAGAGCAGATGTAGGGATCAAAGTGGTTGAGAACAGCAGAGGGGAGGAGGAATTCGACATTATATTTTCCATGAGGCTTTTGAACAGAATAGCCGGACGAGTAGATAAACTCCAGTTTCTTGCAAGTCCAGAGCAGCATGTGCATTTTAACCAGGACAGAAATGAGTTGGCCACAAGGTATCCGGATGCACCTAATTCCTACAGGTTCCGATGCTCGATATACGACTCCTTGAACAATTGCTCAGAGGATGAGATATGTGTCATGGAGATCTTTGAATAAATCTGTGAACAAGGTCGGAGTGATCATGCTTACGGAGACTGAAGCTCCTTGGTTTTGGGGCAAAACAATGTAGTTTTAAATACAATGGATGAGTTCTTAGGAGCACTAAAGCTACATTGGTGGTAATAATCTGTCTCTTCACCTCTTTATTTGAATTAATTAGAAATATGGTAGTTTTATTTCACATTTTCTTAAAAGTTATTTGACTTAATTTTCTAAATCCAAGATTTTTTTTTAAAAAAACGATAGATTGTGCTGAACCTGATCCACATATAATAATTATAGAAATATGGTGATATATATATATATATATATATATATATATATATATATATATATATATATATATATATATATATATATATATATGTTGGGCGATGGTTTGTGCGCGACCGTGAGCGACGCGCAGATGTGGCGTTGCTAGCTCGGTTTCCTTACAAATAAAATATTCCTTTTATTCTTTCTCCTCTATGGGCCTCTGGTCAAAACTTTAGCGGTGAAAATTACCCAAATTAAAATCTCCCTCTCTGCTCTTTCTCTTCCCCTCGCTCCAGCTGTCTCCGTTGTCCAAAGTCCGGTCGACCTCACAAGTTGTTGGGAAAGGTTAATATTAAAATCTCTCCCTTGCCCCTCTCTCTCTCTCTCTCTCTCTCTCCCTCCCTCGCTCTCTCTCTCTCGTTCCTTCTGTCTCCGTCGTCTGTTGGACCTCACAGCAGCGTTGGGAAAGTTTCATCGGCGTCTTCAACCTCACATAACAGTCGTTACCATATGGGACTTATAATACGTGCCTGTACGCGATGACTCCATTGGCTTGTGTGCATGGCTTTTCTTTTGCGTTTGTGTTTTTCACATAACACGTTTTGCTTTTCTTTTGCTTTTGGATTTTTTACATAACACATTTGTCTCCGCAACCAAAGCCGATCTCTTTCATCAAACCTTTGTAGAGAAGCTAGGGCAACCCTATTTCACTGTCCAACGTTATCCTCGTCCCTCCGATGTTCCTCGCTCTTAGATCCTCGTGCGGTTGTGAAGCTTCTAGATTCTCGAGCTCCTCATCGTCTCTCTCATCAAACCTCTGAAGAGAAGCTAGGGCAGTACTATTTCTCCACTGCGATCCCATCCTCACCCCCTCTGATGTTCCTCACTCTTAGATCCTCGTGCGAACGCGAAACTTCTAGATCCTTACGCCCCTCACCACCCCATCTTAGGGTTTCCTGTGGGATGCCATCCTTCAAGGCTGTCGACCTCTAGCCACTGCAACCCCTCTCTGTGAGACTCCTTATCTTTCCTGGGTCCCTCTTCTATTTCCCATTGCTCATATTTTTTTTCTCTCTTCCCATCTTTGGTCTTAAAGTATTTTATAAAAAATGGTCATTCTCATTTTTATTTCCATGAGCCTTTAGAGGATGAATTCCTCTAGCATGTTCTTGAAAATCCTCCATGAGCAAAGATTGTCCACGATAATTACATTTTTCTAATGGCACTAGTCTTCTTGTTGTGTATAATTTAACCATGAATTAGTTGGTCACAACATAGTGCTTTAATTTGATTAGTTAAAACATATAATATAATGGTCATATGTTAAAGTTGCAATATTTATAGGTTATCTGGCTGAACAAATTATAAATTATTTATTTATTTATTTATTTTTATCTTCTACAAATGAAGTGTAATGAATGATGTTCCTTAATCAAAATGAAGTGTTACGAATGTTCTTTAAAAAAAAGAAGTGTTATGAATGAAATTTAGTTAATAATAGAGAAATGTTAAATTAAAATTAACACCATGCAACTATTCTAATTATAGGAATTGAGATGTTGGAAATTCAATTGTATAAGGTGGGAGAGGTTATGATTTTGTCTATAGGATGCATTAATATTATACCAATCAATTATTTATGCAATTCCTCTAAAGTTGACATGTCTTATATGCACATAGTAAATTTATTAGTTTAATGGATAATATTGATGCACTCGGCTGGTGAGTTTTGTGACGAACTATATTTTCTATAAAATGTGCACAAACATTTTAACCGTCATCAATTATGAGAATTCAAAGCTCAAATATCATTTTAATTTACTTTTATGTCTATTTGTTTTAGAATTTGTGAAATTTGGATTTGAACGTCTTTTTATTTGATAACTTATATTCTTTTGGTTCTACAATTTATAGAAAACTGACAAAACTTCGACTCTTTATATACAATCCATGGTAAATCATTTCATTTAAGTTTTAATATTTTGTTTATATAGATTCTGGATATTGTTTTTAATGTAGGGGAAAACATATGTTGTATTTGTTGGACATGAACCGATAATTTATGAAACGTGGGCAGAAGCTTCTGATCATGTTAATAGCTTTAAGGGCGCTATACACAACTTTTAAAACTAGAGATGAGACACAAAAAGCTTTTGACACAGACAAAAAATCTGCACGAACTTCCTTTGCCTTTAGTCAAAATAAAATATCATGTGCAACTTCAAGTTCAAGGTCAAGTTCAAATTTAAAGAGAAAACTTTTGAAAACTAAAACATTTATTAAGTTGAAAGATGCATTGAAAGAGATAGACATAAGTTGGATTCTCTTATGATCAGTGATGATAATGATGATTAGACATGTTTCAAGTTGTTATATGAGTTGAATTTCACACATTGATTTTATTTTGAGTGGTTGCAAGTGTTGTATCGAAATTAAAACAATGATTTAATCTAAATTATTTTATCTAAGTTGTTACAAGTAATATGATTAAGTTGTGGATTTTGCAAAATGCAGGAGGTATTACAAGTGCACTAACATGGGATGTGCTTGAAAATCATATTCAAAGAGCTTCCTCAAATGCTTAAGTTGTCATTGTATACAGTTGATTTTTGCATATTGAGAGTGCAGTTGATCCTATTCTTTGTGCAAGAACTTTAGTGTCTTTACATTCTTTCAATAATCGTGTTTCACTTAGTTAATGACCCTTCGACCATTTAAATTATGCCTCACCATCTAGGTCAACACAGCTAGTAATTATCACGCATCAGGTTTGCCTACCCGAGCGAACATTGCATAGCGAAGCCCAATTCTCAATATCAATTGCACAACCATTTAAAAGCTCACCAACCTTGCTAAACTCACACATTAGATTATTACCTCAGCTAAACATAAAATAAGACTAAACATGATCAAACTCCTCAGGAACCATCTCCATCCAACTCATGTCCTCATATTACCCTCATTCCTAACCAAACTCTCATGCATCCAACTCCTAGCAAATAATGTTTTAACATCAGACAGTGACATGCATCCAGTTCCTGATTTTGCCTGATCATCTTGATCTGATAGGTATAACACCTCAATCAACCATATCATTATTGAAAGAATTTATGGCCAAGCATCAGAATGGCATTGGGAACGAGATAATACAATCTATTGCATCAAAATATATATATATATATATATATATATATATATATATATATATATATATATATATATATATATATATATATATATATATATATATATATATATATATATATATATATATAAATGAGACCAAAGAACTCATGTTCTTAATAATTCAGAGTATTGCAAACAAAGATATTAGCAGTTCAATAACCTAGATTACACGACCATCAAACTCTTGAACACCACGTTAAAAATGATAGAATTTGCAAATCTTAAACAGATATAGAAAGTATTAAAGGGTTCACAACAGTCTGCTCAAATGTGAAACATATGAAGCTTGTTCAAATGTCTCTCCAACAACTAGGTCTGGGACGTTATCGTCTTCTCCACCTTTAGGTGCTGCAACTTTAGATTTAGATGCTTGTCTCTGCAACGGCTCTGTGAGCTTCATAAAGTTCTCTAGATTATAAGGATTGAGTGAATAAATGTTCACTCAAATGTTAATAAGAGTATTCATAAGCACAAATCAAGCTAACATAAGTGTTATAGCTAACAAATCAAAAATAAATTATGCAGACATCTTATGTGGAACTAAATAGACATAATTAACAAAAGTGAAAAAGAAACCTTCAACATGAATTTTCCTATATTGACCAAGCTTTAGACTCTGTCTAATATTACCCCATTGAATTATTGGCTAGCACTTATTGTTATAACCTACAATAATAAAGACAATTATTAATTTTAATATCTCAATCAATCAACCACTAATTTTAAATTAAACTTTGATAGTACTTGACTATTATTGATGCTAATTCTTCTTCATATGTGTCATCATCACTGTTATGATGATTATCCAAAGTTGATATGACAATCAACATATCGTCATATTTATACAATTTAATAAAAGTAATTGATTTACAAATAAAACTATAATACAAATGAAGAATTAATCAATGTATACCCTTGTTGTAAAATTGGACAATTGCGCTTGTCATGTGACACACCTCGATGCCCACATCCATGACATAACTTGAACTTTGAGATTGACTTTTCCTTTGATGATTTCATTATCTTCCCACATCCCTTTGTTCTTACTAAAGAAGGATCAATAATATTAGGGAACTCATCCATAGATTTCTTCTTTTGACCTCTTGTAGTGTCCAAAACTACTTATTTAATTAAGGAGATTTATTGGGTTAAATTATAATTTAATTAGAATTTAGATTTATTTAATTAAGGACATTTATTGGATTAATTATAATTTAATTAGAATTCAGATCTATTTAATTAAGTAGATTTATTAGATTAATTGTAATTTAATTAAAATTTAGAATCTATTTAATTAAGAGGATTTATTTAATTATTTCAGATTTAATTAAGAATTTATTTAATTTAAATAGATGTAGTTAGTTAGATTTAATTAATTAAGTTAGCTTACATTTATGGAATTTGAATATAAATATATAAAATTTAATTAAAAATCAAATGTGTATATAAAAATTTATATAATCCATGTATATAAATTTTTATATAAATTGATATGACTTAAATAAATATATAAAAATTTATATAACCCAATTTATAATAAATTTTTATTATGAATAAAATTTATAAAGACTTAGTGTGTAGATAAAAATTTATATAACATAGGGATATAAATTTTTATATATATAATAAAAACAAATTATACAAGACTTACCATTATAAAAGTTATAAGACTTGGTATGTAGATAAAAATTTATATAACATATGAATATAAATTTTTATGACTTAGTATAATAAAATTTATATGACTTAGTGGATAAAATTTAGATAAAGTCTTAAGCTCCATCTCTTTGAAACCCAATAGCTCAATTAAGAATAATTTACATTTAATTATAAATTTATTAATCAATTATATTAAGAAAATAGTAGGATATAAATATGTATAAAATTATTAGAGACTTATAAAATTTTATATCTAATCAATATAGAAGTCAAGTATTAAATTTATATTGTGTACATAAAATTAAATAAAGGATTAATGTAGCTATATACATAACGTGTATAACATGTAAAATATATAAGACTTAGCATTTATAAAATTTATCTAGTATGAAAATTTACATGATTTAGTGAATAAGATTTAGAACAAGTCCTAATACCCCTACCTTATATAAAACCCTCACATAAAACTCCACCGGATCTTTTCGATTTCCGCTAGCCCTAAGCCTCTCACCCTCACCAAGTTCCATGGTTCCATAGCTCCAAGGGAAGACAAGAAGTGGGGGTAATAGCTAAAGATTCAAAGGCATGTTTCCCACCTTGTTAATACTCTAGTTAGTTTTTATAGTTTGTGTATTTCGGGTACCATAGTTTGATATTCTTGGCTATTTTTGGGAGCATGATACTATCTCTTTATGTTCTTTTCCTAAGCCCCAAATGGTTTTTATGAATAGAGGGTTTTGTATTTCTTGAAGGGATAATTTCCTCACTAAATGTTAAAGGTTGTCCATAATGCTTCTACTTTATAAGTTTGTTCATGTTCTTTGTCTTCTAGATACTCTAAATCTTACTTACAATATGAAAAATTAAGGGACTATATGGGGAACATTTAGATGAATTAAAACTGAATTTAATGGCATTTAATCACTGGTGAAAACGTTAAGGTTCTTCATACTTCATTAAATTGGAACATGGTTTGTAGCTTTAACATTTTTTATAGTTTCTTCATTCTTTTGATGCATATAATGACCCTTAAAATTAGATAACTCATGGTTACTATATAGAGAACATTTATGTGAATTAAATCTGAATTTAATGTCATTTACTTGTTGGTGAATATGTTAGGTTCCTTCATACTTCATGAAATCGGAACATTGTTTGTTGTTTTAATATCTCATGTTGTTTCTTTATTCTTTTGATGCATATAATGATGCTTAAAATTATAGAACTCATGGTTACTGTATGGAGAACATTTAGATGAATTAAATATGAATTTAATGTCATTAAATTTCTGGTGAAAATGTTAGGTTCCTTCATATTTCATGAAATCGGAACATGGTTTGTAGTTTTAACATTTTATGTAGTTTCTTCATTCTTTTGATGCATATAATAACCCTTAAAATTAGATAACTCATGCTTACTGTATGGAAAACATTTAGGTGAATTAAATATGAATTTAATGTTATTTAATTACTGCACGTGAGAGGGGGGAGGGGGGGGGTGAATAACGTGATTTTCAAAATTTATTTTTTTAGTTTTCAAATCAAAGTACTAATGCAGTGGAAAAAGAATTTAGAAAGTAAAGTATAAAAATAGATAAGAAAGCACACGTTCGATTTTACTTGGTTTGGAGCCTTTGGCGACTCCTACTCCAAGACCTAGGTCCCGTGGACCTATCGATGGATAATCCACTAAAATATCTCTTTCGGTACCTCTAGAAGAGGGAATCAAGTACAAAGAAAGTTAGAACAAGTGAAAGGTACACCTTTCACTTGTTCTTTTTCAATAATTAATTACAAAAAAATAGCTTTCGTTATCGACACGTATGAATCGAAGTGAGAGCGCTCGAGTGTTGGTGTTGATGTGCCGGCCGTGATTGGAAGTCCTCGGAGTAGTAGTCAGGCACAACACCTTCACAGCAGAGTCACAACAGGATGCCGGAGTAGTCAGAACCTCAAATAGACGCGTAATAGCTCGTATAGTAGTTGTTGAATGAAGCTTGGTCGAGACTGCCTTAAACAGGGCATGGAAGGCGCCTTCCATTAGTGTTGAAGGCACCTCTAATGAGAGAAATTTTATCCCGACTTTGTTGTGCCTTATCTGCGCTGAAATCCAAATTTTATCTCTTAGAATGTGCCTTTAAGCCATTGAAGGCACCTTCCATGAACAGTGCGAAGGCACCTTCCAATGCTTGAAGGCGCCTTCGGGTACTGTTTATTTGAAGGGTTTTTGCTTCTTTTGCCCTGCGAGTTGTGCTAGTCCAAAACTAAAATATCTAACATGCAAAACAAAGTTAGCACAGTGAAAATAAGAAGTAGTAATTAGCTCATGTCCTCGTAGGACCAGAAACTAGTCAAGGTCTCATATTAGGGATCCAAAATGGACCTAACCTGGACCAACGCCTACTATCCCTCAACCGGGATGCGTCCTCACAAAGTCACTCTCCTCCAGTGACTTACCTTTACTTACCATCTTGCAGTTGGTTGACTAGTATTCTGACCCACCAGGTCTTCATGTAAGTTGTCCGGTAACTGGACTTCTACCGATTATCCGGTCTTTCAGACCCAACCGGACCTTTTGTCAGAAATCTGGTCGACCCGTTGACCTACCTGGACTTCGTACAGCTATCTGGTCCTGTGGACCTAGCTAGATTTTAGCCTGGTGTCTGGTCTTTTGGACTCGTCAATTTCTGCACACTAGGTAAAGTAATTAGATCACAAAATATCTAACTTAACTCGTCATTCATCAAAACCTGAGTTAAACTATTAGTACAAACTGCACCAACAATCTCTCCATTTTAGATGCAATGACAACCTCGGTTAAGTTAGGAAAAATATACAACAAATACACACAAAATTATTCTAAGAGAAGCAACACAAAAAAATGAGATAGTTTCGTTTCTCTTTATCATTTTTGGAGTTAAGTTATTCTTTTGTTTGTTTTCTAACTTAACCCTTAACCCTCCCTCTTTGGCATTCATAAAAAAAATGAGTAGATAACAGAAAAAATATGTGATAAGTAAAGTAATCAGTGAGAATAATAAAATTTTTCAACAAATTTTTTTTAGGATTATTGGGGAAAGGAGTTAAAAGAGTTTTATAAACCTTTAAAAAAAAACTTTCATCAAAACACTTGTATTTTATATAAAAAATATCAAAATTTTGTGCAAAGAAAGTTTAGAATTTTATACTAGGTTTTGAAAGATAACTTTTACAAAACTAACGGTAAAGTTTAAAGTTCAAATAGTTTTGAAGAAACTTTCAAGATAATTTTCAAAAATAGCATAATAGTGGTTTTGAAAAGTACTTCTGTAAAAAAAAATAATTTTAAAATAAGTTTTGAATAAGGAATTTCAAAACAAGAATTTGAAAACATTTTTATAATTTCTTCAAGATATCTTAAGATAAGTTGTATTATATTTCTCAACCTACTTGTAAAATGTAGTCAACATTATTTGGAAACGTAATTTTTTCAAAATACTTTTCAAAAAGAATTTTGGAAAAGTTTGAGTGTGGTTTTGAAAATATTTTTCAAAGTATATTTAAAGTAGTCTTTCAAAGACACTTTGTATTTTAAAATTATTTTGAAAATTTAGTTTTAAATATCCTCCCCCTGAATCTGATATTAAAAATAATCTAAAGACCTAGAAAGTCTCCTTCCATGTCTAACCGGTAGTTATTAACTAACTATCAGAAGATAGCAGTGTTCACTTGGTTAGTCAATTTAAGTATCTATGTCCAGTTAGTATTTAACTAAGATGGATTACCTAACCTGATCACTGTAATTTGGTACTTCTCGCCCAGACTTGTATTGATGCACAAATATAAGCATTTTAAGTCCAGGTAAAGGGCCTACGCATCTCATGTCGTTCTAAGTTTTGGAATACACAATCAAGGGAGTTCTAGTGTATTTATGAGATGCTCAAGTCCTAGATCTATAGGAACATACTTTCTATGGATCTGATCTAGACTAAGGCTAAAATCAATTATGAAAGTCTAAGGAAATGGGAATTTTAAGAAAATAAAAGTAAAGATTTTTCCTTAGAATTTTCAAACTGTTTTAAAGAAAGTAAAAATAGCAGTCCTATTCTATGAAACACATTCCTACTTATCATTGTAAGTTACTAAATTCACTTTTATAGGGAGTGGTTGTGTGAAGATATTAACTAAGTTGGATTTAGAATCAATATAATTGAGTTCAATATCTCCTTTAGCGACATGATCCCTGATAAAGTGGTGTTTTATTTCAATATGTTTAGTTCTTGAATGATGCGGATTTGTTATTAAGTTGATTGAACTAATATTATCAATTAACACCTTTGTGTTTAAAATTTAGATTGTAGTCTTTTAAGGTGTGCATCATCCATAATAGTTGTGCAACGTATTCTCCTATTGCAATATACTATCCCTTAGTAGTAGATAAAACAACACAGTGCCGCTTTCTACTAAATCAACTGACAAGTGATGATCCAAGTAGTTGACAACCACTACTTGTACATTTCCAATCAAGTTTATAGTCAGCATAATTGGAGTCAGAGTATCCTAAGAGTTCAAAATTTCCTACCCGAGGGTACCACATTCCTATGTTGGACGTGTTAGTTGCTACTTGGAATACTGTCCTAGTTCCTCTGTACAAAAATTTGTACAAGCATAGAACATCCTAGCTGTAGGACCGTTAGATTCGATAGAGGGGGGGTGCTAACCGCACCAAAACCTGAGTTAGACCGTTAGTGCTAACCGCACCAACAATAGCTACCCATGCACTCTACTAAAGTTAAATTTGGATTGCAAACGATGCTTAATATTATTAATCCAAATTTCCCTTTAGAAGTTAAACTTGGATTGGTAACGAAACTTAACATTCTTACTCCAAGTTCAACCGATGTGATCTTCCTAAGTTAAATCATATTACAGAAGTTATCAAATATCTATTTTAAAGATCGACTTCTAGGTTAAACATGGCCAGGCACTAGGGCTTCTTGGGTAAGGGATCATCCACCACTTCATAGACAAAGTCTTTCAAAGGAATCAGATATTTAACTTCTTACAGTAAACTAGGTTTAACTATAGAGACCTCAATAGAAACACATTATCGAAACATGAAATTGAAAACATATAATTGATAACAAAAATGATAACTTAAAACCGATAACCTCTTGTGTTTGGTTTTTCAAGATCTATACAAAAGATGAACTAGTTATGATGTGAAAACTAATAACTAGTTATACCTTTTGTAGCTTATAGACCTCTTGATCTTCTATTGTATTCCTCTCCTTCTCTTGGACGTCGTGTGAGCGATGATCTACCAAGATGAAATCCACCCAAGCCTTCTCTTCTTGCTCCCATGTTTCGGCCACCAACAACCTTCAAGGATGATGAGTTTCGGCCACCAACCAATCTCCAAGGAATGCTAGGAAACAATGTCTCCTTTCTCTTCTTCTTCTCTAAGCAAAAATCCGGCCACCAAAGTCTCTCCAAGAAGTTGATGCCGCCGGCCACAAAGAAGAATAGGAGAAGAGGAAGGGCCGTCCACAAGGAATAAGAGAAGAGGATTAGAAGATGTATATCCGGGTGAGGCACCCCCTCATTCTCTTTTATAATCCTTGGTCTTGGCAAAAAAGGAAAGTTTTAAACATAATTAAAACTTCCTTATATTCCTTGCCAATAACTAAAAAGGAAAGTTTTAAAACAAAAAAAATTAAAACTTCCTTTTATACTTGTCATAGCCAACCACACCCTTGTGCTCCCAATAAGGAAAGTTTTAAACATAAAATTAAAACTTCCTTATTTGTTTCCGGTAAGAAATTTTAATTAAAAATTTCTCTTTTTAAATCCCTTCATGGTTGGTTATAAGAGGAAAATTTTAGAAATTAAAATCTCTCTTTTAAAACATGTGGATGATTACAAAAAAAGGAAAGTTTTATCAAAAATTAAAATCTCTTCCTTTTAAACTATAAATAAGAAAAGATTAAAAACATTTCTCTTAATCTTTTGTAGAAGGCTATAAAAGGAAAGATTTAAAATTTTTAAAATTCTTATTGAAAATCATGGCTCCTACAATAGGAAAGATTTCAATATTTAAAACTCCCTCTTTCAATGTGGCCGGCCACCCTTGCTTGGGCTTCAAGCTAGGCCGACCATAACTTACCTCCCATCTTGGTTTGGTTTGGCCGGCCCTATCTTGGGCTCCAAGTTAGGCTTGGCCGGCCACTTCAAGATGGGTAAGAAGTTGGGGTTTAGGTGGATATAAGACTTTATAAATAAGAGGGTACAATAGGGACCTAGAGGAGAAATTGGTTTTGGTCTCCCAATGAGTTTGAGCTTTCCGTGTTCGCCCCGAACACCCAACTCAAGTTCATCAATAATAACTCATACCACTAAAGAGTTATTATTGCACTACTGCACTAATCCCATATTACAATATGAGTTTCTTCTTATTATGAATACGTTAGTCTCCCTATGTTTAAGATATTGAATGCCCACTAATTAAATGAGTTACTAACAACTCGCTTAATTAATATTTAGCTCCAAAAGTAGTACCATTCAACCTTATTGTCATGTCAGACTAAATCCACCTGCAGGGTTTATATGACAATCCTTATGAGCTCCTCAAGGGGACATCATCAACCTAGATTACTAGGACACAATTTCATTCTATAATCAACAACACACCATATAAATAATATCATTTCCCAACTTATCGGGCCTATTGATTTAACGAACTAAATCACACTCTTTGATAAATTAAAGAAATAAATATTAAGCATAGGTGCTTGTTATTATATCATTATTAAGAGTACATACTTCCATAATAACAGAGGTTTTGTTCTTTTATATAGTCAGTATAAAAAGAAACTACTTCAGATGGTCCTGTTCAATACACCCATAGTGTACTAGTGTAATTTATTAGTCAAGATAAATTAATATCTAATTACACTACAATCACTCCAATGGTTTGTCCCATTTCATCTTGGTTGTGAGCAACTATTTATAATTTATAAGGAACTGATAACATGAACTTTTGTTTGTCTCCTCACACCATGTTATCTACAATATAAATTAAACGGACAACTACACTTAGCATAAATGTAGACATTTGACCAATGTGATTCTTATTTCAAAATAATTGTTTACAAAAAGCTAGACTTTTAGTATACACTCTAACAATCTCCCACATATACTAAAAGACTATGCTGTCATAAACGCTGCCATACATCTGATTCCCATCCGCTCAACATGCCCATCAAAAGTTCTTGCCTTAAGAACCTTAGTGAAAAGATCCAGGTTATCTACTGATACAATCTAGGCGACAACAACTTCTCCTCGTTATACGATGTCTCGTATTGGGCGGTTCCTTCGAATTTGCTACTGCACCACTTATTATCACAATAAACTGTAATAATTTTGGACAAACCAGGAATCACGTCTAAATCCATCATGAAGTTACTGAGCCATACAGTTTCTATGGCTGCCTCAGAGGCTGCCACATACTCATCTTCCATGGTGGAGTCTGAAACACATTTCTGCTTAACACTCCTCCATTGTTATGGCTCCACCTCCTAAAGTAAACACAAAACCTTGAGGTTGACTTACTATAGTCCCTATCTGATTAGATATCTGAATCCGTGTAACCCACAGGGAGCAAGTCATCTGCCTGGTAAACCAGCATATAATCTCTAGTCCTTCTCAGGTACTTCAATATATGCTTTACGACAGTCCAATGCCCCTGTCCTGGATTACTTTGATATTTACTAACCATGCCCACGATAAAACATATATCCGGTCTCGTGCATAACATAGCATACATTAGACTTCCTACAGCTGAAGCATAAGGAATTGCCTTCATTTCTTCTATCTCTTTTGATGTCTTCGGAGACATTTCTTTAGATAAAAATACTCCATGCCTAAAAGGTAGAAAACATTTCTTGGAGTCTTACATGTTAAAATGAGATAGGATTGTATCGATATATGAAGCTTGGGATAAGCACAACATTCTTTTCTTGCAATCTCTTATTACTTTGATCCCGAGAATATGTGCACATTCTCCCAAGTCCTTCATATCGAATTGCTTGGACAACTATACCCTTACTTCCAATAACAATTTGATATTGTTGCCAACTAACAAAATGTCATTTACGTATAGTACAAGAAATACCACCACGTTTCCATCACACTTCTTGTATACACAAGACTCATCTGGACACTGAATAAATCCATAGGACTGGATTACTTCATTAAACCAGATGTTCCATGACCTTGAAGCTTGCTTCAGTTCATAAATAGACCGATTGAGCTTACATACTAGATGCTCTTTGCCCTTTGTAATAAACCCCTCTGGTTGCTTCATATGGATGTTTTCTTCAAGACTTCCGTTAAGGAAAGCTGTCTTGACATCCATTTGCCAAACCTCATAATCCATATGAGCAGTGATAGATAAGAGTATCCGGATAGACTTAAGCATAGCTACTGGCGAAAAGGTTTTCTCATAATCGATTCCCTCTTTCTGAGTATGCCCCTTCGCAACAAGCCTTGCTTTGAAGGTTTCCACCTTCCTGTTTGTCCCTCTTTTCCTTTTGTAGATCCATTTACAACCAATAGCTTTTACACTATTTAATGGTTCTACGAGCTCCCAGACTTTGTTAGAATACATAGATTCTATTTCCGAATTCATTGCTCTTTGCCAAGATGCTGCATCTTTATCTTGGAGTGCTTCGTCATATATTCGGGGATCAGGTTCATGTTTACCTGGGATCAAGTCCGAAGACTCTCCCAAAAGCATGAATCTTTCAGGTTGCCTCACAACCCTCCCACTACGACAAGGCACTGTCTGTAATTGTGTATCATTTGTGATACGTGTTGTAGTTTCTTGTGATATTTCATCTTTCACTGTTGGTACTAAAGTAGACGTGTCCTCTCTCATTTCTTCTAGAACAATTTCACTTATGGGCTTATGGTTTATTACATAGTTCTCTTCTAAAAATCGGGCAAATGACCTTCCGATCTTTAGGACTATAAAACAAACCACCTTTCGTTCCTTTGGGATAACCTATAAACAGGCGAACTTCTGTACGAGATTCCACCTTATCAATATCTCCCTTTAGCACATGTGCTGGACTACCCCATATCCGAATATGACTCAGACTAGGTTTACGCTCATTCCATAATTCCATGGGAGTAGAGGGTACTAATTTAGAAGGTACCAAGTTCAGAATATATACTGCTTTTCTAAAGCATATCCCCAGAATGAATTTGGTAATTCTGAATAACTCATCATTGATCTAATCATTTCCATAAGATTCTTATTCCTTCGTTCTGCCACACCATTCTGTTGGGGTGTACCAGGTGCAGACAATTGGGATTGAATCCCTACCTCTGATAAGTAACTCTTAAACTCTCCTGAGAGGTACTCGCCACCACGATCAGACCGTAGTGTCTTGATACTTTTACCTTGACGTTTCTCCACATCAGCCTTGTACTCTTTGAACTTATCAAAGCACTCAGACTTATGGCACATCAAGTAAATGTACCCATATCTCGAATAATCGTCTATAAAAGAGATAAAATATTCGAAACCACCTCTCGCCTGGATAGTCATAGGTCCACACAAATCAGAATGAACCAATTCCAACATATTTTTTGCTCTATACCCCTTGGCCTTAAAAGGTCTCTTGGTTATTTTACCTTCCAAGCAAGATTCACAGGTTGGAAAGTTTTCCAACACTAATGAACCCAAGAGTCCATCGACTATTAGCCTTTGAATCCTACTCAAGTTAATATGACCAAGTCTTATATGCCAAAGATATGTTTGGTTCATTTTCGAAGGTTCCTTTCTCTTATTTGAATTAGAGGATGTGTTATTAATTTCCATTTATTGCTTTACGAGAGTTATTGGATTTAGAGTATACAAATTGCCAACTAATGTACCAGAACAGATAATAACCCTATTTTTCTTGATAACCACTTTGTCATCAAAAGAAACAACATATCCATCCAAAAATAGTTTAAAACTGAAATTAAATTCTTTCTAAAACTTAGTACATAAAGACAATTTCTCAAAATCAAAGTTCTATTCCTATCAAATGATAAGTAGACATCTCCCACTGCAACAGCTGTCACTTTCATAGCATTGCCCATGTAGACGGTTATCTCTCCTTCATATAGTCGTCGGGTTTCCTGGAACCCCTACAATGAATTGCAGACATGATTAGTGGCTCCTGTATCTACACACCAGGTATTGGTAGATAACACCGCTAAACATGTTTCAACTACTAGAGAATAAGATCTGTGGCTCCTTTATTGTTCTCTTTCCTACGAGGACAGTCCACCTTCCAATATCCAGACTACTTGCAAATAAAGCACTTGCCCTTCGGCTTCTTTATTCCTGCTTTTAGTCCAGTACCTAGAGATCGATTCACTTTCTTTGCCGAGCCAGCTTGTTTCTTCTTCTTCTTCTTCTTGCCTTTCGACTTAGAAGTAGAAACATTTTCAACAAAGTGAATTTGAGAATTATGATGAAATACCCCTTCTACTACCTGAAGTTCTATCAGTAGTTCCGCCAATGAATAAATCCTTTTATTCATATTGTAGTTCAGGCGGAACTACTCAAAACTTTTGGGTAGCGTTTGGAGAATGATATCGACCTGAGTTTCCCCATCGATTTCAGCTCTAAGGATTTGTATCTCGTTCAAGTAAGCCATCATTTTGAGGATATGATCCCTTACGGGTGTCCCCTCTACCATGGTGGCTGTCATTAAATTTCTCATAGCCTCTTGCCTAGCAGCCCAATTCTGGTGTCTGAAGAGTTCCTTGAGATTGTACATCATATTATAGGCAGTAGGCATGGACTGATGCTGATGTTGCAACACATTTGACATAGAAGTCAAAATGTAACACCGCGTCATCTCATCTACCTTGACCCATTTCTTATGATACTCAATCTCCACTTTACTAGAATCACTATTAGGCTCATTAGGACAGACCTCTAACAGTACAAACTTATAGCCTTCAGCAGTTAGGACAATGTCCAGGTTTCTTTTCCAATCTATGTAATTAGGACCAGTAAATTTGTTCTCTTTCAGAATAATAGCCAGTGGGTTGAAAGTCATCCTAAGAATCACAAAATAAGTTTTGGTCAAAACTTTAGAATTTAGAATAATATTGAGTCCTCAAACAATATTATTTAAATTCACCAACACCTCAAAACACCTTGAATTTTGTATGCCACGATAGTGTGGATGTATACAAATTCAAACATTTGTAAGAGGAGGTTTTACCCATTAATTTTATTCTTGTCAACCTAACTTTATGACAAATAAAATTAATAGTTGGTATTCCTTTGATTACACAAATAATAGCAGTGACCCCAATGGGGAGGATACTATTAAATGCGCCTAAGTGTATACCATTACTTGATACTTAGTCCATTAAATAGGATTATGCTCCATCAATTGGAGAAGATCACACGCTCCTAAATAATTTCCTATAACCATCCATAAAGGAAGTTTGATCTAGTGATCTGTAAACAAACTCATCTGATGTGGAGGAAGGCACTCAGAGCCAACACACAAGTTTATTTGCATCACTTACAAACCAGTAATGGAGACCGTGGAATTTATTTATAAATCCCTCTCCCACTTAGTTATTTAAGATGAGGATTTTAATATGCACACACACACATCACAACAAATAAAAGCAATAAATATATAAAAATAATTTTCCAACTATTATGGCCTCTTCCATCACTGTCCTCCGTGTGCTGCCAACCCTAGCAGTCATCAAAACTAGCCGCCAGCCCTAGGGCTCATGTCGTCATGCCCATCGAGCTTCCTTTTTTGCTGCATCTCTAGTCCTAAAATAACACCACACCTCGCAAGGATACGATCCGCGATAAAAATAAAATTTTACATATATCGATCCTATATTCCACAAAGGAATGTACATAAAATCAAGATCGAACAAAATGTAAAATCCTAAATCTAATACAACTCCTGTTGTATTTAATAAATACAATCATGCACACATATAAAATGCCCTCGACATGTCCGAGGGTTCAATCACACACAATCACAATAGGTCATAATAGTCAGAGCCTGCAATCACAGAGTTAATCTATTTGCACATCTTACTATTATCCTGCCTAAAATATGTATGACATGTGCATAATTAAACTAAAAACCAAACACACAGAGGTATAACCTAGCTCTGTACCAATTGTTGGTTGCTATTCAGAATACCGTCCTAGTTTCCCTGTACAAAATTTGTACAAGCATAGAAATATCCTAGCTAACCATGTGCTCTATTAAAGTTAACTTTGGATTGTAAATGATGCTTAACATTATTAATCCAAATTTCCCTTTAGAAGTTTTACTTGGATTGAGAACGAAACTTAACATTCTTACTCTAAGCTCAACCGATGTGACCTTCCTAAGTTAAACCATATTACAGAAGTTATCAAATATCTATTTCAAAGATCGGCTTCCAAGTTAAACATGGCGAGACACTAGGCCTTCTTGGGTATGAGATCATCCACCACTTCCTAGACAAAGCCTTTCAAAGAAATCGGATATTTAACTTCTTACAGTAAACTAGGTTTAACTATAGAGACCTCAATAGAAACACATTATCGAAACATGAAATCAAAAACATATAATCGATAACAAAAACGATAACTTAAAACCAATAACCTCTTGTGTTTGGTTTTTCAAGATCTATACAAAAGATGAACTAGTTATGATGCGGGATCTAATAACTAGTTATACCTTTTGTAGCTTATAGACCTCTTGATCTTCTATTGTATTCCTCTCCTTCTCTTGGACGTCGTGCGAGCGATGATCTACCAAGATGAAATCCACCCAAGCCTTCTCTTCTTGCTCCCATGTTTCGGCCACCAACAACCTTCAAGGATGATGAGTTTCGGCCACCAACCAATCTCCAAGGAATGCTAGGAAACAATGTCTCCTTTCTCTTCTTCTTCTCTAAGCAAAAATCCGGCCACCAAAGTCTCTCCAAGAAGTTGATGCCGCCGGCCACAAAGAAGAATAGGAGAAGAGGAAGGGCCGTCCACAAGGAATAAGAGAAGAGGATTAGAAGATGTATATCCGGGTGAGGCACCCCCTCCTTCTCTTTTATAATCCTTGGTCTTGGCAAAAAAGGAAAGTTTTAAACATAATTAAAACTTCCTTATATTCCTTGCCAATAACTAAAAAGGAAAGTTTTAAAACAAAAAAATTAAAACTTCCTTTTATACGTGTCATGGTCGGCCACACCCTTGTGCTCCCAATAAGGAAAGTTATAAACATAAAATTAAAACTTCCTTATTTGTTTCCAGTAAGAAATTTTAATTAAAAAATTTCTCTTTTTAAATCCCTTCATGGTTGGTTATAAGAGGAAAATTTTAGAAATTAAAATCTCTCTTTTAAAACATGTGGTTGATTACAAAAAAGGAAAGTTTTATCAAAAATTAAAATCTCTTCCTTTTAAACTACAAATAAGAAAAGATTAAAAACCTTTCTTTTAATCCTTTTTAGAAGGCTATAAAAGGAAAGATTTAAAAATTTTAAAACTCTCTTTTAAAATCATGGCTCCCACAATAGGAAAGATTTCAAAATTTAAAACTCCCTCTTTCAATGTGGCCGGCCACAACTTACCTCCCATCTTGGTTTGGTTTGGTCGGCCCTAGCTTGGGCTCCAAGCTAGGCTTGGCTGACCACTTCAAGATGGGTAAGAAGTTGGGTTTTAGGTGGATATAAGACTTTATAAATAAGAGGCTACAATAAGGACCTAGAGGAGGAATTGGTTCTGGTCTCCCGATGAGCTTGAGCTTCCCGTGTTCACCCCAAATACCCAACTCGAGTTCATCAATAATAACTCATACCACTAAAGAGTTATTATTACACTACCTCACCAATCCCATATTACAATATGGGCTCCTTCTTATTATGAGTATGTTAGTCTCCCTGTGTTTGAGATATTGAATGTCTACTAATTAAATAAGTTACTGACAACTCACTTAATTAATATTTAGCTCCAAGAGTAGTACCACTCAACCTTATTGTCATGTCGGACTAAGTCCACCTGCAGGGTTTATATGACAATTCTTATGAGCTCCTCAAGGGGACATCATCAACCTAGATTACTAGAACACAGTTTCATTTTATAATCAACAACACACCATATAAATAATATCATTTCCCAACTTATCGGGCCTATTGATTTAACGAACTAAATCGCACCCTTTAATAAATTAAAAAAAATAAATATTAAGTATACATGCTTGTTATTATATCATGATTAAGAGTACGTACTTCCATAATAATAGAGGTTTTGTTCTTTTATATAGTCAGTATAAAAAGAAACTACTTCAGATAGTCCTGCTCAATACACTCATAGTGTACTAGTGTAATTTATTAGTCAAGATAAACTAATACCTAATTACACTACAACCACTCCAATGGTTTGTCCCATTCCATCTTGATTGTGAGCAACTATTTATAATTTATAAGGAACTGATAACATAATCTTTTGTGTGTCTGCTCACACCATGTTATATATAATATAAATTAAATGGACAACTACACTTAACATAAATGTACACATTTGACCAATGTGATTCTTATTTTAAAATAATTATTTACAAAAAGCTAGACTTTTAATATACACTCTAACAGGACCTACCTTTTCAGTATCTAAAATTTCTTTTAACACAAGCCAAGTGTGATTCCTTAGCATAAGTTTGGTACCTAGCACACATACTGACTGCAAATGAGATATCTGGTTGACTTATAGTTGTAGGACCATTGGGCCGGCTAGGAGGGGGTTGTTGGATATCCTGCTAACACAAAAGAAAAACAAAACCTCCTCGAACTCTTTAAGCTAACACTTGCATAAATAAACTAAGCGGTAAATTAAAAGCATAAAGAAAAAGCGAGGCAAAAGAATTTACTTGGTTACAACCGATGTGGTTGTTAATCCAAGGAAGATTAAGCTCAATAAAACTCCTTCAGGAGGAGAAGCCTCTTACAATGTTGAAGCGCAGAAAATAGAAGCTTAGACTAAAAGAAAGCGTGCAAGCACTGGATTTACAATCAGTGAGTTCGTTGAAAAGCTTCTGGACCAAGGCTATATTTATAGCCTTGGTCGGGGCGCCTGGAAGGGTTTCGGGCGCCCTGGGGGGATAAAACTTATCCCCCAACGTTCAGATCGAGTCAAAACTCTATCTGGTCAATTTTACTGCTCAGGGCGCCCCGGAGCCCAAAGTCAATAGCTGTTGACTTTTTCGTCTGGGACTTCTTCTCTGGTTCAGTCCCGGCTCGGTCCGGTTCTTCTCCTCCGGATCCGCTCGCTTGGGTGATCTCTGCCATCTGGAAAAGGGCTCACCCGAACCCAACTTCCTGTCTTCTCGAGCAGCTTTCCGTTCTGGCTTCTCGTCCCTCGGAATCGCTACGTGTTTCCTTCTCGTCCACCAGCGTACTCATCCGCAGTCTTCGTCCCTCGGTCGCACCATGTGCTGACCTTCTCGCTAGCTGCGTCTCTTGCTCGCCGAGCAATCTTCCGCTCCGGCTTTCGTCGCTCAGAACCATCGCACGCTTCCTTCTCGTCCACCGGGGTACTCTTCTGCAGCGCCTCGTCCCTCGGATGCACCGCGTGCCGTCCTTCTCGCTAGCTGCGTCTTCCGCTCGAGTACCTGTGCTCCTAAGCTCCTGCACACTTAGACACAAGGTTAAAACAATGCAGGACCTAACTTAACTTGTTGATCACACCAAAACAACCTTGGGGTTCCAACAATCTCCCCCTTTTTAGTGTGATCAACCCAAGTTAAGCTAGGGTTACAAATAGACATAGAATAAAAACAATTTATTGCAATAACATGCAACATGATAGAAAAAATTGAATTTCAAAATTTTCAAATTTTAATTTTCAATTTTCTACCTCCCCCTAGACTTATACTTTCCCTTCTCCCCCTTTGATCACAATAAAAATGAGGTTTCAAGAAAAACAATCTAATGGTTTGACACTTAGAAAAATTATAGAAATATATTTCAATGTTTTTCGGAGAAAAAATATTTCCAAGTTAAAGAAAAAAATTTCTATGTCAAAGAATGACTTTTGAAAAATTTCTAAGTTTTCACCAAAAATAAATCTTTCTAAGCCCAAAAATTTATGCAAGAAAATTTAAGAAAATTGATAGCATAAAAAAAAATTTCTATGCATTTATTTATTTATTTTATACTGATACTTATATCAACAAGTTTTAAATTTCCATTTCAATTTTTCATAACTTCTCAAATTACACTTTTTCAAATTTAAAGCCACAGATATTAAACATGCAATAATTTGTATCATGTTAATTTCTATTATTTTTTGAATTGCAACTTCACAAAAATATTCAAATAGCATAGATTCTAACTTGATAAAATTTTTCGACAATATAAAAAATTCTTTCGGCAATGTGCAAAATTCGTTCAAAAGAATATTTTGTAATTTGCAAGAATTTTTTAACAACAAAAATTCTAATTTACAGGAATCTATTAACAGATTTCTTAATCCGAAATACCTTTTCGGTGACTCAATTTCTAAATCGTAAAATTCTTTCGAGAGAGAAATTTGTAATTCGAAAAATTCTTCTAATTTGCATAATTCTTTTGTCAAAATATTTTTAAATTTGTAAATTTCTTTTGATAATATTTCTAATTTGCAAGACAAATTTGACAATTGATTTTCTAATTCAAAAAACTTTTTCGGTAATTCAATTTTTAAATCACAAAAATCTTCAGGCAAATTTTCTATTGAATTAACCAGTTGTTCAGAAGGTAGAGACCATACCTTACTTACCTCGTTGGCCGTTGGTTCTCCCCCTGTTGAATTAATTTCTTCCAAAGATTCTCCCCCTTCATCGATCTCGGGATATACTTCGGCTATTGGGGTTGTCTCGGTAATTTCTTCCGTCTCGGATTCTTCTGATGACGGCTCGATGTCTATTGAGGGGACGGCTTCAATCGGTTCTTCGTAGAGTTTTAAGAACTTTTCCCAAAGTTCTTTTGCGCTGTTGTATTCGCCAACTCTATCAAAGTCTTCGTTTGGTATTGCGGTTAAAATGTGAAACTCTGCCCGACCGTTTGCCATTGACTCATCACGTTGCTTCTTGTTCCATAGGCGTAGATCGAGTTCTTCTCCATTCGTTGTCTTTGGTGCTTCCTAACCTGTTTTCATTATTAGAGAAATACCAATATCAGAGTTAAGAAATACCGTCATTTGTTGCTTCCAAGAAGCAAGCTCCCCCTCGAATGCTGGTGGGTAGTCGCTAGCTCTGGCCATTATTTTATTGCTTCAGACGGCGGTTAGTCCTTCTGAGGTGTACTCGGCTCTGATACCACTTGTAGGACCATTGGGCCGGCTAGGAGAGGGTTGTTGGATATCCTGCTAACACAAAAGAAAAACAAACCCTCCTCGAACTCTTTAAGCTAACACTTGCATAAATAAACTAAGCGGTAAATTAAAAGCATAAAGAAAAAGCGAGGCAAAAGTATTTACTTGGTTACAAACGATGTGGTTGTTAATCCAAGGAAGATTAAGCTCAATAAAACTCCTTCAGGTGGAGAAGCCTCTTACAATGTTGAAGCGCAGAAAATAGAAGCTTAGACTAAAAGAGAGCGTGCAAGCACTGGATTTACAATCAGTGAGTTCGTTGAAAAGCTTCTAGACCAAGGCTATATTTATAGCCTTGGTCGGGGCGCCTGGAAGGGTTTCGGCCGCCCTGGGGGGGATAAAACTTATCCCCCAACGTTCAGATCGAGTCAAAACTCGATCTGGTCAATTTTACTGCTCAGGGCGCCCCGGAGGGCTTCGGGCGCCCTGGACTGCTCCGGGCGCCCCGGAGCCCAAAGTCAACAGTTGTTGACTTTTTCATCCGGGACTTCTTCTCTGGTTCAGTCCCGCCTCGGTCCGGTTCTTCTCCTCCGGATCCGCTCTCTTGAGTGATCTCTGCCATCCGGAAAAGGGCTCACCCGAACCCAACTTCCGGTCTTCTCGAGCAGCCTTTCGCTCCGGCTTCTCGTCCCTCGGAATCGCTGCGTGTTTCCTTCTCGTCCACCAGCGTACTCATCCGCAGTCTTCGTCCCTCGGTCGCACCACGTGCCGACCTTCTCGCTAGTTGCGTCTCTTGCTCCCCGAGCAATCTTCCACTCCGGCTTTCGTCCCTCGGAACCATCGTACGCTTCCTTCTCGTCCACCGGGGTACTCTTCCGCAGCGCCTCGTCCCTCGGACACACCGCGTGTCGTCCTTCTCGCTAGCTGCGTCTTCCGCTCGAGTACCTATGCTCCTAAGCTCCTGCACACTTAGACACAAGGTTAAAACAACGCAGGACCTAACTTAACTTGTTGATCACACCAAAACAACCTTGGGGTTCCAACAATAGTTAGGTACAGTAGGCCTCCTATGACACTTCTCTAATATTTGAGGTATATAGATTTTCCACTTGGTCCACCATCTAGGGTTGTATTGGTAGCCATTGGCGTTTTAATAACTTTGGAGTTTTCCATTCCAAATTTCTTAAGTAATTCAAGTGTATATTTTTGTTAATAAACATAGTTACCTTCATTTGTTTGTTTGATTTGTAGACTTAGGAAGAATGTTAGTTGTCCTATTAGACTCATTTCAAACTCCTGTTCCATTAGTGTTATGAATTCTTGTAACAGTTTTAAGTTAGTTAATACAAATATTATATCATCCACATATACTTGAGCTATACATAGATCTTGATTAATTACTTTTACAAAAAGGGTTGGGTCTATTTGATCTTTTTTGAAGCTTTTTGAGATTAAGTATCTGGTCAACCTTTCATACTAAGCTCTAAGGGCTTGTTTTAGGCTATACAAGGATTTCTTTAATTTAAACACATGATTCGGGTATTCTAAGTCTTCAAACCCCCTATATACACCTCTTCCTTAATCAGTCCATTTAGAAAGGCTAACTTAACATCCATTTGATATAATTTGAATCCCTTATGGGCTGCATAACTCAGTAACATTCTAATTGATTCGAGTCTAGCAACTGGTGTATAGATTTCATCATAGTCAAGTCCCTCAATTTGGCTGAATCCTTTTGCTACTAATCTGACTTTGTTTCTAACAACTTCCCCTTTTTCATTAGTTTATTTCTAAAGACCCATTTGGTTTCAATTATCCTTTTATTTTCTGGTAATGGAACTAAATCCTATACTTTATTTCTTTCAAATTGGGCTTGTTTTTCTTGCATGGCTAAGATTCAATCTGGATCACTTAATGATTCTTCTATTGTTTTGGATTTGATATTAGAGATTAAAGCTATTTGACTTAAGTTTATAAAGGATGATCTATTTTGGACTCTAAGGTCTGGGTCACCAATTACTTGATCAAGTGGATGGTTGGGTTACCCCTTATGGTTCTAGTTTGTTGTTCTTGAGGTTGATGTTCTTCTTCATCACTTGCTCCCTCTAGATTAGTGCTACCTCTAATAAAGTCAATTAATTGAATATGAGTTTGTTCTAGGTTTAGATTAGATTCTTCAAATTTTACATTTGTTTTCTCTTCAATTTTTAGTGTATTATTATTATATACTCTGTACCCCCTACTGTTTAATAAGTAACCCACAAAAATGTTGTTTTCTACTTTTTAGGTAAATTTTCCTAAGTGTTATCTTGTATTTAATATATAAACTAGGTATCCGAATACTTTAAAATATTTAATATTAGGTTGCTTATTATAATAGAGTTTAAATGAGGTCTTATTATAAGTTTTATTTATTGTGGTTCTATTTTGTACATAGTAGGTTATGCTAACAGCTTCTGCCCAAAAATATTTTAGAAGTTTATACTCATTTAACATTGTCTTGGAGGCTTCAAGTAGGGTTCTATTTTTTTTTTCTACTACTCCATTTTGTTGGGGTGTTTTAGGACATGAAAATTTGTGATGATAACCATTTTCAAGGTAAAATAGATTAACGTTATGATTCTTAAATTCACCTTCATTATCACTTCCGATTCTTTTAATTTTTTAATCTTTTTCATTTTTAGTTTGTTTGCAGAATTTACTGAACACTTCAAACTTTTCATCTTTATTTTTTTAGGAATTTTACCTAAATAAATCTTGAGTAATCATCTATTATTACTAAGCAATAGAGATTCTCATTTATGGATTTGATTCCATGGGAGTTAAATAGGTCCAAGTGCAATAATTCTAGTATTGAATTGGTTTGTGTTTGATTAGTTGATTTGTGGGTTGATTTGAGTTGCTTTCCTTGTTGACAAGCATTATAGATTATTGAATCTAAGTTGAGTAATTTTGGTAATCCTCTAATTAAGCCATTTAATTTTGTTAAGTTTCTAAAGTTTGTGTGGGACATTCTTCTATGTCATAACCAGGTTTCTTTTTTTTTTTGTGTCAGGTGACACTTAAGTGAAGAGACAGTTAGGTTGATTGCATAGATGTTGTCCTTCCTGAACCCTTTTATGTTAGGGTTTTCTAAGTTCTTGATTAAGCATTCAGATGATAGAAACTTAACCTTATATCCTGAATCACATAGTTGACTAATGCTAAGTAGATTATATTTGAAGTTATCAACCAATAACACCTTTTTAACAATAAAGTCAGTTTTGAGTTCGATATTACCTATCCCAATTACCTTGAGTTTGCCGTTGTTTCCAAAGGCAACTATTCCTAAGCTTTTGTATGTTAGATGAGTTAACTTGGTGTGATCTCCAGTCATGTGTCTGAAACAACCACTATCCAATATCCACTTGATTTTCTATAAAAAGTAGGTGCCACTTATTAACTAAATCAAGGATTAAGTTTGTTTTAATTTTAACTTGAATTTAAGTTTAATTTAATTTAATTTGACTTTAATTTATTTTAATTTATTTAATTTAGTTTATTTCTAATTTATTTTAATTTATTTAATTTTTGATTCTTAGTCATCTCACCTGATCTATGTTTTCAATCAGGATATCCTATAATTTTATGAGATGAGTCTAGATGGAATTTTTAGGGTTGGGGTTTAACTTTATGTTAGATTCAAGTTTAGCTTTGAGTTCAACAAATATGCATTCTTCAGATAAACTTCTAGGATATGATGAGTCACCTGGACATGATTAGAGTAATCATGCCTTCGAGGTTTTCCAAATAGTTCTATTCACTGAACTTAATAAATAAACTCTGGTCTAACCAGTTAGGATTCGTAAGGGGTAGCTTCAGGACGGCACGCGGTGAGGACATCACATAGTTCCCTTTCTGTTGCATCCAAAGCATGTGACGTTCGTCTTGTTGTTGCTGGAGTTTGAGGTTGAGTTGATCTTCTGCAGGTCCCTTTTTGTGAAATTCTTCTTTCTCCTAGTGAACATCTTCCTTACTAAGTTCACCAGGTATTCTTCATTGTCTGAGTTTTGGTCAGACTCAACTTTAGGTTTCGGTTTGGTTCTAGTCTTTTCTTTTGATGTTCTGCAATAAAAGCAACACTTTTCTCGGGTTTGGCGTTAGTCTGTTCGTGTAGCTCCAATTCACAAAAAAGTTCATCTAACTTTAACTTGGATAAGTTCCTCGAAATCTTATAGGCATCCACGATGGATGCCCATAATGCATTTCAAGGAAATGCGTTTAGTGCATACCTTATAAGATCCCAGTTCTCCATTTGGTGGCTGATTGTGTGAAGTCCGTTGAGGATATCTTTTATCCTCACGTGCAGCTGACTAGCAGTTTCACCTTCCTGTATTTTTATATTAAATAATTTATTTAAATATAGATCTCTTTTCGTTACCTTTGTGTCGTTGGTTCCCTCATGTAGTTCTATGCGTTTGTCCCATAGCTCCTTGGCGTTTTTGTGTGGGCCTATGCGGTCCAGCTCCTCCTTTGTTAACCCACACTGGATTGTGTTGAGGGCCTTGAAATCAATCTAGGTCTTCTTTTTCATTTCCGGATTCTAATTTTTTGGGTCCATTGGAATTCCGGCGTTGTCAATTGGCGCCTTGTACCCTTTAGTGATGTTGAACTATTGGTCGAAGTTAGTTTTCAGCTACACCTTCATCCATTTCTTCCAGTATGGGAAATCATCCTTGTTGAAGAGTGGGGCATGAATGATGTTGTTCCCTTCGTTTTGGGTCATTTAGAACTGTAGATAGAAAACTGAAGAAAGGTACCAAGACTTGGTCTTGGATTAGTAGAGTTTGAGAAGAAGAATAAAATTTCGAGGAACTCGAGTGGTGTTGCACCAACTTCGAGTTAAAAATTGAACGAAAAATCATTATTTGAAAGGGTAAGTTCTACCAATTCAAATTGAGTACGAAAAACTAAAATTTGAAAAGAAAATAAAATAATTCCCCCTAGCTTGATTAGTGGTTGCACCAATTTAGAGCAGAACCTGCTCTGATACCAATTATTGGATCGAGTCGCACGTGAGAAAGGGGGGGGGTGAATCACGTGGTTTTCAAAATTCGTTCTTTTTAGTTTTCAAATTAAAGTACGAATGTAGCGGAAAAAGAATTAAGAAAGAGAAGTAGAAAAATAGGCAAGAATGCATGCGTTCAATTTTACTTGGTTCGGAGACTTCGACGACTCCTACTCTAAGACCCAAGTCCCGTGGACCTATCGATGGATAATCCACTAAAATACCTCTTCTAGTACCTCCGGAAGAGGGAATCAAGTATAAAGAAAGTTAGAACAAGTTCAACACCCTGCACTTGTTCTTTTGCAATAATTAATTACAAAAAAATAGCTTTCGTTACTATCACGTATGAATCGAAGTGAGAGTGCTTTAGTGTTGGTGTCGATGTGCCAACCGTGATCGGAAGTCCTCGGAGCAGTAGTTAGGCGCAATACCTTCACAGCAAAGTCGCAACAGGATGCCAGAGCAATCAGAACCTCAAATATACGAGTAGTAGCTCGTATAGTAGTTGTTGAATGAAACTTGGTCGAGACTTCCTTAAATAGGGCATGGAAGCGCCTTCCATTAGTGTTGAAGGTGCCTCCAATGAGAGAAATTTTATCTCGACTTTGCTGTGCCTTATCTGCACCGAGATCCAAATTTTATCCCTTGGAAGACGCCTTTAAGCCATTGAAGACGTCTTCCATGAACAGTGAGAAGAGGCCTTCCAATGCTTGAAGGTGCATTTGGGTACTATTCATTCGAAGGCTTTTTGCTCCTTTTCCCCTGTAAGTTATGTTAGTCCAAAACTAAAATATCTAACCTGCAAAATAAAGTTAGCACAGTAAAATAAGTAGTAATTAGCTTCTGTCCTCCTAAAATTAGGAACTAGTCAAGGTCTCAAATTAGGGATCCAAAATGGACCTAACTTGGATCAACGCCTACTATCCCTCAATCGGGATGCATTCTCATAAAGTCACTCTCCTCCAGTGACTTACCTTAGTTACCATCTTGTAGTTGGTTGACTTGTCTTCTGACCCACTAGATCTTCATGCTAGTTGTTTGGTCCATATACCCAACTAGATTTTTACCCGTTGTCCGGTCCCTCGGACCCAACCAGACTTTCTGCCAGATATTCGGTTGGCCTGTTAACCTATCTGGACTTCGCATCAGCTATCTGGTCCCACAGACCTAGTTAGATTTTAGCTTGGTGTCCGGTCCTTTGGACTCGTCAATTCCTACACACTCGGTAAAGTAATTAGATCACAAAATACCTAACTTAACTCACTTATCATTCATCAAACCCTGAGTTAAGGTTCCTTCATACTTTATAAAATCAGAACATTGTTTGTTGTTTTAACATCTCATGTAGTTTCTTTACTCTTTTGATGCATATAATGACCCTTAAAATTAGAGAACTCCTGGTTACTGTATGGATAACATTTAGGTGAATTAAATACAAATTTAATGTCATTTAATTGCTGTTGCAAATGTTAGGTTCCTTCATACTTTATAAAATCAGAACATTATTTTTTGTTTTAACATTTCATGTAGTTTCTTTATTCTTTTGATGCATATAATGACCCTTAAAATTAGAGAACTCATGGTTATTATATGGAGAATATTTAGGTGAATTAAATCTGAATTTAATATCTTTTAATTGCTGGTGAAAATGTTAGGTTCCTTCATACTTCACGAAATCGGAACATTGTTTGTTGTTTTAACATTTCATGTAGTTTCTTCATTCTTTTGATGCATATAATGACCCTTAAAATTAGAGAACTCATGGTTATTATGTGGAGAACATTTAGGTGAATTAAATCTGAATTTAATGTCATTTAATCCTTGGTGAAAATGTTAGGATTCTTCATGCTTCATTAAATCAGATCCTTGTTTGTAGTTTTAACATTTTATATAGTTTCTTCATTTTATTGATGCATACAATGACTCTTGAAATTATGGAGCTCATGGTTACTATATAGAGCAGATTTTAGGATGTTGCATCAGAATTTAAGGTCCCTTAAATACTATAAAAATATGCAGGGATCTTCATATTCCATGTAGTAAGGCCATTGAATGATGTTGTTGACATGCTAGTTGTTTAATATCACATGTTATAGCTTAAATTTTGGTTTGTATCATGATAAATGTTAGGAAATCAGTAACCTTAACAACTCAGCAAAGTGATAATAGTTTTGGATCCTTAGGGCTTAACAAGTTAGGTTATAAAACATATCCTCGAGGACTTTTCATTGTATAATGTCGTTGATAAGTTAGTTTTTTTTATAGGTACCAATTAAATGCTGGTGTACATCATTTCAAATGCTATGGCATCAGAACCTTATTAACTCATTAATGGGACACAAGTTTAGGATCCTTAGGGTGCAACAAGTTAAGTTATAAATCATGTCTTTCCCTTACAATCATGTTTAGGTTCTTATACTTGCTTTCTGTTAGAAGTGACACTTTCCTTGATGCTCTAGATGAATTGTATAATTTGTAGGTTTCGGATTTAGTAACCCCTTATGATCTTTTATGTTTTAAGAAGGTGATACCATGTTAGCTCCTATAAATTGTAAGTTTTGGAATTTGGTTAGTGTGCTTGTGCTTACTCTTGCTTCACATCATGATAGTTTAAGTAAGCTATAGGTATGATATAAATTTGCATTCTTACATTTAGGTTTATGATTATGTCATGCCTAAGTTGCTATGCATGCTCATACTATGTTGATGTACAAGTCTATGCTTAGGCTTATGTTATGAGTATTGCATGCTTATGCTTAAGTTTATGTTCATGTTCTTCTTATATTTGATTATGATACCTTAAGGTGATAGAGGTAAATTACGAAATTCTAGGTTTAGGTATATGTTTATGTTTCTTCCTACATCTTATCATGATAACATTTATAGGTTAGATGCTAAGTTTGCATATCCTTAGGATTTCACATGCTATGAAGATAATTATGATAATGATAAAGATTTAATGAGGATACTATGAGGGAAAAGACTTCAGAGGAAGCCCATTTATGGAAAAGGCCCCAAAGGGAGCCTAATATTGGGTAATTTGACTGTGCTAAAATAATAATAATTTGATAGAAATACTGTGAGGGAAAATACCCCGAGAGGGAGCCAGTTTATAGGCCAAGGCCCCAAAGGAAGCCAAACACCAAATTTCCATAGGCCATGACCTAGTGACAAAAGAGTTGTTGGAGACCCCACCAACTATAGGCCAAGGCACAGTAACTGAAAAGTGGTTGCTGATGTTCCACCGCTTGGTACCATGGTTTTATAGTTGAGATTGATCAATCGACCATATGATGATAGTTAGTCACTATCAACGATCCAACCTTTCCTTAAAAAAAATTTACAATTTATGATCCTTTTTAGAAACATGGTGGTGATAACCATATAAATACGTAATTTGGTATTTATGAATGGGATGGGGCTTATGACTAGTGTCCTTAGCTCGGGAGCTCACTAACCCTATGTAGTTATGTTTATTTTCATACTTAGCTTATTCACACACTAATGCTCACGATTAAGTCTATTCTTATGTGTATGTTTATTCCATGCAAGTATGCTTACATTTATGCTTATGTACATGCTCATGATTAAGTCTATTCTTACGTGTATGTTGATGCCTTGAATATGTTGATGCCTTGTAAGTATGCTTATGTCGATGCTTATGGACATACCCATGATCAAGTCTAATATTATACCTAGTTCATTTACATGCTTATGTTTATGTTCTCATGCTTTTGTCGATGCCTATGCTTACGTTCATGGTATGTTAGTAGAAAGGTCTTAGTTACCTAAAATGTGGTTTCCCTTAGTACACTATATTATAGGCACTAGCTATTGCATAACATGGTTTTGAATATACTGAGTCTCTCATCTCATAAATTTTTACCTTTTTGCAGGTAATGGGACAAATGAGACAGGAGGCATTGACTAGTGAACTAGCTCTGGACAATGACAGTATAACCCGAAGACTTTTCAGCTTAGTTTCTGCATTATTTTAGGTTTTAAGAATCCTTTATGTGACTTCGTTGAATTGAGAACCCACTATGGTAGTATGTATAAGTGACATCCACAGTTATATTTATATGAGATGTTATGAAAGAAAATGTAAATAAATAAATTTTAAAAAAACTAGGGACGTTACACCTTTATTGTCACATGTTCTGCTAATGTTCATCTCTTGAATTTTACTGTAGATATAATTCAGTTGTTCATTCAAGAAGTTTGTCCCCTCATCAGTCAAAGATGAATCATTAAATAATACTAAAACTTTATATGATAACCTTGAGTGCCTTGACATCAAAACTCTATCTGGATCATCAATAAAATTTTGCACCCCCAAGGCATATATTGCTCTAACCTTTGCATCTTGTGCCCATCATTTAAGTATATACTTATTGTTGGTGCAATATCCTTTTGGCCAAGGTTGACCTAGTTGACTAAGCTTGAGTTGGCTCAAGCTTGAGTCTTGATGTTTGGATTTCAATGTTTGACAATACATGGAGATTGCAGATGCAATCACCCATTTAGGGAGATTGTTGATACAATTTCCCTCTGGTCAAGGTTGACCAGTTAGATATGAAGAAGAGTTAAGTAGGTCAAAGGGTTGACTAGATACTTGACTGGGAAAGTCCTAACTAAAGGTTAGGCAGATGGGAAATCCTGGTGAGTGAAGCCAGGTGAAAGACTTAGTGAGTGAATCTAGGCAGTTGGAAAATCCTAGTGGGTGAAGCTAGGTGAAAGTCTTGGTGAGTGAAGCCAGGCAAGTGAAAGTCCCGGTGAGTGAAGCCAGATAGTGGAAAGACCTGGTGAGTGAAGCCAGGCAGGTGAAAGTCCCGGTGAGTGAAGCCGGGCAGTGGGAAAATCCTTGTGAGTGAAGCTAGGTGAAAGTCCTGGTGAGTGAAGCCAGGAAGATGGGAAGTCCTAGTGAGTGAAGCTAGACTGATGGAAAGACCTGGTGAGTGAAGCCAGGCACATGGAAATCCAGATGGGTCAAGGTTGATCGGACACCTGGTATTGAGAAGTCCAAGTAGGTTAAAGGAATGACCAGATACTTGGAACAAGGAAATCCAGATGGGTCAAGGGTGACTGGACATCTGTGTTGGAGCAATTCCAATGGTCCGTGAGACCATGTGTTTTGGTGTTTGAGCAAAGGGTTTAAGTTAGGTTCACCCTTGTATTTGATATGTGTACTTGAGTTGTGCAGGACTGCAGGATACACATGTGACTCAGGTTGATGGCTTCGGGTCCGCTGAAGGATGGAGCATCCGAGGGACCGTGGACAAGGTAGCAAGGACAAGGGCCAAGGGAAGCGACTTCGAGGCATACGCGAAGGATGACATTGGGGACGAGCCGCAGGCTTGTTTGTGTTAGTTAGAGCCCTAGAGCAAATCATTTGATGATTGTTGTATGGACTCATTGTATCATATTCTTGTATATAAATAAAGGTATTTGTTTTTTGTTATTATACTAACTTATATTGGTGCCAAATAACTAAGTATAATAGCGTTCTTGAGTAGAAGGTTTTTACCTATATCAATCGATTGGTTGAATCGATAGTGAGATGATATAGGGAACACTGCTCTTAATCATTCCTAGTCGAGTATTAACATTCAGGGACAATGTTAATGCGACGAGACTAGCATGTAGGTCAACTCGATGACTTGATCTCACAAGTCATGGATATGGAGATATCAAGTTGACACATGGGTATGCATTGGAGAATGTATACTGAATGACCCACCATGAGAAAGTATCATGGATCGTTATATAAGTGTCAAATACTTTCTCATGTGGCTATTAGTATGACTACTAGTCCTTGGACCTGAAGTCACCATGGTTCCCTACATAAGGAGTTACGTACTTTGGCTTCGTCAAACGTCACCCGTAACTGGGTGGACTATAAAGGCGATTATTGGGTATGTATCGAATTATGCAGAGAGATGTGAGTGATGTAGATGGGATCTATCCCTCCTATATGACGGGAGTGACATTAATATTCTTTATAGAGTGAGACCACTAAGTGCATGGCCATGCCCAAATGAGTCAATATAAGATATTGAGCTCATTTGATCGAGTAAGTCTACTTGGAGTTCAAGATTTAGATTGATTAGAGGATGACACGGTCTATGCCTCATATTGATCAATCTAGATGTCTAGGATAGAAGGACACTTGTCATATATTGTGAGGAGTCACAATTAGTAGTCACAAGGTGATGTTGGATCTCAACATTCTTATAACTTGGATAGTAATGATGTGTTGCTAGATACCGCTCATTACTTATGCTTCTAAATGGGTTTAGGAGCATTTCCAACGTTATAAGAACCTATAGGGTCACATACAAAGGGAAATTAGATGGAGATTAGGTTCATTTGATGAACCTAAAGAATTAAGTTCATATGATGAACCAAATTGGATTAAGAGTAATCTAAATTAGGCTAATTGAGTTGGACTCAATTTGGTTCATATGTTAAGTGAGTCTAATTTGGACTTAGACTCATTTAATTAATTTAATTCAATGAATATAGATTCATTAAATTAAAATTGACTTGAACCAATGGTTAGATTAGATCAACCAAGGGAGAGAAGTGGTCAAGTTTGACTTGACTTGAGAGGAAGATGAAAGGTCAAGTTTGACTTGACCATTTGCCACCTCATTGGTGAGTTGACATTAAGTGGTTAATGGTGATGTGCCACATCATCAAGGCTAGCACATGTGTGTGCCACTTCATGAAGGAGATCAAAAGTTTTTGACTCTTGAAATTCCATGGAGTATATAAACCTTTTCAAAGGTGGCCGACCACTTATGTGGAGTTACAACCTTGAATTGACTTTTCATTCAAGTCATCTTCTTCCTCAAGCTCTTCTTTTCTCTCCCTCTCCTCCCTTGGCCGAACTCTAGAAAGGTTCTAGCACACCTTTTGTTTGGTCTCTCCATCTCTTGTTCGTGTGGATACGCATAGAGAAGTATCTACCTTGATACTTTCGAGATCCGGGGAACCTAGGACGAGCGGGATTACGCGAAGGGCTTCGCTTCAAAGGTATAAACTCTTCTCCTTTGTAGATCTAGGATTTAGTAAACTCGTACATGAAATTTTGTTTATAAACTTCGCACGGATTCGGTGGCATGGGAGATTCGGGGTTTCTGCAACGCAAAAAGGCGGTTTTTGCGGCCCGAAAATCCCAACAGTGGTATCAGAGCCATGTGCGAAGTTTTGTACGAGTTTAATTTGTATTTTTATGAAAAATAGCAGATCTGTAAGTTTCTGTGAATTTTCTAATTTTATAATTTTTATGGGTAATTTTCTCGTAGAAGCGAAGCACAAGTGTTTAGACACTTGTAAGCTTCGACTACCGAGAAGATTTTTCCGAAACGGCAAAGTTTCGCCCTAAAACGTTTTGGGACAGCGGGCTAAGGCACTATAGGATGGCTAAGGAACACTCGCGATGGTTATATCGCAGGTAGGGGTACTGCCCCTAACCCCGCAAGGGGATTCGTTCCGCGATTGCGCCCGAAAATCGCTAATCGGGACCACCTGGAATTCTTTACTTGTAAAAATTGTAAAATAGTATTAAAATTATAGAAAATTATGAAAATTACATAATTTAGAATTATGTATAATTTATGATGGTCATGGCCCAAAAAGACCCAATTTGATTGGAATATTTATGTTGTAATTCATAATACGGCCTGCGTGTCGTCATGTGATTGTGCGTGTTGTATTTGATTCGCGACCTGCGCGTCATGCCTTCCTTCATTTATATTCTTGTTGTAAATAGTTTAGACTCGAATGTAACTCGAGTTTCACCCTTTTGTAATGTACAAAATGAGTCGGTGGATGGTCCACTCGAGACGGAGCTACAAGGAGGGCGCGAGCAACACAAGGTGGTCAAAGGGAGGAGCTTGAAGAAGCTGTTGACCCTAGGTTGATCATCTGATCTTCTCATTGTCTTGAGAAGATCGTAGTAGGGCCATGACTAATCACAAATAGTATAATTAATTGCTTGTGTGTGTGTATTTGATGCATGCTAGTAAAGTAGTTAATTAGCGCCTTAACGATTCGATTCGATCAATCACGTACATGATGTGCCCTAACGATTAGATTAGATCTAAATCGAGTATATGATACACCTCGTCGATTAGATTAGATCTTAATCGCAACAACTCGTAATGCCTACCATGTTGTGATACCTATCACTACCTCGATCACATGTAGTTGTTGAATCTGCCAAAGCAGAGCAACACATATTATCTTGGTAGGGTACGGAGGGACAATCTTGGTCCCGCCTATCAACGCATGGGTGAGTAAAACTCAATTAGATTGAGTATAACTAGTTAAATCAAGTTTAACTGTAGGCATTTATCCAATAGTTGGAAGATAGGATAAAATCACGTTTATATTAACTCTTGGGCGTATTAGCCAAAGCTAACTCGAGTTTTAATATAAATGCGGATCTTGATCCTATAAACAAGAATTGCATAGACATGTAATTGGTAAATTAGTTACCTACCGATCATACTAAGTCTTGGGCGATTTAGCCAAAGCTAACTTAAGGCGTAGTATGATATGGATCTTGTCCCACATGAATTATAGAATTCAGTGGGAGCATCATTTAATTAAAAGGCCTAATTAAGTGATTACTAGAATATGATGTTTATTTATTTTCTGTATTTTTCTATTGTAGATTACCATGACGTCAAACATGAACACCTTCTCTCTGCGTTCTGTCCTTGACAAGGACAAGCTCAACGAAGCAAATTTCCTGGACTGGTATAGGAATCTGAGAATAGTTCTCACCTAAAAATATAAACTGTACGTTCTAGAGCAGCCCATTCCAGAGGCTCTTCCCGCCAATGCCACGCGAGCAGACAAAGATGCTTACAAGAAGCATCAAGATGACGCATTAGATGTATCATGTCTAATGCTCGCGACGATGAACTTTGAGCTTCAAAAGCAACATGAGTTAATGGGTGCTTATGATATGGTTGAACATCTTCATCAACTATATCAAGGACAAGCACGACACGAGAGATTTGAGATCTCAAGGGCACTATTTCAGTGTAAGATGTCAGATGGGGCTCCCGTAGGTCCATATGTACTCAAGATGATTAGGTACATAGAGAATCTACAGAGGATGGGATTCCCACTTGGCCAAGAGCTGGCCACTGACATGATCTTGTAGTCTTTGCTAGAGAGCTACAGTCAATTTGTCATGAACTATAACATGAACGAAATTGACAAGACACTGCCCGAACTGCTTAGTATGCTACGAACTGCTGAGCTCAACCTTAAGAAGCTTAAGCCCAATTCTATTCTGATGGTTCAGAAACACAAGGGCAAGGGCAAGCCTAAAGGCAAGGGAAAGTCCCAAGCCAAGGGTAAAGGCAAGGCACTGAAACCTAAAGGAGGGGTCGCCAAGGATGCTACCTGCTTCCACTGCGGTCAGACCGGGCACTGGAAGAGGAACTGCAAGGTGTACCTGGAAGATCTTAAGAAGAAGAGAAGTGAGACTTCCACTTCAGGTATATATGTTATAGAAGTCAATCTATCTATTTGTTCATCATGAGTATTAGATATCGGATGTGCTTCTCACATTTGTACTAATGTGCAGGCGCTGAGAAATAGCAGGGCATTGACGAAGGGCGAGGTGGACCTACGCGTAGGCAATGGAGCATGGGTATCTGCTGTTACTGTAGGGACTTATTTTCTATCTCTTCCCTCTGGACTTGTACTAGAGTTGGATAATTGTTGTTATGTGTCTGCTTTAACTAAGAACATAATCTCAGTTTCTTGTTTGGACAAGAAAGGTTTTCCATTTATTATAAAGAACAAATGTTGTTCAATTTATTTAAATAAAATGTTCTATTGTAGTGCACCTCTGATGAACGGACTCTATATTCTAGACCTTGAGAGCCCTTTCTATAACATAAGTACCAAGAGGTTCAAGTCAAATGACATGAACCTAACCTATCTCTGGCATTGTCGCTTAGGTCATATAAATGACAAGCGCTTATCCCAGCTCCATAAAGATGGTTTGCTGGCCTCATTTGATTTTGAATCATATGAGACATGCGAGTCATGCCTACTAGGCAAGATGACCAAGACTCCCTTTAGTGGACATAGTGAGAGAGTGACTGACTTGTTAGGTCTTATACATAGTGATGTATGTGACCCTTTCAATGTCGCTGCTAGAGGTGGTTATGGGTACTTCATTACATTTACTGATGACTTCAGTAGATATGGCTATGTGTACTTGATGACACATAAGTCTGAATCCTTTGAAAAGTTCAAAGAATTCAAGAATGAAGTACAAAACCAGCTTGGCAAGAGTATTAAGATACTTCGATCAGATCGAGGTGGAAAATACCTTAGCCATGAGTTTCGTGACTATCTAGCTGAGTGTGGGATTCTATCCCAACTCACTCCTCCTGGAACACCACAGTGGAATGGTGTATCCGAAAGGAGGAATCATACCTTATTAGATATGGTACGGTCTATAATGAGTCACACAGATCTTCCTACATTCCTTTGGGGTTATGCTCTAGACACGGCAGCCTTTATACTCAACCGAGTTCCATCCAAGGCTGTGATAAAGACACCATATAGGATATGGACTGGGAGAGATGCCCAGGTGTCTTTTATGAGGATTTGGGATTGTGAGGCTTACATTAGACGTCAAGTCTCAGACAAATTGGGACCCAAATCTGACAAGTGCTGATATCCCAAGGAAACGAAGGGATATTACTTCTACGTTTCCAGTCAACACAAGGTGGTTGTGGCTAAGACTGGGGTTTTTCTAGAAAGGGATTTTGTTTCTAGAAAGACTAGTGGGAGTACCTTCGATCTTGAAGAAGTTCAAGATGCGAACAATAGCACTGAAGCCTCGATGGAAGTTGAACTGGAACCATAAAGTGTTGTGGATGATGTTGTTCCACAAGGAGTTGAGGAACAACAACCAATTCAAGTAGACATACCTCTTCGCAGGTCTGATAGGGTACGTCGTCAGCCTGAGAGATACTCATTTCTCTTGTCTGACCATGATGATGTTGTGCTCATAAAGGATGAACCCACCTCCTATCAGGAAGCTGTGATGAGCCCAGATTCTGAGAAATGGCTAGAAGCCATGAGATCCAAGATGGAATCCATGTACACCAACCAAGTATGGACTTTGGTTGATCCACCTGAGGGTGTAAAACCCATAGGGTGTAAGTGGGTCTTTAAGAGAAAGACTGATATGGATGGACTTATCTATAAGGGTCGCTTGGTAGCTAAAGGTTTCAAGTAGATTCATGGTATTGACTATGATGAAACCTTTTCTCCAGTAGCGATGTTTAAGTCCATTCGGATCATGCTTGCTATTGTAGCATACCATGACTATGAGATATGACAGATGGATGTCAAAACCGCGTTTCTGAATGGAAACCTGCTCAAGGATGTGTACATGACACAACCTGAGGGTTTTGAAGATCCACAACATACTGGCAGAGTATGCAAGCTGCATAGGTCCATTTATGGACTAAAGCAAGCTTCTCGGAGCTGGAATCTTTGATTCGATGATGCAATCAAATAGTTTGATTTCATCAAGAATAAAGATGAACCTTGTATCTACATGAAGGTTGTAGGGGGTATAGTTGTCTTCCTCATATTGTATGTGGATGACATACTACTCATTGGGAAAGACATCCCTTTGCTACAGTCTGTCAAGACTTGGCTAGGGATTTATTTCTCAATGAAAGACTTAGGTAAAACATCCCGCATTCTAGGTATACAGATCTATAGAGATAGATCTAAGAGGTTACTTGGCCTAAGTCATAGTACATATATTAACAAGGTACTCATACGGTTTGCCATGCAGAACTCCAAGAAGGGATTTCTGCCGATGTCACATGGCATGAGTCTTTCGAAGACTCAAGGTCCCTCTTCTAGAGAGGAGAGAGACCGCATGGATCAGATCCCTTATGCCTCAGCTATATGATCTATCATGTATGCCATGCTATGTACTCGTCCTGATGTCCCGTATGCTTTGAGCATGACGAGCAGATACCAGTCAGATCTAGGTGAAAGTCACTGGATAGCGGTCAAGAATATTCTTAAGTATTTAAGAAGGACTAAAGAATATTTCTTGATATATGGAGGCGATGACGAGCTAGCTGTAAAGGGTTACAGTGATGCCAGCTTCCAGACCGACTAAGATGATTATCGATCGCAGTCAGGGTTCATGTTTTGCATAAATGGTGGTGCTGTGAGCTGGAAGAGTTCGAAGTAGGACACAATAGCCGATTTTACGACAGAGGCCGAGTATATTGCTGCATCAGAAGCAGCAAAGGAGGTAGTTAGAATCCGCAAGTTCATCACTGAACTTGGGGTGGTTCCTATCATCGCTGACCCTATTAAGCTCTATTGTGACAACAATGGAGCAATAGCACAGGCTAAGGAACCTCGCTCACACCAGCGGGCCATACATATACTACGGTGCTTCCATCTCATTCGAGAGATCATCGAGAGAGGAGATGTGAAGATTTACAGAGTACCCACAGAGGCTAACATCGCAGATCCCTTGACCAAGGCTTTGGCACAGAGAAAGCATGATGGTCACATTAGGTCATTAGGCCTTAGAGCCTACACTGATTGGCACTAGTGCTAGTGGGAGATTGTTAGTTAGAGCCCTAGAGCCAATCATTTGATGATTGTTGTATGGACTCATTATATCATATTCTTGTATATAAATAAAGGCATTTGTTTTTGGTTATTATACTTACTTGCATTGGTGCCAAATAACTAAGTATAATAGCGTCCTTGAGTAGAAGGTTCTTACCTATATCAATCGATTAGTTGAATCGATAGTGAGATGATATAGGGAACACTACTCTTAATCATTTCTAGTCGAGTATTAACATTTAGGGATAATGTTAATGCGACGAGACTAGCATGTAGGTCAACTCGATGACTTGATCTCATAAGTCATGGATATGGAGATATCAAGTTGACACATGGATATGCATTGGAGAATGTAAACTGAATGACCCGCCATGAGAAAGTATCATGGATCATTATATAAGTGTCATATACTTTCTCATGTGGCTATTAGTATGAGTACTAGTCCTTGGACCTGAAGTCACCATGGTTCCCTACATAAGGAGTTACGTACTTTGGCTTCATCAAACGCCACCCGTAACTGGGTGGACTATAAAGGCGATTACTGGGTATGTAACGAATTATGTAGAGGGATGTGAGTGATGTAGATAGGATCTATCCCTCCTATATGACGGGAGTGACATTGATATTCTTGATAGAGTGATACCACTAAGTACATGGTCATGCCCAAATGAGTCAATATAAGATATTGAGCTCATTTGATCGAGTAAGTCTACTTGGAGTTCAAGATTTAGATTGATTAGAGGATGACACGGTCTATGCCTCATATTGATCAATCTAGATGTCTAGGATAGAAGGGCACTTGTCATATATTGTGAGGAGTCACAATTAGTAGTCACAAGGTGATGTTGGATCTCAACATTCTTATAACTTGGGTAGTAATGATGTGTTGCTAGATACCACTCATTACTTATGCTTCTAAATGGGTTTAGGAGCATTGCCAACGTTATAAGAACCTATAGGGTCACACACAAAGGGCAATTAGATGGAGATTAGGTTCATATGATGAACCAAATTGGATTAAGAGTAATCCAAATTAGGATAATTGAGTTGGACTCAATTTGGTTCATATGTTAAGTGAGTCTAATTTGGACTTAGACTCATTTAATTAATTTAATTCAATGAATATAGATTCATTAAATTAAAATTTACTTGAACCAATGGTTAGATTAGATCAACCAAGGGAGAGAAGTGGTCAAGTTTGACTTGACTTGAGAGGAAGATGAAGGGTCAAGTTTGACTTGACCATTTGTCACCTCATTGGTGAGTTGGCATTAAGTGGCTAATGGTGATGTGCCACATCATCAAGGCTAGCACATGTGTGTGCCACTTCGTGAGGGAGATCAAGAGTTTTTGACTCTTGAAATTCCATGGAGTATATAAACCTTTTCAAAGGTGGCCGGCCACTTATGTGGAGTTACAACCTTGATTTGATTTTTCATTCAAGTCATCTTCTTCCTCAAGCTCTTCTTTTCTCTCCCTCTCCTCCCTTGGCTGAACCCTAGAAAGGTGCTAGCACACCTTTTGTTTGGTCTCTCCATCGCTTGTTCGTGTGGATATGCATAGAGAAGTATCTACCTTGATACTTTCGAGATCCGGCGAACCTAGGACGAGCGAGATTATGCGAAGGGCTTCGCTTCAAAGGTATAAACTCTTCTCCTTTGTAGATCTAGTGTAGATCTTGGCTTTAGTAAACTCGTACATGAAATTTTGTTTATAAACTTCGCACGGATCCGGTGGCATGGGAGATTCGGGGTTTTCGCAATGCAAAAAGGCAGTTTTTGCTGTTCGAAAATCCCAACAGTATGCATCCGAGGGACTAGAGGCAAAGAGGAAGTAGGCTTGAAGGCAAAAGGTCAAGACTGCGAAGGAAGCGTCAAATGAGTCGTAAGAGTGAGGGTCCGAGTGCTGTGAGAGAATGTACTCGGCGGCAGTCGACTGCATGTTTCATCAGTCGACTAGTGCAGTCGACTGCATGTTTCATCAGTCGACTAGTGCAGTCGACTGGGAGAGAACATAATACTTCTGTTCGCTCAGCCAGGGTGGAGTAGTCGACTGCTAGTTTTAGCAGTCGACTGGTATCGAGCCGTTGGGATGTAATAGTCAAATTTCCACAGAGGGCAGTCGACTGGTAGGCGGGGTTTTCAACCCGCGACCTATATAACCAAGGCTTGGAAGCTTGGTTATCCCTAACGAAATTGGACTTGGTTAAAGTCTAATTAGTAGTCTTTTGTGCTCAAGAGATCTTTGTGTGCCAAGAGGTCTTGGTTGGAGTTGTGATGAGGTTTCTCCACCCACAAGGAGGTTGAGCTAGCCAGAGTTTGCCGGGGATTAATCCACCGACGGATTGAGGGATCGTCCACCTAACGGACATGTCGTGGAGTAGGAACAAGTTATCTCCGAACCACGTAAACGAACGTGTTAGCAGTTTGCATCTCTTCCTTTGTATTTAGCTTTCATATTTGTATTCGTGGTTGTATTCTTTGTTTTCCGCTGTGCACTAATGAATACGTAGGAAACAATCGATTTTGGGGGTGCCATCTATCCAACCCCCCTTCAAGCCGGCCACCGATCGCCCTATAAGTGGTATTAGAGCGAGGCTGCTCTTCATCGGACTAACCGCCGAGGAAGCTAAGAAGATGACCGGCTTGATAGAACCGCCAAAGTTTGAAGGTGGAGATTTATGGTGTTGGTTAGTCCTAGGAAAATGTACCGGTTCCACTGTACAAAAAATTTTGTACAAGTGTCGAACCTTTCCTTAAATAACCTATTGTGTTCTTTAGAAGTTAAATTAGGAATCGCAGACGGAACTTAACATCATTGATTCCAAATTTAACTTATCTATTCTTAATGGTTTAGATTTGAATCGCAAGCGGAATTTAATACTATTGATTCAAATCTACCTAAGTTATTAATTCCATAAATATTAATTTCCAAAATTGGCTTCTAGGACTGCATGGCGAGACACATGACCTTCTTGGATATGGGAGCAACCACCACCGCCTAGGCAAAGCCTTTTAAGGAAAGCTAATATTTATTTCCTTAAATAACTCTAGGTTAACCAAAAGGAACAATCAAATCACAAATTCGAAAAAGAAGAAAACACAAACTCGAAAAATAAATTCGATAAACTAGATCTAATTGTCTCTTGTATTTAGAATTCTTACAAAGAAAATAACTAGTATGATGCGGAAGAAAATTACTAGTTATACATTCTCTTTGTAAGCTAATGACCTCGAGATCTTCTGCCGTATTCCTCGCCTCGCCTTGGACGTCGTGTGGGTGACGATCCTCCAAGATGAATACCGCCCAAAAGAGCTTCTCCTCCTTGTAATATTCGGCCACCACCACTACAATAGAAAAGAGAGCAAAGGGAGAAGAGAGGGAGAGAGGGGTCGGCCACCAAGAGAGTCTCCAAACCAAAGAATAAGAGTTGTGTCTCATGAAGCCCCCTCACCCCTTCTTTTATATTACTTGCCCAAGGCAAATAAGGAAAAACTTTTACAAAATAAAATCATCCAAGAGTTTTTACTTTTCCCTTTTAAATTTTCCTTTTCTTTCCTCTTGATTGAATCAATCACCAAATCAATGGTTGTAATCAATCCTATTTGGTTTAGGATTGAGTTTGGCCGGCCCCTTGCTTGGGCACCAAGCAAGGTGGCCGGCCACCATATTTAGGAAAGAAAAAATAATATTTTTATAAAATTTTACAAGAAGAAAAAATTCTTATAAAATTTTACAAGCTCTCTTTCATAGAGTAAAAAAAAGAAAGTTTTAAAAATTAAAACCATGTTTTAAAATTTAAAACTTCTCTTATAAAATTTTCTTTTTTAACATGATGATAGAAAATTTTAATTTTAAAACTTATTTTCCTCCTCTTTTTCTTAAACAATGAGGATGGTTAAAAAAGAAAAGTTTTAAAACTTTTAAAACTCTCTATTAAACATGTGGCCAAATTCAAATAAGGAAAGTTTTTAAAATTAAAATATCTCTTTTAAAACTTATAGTTTTCTACAAAGAGAAGATTTTAAAAATTCAAAAAAAAACCTCCTTGTTTGAATATTGTGGCCGACCCCTACTAGCTTGGTCACCAAGCAATAGGGTCGGCCCTTTAAGAGGAGATGTGGACGGCCATTGCTTGGTCACCAAGCAATGGACCGACCCCCTTTCTTGGACACCAAGATGGGCCTTTCTTTGGATAGACTTAAGGCTATAATGAGGATACGACAGAGACCTAGAGGAGAAATTGGTTTTAGCCTTCCGATGAGCTTGAGTATCCCATGCTCGCCCCAAACACACAACTCAAGTTCATCGATAATAACTCATTCCACTAGAGAGTTATTACCGCACTACCGCACCAATCCCAAATTACATTATGGGCTCCTTCTTATTATGAGTGTGTTAGTCTCCCTGTGTTTAAGATTATGAATGCCCACTAATTAAGTAAGTTTCTGACAACTCACTTAATTAATATCTAGCTCCAAGAGTAGTACCACTCAACTTCATTGTCATGTCGGACTAAGTCCACCTGCAGGGTTTAACATGACAATCCTTATGAGCTCCTCTTGGAGACATTCTCAACCTAGATAACTAGGACATAGTTTCCTTCTATAATCAACAATACACACTATAAGTAATATCATTTCCCAACTTATCGGGCATATTGATTTATCGAGCTAAACCTCACCCTTTGATAAGTCAAAGAAATAAACATTAAATATATGTGCTTGTTATTATGTTAGGATTAAGAGTACACAATTCCATAATAACTAAGGTCTAGTTCTTTTACTAAGTCAGTACAAAAAGAACTTACCTAAATGTTTCTACTCAATACACTTAAAGTGTATCAGAGTAATTTATTAGTCAAGATAAACTAATACTTAATTACACTACGACTATTCTGATGGTTTGTTCCTTTCCATCTTAGTCGTGAGCGACTATTTATAATTTATAGAGAACCAATAACATGATCTTCTGAGTATGACACCACACTCCATGTTATCTACTATGTAAATTAATTTAACAATTACATTTAACAAATAAATGTAGATATTAACCAATGTGATTCTTTTATTTCAAAATAAATGTTTACAAAAGCTAGGCTTTTAGTATACACTCCAACAATCTCCCACTTATACTAAAAGACTAAGCTGTCATATCTGTTGCCACACATCTGATTCCCATCCCCTCCACATGCTGATCAAAAGCTTTCGTCGGAAGGGCCTTAGTGAAAGGATCTGCCAGGTTATCTGCTAATGCAATCTTCGCGACGACAACTTCTCCCTTGACGATGTCTCATATCAGGTGGTACTTGCGCTCTATATGTTTACTTGCCTTATGGGCTTGTGGTTCCTTCGAGTTTGCAACTGCACCGCTATTATCACAATAAATTGTGATGATCTTGGGCAAACCAGGAATCACATCTAAGTCCATTAGAAAGTTCATGAGCTATACAGCTTCTTTGGCTGCCTCAGAGGCTGCCACATACTCAACTTCCATGGTTGAGTCCGAGACGCATTTCTGCTTAACACTCCTCCATGCAATGACTCCACCTCCTAGAGTAAACACATAGCCTGACGTAGACTTACTATTGCCCCTATCTGATTGGAAGTCCGAATCCGTGTAACCCACAGGGAGCAAATCGTCTGCTTGGTAGGCTAGCATATAATCTCTAGTCCTTCTCAGGTACTTTAAAATATGCTTCACAGCAGTCCAATGTCCTTGTCCAGGGTTACTCTGATATCTGCTTACCATGCCCACGGCAAAACAGATATCAGGTCTCGTACACAGCATTGCATACATAAGGCTTCCTACAGCCGAAGCATAAGGAACTGCCTTCATGTCCTCTATCCCTTTGATGTCTTCGGAGATATCTCTTTAGATAAAGCTACTCCATGCCTAAAAGGTAAGAAACCTTTCTTAGAGTTTTGCATGCTAAAATGAGCAAGGATTGTATCTATATATAAAGCTTGGGATAGGCACAACATTCTTTTCTTGCGATCCTTATAACTTTGATCCCAAGAATGTGCACACATTCTCCTAAGTCCTTCATATCAAATTGTTTGGACAACTATACCCTTACGTCCGATAATACCTTGACATTGTTGCCAATTAACAAAATATCATCTACATATAGTACAAGAAATACCACCACGTTTTCGTTACACTTCTTGTATACACAAGACTCTTCTGGACACTAAATAAATCCATATGATTGGATTACTTCATTAAACCGGATGTTCCAAGATCTTGAAGCTTGCTTCAGTCCATAAATAGACCAATTGAGCTTGCACACTAGATGCTCTTTGCCTTTTTCAATAAATCCCTCTAGTTGCTTTATATGGATGTTTTCTTCAAGACTTCCATTAAGAAATGCTGTCTTGACATCCATTTGCCAAATCTCATAATCCATATGAGTGGCAATGGATAAGAGTATCCGGATAGACTTAAGCATGACTACCGGCGAAAAAGTCTCCTCATAGTCGATTCCCTCTTTTTGAGTATACCCTTTCGCAATAAGCCTTGCTTTGAAGGTTTCTACCTTCCCATCTGTCACTCTTTTCCTTTTGTAGGTCCACTTGCATCCAATGGCTTTTACACCATCAGGTGGTTCTACAAGCTCCCAGACCTTATTAGAATACATAGATTCTATTTCGGAATTCATTGCCTTTTGCCAAGATACTGCATCTATATCTTGGAGTGCTTCGTCATATGTTCGGGGATCAGGTTCATGTTTACCTGGGATCAAGTCTGAAGACTCTCCCAAAAACATTAATCTCTCAGGTTTCCTCACAACCCTCCCACTACGACGAGGCACTATCTCTAGCTGTGTATCATGTGTGACTCGTGTTGCAGTTTCTTGTGGTACTTCATCTTGTACTGTTGGTACTAAAGTAGACGTGTCCTCTCTAATTTCTTCTAGAACTATTTCACTCATGGGCTTATGGTTCATTACATAATCTTCTTCTAAAAATCGAGCATTGGTGCTAACAATGATCTTATGATTTTTAGGATTATAAAAACAAACCATCTTTCGTTCCCTTAGGATATCCCATAAACAGACAAACTTCTGTACATGATTCCAACTTGTCAGTATCTCCCTTCAGCACATGTGCTGGACTACCCCATATCCGGATATGATTCAGACTAGGCTTACGCCCATTCCATAATTCAATGGGAGTAGAAGAAACTGTTTTAGAAGGTACCATATTCAGAATGTACATTGTTGTTTCCAAAGAATATCCCCAAAATGAATTTGGTAATTCTGAATAACTCATCTTCGATCTAACCATTTCCATAAGAGTCCTATTCCTTCGTTCTGCCACACCATTCTGTTGGGGTGTACCAGGTGTAGACAATTGGGATTGAATCCCGACTTCTGATAAGTAATTCCTAAACTCTCCAAAGAGGTATTCGCCACCACGGTCAGACCGTAGTGTCTTGATACTTTTACCAAGGCGTTTCTCCACATCAGCCCTATATTCTTTGAACTTGTCAAAGCATTCAGACTTGCGGTGCATCAGGTAAATGTATCCATATCTTGAATAATCGTCTATAAAAGAGACGAAGTATTCATAACCACCTCTAGCCTGGATAGACATAGGACCACACAAATCAGAATGAACCAGTTCTAACGCATCTTTGGCTCTATACCCCTTGGCCTTAAAAGGTCTCTTGGTCATTTTACCTTTCAAGCAAGATTCACATGTTGGAAAGTTTTCCAACTCTAATGAACCCAAAAGTCCATCGGCTACAAGCCTTTGAATCCTACTTAAGTTAATATGACCAAGCTATAGATGCCAAAGATACGTTTGGTTCATTTCCGAAGGTTCTTTTCTCTTATTAAAGTTAGAAGATGTGTTATTAATTTCCATATTTTACTTTGTGGGAGAATTTAGATTTAAAGTGTATAAATTGCCAACTAATGCACCAGAACAGATAATCACCTTATTTCTCTTTATAACGACATTGTTACTAAAGGAAACTGAATATCCATCCAAATACAGTTTAGACACTGAAATTAAATTCTTTCTAAAACTGGGTATATAAAGACAATTTCTTAAAATCAAATTTCTATTCCTATTAAATGATAAGTAGACATCTCCCACTGCAACAGCCGTCACCTTAGTAGCGTTGCCCATGTAGACAGTTATCTCTCCATCAAATAGTCGTCGGGTTTCCTGGAACCCCTGCAAAGAATTACAGACATGATTAGTGGCTCCCATATCTACACACCAGGTACTGGTAGATAACATCGCTAAACATGTTTCAACTACTAGAGTATGAGATATGTTGGATTTTTCGGGCCACGAAAATCGCTTTTTCGCGTCGCGAAAACCCCGAAACTCCCTAGCCAACGGATCCGTGCAAAGAAAAATTTCGAAAAACTACGAGTACGAGTTTACCTAGATCTACACTTAGATCTACATGGAGAAAATCTTATACCTTCGATGCGTGCCCTTCGCGAGTCCCGCTTGTCCAAGGAGATGCTGGATCTCTAGTTGTCAAAGTAGACAACTCTCTAAAAGTATCCACATGAACAAGATGTGTTCTCTAACACACAAGGATGGAGAAGAGAACACCACAAGTGTGCTAGCACTTCTTGATGCTCTCGGATGGGATTGGAAGAAGAAGAAAGGAAAAGAAGAGAACACACTCCTCTAAAATCTCTATGTGACTTTCACTAACCTTTCTTCTTGGATTAGATTCACTCTTCATTCTTCTCCCTTGCTTGAAACCCACGACCAAGAGAAGAGAAGGAGCAAAAAGAGAGCTTTAGGAAGAAGATGATATGAATGTGAGTGAATGAAAAATTCATTCTCATTCAAAACCAAAAAGGTAACCCCCATTCTCATTAAATGTGGCCATTAAAGAGAATAGATTTGTAACCCCCATGAGGTGGCACACTTTGATGATGTGGCACATCATCATTAGTACTCCTAATTCCAAATCACTAATGATGTGGCAAATAGTCAAGTCAAACTTGACTCTTCCTCTTCCTCTCAAGTCAAGTCAAACTTGACTTAATCTCTCTCATGGTTGATGTAATCCAACCATTTAATAAAAGTCAATTTAATAGAATGAATCTAATTCATTTAATTAAATTTATTCAATGAGTCATAATCTAAATTAGACTCATTGAACATATGAATCAACTTGAGTCCAACTCAATTAGCCCAATTAGGATTACTCTTAATCCAATTTGATTCATCACATGAATCTAATCCTCTTGGTTCATCATATGAACCTAATCTCCATCCACTTGTTCTTTGTGTGTGACCCAATAGGTTCTTGTTGTTGGAGCAATCCCAATGGTCCGCGGGACCATGTGTTTTGGTGTTTGGGCAAAGGGTTTAAGTTAGGTTTACCCTTGTTATTTGATATGTGTACTTGAGTTGTGCAGGACTGCAGGTGACACATATGACTCAGGTTGACGGCTTCGGGTCCGGTGAAGGATGGAGCATCCGAGGGACCATGGACAAGGCAGCAAGGACAATGGCCGAGGGAAGCGACTTCGAGGCATACGCGAAGGATGGCATTGGAGACAAGCCGCGGGCTTGGATGCATCCGAGGGACGAGAGCCAAAGGAAGTAGGCTTGAAGGCAAGAGGTCAAGGCTGTAAAGAAGAGTCAGATGAGTCGTGAGGGTACGAGTGCATGAGAGATTGTACTCGGAGTAAAATCCTAGTTTTAGGGGTTTACTGTAGCGGCACTATAGCAGGTACTGTAGTGCACTGTAGCAGTTACTGTAGCGTACTGTAGCAGTCGACTGGTGTATGGACCAGTCGACTGATGCACTGTAGCAGAGAGCCGTTTAGATAGCCGTTGGGCTGGCATCAGTCGACTGGTGCAAGGACCAGTCGACTGGTAACGGGCAAATCAGGTTCTGATTTGTTACAAGCTCTATAAGAAGGAGCTTGATATGACCGGCCAAGGCGACGAAATTAGACTTGGTTAAAGCCTAATTAGTAGTCACAAGAGTTCTCAAGTGCTTGTGTAATCCAAGAGGTCTTGGTGTGTTTGTGGTGAGGTTTCTCCACCCACAAGGAGCGACTTGAGATAGCCGGAGGTTGCCGGGGGCTAATCCACCGACGGATAGGGATCGTCCACCTTACGGACAGCCGTGGAGTAGGAGCATCATCTCCGAACCACGTTACATCGACGTGTACTGGTTTGCTTGTTCTTTTCTTTGTCTTTAGCTTTCGTATTCGTAATTAGTATTTGTATTTCCGCTTGCGCACTAACGAATACGTAGGAAGCGAGTTATTGGGGGCGTCGTCCATTCAACCCCCCTTCAAGCCGGCCACCGATCCTCCAACAAGTGGTATCAGAGCGAGGACGCACTTCACCGGACTAACCGCCGAGAAGAGCAACGCATATAAGAAGATGGCCGGGTTGATTGTCCCTCCAAAATTTGAAGGAGGAAGCCTTGGGGACATCACGTATTGGATGATGAGGATGGAGGTCTTCTTCAATACGGATTGGGACATCATGATGATTATCAAGGACCCATTCGAAGTCCCAAGAGATAAGAAGGGAAAAAGACTTCGACCACGACGTTGGACGGAAGAGCAAACCACACGATCGGAGGCAAACTCAAAGGTAATATCAATATTGATTGAAATTTTGCCTTCTAACGTGATAAGTCGTGTAGGTGACTATGAGAACGCCCACGATTTGTGGAGCAAGGTGAAGATGGTTCTACGGGAAGAACCTAAACCTACACAAGAAGAAGAAGAACCCAAGGAGATGGGTTTAATTGCTCAAGTTGAGGAGGAGCAAACGGAAGTTGAGTCACGCTCAACATCCGAGGAGATAGAGGAGAAGGATGAAGAAATGCTATCCACTAGTGTGGATGAGGAGACATCCTCAAGGGTTGAAGAAAAGTCCAAGACAAGTGAAGAGGATGAAGAAGAGGTCTTGGAGGTCAACCTAGTGAGCACCTCCACCGAAGCAAAATCAAAAGCTCACATTGTGTGCTTCGGGTGCAATGAAAGGGGACACTACAAGAGTAGGTGTCCATTGGGTAAGAAGAAGGTAACTCCTAAACCCAATCAAGTTATTTTGAATACTAACATGGGTTGTAGGAATGAAGAAGCCCAAAGGAGGAGAATGTGCATTACATGCTTCACGTGTGGGGAGAAGGGACACTACCACACCAAATGCCCCAAGAAGAGGGAAATCAAGAAGCTTGCATATTTAAAGAAATGGGAGAAGAAGAAGAGGAGCTCAAGTCAAGGGGGAGCTTCAAGGGTAAGGGAGGTATACCCTAATTTGAAATGCAATGCAAATTCTTATGTTCCCATGCATGCTAAGAAAAATAATGATTATCATTATGTAGCAATGCAAAATTTTGGATTTAAGTATCATGATAGGAATAGGGTTAATGTAGATCAAAACCCTAGGAGGCCAATTCATGAAAAATCTAGGAATGGTAGACCTAAAGAGGCCCAAGGCATTAATCCAAAGAAGGGGAGACACATGCCTAGAAAGGGTAGGTCTAGGAATGTCCAAGGTGGACATGTTGACGCTAGGTTTAGGAACCTAGAAAGGGAGAATCAAGCTTTGAAGGCAAAGCTTGATGGTTTAGAGAAATTCCTTAAGAGATTCACTATTGGATCTAAGGAATTAAGGATGGTGTTGGGTAGCCAAAGACCCAACAATGATAGATCGGGCTTGGGATACCGATCTAGTCCCTCCAAGGCCAATGAGAGTTCATATGCTAGGGTGGCAAATGATCATGGCAAGGGAGAGTCCTCCAAAGCTAAGGGGAAGTCTTATGCTAGGGTTGCATATGACTATAGCAAGGAGAAGCCAATAAATGGCAAGGAAAAGCCATTTAATGGTAAGAAGAAATTAACCAAGGACAAGGTGTCCAAGGTTAAGAAAGTTACGTTTGTAGGCCAAGTGTCACCGGGGGTGGACCGATGTGGCCTAGCCATTGTGGATGAGTCACCTAGGGAGGTGGCTAAGGCAAAGAGCTCTAGGGGGAGCTCTAAGAGTCAATTTGGGACCCATGGCCAATGGATCTCAGGTGGGTACTACTTGGGAGTCTAGAGGAGCCATGGAGTGTGCCAAAAGGTTTGGAGATGGATTTGAGTCTCAAACCTAGGGATTTGGCACACATGGTTTGTGTTTCATGCAAGAAATATGACAGTTTGGTTCATATAGCATGATAAATGGTTTTGGATGTATAGATGCCATATAAACCAATGCTAGGGATGCATTGTGGGTTGGTATGGGCAAATACATCAAGAGGAAGTCAAAACTAGGACTTTAGGTCAAGGTTCAATTGAACCATTTAGCTAGTTTTGGATTTTGTGTCAATCTTAGGATTGGTGATAGATACATTTTGTAATGTATTTTTCCCAAGTAGACACTGGTACAATAGACCTCTCCACAAAATTTGGGAATTTTTGGAGGTCTAGGGAATTTCTGGTGCATTTATGAAGTTGGCCTGAAAAGGCTGATTTTTTCAGAAATAGGGTACCAGTCGACTGGTACAGATACCAGTCGACTGGTAACAGTGTTTTTGAGCACAGAATGGTTCTGTAAGCTCATTTTGACGAGGGCAGTCGACTGGTACCGACACCAGTCGACTGGTAACAGTATATTTCGACCACAGAATGGTTCTGTAAGGTTGTGTCGAAGGGGGCAGTCGACTGGCACTTAGGGCAGTCGACTGATACCAGTCTGAAATTGGTTTCAGCATTGGTTTGTGACCATGTCAACTCACATAGATGTATGGGATCCAAGGGGGATTAATACATGAGTTTAGGGTCAATTTAGATGACAAGTTTTCAACAATTGGGATATTGTTGGAGAACTTTTTGGATGTTAGGCAAAGGGGGAGAATTAAGGTTTAGTTGGGAAAACCTTTAGTGCCTTTGCGTAGGGGGAGCCTTGGGATAGGTTCTTAAAAAGCCCTGTGGGAAAATCCTAGCTCAATGGGGAGCTTAGGTGTAGGGGGAGCCTTGTGATAGGTTCCAATGCTTGGTGCATTGTTTCGGCGGTTGCCAAGTGTGTAGCCTTGGCAATGTAAGTCCATTCGGCGGAGTAAGTCCAAGTGTGTAGCCTTGGCATCGTAAGTCCATTGTATTAGCATGTTTATTTGCTATTTGTTTTCCCTAACTTAAACGTATTGCCAAGCACCAAAAAGGGGGAGATTGTTGGAGCAATCCCAATGGTCCGCGGGACCATGTGTTTTGGTGTTTGGGCAAAGGGTTTAAGTTAGGTTTACCCTTGTTATTTGATATGTGTACTTGAGTTGTGCAGGACTGCAGGTGACACATATGACTCAGGTTGACGGCTTCGGGTCCGGTGAAGGATGGAGCATCCGAGGGACCGTGGACAAGGCAGCAAGGACAAGGGCCGAGGGAAGCAACTTCGAGGCATACGCGAAGGATGGCATTGGGGACGAGCCGCGGGCTTGGATGCATCCGAGGGACGAGAGCCAAAGGAAGTAGGCTTGAAGGCAAGAGGTCAAGGCTGCAAAGAAGAGTCAAATGAGTCGTGAGGGTACGAGTGCATGAGAGATTGTACTCGGAGTAAAATCCTAGTTTTAGGGTTTACTGTAGCGGCACTGTAGCAGTTACTGTAGCGTACTGTAGCAGTCGACTGGTGTATGGACCAGTCGACTGATGCACTGTAGCAGAGAGCCGTTGAGATAGCCGTTGGGCTGGCATCAGTCGACTGGTGCAAGGACCAGTCGACTGGTAACGGGCAAATCAGGTTCTGATTTGTTCCAAGCTCTATAAGAAGGAGCTTGGTATGGCCGGCCAAGGCGACGAAATTAGACTTGGTTAAAGCCTAATTAGTAGTCACAAGAGTTCTCAAGTGCTTGTGTAATCCAAGAGGTCTTGGTGTGTTTGTGGTGAGGTTTCTCCACCCACAAGGAGCGACTTGAGATAGCCGGAGGTTGCCGGGGGCTAATCCACCGACGGATAGGGATCGTCCACCTTACGGACAGCCGTGGAGTAGGAGCATCATCTCCGAACCACGTTACATCGACGTGTACTGGTTTGCTTGTTCTTTTCTTTGTCTTTAGCTTTCGTATTCGTAATTAGTATTTGTATTTCCGCTTGCGCACTAACGAATACGTAGGAAGCGAGTTATTGGGGGCGTCGTCCATTCAACCCCCCTTCAAGCCGGCCACCGATCCTCCAACACTTGTAACATTGGCAATGCCCCTAAACCCATTTAGGACCATAAGTAATGAGCGGTATCTAGCAATACATCATTACTACCCAAGTTACAAGAATGTTGAGATCCAACATCACCTTGTGACTACTAATTGTGACTCCTCACAATATATGATAAGTGTCCTTCTATCCTAGACATCTAGATTGATCAATGTGAGGCATAGACCGTATCATCCTCTGATCAATCTAAATCTTGAACTCCAAGTAGACTCACTAAAATAAATGAGCTCAATATCTTATATTGACTTATTTGGGCATGGCCATGCACTTCGTGGTCTCACTCTATCAAGAATACTGATCCGGTGGTAAGAGCCCGGGACCCCCTAACGAGGGGTCAAGGCCACGTGGAGGTCAGAGGGCCAGGTGGTCCGTCGAAGAAGGGTGAGCCGACCGGACGAATGACAAAAGGGCAGGCCGATCGGCCTGCTCGTACACGTCTGATAGTGAAAGATGCCTTGACAGGGGTCGGGGTTCCGACGCTCAATGAAGTAGTAAATGACAGAGCGGAAGGCCTAAGAGAGGGCAGGACATAATGGGGGCGCCGCCCGGCTGGCGCGGGGAATTAGGGCCATCCGGACGACGCTATTCGTTCCGGTCGGCCGGACGGACGTCCCGGCCGGGCGGTGGGTGAAGGATAGGAACATCTTCTGACAGCCGTCAAGTCCTATGGCTAGGCCATACTCTAAGTCTGACAACAAGGTGTTCTGTTGTCCCATCGAAGACATGATTGAACTGTAGCAGTATGGTGTCAGGTAAGCTCTCTGACAGGTACATACCGAGGTATGGGCTGCAGACACGTATGTGCCTCGGTGGACGTGCATTAGTTCTTTCACCGCTCTATATAAAGAGCCTCTTCCTTCGCCGGAGGTACGCGTTCTTGGATTTTTGGAGCCACCTTTTGCTGTCCGCTTACCTGACTTGAGCGTCGGAGGGTCGCCGCCGGGAACCCCTTCCCGGCCCGACTTCTGTGCAGGTTCGCCGGAGATTCGTGCGACCCGACGGAAGCCTACACCATCGACTAGGAGTGCGCCACGTGCCCAGCGTCCTTTGGTTCGGTGGTTCGGACAGGATCAATTTGGCGCCGTCTGTGGGAACGCTCCTGCATCCGATCGGCAACCATGGACGAGGCTGGACGACAACACTTGGTGACGCTCTCGAATGAGGAACTTGACGCTCTGATCGAGATAAGGGCCGCCAAGCTCGTGGAGCAGAAACAAAAAGCCACAGCCGAGCGACTGGAGCAACAAGCAACATCGGCGTCTGGTGGTCGAGCGGAAGCACCACCGACCACCGTTGCATTTCATCGAGCCCTATTCCACACCCCTGAAGCCGTACCAGCTCATAGGGATAGGGGATCTTCTTCAGAGGAAATGCCTAGGCGAGATGACAGAAAGGGGAAAGCCCCCCGAGCGGACGCATCTCCCGAGCGGATCAATCGCCAATTTTCAGAGGCTATTCTACGAGACCCCCTGCCAAAGCACTACGCGCCTCCGACGATCGGCGAGTACAATGGGACAACTGACCCAGATGATCATCTGGGTAAGTTCGATAACACAGCTACTCTCCATCAATACACAGATGGAGTAAAGTGCCGGGTTTTTCTTACCACTCTCTCGGGATCGGCTCAACGGTGGTTTCGGAGATTGCCGGACGGATCCATCACGAACTTCAAAGATTTCCGAACGGCCTTTCTCCACCATTTTGCAAGCAGTCGACGCTACCAGAAAACGAGCGTAAGCCTGTTCGCCATCAAGCAAGAAGCCCGTGAATCGCTTCGAGCTTACATCCAGCGGTTCAACCAAGTGGCGATGGACATTCCAACGGCCACCTCGGAAACCATGATGAATGCCTTCACACAAGGCCTGGTGGATGGGGATTTCTTCCGATCGCTCATCCGAAAGCCGCCCCGAGACTATGATCACATGCTACACCGGGCGAATGAATACATCAACGTGGAAGAGGCACAAGCGTCTAGGAAAAAAGAAACTCCAACCGAGCGGCCTCCTCCCGCCGAGCGGAAACAACACGCCGTTCATCAGCCGCCCAGAGGACCAAGGGCAGAAGTAATTCGATCCCCCCGTGCCAGACCCCACGTGCAAGAGGTAGCCGCCGCCCGGCCCAAGCCAAAAAAGAAATGGACCCCGATGTTTTGCTCCTTCCACCGGACGGATACGCACAACACAAGGGATTGTCGAAGTCTTCCCTTCGTGGCTCATCCTGCGCCCCGGAATGCTGGACGACGGTCTCCCTCAGTCGACAGGCAACGGAGAACTCATGACGCCGATCGGACACGGGATGATAGGCCCCAGCAACAAACTCCCGATCGGCATCGTTCCCCAAGGAAGGAGAATCGCCGAGCGTCCAAAGAACGGTCTCGACCATCCGCTCGGGAAGAGGAAAATAGAAGCAATACTTCTCGAGGCGAGATCAACGTTATTGCTAGCGGACCGACCGGAGGAGACTCCAACCGAGCTAGAAAGGCGAGCATCCGGCAGCTCCAGATTCATGCGGTCGGCTGTAGCCAAGAACGAGCGGAAGGACCCGAAATTAGTTTCGGGCCCGGGGACTTGGAAGGAGTTGAAGTACCCCATGACGATGCTCTGCTCATCAAAGCGGTAATAGCCAATTACACTATTCACCGCGTATTTGTTGACACAGGGAGCTCAGTCAACATCATATTCAAGAAGGCGTTCGATCAGTTGCAAATTGATCGAGCCGAGCTACTGCCCATGACAACTCCGCTCTATGGGTTCACTGGTAACGAAGTTCAGCCGGTCGGACAGATCCGGCTGGCCACCTCGCTGGGAGAAGAGCCGCTCAGGAGGACAAGAACAACAAACTTCGTGGTAGTCGACTCTCCCTCTTCCTACAATGTCATTTTGGGACGACCGGCGCTTAGCGAATTCCGAGCGGTCGTCTCAACCTTCCATCAGAAGATCAAGTTCCCAGTGGAGGACAAAGTGGGAGAGGTACGAGGAGATCAGTTAGCAGCTCGGCGATGCTACATCGAGATGGTCCGAGCAGAAGCCAATTCCGCTCGGAAGGCGCCCCGGATTGAGGTAAACGCCATCACCGAAAAGCCACCCTCTTTGCTTTATGAAGAAAAAGAGGGAGTGCAGATTCACCCAACCCGATCGGATGCCACGACTTTTATTGCGTCCGATCTGGAGGAGAAACAGAAAGAGGAGCTGATCCAATGCCTCCGAAGAAATCATGATGTCTTCATCTGGTCAACACATGAGCTGCCCGAAATTTCGCCGAGCATAGCGCAGCATGAGTTGCATGTCCGACCGGACGCTCGGCCAGTGAAACAAAGAAAAAGGGACTTCAGTGCCGAGCAGAATGCCATCATTCGGGCGGAGGTGGAAAAGCTTTTGAAAGCCGGCCATATACGCGAGTTGCAGTTCCCGAGCTGGCTGGCTAACGTAGTGTTAGTCTCCAAGCCAGGCAACAAGTGGAGAGTGTGCATTGATTTTGGGGATCTCAACAAAGCGAAGATTTTTATCCTCCGCCTTGATAGATCACTGGTGGACTCTACTGGTCATGAATTAATCTGTATGCTCGACGCCTACCAGGGCTATCACCAAGTGCCGCTCGCCCGTGAAGATCAAGAAAAGGTTAGCTTTGTGACGGCCGACGGCACTTATTGCTATAATGTCATGCCGTTCGGATTGAAGAATGCGGGGGCAACATATCAGCGCTTGATGAATAAAGTATTCAGAGAGCAGATCGGGCGGAATCTAGAAGTTTATGTGGATGATATTCTCATTAAGTCTAGCCGAGCGGCCGATCTCTTCAAAGACATGGAGGAAACCTTCCGAACGCTGCGCAAATATGGAGTCAAGCTAAATCCCCAGAAGTGCCTGTTCGGAGCAAAAGGAGGGCGTGACCGAGCGGGGAATCGAAGCAAATCCCAGCAAGGTGAAAGCTTTACAAGATATGCCGCCTCCAAGAAATACAAGGGAAGTGCAGCGTTTGACCGGTCGGATCACCGCTCTGTCCAGGTTCATCTCCAAAACCGCCGACCGGAGTCTTCCTTTTTTCAAGATCTTACGCAAAGCTACAAAATTTTACTGGGATGAAGAATGCGACCGGGCGTTCGAAGATTTGAAGGCATTTCTGAACTCTCTCCCGATATTAGCCAAGCCGACTGCGGGTGAGCCACTTCATATGTACTTGTCTTCAACCGAGCATGCAATCGGCTCAGCTTTAGTGAGGTCGAGCGGAGAAGAGCCTGTATATTTCCTTAGTCACATTTTAAAAGATGTTGAATCTCGCTACACTGGGCTCGAGAAGCTGGCTTTCGCTCTGGTTCTGGCCGCTCGGCGCCTTCGTCCATACTTCCTGGCGCATACGATCATTGTTAAAACTAATAGCCCACTCGGGCGTGTCCTACTAAATCCAGAGGCATCCGGACGGCTCATCAAATGGACGACGGAGTTGAGTGAATTTGATATCCAATACTAGCCCCGCTCGGCGATCAAAGCGCAATCCTTGGCCGATTTTGTGACTGAGGTGCAAAGGTCGGAGCCTAAAGCTATGTGGAGAATATATGTGGATGGGTCGTCCACTCGGCTCGGAAGCGGGATTGGAATATTGTTACTCTCCCCTCAAGAAGAGAAGATGCACTTATCCGTCCGGCTGGATTATAAAACTACCAACAATGAAGCAGAGTATGAGGCCCTCATAGCCGGCTTGCGGGCAGCTCGGCATGTGGGAGCCGGTCGGGTAACGCTTCACTCGGATTCGCAGTTGGCCGCTCAGCAGCTCTCTGGTACCTTCGAAATCAATAGTGCTCAGCTCAAGCTCTACGCTAAAGCCTTCGAGAAGCTCAAAGCTGACTTTAGAGAAGTTATTGTTGTTAGAGTGTATACTAAAAGCCTAGCTTTTGGTATAAACATTTATCTAGAAATAAGAATCACATTGGTCAAATGTCTACATTTATGATAAATGTAGTTGCTCAATTAATTTATATTATAGATAACATGGTGTGTGGTGTCACACACAGAAGATCATGTTATCGGTTCCTTATAAATTATAAACAGTAGCTCACGACTAAGATGGAAAGGAACAAACCATTGGAAGGTCGTAGTGTAATTAGGTGTTAGTTTATCTTAACTATATAATTACACTAGTACACTTAGAGTGTATTGAGTAGGACCATATGAGGTCGTTCTTTTTATACTGACTTTATAAAGGAACAAAGACCTCAGTTATTATGGAAGTGTGTGCTCTTAATCCTAATATAATAACAAGCACATATATTTGATATTTATTTCTTTAATTTATCAATGGGTGAGATTTAGTTCGATGAATCAATAAGCCCGATAAGTTGGGAAATGATATCACTTATAGTGTGTGTTGTTGATTATAGAAGGAAAATGTGTCCTAGTGATACTAGGTTGATAATCTCCTCAAGAGGAGCTCATAAGGATTGTCATGTTAAACCCTGCAGGTGGACTTAGTCCGACATGATAATAAGGTTGAGTGGTACTACTCTTGGACTAAGAAATCAATTAAATGAGTTGTCAGTAACTCACTTAATTAGTGGACATTCGATATCTTAAACACAGGGAGACTAACACACTCATAATAAGAAGGAGCCCAAAAATGTAATTTGGGATTGGTGCGGTAGTTCAATAATGATTCTCTAGTGGAATGAATTATTATTGATAAAATTAAGTTGTGTGTTCGGGGCGAACACGGGATGCTTAATTTTATCGGGAGACCAAAACCAATTCCTCCTCTCGGTCCCTATCGTAGCCTCTTATTTATAGAGTTCTATACCCACCTATACCCACCTTCTATACCCACCCAATAGGGGCCGGCCAAGCTAGCTTAGGAACCAAGCTAGGGCCGACCTAGGTATAAAATTGGGTGGCCGGCCCTAGCTTGAACCCAAGCTAGTGGGGCCGGCCAAATTAAATTAAAAAAGAAATTTAATTTTAATTTTTATTATTATGTGGAAGATATAATTTAAAGAGAATTAAAATTAAAATATCTCTCTTGTAAAAGATCTACAAAAGATTAAAGAAAGAGATAAGATCTCTTTCCTTATTTGTAGATTGGAGAGATGTTTTATTTTCTCTTTAAAAATTATTCATATGTTGATAAAATTAAAATTATAGAAATTTCCTTTTATCAACCATGAAGAGATTTTAAAGAGAAATTTTATTTTTTAAAATTTCCGGAAACAAATTAGGAAGTTTTAATTGTTGATTAAAACTTGTCCAATTTGTTCTCCAATGATGTGGCCGGCCATGAGATTGTAATTTGGAAAATTTTATTTTATTTTTCTCAATTAAATCATGTCAAGGAAATTGAGGAAATTTTATTGTAATTAAATTTCCTAATTTGCCTAGGCCAAGGAATATAAAAGAAGGGGTAGGGGTGCCTTCATGAGACACAACATCTATTATTCCTCTCCCTCTTTTGTTCCTTGGTGTGGCCGGCCATCCTCTCCCTCTCTTCCTCTTGTGGTGGCCGAACCCTTCTCTTCCATTGGAGCTCTTGTGGTGGCCGGATACTACTCGGAGAAGAAGAAGAAGAAGGAGAGAAAGCTAGCATCTCTTAGAGCTTGGTTAGTATTTTGGTTTTCCTCCTTGGTGAAGTTTTTCCTTTGTGGCCGAACCTTGCTTGGAGGAGAAGAAGGTGGTTGGTGTTTTCTCATCTCGGAAGATCGTTGCCCACACAACGTTCGAGGTTAGAAGAGGAATACGGTAGAAGATCAAGAGGTTTTTTCTACAAGGTATAACTAGTAATTTTTCTTTCCGCATCATGCTAGTTATTTATGGAAATAATACCAAATACAAGAGGCTTACGTTCTAGAATTTCGAATATGTTTTTCGATGTTGTGTTCTTTTGTATTTTCTTTTCCTTGTGATTTGATTGTTCTCTTTGGTTAACCTAAAGTTATTTTAGGAAATTAAATATTAGCTTTCTATAAAAGGTTTTGTCTAGTCGGTGGTGGTTGCTCCCATATCCAAGAAGGCCATGTGCCTCGCCACGTCAGTACTGGGAACCAATTATGGAAATTAATATTTAATGGAATTAATAACTTAAGGAGACTTGGGTCGAACGTGTTAAGTTCCGCAGGAGATCCAAGTCAAAACCTAAAAGAACAAATAGATTAAGTTTTGGATCAAACGTGTTAAGTTCCGCAGGCGATCCAAAATTTAATTTAAAAGAACACATGGTAGCTAGGAAAAGGTTCAGACCTTTGTACAAAATTTTTGTACAGTGGAACCTATAGGTTTTCCAAGTAGCAACCAACAATTGTCCAGAAGATACCCAGAGCAGAAAATCAAGCGGCCGATGAGTTAGCCAAGCTCGCGAGCTCAATAACGCCGATAGCCATTCAGCAGCCAATTGAAAAAGTATTGTTGGTGGCGCATGTCGACCGGATGGCAGGCCTCACGATTCCGAGCGACTGGAGAACACCCATCATAGAGTTCCTCCGCTCGGGCGCCACACCATCCAATGAGTATGAAGCTCAGCTGTTAAGGGAAGAGCCGGTCGGTTCACACTCATCGGCGATCAGCTTTACAAAAAGGCCTTCTCACGCCCGTTGTTAAAATGCGTGAGCTCGGAGGACTCGACTTACATCCTCCAAGAAGTACATCAAGGATCGTGCGGAGGGCATCCGAGCGGACGATCGTTGGCCAAGAAGATCCTCCTGGCCGGGTACTTTTGGCCAACTTTACAAGCAGACGCCGCTCGGACCGTGTCGACGTGCCTTTCATGCCAGAAGTACCATAACTTCAACCACCGACCGGCAGAGGAAATGAAGGCATCTACAGTCTCGTGTCCATTCGACCAGTGGGGAATGGATATTGTTGGTCCATTTCCTATGGCGACCGGACAGCGGAAATTCCTACTAGTGGCGGTAGATTATTTTTCCAAGTGGGTGGAGGCCGAGCCGCTAGCCAGGATCACCGAACAAATGGTCAAAAGGTTCATATGGCAACACATCATTTGTCGGTTCGGCATCCCTCGCCGACTGATTTCCGACAACGGACGGAAATTCATAGGGAAGGTGCTGGAGGATTGGTGCAAGAGCTACGGCATGGAGCAACACTTCACGTCCGTGGCTTATCCCCAAAGCAACGGTCAAGCCGAAGTAGCCAATCGGGAAATTCTTCGTATTCTGCGCGCTTGGCTCGACCATTTGGGAAGAAGTTGGCCAGATGAAGTGCCGGGCGTCTTGTGGGCCATCCGGACGACTCCGAAGGAAGGGTCGGGCGTTACACCATTCCATTTGGTGTATGGCGGCGAAGCAGTTATTCCGGTCGAAGTCGGCGTCGAGTCCGTCCAGATTCAGAGTTATGATGATGGCAACGCCGAACGGAGGAACATGGAGCTGGATTTGGTCGACGAAGAGCGAGCCAAGGCATCCGTTCGGCTGATGGCGTACCGGCAGCGGATGAAGCAAAATTACAACCGCCGTGTAATCCCCAGATCATTTCAGGTCGGCGATCTTGTCTGGAAGAAAGTCAAGCCGGTCGGCGATGTCGGCAAACTGGAGGCCCCTTGGGTGAGAAGCTCCGATCGGGAGCATATTATTTGGAGGATGAAGACGAGCGGCATCTGGATCGACCGTGGAGTGCGAATCATCTCCAGCCTTATCGAGCGGGGTGAAAGGTGCACGAATGTAAATCATTTTTGTATATGTTAGTCGCCCATGTCCTTGTAATGCAGGAAGTAAAATTAATGCAAAGGATGGCCAATGGATTCGCTGATCGGCAGCGTCAAAGTTAACCTTGAAGACCGTCGACCTCCGACGTTAAATATCGAGAGACGAGCCGGCGTCTATAAACGTCCGAGCGGAAGACCGTCGAGCTCCGACGTTAAATATCGAGAGACGAGCCGGCGTCTATAAACGTCCGAGCGGAAGGCCGTCGAGCTCCGACGTTAAATATCGAGAGATGAGCCGGCGTCTATAAATGTCCGAGCGGAGGACCGTCGAGCTCCGACGTTAAATATCGAGAGACGAGCCGGCGTCTATAAACGCCCGAGCGGAAGACCGTCGAGCTCCGACGTTAAATATCGAGAGACGAGCCGGCGTCTATAAACGTCCGAGCGGAAGGCCGTCGAGCTCCGACGTTAAATATCGAGAGACGAGCCGGCGTCTATAAACGTCCGAGCGGAAGACCGTCGAGCTCCGACGTTAAATATCGAGAGACGAGCCGGCGTCTATAAACGTCCGAGCGGAAGGTCGTCGAGCTCCGACGTTAAATATCGAGAGACGAGCCGGCGTCTATAAACGTCCGAGCGGAAGGCCGTCGAGCTCCGACGTTAAATATCGAGAGACGAGCCGGCGTCTATAAACGTCCGAGCGGAAGACCGTCGAGCTCCGACGTTAAATATCGAGAGACGAGCCGGCGTCTATAAACGTCCGAGCGGAAGGCCGTCGAGCTCCGACGTTAAATATCGAGAGACGAGCCGGCGTCTATAAACGCCCGAGCGGAAGACCGTCGAGCTCCGACGTTAAATATCGAGAGACGAGCCGGCGTCTATAAACGTCCGAGCGGAAGACCGTCGAGCTCCGACGTTAAATATCGAGATGAGCCGCGTCTATAAACGCCCGGCGAAGGTCGCCGAGCCCGACGTTAAATATCGAGACGAGCCGCGCCTATAAACGCGTCCGCGGAAGGCCGTCGAGCCCGGCGTTAAATATCGAGAGAGGCGCGTTTATAAATGTCCGGCGGAAGGCCGCCGAGCTCGCGTTAAATATCGAGACGAGCCGGCGTCTATAAACGTCCGAGCGGAAGACCGTCGAGCTCCGACGTTAAATATCGAGAGACGAGCCGGCATCTATAAACGTCCGAGCGGAAGACCGTCGAGCTCCGACGTTAAATATCGAGAGACGAGCCGGCGTCTATAAACGTCCGAGCGGATAGCCATTCACATGATACGATCAATGATATCCTGGTCGTTAAGATCAACATAGGGCTGAGTGGCTCGCTTATCCAATGTGTACGGAAAACCCCTTTGGGGGTAAGGCACAGAGCAAAAGTTGGTCAGTAGAAGTTAAAAGATATTAGCGTGTAAACACCGAGCGGCTTCGTTAGAGCACCAAGCGGCTTCTCAGTCGCATGATAAAAGACAGTAAAAACAATCGACTTGTCTGGTAGAGCGTGGTGCCGAGCGGAAGGGTTTTGAAGAACACTTCAGTCGTGACGAGAGAAAAATTTCTTGCCAAACAGAAGTTGAAGGAATAGAAAAGATTATCTATTATACACTGGGTGAACCAAAAAAGTTGGGCCGAACGGCTGAAATACAAAAAAGTTCATACACAGAAAAAACGCTTATCACGCATCAAAGTCAAAAAGAGTGTCGGGGATGACGTCCATCACGGTCGCGAGGTCCTCGGGGGGGATGGCCAGCTCGGCGGGCAGGTGGCCCTTGGTCTTCAGGTAATCCACCGCCGCCTTGATCGCTTCTTCGAAAGTGAGGGATATCTTGTTGGTGAACTTCTCTCCGAAATCTTCCGAGCGGAGATACGCCTTCCTCACTTCGTCAGAACGGGCCGACTCCCCCTCTTGATATTCTTTGAGCGCGGCGTGGGCCTCGTCACTGGCGGCTTGGAGATCCTTCAAGTCTCCATCAAATCTTTGGAGATCGGCCGAGCGGCTCTCCTTCTCGGTAGCCAGCAGAGCATCCAGATCCTTGATGCGTTGCTCCAACCCTCGGATCTCCACTTTCATCCGGTCCATATCCTCAATGGCCTGGAGCTTCCGGGTGGTCGCCGTCTTGATCTCCTTATTTCGTTGCTTGATCATGGCCTCAAGCCGAACGACCTTGCTCGCCAGATCGGAAGCCCTTTTCCGTTCGGCTTCCAGTGATTTTTTGGCCTTCTCCAGAGCGGCCGTCCCGGCGGCTTTAAGTTTTCTCAGTTCGTCCTCCAGCTCGGCCAACCGATTGCTAATGGCAATCTGCTCCACCCAGTTCTGCGAGCAAAGGTGAATAGGTTAAAAACTTAATTCAACTACACGAATAAAGAAGAAGAGCATACCCCGGTGGCCTGTTGGAGGTTGCTATCACCGAGCTGCCCAGGAGTCATCTCTTTTATGCGATGCCGAGCGTCCTCCCAAGCTTTTGCAAGGTGGCCCGTCAAGGTGATCTGCTGCTCGGGGACCACTGGCCGATCAGTAGCAGCCATGTATTTCTCTGAGGGGAGGCGCAGAACGGTCTTAATTAAATTCGAGCCGCTCGGCTCGCTCTGAGAGGCATCGGCCTTACCGGTGGACGAGGAGGGAAGGTCGCCCAAACGCCTGATACGGCGCAGAGTTCTAGAAGGGCTCGATGGCGGCACCTCAGAGCTGGCCCTCGGAGAGCCATGTGGGGTCGGAGTACTCTCGAGGGAAACCGTCCCGGACAGCATCGTAGCGTCCGCGTCCCGCTCGGGCGGTGGCTCATCAAGTGGAGTGGAGGAAGACGCAGATTCCGGTCGGCGGCGCTTCCAAGTGACTAGCGGAACATCGTCGGCCGAACGGCCCTCCACCTCAGCTTGGGTAGGAGGTTCTGTGTCGCCCGCTGCCTCCTCGAGGGAGGCAGTAGCTGCTGCAGCTTCAGGGGCATTCTGAGGCCCCTCACTTGCTTCGCCGCTCGGATCGCCAAGTCCCCGCTCGGCGACCTCTTTGTTCGTCACCGCCTCAATCTGAGCGGCTTTCAACTTGAGCTTCTCAGTCGCCTTGGCGCGCCACATGACTTCAGCTGCAGAAGCAAAAAATAAATCAGTTAGAACAAAACAAACGGAAAAATAAGGGAACTTACTCATACTGCAGGGCAGATCGGCTGTAGTAGAGGACAAGCCAAATATGTGCATTACTCCCGGAAGGAGCAGCTTGTCAATATGATAACGCTGACCAACCAGCCGTTCGGCTGCATGAAGATAGGCTGCATCGCCTCTAAATTTGCCAAGCTCCGGCTGCGCTGGCATCGTCGTCTGCCACTTGGTACGAAAAGTTGGCCGCTCGGGAAAACGTATATAGAAAAAATGCTCCTTCCAATGTTTGTTGGAGCTCGGCATGTCATCGAAGAGGACGAAACCTATCCTAGATTGAAAAACAAAAGTTCCCCGCTCGGCCTGCTTGGGATAGTAAAAGTAGTGGAAGATTTTTGGGTCTAAGGGGATGCCGTTCAGTTTGAACAAAACTATTACTCCGCTCAGCAGCCTAATGGAGTTGGGAACTACCTGGCCGAGCGGAATGCGAAAGTAATTGCAGACTTGCAGGAAAAATTCATGGGGGGGGGGGGAGCGTAGTCCGGCCAGAAATTGGTCTCGGAAAAAAAGAACTGTGCCGATCGGCGGTTCATGAGGCCGATCGGCCGGTGTGGCTAACACTATATGGTGGTCGGAAGGAATGTCGTAAGTCCGAGCAAGGCGCAACGCGTCCTCCTCGTCAAAATGACTTTCCATGGTCGAGTACCATAGACCCGGAGCACCGCCGGTTGACTGCGAAGTGCTAGTCATGATCGAAAGACAGGAATGCTGGACAAAAGGGGAAGGTTCAAGCAAGGAATGGAGGAAAACCGACTGAAAGAAACGATTAACAGCAAGAAGAAAACGTTGGGAACGAGAAAGAGGGTCTTACGAGCAAGAAAGATGATCGACGGGGGCCTGGGGTTGCCGAAAAGTTGAGGGGCGAGGTCGCCAGAGAAAAAAACGGGCAGAGGAGCACCGGAGGAGGAGGAACCAACAATGCGGCGGAAACGAAGTCGTAGGCTTTATATCGCCGCCCGGGAGCAACCTCCACCGTCCGATCCAGGTCGTTGATAACGAGGTCATCATCCAGCCGTTCATTTCAAACGGCGGCTGTCCCATCGGAAGTGACGCCACCGCTATATGCTGACAAACGCACGATCGCCACGTGTCAGCAGGATATTGGCCACATTTAATGAGCTCCCCTTACCGTGCGTAGCGCACATGATGGGTAGTAAGGGAGAGCATAGGGCATGGATTCCAACAGAACACAAGGCATGGACAAGATACCGCCGAGCGGATGAGTATCATTATGCCTGGCCGAGCGGCCCAATGCAGCAATCATTGCTCAGTCAGATTGGCAGTCCAGTCAGTCGGACTTCGCCTCCTTCGACTAGACTCGAGGGGGAGGCAAGTGATCCGGTGGTAAGAGCCCGGGACCCCCTAACGAGGGGTCAAGGCCATGTGGAGGTCAGAGGGCCAGGTGGTCCGTCGAAGAAGGGTGAGCCGACCAGACGTATGACAAAAGGGCAGGCCGATCGGCCTGCTCGTACACGTCTGATAGTGAAAGATGCCTTGACAGGGGTCGGGGTTCCGACGCTCAATGAAGTAGTAAATGACCGAGCGGAAGGCCTAAGAGAGGGCAGGACATAATGGGGGCGCCGCCCGGCTGGCGCAGGGAATTAGGGCCATCCGGACGACGCTATTAGCGCCGGTCGGCCGGACGGACGTCCCGGCCGGGCGGTGGGTGAAGGCTAGGAACATCTTCTGACAGCCGTCAAGTCCTATGGCTAGGCCATACTCTAAGTCTGACAACAAAGTGTTCTGTTGTCCCATCGAAGACATGATTGAACTGTAGCAGTATGGTGTCAGGTAAGCTCTCTGACAGGTACATACCGAGGTATGGGCTGCGGACACGTATGCGCCCCGGTGGGCGTGCATTAGTTCTTTCACCGCTCTATATAAAGAGCCTCTTCCTTCGCCGAAGGTACACGTTCTTGGATTTTTGGAGCCACCTTTTGCTGTCCGCTTACCTGACTTGAGCGTCGGAGGGTCGCCGCCGGGAACCCCTTCCCGACCTGACTTCTGTGCAGGTTCGCCGGAGATTCGTGCGACCCGACGGAAGCCTACACCATCGACTAGGAGTGCGCCACGTGCCCAGCGTCCTTTGGTTCGGCGGTTCGGACAGGATCAAATACCGATGTCTCTCCCGTCATATAGGAGGGATAGATCCCATCTACATCACTCACATCCCTCTGCATAATTCGTTACATACCCAGTAATCGCCTTTATAGTCCACCCAGTTACGGGTGACGTTTGACGAAACCAAAGTACATAACTCCTTATGTAGGGAACCATGGTGACTTCAGGTCTAAGGACTAGTAGTCATACTAATAGCCACATGAGAAAGTATATGACACTCATATAACGATCCATGATACTTTCTCATGGCGGGTCATTCAGTATACATTCTCTAATGCATACCCATATGTCAACTTGATATCTGTATATCCATGACTTGTGAGATCAAGTCATCGAGTTGACCTACATGCTAGTCTTATTGTATTAACATTGTCCCTGAATGTTAATACTCGACTAGGAATGATTAAGAGTAGTATTCCCTATATCATCTCACTATCGATTCAACCAATCGATTGATATAAGTAAAAACCTTCTACTCAAGGACGTTATTATACTTAGTTTATTTGGCACCAATACAAGTAAGTATAATAACCAAAACCATATGCCTTTATTTATATAGAATATGATACAACAAGTCCATAATACAATCATCAAATGATTGGCTCTAGGGCTCTAGCTAACAAGATATACCTTTATTGTTCTGGTTTCTACGAGGACAGTCCGCTTTCCAATATCCAGACTGCTTGCAGATGAAGCACTTGCCCTTCGGCTTCTTCATTCCAGCCTTTTGTCCCGTACCCTGAGGTTTATTCACCTTCTTTGCTGAAAAAACCTGTTTCTTCTTCTTCTTGCCTTTCGACTTAGAAGTAGAACCATTTTCAGCATAGTGAATCTGAGAACTTTGACGAAAAATACCTTCTGCTGCCTGTAGTTCTGTCAGAAGTTCCGCCAACGTATACTCTCTTTTGTTCATGTTATAGTTCAGGCGGAACTGCTCAAAACTTCTTGGTAGCGTTTGGAGAATTATATCGACCTGGGTTTCCCCATCGATTTCTCCTCCAAGAACTTGTATTTCGTTCAGATAGGCCATCATTTTGAGGATATGATCTCTTACGGGTGTCCCCTCAGACATGGTGGTTGTCATTAGCTTTCTCATTGCCTCTTGCCTAGCAGTTCGACTCTGGTGCCCAAAGAGTTCTTTGAGATTGTTCATTATATCATAAGTTGTTGGTAAATCTTGATGCTGATGTTGCAATACATTTAACATTGATGCCAAAATGTAACACCGTGCCATCTCATCAGCTTTTACCCATTTCTTATGATATTGAATCTCCTCTGGGGTAGAGTCACCGTCAGGTGCATCAGGGCAAGCCTCAGTCAGTACAAACTTATAGCTCTCAGCAGTAAGAAAAATGTCCAGGTTTCTTTTCCAATCAATATAGTTGGGACCAGTAAGTTTGTTCTCTTTCAGTATAATGGCCAGTGGGTTGAAAGTCATCCTAAGAATCACAAAAATAAACTTTGGTCAAGACTCTAAATTTAGAATAATATTGATTCCTCAAACAATACTATTTTAAATTAACCAACACCTCAAATCACCATGAATATTGCATGCCACGTTAGTGTGGACGTATATAAATTCAACATTTGTAAGAGGAGGGTGTGACCCATTAATTTTATTATCTTGTCATCCTAACTTCATGACAAATAAAATTAATAGTTGGTTTTACTTTGGTCACACAAAACAATAGCAGTGACTCCATTGGGGAGGATACTATTGAATACGTCTAAGTGTATACCATTACTTGATACTAAGTCCATTAAATAGGATTGTGCCCCTTCAGTTGGAGAAAATCACATGCTCCTAAATAATTTCCTATAACCATCCATAAAAGGAAGTTTGATCTAGTGATCTGCAATAAACTCATCCGTTATGGAGGGAGGCACTCAGAGCCAACACGCAAGCTTGTTGCATCACTTACAAACCAGTAATGGAGACCATGAGATTTATTAAAATCCCTCTCCCACTTAGTTATTTAAAATGAGGATTTTAACATATGCTAGCATACATCACATGCACATTCACACATCACAGTAAATAAAAGCAATAAATATGAAAATTATTTTCCAACTATTATGGCCTTTTTCTGTTACTGTCCTCCATGTGCACCAATCCTAGCTGCTGCCATCTTTAGCCACCGCCATCGGGTCTAGTTGTCGCATCCATCTTACTTCTTATTCCGCTGCGCCTCTGGTGCTCCAAAAGTAACACGCCTCGCAAGAATCTGATCCGCGATAAAAATAGAATTTTACATATATCGATCCTATATTCCACGAGGGAATGTACATATATTCTAGATCGAACAAAAAATAAAATTCTAAAAATAATACAGCTCCTGCTGTATTTTATACATACAATCATGCACACAAATAATGCCCTTGACATGTCCAAGGGTCCAATCATACACAATATCAATAAGTCATAATAGTTGGAGCCTGCAACCAAAGAGTTAGCACATCCTACTATTATCCTGCCTAAATTATGTATGGCATGTGCATAGCCTATTTGAATTCTAAATACACAGAGGTAAACCCTAGTTCTGATACCAATTGTTGGTTAGTCCTAGGAAAATGTATCGGTGCCACTGTACAAAATTTTTTGTACAAGTGTTGAACATTTCCTTAAATAACCTATTGCGTTCTTTAGAAGTTAAATTAGGAATCGCAGACGAAACTTAACATCATTGATTCCAAATTTAACTTATCTGTTCTTAATGGTTTAGATTTGAATCGCAAGCAGAACTTAACACTATTGATTCAAATCTACCTAAGTTATTAATTCCATAAATATTAGTTTCCAAAATTGGCTTCCAGGACTACATGGCGAGGCACATGGCCTTCTTGGATATGGGAGCAACCACCACCGCCTAGGCAAAGCCTTTTAAGGAAAGCTAATATTTATTTCCTTAAATAACTCTAGGTTAACCAAAAGGAACAATCGAATCACAAATTTGAAAAAGAAGAAAACACAAACTTGAAAAATAAATTCGATAAACTAGATCTAATTGCCTCTTGTATTTAGAATTCTTACAAAGAAAATAACTAGTATGATGCGGAAGAAAATTACTAGTTATACCTTCTCTTTGTAAGCTAATGACCTCGAGATCTTCTGCCATATTCCTCGCCTCGCCTTGGACGTCGTGTGGGCGACGATCCACCAAGATGAACACCGCCCAAAAGAGCTTCTCCTCCTTGTAATATTTGGCCACCACCACCACAATAGAAAAGAGAGCAAAGGGAGAAGAGAGGGAGAGAGGGGCCGACCACCAAGAGAGTCTCCAAGCCAAAGAATAAGAGTTGTGTCTCATGAAGCCCCCTCACCCCTTCTTTTATATTACTTGCCCAAGGCAAATAAGGAAAAACTTTTACAAAATAAAATCATCCAAGAGTTTTTCCTTTTCCCTTTTAATTTTTCCTTTTCTTTCCTCTTGATTGAATCAATCACCAAATCAATGGTTGTAATCAATCCTATTTGGTTTAGGATTGAGTTTGGCCGGCCCCTTGCTTGGGGAACCAAGCAAGGTGGCCGGCCACCATATTTAGGAAAGAAAAAATAATTTTTTTATAAAATTTTACAAGAAGAAAAAATTCTTATAAAATTTTACAAGCTCTCTTTCCTAGAGTTAAAAAAAGAAAGTTTTAAAAATTAAAACCATGTTTTAAAATTTAAAACTTCTCTTATAAAATTTCCTTTTTTAACATAATGATAGAAAATTTTAATTTTAAAACTTATCTTTCTCCTTTTTTTTCTTAAACCATGAGGATGGTTAAAAAGGAAAAGTTTTAAAACTTTTAAAACTCTCTATTAAACATGTGGCCAAATTCAAATAAGGAAAGTTTTTAAAATTAAAATCTCTCTTTTAAAACTTATAGTTTTCTACAAAGAGAAGATTTTAAAAATTCAAAAACAACCCTCCTTGTTTGAATATTGTGGCCAACCCCTACTAGCTTGGTCACCAAGCAATAGGGCCGGCCCTTTAAGAGGAGATGTGGACGGCCATTGCTTGGTCACCAAGCAATGGACCGACCCCCTTTCTTGGACACCAAGATGGGCCTTTCTTTGGATAGACTTAAGGCTATAATGAGGCTACGACAGGGACCTAGAGGAAAAATTGGTTTTAGCCTTCTGATGAGCTTGAGTATCCCGTGCTCACCCCGAACACACAACTCAAGTTCATCGATAATAACTCATTCCACTAGAGAGTTATTACCGCACTACCGCACCAATCCCAAATTACATTATGGGCTCCTTCTTATTATGAGTGTGTTAGTCTCCTTGTGTTTAAGATTACGAATGTCCACTAATTAAGTAAGTTACTGACAACTCATTTAATTAATATCTAGCTCCAAGAGTAGTACCATTCAACTTTATTGTCATGTCAGACTAAGTCCTCCTGCAGGGTTTAACATGGCAATCCTTATGAGCTCCTCTTGGGGACGTTCTCAACCTAGATAACTAGGACATAATTTCCTTCTATAATCAACAATACGCACTATAAGTAATATCATTTTCCAACTTATCGGGCATATTGATTTATCGAGCTAAACCTCACCCTTTGATAAGTCAAAGAAATAAACATTAAATATATGTGCTTGCTATTATGTTAGGATTAAGAGCACACACTTCCATAATAACTAAGGTCTAGTTCTTTTACTAAGTCAATACAAAAAGAACTTACCTAAATGATCCTACTCAATACACTTAAAGTGTATCAGTGTAATTTATTAGTCAAGATAAACTAATACTTAATTACACTACGACTATTCTGATGGTTTGTTCCTTTCCATCTTAGTCATGAGCAACTATTTATAATTTATAGAGAACCGATAACATGATCTTCTAAGTGTGACACCACACTCCATGTTATCTACTATATAAATTAATTGAACAATTACATTTAACAAATAAATGTAGATATTGACCAATGTGATTCTTTTATTTCAAAATAAATGTTTACAAAAGCTAGGCTTTTAGTATACACTCCAACATATGGGACATCACATATTGGATGATGAAGATGAGGTCTTCTTCGACACAGATTGGGATACCATGATGGTGGTCAAAGAGTCGTTCGAAGTCCCAAAGGACAAGAAAGGGAAGAAGCTCCAACCACGACATTGGACGGAGGAGCAAACCTCACGGTCAAAAGCAAACGATAAGGTAATATCAATTTTGATAGATATTTTACCTTCTAATGTGTTAAGTGATGTAGGTGAATATAAGAATGCCCACGATTTGTGGAGCAAAGTAAAGAAAGTTCTAGGTAAAGAACTTATGCCTACACAAGAAGAAGAAAAATCCGAAGAAACTGATGAAGAAGCTCAAGGAGACTAGATGGAGCAACTGGAAGTCGATTCATGCTCAATTTCTGAGGAGGAGAAGGACAAAGAAATGCTATCCACTAGTGTGGATGATGAAACATCCTCAAAGGTTGAAGAAGAATCCAAGACAAGTGAAGAAGAAGAAGTCTTGGAAGTCAACCTAGTGGACACCTCCACCGAAGCAAAGTCAAAAGACCACATAATATGCTTCGGGTGCAATGAAAGGGGACACTACAAGAGTAGATATCCTATGGGTAAGAAGAAGGTATCTCCTAAATTCAATTCAATTCATTTTGAATCTAATTTGAGTTGTAGGAAGAAGAAGGAGAAAAAGCACATAGTGTGCTTCACGTGTGGTGAACAGGATCATTACCACACCAAATGCCCAAAGAAGGGAGAGATCAAGAAGTTTGCACAATTAAAGAAATGGGAGAAAGAGAAGAAGAAGAAAAGCTCAAGTCATGGGGGAGCTTCAAGGGTAAGGGAGGTATACCCTAACTTGAATCGTAATTCAAATTCTTATACTCCCATGCATGCTAGGAAAAATAATGATTATCATTATGTAGCCATGCAAAATTTTGGATTTAAATATCATGATAAGAAATCTATGCATGATAAATTTAGAAATGGTAGACCTAAGGAGACCCAAGGCATTAATCCTAAGAAGGGGAGACATATGCCTAGAAAAGTGGGTAGGTCTAGGAATGCCCATGGTGGACATGTTGACTCTAGGTTTAGGAACCTAGAAAGGGAAAATCAAGCTTTGAAGGCAAAGCTTGATAAGTTGGAGAAAACCCTAGAAAGATTCAATGTTGGATCTAAGGGTTTAGGTATGGTGTTGGGCAGTCAAAGATCGAACAATGATAGATCGGATCTAGGATACCGATCTAGGGTTTCCAATGCTAAGAGAAAGTCTTATGCTAGGGTTGCATATGACTATAGCAAGGAGAAACCAATAAATGACAAGGGAAATCCATTTAAAGGTAAGGAGAAATTAACCAAGGACAAGGTGTCCAAGGTTAAGAAGGTTAGGTTTGTAGGCCAAGTGTCACCGGAGGTGTACCGATGTGGCCTAGCGATTGTAGATGAGTCACCTAGGGAGGTGGCTATGGCTAAGAGCTCTAGGGGGAGATCTAAGAGTCAAGCTGGGACCCATGGCCAATGGATCTCAAGTGGGTTTTACTTGGGAGTCTAGGGGAGTCATGGAGTGTGCCAAATGGTTTGGAGATGGACTTGAGTCTCAAACATAGGGAATTTACACACATGGGTTGTGTTTCATGCTTAGAAATATGACATTGGGGTCATATTGCATGATAATTAGTTTTGGATGTATATATGCCATATAAACCAATGCTAGGGATGCATTGTGGGTTAGTATGTGCAAATACATCAAGAGGAAGCCAAAGCTAGGACTTTAGGTCAAGGTTCAATTGAACCATTTAGCTAGTTTTGAGTTTTGTGTCAATCTTGGGATTGGTGATAGATACATTTTTGAATGTATTTTTCCCAAGTAGACATGGGTAAAACAGATCTCTCCACAAAATTTGGAGATTTTTTGATGTCTGTGGAATATTTGGTGTATTTTTGAATTTAGGTCAGAAATGTTGAAAAGGGTCGAAACAGTGTGCCAGTTGACTGGTATAGTTACCAGTTGACTGGTAATAGTGAAAATCGAATACAGAATGGTTCTGTATGCTATTTCGATGAGGCCAGTCGTCTGGGGCAATCGACTGATACCAGGTTGATTCTGTTTTCAGCTTTAGTTTGGGACCGGGTCAGCTTATATATGTGTATGAGATCCATGGGGGATGAATACACGAGTTTAGGGTCAATTTGGATGACAAGTTTTTAACAATTGGGATATTGTTGGAGAACTTTTTTTATGTTAGGTAAAGGGGGAGAAGTAAGGTGTAGTTAGGAAAACCTTAGTGCCTTTGCGTAGGGGGAGCCTTGTAGGTTCTTAAAAAGCCCTGTGGGAAAATCCTAGCTCAATGGAGAGCTGAGGTGTAGGGGGAACCTTGGGATAGGTTCTTAAAAAGCCCTGTTGGAAAATCCTAGCTCAAAATGCTTGTTGCATTGTTTCGGCAATGTAAGTCCAAGTGTGTAGCCTTGGCAACGTAAGTCCATTCGGCGGTGTAAGTCCAAGTGTGTAGCCTTAGCCACGTAAGTCCATTTGATGTTTAAAAAGTCCTGTTGGAAAATTCTAGCTCAATGGGGAGCATAGGTGTAGGGGAGCCTTGTGATAGGTTCCAATGCTTGTTGCACTGTTTCGGCAGTGTAAGTCCAAGTGTGTAGCCTTGGCAACATAAGTCCATTCGACAGTGTAAGTCCAAGTGTGTAGCCTTGGCAACGTAAGTCCATTAGGCGGTGTAAGTCCAAGTGTGTAGCCTTGGCCACGTAAGTCCATTTGTTGTTTAGCATGTTTATTTACTATTTGTTTTCCCTAACTTAAACGTATTGCCAAACATCAAAAGGGGGAGATTGTTGGAGCAATCCCAATGGTATGTGAGACCATGTGTTTTGGTGTTTGGACAAAGGGTTTAAGTTAGGTTCACCCTTGTATTTGATATATGTAGGACTGCAGGATACACATGTGACTCAGGTTGATGGCTTGGGGCCTGATGAAGGATGGAGCATCCGAGGGACCATGGACAAGGCAGCAAGGACAAGGGCAGAGGGAAGTGACTTCGAGGTATACGCGAAGGATGGCATTGGGGACGAGCCGTGGGCTTGTATGCATCCGAGGGATGAGAGACTAAGAGGAAGTAGGCTTGAAGGCAAAAGGTCATGCGAAGGAAGCGTCAAATGAGTCGTAAGGGTGAGGCTCTGAGTGTTGTGAGAGAATGTACTCGATACTAGTCGACTGCATGTTTCATCAGTCGACTGGTGCAGTCGACTGGGAGCGAACTGAATGCTTCTGTTCTCTTAGCCAGTGTGGAGCAGTCGACTTCTAGTTTTAGCAGTCGACTGGTATCGAGCCGTTGGGATGTAATGGTCGAATTTCCATAGAGGGCAGTCAACTGCATGTTTTAGCAGTCGACTGGTAGGCGGAGTTTTCAACCCGCGACCTATATAACCAAGGCTTGGAAGCTTGGTTATCCCTGACGAAATTAGACTTGGTCAAGTCTAAAGTCTAATTAGTAGTCTTTTGTGCCCAAGAGATCTTTGTGTGCCAAGAGGTCTTGGTTGGAGTTGTCGTGAGGGTTCTCCACCCACAAGGAGGTTGAGCTAGCCAAAATTTACTGGGAATTAATCCACCGATGGATTGAGGGATCGTCCACCTAACGGACACGCCGTGGAGTAGGAGCAAGTTATCTCCGAACCACGTAAACGAACTTGTTAGCGGTTTGCATCTCTTCCTTTGTATTTAGCTTTCATATTTGTATTCGTGGTTGTATTCTTTGTTTTCCGCTGTGCACTAATGAATACGTAGGAAGTGATCGATTTTGGGGGTACCGTCTATCCAACCCCCCTTCAAGCCGGCCACCGATCGCCCTACAATTTGGTGGAAGGAAGTCCAAGCGGGTTATAGAGGACCAGACACTTGGCACGAGACAATAAATCTAAGTGGGTCAAGGAGGACCACACTTGGTGATCAGAAGTCCAACGAGATGTTGACAAAGAGAAAGCCCTGATGGGTTAAAAGTTGACTGAACACTTAGCGGTCATAAGTCCAATAGGGAGTTGGCATGGAACTAGGAAGTTCAGACGTAGTAAACTTTCGAAAGTCATAACTTTTGACTCGGATATCGGAATGAGGTGATCGTAGATGCGAAACGAAGCTTATTTCAAGCTCTACACAGTTTTCTACTTGCCAATTGATTGACCAATTGATTGGGGGGGGTTCAATTGATCATCCAATCGATTGGTTGATGATATTTTATGTAGAAATTGTCTTGATCAATTGGGTAATTGATCAAAACTTCCCCAATCAATTAGTCAATCGATTGGGAGAGTTTCTGAGCAAACAGTGAGCTTCTGAATCAAATAGTTGATCAATTGAAACCTCCAATTGATCAGCCGATCGATTAGGAAGTTGGAAATCACGCGATAAAGGCTGAATCGATCGAGCAATCGATTCAGGCATTTTCCAGAGAGCACAGAGGTGCTCTGAATTGATCAGCCAATCGATTTAAAGGCTCCCCAATCGATTGAGAGTCATTCAATCGATTGGGATCCGACCATTGCGCAGGTTATAGCCGTTGACAAGCGTCTTCTTCGTGATCCCTCCTAGCGACGACAGTGCATCTCAGCGACGATTCACGAGCTCTCTCCACACTTTCACAGCCAGTTCTTGAAGGCACTTGTAGACAAGTGTAGTTACACTTCTAAGGTTCAAGAGGCAACAACAAGCAACAAGTAAGCAAGAAGAAAGAGTGTTCATTTGTATCTTTTGTATTTTCTTCTTGTGGGTGTTGTATATTATTGTGTGAGTTTGTACGAGGCTTCTCCGCCTCGGCTGGGACCAAGAAGGAGTGTTTTGATTAGTGGAGTGTGTGTCGCATGTGGATCCTTGGATTAGTCACCTCTTCTTGAGGTGGATACCAAGTAAATCCTTGTGTTAGCGTTACAATTTTGTTTCTTGTTCATTCCGCTGCATATCATCACCAAGAAGCAAGCAACGAGCACGCGACGAGCTATTCACCCCCTCTAGCACTATTTCGACCCTAACAAGTGGTATCAGAGCGAGGTCACTCTTTACTGGAATCATCGCCGGAAGGGGCAAAAAGGCTAGAGGCTGAAGAAGTTGGAGCAAAATTCATCAAGTCAAAGAAGTCATCAAGAGCTCAACTTCAAGATGAAATTCCAAGATGGACTTGGATTCGACACAAGGGTGCCTCCACCATTTGTATCCACAAGCTTTGATTCTTGGAAAGCAAGGATCAAAAATTTTCTTATGATGGAGATAGAGCAATAGTTTACTCTAATAGAAGGTTTTGAAGCTTCAACAAATTCAAAGGGCAAAACTCTCAAGAGGAGCAAGTGGAGCCAAGAGCAAATTCAAAGGAGTAAGGTAAATGACAAAGTGACCAAGCTATTAGTCAATTTATTGCCAAGCAATATTTTGGCTCAAGTTAGGGAATTTAAAGATGCCAAAGAACTATGGAGCAAATTGGCCAAGCTTCATGAAGAACCCTCCACTGTACCAAATCAAGACAAATCCAAAGAGGGCAACTTATTGGAGCAAGACCAAGAGGAAGATGTCTCTGAGGTTGAGAGGTGCTCAACATCAGAAGAAGAAGGGAAAAGTCCATCCTCACGAGGGCACGAAGATAAAGGTAAAGGAGTGTACTCCTTATTTCATGTGCTTGAGGATTCGGAAGTTGAGAGATGCTCAACATCCGAGGATGAAGAGGAAGAAGCCTCCACCTCTAGGATTGAGGGGGAGCATGGACCATCATTGTCGAATCAAGAAGAAGCCTCTACATCCGGATCAAAAGAATCAAGTGCCTCCCTACATATGAAGGTATAAAGGTTTCAATTATTAATAATAAAAATCATATCATTTGCTTTGAGTGTAGGGAAAAAGGGCATTACAAGAGTAAGTGCCCTAAATTGGCCAAGAAGAAGGGACATGTGGTACCAAAGGACAAGGAGAAGCCCAAGGAGATCGCCCCCATAACGAAGAAGAGCAAGGAGCACATTATGTGCTTCTTGTGCAAGCAAAAAGGACATTATCGAAGTCAATGTCCTAAGGGGAAGAAATCGGTCAAGCCTAAGGGAGGAAGCACAAGATGAGGGGGAGATTCCAAGGTAAAACCCAAAGTATCATTTATTGAGCCTATCCCTCTAAATCATGGGAAAAAGCATGCTAGTTCTAACCTATATCATTTTAATGCTATTTATCATAAATATAGGAGGCATGATAGAATTAATGATCATGTGGCTCTTCATGCTAAAACTACCACACCTAGGGTTAGGAAGGTAGATAAAAATTTAGGCAATAACTCTAAGGATTTTAGTTATAGGCCAAAAAATAAAAATGCTCAAGGACAAAATGAAAATCAAAATCTAGAGGTTTATGGAAAGAAAATCAAGTTTTGAGGTCAAGACTTGATAAAATGGAAAAGACCCTAAAAAGGATAGAAAATATCCTAAAAGGGCAAAATGAATATAACCTAGGTCTAGGAGTGCAAAAGTCATCCAATGGCCATAGAGGTTTGGGATTTAAACCTAAGGCTAAGAAGGATGTAACTTCTTACCATAGGGTTCCATATAGCTATGGAACCAACTCTAGGTCTAGGTGTCAAGTCAAGGATACAAGGGAAGTTATCCAAGGAGTATCTTTACAACTACAAATGTGACTAAGACTTCTAAGAAGTCTAAGAAAGTCACTAAGAATGTCACAAGGGAAGCTATCCCTAGAGTTGACCTAGAGAAAGTGACCAAGACTTCTAAGAAGCCTAGAAAGGTCATTAGGAAGGTATCAAGGGAAGTTATCCCTAGTGAATACCTAGAATATCCAAGGAGAACCAATAGGTGTTGGGTTCCTAGGAGCATCTTCTGTACCCTTTAGATGGGTTAGAGAGTGTCAACTCTAATTGGAAGAGTAGTTAACCCAACCTTGATGAAGTTGACACTCGGAGAACATTTTCAAGGTTATTATTAACCTTTGAAAATGAAGTGGATTATCATTTAATCTTTGAAAGAGTAAAATGTGTCAAAACTTGATGAATTGGAATTTAATCTAAATTGGTACAATTAATCAAGAGGTAAAGAAATGCCAAGTTGGGTTTTGACATTTTCTTGAAGAAAAAGGTGGGCAATCTAGGATTTAATTTTAAGTTAGCTAAGGATTAAGGATACTTAAATAGATAATCTAGGTACTTTATTTAAGCTAAATTACCATGCTTTATTTTCCCATCATATGCCATGACATCATATTTTTCATTCATGCGTAATTATGAAAAATACAAAAATATCATGTCATGTCATACATACATCATGTAGTTATAGTAAATTTTCTTTTGAAAATTATTCATTTTGATGTATGTCATAACTCATCATACATTATTTTTAATTCCTTGCAATTAAGGATAATGACATTTACTAACAAGTAACATCCTACGTGGATGTTCATAATCCAAAATGCCTAGGTAGATATGCATGATCCTTAGTTTAGGGCAAAACCAAACTTTACATCCCACAAAGAACTATAAGGTGACTTGTATGTGTTTTAGTACACGTTAAATACAAGTGAGATGTTAGGATGATGAACAAAATTTAAGATGGTGATTTAGTGTATTCTTTTTGAGTTTTAGCTTCATCAAAACATATAGTTATGTATTTTCCAATCATTGGGAAAGCTAATGTACAAGTCATATGCATTGAGCCCAAAAGAACATGGTTAGATATTGGTTTTCAAAATTATTTTAAATATACTTTAAAAAACCTTGGTGAAAACTATCTTTTGATAGTAATCATCATTGAAAACTTAGACACAAACTAAAAAAAAATATTGAAGTTTTTACAAGTTTTCAAATTTGTGTCAATCTTTGAAAATATGAAGTATTTTCATAGAAAACTATTTTTCCATGATAGTATATACCCTAAGTAATGTCTACATGAATTTTCATGATTTTTAGAATTTTATAGAATTTCTAGGGCATTTGTGAATTTCGCTGAAATTAGATTTTAGGAAATCAGAAATCCAATCGATCAACTAATCGATTGAAGGGTCTCAATCAATCAGCCGATCGATTGAGAATGTATTTTTCGTGACCAAAACGTCGTGGAATCGATCAGCGGATCGATTGACCCAGGCTGGATCGATCAGCCGATCGATTCAAAGGTAATTTCCGCGAATAGAAAGATCGCGGAATCGATCAGTGGATTGATTGAAATGGTTTCAATCGATTGATACCCAACTTCAATCGATTAAAAATGCTGATTTTGGGTGGGAAAGCCTGATTTTAGCATTTTAAACCATTTTTAGTCTAGGTAACTATTCCTAACCCCTTGACACACGTTTGTATATATTTAGGGGGAGGTTTCATAATGAAAACACGAATAGATTGGTTAAGGGAGACTAAGTAGAAGTTTAGATTGAGGTTTGGTTTCAATATTGAAGTTTTGAACCTCAAAACTTTTAAATTTGGGTTTCCTAAAGATTAGGGATTACAAGTCATTATTGGTACAATGACAGAAGTTACGAGCATGTCTTTAGGGGGAGTCACTCGCTAAGGACATGGAAATTATTTTCTAAAACCATGGAAGGTGGTATATCTTTCTCTCAAAAATTGCTCAAGGATGAGCATTGGATACAATGAAGGGTATGGGACCTAATGGTGGAATCGACCTAGGATTGATTGGTACGATCATGGTTTTGATGTGTGTGTCAAATAGTTTAAGTTAGGCTTTCATATGTGTTTGATATGTGTTTGAGTCTTGCAGGACTTGGTGAAACCCACATGAGAAGATTAGTGCAGCTAAGCTTGGGAAGCTCATCCTAGGGCTCAGATCCTTGAGTCGGTGAAGGATGATGTGGAAGACATCTGAGGGACCCCCGGATGAGGAGCAACGGAGTGGAGCCGAGGGAAGCAGACTTCAAGGAAACGTGAAGGATGGCACGGAGAGGAGCCGCGGGCTTGGGTGCATTTGAGGGACGAAGGCTAAAGGAAGAGGGCTTTAAGGGCGACTCTAGAGAGGATGAGTGTGAGTGTGTAACCGAGACAAGTCGACTGGTGCAGTCGACAGAAGCATTCTGTTTGCTCAGCTAGCAGCTACCAGTCGACAAGTAAATGATCGTTAGCAATCCGTTGGTGCTACAAGTAGTCATTGGCTACCTCCAATGGTAGCACCAGTCGACTGATGGTTTTGACAGTCGACTGGTGTCAAGATGAGTTGATATGATGATCAACTCTCTCCTCTTATATATAGGAAGTTTTGGGGCATGAAGGAGGTTACTGATTATTGTTGAATCACTCCTTGTCATTGTCCAAAGCTTCCAAGCCATACTCTCTTCCTCCTAAACCTAAGTTCATCTTGTAAGAGGAAGAGAGCCTTTGTGAGAGATTGTACTCCACCGAGAAGGAGTAAGCTCTAGCCGGAGATTGTCGGGGATTGATCTGTTAGAGTGTATACTAAAAGCCTAGCTTTTGTATAAACATTTATTTAGAAATAAAGAATGACAATGGTCAAATACCTACATTTATTTGTTAAGTGTAGTTGTTCAATTAATTTATATTGTAGATAACATGGTGTGTGGTGTCACACACAGAAGATCATGTTATTAGTTCTTTATAAATTATAAACAGTTGCTCACGACTAAGATGGAAAGGAACAAACCATTGGAATAGTCGTAGTGTAATTAGGTATTAGTTTATCTTAACTAATAAATTACACTAGTACACTCTAAGTGTATTGAGTAGGACCATTTTAGGTAAGTTCTTTTTATACTGACTTGATAAAAGAACTAGACCTTAGTTATTATGGAAGTGTGTGCTCTTAATCTTAATATAATAACAAACACATATATTTAGTATTTATTTCTTTGACTTATCAATGGGTGAGATTTAGCTCGATAAATCAATAAGCCCGATAAGTTGGGAAATGATATTACTTATAGTGTGTGTTGTTGATTATAGAAGAAAACTGTGTCCTAGTAATCTAGGTTGAGAATGTCCCCAAGAGGAGCTCATAAGGATTGTCATGTTAAACCCTATAGGTGGACTTAGTCCGACATGACGATGAGGTTGAGTGGTACTACTTTTGGAGTAAGATATTAATTAAGTGAGTTGTCAGTAACTCATTTAATTAGTGGACATTTGACATCTTAAACACAGGGAGACTAACACACTCATAATAAGAAGGAGCCCAAAATGTAATTTGGGATTGGTGAGGTAGTTCAATAATAATTTTTTAGTGGTATGAATTATTATTGATGAAGTTAAGTTGTGTGTTCGGAGCGAACACGGGAAGCTTAATTTCATCGGGAGACCAAAACCAATTCCTCCTCTCGGTCCCTCATAGCCTCTTGTATATAGAGAATTATACCCACCTATACCCACCTTTCTACCCACCTTAAGGTGGCCGGTCAAGCTAGCTTGGAGCCCAAGCTAAGGCCGGCCAAAGCTAATGGTGGAGCCTAACGTGGCATACAAAATTAACGGTGTTTGAGATAATTTTATTTGTCATAAAGTTAGGTTGATAAGATAGTTAATGGGTAAAACCCTCCTCTTACAAATATTGATTTTGTATACGTCAACACTAACGTGGCATGCAAAATTCATGGTGTTTTGAGGTGTTGGTAAATTTAAATAGTATTGTTAGAGGAATCAATATTATTTTAAATTTAGAATCTTGACCAAATATTTGATCAAAGACAGACCAACTATTAATTTTATTTGTCGTAAGTTGACAAGATAATAAAATTAATGGATAAAATCTCCTTTTAGAATTTATATAAGTCCACACTATCGTGGCATACAAAATTCACGGGGATTTTGAGATGTTGGTATTGACCAAATATTTTTTGTGATTCTTAGGATTTCAAATGTTATTCAATCCCATAGTATAAGATAGACTTAGTAGTCCCAATTATAATGATTAAAAATAGGACTTGGACATTAAGGTAGACTGTCCTCTTAGAACTAAGAACAATATAGGTGTATTTTATTCATTAGTTGATACATGTTTAGTGGTATTATCTACAGGTACTTGGTGTGTAGATACGGGAGCCACTGATCATGTCTGCAATTCATTGTAGGGGTTCCAGGAAACCTGACAACTATATGAAAGGAAAATCACCGTCTATATGGGCACTACTGCAAAAGTAGCAGCTGTTGCAGTGGGAGATATTTATCCTCTGATAGGAATAAAAAGTGGATTTTGAGAAAATTATCTTTACATACCAAGTTTAGAAAGAACTTGATTTCGATTTCTAAACTATCAAAGAATAGATATTCTGTCTATTTTGATAACAAACTTATTATCAAGAAAAATAGGGAAGTTATCTGTTCTGGTATGTTGGTTGACAATTTATAATCCAATAACTCCCACAATGCAATAAATATAAATTAATAACACATCTTCTAACTTTAATAAGAGAAAGCAACATTCAGAAATGAATCAATCATATTTTTGGCATCTAATGCTAGGTTATATTAACTTGAGTAGGATTCAAAGGATAATAACCAATGAACTCTTGGGTTCATTGGTAGTGGAAATCTTTTTAACCTACGAGTCTTACTTAGAAGGAAAAATAACCAAGAAACTTTTAAGTCTAAGGGGTATGGAGCCAAAGATATGTTGGAATTGGTTGATTCTGATTTGTGTAGACCTTTGACTATCCAGGCAAGAGGTTGTTTCGAATATTTCATCTCATTTATAGTTGACTATTTGAGATAAGGATACATTTACTTGACACGCCACAAGTCTAAGTGCTTTGATTAGTTCAAAGAGTACTAGGCTGATGTGGAGTAACGTCAAAGTAAAAGTATCAAGACACTATAGTGAAATCGTAGTAACGAGTACCTCTTAGAAGAGTTTAGGAGTCACTTATCAAAAGTCGGGATTTAATCCCAACTAGCTGTACCTGGTACACCCCAACAGAATAGTATAGTAGAAAGAAGGTATAAGGCTCTTATGGAATAATTAGATCGATGATGAGTTATTCAGAAAATTATCAAATTCGTTTTAAGGATATACACTGGAAACGGAAGTGAACATAGTACCTTCTAAGTCAGAACTCTCTACTCCCATAGAATTACAGAATGGGTGTAAGCCTAATCTGAAGCATATTCGGATATGGGTTGTCTAGCACATGAGAGACACTGATAAGTTGGACATGAGTTCACTTGTTTGTGAGTTATCCTAGAAAAATGAAAAGAGGTTTATAGTCCTTAAAATTGAAAGGTCATTGTTGGTGCCAATGTCCGATTTTAGAAAAAGGACTATACTATGAACCACAAGCCCATGAGTAAAAATTGTTCATAAGGAAATTAAAGGACACGTCTAATCTAGTACCAACTATACAAAATGAAATATCATAAGAAACTGCAACACGTATCACAAATAATACACAATTGCAGAAAGTGCCTTGTCATAGTGGGAGGGTTGTTAGACAACCTAAAAGATTCATGTTTTGGGAGAGTCTTTGGACTTGATCCCTGGTGGACATGAACCTGATCCCCGGACATATGACGAATCACTCCAAGATAAAGATGCAACATCTTTGCAAAGAGCAATGAATACAGAATTAGAATATATGTATTCTAATAAAGTCTGGGAGCTTATAAAATTACCAAATGGTGTAAAAGCCATTGGATGAAAATAAGTCTACAATAGGAAAAGAGGGATAGACAGGAAGATAGAAACTTTCAAAGCAAGGCTTGTTGGAAAAGGAAACTTTTTCACCTGTAACCATGCTTAAGTCTATCCGGATTCTTTTATCTATTACTTCTCATATGGACTATGAGATTTAGCAAGTGGATGTCAAGACAGCTTTCCTTAATAGAAGTCTTGAAGAAAACATCCATATAAAGCAACCAGAAAGGCATTACAAAGAGCAAAGAGCATCTTGTGTGAAAGCTAAATCAGTCTATGGACTGAAGCAAAGCTTCAAGGTCTTGGACATCTGGTCTAATGAAGTAATCCAGATCTATGGATTTATTCAGTGACCCGAAGAGTTTTGTGTATACAAGAAGTGTGATGAAAACGTGGTGGTATTTCTTGTACTATACGTAGATGACATTTTTGGTGGTTGGAAACAATATCAAAATGTTGTCAGAAGTAAGGGTATGGTTGTCCAAATAAATTCGATATAAAGGACTTGGGAGAATGCACATATTCTTGGGATCAAAGTAATAAGGGATCGCAAGAAAAGAATATTTTGCTTATCCCAAACTTCATATATTGATACAATCCTTGCTCGTTTTAGCATGCAAGACTCCAAGAAAGGTTTTCTACCTTTTAGACATGGAGTAAACTTTATCTAAAGAGATGTCTCTGAAGACATCAAAAGAGATAGAAGACATGAAGGCAGTTTCTTATGCTTCGGCTATCGGAAGCCTAATGTATGCTATGCACAAGACTGGATATCTGTTTTGCCTAGGGCATAGTTAGCAGATATCGAAGTAACCCAGGATCGGGACACTAGACTGTCGTAAAGAATATATTAAAGTACCTTAGAGGGACTAGAGAGTATATGCTAGTTTACTAGGCAGATGATTTGATCCCTGTGGGTAACAAGGATTTTGACTTCTAATCAGATAGGGGCAGTAGTAAGTCAACCTTGGGGTTTTGCATTTATTTTAGGAGGTAAATCCATAACAATAGAGGAGTGTTAAGCATAGATATTTTTCAGACTCCACCATAAAGCTGAGTATGTGGCAGCCTCTAAGGCAACCATAGAAGCTGTATGGCTCAGAAACTTCATGATGGACTTAGATATGATTTCTGGTTTGTCCAAAAATTATTACAATTTATTGTAATAATTGTTAGTTAGAGCCTTAGAGCAAATCATTTGATGATTGTAAGGACTCATTGTATCATATTCTTGTATATTAATAAAGGCATTTGGATTTTGGTTATTATACTTACTTGTATTGGTGCCAAATAAACTAAGTATAATAATGTCCTTGAGTAGATGGTTCTCACCTATATCAATCGGTTAGTTGAACCGATAGTGAGATGATATAGGGAACACTACTCTTAATCATTCCTAGTCGAGTATTAACATTCAGGGACAATGTTAATGCAATAAGACTAGCATGTAGGTCAACTCGATGACTTGATCTCACAAGTCATGGATATAGAGATATCAAGTTGACACATGGGTATACATTAGAGAATGTATACTGAATGACCCGCCATGAGAAAGTATCATGGATCGTTATATGAGTGTCATATACTTTCTCATGTGGCTGTTAGTATGACTACTAGTCCTTAGACCTGAAGTCACCATAGATCCCTACATAAGGAGTTATGTACTTTGGTTTCGTCAAACGTCACCCGTAACTGGGTGGACTATAAAGGCGATTACTGGGTATATAACAAATTATGCAGAGGGATGTGAGTAATGTAGATGGGATCTATCCCTCCTATATGACGGGAGAGACATCGGTATTCTTGATAAAGTGAGACCACGAAGTGCATGGCCATGCCCAAATGAGTCAATATGGGATATTGAGCTCATTTGATTTAGTGAATCTACTTGGAGTTCAAGATTTAGATTGGTCAGAGGATGACACGGTCTATGCCTCACATTGATCAATCTAGATGTCTAGGATAGAAGGACACTTGTCATATATTGTGAGGAGTCACAATTAGTAGTCACAAGGTGATGTTGGATCTCGACATTCTTGTAACTTGGGTAGTAATGATGTGTTGCTAGATACCGCTCATTACTTATGCTCCTAAATGGGTTTAGGGCATTGCCAACGTTACAAGAACCTATAGGGTCACACACTTAGGACAATTAGATGGAGATTAGGTTCATATGATGAACCAAGAGGACTTGATTCATTTGATGGATCTAATTGGATTAAGAGTAATCCAAATTGGGATAATTGAGTTAGACTCAAGTTGATTCATGTATACAATGAGTCTAATTTAGATTATGACTCATTAAATCAATTTAATTTAATGAATTAGATTCATTATATTAAGTTGGCTCGAATCAAATGGTTGGATTAGATCAACCATGGTAGAGATTGGGTCAAGTTTGACTTGACTTGAGAGGAAGATGAAAAGTCAAGTTAGACTTGACTTTATGCCACCTCATTGGTGAGTTGGCATTGAAGTGGACCAATGAGGTTACTCCACATCATCATGGGTGCCACCTCATGGAAGTTACAAAGCCATTTTCTTAATAACTTCACATTAATTGCATTTAATGGGGAGTTACACTATGGGAAGTGGCCGGCCACTTTTGGTTTGAATGAGAATTCATTTTTTTCATTCAAGGGTGTATCTTCTTCCTTCTTCCTCTCAAGCTCTCCCTCTCCCTCTCCTCCTTGCTTGGCCGAATCTTACCAAGGTGCTAGCACACCTTTGTGTGAGGTTTTCTCCACCTACGTGTCCGTGTGGATACTTCTAGAGGACCGACGTTTGATGGTCTAGAGATCCGGCAATTCCTTGGACGAGCGGGAACGCGAAAGGGCACGCTTCAAGGTATACTTCTTAACACATAGATCTAGGAGTAGATCTAGATATGTAAAAACTCGTACTCGTAATTTTCGTTCGGTTTTCCTTGCACGGATCTACGGCTTTGGGTGATTCGGAGTTTCCGCGACGCGAAAAGCGGCCCGAAAAACCCAACAGTGGTATCAGAGCCACGTGCAAGGCTTGTACGAGTTTAATTTTTGGTTTTATAAAAACTAAACCTTCTGTGATTTTCTGTAAAATTTAGTTTTTTATGTTTTTATGGGTAATTTTTCCGTAGAAGCGAAGCACAAGTATCTCGGTACTTGTAGGCTTCGTTTTGCCCCAAATCCGTTTGGGACAGCGGGCTTGGGTGCCATTAGATCACAAAGGAGCAACTCATGATGGTTAGATCGTGGGTAGGGGTACTGCCCCTAACCCCGCAAGGGGATTTGCTCCGCGATTGCACCCGAAATCGCTAAAAACGAACCTGCCGGGAAGATTTTTCCGAAACGGCAATGTCTCGACCCAAATCATTTTGGGACAGCGAGTTTATGCGCTGTTGGATCGCAAAGGAACCCTCGCGATGGTTAGATCGCGGGTAGGGGCGCTGCCCCTGGCCCCGCAAGGGGATCAGTTCCGCGATTGCGCCCGAAACCGCTAAACGGGACCGCCGGGAAATTTTACTCGTAAAAATTATAAAAAATTAATTTTTAAAATTATAGAAAATTATGAAAATATATAATTTTAAATTATATATTAATTTTGTGATAGTCATGGCCCAAAAACCCAATATGATTGGATTGTGTTGTAATTCATAATACGACCTGCGTGCCGTTATGTGTTTGAGCGTGTTGTATGTTTTTATTTTTCCGCGACCTGCGCGTCGTGTCTTTCTCATATATTCTGGTTGTAAATTAGATTTAGACTCGAATGTAACTCGAGTTTCAAATTGTAATGTACAAATTGGAGCGGTGGAGGGTCCACACGAGACGGAGTTCCGAGGCGGGCACGAGCAACACAAGGTGGCCAAAGGGAGGAGCTTGGAGAAGCTGTTGACCCTAGGTTGACTATTCGATCTTCTCATTGGCTTGAGAGGATCGTAGTAGGGCCATGACTAAATCACAAATAGATTAATTAGTTAATTTCTTATGTATATGATGCATGTTTAATAAGTAATTAATTAATTAGTGTCTTACGATTAGATTAGATCTAATTCGTGCACATGATGCACCCTTGCGATTAGATTAGATCTAAGTCGTGCACAAGATGCATCCTTTTCGATTAGATTAGATCTCGATCGAACCAACTCTAAATGCCTAACCGTGCCGTGATACCTATCACTACCTCGATCCCATGTATTGTTGAATCTGCCAAAGCAGAGCAATACATATTATCTTAGTAGGGTACGGAGGGACAATCTTGGTCCCGCCTATCAACGCATGGGTGAATACAAACTCAATTAGATTGAGTATTCCTAGTTGCTCGGTTAGATCGAGTCAACTATAGGCATTCTTCCAACGGTTGGAAAAGATAGGTCAAAATCACATCTATATTAACTCTCGGTAGCCAAAGCTAACTCGAGTTTTAATATAAATGCGGATATTGATTTTATAAACAAGAGTTGCATAGAGATGTAATTGGTAATCGTTACCTACCGATCATACTAAGTCTTGGGCGTATTAGCCAAAGCTAACTCAAGGGTTAGTGTGATGTGGATCTTGTCCCACATGAATTATAGAATTCAGTGGGAGCATCATTTAATTAAAGGCCTAATTAAATGATTTTAAAAGAATATGATATTTATTTCTGCTTTTATTCTGTTGTAGATAACCATGACGTCAAATACGAACACCTTCTCCCTGCGATCTGTCCTTGAGAAGGACAAGCTCAACGGAGCAAACTTCCTGGACTGGTACAGGAACCTGAGAATAGTTCTCACTCAGGAACGTAAACTGTACGTTCTGGAGCAGCCCATTCCGGAGGCTCCTCCTGCCACTGCCCCGCGAGCTGACCGAGATGCTTTCAAGAAGCATCAAGATGATGCATTAGATGTGTCCTGTCTAATGCTCGTGACCATGAACTCTGAGCTTCAGAAGCAACACGAGTTAATGGGCGCTTACGATATGGTTGAACATCTTCGTCAACTGTATCAAGGTCAAGTGAGGCATGAGAGATTTGAGATCTCAAGGGCACTGTTTCAGTGCAAGATGTCAGACGGGGCTCCAGTAGGCCCATATGTACTCAAAATGATTGGGTACATAGAGAACCTACAAAGGTTAGGGTTCCCTCTTGGCCAAGAGCTGGCCACTGACCTGATCTTGCAATCCTTGCCGGAAAGCTACAGTCAATTCGTTCTAAACTACAATATGAACGAGATTGACAAACCACTGCCTGAGCTGCTTAGCATGTTAAGAACTGCTCAGCTAAACCTTAAGAAGGCTAAGCCCAACACTGTTCTGATGGTTCAGAAACATAAGGGCAAGGGCAAGCCCAAAGGCAAGGGAAAGTCCCAAGCCAAGGGCAAAGGCAAGGCACTGAAGCCGAAAGGAGGGGTCGCCAAGGATGCTACCTGCGTCCGGGCACTGGAAGAGGAATTGCAAGGTATACTTGGAGGATCTTAAGAAGAAGCGAAGTGAGACTTCCACTTCAGGTATATATGTTATAGAAATCAATCTATCTATTTCTACATCATGGGTAATAGATACTGGATGTGCTTCTCACATTTGTACTGATGTGCAGGCGCTGAGAAATAGCAGGGCATTGACAAAGGGCGAGGTGGACCTACGAGTAGGCAATGGAGCACGGGTTGCTGCTGTTGCTGTAGGAACTTATTTTCTATCTCTGCCCTCTGGGCTTGTATTAGAATTAGATGAATGTTGTTATGTGCCTGCTTTGACTAAGAACATTGTATCAGTTTCTTGTTTAGACAAGAAAGGTTTCTCGTTTACAATAAAGAATAAATGTTGTTCTGTCTATTTAAACGATATGTTCTATTGTAGTGCACCTCTGATAAACGGACTCTACATTCTAGATCTTGAGAGCCCGATTTATAATATAAATACCAAGAAGTTCAAGTCAAATGACTTGAACCAAACTTATCTCTGGCACTGTCGCTTAGGTCATATAAATGACAAGCGCTTATCCCAGCTCCATAAGGATGGTTTGCTGGACTTATTTGATTTTGAATCATATGAGATATGCGAGTCATGCCTACGAGGCAAGATGACCAAGACTCCTTTTAGTGGGCACAGCGAGAGAGCGACTGATTTGTTAGGACTCATACATAGTGATGTATGTGGCCCTTTCAATGTCGCTGCTAGAGGCGGTTATAGGTACTTCATCACATTTACTGATGACTTCAGTAGATATGGTTATGTGTATTTGATGACACATAAATCTGAATCCTTTGAAAAGTTCAAAGAATTCAAGAATGAAGTACAGAATCAGCTTGGCAAGAGTATTAAGGTACTTCGATCAGATCGAGGTGGTGAATACTTATGCCATGAGTTTCGTGACTACTTAGCTGAGTGTGGGATTTTATCTCAACTCACTCCTCCTGGAACACCACAGTGGAATGGTGTATCCGAAAGGAGGAATCGTACCTTATTAGATATGGTACGATCTATGATGAGTCACACAGATCTTCCGACATATCTATGGGGATATGCTCTAGACACGGCAACTTTCATTCTCAACCGATTTCCATCCAAGGCCGTGATAAAGACACCATATAGGATATGGACTGGGAGAGATGCCCAGGTGTCTTTCATGAGGATTTGGGGTTGTAAGGCTTACGTACGACGTCAAGTCTCAGACAAATTAGGACCCAAATCTGACAAGTGCTATTTCATCGGATATCCCAAGGAAACTAAGGGATATTACTTCTACATTCTCAGTCAGCACAAGGTAGTTGTGGCAAAGACTGAGGTCTTTCTAGAAAGGGACTTTGTTTCTAGAAAGACTAGTGGCAGCGCGTTCGATCTTGAAGAAGTTCAAGATGCGAACAATAGCACTGATGCCTCGATGGAAATTGAACTGGAACCACAAAGTGTTGTGGATGATGTTGTTCCACAAGGAGTTGAGGAACAACAACCGGTTCAAGTAGACATACCTCTTCGCAGGTCTGATAGGGTACGTCATCAGCCTGAGAGATACTCATTTCTCTTGTCTGACCATGATGACATTGTGCTCATAGAGGATGAGCCTACCACCTATCAGGAAGCTGTGATGAGACCAGATTCCGAGAAATGGCTAGAGGCCATGAGATCCTAAATGGAATCCATGTACACCAACCAAGTATGGACTTTGGTTGATCCACCTGAAGGGGTAAAATCCATTGGGTGCAAGTGGGTCTTTAAGAGAAAGACTGACATGGATGGACTTATCTATAAGGGTCGCTTGGTAGCTAAAGGTTTCAAGCAGATTCATGGTATTGACTATGATGAAACCTTTTCTCCATTAGCGATGTTTAAGTCCATTCGGATCATGCTTGCTATTGCAGCCTACCATGACTATGAGATATGGCAAATGGATGTCAAAACCGCGTTTCTGAATGGAAACCTGCTCGAGGATGTGTACATGACACAACCTGAGGGTTTTGTAGATCCACAGCATACTAGTAGAGTATGCAAGCTGCATAGGTCCATTTATGGACTAAAGCAAGCTTCTCGGAGCTGGAATCTTCGATTCGATGATGCAATCAAACAGTTTGGTTTCATCAAGAATGAAATGAACCTTGTGTCTACAAGAAGGTTGTAGAGAACACAGTTGTCTTCCTCATATTGTATGTGGATGACATACTACTCATTGGGAAGGACATCCCTTTGCTTCAGTCTGTCAAGACTTGGCTAGGGAGTTGCTTCTCAATGAAGGATTTAGGTGAGGCATCCCGCATTCTAGGGATACAGATCTATAGAGATAGATCTAAGAGATTGCTTGGCCTAAGTCAGAGTACATATATTGACAAGGTACTCCTTCGGTTTGCCATGCAGAACTCCAAGAAGGGATTTCTGCCGATGTCACATGGTGTGAGTCTTTCGAAGACTCAAGGTCCCTCTTCTAGAGAGGAGAGAGACAGCATGGATCAGATCCCTTATGCCTCAGCCATAGGATCGATCATGTACGCCATGCTATGTACTCGACCTGATGTCTCATATGCTTTGAGCATGACGAGCAGATACCAGTCAGATCCAGGTGAAAGTCACTAGATAGCGGTCAAGAATATTCTTAAGTACTTAAGAAGGACTAAAGAATATTTCTTAATATATGGAGGCAATGATGAGCTAGCTGTAAAGGGTTACAGTGATGCTAGCTTCCAGACCGACCAGGATGACTATAGATCGCAGTCGGGGTTCGTATTTTGCATTAATGGTGGTGTTGTCAGCTGGAAGAGTTCGAAGCAGGATATAGTAGCTGATTCTACAACAGAAGCCGAGTATATTGCTACATCAGAGGCAGCAAAGGAGGCAGTTTAGATCCGCAATTCATCACTGAACTTGGGGTGGTTCCTAGCATCGCTGACCTAGTTGAGCTCTATTGTGACAACAATGGAGCTATAGCACAGGCGAAGGAACCTCGCTCACACCAGCGGACCAAGCACATACTACGGCGCTTCCATCTCATTCGAGAGATTATCGATAGAGGAGATGTGAAGATTTGCAGAGTACCTACAGAGGCTAACATCGCAGATCCCTTGACCAAGGCTTTGGCACAGAGAAAGCATGATGGTCACACTAGGTCATTAGGCCTTAGAGCCTATACTGATTGGCACTAGTGCTAGTGGGAGATTGTTAGTTAGAGCCCTAGAGCCAATCATTTGATGATTGTATGGACTCATTGTATCATATTCTTGTATATTAATAAAGGCATTTGGATTTTGGTTATTATACTTACTTGTATTGGTGCCAAATAAACTAAGTATAATAATGTCCTTGAGTAGATGGTTCTCACCTATATCAATCGGTTAGTTGAACCGATAGTGAGATGATATAGGGAACACTACTCTTAATCATTCCTAGTGAAGTATTAACATTAAGGGACATGTTAATGCAATAAGACTAGCATGTAGGTCAACTCGATGACTTGATCTCACAAGTCATGGATATAGAGATATCAAGTTGACACATGGATATACATTAGAGAATGTATACTGAATGACCCGCCATGAGAAAGTATCATGGATCGTTATATGAGTGTCATATACTTTCTCATGTGGCTGTTAGTATGACTACTAGTCCTTAGACCTGAAGTCACCATAGATCCCTACATAAGGAGTTATGTACTTTGTTTTCGTCAAACATCACCCGTAACTGGGTGGACTATAAAGACGATTACTGGGTATATAACAAATTATGCAGAGGGATGTGAGTGATGTAGATGGGATCTATCCCTCCTATATGACGGGAGAGACATCGGTATTCTTGATAGAGTGAGACCACGAAGTGCATGGCCATGCCCAAATGAGTCAATATGGGATATTGAGCTCATTTGATTTAGTGAGTCTACTTGGAGTTCAAGATTTAGATTGGTCAGAGGATGACACAGTCTATGCCTCACATTGATCAATCTAGATGTCTAGGATAGAAGGACACTTGTCATATATTGTGAGGAGTCACAATTAGTAGTCACAAGGTGATGTTGGATCTCGACATTCTTGTAACTTGGGTAGTAATGATGTGTTGCTAGATACCGCTCATTACTTATGCTCCTAAATGGGTTTAGGGCATTGCCAACGTTACAAGAACCTATAGGGTCACACACTTAGGACAATTAGATGGAGATTAGGTTCATATGATGAACCAAGAGGACTTGATTCATTTGATGGATCCAATTGGATTAAGAGTAATCCAAATTGGGATAATTGAGTTAGACTCAAGTTGATTCATGTATACAATGAGTCTAATTTAGATTATGACTCATTAAATCAATTTAATTTAATGAATTAGATTCATTATATTAAGTTGGCTCGAATCAAATGGTTGGATTAGATCAACCATGGTAGAGATTAGGTCAAGTTTGACTTGACTTGAGAGGAAGATGAAAAGTCAAGTTAGACTTGACTTTATGCCACCTCATTGGTGAGTTGGCATTAAAGTGGACCAATGATGTTACTCCACATCATCATGGGTGCCACCTCATGGAAGTTACAAAGCCATTTTCTTAATAACTTCACATTAATTGCATTTAATGGGGGGTTACACTATGGGAAGTGGCCGGCCACTTTTGGTTTGAATGAGAATTCATTTTTTCATTCAAGGGTGTATCTTCTTCCTTCTTCCTCTCAAGCTCTCCCTCTCCCTCTCCTCCTTGCTTGGCCGAATCTTACCAAGGTGCTAGCACACCTTTGTGTGAGGTTTTCTCCACCTACGTGTCCGTGTGGATACTTCTAGAGGACCGACGCTTGACGGTCTAGAGATCCGGCAATTTCTTGGACGAGCGGGAACGCGAAAGGGCACGCTTCAAGGTATACTTCTTAACACATAGATCTAGGAGTAGATCTAGATATGTAAAAACTCGTACTCATAATTTTCGTTCGGTTTTCCTTGCATGGATCTACGGCTTTGGGTGATTCGGGGTTTTCGCACGCGAAAAGCGGTTTTCGCGGCCCGAAAAATCCAACAATAATAGTGGTGCAGTAGCAAACTCGAAGAAAACATAAGTCCATAAGACAAGAAAACATAATAGAGCACAAGTACCACCCAATACGAGACATCGTATAACGAAGAGAAGTTGTTGCCGCCTAGATTGCATCCGGTGATGACCTGTAGATCCTTTCACTAAGGTCCTTAAGGCAAGAGCTTTTGATGAACATGTTGAAGGATTGGGAATCAGATGTATGGCAGCATTTATGGCAGCATAGTCTTTTAGTATAAGTGAGAGATTGTTAGAGTGAAAACTAAAAGCCTAGATTTTGTATAAACATTTATTTAGAAATCAAGAATGACAATGGTCAAATACCTACATTTATTTGTTAAGTGTAGTTGTTCAATTAATTTATATTGTAGATAACATGGTGTGTGGTGTCACACACAGAAAATCATGTTATTAGTTCTTTATAAATTATAAACAGTTGCTCACGACTAAGATGGAAAGGAACAAACCATTGGAATAGTCGTAGTGTAATTAGGTATTAGTTTATCTTGACTAATAAATTACACTAGTACACTCTAAGTGTATTGAGTAGGACCATTTTAGGTAAGTTCTTTTTATACTGACTTGATAAAAGAACTAGACCTTAGTTATTATGGAAGTGTGTGCTCTTAATCTTAATATAATAACAAACACATATATTTAGTATTTATTTCTTTGACTTATCAATGGGTGAGATTTAGCTCGATAAATCAATAAGCCTGATAAGTTGGGAAATGATATTACTTATAGTGTGTGTTATTGATTATAGAACAAAACTGTGTCCTAGTAATCTAGGTTGAGAATGTCCCCAAGAGGAGCTCATAAGGATTGTCATGTTAAACCCTGTAGGTGGACTTAGTCCGACATGACAATGAGGTTGAGTGGTACTACTCTTGGACTAAGATATTAATTAAGTGAGTTGACAGTAACTCATTTAATTAGTGGACATTTGACATCTTAAACACAGGGAGACTAACACACTCATAATAAGAAGGAGCCCAAAATATAATTTGGGATTGGTGCGGTAGTTCAATAATAATTCTTTAGTGGTATGAATTATTATTGATGAAATTAAGTTGTGTGTTCGGAGCGAACACGAGAAGCTTAATTTCATCGGGAGACCAAAACCAATTCCTCCTCTCGGTCCCTATCATAGCCTCTAGTATATAGAGAATTATACCCACCTATACCCACCTTTCTACCTACCTTAAGGTGGCCGGTCAAGCTAGCTTGGAGCCCAAGCTAGGGCCAGCCAAAGCTAATGGTGGAGCCAATTTTAGGTGGTCGGCCAAAGCTTGGGCCCCAAGCTTAGGTGGCTGGCCACTAGAAAATAAAAAGAGATTTTTTATTAAAATTATTGCTTATGTGGATATCTTGGTTTTAAAAGAGAGTTTGAAATTTAAATCTTTCCTTTTATAGCTTTCTACAAAAGATTAAGAAAAGATTTGAAATCTTTCCTTATTTGTAGATTGAAAAGTGGATTTTAATTTTAAGAAAACTTTCCTTTTTTAACCATGTTCATAATTTAAAAGAGAGTTTAAAAATTAAATATTTCTTTTATAAGTTTCTACAAAAGATTAAGAAAAGATTTGATATCTTTCCTTATTTGTAGATTGAAAGGAGATTTTAATTTTTAGAGATAACTTTCCTTTTTGAAAATCATCCACATGTTTAAAAGAAAGATTTTAATTTATAAAATTTCCTTTTTACAAACCACCATGAAGGGAAAATTATTGGAGAAATTTTTATAAATTTCTGAAAAAAAATTAGGAAGTTTTAATTCTTGTGTTAATTAAAACTCTCCTTGTTTTGTTTTTAAAAGTGGTCGGTCATTACAATTGAGAAGAGAAAATTATTTTTAATTAAATAAATTTTTATTTTCATGGCAACAGAATTAAGGAAGTTTTTATTTAAATTTCCTTATTTGCCAAGACCAAGGATTATAAAAGAGGGGGTAGAGGTGCCTTCATGGCTAACGACTCTATTCTATTTTCTTCCTCTCTTTTCCTCCTTGGTGTGGCCGGCCCTAGGGTCTCTTCTCCTTCTCTTCTCTTCCTCCTTTGTGGCCGGCGACATCAACACAAGAGAAGTCCATGGTGGCCGGTTCTAGCTAGGAGAAGAATGAGAGAAAGGAAGCTTTGTTTCTAGCATCCCTTGGAGCTTGGTGGTGGTGGTCGAACCTCACATCTCTTGGAGTTTATGTGGTGGCTGAATCTTGCTTAGAGAAGAAGGTGGCTTAGGTGGATTCTCATCTCGGTAGATCGTTGCCCACACAACGTCCGGGATAAGAAGAGGAATACGGTAGAATATCAAGAGGTTATTTGCTAACAAAGAAAGGTATAACTAGTAATTATTTTCCGCATCATACTAGTTTTCTTTATTTAGTTATTTTTAGAAATACCAAACACAAGAGACATATGATTCTAGAGTTTTCGATTTTTTTTTTCGAGTTTGTGTTTTCTTTATTTTTTGAATTTGTGATTCGATTATTTTTTTTTTGTTAACCTAGAGTTATTTAAGGAAATTAAATATTAGTTTTTCTTAAAAGGCTTTGTCTAGGCGGTGGTGGTTGCTCCCATATCCAAGAAGGCCATGTGCCTCACCATGCAGTCCTAGAAGCCAATTTTGGAAATTAATATTTAATGGAATTAATAACATAGGTGGATTTGGATCAATAGTGTTAAGTTTCGTTTGCGATCCAAATCTAAACCATCAAGAACAGATAAGTTAAATTTGGAATCAATGATGTTAAGTTCCGTCTGCGATTCCTAATTTAACTTCTAAAGAACACAATAGGTTATTTAGAAAAGGTTCGACACTTGTACAAAATTTTTGTACAGTGGAACTGGTACGGTCTTCCTTGGACTAACCAACATGATCCACCGAAGAATCAAGTGTTTGTCCACCTCAAGGACACGTCGTGGAGTAGGAGCAAACAATCTCCGAACCACGTAAAGGAATCGTGTTAGCGTTTATATTCTTGCTTTGCTTTCATTGTTTCAATTTTAGTATATTCCTCTTGCGTAAACTAACCGTGTAGAGAAGCGATCGATTTGGGGGTGCCGCCTATCCAACCCCCTTTCAAGTCGACCACCGATCTACCTACAACTAGTATCAGAGTAAGATTGCCCTTCAACGGACTAATCGCCGAGAAGAGCACTTATCAAAATGGCCGGCTCAAGCATCCATCCACCAAATTCGAAGGAGACTTCTCTTGGTGGAAAAAGAAGATGGAGGTATTCTTCGAAACCGATTTCGATATAATGCTAATTATAGAAAATGGTTTTGAGATGCCTAGGGACCAAGAAAATAAGTTAATTGAGAAAGTATGGTGGAGCAAGAAGCAAAGGGAAGAGCATGAGCAAACTCAAGAGCAATGTATCACCTCCTGAGTGTTCTAGAGGTGACTAGGATTGGAAACTACACAAGCGCCAACGACTTGTGGGAAAAGCTAGTGGAGCTTCATGAAGGGACATCGGAAGCAAAACTAACAAGAAGGGATCTTCTCCGAACTCAACTCAACAATATCAAACTTGAAAAAGGAGAAAAGGTATCAATACTTCATGCTAGGATTAAAGAAATTTTGAATGGACTAACAAGTGTAGGTGAGAAACTTTCAAACCGAGATATCTTGATGAAAGCCATCAATGCCTTCCCAAGAACCTTGACATGGAGCTCTAATATTGTAGATTCATTCTACATTTCAAAGGATCTAGAGAATAGCTCTCTAGATGAATTCTTCTCAACAATGGAGCTTCACGAAACAAGAGTTGAAAGATTAGATGGAGAAGCCAATAGATCAAGAGGAGTAGCCCTTGTGGCAAACAAGGGAAAAGGGTAAGAAGAAAAAGTCTTCATCCCCACCATCCTTCGACTTCGAAGAATCAAGCGCCTTAATGGATAGCGACCAAGAGGCGTATATGGTAAGAAAAATGAGAAGAGCGTTTAAAAGATTTTCATCTAACAAATCTCATGCTAGGAAAAGTTCAAGAAGTAAAAGTAGGACAAGGAAGATCATTTGCTATAATTGTCAAGGAGAAGGGTACATAAGGGATGAATGCCCCCTTTCGAAGAAGAAAGAAGAAAACAGGAAGGAAGAGAAGAAGAAGTCAAAAGAAAAGGGGAAGAAGGTTAAAAACCTAAAGGCTACATGGGATGATCCTGTTGGACCGATGGGCCGGCTAGAAGGGGGGGTTGAATAGCCCTGTAAAATAAAAACAAAAATACCCTTCTTGAACTTTCAATAGAACACTTGCATCAAATAAAGTAAACAGAAAATAGAAAGTAAAAGGCTCACAGAGAGTTGACTTGGTTACAACCGGGGAGGTTGTTAATCCAAGGAAGATTTCGTACTATTATCTCCTTCTGGCGGAGAAGCCTTTTTACAGCAGTGAAGTGCATAACTAGAGAAGCTAAACTAGAGAGAGCGTACAAGTATTGTTACAATGAGTTGTTCTGAATTGATGAAGAGCTTCTGGACCAAGGCTATATTTATAGCCTTGGTCGGGGCGCCTGGAAGGGGTTCCGGGCGCCCTAGGGGGATAAAACTTTATCCCCAACATTCAGATCGTGTTTGACGCGATCTAGTCAAAAAATCAAGTCCGGGCGCCCGGAAGGGTTCCGGGGCGCCTCGGGTTGCTCCGGGCACCCCAGACAGCTCCGGGCGCCCCGGAGCCTAAAAGTCAACAGTGGTTGACTTTTTCGTCCGAGACCTCTGCTCTGGTTCGGTTCGGTTCGGTCCGGGTCTTCTACTCCGAATCTGTTCGCTTGGGTGATCTCTGCCATCCGGAAAAGGGCTCACCTGAACCCAACTTCCGGTCTTCTCGAGCGGGCTTCCCTCCGGCTTCTCGTGCCTCGGAATCGTCGCGTGTTTCCTTCTCATCTGCCGACGTACTCATCCACAGTTTTTGTCCCTCGGACGCATCGCGTGTCGTCCTTCTCGCTAGCTGCGTCTCTTGCTCCCCGAGCAATCTTCCGCTCCGGCTTTCGTCCCTTGGAACCATCGCACGCTTCCTTCTCGTCCGCCGGTGTACTCTTCTGCAGCACCTCGTCCCTTGGACTGCCGTCCTTCTCGCTAGCTGCGTCTTCCGCTCGACTACCTGTGCTCCTAAGCTCCTGCACACTTAGACACAAGGTTAGAAACACACAAGACCTAACTTAACTTGTTGATCACACCAAAACAACTTTGGGGTTCCAACAATCTCCCCCTTTTTGGTGTGATCAACCCAAGTTAAGCTAGGGTTAAAATAGACATTAAATAAAATTAAGTAAATTAACTTAATTTACAATTTAAGGGCAAAAAGATAGACAAGATAAAAAAATTTAAATCTATCTACCTCCCCCTAGACTTATACTTTCCCTTCTCCCCCTTTGATCACAAAAAAATGGGGTTCCAAGAAAAACAATCTAAGGGTTATGGACTTAGAAAAAATATTTCTAAAAAAGTTCTAAGTTTTTAAGAAACTTAGAAAATTTTTCTAAGTAATTTAAGCTAAGATTTCTAGTTTCAGGAAAAAGTTTTAAACTTAGGATTTTTTTTTTTTGAGAATTTTTAAGCACATTTTTAAAAAATTGACTTAGGTAATTAAAAAAGTTTCTAAGTAAGTAAATTTCTAAATTGAAATAAAATATTTTGAATAACCTTTTTAAAGCACTAATTAATTCTTGTATTAATGCTTCATTAGCAAGATAATTAAACATTTATTTCAATATTTTAGTTTCCAAGTCGTGGCGAGGCACTAGGCCTTCTTGGTTATTGGAGCAACAACCACTTCCTTGACAAAGCCTCATAAAGAAATTCTTTGTTTAATTTTCTCACTTAAAGTGCTAATTTTAATTTTAAAATTTAGTTTAAGCATGATTTAGGAACCCAATATAGTTCCAACCTACTGGATTAACTAAAAAGTTTTTAGGGACATATTTTCTTGAAATGTTCTTAATTTGTCCCGGGTGATATTTAAAGTACCAATTTAAATTATTAAATCTTCTAAAATTGGTTTTAGATGAACATGCATAGTTTTTTAAGTTATCTATTCGAATTTTCAAATTTTGATTTTCTAATTTCAATTTTTCATTTTTCAATTTTGATTTATCTAATTCTTCTAAAGGGCAGGATTTAGCTAAAATTATTTTTAAATTTTTGATTTCCTAATCTAATTTATAGTAGTCTTTAGTTAATAACTTAATGAATTTAAAAAGTTTATCGGGAGGAAGAGAATGTACTTGACTTACCTTGTCGAGTTTGTTGTCCGTGTCTCCTCCTGAATTGCTACTTTCTTCTGACGAAACTCTCCCTTCATCGATGCTATCGATGCTCATCTCGGAAGAGCTTGAATCGCAGTTGTCGTCTTGATAACTCGCCATCAGTGTGAGTCCGGAGAATGCTTCGACTTCTGATTTGGACAGCGTATCGTCTCACGTCGCCTTTAGGGTCTTTCGCTTTTGAATAGGCTTCTTACCCTTTTCCTTGTCCTTGTTCTTCAGCTTGGGGCAGTTGCCCTTGACGTGCTCTTCTTCGTCGCAGTGGTAGCAGTGAATCGTTCTTTTCTTCTTTCCCTGCGGATGGTTAGTAGTGTTGGATCGAGAAGCGCTAGAGGGGGGTGAATAGCACTCGTGGCTATTTCGTTCGATTCGTAATCATAAATCATACGGAGAGTTAACAGAGTAATAAATGCAGCGGAAATTAAAAGCACACAGAAAGACGCAAGGTGTTTACTTCGTTCGGAGTCTAGTTCAAATCCTACTCGAAGGCCCGCAGTCGTTGACCGCTTTCGGTGGGCAACAACTATAGAATCGTCAATAGTACAAGTATGAAATGAGAACAGAAAATCTAAGCAATACCGACAACAAAATTTACAAAAATCGGAGCGTCGGGTTGTCGGAAACTTGTCGCAGCTTAGCTGGAGCCTTTCGTTAGCAGTACGTTGTAGATGGATCGCTTGATACTTGATTGTTCGGAGCTGCTGGTTGAGACCCTCTTATAAAGGGTGTTCAAGGCACCTCCATCAGGCTCCAAGGTGCCTTGAATCCCTAAGTTTTATCCCGGAAATGACTCTGCGATGAAGCTTTGATCGCTTGCCTTTTATCCATCTCAAGGTGCCTTCATCACTGTCCAAGGCGCATTAAACCACCTGTTCAAGGTGCCTAGAGCTTCCTTCAAGGCGCCTCCAACCCTTCTGGACAGCTGGCTTCGGCTCACACCCGAGGCGCCTCCAAGCTCCATGGAGGCTCCTCGGTACTATTCATCCGAGGCTATTCTTTGCACTTTGGTCCCTACAAGATACATTAATCCCAAATATACCCTGCAGCACAAAGTTAGCACATAAAACATAATAATATAAGTGAATGACAATCATCGGACTGTCCAAGTCTGACTTCGGGTTTCCTACCGGAAACCGTATGTCGACCCGACGCCTACTGTTCCCTTTACGGGGAGCGCGTCCTCACCTACTCCACTCAGGAGATTTACCTAATGCCACTGCGATCCTCCAGATCGACTGGACTTTTGCTCGGTGCTCGATACTTCCAGACTTTCTGCTGGACTTCCGCTTCCCGGCTGGTCCAGTCTTTCACCTGGTTCACGACACCAGGACTTTCCACCTAGGGTTACCCATCCCTAGGACTTTTGCCTGAAGCACTCGATCCACTAAGACTTTTCGCATAGGGTTACCACCCCCTATGACCTAGGGTTACCACCCCCTAGGGTTTTCACCTTGCCTAACCACAGTTAGGGCTTTTGCCTAAGTACACTTAGGACTTTCCTACAATCTCATTCAGACCGTTAGATCACCAACCACCTTAACTTTGAATCTTTTGTCATTATCAAAACTCAAGTTCGATCGTCGGATGCTTCCCACACCAACAATCTCCCCCTTTTTGATTATGGCAACCAAAAATTCAAAGTTAACTAAAACAAATGCATTAGATACTTAAAAAGTGTAAGTGAGCAAGCTTAAGTACATAAGTTCAAATACAAGCATAACTTAAGCTAACACTTAAACTTTGTGAAGCTCCCCCTTAATACAGGGCTTTGAATTAGACTTTCTTTTACTTTTTGAATTCCCTACTCTCCCCCTTTGCCATTTATCAAAAATAAGCCAGTTTTAAACAATTTTTAATTTTTCTATTTGAAAACCAGATTAGGCTTTGAAAAATTTTCACCTAAAATTTTGAAAGCAATGAGTTAAAATTTTGCAAAACTATAATTTTTAATACTTTTAGCGAAGTAAATAATGAATCTGAAAGGTAACTTAGGAAAATATCTTAGCAAGAATTTATAAAGTTAGGTTTCAAGGTTGTCTAAGTTTGAAAAAGTTTGAAAGTTGCTATATGAATCACTTAGCTAAGACTTTTGCAAACATTGAATTTTGAAAATATAGCTTAAGTGAAAAGGTACTTAGCTTAATTTGAATAAAATAATACTTATTTTTGAAAAATTAGGAGTAAGGACTTGTTAATTTTTAGGATGAAGAGAGAGTAGCTAAAAATTTAATTTAGGTTATTTATTCAGTTGGTCCTTAAATCCAAGCATGAGTCAAGTTTAAATAGCAATCAAATTATCTAATTGGTTTTGATCAGGTATCAGAGCCCTAAAGTACAAGCATGCTTAATCTTAATATTTCTATTTCCTTCACCAACTGTCCTAGCTACTTGTTGATTGCCTAGAGGGCAGCAGCTTTCACTTGGTTAGTCAAGTTAAGTCATTTAGTCCAGTTAGATTTGACTAATGCTGGAAGACTTGACTTGATTACTGTTAATAAAGTATTTAACGCCCAGACTTATAATGATGCACAGATATAAGCATACTGGAGTCCAGGCTGTACCCTATGCATCTTACACCATTCTATGTTTTTCAAACACAAGCAAGGTATACCTAGGTGTTTGTGAGATGCTCTGGCTTAAGTCTAGGGGAGCAAGATTTCTAGGGTAGTACCTAAACTAAGTCCAATTTTTGAAAATTCTAAGAAAAGGGGATTTTAAAATCATTATTTTCCCTATAATTGTCAAAACAATTTTTTTTTTGGAAAAGAACGGAATGATTAAATAAGAGTTTTGAAGTAAGACAATGAGTTTTGAAAATCAACATCTATTCTACTCAACACATTCCTATTTGTCTTCTAAGTGTATTGAACTCAAGTTCAGGTAAGGGTTTTGTGAAAATGTCAGCTAGGTTTGATTTGGACTCAACATAGTTGAGTGCAAGTTCACCTTTAGCTACATGATCCCTTACAAAGTGGTGTTTTACCTCTATGTGTTTAGTCATAGAGTGGTGAATTAGATTTTTAGTTAGATTAATTGAGCTTATATTATCAATTAAGATTTTTGTATTTTTGTATTCTAATTGATAGTCTTTTAAGGTATGCATCATCCACAAAAGTTGAGAGGCACACTCTCCTAGGGCTATGTATTCAGCTTCAGTGGTGGACAAAGCAACACAATGTTGCTTTCTGCTTGACCAACTTACTAGGCACTGACCTAGGATTTGGTAGCTACCACTTGTACTTTTTCTATCTAACTTGCACCCAGCATAGTCTGAGTCAGAATAGCCAAAAAGGTCAAAGGTGCTAGTTCTAGGGTACCAAAGTCCTATATTTAGGGTGCCCTTAATATACCTAAGTATTCTTTTAACATATGTTAGATGTGATTCTTTTGCACAAGATTGGTATCTTACGCACATACCAACTGTAAATATTATATTTGGTCGACTTGCAGTTAGGTAGAGTAGGCTTCCTATTATACTTCTAGGGTGTGTTTGGTTCGGAGTTATTCTTGATAACCTTGGTTATCCATCCAAGGTTATCAACAAAAACCTTGTTTGGTTTAGGTATTCGATGATTCCCAAGTAATGTTCCATGCCCGACACGTCAGCAAAAGGGTCATGCAGCTCGGAATCGGAAAACCTCAGAAAACTAAGGTTTTTGTTGATTCCGGGGTTAACGAATTTTTTTTACCAAAAATACCCTCCGATAAGAAAAAACATGAAAAAAAGAGAAAAAATGTAAAAAAATATTAAAAAATGTAAAAAAATAAAAAAATGTTTTAAAAAATTTAAAAATTTATTTTTTAAAAAATAAATAATTTAAAAAAATAAAAATTTTAAAAATGTTAAAAAAATTATAAAAATTTAAATTTTCTTAAAAATTTTAAAAAAATTTTAAATTTTTAAAAAATTAAAAAAATATATAAAAATTTTAAACATTTAAAAAAAATTAAAAAATAAATAAATAAATAAAAATTAAAATTTTAAAAATGTAAAAAAATAAAAATATATAAATATAAATAATATAAAAATATAAAAACATTAAAAAATAAAAAAACACATAAAAAAGTAAAAAAATATACAGGAAAAAGAAAAGTAAAAAAATATTAAAAAATAAATAAATAAATAATAATAATAATAATAATAATAATATGTATAGTTGGTTTTGTAACTGAGGGTAATACAGTAAAATATTAAACTAGGGTATTCATTAAAACCTTTAAACAAACAAGTTTTTGTTGCATTACCTAAGTTGAACCAAACAACATTTGGTTATGTTTTATTCCCTATAACCTTGGTTATGTGATTACCAGGTAATCACATAACCAAGGTTATACATGATGACTTGAACCAAACGCACCCCTATAGTATTTTGGGTCTACTGTTTTTCCTTCTGGGTCAGAGTCAATGCTGATGTTAGTGGCCATTGGGGTATTTATGATTTTTGAGTTTTCCATGCCAAATTTTTTAATTAGTTCTTTAGCATATTTAGTTTGGTAAATATATATTCCATCTTTCGTTTGTTTAATTTGTAAACCTAAGAAAAAATTTAGTTCCCCAACTATACTCATTTCAAATTCATTTTCCATTAATTTAACGAATTCTTTTAGAAATTTAGAGTTAGTTGAGCCAAAAATTATATCATCAACATAGATTTGTGCTATGAAGATGTCTTTTTCTATAGTTTTTACAAATAGAGTCGGATCTATGTGACCTTGGTTAAAGCCTTTGGATGTTAAGTAATTGGATAACCATTCATACCATGCTCTAGGAGCTTGTTTAAGTCCGTATAAGGCATTTTTCAGTTTAAATACATTATTAGGGTAGTCTAGGTCCTCGAATCCTGGGGGTTGGTTTACATAGACCTCTTCCTTAATGAATCCATTTAGGAACGCGGATTTTACATCTATTTTGTATAACTTAAACCCTTTTTGGGCTGCATAGGCTAACAACATCCTAATGGATTCGAGCCTAGCTACTGGTGTATAGGTTTTGTCATAGTCTAAACCCTCAACTTGACTAAATCCTTTGGCCACTAGTCTAGCCTTATTTCTAATTATTTCACCCTGATCATCCAACTTGTTTCTAAATACCCATTTGGTATCTATTATTGACTTATCTAAGGGTTTAGGTACAAGTTGTCAGACTTGATTTCTATCAAACTGGGCTAATTCTTCTTGCATAGCAATGATCCAATCTGGATCAGGTAGGGTCTCTTCTATAGTCTTAGGTTCAATTTTAGAAATAAGGGCAATCTGACTAAAGTTTCTATAAGAGGATCTAGTCCTGACTCCTAGGTTTGGATCACCCAAAATTTGGTCAGGTGGGTGAAAGGTACTTGTTCTAGTTGGTCTTATGTTTGGGTCAGAAATTTGTTCCTCTGGTTTATTAGTGTTGGGATGAATTTCATCGTCTTCAATAATTCTTGGATTAATGTCAACATTTTCATTTAAGTTAGGTAGATTATTTTCTTCATCAAATATTATATTAGTTGTTTCTTCGACTTTTAAGGTATTTTGGTTATAGACTCTATAGGCCCTACTGGTTGTGGAGTACTCTATAAGCCCTTCGGGATCCAATATTGACCAAGTCCAACTTGATTAATCAATTTGGACTTGGGGACCCATGCTTGGACTGTTTTTCTATTTGCTTTTTGTACAAGAGATAAATAAGATCTATATTTCCTTTTTGGTTTAAATCCTAAGTCAGTTCTATTATAAACGGCTCTTTGTGTCCCAAGAATTAAGTCAAGATTCTTGGAACCTAAAGAAAACCGTTCCAGTGTTTTCTCCAGATCCTTGACTTGAGTTTTCAGGATGGAATTCTCTTCTTCAAGTTTGTGGACTTGAGTTGAGTTTCTAGTCTGAACTGGTTCAATCAAAGATTCGGAGTTAGTCACTTCTTTAAGGACTTCTACTTCCTTTAGAAGTAACTTAACTCTAAGGTTTGATTTAGCTAACTTTCGCAATAAATAATTAACTAGATTATTAAGTCTAGAAATACTCACAGCGGGGTCTGGCCCTTCGGAAACGGATACAGATCCGTGGCTTCGCTCGGACTCGGCCTCCGACTCGCTCTCGCTCTCGAACACGTTGATCTGGTCCCGGGCCATCAGCGCGAGGAGACTCGTCTGATAGAGTTCGTCGTCGGTATCTTCTTCTGAGGATTCATCCCATGTCGCCTCCAGGGCCTTCTTCTTTCGCTTCTTTGCATCCTTCAGACTTGGGCAGTTGGCCTTGATGTGCCCCTTCTGGTTTTACCCGTAGCAAATAACCTCGAACTTACCCTTCGAACTCGGTTAAACCTCCTTGGATTGTACTACATTCTTTAGATCTCTCTTGTTGAAGCCCTTCTTCTTCTTGTAGAGCTTCTTTACGAGGTTTACGAGCTCGGTAGTTAATTCATCGTCTTCATCGTCTGAGTCGGGTTCTTCTTTCGACTCCGGTTCAGTTCTTCATCGTGATCTCGGTTCGCGTTTTCGACTGGTACCTGCAATCAAAGCAACCCCCTTCTCGGTTGGCTATGCATTAGTCTGCTCGTGAAGTTCGAATTCCGAAAACAATTCATCTAATTTAATACAAGATAGATCCTTAGAGACTTTGTAGGCATCTACCATTGATGCCCACAATGTACTCCTTGGAAACGAGTTAAGAGTGTACCTTATGATATCCCTATTTTCTACCTTCTGCTCGATTCCGTGGAGGGAGTTGAGGATGTCTTGAATTCTTGCGTGCAGTGAACTCGCCGTCTCACCTTCTTGCATCTTTAGATTATACAATTTATTAAGCAACAAGTCACGTTTACTTACTTTTGTGTCGGACGTTCCCTCGTGGTGTTCGATCAGCTTTTCTCAGAGCTCCTTTGCTGATGTGAACAGGCCAACTCGATTGAGATCCTCCTTGGTCAGTCCGCACTGGAGGGTGCAGGTCGCTTTGGCATCATCTTCCACCTTCTTGATTGTGGTCGGTTCTCATTTTTCACAGGGTGTGGCTTGCCGTCTTCATCGGATGGGAGTTGTAGTCCAGTCATGACGATCATCCAAGTCTCGAAATGGATTTTGAGGAATGTTTCCATTCACCCCTTCCAGTACCCGAAGTCTTCTCCGGTGAAGAGCGGGGGATGAACGGTGCTATAACCCTCTTGATGGGCCATTTGAACTTCTGCACGACAAAAACAACGAAAATCTATTCCAAGACTAAGTCTTGGATTAGTAGTGCGGGAATAATTTAAAAGAAAACGTACTCGAGTGGTGTTGCACCAACTTTGAGCAAAAACTGATTCAAGAAAAGAATTAGAATATAGCTATAAAGATAAATTCTAATTGACTCCGAAAAATATGAAAATACCACGAAAATTTATTTTGAAAGGTGGTTGCACCGATTCAAAACGACCCCGCTCTGATATCAATTGTTGGATCGAGAAGCACTAGAAGGGGGGTGAATAGCGCTCGTGGCTATTTCGTTCGATTCGTAATCGTAAATCGTACGGAGAGTTAATAGAGTAATAAATGCAGCGGAAATTAAAAGCACACAGAAAGACGAAAGGTGTTTACTTCGTTCAGAGTCTAGTTCGACTCCTACTCGAAGGCCCGCGGTCGTTGACCGCTTTCGGTGGGCAACAACTATAGAATCATCAATAGTACAAGTATGAAATGAGTACAGAAAATCTAAGCAATACCGACAACAAAATTTACAAAAATCAGAGCGTCGGGTTGTCGGAAACTTGTCGCAGCTTAGCTGGAGCCTTTCGTTAGCAGCACATAGTAGATGGATCGCTTGGTACTTGATTGTTCGGAGTTGTTGGTCGAGACCCTCTTATAAAGGGCGTTCAAGGCGCCTCCATCAGGCTCCAAGGCGCCTTGAATCCCTAAGTTTTATCCCGAAAATGACTCTGCGATGAAGCTTTGACCGCTGCCTTTTATCCATCTCAAGGTGCCTTCATCACTGTCCAAGGCGCCTTAAACCACCTGTTCAAGGCGCCTTGAGCTTCCTTCAAGGTGCCTCCAACCCTCCTGGACAACTGGCTTCGGCTCGCACCCGAGGCACCTCCAAGCTCCATGGAGGCACCTAGGTACTATTCATTCGAGGCTATTCTTTACACTTTGGTCCCTGCAAGATACATTAATCCCAAATATACCCTGCAGCACAAAGTTAGCACATAAAACATAATAATATAAGTGAACGACAATCATCGGACTGTCCGAGTCTAACTTCGGGTTTCCTACCGGAAACCCTATGTCGACCTGACGCCTACTGTTCCCTCTACGGGGAACGCGTCCTCACCTACTCCACTCAGGAGATTTACCTAATGCCAGTGCGATCCTCTAGATCGACTGGACTTTTGCTCGGTGTTCGATGCTTCCGGACTTTCTGTTGGACTTCCGCTTCCCGGCTGGTTCAGTCTTTCACCTGGTTCGTGACACCAGGACTTTCCACCTAGGGTTACCTCCCCTAGGACTTTTGCCTGAAGCACTCGATCCACCAAGACTTTCCGCATAGGGTTACCACCCCCTATGACCTAGGGTTACCACCCCCTATGACCTAGGGTTACCACCCCCTAGGGTTTTCACCTTGCCTAACCACAGTTAGGGCTTTTGCCTAAGTACACTTAGGACTTTCTTGCAATCTCATTAGACCGTTAGATCACCAACCATCTTAACTTTGAATCTTTTGTCATTATCAAAACTCAGGTTCGATCGTCGGATGCTTCCCGCACCAACAAGTAGATCTGGTTTTATAAAGTTTCTTGAATCTTCTTACCATCATTACCATTTCCTCGTCGTCGAGAGAGGATTCTGATTCTAGTTCGTCTCTCGAGGCTTTGAGGGCGACGTTGTTCTTGGGCTCCTTCATTCCTGCACATCTTGACTCATGCACTTCAAATGTTGAAAAGAATTCTTCTAATGAAATCTTTTCTAAATCTTTAGAAATGTAAAATGTATCTACTAATGATGCCCATTTGGTATTTCTAGGAAAGGAATTTAAAGCGTACCTGAGTGAATCTCGGTTACTTACCTTTTCTCCAAGATTTGAAAGTATGGTAATAATTTCTTTTATTCTTGAGTGCAGATGTGTGACTGACTCGTCTTCCCCAAGTCGCAGGCTGGTGAGTTGATTGTGAAGCAGATCTCTTCTGGCGAGCTTGGCTTCGGACGCCCCTTCGTGTAGCTCGAGGTACTTCTCCCAAATTTCCTTTGCTGAGTTATAGCGCCCGATCCTGTTGACTTCTTGAGGTGGAAGAACGCTTAGCAGATGGTATTCTACTTTGTCGTTCACCACGAATTCAGCCTGCTCCTTTTTTGTCCATTGACATTTTTCCTTACCTTCTAGAGCTACATAGCCAGATTCCATTGTTAAGGTTAATTCAAAGCATGTGGTAAAAAATACCTGCATCAGATTCTTCCAGGAGGTGAAATCCCCTTCATATTTCGGTGGGTAGATGCTTGGTCCGGCGATCTCGTTGCTTCGTTCGACGGTTAGTCCTCCTGAAGCGCCTCGGCTCTGATACCACTTGTTGGACCAATGGGCTAGCTAGAAGCGGGGGGTTGAATAGCCCTGTAAAATAAAAACAAAAACACCCTTCTCGAACTTTCAACAGAACACTTGCATCAAATAAAGTAAACAAAAAATAGAAAGTAAAAGGCTCACAGAGAGTTGACTTGGTTACAACCAGGGAGGTTGTTAATCCAAGGAAGATGTCGTACTATTATCTCCTTCTAACGGAGAAGCCTTTTTACAACAGTTAAGTGCACAACTAGAGAAGCTAAACTAGAGAGAGCGTACAAGTGTTGTTACAATGAGTTGTTCTGAATTGATGAAGAGCTTTTGGACCAAGGCTATATTTATACCCTTTGTCGAGGCGCCTGGAAGGGGTTCCGGGCGCCCTAGGGGGATAAAACTTTATCCCCAACGTTCAGATCGTGTTTGACGCGATCTGGTCAAAAAAACAGGTCTGGGCACCCGGAAGGGTTCCGGGCACCCCGAGCTGCTCCGGGCGCTCAGGCTGCTCCGGGCGCCCCGGAGCCTAAAAGTCAACAGTAGTTGACTTTTTCATCCGGGACCTCTGCTCCGGTTCTGTCTGGGTCTTCTACTCCGGATCCGTTCGCTTGGGTGATCTCTGCCATCCGGAAAAGGGCTCACCCGAACCCAACTTCTGGTCTTCTCGAGCGGGCTTCCCTCCGGCTTCTCGTCCCTCAGAATCGCCGCGTGTTTCCTTCTCGTCCGCCGGCGTACTCATCCGCAGTCTTCATCCCTCAAACACACCGCATGCCATCCTTCTCACTAGCTGCCTCTCTTGCTCCCCGAGCAATCTTCCACTCCGGCTTTCATCCCTCGGAACCACCGCACGCTTCCTTCTCGTCCGCCGGTATACTCTTCCACAGCACCTCGTCCCTCGGACTGCCGTCCTTCTCGCTAGCTGCGTCTTCCGCTCGACTACCTGTTCTCCTAAGCTCCTGCACACTTAGACACAAGGTTAGAAACACACAGGACCTAACTTAACTTGTTGATCACACCAAAACAACCTTGGAGTTCCAACAGATCCATCATCATCGGAGGAAGAAGAACATCATGTCTCCCACTTTGCATTAATGGGAGTTGATGACATTGCCTCCACCTCATCCGAAAGAGAAGAAGGAAGGAGCTCAAGTGAAGATGAAGAAGGGAGCTCAAGTGAAGGGGGAGGTCAAACATCAGATTCAAACATCTCGGTAAGTGAGGTATACAATCTTCCTCCTCATGTTTTAGTTAAGATTATTAAAAGTACAAATGAGGATTTGTTTAAGGCTAAAAGGAAAAATGAGTCTTTGAAATATGATATTTGCATGCTTGAAGAAAAATTAGAATCCATGTGTTCTAAGGACAATGATATGCATGCTTCTTCCACAAGTTCAAATGACTCTTGTTTAGAAGAAGAAAATAGGAAATTAAGGGAAAAGATAGAATACCTTACAAATGTCATTAGAAAATTTAAAATTGGCTCTAAAACCTTAAACATGATTATTGGGAGCCAAAGTGCAAGTTTTAAGAAAAATGGGTTAGGATACAATGAACCCAACAATGAAAAGACCTACCATTGTCTATTTGCTAGGGGCAATCAAAAACCAAGACCATAGATAGAAAATGGATCCCCAAGAAATATTTGGTTAACCCAATTAGAAAGAATTTCTATTGGGTGCCAAAGTCAATCCTCAAGGGATAGAGGATTTTGGGTTAGTCAACCATTGAAATCATAATCCAAACCTGTGAAAAATGGTTGACTTGAGACCTTAAGGGAGAGCACTTAGCCTTGATAGAAATTAATGATTAAGAGGGCTAAGTAGAGGCTACCTTTATCTCACAATGACTTGCATTATTTTCTAACCATAAATGTGACATGCTAGGATGATACAAATAATTCACTTATGCTTATGGCATTTTGATGAGTTATGAAATGTATCAATTTTAGTAATCATAGGCCAACTATGGGGAAAGTAAATGTTTAATTAATGGACATCTTGCCCATAGATCATAGTTGAATATTTTAAATATTTTGAAAATAATTTTATGTTTTATTTACTGTGGTAGAGTTATGTTGAAACATATGATTACAAAACTAAGGCTCCAATTGATATAAACTTTTATGTTTTCAAAGTTTTTGAGATTTGGTCAAAATTTCAAAAATATGATGAATTTTCATGAAAACATATTTTTCCCTGATAAAGAACATAAGAAATATGTGTTCAAAATTTCATGATTTTTTAAATTTTCTATAATTTTTATGCATTTCTGAAATTAGCTTATGAATGCTAAAATTCGGATTGGTTTGTACCAGTCGACTGCAATAGTTAGCAGTCGACTGGTACCTATTTTCCAACACTTTCAAGAGATGATGTTGGGTATTTGTAAGTCCTCATTGATACCATAGGGTGTGTACTTGTTTGGTATAATTTTTGATGGTGTCAAAGGGGGAGAAATGGGAAGGTTTAAGTTAAAAACTTGAAAATTAAGGGTAAGAGAATATGTTAGGGGGGAGCTTGGGTATTATGCTTCATGTTTACATATTGCTTCTAATTTTTATGTTGTTATTTATGTCTAACTTAAATATATTGTCACACATCAAAAAGGGGGAGATTGTTGGTGCAATCGACCTAGAATTGATCGATACGATTATGATTTTGATATGTGTATCAAAGAGTTTAAGTTAGACTTTTATATGTGTTTGATATGTGTTTGAGTCTTGCAGGACTTGGTGAAACACAAATGAGGAGCTTGGTGCAGCTAAGCTTGGGAAGCTCATCCTAGGGCTCAGATCCTTGAGTCAGTGAAGGATGATGTGGAAGACATCCGAGGGACCCTCGGACGAGGAGCAATGGAGTGGAGCCGAGGGAAGCGGACTTCAAGGCAACGCAAAGGATGTCACGGAGAGGAGTCGCGGGCTCGGGTGCATCTGAGGGACGAAGGCTAAAGGAAGAGGGCTTCAAGGGTGACTCCGGAGAGGATGAGTGTAAGTGTGTAACCGAGACCAGTCGACTGGTGCAGTCGACTGGGAGCGAACAGAAGCATTCTGTTCGCTCAGCCAACAACTACCAGTCGACTGGTAGTTTTACCAGTCGACTGGTAAATGACCGTTAGCAAACTGTTGGTGCTACATAGTAGTCGTTGGCTACCTCCAACGGAAGCACCAGTCGACTAATGGGTTTGACAGTCGACTGGTGCCGAGATGAGTTGATATGATGATCAACTCTCTCCTCTTATATATAGAAAGCTTTAGGGCATGAAGGAGGTTACTGATTATTGTTGAATCACTCTTTGTTATTGTCCAAAGCTTTCAAGCCATACTCTCTTCCTCCTAAACCTAAGTTCATCTTGTAAGAGGAACAGAGCCTTTGTGAGAGGATGTACTCCACCGAGAAGGAGTAAACTCTAGCCGGAGATTGCCGGGGATTGATCCACTGAAGGATTAAGGGTTCGTCTACCTCAAGGACACGCTATGGAGTAGGTGCAAGCAATCTCCGAACCACGTAAAGGAATCGTGTTAGCATTTGTATTCTTGCTTTGCTTTCATTCTTTTAATTTTAGTATATTCCGCTTGCGTAAACTAACTGTGTAAAGAAGCGATCGATTTGGGAGTGCCGTCTATCCAACACCCCTTCAAGCCGGCCACCGATCTACCTATAGGACCTTCATTGTGTTTTGAAGAGATTTAATGCTCAAAGGTGGGCATTGAAGATAATGAAGGGTATGAGATCTTCATTATTGGATTGGTTAATGCTCAAGGGTGAGCATTGGAGATAATGAAGGGTATGAGACCTTCATTGTGGTGTTGTGAATAACGAGTGAAGTTGTGAACAACGGTGAGTAACTCTTCAAGGGGAGAGTTCTTTTTGATGTGTGCCAATAGGGGGAGAATATAGAGTTTAAGTTAGACATTCATTACCTAAATAGGGAGTTTGCCCTCTAGGAAAGGGGGAGAATGAAAGAAACTCTCATTCATACTGTGGCATGAAAGGAAGTTAAGGCTATGGGACTAGCCTAACTTAAAAGTATTGTCAAACATTAAAAAGAGGGAGATTGTTGGTGCAATATTCTTTTGGTTAAGGTTGACCTAGTTGACTAAGCTTGAGTTGGCTCACACTTGAGTCTCGATGTTTGAGTTTCGATGTTTGACAATACATGAAGATTGCAGATGCAATCATCCATTTGGGGAGATTGTTGATACAATTCCCCTCTAGTTAAGGTTGACCAGTTAAATATGAAGAAGAGTCAAGTAAGTCAAAAGGTTGACTAGATACTTGAATCAGAAAGTCCTAACTGGAGGTTAGGCAGATGAGAAATCCTGGTGAGTGAAATCAGGTGAAAGACCTAGTGAGTGAAAAAATCCTAGTGGATGAAGCTAGGTGAAAGTCTTGGTGAGTGAAGCCAGGCAGGTGAAAGTCCCGGTGAGTGAAGTCGGGTAGTGGAAAGACCTGGTGAGTGAAGCCAGGCAGGTGAAAGTCCCAGTGAGTGAAGCCGGGCAGTGGGAAAATCCTGGTGAGTGAAGCTAGATGAAAGTCTTGGTGAGTGAAGCCAGGCAGATAGGAAGTCCTAGTGAGTGAAGTTAGGCAGATGGAAAGACCTGGTGAGTGAAGCCAGACACGTGAAAATCCAGGTGGGTCAAGGTTGACCGGACACCTGGTATTGAGAAGTCCAAGTAGGTCAAAGGAATGACCGGATACTTGGCATAAGGAAATCTAGATGGGTCAAGGGTGACCGATCATCTGGTGGAAGGAAGTCCAAGTGGGTTATAGAGGACCGGACACTTGACACGAGATGGTAAATCGAAGTGGGTCATGGAGGACCGCACTTGGTGATCAGAAGTCCAATGAGAAGTTGGCAAAGAGAAAGTTCTGATGGGTCAAAAGTTGACCGAACACTTAGCAATCGTAAGTCCAATAGGGAGTTGACATGGAATTAGGAAGTTCGGACGTAGTAAACTTCCGAAAGCTATAACTTTTGACTCGGATATCGAAATGAGATGATCTTAGATGCAAAACGAAGCTTGTTTCAAGCTCTATTCAGATTTCTATTTTCCAATTGATTGGCCAATCGATTAGGGGACTAAATCAATCAGCTAATCGATTGATTGATGCAATTTTATGCAGAAACTGTCTTGATCGATTAGGTAATCAATCAAAACTTCCCCAATCGATTGGTTAATAGATTGGGAGAGTTTCTGAGTGAACAGTGAGCTTTTGAATCGATTAGTTGATCGATTGAAACCTCCAATCGATCAGTCGATCGATTGGGAATCTGAAAATCGCGCAATAGAAGTTAAATCGATCGGGCAATCGATTCAGGCATTTTCTAAAGAGCATAGAGGCACTTTGAATTGATCAGCCGATCGATTCAAAGCCTCCCCAATCGATTAAGAGTCATTCAATCAATTGAGATATGACCGTTGTGCAGGTTATGGCCGTTGGCGAGCATCTTCTTCGTGATCCCTCTCCAGCGACAACAGCGCATCTCAGCGATGATTCACGAGCTCTCTCCATACTTTCACAGTCAGTTCTTGAAGGCGCTTAGAGACAAGTGTAGTTACACTTCCAAGGTTCAAGAGGCAACAACAAACAACAAGTAAGCAAGAAGAAAGAGTGTTCATTTGTATTTTTTGTATTTTCTTCTTGTGGGTGTTGTATATTATTGTGTGAGTTTGTACAAGGATTCTCCGCCTTCGGCTGTGACCAAGAAGGAGTGTTTTGATCAGTGGAGTATGTGTCAGGTGTGGATCCTTGGATTAGTCACCTCTTCTTGAGGTGGATACCAAGTAAATCCTTGTGTTAGCGTTGTAATTTTGTTTCTTGTTCATTCCATTGCATATCATCACCAAGAAGCAAGCAATGAGCACAAGACCACCTATTCACCCCCCTCTAGTAGTATTCACCCCCCCCCTCTATTCATCCCCCTATCAGACAAATAAAACACTTGGTTGATATGAAAAAAGCTAACATATGCCTACATGAAACACCATCGAACTCAAATTTTCTACAACTACAGGATATGTTGTCCCTCTGTTTGTCATGCGTGAGCACCCTTGGTTTAGAGGAAGAACAACTTTGAAAATTCATCACATGGTAAACCATTGTATCAACTCCCATAGATACTTGTTGCACATAATAACCATGACTCTCACTCATTTCACTTTGAAACTCCACCCATTTCTTTTTCATGTACAACTTAATCATTCGAGTTTTTATTGGCCAGTTTGTCTTAATTCTAGGATGGTCATTTATATGAATATGGTTTGCAACTAACTCATTAGATTTTTAGTGTCTCAGTGCCCTATTGAAATGGGTGATAAAATCCATTAATGAGTTTTTATTTGAGACATATCTCTTGAAAAATACATGTGAGCCATCAGATCTTTGACTATTAGCATTCTAGCATAAAATATATGGCTAAAATAAGCTGGCATCCACTTATGTCGCAATTCATATATCAAAGATAACCAATAATTTTTTTCTAAGTTAGCACACTTGATAACCTCTTCTCATGAATTCTCAAATTTATTAGGTATTGTAGAATTTCTAATGACATTATTTATACTTTGATAGTAGTTACAAAAAGTCAAAGGATGCAAATTTTCTAGAAATTTGTTCAGTATGTGCTATAAACAATATCGATGCACTGTCTGAGAGAAAACTTGGACAATAACTTTTTCATAACAGGATCCTGATCCTGATCTATAAACTTGTTAATCAGCCAAACAACAAATTCAATTTTCTCATCACTTATAAAGCGATAACAAAAAATAATTGTCTGGTGATGATGATTAACTCCTACAAATGGTGCAAAATTCAACCCCTATGTGTTGGTGTTATATATTGTATCAAATACAACTAAATCACCAAATACTCCGTATGCCATTTTTGATACATGATCAATCTAAAAATACCTACTAAATTTGTTATCTAAATCAGTCCTGTATTAAAAAAAACTAAATTTTCCTCTTTATCAAATGTAAATAGCTCGATTAGTGTTTCGACATCGATATCCTTTTGTTCATTCCTTAGCTCTTTCTCAAAGTTTTTAATATCTCTTTCTGAGCAACTTACTCATTCGGACCCTCTATACTCTATCTCTATTAATCATATTTGTTGACAAGTTGGCACATTAACGTCTGAAAACTGCTGAGTCAATGCCTTTTTTGCTACTAAAATATTATGATGTGGGTGTAGCAAATGTACTTTTAAAGGAGTCAAGAGTGGATGATTATGGCCTTTCATAAAGTTAGTGACAACCCATGCTTGTCCAGTTTGTTTCTTGACAAGTGAAATCTTTCAATTGTAACTAGTTCTAACTTCACCACATGCTCTTTCTCTTGTCTGTTGATCACCTTTTGCTTGTTTATTCTGTTGATCATCCATATGCCCTTCTTTAAAGTATACAAATATTTTCCACACAACTTTATTTATCATCTTATTTTTCTTGCTACTATTTATCCTTGTACTAAATCCGGATTCATGTGCATATTGGTTATAGAATGAAAATATCTCATCTATTGATGAGAATTCCATCCCATATTTTGGCTTTCGATCATTTGCAACTTGAGGAGTGTATAACTGATCTTCACCACAATTTTCATCCATTGCTAGGAATTTTCAAATTTAGATGAAATGAAACTTTGCATATCATCATTATATAGGCAGAAAAACATTCTAAATCAAATATACATAAAAAATGTTGCCATTAATCTAACACAGTATTCTCATGTGGAATGGGCAAGAAGAATGCATCCTCTAAAGATTCATGGAAATATAAATAAGAATGACCATAACCAACATGTTTTTTATAGAATACTTTAAGCCCTGAACATTTAAACTGTGAAGCTCATGTACAAGATCCAACAATTGTTAATTTCAGAATTTCCAACTGTTTTAATTTCAGAAATGGATACATCCAGCTTGAGAGAAACAAATAGAAGAGAAAAAAATTATGAACAATGGGAAGTAGAAGAGAGATCCAGCAAAGATAACGAGTCTCACAAAAAGGGGTTGCGGCGGCTAGAGGTTGGCAACAAGAACAATGGGGCGGTGAGGGGCGTGTGGAAGCTTCGTAACCACACGAGGATCTAAGAGCGAGGAACATCGGAGGGCTAGGACAACATCGCGACGGCAAAATAGGATTGTCCTAGCTTCTCTTCAGAGGTTTAACGAGAGAGACGACAAGGGACGCGAGGATCTTGAAACTTTTTTTTTCAAAATGGTGGATCTGGAAGCTTTGTAGCCGCACAAGGATATATATATATATATTGATTCTGTCCGGGAGTTGAGTCGATGAACATTGGGGACGTAGCGCTCTCTGCTGTCTTCGGATGACGCGGCTGCTATCTTCGGATGACGCGGACCTCCGGCGAACTTGCAACAAAGTCGAGCCGGGAAGGGGTTCCCGGCGACGACCCTCCGATGCTCAAATCAGGCAACGGAAGGAGAAGCAGAGTAACAAGATGAGGATTGTAGCTACAGTAAAGATGAATGCATACCTCCGTCGAAGTCTTAGAGTCCTTATATAGGATCCCTGGGAGGCGCGCGCATGCTTCTCGAGGCGTGCACGCTCCTCAAAGCATACCTCGGAATGGACGTGTCAGAAAAGTGTGCCTGATGCCATACCGCAATCGTCCGAGCATATCTCTGACATGACAGTGGAAACTTTCACAGTACGATTCTCTGTCCGATCCAACCGCCGACCATGCTGTCTGTCGGCGACACATGTCTCGAGAAGGATATCACCAGCTGCCCCCTTTGTCCTCTTCTGAGTCTTTTGTTGGTTACTAGGTTGAGCGGGAGGACCGCTCGGCTATCCTGGCATCCGGGAGTGCAAGTGTACCAGACCGAGTGAGAAGGCCACTCGGTCATATACTTGGACAGGCTTGCAGCCTTAGTCGATCTACCGCTCAACCAAGCAGACAGGCCACCCGGCGGATCATCTCTTTTATACGAGCACTCATGAGCGTCGGAAACCCGACCTGAGGTCGAGTTGTCGTCACGCCGACCTGGGCGCTATTCCAGCCGATCGCCCAGGCGAGTCTCTCCACTCGTCCAAACTCTTAGGTTGACCATCTTGACTTTGACCTCCACGTGTTGTTGACCCCTACTCATGCGGGCCCTCCATTTCTTACCACCGGATCACGTGCTTTCCCTTCAAGTCTAGTCGAAGGAGGTCGTAAGTCCGACTGACTGGACTATTAGTTTGGTGGCCCGGCGGCCGCTCCGCCGTTGACGTAAGTGCTTCTCTGCTCGGGCGCTATGAAGGTGACACACGGCCGCTCGGCAGTCTAACCATTGAGGCACTACGATGGTCGTTGATTGTCTTATTGACCCGGTGACGGTCAATGCTGACGTCTTAAAGATCTCCTCGGAATTCGTGCAAATCCTCGCCATTAAGGCTGAGCACGCGGCCACGCCTGCGTAATGGAGCTCATTAAATGCGACCCTATGAGTGAGTGACGCGTGGCGACGGCGCCATCACCGCATGATCGGATCGTCAGGTTGATGTGACCTTTGGCCTTTTTGAATTATACGGTGGGATCCGGTCCTCGGGTCCTGTGACCTGAATCTAACGGCTCGGAGGAATCGAACCCAACCTTTATAAAACTTTCACCGCCTCCTCCGCCGCAGCATTGTGTTCGTGCGTCCAGAGGCTTCCGGTTACGTTCAGCACTACGACGAATCCGTTCCTTCGCATTCCGGCAACTCTTCCTCTCCTTCGACCATCCTCTTCTCTGTAAGGATTCTCCGCCTTTTGCCTCTTCATTCTTTCGCGTTTCTCTTCACATTCTGGTAGTGTTTGCGCCCGTTTTCTATTGTTCCGATCATCTTCTTCATCGACCCCTTTGCCTTTCTTCCGCTTTTGCTCTTTCTACGGTTCCGGTGATGGCTAGTTCTTCTCAGCCTTCGGAACTGGCTCCAGGCCCATGGTACACGACAATGGAGTCGTGGTTCGACGCGAGTGACGCGGAGAACCTTACCAATGCCTTCACTATTCCTTCTGATTTTGAACTCATTTTGGCCTCGCCTTCTGATCGGCCACATATACCGCCGCGCGGCATGATCTGTGTGTTTCGAGATCAGTTTGTGGTCGGATTGCAGTTTCCTATCCACCCCTTCATCATCAAAGTCTATAACTTCTTTCGCATTCCGATCGCCCAGCTCGTCCCTAATTCTTTTCGCCTCTTGTGTGGGGTTGTGGTGTTGTTCAAAATCCACAACATATCTCTCCATCCTGAGGTTTTTTACTATTTTTATTATCCCAAGTAGTCCGAGCTGGGCATTTATCTGTTCCAGTCTCGGATCAGCTTAGTCTTTTTTGATAAGATGCCTTCCTCTAATAAATACTGGAAGGATTACTTTTTCTACCTGCGACTCCCCGAGCTGCCGCCTTTCTGAACAAAGTGGCAAGTCAGACTTCCTACTCCTCCAGTGCTGAAGAGATATAAAACCCGACTGGACTATCTCCAAGCTGCAAGTATGTTGGCCAGCCTGAAGTTCGATATCCATAAGCTGCTACCAGAGGGAGTGATGTATATGTTTGGTCTGAGTCCGAGCCGAACCAAGCTCACGAACAGCTTTGGTAAGGAACTTACTTAATTATTTGTTTTGAGTCTAACTGATTTTCTTCCTTTCCTTTCACAACGAGCATCGTGATGGAGTCCGTGTTGTTCAGTATCCTGAAGCAGAAAATAGACGCGATCGAGGCGGTAGCAGCCAAAGAAATGGAGCGCCTTGGCATTGCTCCGGTCGGCTCTCATGAGGGTGAGAGCGAAATGGTTGTGGGGGAGTCCGCCGCTCGGACCTCTCCCGTTGAGATTGGCGCAACTTCTAGCAAACAACCTGGTGCTCGGGGTGATGACTCTGAGTCGGGGGACGATCTTCCCATTGTCCGAGCAGACGGGTCGGGCCCGATCTCCCCCAGAGACAATCCTGTCCCCATTGAGGCCCTCTCCTCCGATTGGACCCCTTCCCAGCTAGATCCGCCAACGGACCCTGTCGCGGCGCAGCCGTCAGCTCCTTGCTTCCAGCGCGTCAGAGGCTCCACCGCTCGGGTATACTCTCTACACTCGCCGACCAGCTGTCTGGTCTCTCAGCGTCCGTTCACACAGCACCGGGTGGGCGTCGAACAATAAAGGTCGTTCTGCACCTTCCAACAAAGGCATACATGGCGGAATCTGATCGGCCTATGGCCCCTGAACACATTATCACCATCCGAGGACCACTCACCAAAGTATGGGAGGACGCCCGCGCTCGTGTTGCTGCAATGCCTCCCGGTCTGTTGGCCAACAGCTACCTACAGCACGCCACCGACGTAAGTTTTCTGTCAAGAACTCTTTCGCGTGATCTTTCCAAGCGGTACTCAACAGCTCCTTATTTGACAGAACTAGGTGGGCAGCATGGTTGTTGCCAATCGTATGGCAATGCCAGAGGATGAGCTGAAGAAGCTCAAAATCTCCGGCGGCCCGTCTTCCTCTCGGGGATCGTCCTATGCCGAGCTGCAGGCAGAGCTGACCAAGACGAAGGGACTGTTGGAGGTCGAGCCGAAGAAATCGGCTGATCAGGCGTACCTGCTCGGCCAATTCGAGAAGCAGGTCAAAGCCTTCGACCATAAGATAGAGCTAGCGACTACTCAGAAGAATAGTGCCATCGTCGATCTGGACGCGAAGAACGTAGAAGCCCGAGCCCTGGAGCAGCGGGTGAAGGAATTGGCTGACCTGCTGGACGTCGAGAAAAAAGGCCGCTTGGCGGAGGTGGCAGCTCTGAAGGAGGAAATGAAGACCCTCCAAGATGCACTTGAGGCATCCCGGGCTGCCCTTAAAGAGTATCAAGAGGCCGAGCTGAGCCGCTTCACTGTAATGAAGCAGAACTATATTCGCTCCAGAAGGTCTGCGAACGGCTCGTTCTCGCCTTTGAGTTGGCCATCACTGTTACGGCGGATCATCTGAAAGCCAAGGGTCACCTTGTAGAGTCCATGACCATCCCTGTCTAGGAACACGCCGCACTCCTCCGCATCATACCTAAACACCTTTTTAACTACCTCGAGTGAGGTCCAAGTGTTCGTGTAATCCCGCCGCTCGGCCGGAAAACCTTATTTTCAATGAAGCTATCCTGTTTGCTTTCTCTCCCTGTTAGTATGCTTTTTCTGGTTGGTGTAAATAGTCATGTGACTCGATAGGGTGCCATGCCAGAGGGTCATAGTTCTTTCCTTACCCCTGAGATTTATGGTCGTCCCTTGACCATCACCAAATGTCGAGCCATATCGTAGCCGCTCAACGGTCTTCAGGCCAGGAGTTTATAGTCGCCGGTTCGACTCTGGCGTTTAACATCGCCGCTCGATGGTCTTTAGGCCGGGGGATTTATAATCGCCGGATTGACTCTGGCGTTTAACGTCGTCGCTCCACGGTCTTCAGACCGGGGGGTTTATAGTCGCCGGTTCGACTCTGGCGTTTAACGTCGTCGTTCGACGGTCTTCAGGCCAGGGGGTTTGTAGTCGCCGATTCGACTCTGACGTTTAATGTTGCCGCTCGACGGTCTTCAGGCCAGGGGGTTTATAGTCGTCGGTTCGACTCTGGCGTTTAACGTCTTCGTTCGACGGTCTTCAGGCCGGGGGGTTTATAGTCGCCGGTTCGACTCTGGCATTTAACGTCGCAGCTTGACGGTCTTCAGGCCGGGGGGTTTATAGTCGTCGGTTCGACTCTGGCGTTTAAGGTCGCCGCTCGATGGTCTTCAGGCCGGGGGATTTATAGTCGTCGATTCGACTTTTGCGTTTAACGTCACCACTCGACGATCTTCAGGCCGGGGGTCTATAGTCGCCGGTTCAACTCTGGCATTTAACATCGCTGCTCGACAGTCTGATGGAGCTCGGTCGTTCGGCGTGAATTTGGTATACCTTTGTGTTTCATGATTTCATTCCTGCAGTCAAAAGGTGCCGCAAAACAGAAATATACAAAATGAATTACAATGGCGCACCTTTCACCCAGCTCGGTACAGCTGGAGATGGTTAGCACTCCAGGGTCGTTCTCGCTGCCATCCATCTTCATATTCCAGGTAGTAGGCGCCCGATCGGAGCTTCTTGATGACCTTGAAGGGCCCAACCCATGGAGCCTCCAACTTTCTCACATTGCCGACCGACTTCACCTTTTTCCATACTTGGTCGCCAACTTGGAATGCCCTGGGGATCACTCGCCTGTTGTAATTCTGCTTCATTCTCTGTCAGTATGCCATTAGCCAAACGGCTGATTTGGCTCGCGTCTCGTCTATCAAGTCCATCTCTAGCTGCCTCCGTTCGGCATTATCATTGTCGTATCATCGCACCCGATCAGACTCTATTCCGACCTCCACGGGAACGACAACCTCACCTCTATATACCAAGTGGAAAGGCGTAACTCCCGTTCCTTCCTTTGGGGTTGTCCGGATCACCCATAGTACACTTGGAAGCTCATCCACCCAGCTACCTTCGACACGGTCGAGCCGAACCCGAAGAATACGTAGGATTTCCCGATTGGCGACTTCCGCTTGCCCGTTGCTTTGTGGGTAGGCCACGGAGGTGAAGTGCTGCCGAATGTCATATCCCTCACACCATTCTCTGAGCTATTGGCCGACGAACTGTTGACCATTGTCAGACACGAGCCTTCGTGGGATGCCGAACTGACATATTATATGCTGCGAGATAAACTTCTTGACCATCTGCTCGGTTATTTTTTCCAGCGGCTCGGCCTCGACCCATTTGGAGAAATAGTCCACCGCTACAAGTAGAAACTTCCGCTGTCCGGTCGCCGTAGGGAAAGGTCCCACAATATCCCATTGATCGAACGGTCAGGATACCGTGGATGCCTTCATCTCCTCCGTTGGTTGATGGGTGAAGCTGTGGTATTTATGACAGGAAAGGCACGTGGCGACGGTCCGAGCGGCATCTTCCTGGAGGGTCGGCCAAAAGTACCTGGCTAGCAAAATCTTCCTTGCCAACGAGTGGCCGCCCGGGTGTCCTCCACAAGACTCGTGATGCATTTCTTTTAGTATATATTCCACGTCCTCCGAGCTGACGCACTTCAATAACGGACGGGAAAAAGTTTTTTTGTAGAGCTGATCCCCGATGAGGGTGAACCGACCAGCTCTCTTTCTTAGCAGCCGGGCCTCTTCCTGATCGGAAGGCGTAGCTCCCGATCGCAAAAATTCCATGATCGTCGTCCTCCAGTCACCCGGGAACGCGAGGCCTTCCATCCTGTCGATGTGAGCCACTAAGGACACTTGCTCGATCGGTTGTTGGATGACAATCGGCGATATTGCACTTGCAAGTTTAGCCAACTCATCCGCTGCCTGGTTCTCCGCTCGGGGGATTTTCTGTATAACGACTTTGCATAAGTTGGCTTTAAGCTTTTCAAAGGTCTCCGCGTAAAGCTTGAGCCTTACGTTGTTTATCTCGAAAGCTCCTGAGAGTTGCTGGGCGGCAAGCTGAGAGTCTGAGTAGATCGCCACTCGGCTCTCTCCCACATGTCGAGCGGCCTACAAGCCAGCTATGAGGGCTTCATACTCTACTTCATTATTGGTTGCCCGGTATTCCATCCGGACGGACAGATACATCCGTTCTTCTTGAGGAGAAAGCAATAGAATACCTATGTCACTCCCGAGCCGGGTGGATGACTCGTCCACATATATTCTCCATAAAGCTTCGGGTTCAGGATTCTGCACTTCGATGATGAAATCTGCCAAGGACTGCGCCTTAATCGCCGTGCGAGGCTGATACTGGATATTGAATTCATTGAGTTCGGTAGTCCACTTAATCAGCCGCCCGGATGCCTCCGGGTTGAGGAGGACTCTCCCCAGTGGGTTGTTCATCATGACGATTATTGTGTGCGCGAGGAAATAACGTCGGAGCCTCCGAGTGGCGAGGACTAGCGCGAAGGCAAGTTTTTCTAGACCAGTGTAGCGGGACTCGGCATCCTTTAGAATGTGACTCAGAAAGTACACTGTCTGCTCTTCATCGTCCTGCTGCACAAACGCCGAGCCAACAGCATGCTCGGTCGAGGATAAGTAGATGCAGAGTAGCTTGCCGGCAGTTGGCTTATCTAATATAGGTAAAGAGTTTAGATAAACCTTTAATTCTTTAAACGTCTTATCACATTCTCTGTCCCACTGGAATTTGGTAGCTCGGTGCAGAATCTTGAAAAAAGGCAGGCTCCGATCGACCGTCCTGGAGATGAACCGCGACAGAGCAGTTATCCGACCGGCGAGGCGTTGCACTTCCTTCAGGTTTCTGGGAGGTGGCATGTCCTGCAATGCCTTTACTTTGCTAGGATTCGCCTCTATGCCCCGCTCGGTGATGATGTAGCCCAGGAAGCGTCCACTTTTTGCTCCAAACAGACACTTCTGAGGGTTCAACTTGACTCCATACATCCTCAGCGTCCGGAAGGTCTCCTCTATATCTGCACAAAGATCGACCGCTCGGAGTGATTTAATGAGTATGTCATCAACATATACCTCCAGGTTGCGCTCGATCTGCTTCCGGAACACTTTGTTCATCAACCGTTGGTATGTAGCCCTGGCGTTTTTTAATCCGAACGGTATCACGTTGTAGCAGTAGGTGTCGTCCGCCATAATGAAACTCACTTTCTCCTTATCATCCCGGGTGAGCGGTACTTGGTGGTATCCCTGATAGGCATCTAGCATGCATATTAGCTCACATCCAGCGGTCGAGTCCACCATTTGGGCAATTCGGGGCAGAGGGTAGAAGTCTTTTGGGCATACCTTATTCAAATCCCGAAAGTCGATGCAGACCCTCCACTTATGACCCGGCTTGGAGACCAGCACCACATTCTCGAGCCAGCTCGGGAACTGCACCTCCCGTATATGGGCGGTCTCCAGAAGCTTCTCGACTTCCGCTCGGATGATGACGTTCTGCTCGGCACTAAAGTCCCTCTTCCTTTGCTTCACCAACCGAGCACCCGTTCGGGCATGGAGCTCATGTTGCGCGATACTTGGTGAGATGCCTGGTAGCTCGTGTGTCGACCATGCGAAGACGTCATGGTTCTGCTATAGGCACGTGATCAGCTCTTCCTTCTGTCCCTCTTCCAGGTCGGATGCAATGAAGGTGGTGGCTTCCGGCCGGCAAGGCTGAATCTGCACCTCCTCTTTTTCCTTATAAACTAAGGTCCGAGGCTTCACGGTTATGGTGTTTACCTCAAGGCGCGATGTTTTCCGAGCGGACCTGGATTCAGCGCGGACCATCTCCACATAACATCGTCGGGTGGCCAGTTGATCTCCCCGAACTTCTCCTACTTGATCCTCTACGGGGAACTTGACCTTCTGACAAAAAGTGGAGACGACTGCCCTGAACTCATTGAGAGCCGGTCGCCCCAATATCACATTGTATGCGGAGGGAGCATCGACCATGATGAAGTTGGTGGTCCGCGTCCTCCGAAGTGGCTCTTCTCCTAGCGAGATAGCCAACCTTGTTTGCCCGACCGGCATAACCTCGTTACCAGTGAACCCATACAAGGGGTTGCCATCGGCAGCAGCTCGAATCGGTCAATTTGAAGCTGGTCAAATGCCTTTTTGAAGATGATGTTGACTGAACTGCCTGTATCTATGAATATGCGGTGGATAGTATAATTTGCTATTACCGCATAGATGATAAGGGCGTCGTCGTGCAGCACTTCAACACCTTCTATGTCTATGGGCCCGAAGCTGATCTCGGGCCCCTGTGCCCGCTCTTGACTGCAGCCGACCACGTGAAATCCTGAGCTGCCTGGCGTGCGACTTTCTTGCTCGGTTGGAATCTCCGTCGGTGGGTCCCCCTGCTATGATACTGATCTCCCCCCGAGCGGCGTTGCTTTTATTTTCTACCTCCCGTGCGGATGGTCTAGCTCGCTCGTGAGAGGTCCGGGGCTGATCACCGTGATGTGGCTGCTCGGATGATCGCCTAACTTCTGGGCGCCCGGCGTCCTGGTGTCGATGCCGCTGGTTGGGCGAGGGCGATCGATGGCGATAGTTTCTTGGCGTTGGCGAGACAACTAGGGCGAACCTTCGACAGTCGCGGGTGTTGTGACTAGCCGACTGGTGTAGGGAACAAAACATGGGAGTCCATACCTTTCCCCTTGCCTTCGGCCGTTCGAATGTCACATGCTGAACGGCACGTGGTCTAGCTTCTTGATATGGTCTCATCCCCTTGGCTCGAGCCCTCTGGGTGGTTGACTGACCGGCTGGCTGCCTCCGCTCGGTTGACACCGGTGGTTCAGTAGGCGTCTCCTTCCTTCTGGCCGCCTGGGCCTCCTCCACGTTAATGTACTCACTTGCCTTTTTTAACATATGGTCGTAATCGCGAAGCGGCTTCTGGATGTGCGGACGGAAGAAATCCCCATCGGTTAGTCCTTGGGTGAAGGCGTGTATCATGGTCACGGATGAAACTATCGGGATATCCATGGCCGCCTGGTTGAATCGTGGAATGTAGGCTCGGAGAGTCTCTCTGGGCCCCTGCTTCATGGAGAATAGGCTGACGCTCGTCTTCTGATAGTGCCTGCTACTTGCGAAGTGGTGGAGGAACGCCGTTTGGAAGTCATTAAAACTCCGAATTGATCCGTCTGGCAACCTCCGGAACCATTATTGTGCCGAGCCGGATAGGGTAGTGAGGAAGACTCGGCATTTAACTCCGTCAGTGTATTGATGGAGAGTAGTAGCGTTATCGAACTTACCGAGATGGTCGTCTAGGTCAGTCGCACCATTGTACTCTTCAATTTCCTGGGGGCATAGTGCCTCGGGAGCGGATCATGCAGAATCGCCTCTGAGAATTGGCGATTGATCCGCTCAGGAGAAGCATCGGTCTGAGGCGCCTTGCCCTTCTTGACATCCCGAGCGAGAGCCTCATCGGATGATCCTTGGTTAGCCAGGGTGAGCTCAGAGGGAGTTTGGAATAGTGCCCGATGGAATGGAATAGGGGCGGGCAGAACGTCTCCTGGTGTGTCGGTCTGTCCTTTATTCTGCGCCCAAGTGGAGTACTGCTCCGGTCGATCTTCCTTCGCCGCTCGACCACCTGATGCTGAGGCGGCCTGCTGTGCCAGCCGCTCGGCTCGAGCCTTCTGCTGTTGCTCCACTATCTTCGCTGCTCGCGCTTGGATGAGCGCATTGAGTTCTTCGGGGGAGAGCGTCACGGTGTGTTGGCGTCCAGCTTCCTCCATCTTCTTGGCCCGGATTCAGGTATGTTCCCACAGACGGCGCCAATTTGATCCTGTCCGAGAGTTTAGTCAATGGACACTGGGGACGTGGCGCTCTCTGTTATCTTCGGATGACGCGACTGCTGTCTTCGGATGACGTGGACCTCCAGCGAACCTGCAACAAAGCCGAGCCGGGAAGGGGTTCCCGGCGACGACCCTCCGACGCTCAAATCAGGCAACGACGACAAGGAGTAGCAGAGTAACAAGATGAGGATTGTAGCTACGGTAAAGATGAATGCATACCTCCGTCGAAATCTGAGGGTCCTTATATAGGATCCCTAGGAGCCGCGCGCACGCTTCTCGAGGCATGCACACTCCTCAAAGCATACCTCAGAATGGACGTGTCAGAAAAGTGTGTCTGACGCCATACCGCAATCGTCCGAGCATATCTCTAACATGACAGTGGAAACTTCCACCGTACGATTCTCTGTCCGGTCCGGCCGCCGACCATGCTGTCTGCCGGCGACACATGTCTCGAGAAGGATATCACCAGTTGCCCCCTTTGTTCTCTTCTGAGTCTTTTGTTGGTTACTAGGCCGAGCGGGAGGACCGCTCAGCCATCCTGGCGTCCAGGAGTGTAAGCGTACCGGACCGAGTGAGAAGGCCACTCGGTCACATACTCGGACGGGCTTGCAACCTTAGTCGATCTGCTGCTCAGCCGAGCAGACAGGCTGCCCGACGGATCAGCTTTTTTATACGAGCACTCGTGAGTGTCGGAAACCCGACCTGAGGTCGAGTTGTCGTCGCGTCGGCCTGGGCGCTATTCCAGCCGATCGGCCAGGCGAGTCTCTCCGCTCGGCCAGACTCTTAGGTTGACCATCTTGACTTTGACCTCCATGTGTCGTTGACCCCTACTCGTGTGAGCCCCTCTTTCTTACCACCGGATCATATATATATATATATATATATATATATATATATATATATAATGGATGATAAAATGACCTCGGACCTTTTCATTTTCCAAACATATAAAGATTTAGTCTTAATTTCGATAAATTAACGGATGAATTTTTTTTAATGGATAGTTGACTTAAGAATGCCAGATTGATGGAATATTTTTCGATTTAATTTAGTGGTCAATAGCAAATTTATATAAGATTGGATTATTCATTTTATATGAGATATTTAGTATCAACATGTGAATGATAAAATAATTCCAGCATAAAAGCAGCAAAAAGAAAGATGGCGGTTTTTCTGAAACCTGACTAAATTGCATAAAGGAAGGTGGTGGATTGATGGTGCCCTTCCATTGTGAATGAATTAATATATACCTATATGACCAAATCTAATTTCTAAATCAACATTTTGTTTTCGGTTCCATTGATTTGGACCACTTAGATTTTACTTTGCAAAAACAAACAAAAAAAAAGAGAAAATTTTCAGTTTTGCCCTTTCCAGGTTAGAGATAGGATAAGGAAGAAGATGTATCAGCTGCTGGATGAATGCATATGCTTTGTGGGGCTCCGAGTCCCTGTCAGAGACGTACAGTAGCTTCAAAGGAATGCTGGCCAAACTCGAGACGACAAATTCTCATGTGTTCGGCCATACCTAAGCAACATTTTTATTCCCCTCACTATAGTTCACATAAAACTGAAGCATCCGAGGAGCCAGCTGCAAACATAACTAAGCTTGTGGTAGACTGGTTTAACAAGGATGACACAGAGATGGGGTGGAAAAAGATGCTGTTCGAGATCTACCAAGATTTGAGAATAACTGGAACTGAAATGCGCAAAATTTGCCCTTTAATTAACATGGTCTACTCAACGACCACCCAACTCTAAAGTCAAAATGCTTGCCCTTCACATTACTTCATACGACCCACATGACCCTTCCATTCTTTTTCACGGCAGGGTCATTAACTCGCGTGTACTGTCACGAGAAAAACGGCAATTTATCAAATCAAGCATTTAGACATCTTAATTGACCAAAAGGCGTATGTTATTTTGATATTTATCAAAAGACATTTTTTCAAATGCACTTTTCTTTTTATCCTTATGACAAATCAAATTTTTTTTTTATTGTTTTTCTTTTCTCCCTCTTCTCTTTCCTATCTCATCTTTCATCAACGACATTTAATATTTAGTTAATTTTTTGATAACATTTTAATATATTTAGAGAAACTAAAATAAACTATGAATAGCAAATTTGAACTCCTTGTAATCTCAGAAATCCACAGGAATTGAAATAAGTGCAATCAAAGCTCTCTAGGTCCATCAATAGATTTCGGTCAAAACCCACTGATGGACCTAGATAGCTCCGATTGCACTCATTTTAGTTTCTATAGATTCCTGGTGTTGCAAGGAGTTCAAATATGCTATCCATTGTTTATTTTGACTTTTAGAATGTGTTAAAATATAAGAAGAAATAATCAACAAAAAAATTTCATATCAGGCCTAACGTGGAGCCTTTTTGCTAATTCTTTCTTCTTATATTTTAATACCTTTTAAAAGTCAAAATAAATAATGGATAGCATATTTGAATTCCTTGCAACATCAGGAATCCACAGAAACTGAAATGGGTGTAATCGAAGCTCTCTAGGTCCATCAGTGGGTTTTGACCGAAACCCACTGATGGACCTAGAGACCTCAGATTATACCCATTTCAGTTCCTGTGGATTCCTGATGTCGTAAGGAGTTCAAATATGTTATCCATTACTTATTTTGAATTTTAGAAGGTGTTAAAATATAAGAAAAAAAAAACAGCAAAAAGGTTCCACGTTAGGCCTGATATGAATCATATCAGACCCATATTGGGCCTGATATGATTCCATAGCATGCCTAATGTGGGTCTCACTCTATTAGGAATACTCAACTGTTTTAGGAACTCTTCATTTCATAATGGATGTGTCTATGATTGCTCTAACACTGTGTGAACAGCAAAAATTAGAGAACAAGAAGCAAAATATGCTGAGAAAATGAAAAATAAAATTACTATGGTTCACAAAGCAGCCAAAGAGAAGAGAGCAATGACTGAGGCTATGTGCCGTGAAGAGCTATTGAAGTCAGAAGAAAGTGCAGCCAAATATCACGCCACAGGGCAGATGCCAAAGCAAGGTTGTAGTTGCCTCAATTCATGAGAAATGGAGATAGTAACAAGATGTTATCTCATGCATGCTTTCTAGCTTATGGTATGTTACTTAGGACTTCAGCTTGTATCATTGTAAGAAAATAAGAGATATTTAATTTACAAGTCCAATTCTTCTTGTCTTTGTAATTCTTCATAAATACTATATTTTGTCTCACTCTATTAGGAATATTCAACTATTTTAGGAACTCTTCATTTCATAATGGATGTGTCTATGATTGCTCTAACACTGTGTGGACAACAAAAATTAGAGAACAAGAAGCAAAATATGCTGAGAAAATGAAAAATAAAATTACTATAGTTCAAAAAGCAGCCAAAGAGAAGAGAGCAAGGACTGAGGCTATGTGCCGTGAAGAGCTATTGAAGTCAGAAGAAAGTGCGGCCAAATATCACACCATAGGGCAGATGCCAAAGCAAGGTTGTAGCTGCCTCAATTCATGAGAAATGGAGATAGTAACAAGATGTTATCTCATGCATGCTTTCTAGCTTATGGTGTGTTACTTAGGACTTCATCTTGTATCATTGTAAGAAAATAAGAGATATTTAATTTACAAGTCCAATTCTTCTTGTCTTTGTAATTCTTCATAAATGCTATATTTTGTCTCTGTAATTCATTATGAGTTTTATGTTTGGGTCAGTAGTACATTCTTTCACTTGTATAATTACTGCAAGCTAAACATAAGAATGCACTACAAAAAAAATCATATCAGGTATAACATAGCCCTGGTATGATTTATATCAGGCCTAACGTGAAGGTTTTTTTGCTAATTCTTTCTTCTTATATTTTAATATTTTATAAAAGTCAAAATAAATAATTAATAGCATATTTGAACTCCTTACAATATCAAGAATCCATAGAAACTAAAATGAGTGTAATCGGAGCTCTCTAACTCCATCAGTGGGTTTCGGTCAAAATCCACTGATACCTAGAGAGCTCCGATTGCATCCATTTCAGTTTATGTAGATTCTTGGTGTTGCAAGGAGTTCAAATATGCTATACATTGTTTATTTTGACTTTTAGAAGGTGTTAAAATATAAGAATAAAAAATCAGCAAAAAAAATTCATGTCAGGACTAACGTAGAGCCTTTTTGCTGATTCTTTCTTCTTATAATTTAACACCTTCTAAAAGTAAAAATAAATAATGGATAGCATATTTGAACTCCTTGCAATATCAGAAATCCATAGAAATTGAAATGGGTGTAATCGGAGCTCTCTAGGTCCATCAGTGGGTTTTGACCGAAACCCACTGATGGACCTAGAGACCTCAGATTACACTCATTTCAGTTCCCGTGGATTCATGATGTTACAAGGAGTTTAAATATGCTATCCATTGTTTATTTTGAATTTTATAAGGTGTTAAAATATAAGAAGAAATAATCAGCAAAAAGGTTCCACGTTAGGCCTGATATAAATCATATCATAAACCGCCACAGACTCAACAAGGAGTTACCCGAAGATTTAACAAGTCATTTTGAGTAAGCATGGCTATGTATTTAAAAAGATTGATAATGAAAAGACTTGCAATAAAAAGACTTGCAATGAAAGGACTTTTAACTGAAAGAGCTGTAATTAAGTGGTTGCAATATCAGGAGAAAGTTTGGTACTTATCTGTTTTCTCTCTAGTTTGAAATGCTTCTGAGAACTAAGCATAAGTGTTACTTTGTTCAAGAATTCCTTCCTTATTCCTCGGAATTAGATCTTGTTTTAATGAACTCCTTTGCTGATAATATCTTCCTCGACTATATAATTTTAAGCAGTAAAATTTCCCATAATCTCCCTGAATTTCAATCAGGTAGGTATGTGTAGAGTATCATTCATACTTCAGATGAGCAGGTAATTCTGAACGATTTTATATGAGGAATTTCATGGAATTTCTAAGCTTTTAGCTGAGTATATAATATTCCGGGTGATTTTAGATAAAGAACTTCATGTAATCGGGCCTCCAGATAGGGCATGTAATTTTGACAGATTACATATATATATATATATATATATATATATATATATATATATATATATATATATATAATCCCCTTCGAACTTTGGTTATTGATTTAGCGTGTAATAACAAATGATTTTTGTGAAGAAATCTGCATAACTTTGAATTCACCTTGATAATATAATCCCGGTCGATTATGCTTTTATGATAGTTTAAAGTTTCCGGTTCCTCTCCTGAAGACCCGTCCGAGTTACTTAATGAGATTTCCCAATCGACTATACTTTGTTATAGTTTAGAGTCTCCGGTTCCTCTCATGAAGACCTGTCCGAGCTACTTCATGAGATTTCCTGATCAACTATGTTTTTGTAATAGTTTAAAGTCTCTGGTTCCTCCCATGAAGACCTGTCCGAGTTACTTTATGAGATTTCCCAATCGACTATGCATTTGTGATAGTTTAAAGTCTCCGGTTCCTCCCATAAAGACCCGTCCGAGTTACTTCCTGAGATTTCCTGATCAACTATGTTTTTGTAATAGTTTAAAGTCTCCGATTCCTCCCATGAAGACCCGTCCGAGTTACTTCATGAGATTTCCCGATCGACTATGCATTTGTGATAGTTTAAAGTCTCCGGTTCCTCCCATGAAGACCCGTCCGAGTTACTTCATAAGATTTCCCGATCGACTATGTTTTTGTAATAGTTTAAAGTCCCCGGTTCCTCCTGTGAAGACCCGCCCGAGTTACTTTATGAGATTTCCCTATCGAATATGCATTTGTGATAGTTTAAAGTCTCTGGTTCCTCCCATGAAGACCCGTCCGAGTTACTTCATGAGATTTCCCGATCAACTATGTTTTTGTAATAGTTTAAAGTCTCATGTTCTTCCCATGAAGACCCGTCCGAGTTACTTCATGAGATTTCCCGATCGACTATGCATTTGTGATAGTTTAAAGTCTCTGGTTCCTCCCATGAAGACCCGTTCGAGTTACTTCCTGAGATTTCCCGATCGACTATGTTTTTGTAATAGTTTAAAGTCTCTGGTTCCTCCCAAGAAGACCCGTCCGAGTTACTTCATGAGATTTCCTGATCAACTATGCATTTGTGATAGTTTAAAGTCTTCTGTTCCTCCCATGAAGACCCGTCCGAGTTACTTCATGAGATTTCCCGATCGACTATGTTTTTGTAATAGTTTAAAGTCTCTGGTTCCTCCCATGAAGACACATCCGAGTTACTTCATGAGATTTCCTGATCGACTATGCATTTGTGATAGTTTAAAGTCTCCGGTTCCTCCCATGAAGACCCGTCTGAGTTACTTCCTGAGATTTCCCGATCGACTATATTTTTGTAATAGTTTAAAGTCTCCAGTTCCTCCCATGAATACCCGTCCGAGTTACTTCATGAGATTTTCCGATCGACTATGCTTTGTGATAGTTTAAAGTCCCCGGTTCCTCCCATGAAGACCCGTCCGAGTTACTTCATGAGATTTCCCGATCGACTCTGCTTTGTGATAGTTTAAAGTCTCTAGTTCCTCTCATGAAGACCCGTCTAAGTTACTTCATGAGATTTCCCCATCAACTATGTTTTTGTAATAGTTTAAAGTCTCTGGTTCCTCCCCTGAAGACCCATCCAAGTTATTTCATGAGATTTCCCGATCGACTATGTTTTTGTAATAGTTTAAAGTCTCCGGTTCCTCCCATGAAGACCCGCCCAAGCTACTTCATGAGATTTCCCGATCGACTATGTTTTTGTAATAGTTTAAAGTCTCCAGTTCCTCCCATGAAGACCCGTCCGATCTACTTCATGAGATTTCCCGATTGACTATGCATTTGTAATAGTTTAAAGTCTCTGGTTCCTCCCATGAAGACCCGTCCGAGCTACTTCATGAGATTTCCCGATCGACTATGTTTTTGTAATAGTTTAAAGTCTTTGGTTCCTCCCATGAAGACCCGTCCGAGTTACTTCATGAGATTTCCCAATCAACTATGCTTTTGTAATAGTTTAAAGTCTCTGGTTCCTCCCATGAAGACCCGTCCGAGTTACTTCATGAGATTTCCTGATCGACTATGCTTTGTGATAGTTTAAAGTCTCTGGTTCCTCTCATGAAGACCCGTTCGAGTTACTTCATGAGATTTCCCGATCGACTATGTTTTTGTAATAGTTTAAAGTCTCCGGTTCCTCCCATGAAGACTCGTCCGAGTTACTTCATGAGATTTCCCGATCGACTATGTTTTGTGATAGTTTAATGTCTCCGGTTCCTCCCATGAAGACTCATCCGAGTTACTTCATGAGGTTTCCCGATCGACTATGCTTTGTATGCAAAACAAAAATGCTTGCACTAACCTTGTAATGGTTTAATGTTTTCTGAGCTTTTCTTAAGGAAATTGGATAGGTCCTTCCTTAAGGTTCCCAATTGTTGATCGCTTGAATAGATTGCAAAAGTTCGGCCAATAATTGTCAAATTGTCCTTAGTTCGCCGGGAACTTGCTTTAAATAATTTTAATTTGTTCCTTCAGATGTATTCTTGAAGGATACGATCTTGTTAGGTTCGATAAGGCTGTAAATGATTTGCACTCCAGGGATGCTCGAGAATTCTTCCTTCAGAATCCTGGAGATAATATGAACCCGATGCTAGTTTTTCTATCAATTTGTAAGATCCTCCCCATTGTGGTGCTAACTTGCTGACATCCCCAACGGGTTTAACACGCTTCTATACTAGATCTCCTACTTGAAAAAATCTTGGGATAACTCTTCTGTTATAATTTTACCTCATTCGTTGTCGATATGAGGTGAGACGAGCTGCAGCCTTATCTCTAATTTCTTCTATCAGGTCTAGCTCCATGAGTCGTCGACTAGCATTGTCTTCATCATATAATTATTTTCTATCAGATTCTACTCCCACTTCGATGGGAATTATTGCTTCTCCTCCATAAACTAATTGAAAAGGAGTAATTCCTGTTGCTTCTCGAGGTGTAGTACGATATGCCCAAAGAACACTGGGTAATTCATCCACCCAACTACCTCCAACATGATCTAGTTTGATTTTTAAGCCCCTTATGATTTCTCTATTGGTTAGTTCTGCTTGACCATTACTTTGTGGATACACCACGGAGGTGAATGCTTGAATAATACCATAACTTTTGCACCAGTCTAGGATTTTGTCTCCCTGAAATTGTCTTCCATTATCAGAAACTAATTTATGAGGGATACCGAATCTGCATATGATATTTTTCCATAGGAATTTAATAACTGCATCTTCAGTAATCTGAGCAAGTGGTTCCGCTTCTACTCATTTAGAGAAATAGTCTACTGCTACTAATAAAAATCTTCTTTGTGCAGCTGCCATAGGAAATGAGCCCACTATATCTATGCCCCACTGATCAAAGGGACAGGAGACTATAGAGGTCCTTAATAATTGCGTAGGATGATGCAGAATATTTTGATGTTTCTGACAAGAAATACAAGTTCTTACCAATTTCTTAGCATCCTCGTGTAGAGTAGGCCAGAAATATCCTGCTAATAAAATTCTGCGAGCTAAGGATCTCCCTCCTATATGACTACCACACGAGCCTTGATGAACCTCCTGTAAAATAAATTGTATATCTTCTGTGCCAACACACTTTAGCAAAGGTTTGGAGAAAGCTCTCTTACATAACTGCTCCCCTATCATAGTATACTGAGCAGCTCTCTTCTTAAATATCCTTGCCTGCTCTGCATCTCTGGGAAGAATACCTTGCTGTAAGTACAATATGATTTGTGCCCTCCAGTCGCCCTGTATTTCTACGTCAGCTTGTCTTTCAATACAAGATATTAACAGAGTATGTTCTACTGGCCGATCCAAATTCCATGGTGTTGTAGCTGAGGCCAACTTAGCTAATTCATCTGCTACATGATTTTCAGATCGAGGAACTTTTTGTATATTCACTTCTTGAAACTGAGACTTTAACTTATCAAATGTCTCGGCATATAACTTGAGCCTATCGTTATTAATTTCGAAGTTACCTGATAATTGTTGGGCTGCTAATTGAGAATCAGAATAGATGAGGACCCGAGCTGCTCCTATATGCTGAGCGGCCTGCAATCCGGCTATCAATGTTTCATATTCTGCTTCATTGTTAGTGGCTCTATAATTTAACCTGATAGAAAGTTGGAGTCTTTCTTCCCTTGGAGATATAAGAAGGACACCAATTCCGCTACCTTGTCTGGTTGAGGAGCCATCCACATAAACTTTCCAAATATTTTTTTCCTCGGGGCCTTGAACTTCTATAATGAAATCTGCTAGAGCTTGTGCCTTGATGGTCGAGCGAGGTTAATACTGTATGTCATATTCACTAAGTTCAGTTGTCCATTTGATCAGCCGACATGATGCCTCTGGGTTGAGTAGCACTCATTCGAGCGTACTGTTGGTCAATACAACAATTTCATGTGCTAAGAAATATGGGCGCAACCTCCGAGCAGTCAACACTAATGCATAAGCCAACTTCTCTAGTATAGTATATCTACACTCTGCTCATTTTAATAAATAGATAGAAAAATATACAGGTTGTTGTTCTTTCCCTTCTTGTCTAACTAATACAGAGCCCGCAGCGTTTTCATTAGCTGATAAATACACCCAGAGGATCTCTCCTACTATAGGCTTAGCTAATACAGGAAGGGTAGACAAGTAAACTTTTAATTCCTGGAAGGCTTTATCACATTCCTCGTTCCATTGAAATTTGTTTGCCTTCCGGAGTATTTTAAAGAAATGGAAGCTACGATCGGCCAACCTGGAAATGAACCTAGACAAGGTTGTAATCCAGCCGGCAAGTTTTTTAGCTTCCCTCATATTGCGCAGCGACTCCATGTTCTGAAGTGCCTTGACTTTGCTTGGGTTGGCTTCTATTCCTCGCTCGGACACCATATACCCCAGGAACTTTCCCCCTTTTGCTCCAAATAAACATTTGCTCGGGTTTAGCTTGAGCTCATATTGCCTCAATGTCTTGCAGGTCTCCTCTACATCCCTGCACAGATCAATAGCTTGAAGAGACTTAATTAAGATATCATCGACATATACTTCCATATTTCTTCCAATCTGCCTCTAGAAGACCTTATTCATGAGCCTTTAATAAGTTGCTCCTACGTTTTTTAGTCCAAAAGGCATAACATTATAACAATAAGTACCTTCAGATGTTATAAAACTGACCTTTTCTTGATCCTCCTTAGCTAGGGGGACCTGATGATAGCGCTGATAAGCGTCTAGCATAGAGGTGTATTCGCACCCAGCAGTAGAGTCTACTAGTTGATCGATCTGGGGTAACGGATAATAATCTTTCGAGCAAGCTTTGTTGAGATCCCAAAAATTAATACATACCCGCCATTTGTTTCCTGGCTTAGAGACTAAGACCGCATTAGCTAGCTAGCTAGGAAACTGCACCTCCCTGATGTAGTCAGCTTCCATGAGTTTAGTTACTTCTTCCTTGATGATTTGATTCTGCTCTGCACTAAAATTTCTTTTCCTTTGCATGACCGGTCGGGCATCTGGAAAGACATGCAAAGAATGCTCCATTACTGCAGGAGAAACGCCCAAGACCTCTTTTGGCGTCCAGGCAAAGACATCATTATTCTTCTTTAAGCACTGCACCAGCTCGGCTTTCAGCGTGGGATCCAGATCATCCACGATGTAAGTAGTAGCTTCAAGTCCACCAGACTGAATTTGGACTTCTTCCTTTTCTTCATAAACCAGAGCAGGCGGCTTTTCTTGAATGACATTGACTTCCATTCTTTAAATTTTTCGGGCATCATTAGCTTCAGCCTGAACGATCTCTACATAACATTTACGGGCTGTCTTCTGATCACCTCGCACTTCCCCGACCTGGTCATCAACAGGAAATTTAATTTTTTAACAGAAAGTAGAAACGACCGCCCTAAACTCGTTTAGGGTCGGTCGACCCAGTATCACATTATAAGAGGACGGGGTGCCCACCACCATAAAATAAGATCTTCTTGTTCTTATTAGGGGCTCCTCCCCTAGAGATATGACCAACTTTATTTGATCCAGCGGTTGTACTTCATTACCCGTGAATCCATATAGAGGAGTTACCATCTGTTGAATTTCGCTCGGGTCAATCTGTAATTGATCAAAAGCCTTCTTAAAGATAATATTGACAGAACTACCAGTGTATATAAAGGTACAAGAAATAGTATAGTTGGCTATCACGGCCTTGATTATTAATGCATCATCATAGGGTATTTCTACCCCCCCCCCAAGATCTCTAGGTCCAAAACTTATCTCGGGACCGACTTCTCGTTCCATGCTGCATCCCACAGCATGAATCTCAAGTCTCCGTGCATGCGCTTTCTGGCCCTATTAGAATCTCCAGTAGAACCGCCCGCGATCATACTGATATTGCCCCGGGCAGCATTACTCCTGTTTTCTTCTTGTCGGGCTGTCATGGCTTCAGACGGAGTCTTCTCTGACACCTGACTTATACCGGCCGGGGTAGGTAATGCATCCTGCCGAGGCTCAACTGAGCGATATTCCAATTTGAGCGGACTTTGCTGCCTAGGGTACTGCTGCCGATAATAGTTTTGCCTTTAGTAGCGCTCCCTGTTTGCTCTTTTATTTCTTTAAACACAACAGTCTTCAGTATGATGACTACTGGTTTTGTGATAAGTGCACCATCTTCTAGGTGCCTCTGGCTGTATTTCCACATGTTGCACTACTTGCGGACGATATTCTGAATGACGGTGAGGTGGATGAATTACCCGCGGCCCCCTTGGTGGAGGAACAGGAACAGGAGCTTTCTCCTTAACCAGAGTAGGAGAAGAAGTAGTGCCCTCCTTTCTGCGGGCAGCTTGAGCTTCTTCAACATTAATAAATTCAGTGGCACATTCAATTAAGGAATCAAAATTGGCCGGAGGGTTTCTCACCAGATCTTTAAAGAAATCATTATCATTTAAACCTTGAGAGAAAGCACTTACTAAGATTTCAGTAGTAGCATTGGGTACATCAATAGCTACCTGATTGAATCTTTTGATGTAGGCTCTGATGGACTCTTTAGATGCTTGTTTAATTGAAAATAAACTCCAAGGAGTCTTATGATACCTTTTGTTACTAGAAAAATGGTGTAGAAAAACCTTCTTGAAATCCTTAAATTTTCGGATAGATTTTTCTGGCAATCTCTTGAACCAGCGTTGTCCGACTCCCCCGAGTGTAGTAAGGAACATCCGACATTTCACCCCATCAGAGAATTATTGTAATAATGCTACATTCTCAAATTTCAATAGATGATCCTATGGATCTATAGTCCCAGTGTACTCGTCGATCTACAAATTTTGATACCGCTTAGGGAGCGGATCATCCAGCACGCTTTGAGAGAATAGAGAGATGACTTTTCCGACGAGCTATCACTAGTTATCATTTTAACTTTACGCTTTTCTCTATCTGGTGCTTCACCAGAAGATTCCTGAAATACAGGCCTTCGTCCTCCCTACTCCATAGGAGTACGAAGAAAGGCTCACAGACGCCTTGTCGGAGAAATCGTGGCTGGAGGAAAATATACATGTTCTTCCTCTTCCGGCTCTTTTCCCTTTAGGTGCTCAGTAGTTGAAATTGTTGGATTATGAGCTACCTGCAGAGTGGCTCCAGTATGAGCTTGTTGTTGTTGCTGTTGTTGTTGCAGAGCCTTCTGCACATAAGTGTTGATGAGGAAGTCTAGATCCTCTCGGCTAATGGTAAGCAGATTTGATTTTCCAGCCTCTTCCATCTTGTAGTCTCAGATTCAGGTGAAGTTTCCCACAAACGGCGCCAAATTTGATCCTGTATGAGAAGCTTGACAAAAGGGAGAGCTGGGAGAAAAAACCTACTTCCTTGATGAAGAATAATACCTGACTGAATGTCAATCCGAGAAACCCAAAGCGGATTGGGAAAAGTAGAATCACAGAATACCTTCCTAGTGCAAAGCTCCAATGGCGAGAAAGAAATCTGACCGAAGAAAACCCAAATCCAGAGCTTCCAAGGCCTCCTGCGCACAAGGGACCAACCAACATTATCGTTAGTGACCTAAGACCGGGGTGGGAATCCCTGGCTAGGCCCTCCGACGCTCACATATCACAACTTACCTCCAATAGATATAATCAACAAGATACCTCCAATAATACTCCAAACACATGTACACATATCACAACATAGATTTAATTGACAAAATACATCTAATAATACTCACCATATATGTATGTACATACAACCTGAGTATGATCAACATACTCCTCTAATAAAACATATTAGACATGTGTGCACATTCAACATACATATATCCAAAAACATGACCAATCAATCATATATATATCTATATGCATGAAAAGATCTAACATGTGTCTACCAACAACATATATAGTATATAACAATACCTAAACACATGTGCACACCAGCATATGCATAATCAGCATGATAACTTCTACAGTATACATCATATGTGTACACTATAGAGTAAGAATAACCAAAGATGAGACTGTACAAATAATAAATAGATCATCTCAAAGATCAAGCAAATAAGTATCAAGTGCAGATAAAATATGAGTGGAGTCAAGATAAAGCAACCTAATCCATAAGATAAAGCAAATAAGTATCGATTCCCCTGTACAAAAATTTTGTACAAGTTCTGAACCATTCCTAATAACCTATTGTGTTCTTTAGAAATTAAATTTAGAATCGCAAACAGAACTTAACATTATTGATTCCAAATTCAACTTATCGGTTCTTAGAGGTTTAGACTTGGATCGCAAACGATGCTTAGCATTATTAATCCAAATCCACCTATGTTACAAATTTGATTAAATATTTATTTTAGAGATCAGCTTCCAGGTTAAACATGGCGAGGCACTAGGCCTTCTTGGGTATGGGATCATCCACCACTTCCTAGACAAAGTCTTTCAACGAAATTCAATATTTAATCTCCTTATAGTAACCCTAGGTTTAACCACTAAAACCAATCGAATCACAAGATCGAAAAACCAAAAGAAACGCAAAGTTGAATCATAAATTCGAAACCTAGAATCATTAGCCTCTTGTGTTTGGTATTTCAAGATCTAAACAAAAGAATAAACTAGGTATGATGCAGAAACTAATAACTAATTATACCTTTTGTAGCTTATAGACCTCACGATCTTCTATCATATTCCTCTTCTTATCTCGGGCGTCGTGTGAGCGACGATCTACTGAGACGAGAATCCACCCAAGCCTCCTTCTTCTCCTTGTAAGTTTTGGCCACCAACAATCTCCTTGAGATGAAGAACTTCAGCCACCAACCAAGCTCCAAGAGATGCTAAGAAACAAAGCCTCCTTTCTCTACTTCTTCTCCAAGCAAAATCCGGCCACCAAAGAAGAAGAAAAGGAGAAGAGGAAGAAGATGAGGGTCGGCCACCACCAAGGAAGAGAGGAGAGGAATAATAGATGTGTTGTTCTAAGGTGAGGCACCTCTACCCTCTCTTTTATATTCTTTGGTCTTGGCAAATAAGGAAAGTTTTATAATTAAAATTTTCTTATTTTCCTTGCCAATGTCTAAGAAGGAAAATTTAATAAAAAACTTTCTTATAAACCTTTCAATGGCCAGCCATATCAAATCGTCCAAACAAGGAAAGTTTTAAACACAAAATTAAAACTTCCTAATTTGTTTCCGGAAATTTTTAAAATAAAAATTTCTCTTTTAAAAAATTCCCTTCATGGTTGGTTATAAAAAGAAACTTTTATAAATTAAAATCTCTCTATTAAAACATGTGGATGATTACAATAAGAAAAATTTTCTCCAAAATTAAAATCTTCCTTTCAATCTACAAATAAGGAAAGATATTAAACCTTTCTCTTAATCCTTTGTAGAAACTATAAAAGGTAAAATTTAATTTTAAAACTCTATTTTAAAATCATGTCTTCCACATTAGGAAAGATTTTAAAATAAAATTTTTTTATTTTATTTTTATTGTGGCCGGCCACCTAAGCTTGGGTTCCAAGCTAGGCCAGCCACATCTTAATCCCATCCAAGGCTTGGTTTGGCTAACCCTTGCTTGGGCTCCAAGCTTGGCTTGGTCGGCCACCTAAGGATGGGTAAAAAGGTGGGTTTGGGTGGGTATAAGACTTTATAAATAAGAGGCTACGACAGGGACCAAGAGGAGGAATTGGTTTTGGTCTCCTGATGAACTTGAGCTTCCCGTGTTCGCCCCGAACACCCAACTCGAGTTCATCAATAATAACTCATACCACTAAAGAGTTATTATTGAACTACCGCATCAATCTCATATTACTATATGGGCTCCTTTTTATCATGAGTGTGTTGATCTCCCTGTGTTTAAGATATTGAATGTCCACTAATTAAATGAGTTACTGACAACTCACTTAATTAATATCTAGCTCCAAGAGTAGTACCACTCAACCTTATCGTCATGTCGAACTAAGTCCACTTGTAGGGTTTACATGACAATCCTTATGAGCTCCTCAAGAGGACATCATCAACCTAGATTACTAGGACACAGTTTTATTCTATAATCAACAACACACCATATAAATAATATCATTTCCCAATTTATCGAGCCTATTGATTTAACGAGCTAAATCGCACCCTTTGATAAATTAAAGAAATAAGTATTAAGTATATGTGTTTGTTATTATATCATGATTAAGAGTACACACTTGCATAATAATAGAGCTATTGTTCTTTTATATAGTCAGTATAAAAATAAACTACCTCAAATGGTCCTGCTCAATACACTAAGAGTGTACTAGTGTAATTTTATAGTCAAGATAAACTAATACCAAATTGCACTATGACTATTCCAATGATTTGTTCTTTTCCATCTTAGTCATAAGCTACTATTTATAATTTATAAGGAACCGATAACATGATCTTCTGTGTGTGACACCACACACCATGTTATCTATAATATAAATTAATTGAACAACTACACTTAGCATATAAATGTAGACATTTGACCAATGTGATTCTTTATTTCAAAATAAATGTTTACAAAAAGCTAGGCTTTTAGTATACACTCTAACACTAAGTTCAAAGAACTATGAGGTCAAGGAAGAAGTACCCACCTTGAATGTAAGTCACGCTGAACTGCCCTTCAATCTGAACTCTTGTCTTGAATCAAAATCCTGCAACATAGAATACAATTATAGTCAACCCTATTCTGAATCAAGTATCAATACCTAATACTTAACTGATTAGGAACACTGAATAATTTAACCTAATGATCCAACCATCTCTCACCGTCATTACTTACACCCTCACATAGGACTTATTTCAAGCATAATCAATCCAAAACCCACCCAATTCCAATGCACTCTGCCGATGGCTCGCGATCGAAGCACCCCACTACCGGAATTGTGGTTGGAGGGACTCTTGTTGCCGAAAATGTGGCTAGAGTAATAGGAAGCAACTGATCTCTAAGCCGGAAACTCAAATCAGTACTAAATAAATACTAAAGCACCCACATTATGTTCTAGGGTTTGCTGGTTACCTTATAAGTGGCAACAAAGACCACTACAATCGGTAGAGATGCTCAAGAGTGAGAGATGAGCAGGGGGTTTGGCTGGCCGAAAGTCTACCGTCATACTAGGAGTGAACTCTAGCACCAGCAAACTAAGAGCGAAATCCATCATCGATCCTAAGGTAGGCGGGTGGCTGGAATAGCTCCGACGAAGCAGTGGTGCTGGGGAAATGCTAGTGGTGCTAGGGAATTTCCACAGTTGGTCTTCTCGACCGACCAGAGAATGGACAGCCTGAAGGGCTCCATGGCTACTACTACCGTCATCCACCTCCCATGCTCATGCGGGAAGCAATGTAGATGGCCAGTGACACAACCACCTGGTCGAAGATGTCCATAACGAAGGGGAAGAAGGGGTAATTGGGACTCTTACTCGACCGATGGTTGTAGCATCGCTAATCCAAGCTCCCTCATAGGAAGGCCACGATGGATCGAGCTAGGGCTTGGCTCAACCAATCGAAGGGTGGGCGATTGCAACACAAGGCACTGACGTCTCAGAGTCAGCAGCTGGCTACGGTGATCGGGGCTCGTAGCTGTCGGTGTCGGAGCTCTATGGTCGGCCACAATGAAGAGAGGCGATGGTAGGAGATCAGGGAAGGAGAAGATGAGGAATGGGGAGGGGAAGAGGGAACCGACGAAATTGAGGAGAGAACCTAGGTTTAGCTATTTATACCTAGGACTTAATTAACCAACTATACGTTAATTTAATCAATTAACTCCTAACTTAATTAGGATATCTAATCAGGTTTTCTCCTAACCTAATAGATTCATCCCCTTAAACGTGTCATACGGACTACGTTTAAATCCTAAAAATTCCTAGAAAATTTTATAAGGTTATTTCTCCAATAATCCTTATTATTTAACTATCATATCTTACATCCACCCTAAAAATTAAAGAAACAACTAATGTCACTTTTGATGAAAATTTTAATAAAGACATAATTAATCTTAAGAAAACTAATGATCAACCTAATTTAACAAATCAAGAAGAAGAGGAACAATTAACACAAAATAAACAAATAGAAAAAATCAACCAAAGAATAATACGACTAAACCCTGATCATCCAATTAAACAAATAATAGGAAATCCGGAGTTAAAATTTCAAACCCAATCAGCTTTTAGGAACCTAAGTCAAATAGCACTAATATCTAAAATTGAACCCAAAACCATTAACAATGCATTGTCTGAACCTGACTAGATAATTACAATGTAAGAAGAGTTGGGCCAATTCGAAAGGAATCAAGTTTGGAATCTAGTACCTCCACCAAAAGGTAAGTCAGTTATTGACACTAAGTGGGTCTTTAGGAATAAGTTAGATGACCAAGGTAAAATCATAAGGAACAAAGCCTGACTAGTTGCCAAAGTATTCGATCAAGTTGAAGGACTTGACTATGACAAGACTTATGCTCTCGTAGATAGACTTGAATCAATTAGGATGTTGCTAGCCTATGCAGCGTATAAAAAATTCAAGTTATATCAAATAGATGTTAAATCTATATTCCTAAATGGGAAAATTAAAGATGAGGTATATGTGAGTCAAGCACCAGGTTTTGAAAGCCTAGAATACCCAAACCGTGTTTTTAAGCTAAAATGGGCACTATACGGATTAAAACAAGCACCTAGACTTGGTATGAAAGACTACCTAGCTTCCTAAATTCAAAAGAATTTAAAGAAGGTTAAATTGACCCTACACTTTTCATAAAAACCCTTGACTCAGACATATTCATAGCCCAGGTATACATAGATGATATAGTATTTGGATAACCAACTTGAATTTTTTAAAAGAATTTATAACACTAATTGAAAATGAATTTGAAATTAGTTTAGTTTAAGAGTTAAACTATTTTCTAGGCCTACAAATTAAACAAACTAAAGAAGGAAATTATGTACATCAAACTAAATACACAAAAAAACTAATTAAGAAATTTGGTATGAAACACTCTAAAGAACTAAAAAAAACCTATGACAAATAACATAAATCTAGATAGCGACCCAAATGGTAAATTAGTTGACTAAAAATTCTATACAAGCATGATAGGTAGCTTCTTATACTTAACTGCAAGTAGAACTGATATATTATTTGCAATAAGTATGTGTGTTCATATCAAACATACGCTAAAGAAACCCACCTATCTTATGTTAAAAGAATAATTAAATATCTAAAAGGAACCATTAATGTAGGAATGTGGTATCCAAGAATATCATATTTTGAATTAGTTGGCTATTCTAATTTAGATTATGCCAGTTGTAAGTTAGATAGAAAAAGTATAAGTGGAGGATGTCAACTACTAGGATCTTTTTTAGTTAGTTAGTTTAGTAGAAAGCAACATTGTGCTGCCGTATCTACTACTGAAGTCGAATACATAGCAATGGGTGATGCATATCTCAATTGCTATGGATGTCTCATACTTTAAAAGACTTTAATTTAGATTATAAAAATGTGAACACCTACATTGATAATATAAACTCTATAAATCTAACTAAAAATCTAGTACATCACTCTAGAACTAAACACATAAAAGTTAAACATCATTTCGTTAGGGATCATGTCACTAAAGAAAATATCAAACTTAACTATATTGATTCAAAAGCTAACCTAGCTGATATATTTACCAAACTTTTACCTGAAACTGAATCTAGTAACTTTAGAAAACAATTGGGATGTGTTTTATAGAATATGTTTCTTTATTTCTTAGTATATTAATTATTAGTTTTTTAAAATTATGTTTTCAAAATTCTCCTTTCAAAATTTGTTTTCAAAATTTGTTTTCAAAATATTTTATCTTTTTAGAATAGGTAGAATTACATGCTCATATAGTTTTAGTAGTCAACATCTCACAAGCACAGTAAGATGTCTTGTTTGTGTATTTTAAAACATAGAACGATGTGAGATGCTTAGGACTTAGCCTAGGATTTTAAATGTTTATGTCAGTGCATCGCTATAAATTTAGACTTTAAACAAAACTCATTGATTAATTTGAGTAATCTAGCTAGTAGCAAACTAGTTAAAATCAAATGCTCAAGTTGATCAACCTGAATCAACAATTGTTATTTTGTAGTAGTCAGCTAAGTATGAAGGTTCGACATTTTATCATAAGGATATTTTTTTCTAGTTTTTAAAATCATGCTTGGACTTTTAGGTACTTATCAATTCTAGGGGGAGCTTCAATATCACTTTTGAAATTTTTTCAGGACTAAGAAAATTCAAACTTAATTTTTTAAAATTATTTTCAAAATTTATCTTTACCAAATTTTCAAAATTATTTTCAAAATTTACCTTTAACAAATTTTCAAAATTACTTTCAAAATTTTTCTTTATCAAATTTTCAAAATTATTTTCAAACTTTATCTTTACAAAAAATTTTAAACTTACTTTCAAAATTTATCTTTAACAAATCTTCATAAAATAATTCATACTTTAGTTACTAAATTTTCAAAATACTTTTTAATCTTTATGAAAATTTCAAACAATTTCAGATATTATCTTTACAATATGTTTTAAACAATTGTTTTCAAATATCTATCTTTTCAGAATTTATCTTATTTCGTCACTTGGTTTTTAGTTAATATTCAATCATATGTTTAGAAATGTTTTTAAAAGTCTACTTTTGAAATCTAACTGATTAATATTCTTGTTAAACTTTTTAAAACCAATCACTATTTTCAAACCATCTTTTTATTCATACATCTTGGAATGGTTCAAACTTGTCATATTTTGTTCTTAGAATTTATTTTCAAAAATTATACATTTGCAATCTTATAAAGATTTTTAAACCACTATATCTTTTGGAAATTTTCAAGCTATTTTTCTCTAAACTCCATCAATTTTAATTAACACTTGTTATATGTGTTTCCCTTATTTTCATGTATGTCAAAGGAGGAGAGATAGTGAATTTAGGGAAAGTTGTTAAACTCAAGGGGAGAGTAAAAAATAAATGCTTGTTTACTTATCTTTATGTTATTAACTTAACTGTGAACTTTGGTTGCCAAACATCAAAAATGGGGAAATTATTGGTGTAGAATGCACCAGAATTGAACATGAGTTTTGATGTTGTCAAAGGTTCAAGTTAAGTCATGTTGTGATCTAACAAGTTGATTGAGTGTGCAGGATATTTTTCTCAAATAGGAAAGTTTTAGCAAATCGTGGAAGCCAGGCAGGAAGCCCAAATGGGTCGAGAGGACCCAACACTTGACAGGAAAGCTCAGGTCTAGAGGACTGAAGATTGAGGAAGTCCTGGTGAGCCGATCTGATACTAAGCAATAAAGTCCAAATAGGCCTAGAGAACCAATGTTTGGCAGGTAGGTTGAGATAAGCAATTGGAGAGGAGCGACGGTGATGTCGTGTTCTGGAAAGGAACAACCTTAGGTTGTTGATCCAACTGAAGAAATTGGGAAGGTTTTCAAATTGAGATCGAGACAGTATTACAGTCAAATATTACTCATGCATCATATAACTATACTAACCTTTGTTTTATAGGGATATATAGGGATATATATACTGTTTAACTCTGTTTTACAGGAACCAACATAATCGGTCGACCAAACCAAGGGATCAATCAACCAAACTAAATCGACTCAGACCAGAGATTAGACCAGAGCAAGACAAAGCAGAGTTAGAACAAAACTTGATTAGTTGACCAAATCAGCAGATTGGTTGACTGAACTGTGATGACACAGCAGAGATCATATCAAGTCGAAGTAAAGAAGAAAGCAAGGTTGATCGGTCGACCGAACTATCACCTCATTAATGAAGAATTAAGTGTGAATCTTGGCGAACAGAGAAACTTCACTGTTCGGTCGATCGAACAAGGTGATTGGTCGATCGAACCATTAAATCTCATAAATGCACAAGGATCGGATAAATGCACAAGGGCCAGATATCAGCAAAGAAGGAAAACACAAGGTTCAGTCGACTGATAGGAGGTTCAGTTGACCGAACTGATTAGTCAACCAAATGGTTTATTAGTTGACCGATCAAGGCTTATATAAGCAGAGTTCGAGGTCCAAGGCAAGGCATCTATTTTCAAGTCAACATCATATAAAGCTCCTGTTCATTCTGCTACTCTGAGCTTCACCTTCACAAGCAAATTGCTCCATCCAGAAGTGTCGACCGAGCTTCATCATCTACCTAGTGTTAGTATAACTTTTGTTTAAGCTTGCATTATTTTAATTTCCAAAAGATAGTAGTGTGTTACTATCTTACATTCTTCATATTGTGTAACGCCCGCCCCTCCTATAGATACATAGACTACCCTAGAGGGACGGGGTTACTTAGACTTACTTGACATATGTATGCATATGAACTCATGGCAGCGGAAGACATATGTAGAATTTATTTTTTTATTTTTTTTGTTTCATATGCATCTTACCCTTAACATGGCATGTGAACAACATACTTGCTTTATATCTGCTACTTGAACCTGATTCATAATGTCACGAATATACTAACATGAATAAGATAACATAAGTGCACCACATACTAGTTTAAGTTATCATCACAAGTATAAAATCCAAACTTAGTTCACATGCACAACTTAACCAAATATAAATATTTGAAATGAATTAGATCTATCCACCATGCCACTTCCACACACAATCTTGCCCTTCCTGCTGCTCCCCTTAGTTCATCCATTCCTTTCCTTTTTTCTGCAGTACAAGGAAAATAATCTATAAGCTCATAGGCTTAGTGAGTTCCTTTCCTACTCATAAAACCATGAATCATACATACACATAAAGCATATACAAGCATGTGGAAACATAACATAAAACATATTATAGCAGGTGAGAACATAAATATAAAACATATCATGGCATGTGAGAACATAACATATCATAGCATGGGAGAACATAACATAACATATCATGGGAGAACATAACATAACATATAACATAATCATATTCTTATTCTCAAGGACATCTTTAATAAGTGTAAGGAAAACATATGGCGTAAACATGTAGATGCAAGATGTTCCTTTAAAAACATGCATAATGAAATGAACATATGCAACATGTTTTTTTTTAAACATATCATATACATACTTGAATATAATCTCAACATGAGGGCCCGGCTATGTACCACATAACATGAATGCGCGCAAATCCCTAGGACAGGGTAGCTAGCCCCGAACCTACTAGGGAACTAGGTCCGTACTACGACCGTCGACCTAGGGGCGTACTAAGGAGCTCATCCCTTTACTAGACTCGTTCATAGTCCGTCGGCCTAGGGGCGCTTATGGAGCCCACCCTTGGTACAAGCCATACAAAGTAAAATAACATGTCATACATATCATGTTTCTTATCATATCATACATATCATGTTCTTGTCATATCATGAAGAGTGCTCTTGATCTCATCTCAAGGGAAGCATCTCTTAGGTTTTTCTTCTTGCATAAGCCTTTCATAAACATATATCATATCATAAAGCATAGCATATCATATCTTGAAGCATAGCATATCATATCATGAAACATAGCATATATTATATCATGAAACATAGCATACCATATCATGAAGCATAGCATATATCATATCATAAAGCATAGCATATCATATCATGAAGCATAGCATATCATATCATGAAACATAGCATATATTATATCATGAAACATGGGGACTTAAACTAACCATATATCAAAAATCATACATCATGGGAGAACTTAAGCATACATAGTTAGGTTCAGAACTTTTCCCTAAACCTCTTCATTCAATCTTGGCCGAATCCCTATGGTAGAGTTTTTTTTTCTTTGACCATTATAAGAAGCATGAAACACAAGCTAGTCCTAGATAAATAATCATACATCACAAATAAGCATAAACAACCATGGTTAGATTTCAAGACCTTGCTCTAAGCCTCATATTCTTACTTGGCCGAACCCTAGGGTGAAGTTATAAGGTTCATTTGTACAACATGTAGCATGATAACTTCTCTAGCAATATACCAAAAGATCATACATCATGTAAAAGAACATAACTAAGCATAATTAGTTGCTCTAAGCCTCATATACTTGCTTGGCCGAACCCTAGGGTGAAGTTCTAAGGTTCATTTGTACAACTTGTAGCATGATAACTTATCTAACAACATACCAAAAGATCATACATCATGTAAGACATAACTAAGCATAATTAGGTTTCAAAAACTTTGTTCTAGGCTTTACATTCTATGTTGGCCGAAACCTATAAGTAGGGTTCCATTCCCTCTAATACAACATGTAGCATAAAGACTTAACTTAACCACATACAAGATATCATACCTCATGAATAAACACAAACAAGTATGATTAGGTTAAAAATTTCTTCTTGCCCTAAGCTTCACATCTCATCTTGGCTGAAACTTTAGACTAGTGTTTATATAATTTTTTTCCAACACATAACATGGAAACCTAGACTATCAACACATGAGAGATCATATATCATGAAGGAGCATAAACAAGCATGTTATCATTTGAAAACTTTGCTCTAAACTTCATTTCTATTCTTGGCCGAAACTTGAAACTAGGGTTCCCTTATATATTTTTTTTTTATACAACATGGAGCATGAATCTAAGCTATCACATATAAAATCTTTCATCATAAGGAGCATAAACAAACATGTTTCCTTTTCAAAACTATGCCCTAGACTCTATGATGAATCTTGGCCGAAACATCAAGTTAGGGTTTTCATATTTTTATACAACATGGAGCATGGAAAACTAAGCTATCACATATAAAATCTTTCATCATAAAGGAGCATAAACAAACATGTTTCCTTTTCAAAACTATGCCCTAGACTCTATGATGAATCTTGGCCGAAACATCAAGTTAGGGTTTTCATATTTTTATACAACATGGAGCATGGAAAACTAAGCTATTAACACATGAGAGATCCTATATCATGAAGGAGCATAAACAAGCATGTTGGTCATTTAAAAACTTTGCTCTAGACCCCATTTTTCTATCTTGGCCGAAACTTCCAAGGTGAGATTCTAGACTTTTTGGTTATAACATCAAGCATAACTCATAAATTTGCTAACCCTAAGTGATCACAAGTCTTTATCTTGACCGAAACATGCAAGAAAGGTTTTACGGTTTCAATAACATTTACATACAACAATCGATAACTACTTGTACTGCAGTGAGGGGATACTCACATCCTCTTGCTTAATTTCCTAGAAGAAGAAGTCCTTGGTTGTGAAGCTTTTCTTAGAGAGCTTGCTTCTTGCTTGGTTCGACAATGGTGAGGGAGAGGAGAGGGGTTTCGGTGGAGAGGAGGAGGGAGAAGAGAGCAAAATGAAGATTTTCCTTCATTTTCTCTTTTTATTCCAATTGAAAATAAAAAGGGAAAATTGGTTTTTCCTTCTCTTTTCTTTAACTCATCCCTTAATGAAAAGAGAAAGCAAGAATCATCTTTTCATTTGAGAGGAAGAAGGCAACTCCAACTTCTCCTTCTAAATAAGAGAAACCTTTTCTTACTCTTAACTATATTGTCCCTTCTCTTTCTAATAATATCTCCTCTTGGTCTATTGGTTATCACATACATGTATCTAGTAAGAGGTTCAAGGTTCACGCCTTGATCTTGCCTCTTTCAATTCTATTTTATTTTGTTTTTGCTAATATTCACATAAGGCCTATATTTTAACCATGGCAAAAATATATGAAATTGCTAGGAACCCTATGGGTGTTACATATTGTATGTATTACTTCTTTCTGAAGATTTCACAAAGAAGAGTTTTAATGGATTGCCCAACAGTACAATCAAGGATCACAGGTTTTGAAGTAAGAGTCGACCTAGGCTTTGAACCAAGTAACCAAAATGAGTTTATTATTTTTCGCTGCATTACTCTTATTTCAACGCTTCAAAAGAAAAAGTTTTAATGTGCGATATTCACCCCCCCCCCCCATGGCATCTTTCAATCCTTCAGAGGATTCTCTCTTATCATTTGCATTTGCAATCATTGCATGCGACCTTCTTTTGTTCTTAGGGAACTTTACTGTGGCATACCCGCCAAAGTGCTCCATGGGTAACTTCCCATTACCCTTGATTGATGAAGATGTGTATCTTAAATCGGATCAATCACCATTAGATTTTTGACTATCCAACATCATACCTAATTTCTTAGATCTAACATTAAATCTTTCAAGGGATTTCTCTAACCTATTAAGCTTTTCCTTTAAAGTTTAATTTTCCAATTCTAGGTTTTTAACCCTAGAATCCACTTGTCCACCATGGGCATTCCTAGACCTACCCACCTTCCTAGGCATATGTCTCCCCTTCTTAGGATTGATACCTTAGTTTTCAACTACTTTCCTCTCCTTAGGAAAAGTAGATTATTTTTGGTTCGGTCTAATCTACATTCGATTTTCTAGGGTTATCAACTATGTTAACCATATTTCTATCAATATACCTAAATCCATAATTATGCATTGGTAAAATAACCAACATTGTTATCTCTAGCATGCATGTCCCTAAAACTTAAATTAATATTAGAATTAAAGATCAAGTTAGAGATTACTTTCCTACCTACCATTGGAGCTCTCCTTGACACGAGCATCCACATGACTTCTTCCACTTTCTCAATTGCTTAATTTTGATTTCTCCTTTTCTTGGGCACTTCATGTGGTAATAACCACTCTCACCACACGTGAAGTAAATGATATGCCACTTCTTCTTCTTCTTAGAACCACCCTTCCTACAATCCACATTAGATTCTAATGAACTTTAGTGGGTTTAGGGTTTACCACCTTTATCTTTTTGAGCGAAGGGCACATACTCTTGTAGTGTCTCATTTTCCCACACTCAAAGCAGTTGATGTGGTTCATCCCGCACTTCTCGGTAGATAAGGTTGAGGGTTGACCTTCCAACACTTCTTCTTCATCTGTCTTGGATTCTTCTTCCTCCTTTGAAGACGTGGATGGTTCCACTTCTTCCTCCTTCGAAGATGTGGTTGATTCTACGTCTTCCTCCTCATCAGATAATGAACATGTCTCCACATCCAATTGGTCCTTCTCCTCCTCTTAGACCAATGAGCCCTTTTTTTCCTCTTGGGCCAATGAACCCTTCTCCTTGAGCTCCTCCACTTATCGTGCTTGTGCAAGATCTTCATGAAGAGCAATCACTTTGCTCCATAGCTTATAAGCACACTTGTACTCACTTACACATGACATAATATTAGAAAATAATAAACTCAATATAATTCTAATTATCTTCTTGTCTGCCTCCGATTGTAGCCTTTGCTCCTCGGTCCAATACCATGGCAAGGGGTGCTTCCCTTTTTTCTCTGTTAGAGTTTTGAAAGGAACTTCCAATGTGGTACAATGGTCTTAATTCATTTTGAACTAAGTTTCTAACAGCTTCCTCTAATACTCAAAATCTTCTCGATCATATGGAGGTGAGATTCGGATATCCCATCCTAATAGTCCTTCTGTCTCCATCTTCTTTCTCTAGCACTTGCTCCTCCCGACAATTAATCTAATGAAGAGCAACCCTGCTTTGATACTCATTGTCGGGAACTTGATGTCTGGCTAGAGGGGGTGAATAGATGGTCTACTCCAAATCGTTTGTTTATTTCCTACACTTGTTAGCACACGGTGGAAATGTAAATACAAAAGTTAAACTCAAACAAGAAAGCAAACCTAACACATTGATTTATGTGGTTTGGAGATTAGGGCTCATACTTCATGATTGTCTATAAGGTGGACGATCCCTCAATTTGTTCGTGGATTAATCCCTAGAACTATAGCTAGCTTGATCCTCCTTCATAGTGGAGAAACCTCGCTACAATCTCTTGATCACACACAAGAATTATAATGAGAGCTTTGGAGACTCTAATAGGCTTTAACTAAGTTTATTGTTGCACACAAGATGACCATTTCAAGCTCCATTATATAGAACTTGGGGAAAGAAATCCAAGTTATTTTCCTACCACCAGTCGACTGGCCTCTATAGAAAATTGGTTGTTACATCCCAACAACTCAATATCAATCGACTTGTGCCAGGACCAATCGATTGGTCCACTTCGGTTGAGATAATAGAAATATTCTGTTCACTCCCATCAGTTGACTAGTAAAGTCATCAGTCAATTGGTAAATGTTGGCTCTCCGCAAGTGCACGGAAATGTCTTAAGTAATAATAAAAGATATCGTATCCACAGGGACTGGAATAAGCACTAAAGATGTCTCAACACGAATTAGCTAAACAAATAATCAATTGGTTTTCAAAAGCTAAATGCAACTATGCAAAGTAAAACGTAGAAATGAAAGAATAAGAAATAAGAATAAGGGCAATGGTAAAGGTATGTTCTAGGAGTTTTGGTTTCTTTGTAATGTTATTCAATGTGATGATCTACCAAATCTTATTCCTCAATTGACCATCATTTGTAGAAGGTTGTCGGTTCTCTCTTGCAATAGACAACCGACCTAGGACTGAAATCTATACATAAACGTGATCAATTAGGAATGAATCTATGTTGTCCTTACACGGGCTTGCCTGTCACGTGCGTCCCTCGGATAATCAACATAGAATTCATCACCCCTCAACCGCATCAAGATATAATATATAATCTATACAATCTATCCTACCCTCTTGAAATACCTAATTTCCCTTTCAAGATTACCCCTCAAATGTCCTTACACGGGCATGTTCCTGTCATGAATGTCCCTCAAAAAATCGAATGGGAAGCAATCCATACAAGATCCACAAGATATTCAAACATTCAATCAAGCATAATAATTGAGCCCTAATCACAACAATCCACACAAGAAAGAATAGATACAAACAGGGAAAAATCATAGAAATAGGAAATTGGCAAATCCACAAGAGTTTTACATCAAATCTCCATTACAAATACTCCCTCCATCATAGAACAAGAGATCTAATCCATAGAACAAGGAAAGAAATCCAAAGATAAAGAGAATACAAGCATCTTGATCCCAAATCTGAGAAAGAAAGGGAAGAAAAGCTTATCTACGATGAAGAACCATCTTCGGATCCAATCCTCGTTCCCCGGAGTCGAAACGATGAAGATCTACCCTTAGATCACCGGAAATCCCTCCAAGAAGGTGGAGGAACGCCCCAAATCTTGATTCCCCCCCCCCCCCAAAGGGAGAAAATCTCCTTTCAATTCATGAATGAGGCCTTATATAGAGGGGAGGTTTGGACGCCACACGGCCCCGAGGAACAGCCGTGTGAGGTTCACACGGCCAAGGTCACTCCCTTCTCTGCCTTCCTTACATGGTCGTGTGTGATACACGGTCGTGGCACACACTGGTTCTGCTTCCCTTGCATGGTCATGTAGATCTACACGGCCTGCACTGCATCTGCCTCTGGAAACCTCGCATGGTCGTGTGGTGCATACGGCCAAAGTCTTTTTGGTCTCTGGAAATCTTGCACGGCCATGTAGATCTACACGGTCGTGTAAGGCTTCAGCTCTGGATGGCTTGCATGGGCGTGTAGTGTACACGACCAAGGTCTTTCTGGCTTCAAATCTTAGCACGGTTATGTGAGGTTCACACAGTCGTGGCAACTTCCACCTCTGCTACAGCCACACGGCCTGGGCTCTCCATACAGCCTGGGCAACCCCCCATGGTAGAGCCGTGTGAGGTTAAGGAATGGCGCCTTCCTCTCTAGCTTCGCTTGCAAATTTGGCCTCGAACATAAATCCTTCACCAAATTCGACCCCTGTGTATAGAAAATGCACAAAAGCAGATCTCCGAACAAAAAGAATAAATATGCTAAAAGGAAAGTTGGAAGTACGAAAATACATAGACAAAGCATGTGCAAAGTATGTGAATGTACGTCCAAACATGCATAAAAGATGTATATAATCTACGCACATCAGTACCCCTAGACTTAAACCTTTGCTTGTCCTCAAGTAAAATGCTACAATCTAAATTCATATGTTTTACAATGTTATCATATCCCTAATGCATTTTTCTAACTCTATCAAAAAGTTTCATTAACAAGCATGATCATGGAACCAAGTTAAGTATGACTCAAGCATAAGTCTCTTGTGCACAGTGCAAGGTAACTCAAAACTCTTCAAGTTTCAATCTATGTCCTAGTCAAGTCGTCATCAAATTTGAATTCCTAATGTTTTCGGTAATAGACAAGTAACCAGTGATAGGCACTTACTTGCCAAACACTTGGTTCATATTTCTCAATCAACCCAAGGTCTCAAAGGTGTGCTCAATCTCAAGAGAAGCTAAGCAGTCATTTCCCTAGTAACCTAACTCGGTCTCAAAGGGGTGACTTGTTAGATTGCACTCACGATAACTGTTTTTTATATCCCTTATTTACTTTTTCTGATTTTTTCACTTTTTCATACGTATTTGCATTGTGCAAAACTTATTTTCAAATGTACTTTTAGCATTTATATTGGGATATTTTGATTTTTTTCAAATGACCTTACATGATTTGAGCATCATCCAGTAACCAAAATGAAGTTTGAAAAATCACCATGGAAACCAAGTACTAAACAAATAAGATAAATCATGACTATTTCAATGATATCAACCATTCAAGCATCAAGTAGAAGTGAAGTGAAAATAAGATTCTTAAGGTCAAGCCAAAACTAAAACCTATCTCCATATGATACTTAGCTTATTTCATGCTACCCAAGATAGAGAAAAGAGGTTCATTAAGAATACTACTAACATCACTTAAAACATCATGAGTCTAGATAATGAACGTGCTAACATTTTAACTTGAAGACAAGAAAGCATATAAGTGAAGTTTTGATGTTCTCAAGATGTATGCCACAAGATCAAAAGATAGTCAAGTGACTATCAAAAATCAAGCAATCAAAGCAAGAATAAATGCAAAACAAAAATTAATCATGCAGAAAATAAGCAAAAGCTGAAAACTAATGCATAAATAAAAAATTAGGTTTGACACCCCCCAGACTTAAACTTTTCATCATCCCGATGAAATCAATATGGTGGAGGAGGTGGAGGTGGACGAGGGAAAGGAGGCCTACGACGTGGTTGGCCAATGGGAAAACCTAGAGTTTCGCTCAGGATTATATGATACTCAAATAAAGCATCAACTTGTTGGCTAGTGGCTCTCATGCTTTGCATAAAATCTCTCATTCTAGCATGATCAGTATCATAGTCCTGGACAAATTCAGCCACTTGACCTTGAAAATTCCTCGCGAACTGAAAGTCATTTTGTACTTCTCTAAATTGATTATTTGATAAAGAGAAGCGACCTTCCAACATTTCACGTTGGGCATTTTGCTTCTCATGAAGTGAATCTAGAGATACACGAAAATCTGAGAAGTCAAATCTAGAGGGACTCATACCATAGGCAAAAGAATGCCTAGCAGGATCTGGATAACCAGAGGGTTGCGGGTATCCAGATGTTGAGGGCTCAATGTGTGGCTCTGTATGTCCGGATATGGAAGGAACATTCTCGGGGTCTAAATCAGTGATTACTCAATTAGCTGGGTTGCGAACTGAAGTTCAATCAGGACAAGGAAGAGGTAAAGGAAAATCATTCCTCCTAGAAAATGCAAAACCATTCTCATCCCAAACAATCATTTTTATAGCAAGACATGCGTCCATGTCGATCATATCATTGCCATGAATAACTTCCAACCTATCTAAATCAAGTTCCAAGTTAATGGCTATTTGAGTAATCAAACCACCAAGCATTATTGATCCCGAAGATGCCCTCGCAGCTCTCACTAAGGTTTGCAAAAAATAAAAATCAGAGTCAAAATCAACCTTATGTAACATAGCCCATAGAGAATAAAGTTCTACTTTCTTAACGACTCCATCACTTTCCCCTCTACCAAAAATAGTTTTGCTCATGACTCGATGTAGATATCTAAAAACAGGGTTTTGCATGTGAGAAGCCTTGGCTCTAGAGGGCTCATAGGGATGATCTAATCCGGTGATTGAACTCCAAAAATTATTCCAATTAAACCTGGAGTCAAACCTCCGAGAGTTACCGGAAGACAATCCAAAACAAGTGTTAAAGTTACTAAATGTCCATTGAAATTCTTGACTCATTAATCTAAAAGTTATCTTGCCAACATAATCATCCTCATTAGCAAAATGGACATCTAGTGAACTTAGAAACTCCAAAACAAAGCGAGGATAAGTAGGTAGATGTGTGTACAAAATGTCACTCCAATCTAAAAACTCAATCATCCAATCTATATCATCTCTAATTCCAATCATATCTAAAATGGTTGGGTCCATATACCTAGTACACATGATTTTTCTATTGACAAGAATTGCAAATCTAGTTAATTGATCATCATTTCTAAACATGATATTGAATTCGTTGTCATTACCTTCGTCGTGTGAGGTCCTCTTTCCTTTGCCCTTCACTGATTGTTTCCCTTTATCTTTGGTTGGCTCCTTCCCTTTGTCTCCACTAGATCCACCACCCCCCTTGCGAAGTCTCTTCAAAAGGTTGGACATATTGTCAAGATTGAGTGGGGAAGGGTACTGTTTATGGTTGGAGAAACTAGATCTTGAAGAAATAGATCTCGAAGAATAAGATCTTAGGTTAAGGAAATGGAGATCTTGAGTCCAAGAGAAGAGAAAAATCTAGATCTAGATAAAGTTTGTGGAAAAGAAAGGGTTTTAGATCTAGATCTGAAAAAATTTGGAAGAAAGGTTGAAGAAGAGAGGAATTTTGGAGAGAAGAGGGTGTTGTTGGAGAGAAGAGGGTGTTGAAATGAAGAGGGTGTGGGGGGGACACGACTTGGATCAGGCCATGTATAGAGGACACGGCCTTGAACAATTTTCTCCACACAGGTCGTGTAGATCTACACGGCCTCTCCCTTCTCCTTCTCGGGTTGGTTCACACAGTCGTGCCAATTGGCATGGCTGCAACCTTCTTCTCCTCGGCTATATTTGCATGGTCGTTCCTAGGACACGACCTCACCATTCTCCTTTACTAGAATCAGCACATAGTCGTGTCTGTGACACGGCCAATGCATGCTTCTGTACTTGTTTCTTCACACGACCGTGTGTGAGACACCTTTTCTTCTCTGGATTCTTCACACGGCCGTGTGTGAGACACGACCGAGCACCTTTTCTTCTCTGGATTCTTCACACGGTCGTGTGTGAGACACAACCGAGCACCTTTTCTTCTCTAGATTCTTCACACAGCCGTGTGTGAGACACGGCCAAACACCTTTTCTTCTCTGGAGACTCTACACGGTCGTGTCATGTAGACACGTCCCAAGCATCTCCCTTTTCTGCAGCATATGCCTGGTCGTGTACAGCACACGGCCATGCTCTGTTTTGCTCCAAAAAATGATTTTTCTCCTTTCTTACTTCTCCAATACTTCCATGCCCATGAAGCGATCATGGCCAGCTTATGGAAGCGAAATTTCAACCTGAAAACCAAAAGCAAAATCAAAGTAAAGACACTATAATGAAAAATAGAAACATAAAATACACTAACTAAAAGAACCCTTGGGTTGCTTCCCAAGAAGCGCTTGTTTAGGGTCTTTAGCTCGACCAATCTTAATCACTCTTCTCTTTTCCTTGCCCTTGGAGGGCAGACATATTTGTCATTTTTATTGGGAGGTCTTCTCCCAACATCTTCCACCATAATATTTTCTTCATTTGGTGGTCTCCCATGAGGATGGAAATTTCATTCCTCAAGTTTGTAAATGCTTGCCCTGCTACAAGCATTTAAAAGAGAAGAAACATGGTTAGAGGTATTAGATAAATCATATTCCAATCATTTCTTACCAATTACCAAAGAAAGTTTATGATTTTTAACATCTATAATAGCTCCAGCTGTAGCAAGGAATGGTCTTCCTAATATGATGGGAATTCTTGGGTCCTCCTCCATGTCTAACACAACAAAATCTGTGGGAATTATACTCCCACCTACCTCTACCGGCACATCTTCAACAATACCCATAGGGTACCTACAGGAATGATTAGCAAGTTGCAGTGCCATAGTAGTAAGTTTAAAGTTTTTTAGACCTAATTTATTACAAATAGAATAAGGAATGAGGCTAACACTTGTCCCCAAATCACAAAAAGCTTTCTCGATAAATTCAGTTCCTATATTGCAAGGAATATAGAAGCTCCCTGGATCCTTCAACTTTAGGAAAGTATTCTTCTCAAAAAGAGCACTGCATTCCTCTGTGAGCGTCATGGTCTCTATATCTCCTCTCCTTCTTTTGTTCGACATGATGTCCTTCAAGAATTTAGCAAATTTGGGCATTTGTAGAATTGCATCAATAAGTAGCACTTCAACACATATCTCTTTAACCTTCTCCAAGAATTTACCAAACTCTTCATCCTTCTTGAGCATTACAAGTCTTTGAGGAAAAGGGACAACTCTACTTTGTTGGTTAAGTGGAAGAGTCTCTTCAACCTTAGTGGTACTCTCCTCATCATCTTGAATCTGATTTGGCGTTGGAGGAGAGAGCTCTTCTTTAGTTTGCATCCCTTTTGGAGCAGTCACTTGGGGATCTCCCAAGGTCCGTCCGCTCCTAAGTTCAATTCTATTACAATACTCCATAGGATTAACATCAGGTTTACTAGGTAATTGTCCTGGTGCTCTAGAAGATGAGGGAGCTAATTGGGCAATCTGGCTATCCTGAATCTTTTAATGTCTTTCAGAATTATCCATTCTCCGAGTAAGCTTCGAAATGTTCTGCTTCATTTCATTCTGATTAGAGATAATTTCTTCAAACATCTTTTCAATTTTAGACATAGGAAAGCCTTGAGAAGATTGTTACTGAAAATTCTGCTGCCCGGACTGAAAATTAGGTCTTGCCCCCATGATGGTCCTTGGTCTTGATTGTTTCTATAGGAAAAATTAGGATGACTTTTCCACCCAGGGTTGTATGTATTTGAGCATGGGTTGTTCTGCCTTTGATTAAAACCCATGATGGCGTCACATTGCTCTAATTGATTAATTTGTGCAGAAATAGCCCCCAATGGACATGAGTCATTAGAATGTTCAGAACTTCCACATACTTCACAAGAAGAAACAATGGCATTGACCGTACTTGAAGGAGCTCCCATGTTTTCAAATCTCTTTGTAAGAGCATCCAGTTTTGCAGTCAATAAAGTAACTGCATCAATATCAAATTTCCCTGATGCTTTTGTTGTTGGGTTCACACAAGAATAGTCACCACTTCTTTCATTAGCCCATTGATGGTGATTTTGTGCTACACTTACAATTATCTCTTCGGCTTCATCCAAGCTCTTGTTCATAAGTGCCCCTCCAGCAGCTAAATCAAGGGACACCTTTGTATGGTAATTGATGCCATTATAAAATGTATGTAACACTAACCACCTCTCCAAACCATGGTGTGAGCATTGTCTGAGCATACTATTATATCTATCCCAAGCTTCAAATAAAGATTCTAAGTCATCTTGTTTGAAACTTGTAATAAGATTCCTCATATGAGTCATTTTACTTGGAGGATAGAATTTGTCAAGAAATTGTTGCTCACATTGCTCCCATGTGGTGATGTTATTTGGAGCCAAAGAATTCAACCATTGATAATAACAAAGGGTTCAAAGTTAAGTTGTCTTGTGATCTAATAGTTTAAATAAGCTTACAAGAAAGTCCTAAGTGGTACTTAGGCAAAAGTCCTAACTGCGGTTAGGCAGGTGGAAAACCCCTAGGGGGTGGTAACCCTAGGTCATAGGGGGCGGTAACCCTATGCGGAAAGTCTTGGCGAGTCGATCTGGAGGATTGAGCTGGCATCAGGTAAACTCTCCTGAGAGGAGTAGGTAAGGACGCGTTCCCCACAAAGGGAACAGTAGGTGTCGGGTCGACCTAGGGTTTTCCGATCAGAAATTCGAAGTCAGACCCGGACAGTCTGGAAACTGTCAAATTTATTTATATATATTATCGTTTGTGTTCTAACTCTGTTTTACAGGAAATTAATACTTTTATGCAGGGTTAGGTCTGACTGGGATCGGTCGATTGAACATTGGGATCGGTCGACCGAACCCCCAAGCCAACAGATCAAACTTCCAGAGATTAGACCAGACTCGACCAGAGGATCGGTCGACCGAACCCTGGGATCGGTCGACCGAACCAAGGATCAGCGTCGACTGGATCAGGCCAGGTTGATCGGGTCAGAGGAGCTGATCGATCAACCGAACGAGGGGATCGGTTGACCGAACCGAGGATGAGACTTGACCAGATCAAAGCGGAGCGAGCGAATCGGATGGGAGAAAACCGTCAGATCGGTCGACCGAACGCAGGGATCGGTCGACCGATCCACCTCGGGTCAAGCCTAATCCCAAAAATTGGGGATCTGGATCAGCTTCACAAAGCCTATAAAAAGGAGCCTCGGAAGCAGCCGAAGTACATCTCGAACAGAACAACCTGTGCTCTTCCGTGTGCTACTACAAACACTCCAACAACGCTCTGCTACTCCAACGAATTAAAGCTCTAAAGTTCTTTGTTCTCGTTTCGTTGGTATAGTTTTTTTTATTGCACTTAACTGTAATTCAAATTGTAATCATCTTTTTCGATATTATAGTTGTTGCCCATCGAAAGCGATCAACGATCGCGGGCCTTGGAGTAGGAGTCGCCCTAGGCTCCGAACCAAGTAAATTCTTGGTGTCCTCTGTCTTCTGTGTGTTTGTGCTTATTCCTTTTATCTTTCCGCTGCTTTAACTCGATACATTTTTTACGATTCCGAAACGTGTGAAATAGCCACAAGCGCTATTCACCCCCCCTCTAGCACTTTCGATCCAACAGTTGGTTCTCTCTTGCAATAGACAGTTGGCCTATGACTGAAATCTATACCTAAACGTGATCAATTATGAATGAATCTATGTTGTCCTTACACGGGCTTGCCTATCACGTGCGTCCCTCGAATAAATAACATAAAATTCATCACCCCTCAACCGCATCAAGATATAATATATAATCTATACAATCTATCATACTCTCTTGAAATACCTAATTTTCCTTTCAAGATTATCCCTCAAACGTCCTTACACGAGCATGTTCCTGTCACGAATGTCCATCAAAAAATCAAATGGGAAGCAATCCATACAAGATCCACAAGATATTCAAACATTCAATCAAGCATGGTAATTGAGCCCTAATCACAACAATCCACATAAGAAAGAATAGATATAAACAGGGCAAAATCATAGAAATAAGAAATTGACAAATCCACAAGAGTTTTACATCAAATCTCCATTACAAATACTCCCTCCATCCTAGAACAAGAGATCTAATCCATAGAACAAGGAAAGAAATCCAAAGATAAAGAGAATACAAGCATCTTGATCCCAAATCCGAGAAAGAAAGGGAAGAAAAGCTTATTTACGATGAAGATCCGTCTTCGGATCCAATCCTCATTCCCCGGAGTCGAAACAATGAAGATCTACCCTTAGATCGCCGAAAATCCCTATAAGAAGGTGGAGGAACGCCCCAAATCTTGATTCCCTCCCAAAAGGGAGAAGATCCCCTTATAATTCATGAAGGAGGCCTTATATAGAGGGGAGGTTTGGGCGCCACACGGCCCCGAGGCACGACCGTGTGAGGTTCACACGGCCAAGGCCACTCCCTTCTCTACCTTCCTTACACGGCTGTGTGTGATACACGGCCGTAGCGCACACTGCTTCTACTTCCCTTGCACGGCTGTGTGGATCTATACGGCCTGCACTGCTTCTGCCTCTGGAAACCTCACATGGTCGTGTGGCGCACATGGCCAGAGTCTTCTTGGTCTCTGGAAACCTTGCACGGCTATGTAGATCTACACGGTCGTGTAAGGCTTCAGCTCTGGATGGCTTGCATGGTCGTGTAGTGTACACGACCATGGTCTTTCTGGCTTCAAATCTTAGCACGGTCGTGTGAGGTTCACACGTCCGTGGCAACTTCCACCTCTGCTGCAGCCACACGGCCTAGACTCTCCACACAGTCTGGGCAACCCCCCATGGCAGGGTCGTGTGAGGTTAAGGAATAGTGCCTTCCTCTCTAGCTTCGCTTGCAGATTTGGCCTCGAACATGAATCCTTCACCAAATTTGACCCCTATGTACAGAAAATGCACAAATCAGATCTCCGAACAAAAAGAATAAATATGCTAAAAGGAAAGTTGGAAGTACAAAAATATATAGACAATGCATGTGCAAAGTATGTGAATGTGCATCCAAACATGCATAAAAGGTGTATATAATCTACGCACATCAGTAAACCCTAAACTTAGGGTTTTACCCCGAGTACAATCTCGCATGCACTCATCCTCACTCGCACAACCTTGACCTTGTCTTCTAGCCTCCTCCATCAACCTTGCGTCCCTCGGATGCTTCCTCATCCTTCACATCTTACCTTCAAGAGCTTCCTTCAACCTTGTCCTTTATTGTCGTGTCTTCCATTGCCAAGAGCTCCTTGCTTTGGGACTTCAACCTTGTTAAGTTATACTTGGACTTATGTTTCCAAGACTACACTTTTGGACTTACACCACCAAGCCTCCACACTTAGACTTTTCCTTGTTGTACTTGCATCCTGCACACTTACAAGTGCATATCAAATACAACAATAATTTAACTTAAATTTTTTTCTCAAACATCAAAACTTAGGATCACACTGATTGCTCTAACAGACATGGTTTCCATGTGACACTTCTTCTTAAGTGAAGGGGAATCCTAGATGTATGCCTCAGTACATAGTTTTGCATTTCATGGGATATGCATGAAGATTTTATGATTCTTTGGTTTTCCTAATTTAATCTAAATTTTTGAACATCAAAAAGAGAAGATTATTAGTGCAATAATGCCTTAAGTGATCTAGTGTGATGTTAAGTTTTTGATGTTTAAACAAAGAGTTATAGTTAGACATTACCTTATGTATTTTAGTATGCGTATTTGAGTGTGTATGGGTGATAGGAGCACACTTGCACCCTAGAGAGCTTACTTGCACCCTAGAGAGCTTAGTGCTCGATGAGATTGAGTGTTGGATGATGGTTTGGCATGCCCAAGGTGACACACTTATTGGCTTGAAGGTCTTGAGATTAGAGAACGATGGTATAAGACATGTGAGGGAGCATAGAACAAGAAGCACTAAGGTGATGTTGGAGTAGCCCAAGAGCATTGGTCTACCCTGACTAGATTGGTAGCTCGATGACTTGAGGTCTATAAGATCAAAGAAAGTTGCATAAGGCAAATAGAAGGACTATAGAATGAGGAGCATCAAGACAATGAGGACGATAGACATTGGAATTAGGTAGGAGTTACTGTAGAATCATTACGCAAGAGGGGGGAGGGGGTGAAGAGCGCTCGTGACTTTTTATGTTCATTTAAAACTCAAAGTAAAATACAATGGAAATAGAAAGTAAAAGAAAATAAAATGCTAACACAACCAAGTTTACTTGGTTCAGAGTCTATAACGACTCCTACTCTAAGGCCTACACTTATTGAGTGCTTTCGATGTGCAATTACTAATTATTCAAAATAAGGTTTACAAATTTAGTATAAGAACTTATAGCAGATTATAAGAGTGAAAATTAAAGCTATCAGTGACTTTGAAATGGAATATACATGCATTTTAGGTACTTTTAAATCGGTGATCTAAATGATTTTAGGTACTGTAAGGTCTATGTAACACTCACAAAATTAATTTTGTGAGTAGGGGTGCTGCCCCTAACCCCGCAAGGGGAGTTGTTACTTGACCTCGGCCGAAAAATCAACAAACTAGACCGCCACGAAGTTGCGACTCATAAAGGGTTGTTAGAGTAGTAGTAAATTTATGAAAATTTATGAAAAATGCATATTTTGAATACGTGTGTGATGTGTTCATGGTTATGGCCCAAAAGACCCAATATGATTAGAAATTATGTGTTGTAATTCATAATACGGCCTGCGAGCCATCATTTGGTTGTGAGTGTTGTATTTTGTTACACGACCTGTGTGTCGTGCCCTCCTTCTTTTAATATTCCTGTTGTAAAATAGTTTTAGACTTGAATGTAACTTGAGTTTCACTTTTGTAATGTACAATTGAAGATGGAGTTACAAGAAGGAAGTCGACAACACAAGGTGGTCAAATGAAGACCATAGAGAAGGTGCTATCCCTAGGTTGACCATTCGATCTTCTCTTTGGCTAGAGAGGATCGTAGTAGGGTCATAACCATGTCACATTATCTTTGAATATTGATATATTCTTTGTGTGTATGTGATGCATGCTATTGTAGGGTAATTAGTGCCTTGATGCATATATGATACACATTAACAATTAGATCACATTTATACTAAATCTTGGGTGATTTAGCCAAAGCTAACCCAAGTTTTAGTATAAATGAGGATCTTGATCCTATAAACAAAAGTTACATAGAGATGTAATTGATAATTTGTTATCTACCAATCATACTAAGTCTTGGGCGATTTAGCCAAAGCTAACTCAAGTCATAGTATGATGTGGATCTTGTCCCACGAGAATTATAGCTAATTGATATGAATCTAGTAGTATGGTATGACCACATCCATGACTTGATTCTATAAAAGTCCTATAATTCAGTGGGAGCATCATTTAGTTAAAGGCTTAATTAAATGATAAATGGAATATATTTACTTTCTGCATTATTTCTGTTGTAGATTGTCATGTCGGCAAACACAAATACCTTCTCCCTGCGTTCTGTCCTTAACAAGGACAAGCTCAGTGGAGCTAATTTCCTAGATTGGTATAAGAATCTGAGAATTGTTCTCACACAAGAAAGAAAACTGTACGTCCTGGAGAAGCCTATTCCGGAGGCACCTCCTGCCACTACCACGCGAGCCGACCGAGATGCTTATAAGAAGCATCAAGATGATGCATTAGATGTATCATGCCACATGCTCGCAACCATGAACTCTGAGCTTTAGAAGCAACACGAGTTGATGTCTGCTTATGATATGGTTGAACATCTTCGTCAACTATATCAAGGACAAGCGAGGCACGAAAGATTCGAGATCTCCAAGGCACTGTTTCAGTATAAGATACAAGATGGGACTCCCGTAGGTCCATATGTACCCAAGATGATTGGGTACATAGAGAACCTACAGAGGTTGGGATTCCCACTTGGACAAGAACTGACCACTGACTTGATCTTGCAATCCTTGCCAGAGAGCTACAGTCAATTTGTCATGAATTATAACATGAACGAAATTGACAAGTCACTACCTGAGCTGCTAAGCATGTTGAGAACTGCTGAGCTCAACCTTAAGAAGGTAAAGCCCAACTCCATTTTGATGGTGTAAAAGCATAAAGGCAAGGGCAAGCCTAAAGGTAAGGGAAAGTCCCAAGCCAAGGGCAAAGGCAAGATAATGAAATCGAAAGGAGGGGTTGCCAAGTATGCTACCTACTTCCATTGTGGTCAGACCGGACACTGGAAGAGGAATTGCAAAGGATACTTGGAAGATCTTAAGAAGAAGAGAAGTGAGACTTCTACTTCAGGTATATAAGTTATAGAAGTCAATCTATCTATTTCTACATCGTGGGTATTGGATACTGGATGTGCTTCTCACATTTATACTAATGCGCAGGTGCTGAGAAATAGCAAAACATTGACGAAGGGAGAGGTGGACCTACGAGTAGGTAATGGAGCACGGGTTGCTGTTGTTGCTGTAGGAACTTACTTTCTTTCTCTGCCCTCTTGGCTTGTACTAGAATTAGATGAATGTTGTTATGTGCCTGCTCTTACAAAGAACATCATTTCAGTTTCTTGTTTAGACAAGAAAAGTTTTTCATTTATAATAAAGAGCAAATGTTGTTCCGTTTATTTAAACGATATGTTCTATTGTAGTGCACCTCTGATGAGCGGACTCTACATTCTAGACTTAGAGAACCTCATCTATAACATAAGTACCAAAAGGTTCAAGTCAAATGATATTAATCGAACCTATCTCTGGCATTGTCGCTTAGGTCATATAAATGAGAATCGCTTATCCAAGCTCCATAAAGATGGTTTGCTGGACTCATTTGATTTCGAATCATATGAGACATGTGAGTCATGCCTACTGGGCAAGATGACCAAGGCTCCCTTTAGTGGACACAGCGAAAGAGCAACTGACTTGTTATGACTTATACATAGTGATGTATGTGGCCCTTTCAATGTCGCTGCCAGAGGTGGTTATAGATATTTCATTACATTTACTGATGACTTCAGTAGATATGGTTATGTGTATCTGATGACACATAAGTCACAATCCTTTGAAAAGTTCAAAGAATTCAAGAATGAAGTACAAAACTAGCTAGGCAAGAGTATTAAGATACTTCGATCAGATCGAGATAGTGAATACCTTAGCCATGAGTTCCGTGACTATCTAGCTAAGTGTGGGATTTTATCCCAACTCACTCCTCCTGGAACACCACAGTGGAATGGTGTATCTAAAAGGAGGAATCGTACCTTATTAGATATGGTACGGTTTATAATGAGTCACACAGATCTTCCTATATCTTTTTGGGGTTATGCTCTAGACACAGCATCCTTCACATTTAACTGTGTTCCATCCAAAGCTGTGATAAAGACATCATACAAGATATGGACTGGGAAAGATGCCCATATGTCTTTTATGAGGATTTGGAGCTTTAAGGCTTATATTCGACGTCAAGTCTCGGACAAACTGGGACCCAAATATGATAAGTACTATTTTATTGGATATCCCAAGGAAACGAAGGGATATTACTTCTACATTCCCAGTTAGCACAAAGTGTTTGCGGCTAAGACTGGGGTATTTCTTAAAAAGGACTTTGTTTCTAGAAAAACTAGTGGGAGTACGTTCGATTTTGAAGAAGTTCAAGATATGGACCATAGCATTGAAGCCTTGATGGAAGTTGAACTGGAACCACAAAATGTTGTGGATGATGAGATTGTTCCACAAGGAGTTGAGAAACAACAACCAGTTCAAGTAAACCTACCTCTTCGTAGGTCTGATAGAGTATGTCGTCAGCCTGAGAGATACTCATTTCTCTTGTCTGACCATGATGACGTTATGCTCGTTGAGAATGAGCTTACCTCCTATCAGGAAGCTGTGATGAGCCCAGATTTTGAGTCATGACTAGAGGCCATGAGATCCGAGATGGAATCCATGTACACCAACCAAGTATGGACTTTGGTTAATCCACCTGAAGGCGTCAAACACATTGGGTGTAAGTGGGTCTTTAAGAGAAAGACTGACATGGATGGACTTATTACCTATAAGGGTCATTTGGTAGCTAAAGGTTTCAAGCAAATTCATGATATTGACTATGATGAAACTTTTTATCCAGTAGCGATGTTTAAGTCCATTCGGATCATGCTTGCTATTGCAGCATACCACAATTATGAGATCTGGCAGATGGATGTCAAAACCGCGTTTCTGAATGGAAACTTGCTCGATGATGTGTACATGACACAACTTAAGGGTTTTGTAGATCCACTACATACTGGCAGAGTATGCAAGCTACATAAGTCCATTTATGGACTAAAGCAAGCTTCTCGGAACTGGAATCTTCGATTCGATGATGCGATCAAACAGTTTGGTTTCATCAAGAATGAAGATGAACCCTGTGTCTACAAGAAGGTTGTTGGGAACACAGTTGTCTTCCTTGTATTGTATGTAGATGACATACTAATCATTGGAAATGACATTCCTTTGCTGTAGTCTGTAAAGTCTGTAAAGACTTGGCTAAGGAATTGTTTCTCAATGAAGGGCTTAGGTGAAGCAGCCTATATTCTAGGCATAAAGATCTATAGAGATAGATTTAAGAGATTGTTTGGCCTAAGTCAAAGTACATATATTGGCACGGTATTATTACGGTTTGCCATGCAGAATTCCAAGAAAGGATTTCTGTCGATGTCACATGGTGTGAGTCTTTCGAAGACTTAAAGTCCCTCTTCTAGAGAGGAGAGAGACCGCATGAATAAGATCCCTTATGCTTCAGTCATAGGATCTATCATGTACGCCATTCTATGTACTCGTCCTGATATTTCGTATATTTTGAGCATGACGAGCAGATACCAGTGAGATCCAGGTAAGCGTCACTGGATAGCGATCAAGAATATTTTTAAGTACTTGAGAATGACTAAAGAATATTTCTTGATATTTGGAGGCGATGGCGAGCTAGCTGTAAAGGGTTACAGTGATGCCAGCTTCCAAACTGACCAGGATGATTATAGATCGCAGTCTAGGTTAGTGTTTTGCTTGAATGGTGGTGTTGTGAGCTGAAAGAGTTCACAGAGGCTAATGTCGCTGATCCCTTGACTAAGGCTTTGGCATAGAGAAAGCATGATGGTCACACTGGGTCATTGGGTGTTAGAGCCTACACTGATTGGCACTAGTGCTAGTGGGAGATTGTTAGTGAGAGCCCTAGAACCAATCATGTGATGATTGTTGTATGGACTCGATGTATCATATTCCTATATACTTATAAAGGCATTTCTTTATGGTTATTATACTTACTTGTATTGGTGCCAAATAACTAAGTATAATAGCGTTCTTAAGTAGAAGGTTCTTATCTATATCAATCGATTGGTTGAATTGATAGTGAGATGATATAGAGAACACTACTCTTAATCATTCCTAGTCAAGTATTAACATTCAGGGACAATGTTAATGCGATGAAACTAGCATGTAGGTCAACTCGATGACTTGATCTCACAAGTCATGGATATAGAAATATCAAGTTGACACATGGGTATGCATTGGAGAATGTATACTGAATGACCCGCCATGAGAAAGTATCATGGATCATTATATGAGTGTCATATACTTTCTCATGTGACTATTAGTATGACTATCAGTCCTTGGACCTGAAGTCACCATGGTTCCCTACATAAGGAGTTGCATACTTTGGCTTCGTCAAACGTTACCCGTAACTGGGTGGACTATAAAGGTGATTACTGGGTATGTAACAAATTATGCGGAGGGATGTGAGTGATGTAGATGAGATCTATCCCTCCTATATGATGGGAGTGACATCATGATTCTTGATAGAGTGAGACCACTAAGTGCATGGCTATGCCCAAATGAGTCAATATGAGATATTGAGCTCATTTGAATAGAGTGAGTCTACTTGGAGTTCAAGATATAGATTGATTAGAGGATGACACGGTCTATGCCTCAATTGATCAATCTAGATGTCAATGATAGAAGGACATTGTCACATATTGTGAGAGTCACAATTAGTAGTCACAAAGGTGATGTTGGATCTCAACATTCTTGTAACTTGGGTAGTAATGATGTGTTGCTAGATACCGCTCATTACTTATGTTTCTAAATGGGTTTAGGAGCATTGCCAACGTTACAAAAACCTATAGGGTCACACACAAAGGACAATTAGATGGAGAATAAGTTCATATGATGGACTAAGAAGATTAGGTTCATGTGATGAACCAAATTGGATTAAGAGTAATCCAAATTAAACTAATTGAGTTGGACTCAATTTGATTCATGTGTCCAATGAGTCTAATTTAGATTATGATTCATTGAGTCAATTTAAATCAATGAATAGAGATTCATTAAATTAAGTTGACTTGAATCAAAGGTTGGATTTGATCACCCATGGGAGATAAGAGGTTGAGTTTGACTTGACTTGAGAGGGAAGATGAAGGGTCAAGTTTGGCTTGACCAAATGTCACCTTATTGTGACTTGGCATGGGGTCGGCCAATGATGATGGTCCACATCATCAAGGCTACATTAAGTGTGTACCACCTCATGAGGGAGACCAAGAGTCATGACTCTTGGTATTACATGGAGGTTTAAAAGCCTTTAATAGTGGTCGACCACATTGTGGGTGCATGAATGCATTTTGTGTGCTCATTCAAGGCATCATCTTCTTCCTTTCTTCTTCTTCTTCTCTCCCTCTCCTCCATTGTTGAAACCCGTTGAGAGAGCTAGCACACTCTAAGTGGTTTATCTCCACCTTTTGTCCATGTGGATACTTGTAAAGGAGTGTTCACTTGACACTCTACGAGACCCGACAACTTTTGGACTAGCGGGATAAGCGAAGGGCTTCGCTACAAAGGTATAATATCTACCATGTAGATCTAGTGCAGATCTAGGAGAAAACTATGTATATGTAAATTTTATCTTCGCACGGATTCGTGGCAAGAACTTTGAGGTTTTCCGCAACGCAAAAAACAGTTTTTGCGGCTCGAAAGTTCCAACATATAAGAGTGAAAATTAAAGTTACCGGTGACTTTGAAATGGAATATACATGCATAGTCGTCGTTGGTGCAGCGTTCAATCATCGTAGGGACTTTTTAGAGCAGTGCGCAGGAGTGAAAGTTGTTCAGAATGTTGTGTTGAAGCTACTAGTCAAACCCTTCTTTTATAGCCCATCCGGGCACCTGGATCCCCTCCCGGATGCCTGAAGTGTGCTGACATGGCAAGCTCTCATCAAAACTTCATCTGAGAAATTTATCCATGTTCGAGTTCCTGGAGCCCCTCTGGGCGCTTGGACCGCTAATATGGGTCAGCCAGTCATAATGTGCCACCATGGTCAATGATAAAATTTTGCTGGTCCGGGGCGCTTGGAGCAACTTCGAGCGCCAGACCGTTGGTGCCTCGCTAGGCACCCACCTGAGCGCTCCCTTGTCGCAACTTACCCGAGCACCCAAATAAGCTCTGAGTGCTTGGAGCCCAGCTTTCCAGCCACCAACTTTCTACATCACAAGGTTAGTATAAGTACAAATAATATGTAAAGTAATGTAATTTTTGACAGTCTTTGAACTGTCTGATCCTGACTTTGAGTTTTGTTGAAATTCTAGGTCGGACCAATGCCTATTATTCCCTCTACAGAGAATCCATCCTCACTTACTCCTCTTAGGAGAAAATACTTCTTGCTAAATCAGTCCTTCAGACCGTTTGGACTTTTGCTCAGCATCCGAGACCTTGAGACTTTCTACTAGACGTTCGATCCCCGACTTGTCTAATCTTTCACCTGATGTCCGTGACTCCCAAGACTTTCACCTAGTGTCCGCGACCCTAGGATTTCGCTCGATATTCTCGACCTACCAAGATTTTGCCCAGTCGCTTGGACTAGGACTTCGTTTCCGAGTTGCAGCTAGGACTTTCCACTTGCCTAGTGTCCACTAAGACTTCTTTGCCTAGTCTCAACTAGGACTTACATACACACTCAGCCAATATTATTAGAATAATAATAATATTTAACTTAGAGTCCTTTGCCATTATCAAAATTTAGGTCCAATCATATGGTACTCCCTACACTAACAGTTAAGGGTTTAGGTGAGGAATATTTGACCTAACAGTAGATGACTAAGGGATAGAATCAAATTGCAATGGTAAGACTCTAATGAGCTATGAGTGTTGAGTGACGAGGGTAGAATTCAACATAGATGACTCAACCTTAGAGGTAGTAATAATTAGGGGAAATAATCGACTAGGGATGAACAATAATTGACTGGTGATTGGAAAACCCAATACTCAAAATGGACTAAGATTAGGGATTGACTAGTCAACTAATGATAGGCATCAATTGATAATCAACTAGCTTCAAGGAGCTAGAAAGAAAAATGGAAAAAGGAGCTAGCAACCTTAATGTGGCAAAAGGCGAAATCGCTCGCCCCCAGCGCCCCCGCCGCACCCGACCCAAGGTCATCACGAGGGAGGTAAATCATAGCATCCTGAGCAAGCATGTGGCAGGTGGGGTGAGTTGCACAGGGACCGGGGATTTACGCCCCGACTACCCCGAGTTTCGACCCCGCGACCTCATGTGGCAAGCATCCCACCACATACCAACTCGGATGACCTATGGGGTCGATTGGACAATCTATTAGTGACATTAGTTGACTAATGCTAAATAACTAGTCGACTACTTGCCCACTTGGAAAGAAAAAAAGGAATTATTGTTGTCCATTAGTAGTTATATAGTAATGACTATTCGATTGTTGGGTGACTGATAGCTTACGACAAAGTTTTGAAGATTATAAAAGGAGGGATTTAAGGCGGCTTTAAGGTTAGATTACTAGAGCTAGTCAAACTTTATTAGAAACCTTGTAATTCCTACACTATTCCTTTTGTAATCCACTTGTATAATCTTTGAATTTATAAGAGGTTTCTCCACCTCTAGTAGTTAACCAAGAATGATAAAAACTAGTAGTATTTTCAAAGTGATCTGTGTATGGATTATAAGCCCTAAAGTAAAAGCACAGGGGATTACTGAACCACATTAAACATACATGCTAGTGATTTGGTAAGTGTGATCGTGTTTGTTTTTATTTATGTTATGCTAATCATGTTTGACCTTGCTAGTTTAATAATAACAATAGTTTAAATCATTCTTGTAGGTTTAAATCACTATTCATCCCTCTCTAACTCAGTCATCTAATCCCAATATAGTAGACTTCTATCATTTACCAAACATCCAATCTACCCTAATATGTGTGAATTTTTATTGTCAACACATGCTAGACTTTCTCCATCTCCCAACACTCTTGTTGGACTTCTTCATCTCCAAACTTCCTTGTTGAACTTTTCATTGTCAACATCTATTGGACTTTCATCATTGTCAACACTTGTTAGACTTCTCAATTATCAATTCCTTGTTTGAGTTTTCTGATTGTTAAATTCTTAGTCAACTTTGACTCATTTAGACTTTTCCATTATCAAGTATCGACCAGTCTTAACCTACTTGGCCCATCCAAACTAATTTATTATTTAAGCATTAAATATATCACTCAAACCTCAAAACACAAGTCTTGATCAATCTTATCATTAATTGATTACTCCAGCTTTGCTTGTATATGATTTTATAGATATTCAACTATTGCATATTTCATGATGTAGATCAATGTCTCCCTACGACTTTTACAATATTGATTCAATTGACTGGATTAATCACAATCAACTAATTAATTAACTGATCCCTTAAAAAAGAATCTTCTAATATTGAGTCATTGATGCATGATTCATAGTAATAGTAAATTGATTAGTTGTTCAACTAAAAATAGGATAACACATTTACTTTGTGATTTAAAATTTGTGGTATAAGCAATCAACTAAGTAAAGTATTAATCAATTAAATAAATTATTAACAAGTTTTTTCTGAACTGAATGAACAAATCTTTTACTCGTTTCTATTTACCCCTAAGTTGCCTACTTAGTGCACTCAAGTACTAGTCGACTAATATTTTAACTACAACCATTTCTAAGATTGAGTTTGCTCCTAAGTCTAGTCTCATGTATACCCCAAGTACATGTGCGTGAGCTCAATTCTTCTCACAAGAACTTACATTCAAAGGTTCTCCATTGCCTTGGACTTTGTGATGTTGGGATTTGTACTGTTTAACATCCAATTGATCTCAATATGTTATGTCTAGTATTTAATTGATTTCAACCTATCAAGATGTTATTATGCTAATTACTCATTTGGACTTCCATTATTGCACTTATAATTATACCAAAATTATTCGTACTTGCACACTTGACACATATTTGAGATCAACATTATTGCTTAATTTAAATATTGTTCATGTTGGATATATCATGAATGGAAAAGGAGGAAGGAGGATTCCTTGTGTATGAGTTTAGTCTTACATTGGAAGTTTCAAGGTATTATAGTTGATTTATATTATTGCACATACATTGATATGTGAATAAATGCACGGAGGATCTCTTATGTGTGGTATGTAGGGGGTGCAAATCTAGTGTCCGGATTGCACTGAACTAAGTTGACTCATGTGCGAGTATGATCTGTGCGTGCCAAATGTCGGACCAAGAATGTCGGATCGGTCGGAGTAAAATTTATCCAAGCAAATGAACCAATATTTTGCCACCTGAATATTTTGCTTATTGCTCAAATGTAACAAATGTATTAATAAAAAAATAATAAAAAATCGGTAGCCTCCAACCATTTGAGTTGGACAGATTAATAAGTAGTAAATGGCTTTAATTCGGTCATTGAATTCTTCGAGCATTTCCGCTCGATGATTTGCCCGTGATAATAATCAGATACTTTCTCAGTTTACTACAAACAACCAATGCTTGATTGTATACGTGGTTCTATCATTGTATCGGAGGAAATGGACATCCATCATAATCTCAAAGCACAGCCGGAGGAGGAAGAGTCTGTTTATGAAAACTGTTTGAAAGCATGTCTCGACATCTTCTTTTATGCACTTGGGACTCTCAAGTCGGGAGCCTCCACTTAGGATTTTCAAGTTGGGAGCCTGCAATCAGGACTCTCAAGTCGGGATTCTCAAGTCGAGAAGTTCCAATCGAGACTCTATACTCGGGAGTCTTAAATCGGGGACTTTACACTCTAGCATACAAGATAATCAAATTTTCCATCTAACTCAGCTATCCCAAGTAACTCTTTCTTTCCTTCTTGACAGTCTGAGATTATTATCTCAAATCAATTCAATAGACAAATTTGATTTGATTTATAATTTCAATTCAGATTACTATTCCTCTATCTCCGATTAGATTGTCTAATAATTTAAACATCAAAATCTGATGAAAATAGGTCACGATTACACCATAGGCATTGACAACCATAGAAATTTAAATTTATAGATAAGTTGTTATTCACTCTTCCAGTCGATTCCTCAACTAGCAATTGAGAATATTTTCAAATTGACATGTCTAAGATTCAAGCGTAACTATATTGAATAACTCTTGAGTATGCAGAGTAATCTAAAATTTCTAATAATATTTCTTAGTATTATTTGAAAGATTATTGTACAATTTGAGAACTACCTTTATAATAAAAACTCATAGAAATAATCATTTCTAAAAAATTTTAAAAGGCAAAACTAAATAACAGCTAAAATATTAAACAATTGTGATATTTATATGGACCATCAAGACTTATTTTATTTAGACAGGGGTATGATTAGAATTTCAAGTTGACAAGGGCACGATTTGGTAAAATGAAATTGTTAGGTGCGCGTAAAAAAATATTTATAAATTTTGGCATGGAGAGAGAATTCTTGAGATTTTCCCGTCTATTCTATTCGACCTTTTTCCCTTCAATCGCCTGCGTTTCCCGAGCGAAGCCCGAGATATCGAGTTCCTCCACCAGATTCCGTTCTTTTAAGGTTTGGATACAGCTTTTCTTGCAGTGGATTGATGTCTCATTTGATCCTAATTTCTCCCTATTCTCTAACGCCTTTTTTTTGGGTTGTAATCTTGTTTCTTAGGGTTTTTGGAATCATTCACTTCGATGGATTCGGCGTCTCCGAGCCAGCCGGAGTTCGATTATTTGTTTAAGCTGTTGCTTATTGGTGATTCTGGCGTTGGTAAGAGCAGTCTTCTTCTCAGATTCACTTCGGACTCCTTCGAAGATCTTTCCCCTACAATTGGTGCGCTTTCAGTTCTTGCCTCTGTTGCTTTCTCCCTCTTTGATAATTAATAGGAAATTAAGTCCTTTTTAGCTTTTTATGCTGGAATGGAATGAAATTTATTATCGTTGCATTGACATTTTGCTGTTGCATTCATTGTTTGTCGATAGATATAGAGACTATGTGACATCACTTTACAGCAATTCCTCTCTTTCTTGAGGTTATTCATTATCAATTCTAGGACTGCTAATGTTGTTTGCTTGTTGGAGTTGACAAAAGTTTTATGTGAATAGAGTTGGAAAGCAGAGAGATATTTTGAACAAAATATCTCAGTTTTCTAGACAATTTTTCTTCCATCTTTATGGTCTGTCTTCACTTTGATGAATTTTAAGGAATTGTATTTCAAATTTTATACTTGCTCTTTGCTTGAATCAGGAATTTGCTCAGCTATCTTTTGCATGAATTTTTTGATTTATTTTCTTAGTTGAATTTGCACTTAAGAATCCTTCTGTCTATATTATTTAGGTGTTGACTTTAAAGTAAAGATTGTCAACATCGGGGGTAAAAGGTTGAAGCTTGCAGTCTGGGATACAGGTAAAACTACTCACTGTTGGTGCCATGACAATCATTTCTAATTTTCCTCTGGTATGTTCAATTGATATCAGTTTGGCATTTAGTAACACTTCCTTGAGAAAAAATAATAATTCTTTTGACTTTGAGAAACTCCTTAATTGACTTACTTTACCAAGAAAATCGACATTGAAATACCAACTGGTATTGAATGAGTCCTTTACCATAAAAAAGTTGATTCAAATCATTTGCAACAAGAAGGAATGAAAGTGAGTGGGACTTACTATGGCCAAAGTAACACATGGTGTTGAGATGACTAGTAGGCTTCTTGAAAAATCATGATTTCAAAAGTGAAGAAGCCACTAAGAACTTTTATGTTATGCAGAAAGCTGGATTCATGCTTTCCTGCAACAATTGATTGCACTTCATCATTAATACTATAGTCTAATACCATGATAGTAAGTTAAGTATGATGTAGATTGCACAAAGTCAGTGGTTGTTCAGGACTTAACTATTTAATGTGGGTAAAAACCTCACTAATTCTGCCACCACTAAAAGACACACCTGTATATGCCATTCAGTTAAGTATTTGGATGAGTGAAGAATTGATCAAAAGAGTGAGACATTCAAGATGGGAGGAGTTGATGTAATGTATAATAGCTGGATAATTTACTAGTGTGATGCATACCAGGGCATCATTTATTAGGTGCTCGCTCCCAAAGCCTATAAAGAGGGGCAATGTCAATCATTTAGGAACTTAAAGGAAGGCTTAGGGTAGCTAGAGAACTAACTTCAATAAAGGATTCTTTGTCTCCATCTTGTCCTTTTTCAAGCCTTTTCTTCACTTGACCCACGGCTACTCGAACCCCCCAATTCGGACTTCTACCACCAGCCCATAGCTTTTCTCTTAGATCCATCTCTTCATCACAAAAGCAAGCTAGATCAACTCAGCCAAACCTCTACAACTTGGGTAAATTGAACCCCACATCAATTGGTACCACCTATCATGTTTAAAATCTCGATCCGTGTCGAGGTTTCGGTCTTAGACTGGAACGATATGGGTTCGGGATCGTATCGTGCCGTGCCGATATAGTTATTGTATTTTTTTTATTTATATATAGTAATTATTAGATAAATATGTTTATTGTGTATAATTTTAAAATAAGATGTATATTGATTTTATATAAATTCTTAATTATTGGACATCCGGCGTTGTCGGACTCCCCTCGCGATCCCTTGTAGCCGTCCGCGCCACGTGAAACTTCAGCGCGTGAGGTGCCGGTTTTGCCCGTGCGGTAGAACGGTAAATACCGTTCGTGGCGCCCGACAGGAAACGACATTTCACTCCATGCCACCTATCATGGCTGAATTGAGTTCACTTCAAGTGAATTCTTTTCAACCTAATTACAACTTAACTGCTCTGTTCCTAACTTGGATTCCTTTGTTCCCTAACTGAGTTCTGAGGCAATCAATTGTATGACTTCTCTAGTTTATTGTCAATTAATCTTAAACTTTTTTCTACACACCTAATAAAGGTAAAACTTAGAGAACCAAATTCAAACATCAGCCTGAATTTTAATGAAAAGTGTTTTATTTTCTCTGCAGAGCAAGAAAATAGTGAAGTTTTTCTTGTTATTATTTAGAAGATCATTTTTGTTTTCCAATTATCACTGGTGTATAAGGGGAACAAGGCTTAGGTATTTGAAAGCGTCATATGATATGAATTTCTTACTTTTTAATGTAGAATATTTCTTTTTTAAATATGTTGTGAGTTATGACTTGGAACTTAAAAGCCATCTCTTGCATAGCTGGGCAGGAAAGATTCAGAACCTTAACAAGTTCATATTACAGAGGAGCACAAGGAATCATCATGGGTACTTCTTAATCTGTATTAGCAATTATATATTCTATTTTTCTTGTTATATTCTTTAATATTGTTGGCTGTTAAAGAATCTACTAAGTGATCAATTTGATCTGACATATTTTCTTCTGCCAATTTCTGGGCTTTTTAGAAAGTCTTAGGATTCTTCTGCACATAATTTCTATGGATTTCTTTTTGTAATGAGTAAATTGTGAAAGTGGGAATGCATCCATGGCACTTGCTACTAACAACTATGCCCTTTTAACAATTATTCTAGCTTTACACCTTATGCCATTGTTTTCAATGGTAAAGTGTAAGATTTCTAAAGTTACAGCTCATAAGAGAGAGATGAAGCTGAAAAAGATAGAAAAATACATTCTTCCTTTCGACCGACCAATTTGTATTTGTGCCAAGCATTTAGGGTGAGTTACATGATTTTATCCCTTCATTGTGCGCTATACAACAAAATTTTACTAGTAGCATTCAAATTAATTAAATTATTTTTATTATATTGACTAGTATTTTCTTGGTTCTCTATCTACCCCTGTTGTATCTTTCACTTTAATAGATTCAACCTTGCTAGAGAACATATTGGTCATCTTTGAATTAGTTCATTTTATGCGAATCTATTTTTCTCATTTTATTATCTATTGGATTAATACCAAGGATTGCTCTTGAATATATATATATATATATATATATATATATATATATATATATATATATATATATATCTATTTGACTTTTAATTTCACACATCCTAGTATTTTTTTTTTTTGTTTAATACATCTAGTATGTTGTCCTTCTTAATAACCTAGCACTCACACTCTGATCCATAAAGTATAGTGAATCATACTACATTCTTATAACATTTTCTTTCAACCTAAGTGGGATGATCACACAAGTCTCTAAAACCTGCTCTTATTTAACATCTTTTCTATATCCTTTTAATTATCGTTTTAATTATATCCTTATATTTTTCAAGACACCAAGACTAATGGGGATTTGATGATTATCCATCTTAACTATTCCATCATTTTTTTCTTGTTATTGACATTACAAGTTTTTCCTCTTCTTATCTCAAAAGCTTTCTTTTTCTAATGCATTTGTTCACAATTCAACCTTCAAATTTAGTTTAATCACACTTATCAAGTAACATAATAGCATTTACAAAAAATACACTAAGGGAGCTTATGTTAAATATGATTAGTTTGTGCATTTAATACTAATATAAAAATATTGAGGCTTAGAGTTGATTGTTAATGTAAACTTAAAAATATAGAAAATTATTTGTCACCTTCCTAGTAGCTCTAATAGTTGAAATACCATTATGATACATATACTTTATCATATCAATATAATTATTCTAGATATTCAAGTTTTCTCTGAAGCTCACCACTATATCATCACTCACCATTGTAGTTTTTTTGAAGACTATTATTGACTTTTTCTACATTTGTACGATAGTTGTTTGAAGACTATTATTGACTTTTTATACATTTTTCTTATAAGAAAATAACATATGATCTTCCAAACTTGTCTAATCATGATACCAAATTGATTTTTTGAAATTGTTATTATCTCTTACTCTTCAATTAATAAATCATTCCTAGAGTTTCATAACATGATTTATTAAATTAAACTCTATAATTATAACAAAATTACTTATCAACCTTATTCTTATTTATAGGTAAAGAATAACTTTTCTTTTATTTTTGGACATCTTGATTCTCAAAATTCTATTTAATAATTTTATTTTTAATAAATTACACTTTGATCTCCTAAATGCTTCCAAACTTCAATAAAATTATTATTCGTATCTAGACTTTTAGCTACCTTTTTTTTTTTTTGCTTTAATGGTGCATTTAAAATTAATAAAATAACTATTGCAGAAATTAGAACCATAGGTTAAAATCTCGAGCCGAGATTTCAGTTTTAGATCAGAATGATACGGTTTGGGTACCGTATCATGCCATGCCGACATAGTTTCAATATTTTTTAAATATAAAATATATTAACTAAAAATAAAAAATTTAATCTAAATATTTAAAAATAAAAAATATATATATATTTTAAATATGTATTTATTAAATTAATGGAATAATTTTATTAGGCGTTAATTAAGCCTATCTAAATTATCTCAATTGGAGTTAATTAAAGTTATTAACATAAGTTATTTAATTAAATTAAAATCGTCACTGACCTCCACTATATTTCGGCCTGTGCGATGTGTCCAGATGCGTCACCGGTCAGCGTACAACGTGTGTTGGTTCGTGAGCGGAACGAAATGCGCACGAGATTTTAATGTATGATTAGAACAAACAAGGAATAAAATATAAATATTCTTTGATTTAGCCTATGGAAGAGAATATAGATGGTGAAGGATCGATAGAAAGTGATAGAAGGGGGGGGGGGGGGGGGGGGGGAATATCGCACGTTAAAAACTCTTTCTTTTCGTAAAGTAAAAAAAACAAGAGCAGTGTAGCGGAAATGAAATACACGTTTCAGTTACTTGGTTCGGAGCCTAGGTCGACTCCTACTCAGACCTGCAATCCTTGATTGCACCATTGGGCAATTTACTATAATCCTTCTTTCCGAAACCTTCGGAAAGAAGCAATTCATACAATAAAAGATGTAAGATAGTAACAACCTACAATCTTACTAGAAAATAAGTATAATGCAAGCTAATAAAAATTATATTGACAGAAGAATAAAGATGCAGTTTGTCGACACTTCTGGGAGCAGTAGCTTGCTTATGTAGATGTAGTAGTAGCACGAATCAACAGGAAACAGATACTCAGCCTCGGACCTCGAGCTCCACTTTTATAAGAATCGTTATTGTTCAGTCGATCGACCCTTGGGTTCGGTCGATTGAACTCACTCCCTTCCTTCTTCGCTGAGATACGATCTTCAGGCATTGATGACATTTAATAGTTCGGTCGATCGATCACCTTGTCCGGTTGACCGAACAGTGAACTTTCCCCATCCGTCGAGATTCTTCATTAATGTGCCTTTAATGTAATGATTGTTCAGTCGACCGATCCCTGGTTCTGTCGATCGATTATCCATGCTTCAATCTTTGCTTCTGATCGATCTGATCTGTGCCATATCATTGAGGTTCGGTCGACCGATCCTCTGGTTCGATTGATCGACCAGGCTTCGATCAGACTCTACTCTGCTTTAGTCTGAACTAGTCTCTGGTTTGAGTTAGCTGTGTTTGGTCGACCGATCTCTGTGTTTGGTCGACCGATCAAGTCGTTCCCTGCAAAACAGAGTTAGGCAATTCCCTGCAAAACAAAGGTTAGCACAGTAATAAGATGCATGAGTAGTAATAGACAGTAACTATCTTGATCTGGGTTTGTTCCTTTTCGGAACACGACCTCACTCTCGCTCCCTCCAGTTGCTTACCTCAACCTACCTGCCAAATATTGATCCTCCAGACCTGTTTGAGCTTTATTGCTTAGCATCAGATTGGCTCACCATGACTTTCCCTCGATCTACAATCTTCTAGACCTATCGAACTTCCCTATCAAGTGTCGGGTCCTCTCGACCCACTTGGACTTTCTGCCTGGCTTCCACAATCTGCTAAGACTTTCTCCAGGTTGACTAAACAGTCTGCACACTCAGTCAACTTGTTAGATCATAACAAGACTTAACTTGAACCTTTGACAACATCAAAACTCATGTTCGACACCAACAATCTCCCCATTTTTATGTTTGACAATTAAGGTTCACAGTTAAGTTAATATATGCAAAAATAAGTAAACAAGTATTTAACTCTCCCCTCGAGTTAAACAACTCCCTCTGTATTCACTATGTCTCCTCTTTTGACACACATCAAAAATAGGGAAAACATGAACAACAAGTAATGAACTTTAGAAACAAAATAGCTTGAAAAGTGTGAATTTGAAACTTCTAAAAGATATGGATTTTAAAATGAACATGAATAAAATATATTTTGAAAAACAGTTGTTCATAATTTCAAAAATTCTTTTGAAGAAATTTTCAAGCATTTTGCAATATCATTTTCAAATATTTTCAAGATACTTTTGAAAAAATATTTCTAAGCTAATTTCAAAAATGTTTTCAAGGAATTTTCAAATAATTTACTAAGTAAAATCTTTCAAGAATATTTTTAAAATAGATATTTCAAGAGTCAATATTTTTTCAAAAACAAGATGCTTCCAAAATAATTTTTTAAAGTAATTTTGTAAGAGTGATTTTCAAAAATATTTGTCAAGGAAAAATAATTTTCAAAAAGATTTGCAAAATTTTTTTATCAAGCATCCTTTTCAAAGAATTTTTTAAAGTATATTTCAAACTATGATTTTGCAAAATGCTTCCAAAAGTATGATTTTGAAGAATATGTTTCTAAAAGAGAATGCTTGAACTACGTTTAAAGGAGAATATTTTGAAGTCAAAACTTTTCAAAATTCTTTTTGAAGAAAAAAAGGATTTTTCAAAAGGATTTTATTTTGAATCTATTTAAAAAATATATATTTCAATATAGTGTCCTCCCTTTAACCAGACATTCTTTTGAATATCCTTGTTACCCACAATGAAGGCATGCCTATATATGTCTAAGGGTCATGGTTAACTTTAAAATCTAAAGACTTAGGTGGTGATCAATAATAATATATCATACACCCAATCAATCATCAATCAGAATTTTGAAAATCTTTTTAAGAAAAATATATTTATAAGTTTTGAAATATATTTTCAAAAAATAGTTTTAATTTTCTTAGCATTTCGCCCATTCTAAATTTTTAAATATGGAAATTCTATAATTGTGGAGATGACTTTATTGATTTTGAGTTTTAATTTGAATTGTGTTAAAATTGAGTTTGAAGTGAACTTAGATTATTTTAAAAAAATTGATAGAATCCATCAAATTGAGATGAAAATAGATGAAGTCGAGTTAAATTTAGTCATATTGAAATGACTTTAAGAACTAAATTAGCCTTCCCTTTAATCAGAGCAAGATTCTTAGAAAACTCACATGGGAAGAAGTGAGCCTTGGTTACCCCTCTTAAATTGCCACAACTTGAGAGTCACCATTAGATATATAATAAATTGCTTAGTCCTTCCAACTAAAAGTTTATTCAAATGTAGTTAGAATTTGACTTAAATCTTATAACATTAGATATAAAGTTATAACAAATTTAAAAAATTTAATATCCTATTTTATTATTAGTTAATTTATGTTCGAAAATAGGATTTTATCATTGGTTATAATCTATTTTTGTTTTTCATTAATTTTATATTAATAAATGATATGTGTTCTATTATTATAATTACACGTATAATGACATAGATATTCTTTCTAAGATTTTAAAATATTTGTTGTAGTATAATATAATTTTATTATACCTTGCTCACTTTTTTATTTTTTTCCTACGATTTTAATTTTGTCAATCCTACTAATTTGATTCAACTTATTAATAATTGGACTCTTTGGCTTTTTGATTCTAATTTTAACAACTATGCTATGTGGTTTGTTCAACCTGTTTGGTTCATTCGGCCTACCTGATATGCTCAAGCTACTTTGTCTGCTCATTTCGCTTAGGTCAATTAGTCCACTTGTTCCACATGGCTCACTTAGTGTGTGTGGTTTGCATGACTCAGTGTGCTTGGTTAGTTCATGAATTGTCCTATTGGGTTTACTTAACGTGCCTGGTTAGGTTGGTTCACTCAACTCGCTTGGTGTGATCGACTTGCTCGATTAGTCCCATTGACTCATTTGGCTTGTTTGTTTTGCTTTGCTTATGCATAATTGTCAAGACTCAGGGTAGGACTCCATGTGCAAGGAGTAACCCCTCCTAGTGACAATTTGCTAGAAGGCTACAATTGCAGGTACAATGGAATGCTGTAATGCACAAAAGATAACTATGTAATCCCAACAAACTTATATATGAATGCTGTAATGCACAAAAGATAACTATGTAATCCCAACAAACTTATATATGTATTTGACTAATTTGTTAAACTAGAATATTCAATTTCAGGTCCAAGTAGAAAAATGTTAAATATAAAAGAAGTGTATCAATACACTATGAGGAAAGAATCGGCTCGTATGAGGAGACACATCAACAGTGTGAAAAAGAAATGCTATTAAGGGAACATATAACTAATTTAAAACATTGAACAACCAAACTAATTTTGAGCACAAATCTAACTTCGATTGAAATTGGCTAATATCTCTTGTATTTCTCTTCCTACAAATATGGAGGCTAAATAAATATAGAGAGCATGCAAAATTGTGAATGGGCTAAATAGAAGTTATGTGCATTATGATTTAAAAGGATAATAAGGGTATTTTTCTCATTTAGCATTTAGCCTTACTTTGTTTTACCTTGTATCACTTATTTAGCACATTTGAATATTTATTTTATGCTAGTAGGTTTACAAAAGAAGTCAATCACTAAGCGAGGTCTATAGGGTACATGTAGCGTCATACACATGGGTTGAAGATCACACCGGTGATAGGAAAAACAATATAGTGATGCATGCAAAGCTAACCACACGTAACACATGCTGGCTGGTTTGCTAGGGGCCTGGATCAGAGTTAGTCTTTGTTTTGCCATTTATAATAGCCATTTATTCTCTTTTAAGGTTTACAAATTGAAGCTACTTTAGGATTGAATGACCTAAATCAAAATTTAATAAATTGCACTAGTTTAATCATGTATTAAAGATGGATTCAAGGTTGAAGTACATATGTAAGAAAGCATGTAATAATGGAATATAATCAATGTGGACATAGAAGGTGAAGCAATTTTAAAGAAAAATATAACAGACGAGTAGCTAGAACATCATGTTTTAAATTTACCCACATTTGTAGAAATGATCAGAGAGGCTAACCAAGATCAAGGGGCTCGTCCTAAATGAACTTCTACATCAACGATCACAGAACTTAAGAAGAATCCATGATTACACTAACAATAGTAAGCCTAAAAAATTCAACGTTATCATAAACCATTAAATTGGATCCTAATCCAATTATACAATCCCCAGGTTAAAGCAAAACTTCCTAACCATAGATAACAATATCCTAAAATCCCAGATTATTTACAAAAATCGGACTCCCCTTCCTAAAATTTCAGATTATTCAAAAACAGGATTACCCACCATCAAGATGCCAACTCAATATCAGAATCACTAGCAACAATTAATGTAGAGAATCACAGGCAAAAGGAATCATGACATCCACCCTTAATATTCTTACCACTGTTCTAATCCAGATGAAGCTAACACCAATCCTAGATGTATTGCTGGAATCAATCACAAAAGCAAAAAGAGAGGTCAAGTTCTAAGTTCCGATTGTTAACCTTGATCACAGCCAACTTGGGCAAGATCCAAAATCCTTACCTTGATCAGTTCAATTCCAAACTGGAAGAAGTAGCAGGTGGGAATCCCTAATTTGTAGGTATCGGTTGCTCATGAGCAAAGGAAATTGAAGGGAAAAAGTTTGGCCTGCTCCAAATTAAGGACACATCAGCAACTCAACTTGATTCACCACTGTCAAAGGTAGCCACCACCACTCACTACTCCCAAGATCCGATCATCGGTTTACTCAAGAGGACAACATTGAAGCATAAGGAGACCAAAAGAGGAAGAGAGCAGAGAGGGAAACCCACTACCTAGGGTTGGCCGAAGTTGAAATCACTGATCGACAATGTCACGTGATCTTGACATATGAGCTGGTGTAATCAAGAGATTGACGAGGAGGGAACTAGCACCAATGATAGAGAAGGCTCTGTTGTGGCCTACCACTTCAATGCATGACACCCCGACGGGATCTAGGCAAGTGATACAGTGGGGTCAGGGTGTGGTGAGCTCAATTTATGGCGATAGAAGCCCTAGAGATGGTTGCCAGTCAAGAAGACGGTGTGACTAATCAGTTTCAGCTTTGCCCCCTCTCTTGGGTGGATTTGACTATGATGCAAGTAACAAGAAGGATTGGGGAGTGGAAGAGGAAGGAGAGAAACTTTGAGAGTTTGATCTATGGTGAGAAGGAAGAGGAGATGAGTTTAAATAAGTATCCTTAATTCCTATTGAATTGAAAAATATGATTAAATCAGATCAAACCCAGAGCAACTTTGGTTCAGTCCTAAACCCAGTTACATTGAGTCCCAAACATCCTAATTTAAACCCACACAACCATGGCCATGACACCTACATAATAGACTTTGAAGAATCTCAGTCTAACCTCTGTAAAGTTAATATTTTGATTTGGTTCAACTTATTCAGTGGCTACAATTTAAATAAAATTGCACTTAAAAATTCAAACAAACTAAAAATTATGATATGTAACAATAATATTTAATTTTTGAGGTTAATTAGAGAAGCATGTATTTCTTGAAGAATGAAATAGATAAGTAATAGCCATTCTTTAAATAGAGTATGGAATAACTATTCTTGGAGGAATAGAGAATCACAATTCCAAGCAAATTTATATTCAAGGTTTTGCAAATAAATTTATTCTATGAGAATTCACGAGGGTAAAGCAATTATTCTTATTAACCAAATGCCTTTTAATCTCACTTGATTAAATATTTTGAACAAATATATGATTCTTAGATCTTTTATAATTTTCTCTCCAAAATTAATTGTTATGTACAATGCTCATTACATTTTGTAAAAATAAGTTTTCCATCTATTCTCGATTCCATTATCATCACCAATAAGCTTTTGATTTTCAACTTTTGTGCGTTTAAAAGTTTGTAAATATATTTCTCTTTGTTCTCAGATTCTATATTATCAATTTATAGCTTTTGACTTAAAACTTTACTATGTTCATAACTTCTTTATACCTTATTTTATACTTGTTTAAATTGCTTATGTATAACTTTGACAATTTTTTTAAAATGACTTTTTTCCAAACTAATAGCCTTTTATTCCTCATAGAGGTCATGGGTAAAATTATTGTCGTGTGATCTAGAGGTCATGGGCGTTGAATAGCTATTCTTCCTGTGATGTTAGCACACAGACAATATGTACCGGAATTGAAAAAACAAAAGTAAAACAGACTAACACTATTTAACATGATTGGAAACCTTTGTTTCTACTCCATGACCTATGATCCTTTAGCAAATCAGTCCCGAAAACCTTTTATATTTTCTCATTCTCAGACTTCCTTTGGTAGTGGAGAAATCTCATACAAGCTTTCCAACAAGCTTTTCAAGGTGTTACAATTGAGGTTTACAATTTGGAAAAGAAGGGTTTGCAATGAACTTAGAGCAACAAGAATGTGACAATGAACATTAGCTTGAAACATCATCAATTGCTCCCCTTTTATAAGCCTCCAATGCTTTAAGCTAGACTTGATCGTTCAACTATGCTAATGCTGATTAGCTAGACATTAAGCCATTCAACTATTATTATGTAGTTTTTTCTCATAAATGAACGTTTTCAACTATCTTGGTGCAACTTTAGTCAAATGAGTTATCTCCTCAGTCCACTTAGCCACAAACATAAATATTATATTCATTGATCTGATTGAGTTCATTGCTGGGTCAACTCAACCACTGTCATTGATCAACTCAATAGCCGACTCAACTCAGGCCTAAACATAAGCATTCTATTTGCTGGCTGATGCATTCTAAGTCGACTGGATCATCAACTAGGACCATTCTAATCCACCTAAATTGAGATCTACTCTCTTTGTGGCACATGCCTCTCAACTTTCAACTCACTAAGAATTTACCTTATAGCTCCTTTACCCCAAAGCCCTCTCTCTCTTTTGAGGCTTCTCGTCTCTCAAATGCACTCGAGCCCTCGATTTGTTCCATGTGCCATCCCTCACACTACCTACCTAGTCCGTCTTCACAAACATGGTTGCAGTCCGATGCTTCTCATCTTGTAGTACCTCGGATGTTCCGTACCATTCTTCGATACTTACCTCGAGCCATTGGGTTTCCACCGACCTCAGTTGCGCTAAGTTGTCTCCACGTGTATATTTACCAAATCCTTCATGACTCAATACATGTATCAAATACAATAGATCTCCTAACTTGAACTCTTTGCCAAACATTAAAACCTTCACTTAGGGCCTGATTGCATTCACATTGTCTTTCCTTCATTGCAATTTGTATATTGATTGCATCAAGTTTTGTGCAAAATGAAAGGCTATCTAAAATTATTAATGAAGTAAGTTTTGTGCATAAATCTTTCTGATGCGATTAGTAAAATTGTTAGCTCATTCAAAATGGGAAGTGGTAGGTAAGGAATAGGCATATAGTTTGACAAGCTTTGACTAATTTATGATTTTGAATTGACTACGATGGGGAGATCAATTTGTCGAATTGTTGAAAGTAAATTGGGTAAATGGTTGCAAGGTTAAATACCAAATATCTATTTTCACTAGAGATGTAAATGAACCAAACGGTTCGCGAGTTATTTGGAGCTCGGTTCGATAAAAAGCTTGTTCGAGTTCGTTCGTTTATCTTATCAAGCCGAGCTCGAGCTCGATTTCGAGCTCGACAGTTTTATCGAGCCGAGCTCGAGCTTAAGGATATTCGGCTCGTGAGCTCGCGAACATGTTTGTTTGTAGGCTCACGAGCCAAAAAACGAGTCAAAAAACAAGCTCTAAAACGAGCCAAAAAACAAGCTCTAAAACGAGCCAAAAAACGAGTTCTACAATGAACCTTAAAATGAGCTTTAAAACGAGCTCTAAAATGAGCCCGAAAACAAGCCCGAGCTTGAACTGTTCGCGAGTTTGATAATTCCAAATCGAGCCGAGCTCAAGCCTTGTAATAAAAGTTCGATTCGAGCTCGAGCCCGAATATAACTTAAACGAGTCGAGCTCGAGCCTAATACTGTTCAGTTCGACTCGACTCGTTTACATCCCTAATTTTCATCTACTAAACACCTTAAAAATTTTCTAAATTGGAGTAAATTACCTCATACTAACCACTGATTTGCAGATGAAAATTTAACTTGATTCTAAATAATTTCTATAAGGTTTTCCAAAAATGGTTGACAAATTTCACATTCTCATATGACACTATAGATGTGGCTAGCCTATGCAAGTGAACAATTTCTCTACGGAACAATTTGACTATTTGTATTGCATCATTTGTTTTATTGCATGGAATGAAATGCACCATTTGTTAAAAATGATTTACAAATGCTAAAATTGAGTCATGGCTTTGGTTGGTCTAAAGGTAATCCTGATACAAAGTTCATATTAATGTCTATCCATGGGGTATAGCTGTACAATCTTGGTGTTTTGCCTAGTTGTCTTTGTTGGCTAATGTGTGACATTGCAATACAATTCATGCAATATCGTGTTGTAGTGACGCTAATAAAATTGAATCGCAATGGTTCCTATTTTAGACATCCTGAAAGGAAACAAGTGACATACTTGTCTTTAAGAGAGTTAAATCCTACTACAATTTTGTTCGTAGTGTGTAATATGGCGACATGACTTAGTGCATCAATTGGCTTGTTGTTCACTCTAAGACAATGTGCATCAATTGGCTTGTTGTTCACTCTAAGACAATGTTTTAGATCAAAAGTGTCCACACAGAGGAACACTTAACATCTTTTGAGACTTAATGAACCACAACACTTTATTGTCCGAATGAAGAATAAACCTGTGGAGTAGCAGCTAATAATGTCAATGTATTAAAGCTTGAATATTAACGTAAAACTCTACCGAGGGTGGAATAACATTGTGTCTCATTAAGTTGTTCCCTAAAGAAGGCAATCAGTGCCCTTCTTGGTTTGTGCCCCCAATACGTTACTCATCACCAGACACCTCAAATGGTTTAGAATGTTGAGGGTCTTCCTTTTTTTAACCTCCCTAAAGGCTGCCAAGGCGGATCTAATCCATTAGAATGTCTCTTTCTTCAAAAATCATATTATGAGAGCCATGATACTTCTAAAGTCATTAATAGAATGATGATCGAAGGTCGATAAACTATGAAAGGTTCCAGCGTCTTAAAGGTAGATCCATTAGAATGTCTCTTTCTTCAAAAATCATATTATGAGAGCCATGATACTTCTAAAGTCATTAATAGAATGATGATCGAAGGTCGATAAACTATGAAAGGTTTCAGCTTCTTAAAGGGTATGCGACTCGAACCATTCATTGATTACCATAATCTTTTTATCTATCAAAATACCCCCTTTAGAGATGAACTAAGGAATAAAACTTGGCATTGCAGGAAAAATACTTATTGAGATTGGAAAATAGTTTTTCTGTCCTAAGGATCTCTTGAATGAGGGAAATGTGCTTTAGGTGGGTGTTGTGTCGTGATATGGTCATTGCGTGTTACAATATTGATCAGAATGCCAACAAAGTATACCACAAGGGATTTTCCTATACATGGTTTTATGATCTTGCATCATAAAGGTAGTTTTCTACCACAAATTTAGAGAATCAACAGGCTCCTGCTATCAACTCAAACATATCGTCAAGACCCTTATCTAAAAAAAAAAAAAAAAATGTCGTCAGGACATGATATGGAAATCTATACTTAATTGTGATCTTGTTAATGACATGAGCATCCACACATTTTCTCAGAAGTATCTTTTTTCGGGGTAAATAAGGTAGGGATAATATAAAGATTCATGGTTTCCTAAACAAAATTTTTCAATAAAAGTCCTTGGACTTTTGACTTGCTTATATAGTTCAAAACGCTCTAGGAATTTATACCATAATGTGGTAGGTTAGGCAATTACGACCCTTGGCAGATCTATGGCATGTTAGATTGTATGCATAGGTAGAAGTTCGTTCGATAATTCTTCACTATGTCTTGGAACTCGACTAAAATCTCCTCGATTTCAACAGAAGTAACTTACTAGTTGTTTTCCTTCTTCAAATTGAGATTTCGTGAGAAGGTGGAGGAGGCTTAGTCTTGGTTGATAGACGACATGATTTGGACTTTGGTTGGCTAAGCTAGGCTAGGCTGGGTATTAATATACATTTTAGCCATTGTGCTTGAAAAAGTTGGTATTTTCTTGCCCTTATTAACAGAGAGATTGTAAATCCACACAGGAAGAACATTGCATTATATATTGTCCTTATATGGACTCATCTCTGTATGACCTTTGTCATTGAAAGAGAAGTTTGATGTACCCATGCCACCTTATGGTAGATCAGGTTTGGTTTAGGAGTTATCTTAAACCTAGAAAGAGCCTATGTGGAAATGACATTTGTGTAACTCATTGTTGATAATGGTTTTACAAGATTTTCTCTTGCACTTTTTATATATGTGGTTGCACACTCCCACTTCCAGTTGGTGGTTTCGCAAATAAATGGTTCGTACGAGATCTAAAATGATAAGTTGAAATGGTTTGCTAAGGCCTATGAAAAAGCCAAGGAAGCGATTCTCCTCAAACAAATCCCTCGAGAAGAGCACCAAAGTGGATGAACTTGCAAGGATGGTCAATGCAATCACGACTGTGCACTCACGAGCTAGACAGCTCAAGAAACTATCATACATATATAGTGTTGCAAATCTACTCCCCACCCCCACCTTTGCTAGACCTGTTATGAGAATAGATGCGCTTGACTGGAGGATATGGCATGTATTCTAGCATTCCTTGAAGCTGATACTCTCCCCACTCAAGAGGGGAATCTTCCAAGAGGGGCACTCAAATTCACCCTCATTAATGGGATTTTATATGAGAGGTTTTTCTCTTGACCTCTCCTTGATGCTTGGGGCCTGAAGAAGCTAAGTAGGTGTTATGAGAGATCCAAAAGGATGTTGCGGAGATCACCTTCGTTGTAGAGCTCTTGTTAAAAAGACTTTGTTGGCAACTACTTTAGCCGAACCATGGAAAAGGACACTTCAAATGAGAGGGCCTGCCCAGTTGTTAAAGGCACCATGAAGCCGATCTCGGATAATAAGAGATACTTTCAAGGAAAAAAGATGCCTAGAGTGAGGAGCTCAAGATCGAGGGCATTCCCCTTGGAAACCTATCCCAAAAGTAATGGACAAGTCGAGATCACCAACCAACATTGTACAAAGTCTCAAGACTAAGCTTGATCACATAGGGGGAGCTTGGTTAATGAGTTACTAAACATACTGGTCCACATGACATCCCGCATTGCCATTGAGGTGACTATTTAACTTAGTATATGGTAATGAGGTCGTGTCACCGATAGAAATTGGGATCAAAATAGTCAAAATACAACTTATGATGACTAATCTAGAGTGTCGTCTCCTCGACCTAGATCTCGTAAAGGAAATTAGGCAACGGACATCTGCCAAGATGGAATCCTACAGTCGGATGTGTGGAGTTTATAACTAACAAGTTGTGCTTTACTCCTAGGTTAGGAATCTAGACTTACGAAAGATGCAACCGATCAGCGAAGTTGGGATGTTGGACCCAAATAGGAGCATACTATTCGAAAGATGCACACGGGAAGGCATTGAAATGGCCTTGGAATGCCTTCATTGTGTGCCCTTACTATAGTTGAGTGTTCTTTATATGTACTAGGTCTGCCAAGGTGTTTTTTTTATCCTTTATTTAATTCTTTCATGAAGTGAAATGTCGTTCCGTGCCAGGTAGCATAGATGGTATTTACCGTTTTGTCGCATAGGCGAAACTGGCACGTCACGTGCTGAAGTTTCGCGTGTTGTGGACGGCTGCGGGGGGCGTCTGGCGGCGTCGGAAGCGTCTCACGTGTTTTTTTTATCCTTTATTTAATTCTTTCATGAAGTGAAATGTCGTTCCGTGCCAGGTAGCATAGATGATATTTTACCGTTTTGCCGCATAGGCGAAACTGGCACCTCACGTGCTGAAGTTTCACGTGTTGTGGACGGCTGCGGGGGGCGTCTGGCGGTGCCGGAAGCGTCTCGCAATCCCCCTGCACAGCGATTCGTCAGTAAATTAAAATTTTAATTTAATTAATTTAAGCAATTCCCAAGGTATGCATGATATTTCTAATAGACTTTTATAAACCCTAATTAAATTATTTTAATAAATATATAAAAAATATATTTAAAATTATTTTTTAAAATTAATGTTATTAATTAATATTTTGAAAATGTATTTTTTAAATATTTAAATTTCATTTAAAAATTCTAAAAAAATTATAATAATTCAGATTTATATTTTGCTATTTTTTTATTATTTTAAATTTCATTTAAAATTTTTAAAAAATTTTATTTTTTAATAAATTAGATTTATATTATGATTTTTTTATAATTTTTTATTTTTTTACTATTTTATTGTTTAATTAATATTGTTTTACTTTTTAAAATATATATTATTTAAATTAATAATTAATTAAATGAATAAATAATTAATTTTATTTTTAAAAATAATATTTAATTATTTTTCTAACCATATTAAGTTATCCAATAATTAAGAATTTATATAAAATCAATATACAACTTATTTTTAAATTATACATATAACATATTTATCTAATAATTACTATATATAAATAAAAAAATATTGAAACCATATCGGCACGACACGATACGATACTAAAATTGTATCGTTCTGATTTGGGACTAAAATCTCGGCACAGTTTGTGATTTTAAATCATGATTCTTATGTAATTTACTTTTCATTTTAATAAGAAATGTAATTTGTGGTTTTATCTCATCAAATTCCTTGATCCATGATCTTAGGTTCGAGCCTCCTAGCCTGAGTGGGTCGCTTAAACGCTAAGAGATTGACTTGACAATTGCTCTTCTACATGGCCTTGGAATCAAAATCCCTCGTAACATTAGTGGGTAACATAAGCGTTAAGGGGTTGACTCGACAATTATTCTCCTTGATCTACAGTCTCACGATCGAGATTGAGCCCCCCGTTATCGTCAATGGGTCACCTAAATGCTAAGGGATCGACTTGACAATTGCCCTCCTAGATCCATGTCTCGGGATTGAGCTCTCCTTTAGCATTAATGGATCACCTAAATATTAAAGGGTTGATTGAATAATTGCTCTTCTTGACCAACATTTGCGAGATCGAGCTCTCTTTTAGCGTCAATGGGCCACCTAAATACCAAGAGGTCTTCTCGACAACTACTCTCATAGATTCATGGACTTGAGATCGAACTCTCTTCAATGTCAGTGGGTCACCTAAACGTTAATGGGTTTACTCTACAAAGCTCTCCCTAATCTACAATCTCAGGATCCAGCTCCCCTTAGTGTTAGTGGGTCACTTAGGAATTATAATCAAGCATCCCCTATGGGTGATATACCAGATTCATAATTAGATAGTTTCTCTAGTCCTTCCTTGATCGATGCTAAAACTTCAAAAATTACAAATGCCAAGATAAGAATAATGTTTGATATTATCAGAAATGCCCATAAATATCATATTTGTGAAGAAATAAATGTACTATTAATGTGGAATATACGGAATTATTTGAATAAGAAGTGCCAATTTTCCCATGTTCACCAATCATTAATGGTTCTAGAAGGGTTAAGCCTACATTACATGCAATAGTACCTAGAATTACTATTGGAAAAATATATAAAAGATTGTTAGGCATGCGAGTTCTCTATAGTAAGTATTTTCATCCCTTTAGCCAATTTAGATCTTAATACACACTCGGTTAGATTAGGTTTCTTTGTTATTAGGATAAGTGAATTCTTATGGATGTATTTCCAAAGGAAGTGGACATGATAATTTTTCATCATCTGACTCGAGCAAGAATACAAACAAGGAATTACTCTTTATTCCCACTAAGGACCAATGATTCATTTTTTTTTTTTTTTGTTACTTTCATTTTAAGAATTACTTGTGATAAAATTGTATAAAATGAAAATATGAGATTTTTGAGTTGTCTGCCTCTTGTTAAATGATGAATCTCCTTAAAGCAATACTTTGGGACTCATAAAGGTTTTACTTGTCTATATATTCTTCTATTTGATCTTTTAGGCCCTTATTTACCTCGATGATTATGTAGCCTCTTAAAGCATTTATATGATAGATAGACTTCTATAACCGTGTTATATTTGTTTGCTTAAATGCAATCTCGTTATGCTATAAATAAATGAAAACTAATTTCCACAAAAAATGTTTATTTTTTCATGAGGTATTGGTAGAATTATAAATTTGTATTTATAATTGAACATGTATTAATTCCCCTTTCATTTGGAAGTATTGCATACACCTATGATGAGTTTCATGTTCTACTTCTCAAAAAAATACATGTCAGAGCGAGGGACATCCCAATCGGATTGAGCAGGATGATAGTTTTAGACGTTCCTTGAACAAATCATATATTTTATTGAGATAGGTAATCCAAAATAAAGAAACTCTCATTGGAGAATTGTAAATAAGAATTTCATCTCATACGACTCAAGCATAAAATGTTGATTTCAACATATATGTACTAGAAATTTCAAAACTTTTTAGCTTAGCCACTTGATTTATTCTGACCCATTAAAATCCTCATACCACTTGCAGTATTGGATAATAACATATGTCCAACAATTTTAGTTGTTATAAGTGAAGGCAGTATAATGATTTTTTTTTTCTAAAAAAAATGTGGATTAGGAGTATCAAACTTATTACTTGAGCAAATATAATGCTATCCCATATTTTTGCAATTACCATTCGTTCATTTTTCTCTCTCTTGTTTTCATTGTGAGCCTTTAGAGTTTTCTCCATATTATCTTTTCAAAATTGTCAATTTTAATTCCATGTTTGGGTTTTCTTTGCAAAATTCCTAAAAATGGACTTAATATTTTGATCCATCCTGTTTAAAAGAGAAAAAGAATATGTTTTCTACTCGATTCAAAAAAATCTATGAATTTACATATGCTTGGAATGTGTTCCAAATAATTGTTTTGTCTTTGAGAGTAAGATCATTTTTACCTGAATACCATCTGTTAACCAATCTTGAGGAAATTCTGTTTCTGATAGTGGAATACCATTATACGTACATTTAACATGCATTTCACTCTTCCAGTCCTTAAAATCCCCATACCACTCGGGGTATTGGAATAATAACATACGTCCAACATTTTTAGCTATTATCAATGAAGGCAATATAATGTTTTTTCTAAGAAAAGCGTGGATCAGGAGTATCAAACTTCTTATTGCTTGAGCAAATATAACGCTATCCCAAATTTCTGCTATTGCCATTCGTTCATTTTCTTCTTCTCTCTTCTTCTCGTTTTCATCGAGAGCCTTCAGAGTTTTCTTCATCTTTTCTTTCTCAAAATCGTCAATTTTTAATTCCGTTTTTGGTTTTTTCTTCGCAAAATTCCTAAAAATAGACTTAATATTTTGATCGATCTTGTTTAAAAGAGAAAAAAAAATATGTTTTCTATTGGATCCAAAAAAAAAAGCAAAGAATTTATATATGTTTGGAATGTGTTCCAAATAATTGTTTTACTTTGGGCATGTAATCTTGTTTCATTAGTTGCTCATGTTCATCTTCTTCATCTTCATCCTGTGCTAGTACTTCTAACTCTTCAGTTAGTTTGTATAACCGTTGAGGAATTTTTTGAATGATTTTTTCTTTAAGGATTTCTTCTCCTTCTTCAATGATTTCTTCTCCATTGGTTGTAATTATATCGAATACGGATTTCAAAGATTTTGCTTTATTTTCTGAATTTCTTTTTATTTCTTCTTCCAATAAAGAAGATTTTTTCAAATGAGAATTGGGTATGTACTCAAAAGATAATTGATCAATTGACGTTAACGAATTAATAATATAATTCCATGGTGATTTTTCATTAAGTGGATTTTTTTCATGTTCAAATTCTTGGTAATTATTAGAAATAGAAAATAGTCCATGAAGTTTATTTATCCAAATTATTTTTGTGGAATTTTCTTTTGAAATAATTAAATGATTCATGGCGGTATGTGAATAAAATTTATTTAATTTTCAATGATATGCGTCATTCAAAAGAGGATCATATGTTTTTGGTAAGTATTCTTGTTTATTTTCATCAGTGCATAATGGGGTCTTTTTTTTTCTAGTATATCTTTAGTAAGAGATACTTTTTCATTACTCAACTTGTACTTTTTTTTTGCTCATTGGTAGAAACCCAATAATTATATAGGTTTTAATGGGAAAAATTTTTTGTTGTGTACAAAGAAATTTTACATTTTATCATTTTTGAAAAAAATCAATAAACTAGGTGGATATGTAAAAAATATTATTATTTTTCATCACTTAAACATGTATAAAAAAATATTGTGACATTTCATTTAGTATAGAATATGCAAGTTGACTATTTTCTATATATCGTGATGGACGATTCCACTGCCTTATAATTGTAAAGAAAAGTTATAAGATATTTTTTAAGAGGATACATTTTTTCCACTAGGATCTCCTTTGTTTGATTTATCTTGTTTGGATTCTCCGTTTCTTTCCAATAAAGGGAAGGGTATTTTAATGGATTCGTTTGTTTTTGTTTAGTCTCCTTCCTCTATACTTGCTCCACTATTTTGCTCAAGCTAGGCTAGGGAAGAGTTATAGGGAGTAAAATAAAAATATGCTGATTTCATACTTTATTACTATATGTAATCGTAAAATCTTTTACAAAAAATAAAAAAGTAAGGACATTCCATTAAACAAAAGACTATACCCAAGTTTTATAATTTTAGATTCGCTATCGTGATTATGATTTTTCTACCACTCGAGTGAAAGACCCTTCCCTTTAGGGAAGGTTGTGGGCGAGGAGGGATTTGAGCCCCCAACATTGTGGTTTGTACCCATGTGCTCTAATTCTCTGAGCTATAGGCCCCACCCCATCTCTATTGGATCTGCTCCATAGAGTACTATCAAAAAGGAACCTTTTCTTAGCCATTTTAGCTATCTCTAGTTAAGAAGATGTACAAGTACTTTTCTCTCTATCTATAAGAAATAAAACGTGTTATGAGGTGTGAAGTGTTAGAGAAGAGACGCCATAATAGAGATTTTAAATATGACAACCTTTGCACTTTTGATTTTTTCTCTTTAATATTTTTAAATATGGAAAAAGTTATATCAAATAAGGGGTGTTAAGCTTTTTATCATTTCGATATTGAAGCTTTTTATCATTTCGATATCGATCTATTTTTTTGCAAGACCTCTACAGTATCATCAGTAGAGATTAACCATCAAATTTGGATGGATTAGTGTGGTTCCTCTACGCCTAGGACACCAGAATATTTAACCAAATCATGAACGAAGAAAGACATGAGAGAAAAACATATTGGTTAGTGATTGTGAGGAATCAATTCTTGACCGGAAGAACAACAAAGGCCTAGAGAATTTTTTGGATAAAATATAATTTTTTGGGAATTCAGATTAAATCTTAATGGGCTTTACAATGTAAATTTCTTAGAACTTCAAAATCGAAGGATTTCAATTTTTGGATCAGGGAAATAAAAAATAAGTTTAGTTTAAGATATGAAAGAATTAAGAATAACTACTAGAAAGATTAATCCAATGCATATGATGTATCGAAAACATAATATCTTTATTACTTGAGCAACTATCAGAATAAGCAAATACAATGGATACACTAATTAGTAAAATTGATAAAGTTGCAATTAATGCAAAAACAACTAATTGTAAAGCAATAGTCATGTTTGTAACCTCAAAGTTATCAACAAATAAACTATACATTTAATCCTTAATCAATTGGTTCTTTAGAACTTATTACTACTTTATTTATTGGGACATGGAGTTGAGGGGAGTTTAGTACTTCACAAGTAGAAATACCGAAGATGTATATATATATATATATATATATATATATATATAATGAAATTTTGATTTATATCGGGGATGTTTATCAAATAGTTAGCGTATCATATAGTCATATTTTATTTGTAGGAAGAAAATAGAAATGAACTCCGGGAGAGATGGCCGAGTGTTTGAAGAAAAAACTATTGGGGATTCCAACCCCTTAATCAATTAAATTTATCTCTTTTAGAAGCTATCTAAATATCAGTGTTCTAAATGACAGCCAAGACAACCACCTAGGTGGGAGGCGAGCATCAACCACATCGCCTTTGCCTAAGGCGGTGCTTTAGGCGGTAACTTACCTTCTTACGCTACTGCCATCGCCGTTGACGTTGTTTCGGCACCGTCGCTGACGCTGTTTCGCCACTGTTGTCAACATTGTTTCGCAATCGTCGTCGACGCTATTTCGCCATCGCCGTCGACATTGTTTCGCAACTGCTATATATCCAGACGCGTCAACTGGGCCTAGCTACAAGTCTGAAGGTGTCGCGCGGGCTCGGACGCGTTGTCCGAGCCCGACGATGGGCTAGAAGCGTCGTCCCAGCTCGGCAATGGGCTCGGATGTGTCGCTCGAGCCCGACGACGCGTTGTCCGAGCCCGGTGACGCGTCGTTCGAGCTAGGCCATGCATCGCCCGAGCTCGGCCACGCATCGCCCGAGCCAGGCGACGACTTGGAGGTGTCACCCGGGCCTAGTAAGGCCCGAATGCATTGCTCGAGCCTGATGATGCGTTCGGACTCGTCGCGCGATCTGTCCGATCGAAATAGGGTATGCGAGCGACTCCTAGTTGTGATTGAGATAATTTAAATAGACTTAATTAAAGTCTAATAAAATTATCTCATTAATTTAATGTGTATATATACACACATAATCCTGATATGTTGCTTACGGTCACATGCCTGAATGTGAGTGGCACCTGCCATGTCAGTTTTTTTTAAAAATATTTTTCTCTTTCCTACGCATTAAATCTCTCCTCTTTCCTCTTCTCTCTTTTGCATGCATGCAATAAAATAAATTCTCTTTCCTCTCCTCTCTATTTTCTTGCTTCAGCACTACCATGGACCTGATCTTCCATATATCAGGACCATGTTCTATATATTTTATATAGCTAAAAGTTTGTATGACATTGTAATATCTTTGGAGATGCCGAAAAAATCAAGGAGGGCACCATTGAACTCTTTTGCAACTTCAGAAATCTACCGGACTTGAAATGGGTCAAATCGAATTTGTCTAGGTTCATCTATTTTCGATCAAAATTCATTGATGGATGTAGACAGGTTTGATTGGACTCATTTCAAGTCCAGTGGGTTTCTGAGGTTGCAAGGAATCCAATGGTGTCTTCCATTGATTTTTTGGCATCTCCAAAAGTGTTACAATGTCATACAAACTTTTAGCTACATAGAACGTGGTCCTAATCTTCTGGAGATCAGGTCTAATGTGCATGTTCTATATATTTCTATATCAACAATATAGTGGTGTTGGTTTTCGAAAATCAACATGTGTTGGCAACATTGTGTCGTTGGTTTTCGAAAATCAGCACCAACACATGCTGATTTTCAAAAATCAACACCGGTATATAGAACATGGTCGTAATCTCTTGAAGTTTAAATCCACGTTGGGCTTGATCTATGAAAGATTAGGGCCACGTTCTATATAAATGAAAGTTTGTATGACATTGTAACACCTTCGGAGATGTCGAGAAAAGAGGGCACCGTTGGACTCCTTACAACTTCAGAAACCCATCGTACTTGAAATGAGTCCAATTGGATCTGTTTAGGTCCATTAGTGGGTTTTGGTTTATGAGGTTGCAACCTCCATTGCTTTTTTAGACATTTCCGGAGGTGTTACAATGTCATGCAAACTTTTAGCTATATAGAAATATATAGAATGTGACTTTGATCTTTTGGAAAATCAGGGCCACGTTCTATATATTTCTATATAGCTGAAAGTTTGCATGATATTATAACGCTAACATCAAGACCACGTTCTATATATTTCTATATAGCTGAAAGTTTGTATCACATTATAATACCTCCAGAGATGTCGAAAAAAATAATGGAGGGCACCGTTGGACTCTTTGCAACTTCAAAAATCCACTGGATTTGAAATGAGTCTAATTGTTCATCAATGGATTTCGACCGTTTCAGAATGAGTCTCGAAGTATCTTATGGAGTCAATCACCACCCTCGAATGGGGTGAGGCCTCAAAGGCTTTCAGGTAGGTGATAGTTGTAGGCTTTGGGTCCCTTTCCTCTACAACAAAGATCCCTCAATCTGGAAGGAGGAAATAACTTGGGGGACAGAAGAAGCGGCCTGGATCAAATCAGCTAGTGTAGAGGATTTAGGCTCCTTGGTAGGGGGCCTTCATGTGCTTAGGGATGGTTGCTCGCAACATTTTTTAAGCTAGACAAGAGAAAAGAAACAAGTTAAATTCAACCTAAGAGAATACATAATAAAACACCTGCTAGCTATACTTGGGGTTGTATGAGCTCGATCTTTATTGGAAATATGTTCTCGATTGACATTAAAATGATGGCCTTAGAGGATGCAAGAGACTTGGTTGAATTCCTTACTCTCCTTATACTCACCTAAGCTAGGGTTAGGAGGGAAACTCATTAAGAAGCCAAGAACAAGAAAGACAAAGACTTACAAATAAAAAAGTCAAATTCCTTCTAGTTCTTGCGGGGGGTCGGGTACTATCCTAAGAACTGGGTAGCTAGGCGGGTGGTAAAGAAGAAGATGCTGGCCTCGTCCTTTTTGTGACAGAAAAAAGAATAAAAAATAGGACTTAGAGGGAGAGAGGTGATGAAAGAGTTAGGAGTTAGTTTAAGTGATGGCCTCTTAGAAGGTCAGGATAGGAAAGCAGAGGTAACTGTCCAAGTGATCGTGGAAGAAAGAAACACAATTAGTTGGTGGAAGAGGGCCCTGTCAGTGGGGTTGGGAATGATGTTCCTGAATTCTTCAAGAATATGGTATGCTTCCCTTAAACCAGGTCTGTTCGATGGACATCGAGCAATCCTAGTTGGGAGTTTCCCTTGAGGTTCCTAGAGACCCACCAATAGGTCTGGAAGAAGACATTCAAAAGAAAAAGGGTGGAGACATATAGAAGAGACCTGAAGGACAAAGCACGGGAGGGTAAAAAGAATGGCATAACAAAGAAGACAATCACTTTTAAAACACTGATGGTGGCGTTCCACTCTTATATAAAAGGGGGTTTTAACCTATCCGTTGATTTCAAGCAATTAGACAGCCAATGCGTTCCCATCGATAACTTAATCAATGACTCAAAAAACATAATATGGTATCAGAATATCACGATGTGAATCCAAGGCAGATTTAAAATTAAGAGCGCTTATATCCTTAAAAATTGCCTAGAGAAACACCCCCTTTGTTAATTTCAACAGTTGACTGCTAAAAGGGACCACTCGAGTCTCGCTTACTGCAGTTTTTCAACTGGTCTAAAGGGGGATTCATGTCCCAGAATATACATCCTAAGCCAAGTCAGCTAGACGTGCTTACTTGACTCCAATCTAAGTTGACAACCTTACTGAGATAGTCTTTTCCTCTCTTATAAGATGGGACCTAGCTAAACTAGCTAAATTGACACCTGAAAGTCGCCCTCTAAGGCTGACTTTCTAAAAGCTGATAGGCCGACTTCTCTGCAAAAGTTTGCAGTCCACTCATTAGGAGTTCACAGAATATGCTGATTGCTCCTAGAAGTCACTATGTGTGATCGATCCACTAGACCAATTCCCCATGTGGACCTCTCTTAGTTCCTTTCGCAGGCCTTTGCTCCAGAAGGCTAGGATCTCAGCCAATAAGTAGGCCGACTCATGATCCTTGCCTTTTGCAGGATAACAACCTATGTTCTACGCAAAATAAATCAAATACTATGGAAGTAGTTAAAAATGGTTGAAACAGTCAACGCTTCTCTCAGAGATCGTGATAATGTTTCTTGTGGAAATCAACTCCATAGAAAGTGTTGCCTACACATTACCTATAAATATCAGGTACCAATATCATTGAGTAGTAATCTATAACCCTTCTACTCTTTTTGCTTTCTTCTCCATCAAAAATCTAGCTTAATCAATGGAGGGGCCTTGCTGGACCACTTTTGGTGTTCTCTAACGTTACCTCTAGTTGTAGGTTATCCGTCTCGTGTCTAGGGATTCATCGACCTCCAACTCGTCATCTTCTACCTCTTCCAGCATTGGCGGTGTCTGCTGACTCAACCCTCCATCTTAGCAAAAATTTCTAGCCGCATCACAACCAAAATTAAAAATACTAATTATTAAATGTTAAAAATAAAATCTCCAATTAATTGTGAACATTCTACTATCAAATGTTTTTGGTTTTCTTTTTATTGCATCTGTGCAAATTTAAAATTTATTTTCTTTAATTATTATTTTTTGTTGTTAATTTATATGCTTCTTTGCATTAGAAGCAGTAGTAGCAAAATAGAAGGAAAAATCCACAAAAAAAGAGGTGCATAAAGATACATATAGAGCAAGAAAAAGGAGCATTTTCTATATATATATATATAGATTTTGGGAAAGGTGAATATATTTATAGATGTCAAAATAACAAACAATCAGATATACAATCAATGGAGAAGCATTTTCTATATATGATGATGATAGTGGTTGTCATCTGTGTGTTGTAAATTTCTCCAAACACGATTGAACAAATGAGTGACATAGAACTGAAGAAATGAAAAAAAGGTCTCAATTATTTGCCTCACTGATAGAAGTGGAGAAGTCAATCAACAAACATGGACATGCTGTGGTAGCATAGATCTCACGAGAGGGACTTGACAACACATTGAGAGCTAAGAGCCAGATGTGGAAGGGGAGAAAGGGTTGCCACCTTGGATCCTAACAGATCGAGAGTTTGAAGATGACGATGATTAGGTGCTATACATGGGAAAGGAGAAAAGGAAGCAAGGTGGAAGGTATCAGTTGAGGGCTTTGGAGGCAATGAGTAGAGGATGGCGGTCTCCAGTGGAGATGGATGCAAATGCTGGTCATGGGGTGAAGTCAGGAGATGCGTCGCATGCCCACATATAAAAAATGTGTAAAAACAAAGAAAAAGAAAGAAGAAAGAAAAGAGGGTTCCTGAGATGACCATGGCAGATGACTGCTCTAGTCATCTCCCTGTTCTATTCTGATAACTCTAAGGGTGCGTTTGGTTTAAGTTATCATGTATAACTTGATTACGTGATTATTAGGTAATCACATAACAAAACATAACTAAATGTTGTTTGGTTCAACCTAGGTAGTGCAACAAAAACTTATTTGTTTGAATCGATGAATAACTTAGTTTAATATTTTACTATATTACCCTCACAAAACCAACCATACATATTATTATTATTATTATTATTATTATTATTATTATTATTTATTTTGAAACTTTACGTTTTTCTTTTTTTTTTAATTTTTTTTTTACTTTTCCTTTTTCACATTTTTTTTAAAATTTTTTACGTTTCTTTTTACTATTTTTTAAATTTATTTTACAGTTTTTTTACTTTTTTTACGTTTTTCTTTTTCTTTTATTTTTTTTCCTTTTTATACTGTTTTTACTTTTTTTAATGTTTTTTTACATTTTTATGTGTTTTTTTTCTTTTTTCTATGTTTTTAATTTTTAATTTATAATTTTTTTACATTTTTTAATTTTTTATGCCTTTTTGCTTTTATATATATATATATATATATATATATATATAGAGTATTGATATTGTGCGCGTCGCGCACAATATCAGTGTTTTTTATTTTTTTTTTAATTTTTTTTTAGTTTTTTGAATTTAAAAAATTCAACATTTCCTTATTTAAAATTTAATATATAGATATATCCCCTAAACACATTACAATACTCAATAAATACTTAAATTAATTTTATTTTAATTTTTTTTTTAAACAAAACACTATAACTTAATTAGAAAGCCTAAACCCTATAGGTAAAATCTAAAAAAAAAAAATAGCTTTAACACTATACCCAAAGCCTGAACCCTATAAATAAAATCATAAAGAAATTTTTTAATTATTTTTTAATTTAAAAAATAAAATAAAAATAAAAAACACTGATATTGTGCGCGACGCGCACTGTGCGCGTCGCGCACTATATATATATTTGGTTTTCTTTTTTTCCGGTATGTTTTCTTTTTTTTTTTACGTTTATCTCTTATCGGAGGGTGTTTTTGGTAAAAAAAGATTCATTAACCTCAGAATCAAGAAAAACTTCAGTTTCCCAAGGTTTTCCGATTTTGGGTTGCATGCCCCTTTTGCTGACATGCCAGATATGAAACATTATTCGGGAATCATCGATTACCTAAACCAAACAGGGTTTTCATTGATAACCTTGGATGGATAACCAAGGTTATCAAGATAACTCCTAACGAAATGCACCCTAAGGAATCAACAACATGGAACACTAAGATAATTGATACTTATAGAATATGGATGACTATTAAAAATATAACTCATATTACCATATCCTTTGCAATTTGATTTAAATACAGTCAAGATGAAATATACAACCATAAATAATTTAAGAAAAGCATAGAAGAATAGATCATGAAATGAATATTCCTAATGAATCCTATAAGCAAAAAAAAAAAAAAACCCCAAATGTGATTCTGGATAGAATTGATACTTGTATGGTAAATGAAAACTAATTAAATTCATGGGATTTTGACACAACCTCATATGACAGATCACATCACATGGATCAAATCCTATGTGTTTAATTAAACACATGCTTTTGTTCTTCTGCTTGCTGACCCTACCTCCTATTAAGAGAGGGCTTTGTTCTGGTTGTGAGCTTTATGTTGTTAGTTGCTCAAATGTGACACCTTTGTCAAAGAGAACTATGAGAGACAAAGTGATGAGAGCAAGTTGTCAGATATTAACTCAATTTAATAGTTGGATAAGTGACGGAGCTGGTAGCTGAACACAGAGAAAGAAACCTGAGATGCAACAACCTTTTTTTGGGGGAAAAAGTGGAAAATTCTGACTTGATGAGGGTTGACATGTCATTTTGTTAGTCAAAAAATGAAGCAGTCTTTATTTCATTCTTTTCTTTGTTTTATTCCTTATAGGCGTTCCTCTTTTCAATTTGCTTAAATTGGCCTTGTTTAAGCCCAAAAGACTTATTTGGGAGATGAACAATATGGTTTGCATCAGTATTACAAATTAGGCTTTTTTATGTTAAGATGTTAAGTTTAACAAGTTGCTAATCATCACATTTTCAAATGACAGTTTATGATGTGACAAGAAGGGACACGTTCACAAATCTTTCAGATATATGGACCAAGGAAATAGACCTTTATTCGACTAATCAAGATTGCATTAAAATGCTTGTTGGTAACAAGGTTGATAAGGTAATGTGGCATATTTTTGATTATTTGTATTCATTAAAGTTTCTACAAAATAATCTACTGTTTGTTATAGATCATTGTACATCATGTCTTTCTTATTGTAGGAAAACGAGAGAGTTGTGACTAAGAAAGAAGGAATTAACTTTGCCAGGGAATATGGATGTTTGTTCCTCGAATGTAGTGCAAAAACTCGTGTTAATGTGGAGCAATGCTTTGAGGAGCTTGTGTTAAAGGTGCAAAGTAATTCCAAGCTTGTACATGAAAAAATTGGGTCTCATCTGCACTTTTTTGGTTTCTTGTAATGATTTTGCAAGATTCATTCCCATTTCTCCCCTTCTCAATAAAGTTTGATATTTCATATTTAACCTGATACCTCGTTTAGCGTGCCACTCTAATTGGCTTCCCCTAATCTGTGCAGATCTTGGAAACCCCCAGCCTTTGCGCTGAGGGTTCATCCAGTGTGAAAAAGACCAACATCTTCAAGCAAAAACCCCCTCAAGAAGATGCATCTACCAGCAGCTGTTGTTAATAGTTTGTTTGTATTCAGCCTCTGGTTGTATGGTTCTAATGTTACCCTTGGTAATCGTTCTAAAGCTTCTCCTTGATCGTTATAGGTTCATGTACAGTGGTTATTAAAGTCTGTTTGATTTGTGTCACATTCCCAGCTGGTTCGATAAATTTCAGCTAGGCTTTGACTAGTGCATTTTTTTTTATGAGAGCATTGGCAACTTTTTTGAATAATAAAGAATGGTCTATAATACACGGTTGAATGTGTTTGAACATGTTATGCCCAACTTGAAAGATTAAATTTAGCACATTCTAATAAACTGGAAACTGTACAGATACTTGGCATCAAATATAGATTCCCAAGTATTTACTAACACAAACTAGAAATGCAAGAGTTGCCAAAGTCTACATGTCTTCAAACACAAGTTACTAAGCAAGTTTTCCAATCTATTCAGTAAGCATGGTCAGCTAATACAGTTCCTCCAACCTGGTGAGCACAAACAACTCAAGCACAATGCACAGGGCCAAGACAACCACTGATTATGAGTGAATTCCTCAGGCAGGTGTGCAGTGGGAACCAGTCACAGCTTTAAACTGCAGGGGCTGGTAAAGGCTGTGCACAGATTGATTATGTTGTGGTTCGTTAGTCCATCATCATTACTGCTGCTGCTACTTTTGCTGATACCCAAGTCTGCTCATATCACTGTTTTCTGCCAGAGTATGTAACTTTGTCCTTTGGCTGTTTTCTGCCAGAGTCTGTAGCTTTGTGAGTGATGTTCTGACGATAATGCAAGTCCAGAGATCTCAGGCAACAGTTTGCTAGAGCAATCATTCTCTCATCTGCACTGACGAAACAAAGATTGGTTAGGACTGTTGATCCTGTAAAAACAGAGTCTTTCAACCAAGAGCTAGCGGAAAATGGAATTCCAATATGATTCCATGGTCCCCTTGATGATGCATGGTTTCAATATTTAGCAAACTGATGATAAGGATGTACTAGCATGAGCACACAAACAGACTAGTCCAAATCCCTTAGATCGGGGCATCCAGTTGCTAAACTGGTTACTCCTTTGTCACCCACTCAGCACTTTCGCACCAATCCAAATTCAAAGCCTTGTCAATTGCAGCTCTCACACATCAGATGCACTGATATCCATCGCCTGGAGTATACAAAGTATTAGTTAGAGTCCTAGAGTCAATCATTTGATGATTGTTGTATGAACTCGTTGTATCATATTCTTGTATATAAATAAAGACATTTGTTTTTGGTTATTATACTTACTTGTATTGGTGCCAAATAATTAAGTATAATAGCGTCCTTGAGTAGAAGGTTCTTACATATATCAATCGATTGGTTGAATCGATAGTGAGATGATATAGGGAACACTACTCTTAATCATTCCTAGTCAAGTATTAACATTCAGGGGCAATGTTAATGCGACGAGAGTAGCATGTACGTCAACTCGATGATTTGATCTCACAAGTTATGGATATGGAGATATCAAGTTGACACATGGGTATGCATTGGAGAATGTATACTGAATGACCCGCCATGAGAAAGTATCATGGATCGTTATATGAGTGTCATATACTTTCTCATGTGGCTATTAATATAACTACTAGTCCTTGGACCTGAAGTCACCATGATTCCCTACATAAGGAGTTACGTACTTTGGCTTCGTCAAACGTCACCCGTAACTGGGTGGACTATAAAGGCGATTACTGGGTATGTAACAAATTATGCGGAGGGATATGAGTGATGTAGATGGGATCTATTCCTCCTATATGACGGGAGTGACATCAATATTCTTGATAGAGTGAGACCACGAAGTGCATGGTCATGCCCAAATGATTCAATATGAGATATTGAGCTCATTTGATTGAGTGAGTCTACTTGGAATTCAAGATTTAGATTGATTAGAGGATGACACGGTCTATGTTTCACATTGATCAATCTAGATGTCAAGGATAGAAGGACACTTGTCATATATTGTGAGGAGTCACAATTAGTAGTCACAAGGTGATGTTGGATCTCAACATTCTTATAACTTGGGTAGTAATGATGTGTTGCTAGATACCGCTCATTACTTATGCTTCTAAATGGGTTTAGGAGCATTGCCAACGTTATAAGAACCTATAGGGTTACACACAAAGGGCAATTAGATAGAGATTAGGTTCATTTGATGAACCTAAAGGATTGAGTTTATGTGATGAACCAAATTGGATTAAGAGTAATCCAAATTGAGCTAATTGAGTTGGACTCAATTTGGTTCATGTGTTAAGTGAGTCTAATTTGGACTTAAACTTATTTAATTAATTTAATTCAATAGAGATTTATTAAATTAAAATTAACTTGAACCAATAGTTAGATTAAATCAACCAAGGGAGAGAAGTGGTCAAGTTTGACTTGACTTAAGTAGGAAGATGAAGAGTCAAGTTTTGACTTGACTTTGACTTGACCAATGCCTCATCATCAAGGCTTCTTTATTTGGTCAAGTTTGACTTGACCAAATGCCAACTCATGGAGGATATCAAGAGACTTGACTCTTGATATTCCATGGGAGTTTATAAGCCTAAAGTGACCGGCCACTTGGGAGTTACACAAGGTGAGAATTCATTCTCATTCATTTCCTCTTCTTCCTCTCTAGGTTTCTTCTCTGCCTCTCCTCCTCTTTGGCCGAACCTTACAAAGGTGCTAGCACACCTTTGTGTTAGGTTTCTCCATCTCTTGCTTGTGTGGATACACATAGAGGAGTATCTACTTTGATACTCTTGAGATCCGGCGAACTTTGGACGAGCGGGATTAAGCAAAGGGCTTCGCATCAAGGGTAAATTTTTATCTTGTAGATCTAGGTTAGAAAACTCGTACGTGAAAGGTTTTACGAAATTTTATTTCTTCGCACGGATCTGTGGCATGGAAATTTCGGAGTTTCCGCAACGCAAAAAGCGGTTTTTGCGGCCCGAAAAACCCAACACAAAGACCTGTCAATCAACCTTAGGCTTTTGCTAAGGTCTAATTCCCTCAAATCGTGGCAGTAATTAGCAACTGTTTTAGCTGCTTTGTCCTTCAGTTGTGGAACATAATTTTGTCGAAGAGTCGAAACATGAACCTGTGGCAACTTGGGTACAAGCGACAGCACAATAATATTCTATTGGTGCAATTGATCTTCAAGATTTTAATGTCCTACAAATATATTTAATGGAGCTTGATCAAGAAAAATTCTAGTACCGACTAGGCAAGGGTGAGAAGTCAACCGAGTGACTAGTCCTAACTACGATTAGGCAAGGGAAGCCCTAGTCGCGACTAGGTAAGAGAAATCTCGACAAAACGTGGAAACTAGGTAACAAGATTCGATAGGTTTGGAGGATCCGATATCGAATCCCTAGCGGATTGATCTGATGTTGAGTCTTGGTGAGTAAAGTCAGGTGGAGAAAACCCTAGGGGGAGGTAACCTTAGGTCCTGGTGAATAAAGTCAAGTGGAGAAAATCCTAGAGAGAGGTAACTCTAGGTTCTGGTAAGTGAAGCCAGATGGATAAAATCCTAAGGGGAGGCAACCTTAGGTAACGAGAAGTCTTGGAGGAGTGAACTCCAAGCAAGGTTGATCACGCGGTCGACCGGACCAGCGGATCTTGATAAATCTAAGTTTAGTTTTACCATAGTGTTTTGCATTACTATTATTATTGTTGGCTAATGTAGTATTGCAGGAAAAGTCTTAATAAATCAGACGATCATACACTGAGCAGAGAAAGTCTAAAAGGATCTGGAGGACCAATATTTGGCAAGTAGGTTGAGGTAAGCAATTGGAGAGGAGCGATGGTGAGGTCGTGTTCCAGAAAGGAACAACTTTAGGTCGTTGATTCAACTGAAGAAATCGGGAAAGTTTCCAAGTTGAGATCAAAATAATTTTACTGTCAAATACTACTCATGTATTATATATTACTATCCTAATGTTTGTTTTGTAGGAAATATATGTTTAACTCTGTTTTGCAGAAACTGGTTTGATTGATCGACCGAACCCGTGGATTGGTTTACTGAACCAGGTTGATACAGAACAGAGATCAGATTGCGCTAAAGAAAATATGGAAGCAAGGCTGATTGGTCGACCAAACACAGGGATCGGTCTACCGAATGATACATGCATTAATGAAGAATTAATGGCGAATCTTGGCGAACAGAAAAACTACACTATTCAGTCGACCGATCAATTAATACTCATAAATGTGCAAAAATCATATCTCAGCGAAGAAGGAAAGTACAGGTTCAGTCGACCATAGGAGGATTAGTCGATCGTCGGCTTTTTGGTCGACCGAACGAGACTTATAAAAGGGGTGCTCGAGGTTTGAGCCGAAGTAACTCTACCATTTGTTTTGAATCAGTTCTTTGTTCATTCTCCTGCTATTCTGCGCTGCATCTCCATAAGCAAGTTGCTCCATCAAGATGTGTTGACGAGCTTCGCATCTTATTCTTTGTCAATATATTTTTTATTAGCTTGCATTGCTTAAATTCCAAGAAGATAGTAGTGTGCTACTTCTATCTTCTATTTGCATTGTATGAATTGTTTCTTTATGAAGATTTTATAAAGAAAAATTATAATGAATTGCCCAAAGGTACGATCAAGAATCGTGAATTTTGGAGTAGGAGTCAACATAGACTCCGAACTAATTAACCATCTGATCGAGTCATTCTTATTACTCTTTCTTTTTTACATTGCTTTACTTTGATTTATTTGTTTCGATAAAAGAAAAAGATTTTAACGAGCGATATTCACTCTCCCTCTATAGCTTCATTTCGATCATTTTCATGTTGTTTATACACCTGCTGTATAAAAACCCACTCTTAAATGAACACGCAGGAATACAATAAACTTCTGAAACTATACTATGAACAATACGAAGGTTTAGTGTAAAACTAATAAACAAAACCATCCATCTGTATACTTTGAAGATCCATCCTATTACAGAGGATGAAATCCTCAGAAACAGAAGCAAGATAATCCCTCACTTATGATAATATCCCAAATAATTTTAAATAGTTAAGAAATTTGGTGTGACTCATTTATTCCCAGTTAACCATCTTAACACAAGTTTTGCTTTCTACTACAAGACTTTCTAAGTTGTTCCTATACACAGGTGGCGTCACATGTTTTACACAAGAGAATGCCCATTATTATAATGAGTTTTTGCGGCTAAGTTTCAGTTGTGAACTCCTTGGTTTGAAACAACAGGGAGTAATTCTAATCATATTTGTGTTCTGTTGATATTTTGTATAAAACAATACCAAAATATAATTGTTGGTAAAAGTTCACCCTTCCTATAACATGATCACCAAACTTTACCAATGAAAAATCAACAAGCCTACTTCATAATTCAACAAAAATGACTCAGGCATACAAATTATCCATAGTCATATTTAATGACCCAATGAACTCTTCAAAAGAGTTACAAAGATAACAAAAACCTACGTAGCAAAAAAACTAAAGCTCATGACTACAGCATGATAATGAGAGATTAGAGAATTCGATGGCTTCTCTCCAGCCAATACCAATGCATGAAGCTACAACCTCAATTTGCATGGAGCTGTGTTGTCAACGAGAGAAAGAATTCGTAGCACAGCTCTGCCAGAAGGTCCTTCCAACTCATCATAACTGCAACCTTTGCCTCCATCTCTTTCTGAAATTAGACGCCTCTTGAATCACCAGTTAGTTGCTCATCGCTAACTGCTACTGTCTACCACTCCAACCATTTAGAAAAGAGAGAGATGTAAACTTCGCTTTTTAGGTTTAGCAGCTCGAGGTTGTTTCCATGTCATATGATCTTTGACAGGTCACTCCACGAAATCTACTAATTTTCTCCTTCTCAAAACTCTTCCAAAGGTGGAGGAACCCCTTATAAGATTCAAGTACAAAAGTGGGGAAAAAAATACAAGTGATAGAGAGAGATTTAGTAAAGAGTTTAGCCGAAGTAGTCCTTGTAGAAAAGTTCTCCTTCGTAGCTCATTGTTCCTATTGTTGACAGTAAGAAACAATTTGTACGAAACAAAAAGACTTGCAGTGAACATAGAGAAGGAATCAGAGAAGAACTTGTCGTCGGAAGAGTGATCATGAATAAATCGAAAAGATCTTCACCGTTCACAAACCAAATCCCTCTCGTTGCTCTTGATGTTCTTCTTCCCAACCTCTTGCCCCGATTGCCTTGCACACCTTCTTATACAAAAGGCAAGCGACGGTAACATCACTAATTAAAGAGGAAGATGAAGGGGAAGAGGCGCCATTTCACCTTCTTAACTTCAACATCTCTCATTCGTCCAAGTCAATCCATAAAGTTCTAGTCACAAAGACCATATAAGAACATTCAATTCATGCTTCAGGGAAAATGGTTCGTGCGACAACAAACACACTGAGCAATTACTACTGAGAAAGTTATTACACTTAACTTGGCTACTCTGTAGAACAAATCTGAGATATCAATATTTACCTTAGATTAAATTATTTACATCAATATGAATATATCTAATCCTTCATAATGACGATTATGTCGACAGCATATTTAACATATTCAATCAATAGAATATTCACAATCACATTTTAAGTACTCAACAAAAATATAATTGGTTGACCAGTGAATAAATGCTAAAGATGTAAATTAATTTTAATCTTTCTTTTTTAGCTAGAATCTATTTATTTAAATTAGTACATTTCCTAGTTATGTTCCATAGACTGAATCATCCATAGCCAAAGGATACATGCTAGACTAGCAGTCACTGATTGTAACTTCAAGTATATAACTAAATAGTCACTTAGAATAAGATTGAGATTAACTTATAATCTCAAGGGTCTCACATAGTAGAGAAGTAGGGATCCATTCTCCTATTACTCTTATTGTCGTCATAACACATGTAGTATGAATCACATACTACGATATTTTTCTCTTTACTAAAAAGGGTGCATTTCTCAGAATTTATCATCGTATAGATTTTGATCTAAATATACCTAATGTATAATCCTGAATTCAACTTATGAATTCCAATTTGGCCTTTAAGAAGATTCAGTAAATGGTGGGTTCATTTACTCTGATCATACATAAATGATCTCATCTTGACATAATTATCAAAGCGATTCTAACTTATGGGTATGTCTCTATTCACGACTACATAAACTGTCCTATAAGTAATAGTCTTACCTCTATTTATACTAAACAAATAGAAATGATTGTCTATATGAGTGGACTAATCTTAACTTGTCAACATGCTTATCGAGAATTTATATAAATGCAACAAAGACTTATATTTACACTGAATAGATCATGATATTTTGATATACTAATTGTCTTTATAATATGTTACATTCTTTGAACTCCCAAAGACTTCACATATCCTTGAAATGATCAAAGTTAATGGCTTAGTAAAAAGATTTGCAAGCATAACACGTGTAGGGATATACTCAAGAATTATCTTTTTCTTGTCTACAATATTCCTTACAAAATTATACTTAATTTCTATGTGTTTGCCATTACTGTGATATTAGCAGCTTAACTATCACAGTACACTGTAACAACACTTCCACTATTCTCAGTAATTTTTAAATGCTTTAGGAACCTTCTTAACCAGATAGCTTCTTGCATAGTCACTGCATAAGCCATATACTCAGCTTCCATTGTCGATAATGACACAAGCATGTTTTTTGCAGTTCCATGAGATGACGCTACCATTCAGCAAGAAGGTATAGCTAGATGTGGATTTTCTGTCAAAGGTCTCCTATCCAATCTGCATCTGTATACTCCTTCAGGCTCATATTTGATCCTTGAAAACAAAGACAATAATCCACTATCCCTTTGAGATATCTGAATATCCTCTTCACCGCTTTCCAGTGGCTCGATCCTGTGTTTGATTAGAAATGACTAACAAAGCCAACAATATAGCTTATATCAGGATGAGTACACAACATAGTGTATATTAAACTACTAATGACACTGACATATGATTTTTTCTTCATTTTGACTATTTCTTCAAAAGTCTTGGGATACATACTTTTACTCAAAATAGTATTTCTCACTACAGGTATTTGTTCAATGTTGTAATCTAATATGTTGAAGTGTTTTAGCATCTTAGTGATATGAGTCCCTTGAGATAAACCCAAAAGCCTTTTTGATTGATCTCTAATGATCTTTACTTCTAAGATGTACTCAGCTTATCTTATATTTATTATGTCAAATTGTGATGAATGCCATAATTTGACTTCTATCACACATTTTATGTCACTTTCAGCTATTAGCATATCATCAACATATAATGATAAGATGACAAACTTTTTTTTTTCCTTTCTTAGGTAAACACAATGATCCTCATTGATCATTTCAAAATTATAAGACAAAATGACTTTATTAAATCTTATGTTTTATTGTCTTGACATTAGCTTTAACCCATATATAGACTTTTTAAATCTACATACTCTATTCTTTTGGCCTTCAGCAATATAACTTTCTGACTATACCGTATAGGTTTTCTCATCAAGATTACCATTAAGGAAAATCATTTTTACATCCATATGATGTAATTGCATGCCAAAATGTACTATAATGGATAGGATGCCACGTATTGACATAAACTTTACAACTGAGGAGAATGTCTCTTCAAAATTAATACCCTCCATTTGAGTATATCCTTTTGCAACTAGTCGAACTTTGTATCGATTAATCGATCCATCTAGTTTTCTCTTGATTTTGAGAATCTACTTATTACCAATAGTCCTCGGCTCAAAGGAAGATCGACTAAATTTCAAACTTGATTCTTTCTCATAAACTCCATTTTCTTATCCATTGCAAATTTCCATTCTTCTCTAACCGAGCATCTCAAAGCTTCGTCAACCATTAGAGGTTCCTCATCATCAATTGGGATAATCATTAATGTCTCATTCTCAATATCAAACTTTCTTTGAGGAATAATCTGATGACTACTTCTTCGAATGTTAAACTATTGAGAAACTAAATCATTCATCAAAAAATCACTCTCATTAGGTTGACTAGATTCAGACATCTCTTGTGATAGAGGCATTCATTGATAAAAGAACATTATCCTCCTCCTTTATTGCAAATAAAGGAATGGTCTTATCAACTTCACCTCTGGTTGGGAATCCAGTTTGGAGAAAAGTAGCATCTCCTGACTCTGTTTCAGAGATAGATCTATCTTGTTGCTCACCAATGAAGACATAACCCTTAGGATGCATTTGGTTCAAATTATCATGTATAACCTTGGTTATGTGATTACCAAATAATCACATAACCAAAGTTATGGGGAATAAAATATAACCAAATGTTGTTTGGTTCAACCTAGGTAATGCAACAAAAACTTGTTTGTTTGAAAGTTTTAATGAATAAGCTAGTTTAATATTTTACTATATTACCCTTATTTACAAAACTAACCATATATTATTATTATTATTATTATTATTTAAATTCTACGCTTTTTTATTTTTTTCCATGTTTTTCTTTATTTTTATATGTATTTTTTAAAGTTTTTTTAATTTTTTTTTACGTTTTCTTTTTTCTTTTTCTTTTTTTATTTTTCCTATTTTTTTATGTTTTTTAATTCTTTTTTTATGTTTTCTCGATTTTTTTAATTTTTTTTATATTTTTTATTATTTTTACGTTTTTTTTATTTTTTAATTTTTTCTATTTTTTATGTTTTTACCTTCTTTTTTTTATTTTTAAAATTTTTAATGCTTTTTCTTTTTTTTTAATTTTTTTTACATTTTTAAAAAGTTTTTAATTTTTATTTTATATTTTTTTTCTTTATATTTTTATTTTTTTATCACATTTTTCTCTTATTCGAAGGTATTTTGGGTAAAAAAATTTCATTAACCCCGGAATAAAAAAAAACTTTAGTTTTCCGATTACCTAAACCAAACAGGATTTTCGTTGATAACCTTGGATGGATAACCAAGGTCATCAAATATAACCCCCAACCAAACGCACCCTTAGAAGTATCAGAATACCTTATAAAGATACACTTCTTACCTCTAGGTCATAATTTTCTATATTTGTGAGTTTTATCATGAACGTAGGCAATGCCCCTCAAGGTATCAAATTACTCAATTCTAGTTTTTTACCTGTCCAATGTTCATATGAAGTAGATGGAATAGATTTAGAAGGCACTCGATTAAGTATATAGGTTGCAGCTAATAATGTATCTCCTCAATTGGAGATCGGCAAATTAGCTTGAGTCATTATAGATCTAACCATATCCAGAAGAGTTTGATTTCTTCTTTTAGCAACTCCATGTTATTGTGGAGTTTCATGGATAGTTAGTTTCATTACATATTGTCTTAAATTGATTAGATAAATATTTACCTCCACAGTTAGTGCGTAAGGTTTTAATCTTACATTCTAATTGATTCTTAACTTCATTCAAATAACTATTGAAGCAATCTAATGCTTCAGATTTACGAGAATTCAAATACAAATGACCAAAATGTATGAAGTCGTCAATAAATGTAATGAAATAGAACTTCCATGTCTAGCTTTCACATTCATTAGACTATAAATATCCAAATGAATTAATTACAATGGTGATTTAGCTCTAATATCCTTACCTAACACACAGTATTAGAATATCTTATAAAGATAAACTTCTTACCTCAAGGTCATAATTTTCTATATTTGTGAGTTTTATCATGAACGTAGGCAACTGCCCCTCAAGGTATCAAATTACTCAATTCTACTTTTTTGTCTGTCCAATGTTCATATGGAGTAGATGAAATAGATTTAGAAGACACTCGGTTAAATATATAGGTTGCTGCTAATAATGTATCTCCTCAATTGGAGATCGACAAATTAGCTTGAGCCATCATAGACCTAACCATATCAAGAAGAGTTTGATTTCTTCTTTTAGCAACTCTATTTTATTGTGGAGTTTCAGGGATAGTTAGTTTCATTACATATTGTCTTGAATTGATTAGATAAATATTTACCTCCACAGTTATTGTGTAAGGTTTTAATCTTACATTCTAATTGATTCTTAACTTCATTCAAATAACTATTGAAGCAATCTAATGCTTCAGATTTATGAGAATTCAAATACAAATGACCAAAATGTATGAAGTCGTCAATAAATGTAATGAAATAGAACTTCCATGTCTAGCTTTCACATTCATTGGACCATAAATATCCAAATGAATTAATTGCAATGGCGATTTAGCTCTAATATCCTTACCAAATGGTTTCCTAGTTGCTTTTCTAACAAAACAATGCTCACATATAGAATAGTTAACTTTAGCATGAGTGTCGAGTAGACCCTCTTTAGTTAATTTATTCATTCGTTCTTGTCCTATATGTCCTAATATAACATGTCAAACTTCATCATTTATATCAACATCAACTAGTAAGAGTAATGTTTGAAAAATAACCATTATTTCTATAATTAATATCTGGTTCTAAATCAAGAACCATGAATCTATTCGATACATAATCATATCCTATTAATACATAGTTAATAGTTAGTTTCACACAACAACGGTAAAAGTTTACACAGTAACCCAAATCAAAAAGACCGGTAATGTAAACCAGATTTCGTCGAATCTCAAGAGCATACATGACATCATGTAGAAACAAGGTATGCCCACCACGTAAGTTGAGTTTGCCAACTCCTTAACTTCAATCCTTGTATTGTTTCCCGCATATATCTATTTGTTTCTAGCTAGTACCTGACGGTACTCCACGTATGTGGCTCGTGATTGAGCTACATGGTTCATTGGTCCTAAATCTATAATCGACAAAGGATAAGAATCAGCAAATAACACTAAACTAGCAACATAATCCTCATGAAAAGAAGATAAACATGAATTTACCTTTTTTGGCTCAGTATATTCCTGAGCAAAGTGAGCCTTCTTGCCATAGTTATAGCAAGTTAGCTTACTTTTAGGTTTCTTTCCATACTTTTTTTTTTCATTTCTTCTTGATTAGGCCTTGTCCAACAACAACACTAGCTTCTTTTCCCTTTTTCTTTCCTTTTGAGAATCATCTTTTCTTATTCTTGGATCCAGATGCTTCAATACAACCTTCAACTACAAAAGTTTATCTAGAAATCCTTGTGGGATTCTATTCTCTCTGCTTCCAATTCAACATGACATGAAACATCAGTGAAAGTCTTAATACTTTCACTGTAAGCCAAATTCTATTTCATCATTTTCCGAGAACCAGGAAGGGAATGGATAACTTTCTAAATATGTTGTTCATCAGTCAACTCATGACCAACAATCTTTAGATCCCAAATCATATTAGTTATTTCCCTTTGATGTTGGACCATGGATACATTTGGATGCTTTTTACAATTGTCAAACTTAATTGTTAGTTAATGAAGCTTGCTTAGACTTACTCTACTATACTTCTCTCTAAGGGCTACCTAAACATCATGAGCCGATAGAAATGACTCATACTCAAAGAGCAAGTCATCCACCATTAAATTAATCAATATACCCTTAGCAGTGGAATCATTTTTCTTCCATGCCTTAGAGGCATCTATGTCTCATTTATGCTATGATGTAGAACCATCTGTAGATTCTTCTATAAACTGATGAACAATCTCTATAACTTCTTGTTCCTCAAGAACATATTATATCTTGAGGTGCCAGATTTTGTAGTTATCCCCATTAATCTTCTCTCCCTTATTGAGCTCAACTATGATATTTTTAGTAACCATAATCTACTATAAATAAACTAATTATTTAGTATTCAATGTAATTCATATGCATGTAACTAATGATTGACTCAATATAAATTAGATTGGTTTACAAAATTAAATGGTAACTATGTTTCCACTCATCATTCATATATTCTAATCTAATCAAGATTGATTAGTTATATTACCCACATCCTATCAAATGAACTAATCATTAAGTGAACAAATCATGAAATGGACTCATCATTTAAATGAATTAATCATTCTTTTAAGACTGTTAACACATAACATCCTTTTTTACATAAAATATAACATTGTTCATACATAACAATAGTTTCTACTATATTATTTTCATAAAATAAATGAGCTAATACTATTCGTATATAATGATAGTAAGAATAACAAAACTCCAATAAGTTAGATAAGCTAACATCACTCCCACTAGGACACATACTTGTGCAGTGGTCAACACTATCCCTTTCATCCTGAAGTTGGTTCGAGCAATCTCAGGTAGGTCAATTCCAGGATTCTCTATTTGGTCCATATTTGGATCCTCTTCTGAATTCTCTTCAAACTCTTTAGGATCCTCCTTAAACTCTTCAAAATTCTATTTTTTCACATGATGAAGCAGCTCTACATACAACTCCATATATAAGGTACGCCCTTCAGAGTCCCACCATATATGGTGTGCTACCATCATGGGATACTCCAATAATGATTGAATCAATGCGCAGATCTTGTAATTATCTAAGATTAGAAATTCTTCCTGCTTAAGTTTCTAGAATAATCGATCGAGTCATCTAATATATCCTTTGACTCCGTATTCCGAGTCATATTCTATATCCTCAATTGCCTCCCTTAGCTTATTCTATCGCACATCATGATGAGTTATTGTGTATATCATTCTCTGCATTTGTAATTGAAAATAATAATGTCACTATAAAATTGGTTCAATTCAATTTACACATATGCATAGAACAAACATAGACAATCCATAATTAAATAAGAAAAAAAATTCTTTAATTGAGGAGCTCCAGTTGACTGACACACTAGACTAGTCAATTGAGAATCCTGATTCTAAGCATTAGCTTAGTTCCTTGTCCTCATTAGAACTGATTTAATTGAGATATCTTTTTGTTATTGTTTAACCTAAGCCCATTTAATTCAAACTTAGACCAATTAGATTCAATCCAATTTCATTGAATCAAACTAATCTGGTAAACCAATCAATAATTTAAAGCAGATTAGGTTCTTAAAGGACCAACTTGGTCTGGTTAAACCAACCAATAATTTGAACTTGACTTGGATTTACTTGGACCAGACTAGTTCAAACCAATTTGATTTAAATTAGATCGGTTCAAGATAGAGAAGAAAAAAAACTTAAGTTATGGTTTGTCTTTTTTTTCATTTGATTTATTTAAATCAAACATTTTCTCAAGTATCTAAGTTTCGTTTGATTTATTAAAATCAAACTTTTTCTCATCCCTTCGTCTTTGTCGCGATTTCCTTTTTATTTTTTTTCTTTCACCGCAACGAACACGCGGTCATTGACCATGATAGTTGATCGTTGGCCTCCCAACGTGGTGTCAACATTTCTAGCCATAGAAGTCGATCCCTAGCCATCCAACGTGGTAGTTGGCCATCGAGGAGGGCAAAATTGTGAGATGCTGCCGCAACCATCTCTATCGCGACGAACATAGTTTTCAGCCTTTGGCTCGGTCACTAGCCTGCGATAGTCCCGACGATGGAGACAAAGGGGCACCACCATGGCTCAACTCTACCATGGCGCCCTATCTTCCAGTGTATGCAAGTTCCCAACAGCCAGGCAAAAATCATGACACTATCGCGATTTCCCGGCTACTACCGAAATCATGACTTAAGGGAAAAACCATCGTGATGCGGTCGTCGATGCTTGCAGGCTTTGATACCATTGCTGATAGTAACAAATAATTTGTACGAAATGAAAAAACTTACTGTGATCGTAGAGAAGGAACTAGAGAAGAACTTATCGTCAGAAGAATGATCATGAACGAATCAAAAAGATCTTCACTGTTCACAAACCAAATCCCTCTCATTGCTCTTGATGTTCTCTTCTTCCCAACCTTTTTCCCCAATTGCCTTGGATGCCTTTTGTACTTCTTATACGAAAGGCAAGCGATGGTAACACCACTAATTAAAGAGGAAGATGAAGTGGAAGAGGCAACCTTTCACCTTCTTAACTCCAACATCTATATTTATCTCCTTAGCCTAAGATCTCAAGAAATCTCTAGAAACATTTCATTTTTTCTTCATAAGTTGATTTCTCTTGAATGACTAATCATTTGCTTACTACTGACTGCTATCGGGCAACTCTAATTGTTATTCAGTTGAATATATCCCTCTATCAGTTGGCTTTCATCATCTTAAATAATTTTCATAATGAACTAACCATTCCATTATAGCCATCTAACCACCATTAGTCAATTGCTAGAAGCTATTACAATAAAATTGTTGGTGCAATCATGCCCCATATGTGTAGATATATATGATTTTCATGTTGGACAACATTTAAGTTAATGCAAACCCATGGAGTCTTATATTATTGTCAAATGTACAGCAAAAGCCTACTTGATAGAGGAAATCCTAACAGGTTTGATGACTAGATGCAAGGCGGTGAAGTCCAAGAAGGCTAGAGGTCTGATGATTGGATGTGAGGCAGTGAAATCCAAGAAGATTAGAGACTGGATTCTTGGCAAAATTAGCCAACAGATCCGTGCGAAGAAAAATTTCGAAAACATACGAATACGAGTTTACCTAGATCTACACTTAGATCTACATGGAGAAAATCTTATACCTTCGATGCGTGCCCTTCGCGAATCCCGCTCGTCCAAGGTACGCCGGATCTCGTGATTGTCAACGTAGACAATCCTCTAGAAGTATCCACACGAACAAGATGTGTTCTCTAACACACAAGGATGGAGAAGAGAGCACCACAAGTGTGCTAGCACTCTCTAGGGCTCTCGGGTAGGATTGGAAGAAGAAGAAAGGAAAAGAAGAGAACACACTCCTCTAAAATCTCTATGTGACTTTCACTAACCTTTCTTCTTGGATTAGATTCACTCTCCTTTCTTCTCCCTTGCTTGAAACCCACGACCAAGAGAAGAGAAGGAGCAAGAAGAGAGCTTAGGAGGAGGAAGATCACTTGAATGAGAGTTACACTTGCAAAATGAAACTCTTTTCATCTAATTAAGTGGTTTGTAACCTCCATGGGATACCAAGAGTCACAACTCTTGGTAACTCCCATGAGGTGACACTTCACTTAAGTAACCATGATGATGTGGAGCATCATCATTGGTCCACTTAATGCCAACTCACCAATGAGGTGGCATAAAGTCAAGTCAAACTTGACTCTTCATCTTCCTCTCAAGTTAAGTCAAACTTGACTTAATCTCTCTCATGGTTGATCTAATCCAACCATTTAATTCAAGTCAAATTAATATAATGAATCTAATTCATTTAATTAAATTGATTCAATGAGTTATAATCTAAATTAGACTCATTGAACACATGAATCAACTTGAGTCCAACTCAATTAGCCCAATTAGGATTACTCCTAATCCAATTTGATTCATCAAATGAATCTAATCCTCTTAGTTCATCATATGAACCTAATCTCCATCCACTTGTTCTTTGTGTGTGACCCAATAGGTTCTTGTAACGTTGGCAATGCCTCTAAACTCATTTAGAAACATAAGTAATGAGCGGTATCTAGCAATACATCATGACTACCCAAGTTACAAGAATGTTGAGATCCAACATCACCTTGTGACTACTAATTGTGACTCCTCACAATATATGACCCTAGACATCTAGATTGATCGATGTGAGGCATGTCATCCTCTAATCGATCTAAATCTTAAACCCAGTAGATTCACTAAATCAAATGAGCTCGATATCTTATATTGACATGCACTTCGTGGTCTCACTCTATCAAGAATACCGATGTCTCTCCCATTAGAGGGATAGATCTCATCTACATCACTCACATCCCTTCGCATAATTTGTTACAGTAATCGTCTTTATAGTCCACCGAGTTACAAGTACATAACTCATGTAGGGAACCATGGTGACTTGTCAGGACTAATAGTCATACTAATAACCACAAAAAGTATATGACACTCGTATAACGATCCATGATACTTTCTCGTGGCGGGTCATTCTCATATCCATGACTTGTGAGATCAAGTCATCGAGTTGACCTACATGCTAGTCTTATTGTATTAACATTGTCCCTGAATGTTAATACTCGATTAGGAATGATTTAGAGTAGTGTTCCCTATATCATCTCACTATCGATTCAACCAATCGATTGATATAGGTAAGAACCTTCTACTCAAGGACGTTATTATACTTAGTTTATAAGTATAATAACCAAAAATCAAATGCCTTTATTTATATAGAATATGATACAACAAGTCCAAAATACAATCATCAAATGATTGGCTCTAGGGCTCTAGCTAACAGAGACGACTCTAGGCATGGAAGTCTAGGGAACAAGAGATTCCTCTATCATGAGGTAAATGAGGGGCGTAGATAAAAGAAGTTAGGTGTGACACATCCATTAGAATGAATAAGAATCATAGTAACAATTGACTGATATTCATGTATCAATCAACTATTGTACCAGAGAAGAGAAGGCAAGACCCTTAACCATGTTTGGGGTATTGGTAGCAATCAACTATTAGGCATATAGTAGTCGATTGCTCGAGCCAAACCATGAATGTTTGAGGTTTTACACATTAGTTGATTGATAGGAATTAGTGGTGTCACGCCCCAGGTAGTACTTGTCAAAAGAAATTTCGACAGCATCTCCCCTGTACGGGTGACAATATGAAACCATACTACATGCCCTCAGAGCCACATATACCTTGGCCAATATGGCTGGAACAATAACAATAAAAGTAAACAAGCAAATCACGTAGTTTATATATTTAAGCCTCTAACTGACACAACCACGTAGTTTTTATTAACTAAAACATATTCCACTACAACGATGGAAAACTTAAAACCACAACAGAGAAACCAACACAACGAAAAAATAAGTGCAATAGACCAAAACTCGATAAAAATTCTCGAGTACAATCACGCATCACAAGTATATAGAAAAATACATAACAAGTAAATCAACACAAAACAAGGAACCAAGTCTGTAAGCAGAAAATCGTCACGACACGAAGTGAGGACTAGCGATGGAACCTCCTGACGGCCTCAACCAGAAATAGATATAATCAACGGGGTGAGTTCAACAACTCAGCGGGTATCGAGTTGACATGCATAATAAGAAATAACTAATAGTAATAAATATGTGTATAGTCTCCTGGAGTAATGAAAATGTAAAACTATAAGAAAAGGAGAAGTTGTACTCACCAGGACCTCCTATCAGAATAATAAGGTCGTCAGACCAAAAGTAACATGTCCCTGTATGCATGTCAAATATATGCATTCATCCAATATGCAACAAATAAAATGCAGCAAACACAAGCAATAAATGCAATCATGCATATGATGCCAATGACATGTCCTGGTCACCCCTAACGCCAGTCAGCTATCTCACACATGATGGTGAGACCGAGTGGGTAGGGCTATGATAACTGTGCACTCTGCCATCACTGCTCCTGATGAGTAATCGAGTGGACAGGATGCTATCGGAGTACACCTATCCTCCTACCCCAAATCATAAGTGGGGGAGTTCAATGCTCTCATCTCCTTGAGATAGTCCAGAGGAGGATCCCTGACGTGCTACCACACTACGTACGCTACCCATGAGTGGACCAGCAGAGCACTAACAGAGAAAACTGCCACACATCCTACCTGAATAAAAATCACTAACCCATGAGTGGTTGTGTGTGCAGATTCATGAAAATTGGCGATGAGCTCAACAATAATTGGGCTACCAATCGCACAACATGCAATCATGCAAGATGGCGCATAAGACTAAGCATGCAAATCCTGATTATATCTACCTCCATAAAACATGTACAAAAAATAAATGGATCAAATAAATAGATCTAGGTACACAGGTCAGATATGGTAAATGTCTAGTCCGGTGTATCATAAGGCATAGTATGCCACTACCTCTATCAGCATAAATAATCATGGCAATAAACAAGAGGGTATAAAACATAAATGCAGAACAGATAAAAGCATGCAACAGGTATCATGTAGTGGCATACCAAAGCAAAGATAAACATAATTATTACTAGAGGCTATAACCTACTACGCATATCAACATGACATTGTCAAAAGAGATAAGTCAAGGTACCCGCCTCCAATATAGTGCATGCCAAACGAAACCCCACGTAAAGTAGCTCGTCGCAAATCAAAGTCATGTAATAACACCTTTAATTTAGCTACTGCCACAAATATCAAATAGTTAAATCAAATTCTTATTTATCAAGATCCCTAATCCTTCCATTATATCTCGATTAGCTACATAATCGAGTCTAACCCGAAGCTTAGATGAAATCCATTATTTAATCCCTAGTTAAGTATAACTCACAAGTTAATTAGGGTCAGCTCCATTAACCTTAACTATCAAGACAACCACTTGGGTCTATCATTTCTAATCTTCCTAATTTCAATTTTAGGTGTAAGCTACAGCAAGGGTAAATTCCTCCACCTCTTACCTCAACTCAAGCCACCACTGTTGACTCGCGGCCGGAGATCGCAGCTGCTGGGAATACCTAGAAACACCACTACTCTGCTGGAAACCTCCTCAATGCCCAGATCAAAAGGAGATCAAGAAAGCAATCAAGAAATCTATTCACTATCACAAACCAACAACAAAATAGCTTCCATTAGCTCTTCCTCCTCAATCGCCGGTGATGATAGCAAGCAACAGTGGCTGGTCAAAACCAAATCTGTTGTATCAACCCACTGCCGGCAACCCTAGGTTAGCGCTGAAGCAAAGAGTTCAACTAAAGGACTAAGGCTAGGGCACGAGATATACCTCAGGCGTTGGGCGGCGATGATAAGTGGCGGTAGCAACCAGTGATTAGGGCATGACTCGGAGAAAATCAAGAGAAGAGGGATGGGTCGAGGCTAGCCGCGTCGGCGATGACCGGCTCAGTCCTCACAGTGGCAGTGGCTAGGGCACCGGCGAGAGATCAACTCGGATGCTCGGCTTCTATCCATGACCTGAAGAGGAAAGATCGCGTGGCACTCGACACTATGGCTCGCGGCGAGAAAGAAAACTAGGGCACCGGTTACTGCGGCTAGGGCACAGCAAGAACGGCAATGTCACTGCTCCGGTGAAGGGTAGCGCAGCGCGGATGTTGATCGGCGCAAGTAGGAGATGGCACGATCGGAATCTCTACGACGAGGCAGCGATGGGGGTAGAGAAGGGGAAAGTGATGTTAGGGCTTCAGGCTTTCCTTTGGCCGGGGGTTATGAACGCGGGGAGGGGAGAAGAGGAGGCGTTGGCGACGACGGTTTGGGGAAGATGAAGAGAAGAAGATGGCGCGAGAGAAGGGAAGAAGAGGAAGAAATAGGGATGGCGTCGGGTGAGAAACAGAGGAAAAGAAAAAGAAAAAGAAAAGAAAAATAAAAATAAAACTTTCCCTCATTCAATGGGTAGCCTAAACAGGCTTCCCCCAGTTCCAATATTGATCCCCGTAACCTACATCATACGACCTCCAAAAAATTCTCAAAAAATTTCTAAAAATTTTGAAAAATGTCATTAAGGTTATTCCTCTATTTAACCTTATTATTTAATTAATATTTGTTGTCGTATTTTACAAGTGGTTGATTAATGTGAGTAAATCTCGAAGTCAGCAGGGGTTTGGCATATTCGAGTGCACGAGGGACTTCCATAACCAAACCCTGAAGGGGCTTACAATTTAGAAACAATTGATTGCTAGGAACATTGTAGTCAACTGATGAAATAACATTGAAAGTTGGGGTTTATACAGAAACATTGGCAATCAAGTGCACAGTTGATGCGTCTATTTTATATAGGGATTTTTAATTAGTTTAGATGTATTTCTTGATAAATTTTGTGTGCAATTAACTAATGATTTCATATCTTTATGCTTCATTTTGATTTATTTTTAGTTTATGGTATTGCTCTTGTGTATTTCCTATGTTAGGGAGTGGAACGAAGTGAAAACAAGGATTAAAGATCAAGGAAGGAAGCTCCCGAGGTTGAACACGGGCAACTGTGCCCAATGGCACGGTCTATGTTCCTTTCTTTTGGAGAAACACGGGCGGTCAAGCCCAGCGGGAAGGGGTGTGCTCAATCACCACCAGTGAGCACAGGTGCCCATGCCTAATGGCATGTCCCGTTCTCGTCAGTTCTCTGAAGCAATAATGCTCGACACGGGCGCTCGTGCCCAGCAGCATGGCCCATGTTGGGCTTCCGCCTCCTTGCCTATTTAAGCTCTTCACATCGATTTTGAAGGGAATCCAATCTGGGAACCATCTGAGGGTTCCAAGGAGGCTTGGGGAGGAGATCCAAGGGAGAACTATGTCATTTAGGTGAAGGTGGAAGGACAAGAGCATCAAGGAAGCAAAATCTTCGATCAAGCCTAAGCCTCTTCTCTCTTTTCTCTATTTCACTAAGATTGTAATATGATTTCTAGATTGTAATATGTTGAAGCAATCGATGTGACCCTAGATTTTTATGTTTAGAAAAAAGTTTAAGTTAGGTTATTATTGTATTTGATATGCGCTTGTGAGTATGTAGGATGCAGGTACAACAAGGCAAAGTCCAAGTGTGAAGGCTTGGCAATGTAAGTAAGTGTAAGTGTGAAGGTTTGGCGATGTAAGTCCAAGTGTGTAGTCTTGGCAATATAAATCCAAATGTTACTTGGTAAGGTTGAAGTCTTGAAGCAAGGAGCTCTTAGCAATGGAATACCCGACTGATCCCGTTTGAGAAGTTTGACAAAACGGAGAGCTAGAAGGAAAAAACCTACTGCCTTGATGAAGAATAATACCTGACTGAATGCTAATCCGAGAAACCCAAAGCGGATTGGGGAGAGTAGAATCACAAAATACCTTCCTGGTGCAAAGCCCCAATGGCGAGAAAGAAATCTAACAGAAGAAAACCCAGATCCGGAGCTTCCAAGGCTTCCTGCGCACCAAAGACCAACCAACACTATCGTCAGTGACCTAAGACCGGGTGGGAATCCCTGGCTAAGCCCTCCAACGCTCAAGTCAGTGATCTCTCTCGGTGTGGAAGAAGGAAGAAGAAGAAGAAGATGAACAGTAGTTGGAAATTAGGGTTATGAGTGTGCGCAATGATGTGAACTTACCTTGCCAACAGAGAGGATTCCCCTTTTTATACCACTTCATATAACCTCCGTAGTCATGAAGTGGACCCCAGTTTGTTAGAGTTTGTTATGAGATGGCGTAAGCTGCATACTTGTGATAAATGACTTTTAAGGAATCTTTTTTTACCCCAGATGTACCTTATTTGTCGTCTAGTACCTGCAAAATAGTCTAAAAACACATTTCCCGCCAAATATATAACACCTGTTATACAATCACATATTGTAAATATCTTCATTAACTACTTTATTTGAAATATTTACTTCTATCCTGTTTCACAAGTCCTTTTAAAGTGTTTCTATCGTTCCTACTCGCCCCTCCTGTTTTTGCTATATCATAGATAGCTTAATATAACAACAATGTTCCTTGTATCGGTCGTAGCTGAGCTTAACTTGGTTTGGTTAATTATTATTGCCTCTCATGAGGCTCCTAGGGCAATGTCCGTCAGTGCCCCTCTATGCTTATTATCCCAGCCAGCACTGAGCTATATTTTATCAAGTATGTAATTTTTATCAAGTATCTTTTCAAGGTATTATTCAACCTCGCCGATATTAGCCTTCCTCCCTGAAGGTATATCTTGATCGATATTAGTCTGCTTACTTGGAAGTATATCCCGGCCGATATTGGCCTTCCTTCCTGAAGGCATGTCCCGATCGATACTGGTCTACTCATTCAGAAGTATATCCCGACCGATCTTAGCCAACCTCCCTGGAGGTATATCTTGATCGATATGGGTCTGCTTCCTTGGAAGTATATCCCAGTTGATATTAGTCTTCCTTCCTGAAAGCATGTCCCGATCGATACTGGTCTACTCACTCGGAAGTATATCCCGACCGATATTGGCCTTCCTTCCTGAAGGCATGTCTCGCTCGATATGGGCCTACCTCCTTTGAGGTATATCTGGGTTGATATTTGCTTACCTCTTTTGAGGTATATCCCGATCGATATTGACCTACCTTCTTTGAAGTATATGCCGGTCAATATTGGCCTACCTCCTTTGAGGTATATCTGGGTTGATATTTGCCTACCTTCTTTGAGGTATATCCCGATCGATATTGACCTACCTCCTTTGAGGTATATGCCGGTCGATATTGGCCTACCTCCTTTGAGGTATATCCCGGCCGATATTGGTCTTCATCTCTGGAAATATGTCCTACTCAATATTGGCCTACCTCCTTTGAGGTATATCCTGGCCAATATTGATATATCTTCTCCATTTGGTTATCTCCTTTCCCTTCCTTATCGGGGATCTATGAAACCTAACCCATATCATTAGCCTTCCCTTTAAGTCTAGTCGAAGGAGGTGTAGACAACTGACTAGACACAAGTCTGATTTTGTTTTTTCCTACCCGTGACTCTGCCACAGGTACTGAAGTGACCTTACAAATTTTGTGTACAACTATCTTGTGAACCTGAGTACAATGATCCCGTGAATCTTAGTACAATGATTCCTTGGGTCCCTTGATCCTTTAAATAGGGCTACAACCCTCTCTTCGTTCATCACCCACATAAGTTCTTTTCCTTCCTTGATAACTTTTCCTGCTAAGAGTATGGCCTTGGATCCCCCTCTTTGGGGGTGATTCTTGTTAGACAAGGCGAGATCTATGTATGAGTTTATTCAAGTTTTTACTTCGGCTAACTCTAGGGTTCGAGAAACTATCCCAAAAAATGACGTTTCTCGAGATTTAGGATCTCCAACCGAAGGCGCAACTACTCTGGAGACTCAACGAGCTTTAGAGGAATTCTCCTTACTTACGGAGGACCAACAAAATAACTCATGGATGTCGCTACGAATGCGTAGCTCATGTTGCCCTTGGGCTAGGATTGGTCGCTCTGGAAGCAGAGCTCTAGGGTTCAGACAGGGGAGAGACTCTTTCAGTCACATTTGCACCATGGTCTGAATGGTTCTGACCCCTTCCCCTTGCCCTTGAGACCACCCTGCTTCATAGTTTTCTTCGTCCCAGGCAAAATATTATCACTTCTGTCGCCTGAGCAACTTCCTTCGTGCTTGGTAAAATATTTCCACTTCTGCTCCATGACAAGTTTGACTCTAGTGGGACTGAAATTTTCTAAGCATCCCGAGAGCTTATGTTTGTAACTTTTGTTAACTTTTTCGAGGTTTAATGTTTTGAGGGGAAATGTAATGTTATGTATCTGATTAGATTCTAAATGTAAAAAACAATCTTTTGTATTGAATCGAGTGACTCTATTGAATCCCTTTAATTCCTAAGAATAGATGTGATGTTGTGCCCCTCAATATTGTAAGTAAAATTATTTCGCTCAATGCTAGTTTATGCTAAATAACATTAATTTGGGTCAGGCTTTATGTCTAAATAACTCTCATTATTTTTCATCCTTAACCTGGATTTAGTCAAACTCAATCCCTCTTCCTTTATTACGCTTAGTAAACCACGTCTTCTCTTCAGAATCTCCTTGTTTGTGATTGGTCTTTCACTGGTAAGAGAATGTAGGAAGCGTATAACGAGGTATTACCAACCCCAGCATGATTCGATCTGTCGCATCCAACATAAATGTTTCTTTATGATTATGTGACACATACTCTCTCTCTCTGCTACGTCATGTAAGTATTTGTCCTTTTTCCTGTAATCCTCAACGTCTATTGAGATAAAAATGTTTTGATCTAACGACGGCTATGTGTTTTTCAAACCCTAAACCCTTCGTTTTCTTTTCAACTTTGTCCCTTCCTTTCTTGCCTTAGCGTCCTTTTCTTGATGCCGTCTCTGATCAAACCTCGTGCTCACTGTTTTCTGGCGATCTCTTTTCTTGCTTCTAGTAAGTAACTTATTGTTCTGCTAGCCTTTACTTTTGTCTATGGCCGAGGAAACGATTGCTCCTTGGCATGTCCAAATGTCTTCTTCTTTTGATAAAAATGCTAGGCTCACCATCCGCCGTCAATATGAAATCCCCAGAGAGTATAACATCTTAATCCCGAAACCAGATGATCATCCTCATCGTCCTCCTGCTAATTACGTGACTTTTTTCAAGGATCAGTTGATAGAAGGTTTAAGGTTTCTCATTCCTTCTTTCCTAATCAAAGTAAGCCAATATTTTTATATTCCTTTGTAGCAGTTTGCACCTAACGCCTTTCGTTATCTGTGCAGTGCTTACATGCTATTTCGTTTGTTAGATATCCCTCCTACTTCTCAAAATTTTTTCATGTTTTCTTACCCCAAGTGTTCGGAACCTGGTGTTTTCCTGTTTCAATCCCGGACTAAAATGGTCCTTTTTGAGGATATGCCCTCGTCTCTTAAAACTTGAAAATCTCGTTTCTTCTTCATAAAGTTTCCAGGACCCATTCCTTGGTCTCATGCCTGGAAATCCTCCTTACCTCCCTTGCCCGATGTCAGGGAGTTTCATCTTCATCCTTCTTTTCCTATTTATTGTAAAAAGTTGTTATGTCGTCGACTTTCTATCCCCAAGTGGCTGAGGGTTGATCTTCTATACTTATTTGGTCTAAGCCCCGTCAAACCTGCTACACAAGTCTCTTTAGGTAAAATTCTGCTTCTTCCTTATTGATTTTTATTAACTAAATCATTTTTCTATCTTTGTAGTGGACAACTTTTATTCCGCTTTAATCGATGAAGAACTGCGTCTGGAAGATGATGCAATTCGCGCAAAAGAGCAAGAGCTTCTTGCTGTCGTTGCTCCGCCACCTCCAGTTGAAGATCCGACTCCTCTGGTTGAAGTTTCCAGCTCTCAGGTGGTTCCTGAGGCTCCCGAAGGTCTCCCCGCAGAAATCCCTGTTGTTTCTTTGCCCGCTGTTGTTTTACTAGTGGATGCTGCTACCTCATCAGCTGCCCCCCTTCCTATCATTGAACTCACATCTCCTGGCAGCTCCGGTAAATCAATAGCTGAAGTTGTTGTCAGCAAACACCCGGGGCGCAAACTTACTAGGGCTCCCCCTCCCAAAAAGAGACGTATCCTTCCCGCCGATGAACTTGTCTCAGAAGGTTTTGTTCCTGCCGACCTTCCTTCTGACGAACCTACTCTGGCTGAGCTCTATCCTTCTCTCACCTTCTCTGCTTCACCCTCTTCCAGCACTAGTGCCCCTGGTGATGTTTCTTTCACCTTTCCATTGTCTATTCCCGAACTCGGATCCTTACTTTCCTCACCCTCTTCTTATTTAGTTTTTGTTCCTCCTTCTATTCCTACTTCCTCTTTCTCCACGGGTTCTTCCACCATTCTCGTCCTCCCCATATTGTTAGGAGGTTCTTTTGCTAATGCTTGGGAGAAAGTTCGTCCTATTTTTGAAGAACTTACCACTCCCGAAATAATTGATCGTTTTTCCCATAGTGAGAATCAAATATGTTTATTAACGTCTACTTTTTATTCATCAGTAATTATGTCATAACCCTTTATTATATTTCTAGCGATGGATAGAAAATATGGGCTTATCTCGGCTAATGTACAATTTATACAACGAGAACAAGAAGCTGAGATCCGAGAATGACAAGCTGAAATAGCAAGTTACTGAGTTATCTTCTGCCATATTTTCCGCTGCCTCCAAGAAACAACTTGAAGTCCAAATTGAAAGTCTTCAGATACAGTTCAAATCAGCTACGGATCTTAACAAAGAATTAACTTCCAATTTGGAGAAACGGACAGTTGAGCTTGGCAAGTTAAAGGCTGATTATGAATCAGCGTTGGCTGAAAAACTTAAAGCCTTGCAGCTGAAGGATGACGAGATAACTTCTTTGAATACTTCCCTAAATTCAGTTAAAACCGAGATCTCCACCAAAGAAGCCGAACTGAAAACTTCTCAAACGGCTTTGGTCGTCTACAAGGCTAATGAAGACACTCGCTTCAAGGATAGGGCCACTATCATGATTAAATCTACTGAGTTCAACAAGCCGATCGTGAAGTCGATCCTAGCAGCCTTCACTGCTGGAGCTGAAGGGGCGGTGCAACAATTGCGAGAGGAAAACTTCTTATCTCGCGATCCCCCGCCCAACTTCCTGAATCGCCGCAAACTCATCGATAACAGGCCTCCTGATCTATTTCCTCAGCTGAACTTAGAATGATTTTCTTACTTGAATTCAAATCCTTATAAGGGAGACTGGGACTTTGTGATGACAATCTAGTAAATTTATGTAAAGTCGAACTTCCCTCTTTATTGTTAAACTTGTTCCTCCTCATGGTGATTGTTCGTTTTGTTTAAGTATGTTGAGTGTCATCTGGTCGGCCGCCATAAAACTTCGTTCAACATATTATAATATCCTCTATGTCGACCGTTCTGTTGTGACCGGTCGATGCATGCTAGTATGGACCAATACCGTCCGGTACTTTACTGTTGATTAGGTCCCATTCAATTTAGTATAGTCATATTGCGATATTCTCAATATCGGTCAGTTTATTATACTCGATTAATTTATACTTGTATTTATGAATATCATCTAATGCATTATACTAACATATATAATTTATGCACATCAACTCCCATGTACCAAGCCGGGTTATAAGCGAGCATGCTTTCAAGCTTATAAAAGTTTCAGACTCCCATGCACTAGGTCAGGTTATAAGCGAGTATGCTCTCATACTTATAAAAGTCTCAGACTCTTGTGCACGAGGCTGAGTTATAAGCATGTATGCTCTCGCACTTATAAAAGTTTCAGACTCCTGTGCACCGGGCTGGATTATAAGTGAGCATATTCTCGCGCTTATATAAGTTCGAGACTCTCGTACACCAGGCTAGGTTATAAGCGATCATGTTGTCACACTTATATAAGTCATAGACTCTCGTGCATCAAGGCGGGTTATAAATGAGCATGCTTTTGTGCCCTTATACTCTTCTTAACCTCAGAATGATCACTCAAGCTATAAGTAAAGCAACTCCAGCATTTCTTATTCATAATTTCGCTCGGGTCAATTTCTCATTCTAATAAATTGTATACCGCAGGGGATAAAGAAAATTTATTCTACTCAAGTTAATTTCTCATTTGGATGAATTATGTATTACAAAGGATAAAATTTTTTTATTTTTCCCATAATATCCACACCAATTAATAAGATCATAAGCATGGGCAATGTTAAAAGGTTTAGCCTAGATTGGGGATTTTTCTACTCGACTTCCTCATTATGGCTGACAAGATGATGGTTCTATACGGGGGAATGCCTCACTCAGGGAAACATTCATCTTAGAACAGATTCTTACACGAGGAGCTATTGATACAAAGACTAAGCATGAGAAGACAGATATGATTTAATTATGACTTGAGTCAGTTTATCATTCCAATCTTAGCATTTAAAATATAAGTTTTGCAATAGTTACATGGCACAAACATATAAGCATGCCTTACATTTAATCAAACTTAAAATATTATTTAGGAGTTCTCCTAATAGTGTTTATCTATCTATAAATCTTCTAGGAGGTTCGACAGAGAGATAGCCACCCTCATGCAGTTGTTGAATCACCCCTTCAGCCCCTAGACTGAGGGTGTTCGCAATCTAATTCCCAAAGATCTCACCAAATTCTTGGAATTCAAGATAGGCTTTTCGTCTAACCTTGAAATGGTCATCCTCTTCAACCTTGTAAAACAACAACTTAGACTTGGAAGTGTCTAGTTCAGCTTGTAGGGATTCCAGCCGAGCTTCTTGGGTGTCCAAGTTATGTTGTTGTGCAAAGATTTGCATATCTCTGGAAGATATTTCTCTAAGTCGCTCGATAGATCTTGAAGCAAGGGAAGCCTTTATCTCTTATACCAGCACGGTCTGCCTGGTTAAGTCTAATAGTGCTTTAGTTTTTAAGGCTACTTCCGCACGAACCTTAGACTCACTACCAATAGAGCTTCTAAATTTCTCTTGTATTCTTAGTGAGACTCCCCCAGCTATTGAGACTCTCTCAAACTTTGCTCTATACCTGCTAACAGCCTCGCTTGGAGTTCTACCTCCTTCTGTAATCGAGTCGTCTCCTCGCTCGGATTGGAGGTAGAAAGTCAATTCCTAGACGCATTCCTTAAGGATTTTATTGTCCCTCTCTAGGCCAACCACTAGATGGCTTGTGTTTAATCCTAAGGCATAGAACTAAAAACAAACAACAATGAGAAGGGTTGTTAGAAAAGGTTCATTTTTTGGAAGAAATAGCACCAACTTACCATGGTGGTAGCCCAAGCGTGTTCGCAGCGCACTCGTGATTTGAAAGGTCCCTTGGGTGTTTCCTTGCATCTATCCAAGACTCAACTAGGGACCTTGTAGCTTCAAAACTCCATAGGAGGGAGGAACGAAGGCACTTCCCTATTGGGAGGGCAGGTCGAAAGAAGATTTAAGTTAGCGTTCTGGTTTAGTAGGAGAACTTGACCTTACGAAAATGCCTCGACCAAAGCTGGATGGTAGGGATGGATAGACGAGTGATGTAGGATGATAAATTGTCGCAGTCATCCGTGGTTGCCTAGTGGAGGAAGGCATAGGGGAAACACTGGGTGGCCCGAGAATAGAAGGTCTGGGCGAAGAGTGGACCGCGATCATTGGCTCATTTCCCTGAGCGAAGGATGCTAAAAGCTCAGTAGGTGGTCATCTGGGTGCGGGTCGCTCAGATATGACCAGAGCACTCGAGTGACGCCTTTTGGCGAGTGAGACATCAGATTCGCTAGACTCAGATGGAGCTACTGCTACTTGAGGAAGGTTGGGAATTAAGGTAACTCACTCAAATTCACACTTCTCCTAAATCTCCTTGCCTAGTCGATTTAGGGTGTCTTTATTTACTCGAGCTCTGCCAAAGAGGAAGGCTCTAGAGATTGTCTCGGCTGCATTCATAATACTTGTTAAATACAACTATAGGAAAATATTATTTGAGGTCAAGTAGAAGGAAAGAATACAAGTCTTACCAAAGGAGAGGACCACTTCAAATTTAGCTGGATTCAATCCTAACATATATAACAGCTCCTCTTGAAGCAACACTGAAATATCAAACTTCAGTCCAATTAATTTTGATATGGCCCTACTAAGGGATGGTTCTTTGTCGAGGTCACCCAAGTTGGGTGTAGGTGGGAGGCTCTATTGCCAAGCGTGTGGCCAGGACACCCGAGTTGGAAGGTGGATGAAAAAATAGTTGCTTCTCCAATCACTACCTTGTACTAAGAATTTCTCAAAAAGACTGAGTTTTGATTAGGAAGCAAAGCGAAAACAACCTTCGACCACTTGTTGGAGATGAAAGAAGTAGTGAAATAAATTTGGGGGGGGGGGGGGAGAGAGAGAGGAACCCTAAATAGGTGGAAAATAATGGACATCCCGCATATTACACGAATATAATTGAGAATAGTTGTTGAAGAGGAATGCGAAAGTACTAGCTCACCTCGGTGAGAAAAGAAGGGAGAGAGAATCGTAGGCCCACCTACATTTGCTCCTTAAAGAAAGCTATGTAATGTGAAGAAGGAAGGTGGGGCGAGCCTACGCAGTTAGTACTATGATATGCAAATAGGGAGGAATGTCATAATTGTACTGAATATCATCGAGTCTATACTAAGTAACTGGGAAATTAGGTGAGTATAAGCTGGACCAGAAGTAGCCATCAGGAGGGCTAAGAAAAGGATTCAATTAGAGAGAGTAAGGAGGAGAGAATGGAGGAGAGACAAGGTCGCTGGAAATTGTAAGTCTAGAACTCTAGGAGGAAGAAGATGACAAACACGAAGGGTTTAGGATTTTTTGAAAGGTTCTCTAAGGAAATTCTGTAAATACCCCCTTTAACATGGGTCCCCAGATTGGGAAAATAAAAAATTGGGTTAGTTATTATGGCCACTGGATCAGAGGACGAGATAACGTGATCCTAGAAAGGTGTGAGCCGATTGACATGTTAGAAAAGTAACGTTGGCAGACACCCATCACCAATAAGAAGAGAACAATTATGACGGATGGGACAATTGCATCATCATCACAAAAAGTGGGCGCTTATATTAAGGCAGATTTGCTCTAGTCACTAAGCGGTTAACGCTAAGACCCCTTAATGATTGGTTGGCCTTAAGCAGAGGCAAGTTTCTTACCCTTCCACCTCTTCTATCGCTTAAGGAATCGACTGACCTAAAAGTCCAACCAAGTCTTAGAGACCGGTTGGTCTTGGTCTTGGTCTAGTCAGTATTGGTCCTATTATACACATATGAGAGATTGTCCTTATTCAAGTATTTTATCGCACATTGATAATCATCGTGAAAACGATTATCAAAAGAATTTTAAATTTGAGCCCCCTCTAACTACACGAATGCAGTATAGAATTGACTTAGGTCGTTTCCTAATGAAAGCAACGATAGGATGATAATCTTAAGATTGCATATTATTTCTATTTTTGAGGTTTTTAATATAGAAATGGGGGTTTTGGATTTTGATTATAAACCTAATAAATTAGAAGCAAAGCAAGTAGAAAACTAATCTAATGATGGAATGGAATCTAACTAAGTGCCAACAACTAATCCATAACGCATTGTCACTTTACGCTATGGATTAACCATCAACACAATTAAACGAAGGAATGAAATGACAAAGCATCAAATGAAACGTAATCTAATAAATGAAATACAATGTAAGTAATGAAAGCTAAGTCTAACTTAACTACAATTGTAGAAATTAAAATGGCAACATGAAGTAAAGCATCAATGAAACTAGCATGTAACGAAACCTAAACTAATCTATCCTAATTACATTCAATCAAAACTAGAACATAACGAAATTAAAAGAACAAGACAAAGTAAGAATTAAACAAACTAAAATACATCAAATTAAAACTAACTATTGGTTGAAGCAATTCATCGAATATGTTGCTTGCATGAAACTAATTAAACATAGTACGAACAATTCAAACATGGAAAATCATATTCAATACAAGCATTCAATAAAAGAACTTCAACACAAGCAAACATCAACAATGAACAAAATTAAACTAAGTTCACTAAACCACAATCCACACATCCACTTCAATTCCAACGAGAACCCTCGTCAGGACCCGACAATCAAACCCTGAACTCCAGTGAATAATAGCTCACTGTCGGACTTGCTGCTGGCTTCGACACAATGAGGATGAGACAAATCTTCCACTGAAGAACCCCCTCGGATGGAAGTTGCTAGAAAAATTGGATGGCATGCTGCCGCCACTCCTCTGCCTTTGCCGCCTAAACCCTAGTAGGAAGAAGTTTTCGAAGGTAGTTGGAAGGTGAGGTCACACCGGAGAAACCCTCTCCGGCGAGGTGAAGTTGGTCAAATCGTCACTTGCAGCTTCTGCCTGTGTTGTTGCTGTCATCGCTACTTGGAATCAAGAAGATGAGGTGGACTGTGGATGGTCGGCCGACGATAGTAAAGGTAAGGGAAGAGCCGTCGATCGGTGGGGAAAAGAAAGGAGAAAGAGGAGGTGTCGACGATGTGGGGGTTTGTCGCGAAACCTATCCACGAGGAACAGAGAAGAAGAGGATTCCACTATTCGTCTGCTTGAGAGAAAAGAAAAGAGGAATGGATTCTTAATGGGTTTCAGGTTCGGGTTAAGGAGAGGAATCCAAATCCAATAAGAAAAGTGAAATTGGGATTTTAGAATTGGGCTTTAAGAGTGAACTTGATGATTGAATTGGGTTTTTAAAATTGGGCTCCTCTCTTATCCAATACTGCTACTTGAGGAAGGTTGGGAATTAAGGCAACTCACTCAAATTCACACTTCTCCTAAATCTCCTTGCCTAGTCGATTTAGGGTGTCTTTATTTACTCGAGCTCTATCAAAGAGGAAGGCTCTAGAGATTGTCTCGGCTGCATTCATAATACTTGTTAAATACAACTATAGGAAAATATTATTTGAGGTCAAGTAGAAGGAAAGAATACAAGTCTTACCAAAGGAGAGGACCAGTTCAAATTTAGCTGGATTCAATCCTAACATATATAACAGCTCCTCTTGAAGCAGCACTGAAATATCAAACTTCAATCCAATTAATTTTGATATGGCCCTACTAAGGGATGGTTCTTTGTCGAAGTCACCCAAGTTGGGTGTAGGTGGGAGGCTCTATTGCCAAGCGTGTGACTAGGACACCCTAGTTGGAAGGTGGATGAAAAAATAGTTGCTTCTCCAATCAATACCTTGTACTAAGAATTTCTCAAAAAGACTGAGTTTTGATTAGGAAGCAAAGCGAAAACAACCTTCGACCACTTGTTGGAGATGAAAGAAGTAGTGAAATAAATGGGGGGAGAGAGGAACCCTAAATAGGTGGAAAACAATGGACATCCCGCATATTACACGAATATAATTGAGAATAGTTGTTGAAGAGGAATGCGAAAGTACTAGCTCACCTCGGTGAGAAAAGAAGGGAGAGAGAATCGTAGGGCCACCTACATTTGCTCCTTAAAGAAAGCTATGTAATGTGAAGAAGGAAGGTGGGGCGAGCCTACGCAGTTAGTACTATGATATGCAAATAGGGAGGAATGTCATAATTGTACTGAATATCATCGAGTCTATACTAAGTAACTGGGAAATTAGGTGAGTATAAGCTGGACTAGAAGTAGCCATCAGGAGGGCTAAGAAAAGGATTCAATTAGAGAGAGTAAGGAGGAGAGAATGGAGGAGAGACAAGGTCGCTGGAAATTGTAAGTCTAGAACTCTAGGAGGAAGAAGATGTCAAACACGAAGGGTTTAGGATTTTTTGAAAGGTTCTCTAAGGAAATTCTTTAAATATCCCCTTTAACATGGGTCCCCAGATTGGGAAAATAAAAAATTGGGTTAGTTATCATGGCCACTGGATTAGAGGACGAGATAACGTGATCCTAGAAAGGTGTGAGCCGATTGACATGTTAGAAAAGTAACGTTGGCAAACACCCATCACCAATAAGAAGAGCACAATTATGACGGATGGGACAATTGCATCATCATCACAAAAAGTGGGCACTTATATTAAGGCAGATTTGCTCCAGTCACTAAGCGGTTAACGCTAAGACCCCTTAATGATTGGTCGGCCTTAAGCAGAGGCAAGTTTCTTACCCTTCCACCTCTTCTATCGCTTAAGGAATCGACTGACCTAAAAGTCCAACCAAGTCTTAGAGACCGGTCGGTCTTGGTCTTGGTCTAGTCAGTGCTGGTCCTATTATACACATCTGAGAGATTGTCCTTATTCAAGTATTTTATCGCACATTGATAATCATCGTGAAAACGATTATCAAAAGAATTTTAAATTTGAGCCCCCTCTAACTACACGAATGCAGTATAGAATTGACTTAGGTCGTTTCCTAATGAAAGCAACGATAGGATGATAATCTTAAGATTGCATATTATTTCTATTTTTGAGGTTTTTAATATAGAAATGGGGGTTTTGGATTTTGATTCTAAACCTAATAAATTAGAAGCAAAGCAAGTATAAAACTAATCTAATGATGGAATGAAATCTAACTAAGTACCAACAACTAATCCATAACGCATTGTCACTTTATGCTATGGATTAACCATCAACACAATTAAACGAAGGAATGAAATGATAAAGCATCAAATGAAACGTAATCTAATAAATGAAATACAATGTAAGTAATGAAAGCTAAGTCTAACTTAACTACAATTGTAGAAATTAAAATGACAACATGAAGTAAAGCATCAATGAAACTAGCATGTAACGAAACCTAAACTAATCTATCCTAATTCCATTCAATCAAAACTAGAACATAACGAAATTAAAAGAACAAGACAAAGTAAGAATTAAACAAACTAAAATACATCAAATTAAAACTAACTATTGGTTGAAGCAATTCATCGAATATGTTGCGTGCATGAAACTAATTAAACATAGTACGAACAATTCAAACATGGAAAATCATATTCAATACAAGCATTCAATAAAAGAACTTCAACACAAGCAAACATCAACAATGAACAAAATTAAACTAAGTTCACTAAACCATCCAAACCACAATCCACCTCAACTCCAAACCAAGGACACCTCGTCAGATCGACAATCGAACCCTGAACTCCGGTGAATAATAGCTTCCTGCCGGTCGCTGCACGCTTTGACACAATGAGGATGAGAATGCCGTCTAAACCCTAGTAGGAAGAAGTTTTCGAAGGTAGTTGGAAGGTGAGGTCACACCGGAGAAACCCTCTCCGGCGAGGTGAAGTTGGTCAAATCATCACTTGCAGCTTCAGCCTGTGTTGTTGCTGTCGTCGCTACTTGGAATCAAGAAGATGAGGTGGACTGTGGATGGTGGGCCGACGATAGTAAAGGTAAGGGAAGAGCAGCCGATCGGTGGGGAAAAGAAAGGAGAAAGAGGAGGTGTCGACGGTGTGGGGTTTTGTCGCGAAACCTAGCCACGAGGAACATAGAATAAGAGGATTCCACTATTCGTCTGCGTGAGAGAAAAGAAAAGAGGAATGGATTCTTAATGGGTTTCAGGTTTGGGTTGAGGAGAGGAATCCAAATCCAATAAGAAAAGTGAAATTGGGATTTTAGAATTGGGCTTTAAGAGTGAACTTGATGATTGAATTGGGTTTTTAAAATTGGGCTCCTCTCTTATCCAAATTGAATTGAAGCTTTAAATGAACCCTTGGATGTATTGAGTTTTCAATCAACGACCTAGATGCTCCAAATGTAATCTCTTCCTTTTCCCTTCAAATCAAGCTGAGCTTGATCAAACTCAACTCAGATTCATGGCGCTTTAGATTTCCTACAAAACCAAATTCAAAATATAAGAAATCATGTCATGACTAAGGAAAAATTATAATTAAGTCTAAAATAGGTCCCTATTCATAAATCATGATATAAACACAACATTAAGCATGCAAGAAGGTAAAAATGCTAAGTATAAAAGTCAAAATAATAGATAAAAATACTAGTTATCACACACCCGATCGGGAAAAGGTGCTTGGCCCAGTGAAAGATAGGTGGACACTTTAGGTTTTTTTTTTAAAACAACAAGGCGCAAGGAGATAAATAGTCACAACTAAACAAACAAAACAACCAAATATAATTTTGAAATATGAAAGAGTGATAGTTCCAAAACTAAATTACAGGAGTTATATTATTCACCAGAAGTGATAGGGAGACTACTTTAAAATAGGAAAAAAATTGGGTGAGCATTCTTTGATAAGCCTATGACGGTCCAAGAAATTGGCAAGAGTAGTTGACGTCAAGTAGCCTTTTTCTTGTAGTTGCTTGATTGTATTATTGGCTCCAAAAGTAAGAGCATTGACGATGGAATTGACAATTGGCATGTTGAAGTCTTCTGACGCCAAGAGGATTTTCTTCCTCGCTTCAAACCGATCCTTCTCCCTATTCTGATAAGAGGTTAGCTCTGCCTGAGTGGCTGTTAGCTCGATCAAAAGACATGCTACTTCAAATTTGCTGGCATTTATAGTAGCTCGATCAGCCTCTAAGTTCACCCAGAGCGTCTCTAGCTCGGTTTCTTGGGCGTCCACCCTCTGTTGCTGTTCGACCGCCAATTGAATTTATACCGCAAGGTCCACAACGTGGCTGGCCTTTAAGTCTTCCAGGGTGGCCAAACACTGGATTTTGACAGCCTTCTCGTCAAGCTCAACCAGTATATTGGCTCGGCGAGCAATCTCTTAGCGTGGCCTATCTTTTGAGGTTTTTTGGGTAGGTTTGACTTTCTAGCCACTCGACGTCAGTTTAGTTCTTCGCCCGAATCTCTTGGAGTTCTTTTTCTACTTGGCTCAACCGTTCTAGTTGATCCTGGCTTGCTTGGCTCAAGCGGGAAGAACTGTCGGGCGTGTCTACCTCAGATAGGCTCTTCTTCAAATCTTTATTTTCTTGGGCCAAAACTATGAACTTGTGCATCATGCCCAACTCAGATCTCCTGACTCTCAGCATAAATTCGAGTGACCCTAAGAATCGGATGGTATTTCACTCAGACATCCAAACTCCCAGCATATATTCGAGCGACCCTAATAATCAGACAGTATTTCACTCAGATATCTAGACTCCTAGCATATATATTCAAGCGACCCTAAGAATTAGATAGTATTTCACTTAGATATCCAAACTCGTAGCCTATATTCGAGCGACCCTAAGGATAGGGAGGTATCTCACTCGGATCTCTAGCATTACCATACATGTATATCATAGTAGTGCAGAGTGCATACCAACCTTATAAAACTCAAAGTTCCCTTCATTACTCACCCGGGCAGGTCAACGCCTGCCCGAGATATGCTCAGGGAGCAACATTGTCAGAGAATCCTAACAACTTATCAGAGAATAACAACAATCTATCAGAAAATATTCTTTTAAGATGATACAAGTTCAGGGAACCTTTCTCAGAGGCAATTATACTTCTCTCAGCCGACACATTATGACTGCATATTCCTTCAACCGCCTCATTAGTGGTGTCAGTTATAAAAAGGATGAACATGAGTGGTAGAAGATTCCTCGGACTGGCTAAACACCTTTCAGGATGCATATACTTCATTGCCCAACAACTTCTGACACCTAATATTCTCTGTCATCTCATGATTGCGGAGGTTATAGAGGTGATATATAAACAGAGAGTTCTGTCCAATGGTAAGGTACGCACACTTCATTACACTAAGCGCACATCCTGTTGTTCATTACTACTATTCTACTTCCCGTCTGGGCAACACATTGATTTGAGCGTCGGAGGGCCTTCGCAAGGGACCCCTTCCTTGGTTCTGACATTCTGTTGGCCTGTTTGAGTGGTGTAGGGAGCTTAGTGCACCAGTCAAGAGTCTTCGATCCAATCCAGAGGTCTTCATTCAGTCAACGTCACAACCACCTACCCAGCGTGTCATCTCCATCTTCAGACAGGATCTGATCGTATAAAATTTTTCACTGGTTATCAGGATAAATCAGAAATGCTTAGGGTGACCCATCTAAACGGCTAGCGTTGTTGGGTTTGTTATCTCAATGAAATCCTAGCCTTGGAAGCATAGATAATTTCTTATCCAATGGTAACTTTTTTTAGCGATTTCTTTAGGGTGACTCCACACATTGTAGAATGGGGTAGGTAAATCATGAGGACTTATTCAACCTTAGTTGAGCAGTTATAAAAAATAGGTGCAACATGAGGACTTCCCAGAAGGTCACCTATTCTAGTATTATTCTTGACCAATCATACTGAACTTTGAAGGTTTGATAAAATTCAATGTATTAGTACTGGTATGATTGATATCACTCTCTTGATATGAAAGGGGGAGAGGTAATAAATTTAAGTTAGGAACCACTACTTGATTATTATTGATAAAAGGAAGAGGACCTCATACGCCCATCTTAGAAGAGGAAAATGTTGAATGGACATTATCTTAGTTTCCTTAATCATGGACATAGTGCAACATTACTTAATTATGGTCTAGGATTGCTTTGTTACTGTCGTCGCCATTAGAGACATCATATAGTGGAAACGAGCTATTAGAGTTTGCTTCCCCTTCTGAATTTGTATTTGTGATGAGAGGATGATCTGGTATTGAAAGTAGCCTTTCGAACTGGTAAATCATCTTCAACATTTGAATGAACACCATCTCAATTTATATTACCTCCCATTCTAACTGCAACATACATATGTGATTTGTGCCCTGGGTAATGATATAGTGACAGAATATTTTTTTTTAACTTTTTAGATATTTAAAAATTGAGTCTCAGTTTTAATAAAATAATAGATAATTTTTTTTAATAGACAGTCGACCTAAGAATAATAGACTAAGTCATCATCCTGAGTATTTCTTAAATTATTTTGATAACTAATAAAATTTGTTCGTAGGATCAAATTAGTCATCTCAAAATTAATTAACATAAGCAGCATATCTGACATCAAATAATCCTAAAAAAAATCTATGATTTTTAAAATTTGGCTGAATGAGCAATTAAATTATGCAAAAGGCACTTAAATGTCTAATTTTTATATAATAAAAATTAATAAAATATTTTATAAATATAAAAATTAAATATTATTCAAAAATAGTTAAAAATATTACGTATTATTAAGAAATATTAGTTAATAATAACAGTCTTCTTAAATATTTTTACCAAATTTTAATTGAGATATAAAAAATAGTGTAGAATTAGCTCTATGCCGTCCCTGGGTTTAAACACGGCAAATATTGGGGTCTGTCCATGAACAACGGTCCAACCCGTGCCGGGCCGGGCCCATCCCACTGGTGTGCGTGTGTGATATTGTGCCGGCCAGACGAGGACGAAATGGAGGCGGCGGCGGCGAGGAAGCACTTCTCCCTGTAGGCTTTCGGTCGTCGTTGAGGCCAATGGAAAACTCAAGATTTGATTTTGATTTGGTGCGAGCTCCACAACCCAACGTCAGATTGCCCGCCTTACAATGAAAACCACTTTTTTTTTTTTTTGTCCTGAGGTTAGGCGATTATTTTGTGTGGTTTTCCTCGCGACGGGCCCAACGCGACCCTTGAGTCCTCCGAGAGCCAAGAATTTATCGAGGCGAATCTTCAACCTCCTGGATTCGAGTTTGGAATCCTCCGAGTCAATTCCTATTTTCTGTGCCAATCCGATGAATTTCCGAAGGACATGGAATCTCACTATAGATAGGTTTCGTTCTTCATCTTTTGAGCTTAGCTTTTCTTCTCCTTGTTCTGAAGGTCCGAGTCAAAGTCCTTGTTTTGAGTGACGAGTGCCTCCCTCTGGCATTTACGAAGGCATTGGAAACGTGCGACAGGTAATATTCGTCTACTTTTGGAGTATCAGGTTTAGTTTGCGTATGGTCTACGAGAGGAGGCCTAAACTATCAGTTATTGAAGCATGGAATTGTGCGTAAGAGTGTGAATTTTCTATATGCTCAAGGGGAGTCAGTTGCTCAGTAAGGTATTATGATGTTCTAGGGTGTATTCTGGTTTGTAGGGCAAATTGTAAGCAGCAGTCAAAGTTCTGCTTTTCACTTCAAGCTAATAATCTGTATACCATTTATCATTTCTATATATCTTTGGTTGCAGGGATTTGGCTGTTGGGTTCCAGATCCAATGATAAGAACTACTATTAGATTGCAGAGGGGAATTTATAGTGGAAGTAAGAAAGGTTTCTTCTGAACATGGATTCATTTAAAGCATTCCATGCTAGAGACAAAAGCCCAGAGCCAAATGACCTTAGTAGTCATTTAAGTTTGATGAATATTGGAACTTTTACTGATCTGTTCAACCCTTCAATCATTGATCAGTCTTTTGCACAATTCAGTTGCTCCACTCAACCAGATTTCCATGTGCAAACCACAGATGTTGTGGTTAGAATGAGAGGTAATATGAGTAATAAAGATGGTGTTCATCCAAGTGTTGGAGATAATTCACAAGTGCAAACCACAGATGTTGTGGTTAGAATGAGAGGTAATATGAATAATAAAGATGTTCATTCAAGTGTTGGAGATAATTCACCAGTTCAAAAGACCACTTTACAATCCCAAGTGACCCTTGATACTCTCCCTATAAATATGGTAAGGGAAACAGAATCCAGTAGCTCGTTTCCACCATGTGATGTCTCTAATGGTGATGACAGTAGCAAAGCAATTCGTAGACCAACTGTAGATGTTTCTTTAGGTGAAAAGTTACTTACAGCATTATTTTTGTTTAAGGAATTTTGTCAATTTACTGGAGGAGAGATACTCGCCCAAGTTTGGATGCCTTTCAAGCAAGGCGACGAATATATATTAAGCACCTCCGAGCAGCCCTATCTACTTGATCCGGCTTTTGTAGAGTATCGAGAAATATCAAAAGCTTTCACTTTCTCTGGCAGAGAAGCACCTGGGTCTCTCCTTGGCCTTCCGGGTCGTGTATATATCTCTCGAATGCCAGAGTGGACCTCAAACATCAAATACTATAGTCATTTAGAATTCTTGAGAGTGGATCATGCGCTGAAGTATGAAGTTCAAGGGACACTTGCATTGCCTATTTTTCATGATAATGAGCATTCATGTTGTGCAGTTCTTGAACTTGTTACAAACAAAGAGAAACCCGATTTTGACTCTGAATTTGATCATTTTCGCAATGCTTTACAGGTTAGAATTTAAAATAATTGCTTTGATACTTTCTTCAAGTCTACATTACACATGATTGCAATTGGCATTATCATTTTTCCAACACAAATTACAATTTGGGATGACCTCAATAACCTTTTTTTTTTATCCTATTGAAAAATCTCTAAAGAATTGCTTCCTCTATGCTTTGATTTTCTTGGTGTGGCATGATCAGTGGATGTAAATGTTCATCAACATTTCAATTCTCAAAACAGTTGTTTTGATGATTGGGGCTTATTGCCCGATGAAAAATACTTTCATTTTATATGTTTATAGGAAAATATCTTGAAATCAATATTGTAGTTATGATTGAATGATGGTCATATCTAATGTTTACATACTATTACTTTGCAGGCTGTAAATTTGAAGAGCACTAAAGCACATGCTATGCAACAGTTCGTGGTAATAATTTTCTCATCTTTTTAATAATTTGATTTGGTCAAATTTATGTTCACTTCCATCAAACCAATTATAATTTAAATATTGTTTCATTTCTTTTTTGATAAACTGTACTGTACAGAGTCTTCAAATTAGTCAGACGTTTGTCTTCACAGAGATACACAATGTGTTGAGAGCTATTTGTCATGCACATTTGTTGCCTTTGGCACTTACTTGGATACCTTTTAGCTATTGTAACCGGGATATGGACAAAATGACCATAAATGTTGATGAAGAGGTATCTTCCATGCTAAAGAAGGAAAACATGCTTTGCATCCAGGAGTCAGCCTGCTATGTCAATGACCAAAAAATTCTTGGCTTTCTACATGCATGTTCAGAGAACTGCCTGCGAGAGGGGCAGGGCATTGTAGGAAGAGCAATTCAATCTCACCGTCCAATTTTCTCATCTGACATAAAAACATTGGATGTGCACCAGTATCCACTTGCACATCATGCACGCAAGTTTGGACTGCATGCAGCTGTTGCAATCAGGCTGTGGAGTACTTACACTGCAAATGATGATTATGTATTAGAATTTTTTCTTCCAGTCAATTGCAGAGGAAGTGATGAACAACAGCGTTTGTTAAATAACCTTTCAATTACATTGCAAAGACTGTGTGGAAGTCTGAGAACTGTATCAGATACTGTGGTAACTGGCTTGGATGCCTCTAAAATGACCGTTGATGGATCAGGAATAGATGATCTTGATTCAATGAATTTCTGTGAGAAACATTATCAATCCAGTCATAATGAACAAAATTCAACTGACTCCCACAATAATATGCAGACCATAAACAGTTATCAGGGAGAAGCTGCTCATCTCAATCAGGTTATATTTTCAACTATCATTGTGCTAGATTTTTAGAACCTTCTTCTATGCATAAGTAATTTCATCTCTTGATGTCAGCTCAAGTTGTTGTGTCAAAAACATATTGTCGCCATTTTAGTAAACTTTATGAACTCAACTACTATTATGAATTTTCTATGTCACTACTTTTGAATTGAGATCTATATACCTTTTCCTTCATGTAGCACAAGATAGCTTTGATGCCATATTGAAATTTAACCCTAAATAAAAAAAAAAAAATCAAAATAGCTATCTCATACAAAGAAGGTATGTTACATGGACAAAAAGGAGAAAAATCTTATTAATCAAAAGCTAAAGCTGGAAAATACATACAAATATTGTACTTTTATATACTCAAATACCAACTAAATGACAATTCCACTTAGTGGGATGCATAATAATCCTAATAAACTCTTATTAATTAGCAACTACTCATTAAACTACTACAAAATGAAAAAGATACTCTAACTAAATTATATGGTACCTAAAATAAAACAATTATCAACTAATCTAAAATTCAAATTGACTTGTTTTTTTCGTCGTTATCTTTCAGCTCTTTAGATGTCCATTCCAATGAAAGACAAATTGATACACTTTATTTGACTTTTTGAGCTGTATCTTTCCTTTTGGTTACATGTGCCAATGAATTAGAACCTCCTTATCATATAGTGAGTATATTGTTCCATGTCTTTACCACAATCATTGGGTGAAAAGTAACAATGGTGAGAAGAAATCCGTAGAAGCACAATCTTTGACAAAATTGATGGAGGCTCAATTTTTCTAGTGGATTAGCATATCCTTCAATTTAAAAATTGAATCACAATTTAAAACAATTGGAACATGGAATAAACAAGCATTAAAATTAAGTTCTCTTACAATGCAATTGAATAAATTAATTATTGACACTTCTTAACTAAATAATATGAGACAATTATAATTATAAATAAATAATGACATTTAGATATGAGATAATTAGAATTCATAAATGCAAAATAACATTTGAGTGCATCACTAGGTACTTTATAGTAATTGACAATATAATTTCTCTTCTAATTTTGATGTGTTGCTTTTGTATCAGATTAAAAAAAATTTGACGGTAAGTGATATATAAGGAAACAAACTCATTAACTCATTAGGTTGATGACCTTTTAAGTCATTACTAGCTATAAAGATATACTAATAAGAGTGTTACTTGATTTAGCTATTTTTTTAATTCATGTTTTTCTTTAGTTTACATGTTTATTTTTTCAATTCTCTCTTTTGATGGGTAAGATAAACAAGTTATAATTTATAAGCTAGGTGATGTTAATGACTCTCTAAGGGGGGCAAGTCGAGGGTCCTTTAAAATTATGTCATTAAGAGATGTTATTAAAGGATTTTTTTCTAAAATAAGTTTTTTTTTAAAGTTTAATTTCTTTATTTTAATTAAAATTTCTTTGATTATGAGCGAATTATTGGCTTTACATATTGTTTTTGAATTTCAATTCACTTAGGAAAATTTCTTTAAGGTGATAAATTTAATCGATCACTCTCTAAAAATATTGAGGAATACATGATTTCCTCTAAAACGTGCAAGCCAACAACTCCCATGCTCTTGTATCCGAGCAGATCCTTCACTCGAGTAGTCCTTCACCTGAACAGGTCCTTCACTTGAACGAGTCCTTCACCCGAACGGATTGGGGGCCAAGAGTGATGTGGGTATCCACCGCTCTCCCTGGCTACACAACTGCATCTCTTCCTTTCAGTCCAAATCCAGCAGAGCGTTTAATCCCGCACACACAAGTGAGTCTCTTGCATACAAGTCAACACCGATCAGCAGGGGCCAAGGTAGCCAGCGTGACTCCTCTGACCGTCAAGTCAGCACGAAGCTAAAAGAAAGAGACAACGTGGAGCTAAAAGAGAAAATGTTGTCTCCTCAAGAGAAGAGCGCCTAAGAGAGGAAGTTGAGTGGATCAACTTAAAAAAAAATGAAAGCACTTTAAGCAACTTAGTGTCTTCTTTGGGAGAAGTGCTTTAGCAAGGGGAAGAAGAAGATCAGTAGTTGACCAAGTCAACTCTCTTGACTTAGAATCAATTATAGCGGATTGCAATTACTTTCTCCCGGTGCACAAGCTGCCCTTTATATAATGGTGAGACAAATGTCTATGTCGATTGCCATTTGTGCCAGCAAACAGACAGTGGCAGGCATGGCCAGAGGTGGGTATGCCACTACCTTTTGTTAGAGACAAGGTCTAACACACGACATGTCTAGGTAAGGGTCTAAGGTTGACCTCTACTCATCCTACATGATATTGTGCCCAGTGGACCATTGCCATCAGCTCCCTTCCCATTGCACATGGGGCCTGTACACCTGGTCGGCTGATGTCAGCTTCCCTTTGAACAACTACTATGCCCATGCTTAAGACAACACCGCTTTTGTTAGACTCATGGTTAAAGAATCATTAGAGAGAATGATTAGATTTAATATGCGGAGCAGTTGAATTTGGAAGAGAGATTCTTGAGCGGAGATGTTCTCATGTTCCGAATCAGTATGTTGAGTATGTTTCGGGATGCTCCTGCATGATTAGCTAGTCATGAAAAGGTAGAGTAATAGATTCAGTTGGCAAACGCGAGGGAGACTCGAGTGGGTGTTTTTTTGACAGGAATTTACTTGAGCTAGTCGACTGCAATATCTTTTCTGAGCGGGGAGGTTCATAAAGCTGCAACATCTTTCCAGGATGTTCCCGCACGGGGATGCTCCATTGTGCCTTCTGGTTTATCCTCCTACTTGCCTGGTCACATCTCTAACCGACACGCGTGGACCTGTCCAGGTATATATGCCTGGGCGGGGATTGTGAGGCATATCACATGCCTCCCCCACTTAGTCAGGCAAGAACATATGATTGATGAAGCCTGACTGCTGACATGGCTAGATATATATAGATATTTCCGAACATGGATGTTCCTGTGCCCCAAGTGTAAATGTAAAGGATGTTCCTGAATGGGGATGCTTCTGTATGCTAGCTGGTAGCGAGGTTACAAGTCTATGCGGTCTTTCTAGTGATGCTCTTACGTGAGGATATTCCCAGACCTGTGCAAGCTTTTCAGGGATGTTTCCATGCTACAATGACTTTCCCGTCGTGCCTTCTTTAAGAGAGAAGGGCTTAAGAGTAAAGAAGATGCATAGGAAGAAGATGTTACCAATTATTCTCCTTTTCTTGCTCCGTACTATCATATTTATAGAGGTGAGTTCTCAAGTTATAATGTGTTATTCAATCTTGGTACTCGGAGTTACTGAGCTAGCAGGAGAGCAAAATCACCAAAACCACACCAACTTGAAGTAGGGGATAATAAGAAAACTATAAAATTAGAATAGGGAGACCAGAATACCGATCCAGGCCCGCTCAGGGAGAGGAACTCAATCTCGTAGGGTTAGGGGATGATAAAATTTCCAAACACCAGAACACCAAACCCACTCCCACTCAGAGTCAAGAGGGAATAAGAATAGCAAAGTAGGCTCGGGAAGAGCTCGATCCCGCGAGGTTGGGGATGATAAGAATAGAAAGTATCGATTCAGACTCGTCCGGGGAGAGGAGCTCGATCCCATGAGGTTGGGGGATGATAAGAATAGCAAAGTATTGATCCAGACTTGCCTAGGGAGAGGAGTTCGATCTTACGAGGTTAGGGATGATAAGAATGTCCAAGTACCAGAATTCCAATCTAGATTCTAGACCCTCTTGGGAGAGAAGCTTGATCCCACGAGGTCAGGGATGATAAGAATAACAAAGTATCGATCCATAGGAGCTCGATGTCATGAGGTAAGGGGATTATAAGAATCACAAAGTAACGATTCAGGCCTGCCCGAGGAGAGGAGCTTGATCCCACGAGGTTAGAGGATGATAAGAATAGCAAAGTATCGATCTATATCCGCCCGGGAAGAGGAGCTCGATCCCATGAGGTCGGGGATGATAAGAATATTCAAGCACTAGAACATCGATCTAGACCTGCTCGGGGAGAGAAGCTCAATCCCGCAAGGTTAGGCTAGGTCCCATATTGACCAAGGAGAGAAGCTCAATCCCGTAGTCGTGAGGATACACCAAAACGCCAATCCTCTAATCGGGGAGAGAAGCTCGATCCCACGATTGTGAGGATACATCCAAAAGCCAAACCCATGCCAACCTTGAGTCCAGGGAGAATAAGAATACCAAAACACCAGAATGTGCCCGAGGAGAGGAGCTTAGTCCTATATAGCTGGAGGATAATAAGAATAACATAATACAAAAAATTCGATCTCAACCCACCTGGGGAGAGGAGCTCAATCTCATGGAGTCGGGGAATAATAAGAATACCCGAACAGCAGACCACCATCCCAATATCAAAATACCAGAACTATAATCCCCACCCGTCCAAGATAATAGAATACCAGCATACAAGAAACCGATCTTGACCCACCTGGGGAGAGGAGCTCAATCCCACGGAGTCGGTGAATAATAAGAATACTCGAACACTCATCCCGATATCAGAATACTAGAACACTAATCCTGACTCGTTCGGAATAATAGAATATTAGTACACAAGAAAATAGATCTCGATCCGCTCGGGGAGAGGAGCTCGATCCCATGGAGGCGAAGAATAATAGCAATGCTAGAACGTAGAGAACTAATCTCGACTAGACCGGTGAGGGGAGTTTGATCCCATGGAGTCGTGATCAATTAGACACTAATCTTGTTTATCCAGTAAAGACAAAATATATAGTGATTGAGAATTATTTTTTCTGAAATGGTTTTATATGACACAATTAAAGTAAGAGATGTGGAATAAAGGTAATGCATCAAATATTATCCATAGAGTGTCTTTCCAAAAGATCTTTTTAAGAAATTTTGTGTTAAGCCTGAACTTATCTCCAAAATTTCACTGTAATTGAATATATATTTTAGGTTGGAAATTAAAAAATTACTGTCTGAATTTGCTCTGTTAAAAATTTCAAAATGAAACTTCAAAGTGATCTTTTAGCAGTTTTTTTCCTATTGTTTCATGATTTAGAATCTTAAAGGCAGTTCCTGTTTATTGAACCTAATGATTAATGTGTTTTTGAGTCTTTGTCAATATTTTCTTTCAGGTTTTCTTTCTATTTCTGGTTATTTGGTATTTGGGCTAGTGGTGTCTAGCATGCACGAACGACTTTTCCTTTCTTTCATTCTGATTAAATTTATTAAAAAAGTGGGCGTGAGTGTTGGAATGAATTGAATTAATGGACTAACCGATGTTAGAAGGAATGCATACTATCTGTGAGTGAGAAACTAGGTGATGAACAAAAACAGAATAAGTGAGAACTCATTATTGGTTTTGATATCGTTGACCACATCAGTCAGTACATGCTGTGGTATATGGGATCTTGGTTTAACTGATTAACAGCAATCGGTCTGTAAAGCAAATCAAAATAGAAGGGCAAGAAAAAGGTAAGATCCTGGCAAAAGGGATAAGCGTGTACCAGCTGGAAACAACTGCATTGACGTTTTTTCTTCTCTTTGGCCCACCTTTATTCAGCTTGTGGCAAGAAGTTTTGTCAGAAATATCATATTCTCATTTTAATATGTTTTCAGCTTAGTATAATACTAATGATGCTGTTGATGATGTTTCTTTTGTGTTTTCAATTATTAAAGCCATTAATATGAAAAATGTTGCACTTCTATTTCATATATATGAAATTTTCCTAGATCAATTTTTTGTCATGCAACCTATCCTTTTTGTTCTGATTTTTGATAGAAAGATTTAACTGATACTCCAGGAAGTAAATGGTTGGTGAATGCAAAGAGAGTTTTCTTCATCTGTAACTGTTTTAAAGTGCAGTGAACTCAGGAGATTCAGTGAGTGATCAAGCAAAAATCAGATTTTTCTCTGATAAAGTTTCTGTATCAAGTAGTCATAATTAGATGGATGTTTATTGGATGCTTTCAATATTCCAATTAATAGGGAACTACACTAATCTCTAAGAAAATCTGACTGCTGTGTACTCTTCTATTGCTTTCTTTTTTAGCAAATAGAACTGCAGCTAGATGGATGGCTTCAAAGTTTTTGAATGTTCCTAGATTTAGATGTCGTCAAAGTTTCTTGATTGTTGCTAGATTTCTAGGATAGCTTTGGTTGGTTTGTTAATTTTTTTGTTTTAGTCCAAGATGGTTGTTGATAACTAAAAAATAGCACAGAAGTATGTTTTCACTAACTTTACTTTTTGTGATCAGACACATGTTGGTTCTAGAAAGCATCGAAAGAAACCAAGAAGTTTAATTGAAAACAATGTTAGCTTGAGTGTTCTTCAGACATACTATTCTGGGACCCTAAAGGATGCTGCAAAGAGCATTGGTGGTGCGTTTTCTTTCACATATTGTCATAGCTTTCTTATTGGAATTTGGTAGCTGTTTTTTATTGCACCATTTGCTTTTAATTGCTTGAATGTACAAGGAAAATGAGTCCTTAAAGAATCAATTATAATTTTGTATAGTTAGCAGGGCAGAGTTTTTCCAGGTAGAACAAATGTTTTATTTTTATGTCAGTTTGTCAGAGTTTGATTCTCCCTAGCACTCTTAAAATACTTTCTTTCTTTCGTAAGATTTTGACAGATTATAGTTACCCATACCACCAAGTTGAACCTATGGACTGTGTTGGTTTTCCATATAAAGAACTAAAATAAATATCATGCGATTCAACTATAGAAAACTTTTGAAGATGATACAAAGTGAAAGTTATGGAATATTTGCATTAGCTACCTATGTGATGTGATTTAAGTCATTAAACATTTTGATTACTGTTGATAAAATCTGAATGTTTTTTAACCAACTTCATGCAGTCTGCCCAACAACACTGAAACGAATATGCAGACAGCATGGCATTTTAAGATGGCCATCTCGGCAGATAAAGAAAGTAAACCATTCTGTTAAGAAGGTCCAAAGTGTGATAGATTCTGTACCAGTTTCGCTGGGTTTGGGAAAGTTAATGTATGATCCCAACAGTCAAGGTCTTTTCGCTGAAGTATCACCTGAAAAGTCACTATCTTTTTTAGAATCAGCTGGTCAGGCCTTATCGACCATGCATTCTGCCAAAAGACATGAAAACAAGCAGTTCGCGGGTTCATCAAAAGCATACAACTGCTTCATTAGTAACTGCAAGCAGAGGGAGAGATCAGGAATATCTAGATCGATATATAGGAAACATGATAAAGCAGAAGTTTCTCCACTTGATAACAGCACTGAACAAAAGTTCCATTCAGTTGGAGTAGCGTCCCATCTTGCACATGATGCATACCATCGTGATGTTCTCAACAAAGGTGATTCACATTTAGAAAGTATGCAATGCCAATTAGTGTCAAGGAGTTCAACTTCAAAAATAACTGAGGAGATGCTGAAAGAAACTCCCAAAAAAAGTGTTATACAGTATGACCATAACACAGCAGATAGCAGAATCACTCAAGGCAAATATGCTTCTTGTTCCAACAGTACAGATTCATCCAGAGGCAGTTCATCGAGTGACCAAACTCTCAAAAAGAGTGTAGAGATAGGGATGTTGCTCATGGAGACAGATGACTCACCTTCGCACAATTGCACATCCATCAGAGTCAAGGCTAATTATAAAGAGGATGCAGTGCGGTTTAAGTTCAATCTATCCCTGGGTTGCAGACAATTATTTGAAGAAATTGGAAAGAGATTTAGCTTATCTATAGGGACATTCCTGCTCAAGTATAAGGATGATGAAGATGAGTGGATCACGTTGATGAATGACTCTGATCTGCAAGAGTGCGTTGAAGTTTTAGAGCAATGTGAATCCAATTGTGTGAGAATTCTTGTTCGAGATCTTCCAAGTGCTGTTGGTAGCTCAGGCAGTAGCAACAATCTGCTTCTGAAGTCATGAGGCCTGAGGAAGAATGCCAATGATATCTTCGTATACTCGAACCGATGATTCTGGTCTGATTAAAATGGTCAAAGTGGTACTCACTGTGAGGATAGTGCTTCATTTGTCTCGCTGATTAGCCATTATATTATATAGCCAACTAGCTACCCGTTAAGGCTAGCGATGCTATATCATTTAACATTTATTTTAGTGTAAAAGGCATAAAAATAACATTTATTATTAGTGTATTTAGAAATTCTAGTAGATAAATCAGTGTGGTAATGGTGAATAATATGGCAACACAGGTCCCCTTTGTTAAGTTATACTAGGTAAGGCGTAGTTGAGTTGGTACCCAATG